>NC_141535.1:246142500-248542500 GCF_021556685.1 Rattus norvegicus
CACATCCAAAAACCTTTCTTGCAGAACCCTCAATGAATCCCTGTGTGCTCATGAAGCAAGAAATGGCCGTGCCGTGGGGTACTGTAACTGCCACTTAACTCGAGAAAATGAGACACAGGTCATGTCCGATGTGGGCTCCAGAAAGGAAGCACCACTTAGACAGGAAAACAGCCACCAAGCGAGGCTGGCCCCCAAGTCCACAGCCGTGGATGTATCATTCAGAAAGCTGAAAGGGAGAGACCATGAGGCACACAGTGCTTGCTCTTGCCTGGCTGATGAACTACGGGCAGGATGCTTGGGGCCTCCTGGGAACAAGAAAGCTCTTTATGATGCAGACTTAGCGACAAGATGTTGTCCAAAGACAGCTGAAAAGCCAAGCAACCAGAAACGTGGAGAAATCCGCTCTCAAATCCTGCCACAGCATGGAACAAAAACAATAGGTGAGCTTGTCTGTTAGAAAATCCCACTGTGCTTAGATTCTCAGAAGGAGGAACCCTGTTTTCAGTTTCTGTATCAAATCAGTGCTATAAAATTCACTGTAGTCTGTTTCTTCCTTTTCTGAAGATGTAAAGGTACTGGGGGGAGAGACAGAGAGACAGACAGGGAGAGGGGGGGGAGAAAGAGAGAGAGAATGTGTGTATGTGTACATGTATAAACACACAGGTGAATTTCTGAGAATCTGTGTATATATAAGAATTCACATACACATGTCTGATGATTCGTGTGTATAGGGGTATGTAAACATGCACAGGTGTTTGTCTGAGAACCCGTATGTATGTGTGTATGTGTGGTGTATGTGTGTAAACATGTGCTTTTGTGAGAACCTGTGTATATATAAACACACACACGTGCTTGTCCAAGTATGTGTGTGTCTGTATCAATGCACACATGTACATGTCTGAGTATCCGTGTATGTGTCTGTGTGCCAGTAAATGTCTCTGTCAAAGTGTACTTCCTGTGTATGTTGTGAGTGTGAGTCTCTCTGTCTCACTGCAATGGGGTGAGCTATCCATGTTCCCTCTTCTGCCTGAAAAGTGAACATTAAGACCCAATACCTAAGGATGCTTTAAAAAAGGAAAGAGAAGCCTGAATAGCAATATCGCTGAGATTTCTAAAAATGTGGGTACCAGCTTTCCTCCCAGCATCCTCTGAGCTCTGGCGCCAATTTACAGTAAACAGCCTTCCTGCAGCATGGCATTTGAGAAGAATGGCCTCCTCATGCCAGTGATTCATTTCAGGAACGATGTCAAGAAACACACTTTGCTTGCTGAGCTGTCAAGCATGATAACTTCTCAGTTCTGGGAAAGTCAGGGCTTAATTCATTGTCTCATGTTGGGAGCCCAGTGGACCTGGCCATGGCACCTACCTGCTGTCTACAGGCAATACCAATACTTCTGCTGAGGCAGTGAATCAAGCATCTTCCTTTCCTTCCTGAATTCTGGGGCAATGCTCTCACGCCCTGCAGAGCACACTTACACGGCTGCTCAGGACAGAGGCTCTGCCACTTACTTTAACTGGTTTAGAGGAAGCAGGATTTTCTCTTGGAAAAATGAATGACAGAGGAATCATGTGATACACTTTCTGTGGCGATCTGGCCCTAAGGCTGGATTTGGGCACCACAGGATAAGAATGAAACTATATTTTATTTCCTATGTGGCAAAAGGCAGGATGTGAGTTTATCTGACTGTATTTCTTGCTGGTTCCTTGGGGCAGATGGTTTGACTCCAGAAAAAGATGGCCAAGAAAAAAACGGATTCCATAGAAATCAGAAAAGATTGGCTTCACTTTATAAGAAATCAGGGCTTAGCTTTTTCATTTCCTGTTAGCTTTCAGAGGTACCTAAAGCCTTGCTTAGTCTGTCTGTGGGGGAATTATATACACAAGAGGACATGACCAGTTAACCCTTTGTAGCACTGGCTTCGTGGTCTGTCACGTCAATGGTGACCTTGGGGGAAACATGTGCAGTTCTGCAGCTTTCTGGAGTGGAGGGAAGACTTCAGGAAAGCAGTTAAGACCATACTTGGTCTTGAATACAAGTTCAAGTTTATGCCTATAACCTGGGACTTCAGAACAGACTTCTCTGGGTAGAGAAAGTGCCAGACATCACCTAGTTGAGTAGTTCTTGCTGTTTTCTTTCAGTTTCTAGAACTTATGAACACCATCGATTCTTCCCCAGGACACTCTTTCCATACTGGCAACTCTTTCAAAGTCACCTACAAGTATGCCTTAGGGTACGGTGACATTCTAACCTGGGCTTGGGTCACCTCTTCTTTTACCTAACACTTTTTCCCTCTATTCAAACGATTTCAGGAAAATGAGAAGGCGGGGTGGTGAGGCATAATTCTATTCGTTGTGGAAGAGAATGAGATAGGCTGGTCCGATTCCTGATGAGGGACTGTAGAAAAATAACAAACACCCAGATGTACTTCCTTCCTTAAATGTCCTAAGATGTTGGGACTTCTACAGCAGACCATGGCTCTTGTTGATATCAAACAAGCTAATAAGTGTATAATATTTATTACATTGCCTGGTTCTTCCTATAAGCAAAACGAATATTAGGTTTTTGTTGGTACTGTTGAACGTGTATTATTAATAGTATATATTATCCGTACTATTTTAAAGTCACAGGTAGATACTGCTACCAGGCAACATCCCAAATTACCCACTTATTAATACATCTTTAGTGGATATTGCATTAATTTGCAGGAAGTAAAATAAAATGTGGCCTTCTCCCTTCATTAAGGCAACAAGTACTCTTTTCTTGTTGTCTAGGTTACTCTGCTTGAGGCCTGAATATTGTTTAATATTACATCTACATTCTTCCAAATTTGTGATTCCATTTCCAAACTGGAAAACAAATAAGGGAAACCCACCGTGCCGTTTGAAAAGGATTCAGATGTCAGTCATCTTTAAAGCTAACATAACCATAATGGAATCTAAGTATGAGCTGGCATGTTTGTCATTTACAATCCTAATGGCACACTTTCTAAGTCAGCATCACAGCTGACTGATATGTGGCTTAGGAAGACCATGGTTGCAAACACACCAAATCGCCAAGGGTCGTCTTTCCCATCAGCAGAAATACTCAGGAATTATCACAATTGAAGGAGTCATTTCTACGATTTTCATAAGGTTCATAGACCTCTGTTTGGTTGGGATACCACAACTGGGCCTAGTGGTAAATTCCTGCCTTTATTGTTCAGCAGATGTGAGCAGTGACACATTCAGAAGCAGATATGCGACATCCTCCTCAGCCTTGGCAAGAGAGAGTGTTGGGAAGCATTTAATGAATGAATCATGGCAGCCTCCAATAGACAAAGGAGACAATGCTGTAGAGCCATCTGTACGGAGACTGTTCTCCACCAGCTCATTCCCCAGGCGACAGGAGCCAGGGGAACGTGCTGTAGGCAGAATGGCCCACAGACACAGAGTGGGATATGACCATCACCAGGACTCTTTAAAGTGGAGCAAGCCCACGGATTCTTATCCCAATGCTTCCTTCACCTGCAAATATGTGTCTTGGGATGCATTTCAAGATTTTACGAGGGAGAAGAAGCCAAATCGAAGACAGCACACAGAATCTGAGAAGCAGCAAATTCAAATTAACAGAGCAATAGAAAAATTCCTCAGGAGTCAGGAGGTCAAAGACAAATCAAGGTTGTCAGCAAAAATCAAGAAGGCATATTCTACGAAGAGGGTTAAATTCCAGGACCCTGATTTAGTCAGGGCAAAAGGGCTGGTGGTGTCAGCAGAAACACCAGTCTCTGGGAGACAGCGAGATAGTGAAAGCCAACTCCCGACTTCCTTGCATCTCAAAAACTGTGCCAGCCTGGAGGAGGTCAAGGAAGCAAGAGAAAACCTTCCAGAGCGACAGACTCTGAAAAAGAAGAGACCCAAGCCCTCCCATCTGAGGGAGAAGGCAAAGGGGCAGAATTTAAGGATGAAGGTAGGTCTGCACCCCTTTGGGAAAACTAGGGTCCACCCAGAGGAATCTACACCAGAACCCACCAAGAGACGTAAACGAACAAGGTTACCTCCCCAGGGACCAGCCGGAACTTCCGGGAGAAAGTTCAAAACAGAACCTCTATCTTTTGTCAGTTCTCAGCCGCCAGAGAGGAGCAGCCATACTAAGCTCACTTGTTCAAAGGTGCCACTGGAACGCTCCTTAGATCAGACTCCTAATCAGGAAACAAACGACACCTTCAGAGCTGACAGCTTTTCTGTAGACAATCGGGGTTCTGAGCAGGGCAGCTGCCAACCAGTGGGCTGCGCTCCCAATGGAAGCCTATTAATGGCGCCTCAGCCCTCAGTCAGGGTTGCTGAGTGCCTGCATTCACCTCCTCTTCTTTCACCCGATCAAATGGAAAATGTGACTGGTCTACAAGGGGAAGTTCTTGGCCCTTCCCCAGCCTGTTTGGGGAATGGAGAGAATAGTGTTTTACTGTCTAAACACCCCAGGGGAGTTATTGACCATGTAGTAACGGTGTCCACTCAAGACACGGACCAGGACGAATTAAAGATCAATGAGTTAAACCAGTTTACTTTGTCCCTCGGCGACCAGGTGATTGGCACTTTCAGCAAAGATCACAGTTTGGATGAGAATCAAGCTTTACAACAGGAGGAGCAAAAACCAAGCCACGGACAGCTTGGAAGTGAGGAAAAGCCATTAATGAACACAGTCAGAGCATCCTGTGGAAGAGTGGAAGGCTGAATTATGGATGGGAAAGGGGCTGGCATAGGAAACAAGATGGCTCTCAGAGAGGATCGTGTGTCCTCTCCCACTGCCGGGATGCAACCCCACAACAGCCTGCCATTCATGGAACAGCACTGTCTTCCACACTAGCCAAACTGCAGCAGGAGGGGACAGACACCAACACTGCATCACGGGGGTAAAGGTGGAGAACCACCAGGGACATGGGCAGGGGTGGGAACACAGAAGCAAGCACTCCTGGAGAGGGATGCAAATTCTAGTGCAGCAAGTTAGACAACACAAATGGGCCACGCAGAAGAAAGGCAGCAGATACTGGGAAGTTCAGGGAAAGAGAAACTTGTACTGTGCTTTCCAAGCTCTGACAAGGATACAGTTTCCATTGAAGAGGTGAGTAAAGTCGAAACTGGCATGCTATAAAGTGAGGTAGATCCTCGAACTCACAACCATGGGCCTCACTGCAGATGCCTTGGAGATAACCAACCAGAGAGAGAGGTGACAGGGAACATAGGGAGGCTGCTGGGTCAGTGGGTGACACCAGGAGCTCCTTGCCTCTCACAGGAGTTAAATGCCATTCATTCTCAGACAGAAAACGGCGTGCCTCTAATTCTGAACAGAGAAAATGGAGCTGAAAACCCTGCTCAAAAACATCATTAGACACATCGCTTACTGGGGACTCTTACCCACCACTTTTGGAAGTAGAGTCAGAAACACCAAGCCGCATACCATTTATTTCCTGCTTAGGCTGTCTTCTTGGAGGATCAAAAACATCCCTAGCCTCTGTGGACACCAAACGTACTGTTCAGGGTGTAGTTTCTCAGTAATTCTTCATCCCCAGTGAAATAAAAGTTTGTAGTCAGCTATAGCACAGAAATCGAAGATGGAGCCTGAAGTATATTCCCTATAGTTGAGAGAATCAGTTCCTTCAAGGAACGGGATGATGGGAACTTTTGCCTAGTCCTGGAAAATCAAACAAAGACTTAAAAAAAAAAGACTCTCAAATGAAGGGAAGGTTCGACGAGAAGAGAACGTTTTGCATGTGACGTTTATTTTATGGAAATTGTTATGCATGTCTCAATTAGTGCTATTACAACCTTGCTTTCTGCACTGATGAGCACAGATTCATGTGCGCCTGATCTGTTTTCTTAATTATGGTGTAATGAAAATTCAGCCGTGTTTGTTAATTGTACTGCATAGAGGTAAATTTTACCCGTTTGTAATCGCTTTGTCGATAATTTTCTTAGATCTTAAGTAGGAGTCTTAAGAAACCTACTATTTCTCTAAGGGGAAATAATTGAGGATTTCAGGCTGACTGTAGAATTTGAAAAACCCTTTAAGTCCAGAAGAGGGCAAGCTCAGCTTCCTTCCTTTCAGAAGGGCAAACAGGTTTCAGAAGCAACACTGTGGCTGGAGAACAAAAGGAATTTTAATGAGCTTTATTGCCGGTTGTTATTAATATAAGTCTTTGAAAACCAAATAACCATTATCGCCAGTCTTCGGAGGTTTGATCTCTCCGGTCAAGCTTGTCACTGCTGTTTGCTGAGCACCCCTCCTTGCACGGAAGAACCAAATGTGCTCATAAACACTGGATTTAGCTGCAGTGGAGAATAACCCTTGTTCACGGAAAGTCACATTTACCTGAAAACTACAGGTCCACTCAGGCAGTCTATTACTGATACCAAGTAAGGTGTTTAGCCTGTGTATTCAGAGCAGGATACCAGAGTTCACATTGTGTAGTGGGGGGTAGGCAGGAGACTAAACAGAAACAAGTGTTCTCTGCCCCATCTTTGTATCTGCCCTGGCCTCTCTGTCCTTTTAGGTGCATTTGATATTTATTAATATTAAATGAGCTTTAAGGGGTTGCTCGGACACTGCAAACACTGCTCGGCGCCCACTGCGCTTCGCTTCTGTTTCCTGTGTGGATCTGACAGCAAGCAATGGAACAGTCTCATTCTGAGAGCCCTTCACCCCCTTTCTCTGTCTTGCTTGGAGTCAGACATCTCTGGCTCAGTTCTTGCCCTACCTGTTCTCAAGTAGCCTCTCTGCCTGGGCTTCACTCCCATACCACATGCTGGGGTCTCCCTCCTCTCCTGATACCACTTCACTGTGGGAAACACCTTGGAGGTGAGAGGTACACCTATCTGCTGTCCTGTATGGTGAGTCTCCTTTGTTCTGACTGACAGCACTCTTGGAGAGGGGGATGGGGCCATGGCTTTGTCTCTGTGTCTAACTTGCATTTTTTCCTAACGTCTCAAAAGTTCTATCGTCTCTGAAATGAAGGCTCCTCAGCCTTGTTCTCTCTCCTTGCCGCTGCCACCCACCAGTATTAACATCGGTAGGGGTGAAGCCTTCTCTTCCTCACTGGCTGCTTCTCAGAAGGCAGCAGAAGTGGCCCCTTGCACACTGTCACCTCTTTCTTAGGCTGCTTCCTTTGCAATAGATCGTAGGTTTCCGTTAGCCTCCGAATCCCCATGGCAACCGCACAAGTACTTGTTATAATCAACTGGATCACAGTGCCAGCAGCCCCTGGGGGCTGTTCTGACCTCAGAACCTGTGCTTCAGTTTCCATGCTTCAGATCTGTCTCTGCTGGGCACGCGCCGCTAGGGTGCTTGTGGAAGGCACAGTTTCAGGCTGCGTCGCAGGAATGCTCATTCTGAGCAATCTCTCCTTTCACACAGACGTGAGGCTGCTCAACAGCCAAAGATAACCCAGAGGTTTCTTCATGGACAGAGTTGCATGCGACCGTTTCAGTAAAAGATGAGAAACCCTTCGTACCTAGAAAATATGTCTAAAATATTATTCATTGTATAATTTTTCACTGCTTCAGTGGTAAGGTTTAAACGATGTACAATTTCTTGTCTAAGCTCATATTGCAGCTGCCAGGGCTGACATTGCTTACCTAAGTCAGCCTGGCTTACATGGCAAATTCCAGGCCAGCCATGATTACACAGACCCTGGTTTTTTTGTTTTGTTTTTAAAAAAAAACAAGACAACAAAACACACTTCCTTATGGTTCTTCTGTTACTGTCTGGACCTGCCTTTAGTCAGTGTCACTTAAGCCAGTACTGCAGACTTTGGGATATTGGGGGCTTGGATTGTGTCAGGAATTTTGAGAGGTAGTCTCGGTTGACTAGGAGGGAGTTTCAGAAGGGCGAGGGGGAGTAGAAAGGATGTCGATACAGTACTCATGTCTGAGATTCTCAAAAAATTGAATGAGGAAATGAAGTAGTGGGAGGAATAACACGGCATTATTCATTTACATCTGTAGATCATTTTATCAAATGCTTTTTGGTCTAGAGGTTTAACTGTCACTGACTTCAGGGCTGCCAAAACCAGCAAACCCTTCATCTCTTTGCTCACCATAAACATACATTTTTTTTCAGCGTACACAAATTCCTTCTCTCACCAGATCCTTATTCAGTGAATGCCGGTATTTGGATTTTGATATTAGCCCAAGTGTTATTTCCGGGACAACTTCAAGGACTCACACTCTGTCCTCAGCTTTCTGGTTGGTTTCCTTTACATTTTTCATGGAGTCTTCCTAAATCATGGCTCATAGTTCTAAATTTATTAATGCTTGTTTATTTAATCACTACATAATGGATAAAGCCCTCAGATTCATGGACAACATGGCAGGATTGAGCAGTAGACTCAATAAACTAATTGTTGAACTCTGAAAATAATCAGAGTGTTGGTCTCTTGTTGCCATCACCTTACCACCCACCCTGCTGATCTGATAAGGACCTTTGAGGGCATTGTAAAGACAAGAGAAAGAGCAGAACATCATCAGATGCAGGGTCAAGGCTGAGTGAATGCTCAATGTTACCAGATGCTTGGCAGCTCCACGGTTTAATGACAACTTGTCTCCATCTTTCTGCCTGAAACTAAAGCCAGCCTGTGTGCTGTGCTGATAAAATTCACTCCTTAGTAATACAACATTTCCATTAAAACAATCCCCCCTGTATATCAACATACACACACACACACACACACACACACACACACACACACACACACAGAGCAAATAAATCTCTTTACTATATTTGAAAAATTCTGGATAAAGTGATCGTCAAATTTATTTTCAGATAATTCTCTCAGGCTTCACATTGTATGACCTCTCCTCAAACTATTTTAAGTCATGCAATTTTTATATAAAACTTTCCAGACACCAAAATCTTAGACGTGGAATTGGAGGTCCTGACAGGAAGCATTTGTTTATTTATTCTACAGGCATTGCCTTTCTGAGCACTTACAGTGTGGTTCTGAGTTCTAGGGTTATATGAAAGAACAAAGCCAGACCAAACAAACAAAACGAAGTCTGCTATTATGGTGTTAACCTGTCAGTTATTCAGTTAAATTCAGTACAACACAGTGCTGTTTGATTGAGTGACCAGAAGAAGAGTTTATCCAGAGAGATACTCAGACCACATCCTGTGAGAATGTTCACTTTCCCTCTGAAAGGGTCTATGGACACAGTGGATTGGACAATGACTTGATTTGAGTGTGGCCTTGAACAAAAACAAAAACAAAATAAAAAAGACCCATTGGCCAAATCAAACCTTTTCTTTCAGATGTCTAAGTAGGGCCCTATCTATCTATCTATCTATCTATCTATCTATCTATCTATCTATCTATCTATCTACCTACCTACCTACCTACCTATCTATCTATCTATCTATCTATCTATCTATCTATCTATCTATCTATCTATCTATCTCTCAGACTCTATCTGTCTATGGGGGGTACTTTCTGAAATAGAAACAGCTCCGCTCGTCTGCTTCCTTGCTGAGGAGAGTTAAAACATTTAGGAAGAGTGAATCATCAAGGCTGTGGGTGAAAAGATAAGAGCAGATGTGCTGGTATGAAAAGTGAGAATCTTCGGGCATTTATAAAACAAGGAGCTCAGAACCTAGGCCACTGCCCTCCACTCCTTGGACCTGTGATGTTATGACCAGATCTGAGCAAATGGGAGATTGCTGTAGCAGAGACCATCTTAGCCGCTGCTGTCTCCCAGTGCGAGAGAGAGACAGTGCAGATTCACTTGTCAACCTATGAGTACACAGAGAACAGAGCTGTCATGGCTGCTATTGCTGGACTCAGGTTGCTGCTGAAGACCTCATCTCCTGGGGTCTCCTGCAAGTTTGCTTCATCATAGCCAACCAAACTGCAGCTGGGATAAGGCTGCACCTCTCAAATACAGGTCTCTCTGACTAACCTACTGTGAGCAACATTTCAAAACCAGAGAGCAACAACAAAGGCATCGAGCTGCTCAGACTTCCCCAGGGCCATTAGAGACTTGAGCACAGAAGGCAGGTCAGTCTTCCCACTGGTCTGTTCCAACACACACTGGGTGTAGATGTTTCAGACGTGCTCTGTGACAGGCTGTGAGACACCACACATTTTATAGGAAGAAACAAACTCACTCACTTCAGGACATGCATTCCAGCCCCGTATCAGCAGGGATGAGATGGGCTTGGGGATGGAATAGCCGATGGGCGGTCTGATGTGGTGATACGCCATATCTGCTGCTGCAGCGGCTGCAAAATAAAGGTGTGAATCTCACTTACTCCAGAAAGACAGAGAGAGACAAGAATCATCTAAAGGCAATGCACACGGGATTTGACAGGACCTCTGGCCTGACGTCCTCCCTTGCCTCTAAAGAAGAGTAGACAGTTTGTACTGTTTATCTTTATTATTTCCCATCCACTGGGCAGTTGGGTCTATGCAGTGAGTGGAGAGAATAAATGTAGGAGCAAGAGAACAAGTAGTTCAGGATATCTGAAGTATGCAGATACACACAACACTACAGAAAACAGACTGGATGAAACTCCACAGTGTCTGGCCACCAAGATGGTTCCGTGGGTGAAAATGCTTGCCACCAATCTGAGTTTGACTGCTGAGTCCCACATGGTGGAGAGAACTGACTCCTGCAAGTTGTCCTCTGACTTTCAAGGGTGCTCATGTGCACATGCATTCATTCACATAGACAAATAAGTATAGCAACAATTTTCAAGACATTACAATGTCATAAATGCAAGGTTAATGCACTGATGTTATAGTGCATGGATTATCACTGGACTGAACAGTAAGAAGGCATCTGTATCACTTTAGAATATATATAAATATATACCCACTGGAGCTGCTCATTGATCAAATCTCCTTGCCCTGTCTGGGAGCATGGCCTTCTAAGTCATGCTCCTCTCAGACCTTTCTGCATGGAGTTGTAGACTCCTGATTGCTTTGTATTTCTCTGTTTTCAACCACTGATTTGACATCCCCTGAAAGATAAGTGTATGGATTTTTAAAATTAAGTAGTTTTTTTGTATTAAAGTTTCATGGTAGATAAAGATATGAATTCAAGTAGTTTGGACAACCGTTCAAGGCAGGTACTAATAATGTCTAAGCCTGGAATGAGTTTGTCATTATTATCATTTAAAAATAACCCATCGTTGGCATGAGCTTTTGTTCCCAAGTCCCTCCTTTTGTCAGTATACATGATGATGAAAGTAGAAAATGACATATTATTCTTTGCTTGATGGTTAAAAATGCTGCGCACCAAAGGGAGGTGAGACTTTCAGATTACTCTACATCCTGGCTCTAGTATATGGTGAAGTAGCATTGACTTGCGTCTTACTGGCTTTGGGATAACACACAGTCAGTCTCTCTCCCTCTCCCCCCCCCTCTTCTTTATATCCTGATCACTGCCTTCCTTCCTCCCAATCCTCCTCCTCACACAGCCCCTTCCCCCTATCCCGTCCCCATTTTCTCTGAGAGCAGAGGCCCTGTCTGGGTATGCCTGGCAATCAAGTCTCTGAGGGACTAGGTGCATCCCCCCTACTGAGACCAGAAAAGGCACCCCTGTTGGGGGAACAAACAGGCAATAGCTTTAGGAAAAGACCCTGCCCCAGTTGTTGGGAAACCTGCAGAAAGACCAAGCTGCACATCTGTTACGTATGTGTGCACGGTGGCTCGGTCCAGCCTGTGTATGCCATTTGGTTGGTGTTTCAGTCCCCGAGAACCCCCAAGGGTCCAGGTTAGTTGACTGTGTCTTCCTGTGGAGTTCCCTGGGGACTTTTCTTCTCTGGGACCCTTGATTCTTCCACCAACTCTCTAAGCTCTGTCCAATGTTTGGCTCTGGGCCTCTGCCTTTGTCTCAGTCAGATGCTGAGTGGAGACTCTCAGAGGACAGCCATGTTAGGCTCCTTTCTGTAGGCATACCTGAGTATCATTAGCTGTCAGGGATTGGTGCTTGCCCATGGGATGTGTCTCTAGTGGGGCCAGTTATTGGTTGGTCAGTTCCCTTTGTTTCTGCTCCATCTTTATCCCTGTATTGCTTGTAGTCAGAACAAATTATGGTTAAAAGCTTTAAGGGTGGGCTAGAGTCCTTATCTATCCAATGGGGGGTGGTCCTGCCAGACTACAGGAGGTGGCCAATTCAGGTTTCATATTCTTACTGCTATAATTCTCAGTAGCACCTCCTTCAGCACCAAAATCCACATCTGCTGAACTCTGTTTATCCTAATCTCAGCAGATCCCAGTAAAGTTACTCAAAGTATCTTAAATTTATTGCTTTTTGGGTTATTTCTGAGTTAAGGCCTAATTTTACCAATTATAAAATTAATTTTCTGACAGAGCATGACAAATACAGAGGCAAATGCTAGCAGCCGAGCATTGATCTGAGAAAGGTTTGAAAGAGCTGAAGGGGTTTGCAACTCCATAAGAACAACAATGCCAACCCACCAGAGCTTCCAGTGACTAAGCCACTACCCAAAGACTATACATGGACTGACCCTGGGCTCCAACTGCATATGTAACAGAGAATAGCCTTGTTGGGCACTAATGGGAGGAGAGGCCCTTGGTCCTGTCAAGGCTCGACCCCACAGTGTAGGGGAATGTCAGGGCAAGGAGGTGGGAAGGGGTGGGTAGCTGGGAACACCTTCATAGAAGAAGGGGGAGGGGGGATGGGATAGGGGATTTATGGACAGGAAACCGAGAAAGGGGATAACTTTTGAAATGTAAATAAAAAGATACCCAATAAAAATGTAAATAAAAAATACTTTCTTTTCAGAAATTGAAAAAATAAGGGAATTAGAAAGTGTAAAATATTATTATTAAGAAAAAGACTTTCTATCCATAAAATGAGTTAAGCTGAGGAGTCATCCCCTCTGATGCTTTTTTTCTTTTAGGTTCTGGTATTAGTTATGGAAAGCAATTGTCTGCTTCTTTGCTGTGAGTCTGGAAAATCAATTACAGGTGAACAATATTTGTCAAAATGTTTGTTAAAATATTTTGAGAATTTCTTTTTCCCGCCTAAGATTGAGCCTATGTTGACATATGATTACAGAGTTCTTCTTTCATAAATTAAAGCATTAAGCAATTAAGCGTTTTCCATGTTATTAAAACTATGTGTTAACACATTTTAATGACTGCGTTTACTGTGATTTACTTAATCACTTCTCAATTTTAGGTTATTTGAAATTCTTCAAAGAATATTTTTAATGGGAATTTCTGTATATTATAGGTGAGACACTTATGGTATATTAAGGGGTGAAAATAACATATCAAATGACATGAATACTTTCAACTAGCTCACATTAATATAGCTGTGTTCCTAAACATCCGTTATTAACTGCGTTCTCACTAGGGAGAGTAAAGAGTGTTGTCACTGCCACCGTATCAGGGAAAAGCTCTTTTCAAAAGGCAGCTAGATGGTTTAGACTTCGTTCTTATTTATCAAAGCATCTTTCTTGGCTCAAAAAGTATGGGACTGAATCCCTTCATTGGTTGTTCTGAACTGTTTTTAGTTCCTCCAAGGATAAAGTAAGTCAGAGCGACCAATGAGACAGATGCTTGTGTTCACTAATCCTATGACTGTGCTGTTATCTGATGACTGGCTAGTGCGGATCCAGCTCCAGGACGTGTACAGAAATCAGTCTAGTGAGTGTCTCCCAGGGGGTGCAGAGGGACTGTCCTCAGAAAGGGTTAAACTGATGCCTGTCCCCAGCATCTCCTTCAGTAGCTCTTTCATGCTGGGAGATCAAACTATGAGAGTAATTTATCTGTTTCTTGGTTGTGTCTGAGAAGTCCATTTTGATGAGTGGTTTTTCGTTCTTCGTTGTTCAAAGCAGACCGCAAGCCTTTGGAGTCTCCTGTGCTCTACTCTTGGTCACAAGGGTTCTCATCGTCACCTCTACTTAAATGTGGGCGCTGTAGCTCCAGGGAGGTGGGGAGACTGCAAGTTGCCACTTCTAGATGGTTGGCCAGGCTTGCCTGTGGCAGGCTGCTCTGACAGCTGGGAAATTTCCTGATGCTCAGATCTGGGGACACAACTGTCAACCTATTCATTAAGTCTTTTCTCCGGTTCTTACAGAGAAGTATGTTAAATGATTTGTGAAAGTGTTGGTTTCGGCTTTCAAAAAATACTTTGCCATTTAAAGAAAATAGGTCCATATTTAAGAAAGAAAAAAATTCATTGTGCAATTAGTTTTAAAGTTCTATCCTGAGTACATCATATTATTGAACCAAGTATAGCTACTCCCAGACCTCTCTGCAGCAAAGAGTTGTCTTTCTGAACTGTATAGCGCTGCCCCTAGACCTCTCTGCAGTGATGGGAGGTGATGTCCTTCTGCACCGTTCAGTATTAAGCAGAGCATTATTGGGTACTTACATCATGAAAATATGCCTGAGGGACTGGATTTGCAGTTTAGTTATTTTCAATTAACACAATTTTAGATTGGAATAGCTATACTCAGCGGTCTCCATATTGAACTGCACTGTGCTTCAAAATAGCTTTTCCCTACTCATATTATACTGAGTAGTGAGACTTAAACATGATATTGTAAGTCAGCCCTAAGAGTCTCCTCTGTTAAGAACTCAAATTGTTCCATGTCTATCAACACCTTCCCAAGAGACGACATGTATATAGTTCATGAGTGTCATCTCTGAAAACAGGCCATATGTAGATGACAACTCTCCTCCCAAATTCCTATAGCAAAAGGTACTCATGGGGCTGTTGAGATCACTCAGCTGATAAAAGCCTTTGTCACACGAGCCTGGTGACTTGCGTTCTATCAACAGAACCCATAATGAAAAGACAAACCGGTTCCAAGAAGATGCCCTCTGTCCCCAACACGAATGCCAGTGCTACACAATTGTACCCACACACATACACACAATAGTAGCAAATTAAAAGAAGGCTTGGGTATTCTACAGGTGTAACAGTATAAGTGGAAACCCGGTGTCATTATTTAAAACGTGGTAAGTGAATGGGTTAGTAAGAAATGAATCACTAGATTCGCCAACGTTTTCATGTTTGGGTTTTAAGTTCTACAATGTGGCTTTCCTCATCTACCTGCTTCTCCTTTGTGGAACGTGTTGCTCTGGACACTGGCACAGATGGGCTCTGTCTTGGATCCTTCCCAAATACTCCTGCAGCACCTCACAAGGCAGCGACACCTACTGAGTCCCATTTCACTGCCTGGTTAATTATCTGCCTCTTTGTGGCACTTTCTAAGGCCAGTGACTACATCTCTTCCTGCTTCTGACAACAGGGAATAGTGTAGTAACTGGCAAAAACCAACATTAAAACGCAGCGGACTGAGCAGATAGTGATGGGAGGAGTCAGAATGATATTTGACCAGAAGTACTTGTTGGACTCGGAGTTTTTGGACTCCATAAGCATCTGTGGAATGGGTGAAAGGATGGATCAATGTTAACAATTAGTAAACTCATTATTATGCTTCAGAAGAAGGCCCAGTGTCTAGCACCCAGTGGCATTGTGGATGAATATTATGTCCAGTGGGCTATTAAATTCCAACACAGCTAAGTGAATTGTTAAGACTTTGTGGCAAACCCACCCACTATTGTTTTATCCAAAGCCTTTGGGGAAGGCTTTTGCAAGCATCATGGCCATAAGGGAATGCCCTTCACAGGGAACTGAAGGCCTAACAATGTGTCCAGCATTGTTCTAAACTCTCTGCAAGAGCCAATTAAGCCATTTGTCTCAGCAAGTGATAAGTTTGTTAAGCATGGGCTTCAGTGGGGAAGAGACAGTTTGATGGTGACAATTACCGGCTCAGGGACTTGAGTGTGCCCTCACTATAATGTGACATCTATGCTTGTCCTAACAAACCCCGCAATGCAGGACTTAGTCCTCACTGACATACATCAGCATGATGTCGTCGCTCCTGCTAAGTGTTAGCTAGCCACTGTTACTTTTAACAACAAATCTAAGAGTTCAAGCGATTCGTTTTAATTTGAACCCAGAAGGTTAGATGTTAAAACACCATGGATTGTTTATTTCTTTATTTAGACCATCATGGGTCTGAGGTCTTTTTAAGGTTGTCTTTGGGTATGAATAGAAAGTCAAACGTTACAGTGAGTTATCTCGAATGTCAAGGCTACCAACAGCTCATATGCAGTGTGGCCCTGTGGTAAGAGTGGCATTGCAACTTTCCATAATAAAATGGGTCATCTAGTTCTCATCATTGTATAATTGTGTACTGCATTCTGAACTCCCAGTGCAATCCATCACTGTCTTATTTTGTAAAAATTAAACAAATATTCCTATTGTAAGGAGAATTAAAAGGTATGGGACATGGGCTCTATGGGAAGAAACTCTCACTGTGAACATTAATAGGCTTGAGTTCAAATCCCTAGCACCCATGTAAAATCTATGCATAGCTTAGTATGTAAGCAACACATGCTTACCACCCCTGTGTTGGGTAGGGCAGAAACAGGCAGACCTCAGAAGTTGCTTGTTATGAAATCCAGTCAAAATGGTGAACTTTAGTTTCAGGGAGAGAGATCCTGTCTCAAAAACAAGATGGAGAATGATGGAGGAAGAGGTTGATGTCCTTCTCTGGTCTCCATGGATGGGTGCATAACACTCACACACACACACAGACACACACACACACACAGACACACACACACACTCATTCACACACACATACATACATACACACACACGCACACACACATACATACATACATACACACACTCATTCACACACACATACATACACACACACTCATTCACACACATACATACATACATACACACATACTCATTCACACACATACATACATACATACATACACACACACACACACACACACTCATTCACACACATGGTGGAGGGAGGGGAGAAAGTAAAAGTAAGTGTCTGTCGGTAAGTATTGACCAAGATAAGGTTTATAAAACATTTTTAAATTTTGATTATGTGCATGTGTTCCTCAGAGTGCAGCTGACTGCGTTAGTTTCTAATGGCCCAGGTTATTATGGCCAAGGCAATAGTGTTCCACATCACCGGAAGAGCTAAAATACACTGTTAAAGTTGTGCTTTTCAGCAACATGCCTCCAGAGTGAGCAGCATTGGAGGCACCGTGAGATTGTGCAGTCCTGGAGGGTATTAAGCATGCCCTAATTTTTAAAACCGCATCCTGCTCTCATTAGAATGGTCAGAACAGAGTAAGCAGTACCACTGTTTGTCTTCCATGCCCGCTCCCTCAGGACGAGGAAACATCAGAGAGTTGGCATTAGTTACAGTCTGGCAGAGATCTGCAGCTACCGGACCAATGCAATTCTTCCTGGCATGCAAGTAGAGACGGGCTGGCTCACCTCACTTCAGTGATAAACTGATAAGGATTACAACAGCAAACATGGGAATTAGCCCGCTCAATTTCCCTGCTACGTGTACATACTGTCGGTGTATTCAATCTAAGATTATTATATTTAGGAAGTGTTAGGAACCGGATCATGTAGATAGGAGGTCACAATTAAGCGGTATTCAAAAAGGAATAGGGAACTCTAGGACTACATGCAAGCATCCTGTGGTATAACCAAGTCTCTAAATATCCTGCCAGTCATTCTTTTAAAGGCTATGTGTAGATGCCCTACAAGACTTGCAGACTGAGTTTGGTTCTGGGATTTCCAGTTCATAACTCTAAATTAAACTTTCAATGTGAAGCCTCTCCCAAGAAACCTGGCTACAATAAACTGTCAGATGCTCTTAATTTGCTGATGCCTCCCAGACGTAGCAAGAGCTTGGCATCAAGGAACCCAGGACACAGTTGCATTTCCCTGTGAACCAGCTGGCACCACTGAGGAAGAAAAGAAAATGAAAGAAAAATAAGAGACTCTCTTCTTTTGGATACAAACAGATTTCAGGAGGATATACATGTCTGAATAGCTGGGGACTACCTAGGATTGGGTAAAGTATGTGTTATTAGATTAACTGATCCGGCATCCTTTTGTCACTGATGTATTAGAGGACATAGCCCAGGAGAGAAATGAAATCCAGGAAGCAGGTGTCGATGTCTTTCTCTGAATCACATCCAGGGAAGCTCTTACTAGCCAGGTAGCTGGCATCATGCTCATCACTCTCTACTTGGCTTGACAGCTCAGCTCTTTCTATCTTAATGGCATCTCTTCTCACAGGTCTGTTCCTTTCCTGTACCCATCAGGTACCTTTGGCCTTCACTCCCCCATTTATTACATCTTCAATGTATTGGAAAATTTTTGTGCACATCTTCTAAACTACCTTACCATTTCCATACAAGACTCACTCCAGCTAGAACGTTCCTCATTTCTAAAGAAGAGCTAGCCTCCTGGTCTGAACTCCAACGCATCTTTTGCCAACTAAGAATAAAGAACATTCTAAAGTCTCTTGGGATTCTACAGGAGCTTGCATTATTGATATGCACGAGACTTACGGCAGTATTAACTTGGCAAATAGATCACAAAATGCTATATCTGGGCATGTCAGGGTGCGTCCAGAGGAAGCTAACATCTGACAAATAGATGCTGCAAAGATTATCTACTCTCAGTTCAGGCAGGGACTGTCCAGTCTGCTGGGGGCCCATGAGAGTGAGGAGGCAGGTGAATCATGAAACGCAGATATCTGTGCTTTCCTGCCATTCAACATCAGGACCTGGGTTCCCAGGCACTCATGTCCTGGTCGGTACAGAGTCACCGTAGTGCTTCTCCGCACTTCGCAGTCCTGTTGAATTATGTGCTTTACAGATGGCAGAGGGCAGACTGCAAGGCTTCACAGAATTCAAAATTATGTGACTAGAGTCCCAGAACAACTTCTCTCATATCTATTTGTGTCTATTATCAATCTATCATCTATCAATAACCTATCTTATACCACCTATCAATCAACCAAAAACTATCAACCATCTCTCATATCTTGTCTCTAATCTATCATCTATCTCACCTATCCACCATCTATCTATCTATCTATCTATCTATCTATCTATCTATCTATCTATCATCTATCTATCTACCTATCATCTATCTACTTTTTCACTTTTCTTTCATTCTCCCTGTGTCTATAGAGAGCCTGACTTCCCCATGATTTCACCATCTGGTTCCAGTTTTACTTAGCGTGAGTTTCATAATCACTGTTTTATATCCTCTATTTCCTTCTTTCTTAATTGCTGGTAGGGTTTTCTAGACCTTGCTAACACTGCTTTCTGCTAGAGTACCTGCCTCTCACTCTTTCAGATGCTTATTTATTGGATGAGAAGCAATTATGAAATATAGACTCCAGATGGGATCTGATCTAAGAGCACTTCTAACTCTTTCCTACCCTCAGTCTGGCCAGGAAAACCCTTCAGTTCATCCTTAGTAATATGGATGTTACCATTTGAATCTGAAGTTTCCCTCATTGGCTTATGTTTTGTAGCTTGTTCTCTATCTGGCAGTACAATTAGGGAGGCCCTGAGACCTTTGGAATGTAGAGTGTTGCCGGGGGAACTGGGATAAGCAGGTCATTGGTGGTACTTTCGAATATTATAGTCTGGTTCTGGTTCTGTGGCCTTGCCCTCTACTCTTGGTCTTTAACCAAGTAAACAGGCTCTGGCTTTCTGCCCAGCACTGTTCCAATGCCCATGCCTTCTCTTCTGTGTGTGTGTGTGTGTGTGTGTGTGTGTGTGTGTGCACAGAGTCACTGCCCATGTCTTCTCTTGTGTGTGTGTGTGTGCAGAGTCACTGCCCATGTCTTCCCTTGTGTGTGTGTGCAGAGTCACTGCCCATGTCTTCCCTTGTGTGTGTGTGTGTGTGTGTGCAGAGTCACTGCCCATGTCTTCCCTTGTGTGTGTGTGTGTGTGTATGTGCAGTCAGTGCTCATGCCTTCTGTGTGTGTTGTGTGTGTGTTGTGTTTGTGTGTTGTGTGTGTGTGTGTGTATGTGCAGTCAGTGCTCATGCCTTCTGTGTGTGTTGTGTGTGTGTGTATGTGCAGTCAGTGCTCATGCCTTCTGTGTGTGTTGTGTGTGTGTGTATGTGCAGTCAGTGCTCATGCCTTCTGTGTGTGTTGTGTGTGTGTGTTGTGTGTGTTGTGTTTGTGTGTTGTGTGTTTGTGTGTGTGTGTAGTCAGTGCCCATGCCCTCCCTTCTGTGTGAGTGTGTTGTATGTTCGTGTATGTGTTCAGTCGTGCCCATGCCTTCCCTTCTGTGTAGTTTGTGTGTGTGTGTGTGTGTGTGTGTGTGTGTGTGTGGTGTGTGCAGTCAGTGCCCATGCCTTCCCTTCTGTGTGTGTGTGTGTGTGTGTGTGTGTGTGTGTGGTGTGTGCAGTCAGTGCCCATGCCTTCCCTTCTGTGCGAGTGTGTTTTATGTTTGTGTGTGTATGTGCAGTCAGTGCCCATACCTTCCCTTCTGTGTAGTGTCTCTCTCTCTCTCTCTCTCTCTCTCTCTCTCTCTCTGTGTGTGTGTTTGTGTGTGAGTATGCACATGTACTGAACCCCTGTCCATGCTGTTCCCAGGGTGCATGCAGAGAAGCACTTGTCTATGCCTTCCCCACTGTGACAGCCTATAATCCTCCAAACTACAAGCTGAAATAAATCTTCCTTCCTATAGTGCTCTTACTCTGTTTCTGTCAGGCATTTTTTTTCCATTTGTTTGTTAGTTTATTTGTTTTGTGGCACAAAAGTTAAAGGTGTGATTTGCTGTTTTCCCAGGCCTAGTCTACTGCTCTACTTCTCACTGTGAGTAGTGTGAGAAACACTAGGTTTCTCTGTGTTTTCTCATGCTTCCAAGTTCCTGCCTCACAAAGGAAGCACTTGGACATAATGACATTAGGGAATGTTCCCTGAATGCTGATCATTGTCGCCACTGTTTCAGCCCTGAACTTGTCTAAGGTCTCAAGACAAGTGCCCGTGGGGATTCCTTCTCACTCCTGAAGCATCAGCTGAGAAGTGCTTTCTTTTAGAAAACTAAATTGGCACCAGCATTTAAAAACCTTTTGATATCTAAAGAAATAACCAAGCTGAGATCTTTGAGATCTAAAGAAATAAACAAACTAAACCCCCTTCATCTGATAACTGACAAAGCACACTTACACTGGCTAACACTGAGCAAGACCTGGCAGCATCTGGGAGAACTGTTCTTGGGGCCTGAGTTCCATGGTCATACACCATGGTCATACACCATGGTCATACACCCACTACACATGCATATATATGTTTCCTGTGTCCCTGTGTTTGTTTTAGTCCCTGCCTCCAGGTGCTGGAAGTGATGGGTTTCCAATACTTATTAGAACGGGGATTAAAAAGCTTAATTTAAACATGTGCTTTTGAAAGAAACTCTCCTGAGTTTTGAGTTCTTGGATTTGTGTATGACACCTGTCACACAGAGTCTGTGCTAATATTGGAACTTGACTCTTGTATTTCTCCAGGGCGTTAGCATATTGCATACTAGAGAAGGATGGATAAGGCTATCCGAGCGGAGAGAGGGGTGTGTTGATTATTGTAGGTGGCTCAGACATACTGAGTCTCTGATGACTTATAAAATTCATTGCTGAGCATATGCTAGATTGCCTAACCACCAGATTGATATTAGAGTGTTATTTCTTGATGCATGGTCAACTCTTAAAAATTCAGCATCTATCATAAATAAATTCTGTTTCCAATAAAGTACTATCAATTTTAATCTCTGGAACATTAGAATCAGGTTGGTCTTAGACAAGACTTCTAACTTTTATATTAAATGTTCTTGCTCTAAAATAAGTATTTCTGGTGGTAGGGTCTTCAGTCCCTTGAATTAATCATCTTAGGATTCATTCACAAAGTCTATACAAGAGAGAAAATACAATATAAAGGAGGATCAAACAATAAATACAACAATTATGGTCATCAGGGGTGCGACAAAGTACACTTAACGTGATGTCAGAGAATTAGAGAGCATTGTTGGGAAGAACTTACTGTTAAGCTAGGAAAGACCTAACAAGATAGGACATTAGTGTGAACAAAGTCAGGAAAAGTGATTCAGAGAAGGAACTGATACATTCGAGGTGCATGGGAAAGGGAAATCAGAGGGGGAGTGAAGATCAGTGGTTAGAGGAAGGGTGTGGAAAGTGGGAGCCAGGAGAGGAAAGTAGGGATAGTTATAAGAAGCTTCTTCTGTGTGGTTTACTGTGTGTACTGACTTTTTGATTAACAGGTATTAATTGTGAATGTAATGAAGTGTGGTTGGAAGCACATGCAATTAATATGTGTTAATCATTATGTATTAACATGTATCCATTGTGCACATTGATGACATGTGGTTGAAAACACATGGGACTATGTACTAACTGAACTAGGTAGCTAGCACTCACTTCCCTTTCCTTACTACTTCTTCATGTTTACAGCCTTTGGGGATCTCTCATAAAATATGCAATAGCTTATTGTGACTGATAGCCACTTGGTGTGCTTTGGAAAACCACAACTTATTCCTTCTGATTCCATACTCATTATTCAATTTCCTTTGCTTCTCTCCCTTCCTGCCTTCCTAAATCTGTCTTATTTCACTGGACATGATGCCCTCTAGTTCCATCCATTTTGCTGGAATGACACATATTTCACTCTTCTTTATTACTAAATAATATTTCCCTCTGTGTGTGGGGTCATCACACTTCCTTTAACTGTTTATCGGAACACAAGAGCTAGCTCCGTATCTCAGCATTGTGAATGTTGCTGCCACAGCACAGGATGCTGGTTTCTCTTTAGCATGCTAATTTAGCTCCTCTCAGATGTATGCACCATGCAGGGAACACAGGTAAATATCATGGCTCTATTTTCTATTAAGGCACTTCCACAATGACTGTAATAATTTATATTCCTATTGAAAAGGTATTCAAGGTGCCTCTGCTCTAGGTCCCCAACAACATTTTTTACTTCTGTATTTTTTATTGGATATTTTATTTATTTACATTTTAAGTGTTATCCCCTTTCCCAGTTTGCCCTCTGGAAACCCCCTATCCCATCCTCCCTCCCCCTGCTTCTATGAGGCTGCTCCCCCACCCACCCACCCACTCCCACCTCCCTGTCATGGCATTTCCCTACACTGAGGGATGACCCTTCACAGGACCAAGGGCCTCTTCTCCCATTGTTTTCTGACAAGGCCATCCTCTGCTACATATGCAGTTGGAGCCATGAGTCCCTCCAAGTGTACTCATTGGTTGGTGGTTTAGTCCCTGGGAGCTCTGGGGGGGGGTCTGGTTGGTTGATATTGTTGTTCTTTTCACGGGGTTGAAAACCTCTTCGTCTCCTTCAGTCCTTTCTCTAATTCCTCCACTGGGTACCCTGTGCTCAGTCTAATGGTTGGCTGCAAGCTGCCCTTCAATGGAGGGATGGACACAGAAAATGGGGTACCTCCACACCATGGAGTACTGCTCAGCTATTAAAATCAATGACTTCATGAAATTCATAGGCAAATGGATGGAATTAGAAAATACCATCCTAAGTGAGGTAACCCAGTCACAAAAGAATACACATGGTATGCACTCACTGATAAGTGGATATTAGCCAAAAGCTCAGAATCCATTCACAGACCACAAGAAGAAGGAAGACCAAAGTGCAGATGCTTCAGTACTTCTTAGAAGGGGGAACAAAAATATTTATAGGAGGAGATATGGAAACAAAGTTTGGAGCAGAGACTGAAGAAAAGGCCATCCAGAGACTGCTCCCCCGCCCTGCTTCCATACCATATACAGTCACCAAACTCAGACACTATTACTTGTGCCAAGAAGAGCTTCCTGACAGGAGCCTAATATAGCTGTCTGCTGAGAGGTTCTGCCAGAGTCTGACTTTTTGTGTTTTTGATAAAGTTATGCTAGCCAGAATCAGGATATCCCCTTTGTAGTGTTTTCTTAATGACTAAGGGTATTGGGATTTTTTTGTGTGGAGTTGTTGGACATAGGTAGAGATATGTTTATGATGGCTTTGTTATTGTAAGAACACAGGGTAAACATCCAGTAGGGATCCCATGCAAGTAAACAAGTAAAAAAACAAACAAATAAGAATGCTGAAACTAATGATTGGTGACAAAAGATGTTGGTCCAAACTGATGGCAAAGGACAGCATTCCATCCAACCATCCAATAGTCAACCAAGGTTGCAACTAACAAACAAATAAACAAACAACAAACAACTAACCAGAAACCAACAGCCAACCAATCAATATTCCACCAATAACTAACAACCCGAAACCCAACCAACAAACTAATAAACAACAACTAAACATCAGCTAAAAGACCAACCACAAACCAATCAACCAGTAACCAATCAATAACTAATCAACCAACAAACAACTAACTAATCAACAGTCAACTAACCAGTTACTAATGACCAAGCAATAGTCAACCAACCAACCAACCAACCAACCAATAACAAACCAAAGAACCACTAATTCAACAACAAATAAACCAGAACAACAGCAGCAACAACAAAACAACTGATCCAAATACTGTGGAGTATTGTGCATGCAAAAATTAGGAATGCACTGTATAGTAGAGATGAAGGTAAGTGGCCGCATGTCAGAGATAATTAGAAAATTATATTAAAAATAACAAAGTAATTGCAAAAAGAAAGAGTAAAAGAAAGATGGGGAGAGGGAGAGACATGAGAAGGAAGGATGTGTGTGGAGAAACTCTCACAAGGACCCACCTCTAGATGAAGAGATACACAATTAATGGATGTTGGAGAAGGAGAATCCAGCTTCTCTAGGGCCAAGCCCCTTGATAGGCTAATCCCATGTGGTCATCTCTAATCACAAGTTCAAATGAGCATTACTAGATGGACTAAGTAGGTTGTATACATATATGTATATGTGCATGAATGTATATCTAATAATAATTAAAGTAATAAAAATAATAATTAGTCATGGGTTTGAGAGGGATTGAAGGATATGGAAGGAGTTGAAAGAGGGTTTTAGGGGTGGGAATTATGTAATATGGTACTTGAGTACGAAATTTTTAAGAAATTAAACTAAAAAAATAACAAATGACATGCTAAAACAAAAAAATTATAGTTGTATCTATATATTGGTAAGATTTGTATAACTCTACAAGTTCCTTGAAAGATATTCAAGTAGATCTAATCAAAGGGAGAGACAAACTGAGTTTCCTGAGAACACTATGATTGAAGACCAGATTTATCCAGAATTAGAGTGCATGGCATCTAATGACCAAATGCACTGGGCTTCACTCTCCTAACTTCCTTTTCCAGAGCAGACATGCTGCTTCTACTAACACTGAAAATAAAAGTAACCTGAATAACTAAAGCCCCATTTACAAAGGAAAAAGGACAAAGTTGGAAGTCTAATGGCGACTGGGTGGCAGCTATTATGAGAGTGGTAGTGGTGTCAAATATATAGATACATAGTTTTGATTGATTCTTGGCAAAGTACTGAAACATCTTATTGAAAAATTGTAGTTAGACTGAAACAATTGAACACTGACACTTAAAAAAAAACCAACTAAACAAAAAATAGCAAATTCATCCCAGGCATAAACCATAAAAACACAGAGCAGATCACATACTACAAAACCTAAGCCTGTCAGAAAAAGAAAATATAACTGTTGGTATTTTTGATAAGACATTAAAATGATATAAAGGTTTGATAAGAGGGATTTTCTTGAAATGACAAATGTCTGGTCTTTTTCACAGGCACTGCTGAGCAGATCACAGAGGAGAGGAATGTCATTCTCTCCACACATTAGATTCCATCTAGGATCAAGTCACTCTTACAACTGAGTACTAAGATGATGTGAAAATACTCCAGGAAAGAGAGAACAGTGATGCCTGATATACATATCAATGGGTTATCAAACCAGTAATTATAGAATACTGCTAGTAACGTTAAGATTCTCCAAGCACACACAAGCTTGAATGGCTAATATGCTATGTATGTAAGCATGCATTGTCAGGTTCTACAGGTGTGTTGATGGTACACAGAACACGGAAAGTTTATCCAAGATTATCAGGAGTAATTCTCTTTTATTTGAACAAATGCATAAGAGAAACAACAGTAAGTATAACGGCCCTGAACAGTTCTGGTAATTCTTATCTCCACATTCATAAACAAGAGTAGCTAAAGGGTACCAGCTGACCTTTGCACCATTGAATTTATTGCACAGAAGTGAGAAAGAATGGGTTACAGATAATCTGGGCACTGTGACCCTCTTTCTGTGACATTCTTAGAGAAGGAGACACAGAAATCAGGCTATTGATGGCAGGCTAGGCTGGGGAAAGCTCATTGCTTCAAGAAAGTGTCACAGAATATTCTGGAGTGTGGGAAGGTGCTATATCTGAGGGGTTTGGGGTTATATTACTATGCATGGTTACTAAAACTCATTGACTGTTTACCTAAAAAGACATTTTTCTGTTAGGTCTCAATAAGATTTCTGACTTCAAGGATAATATAGTAGCAATTTAAATGAAACATTAATGGTCTGAACTACACAGGTGATGAGAGATGGTAAATGGTAGGTGTTGCCAAGATAGAAATTAGCAGTACCAGATGAATGGACTAACATGTGGCATTAGGAAAAGGCAGACAGCTCTGTATCAAAGGAGGACATCACGTGTACCAGGAATTAGATTGAAATTGTCAAATCATACCCAAATGTCTTCATAAGATGCACACTCAGTCAATGGGGCAGCCACAAATCCTAACTATGACGTCCAAAGGGTGTTGTTGGTCCAGTTCACAAGAAAGCTTTGACCTCCTAAGAGAACAATGGGCTGTTGCATCATTAGTTGACTCATGAAACACAACCAAAGACTAGAATTCATGGAAAGCACTGGAACATGCTAGAGAATAAACACTGACAAGAGTGTCAGGCATGGACACTCCCTCGCTCCACCAACACTGATAAGTATGGTGATCTTTATGGCGTATGGTTGCAGGGTGACCATCACAGCTCGAAATGGGATTCATGTCAAATTTTGCTCCAAAGCTGTACCTGAAACAGGTTTAGCTCTGCTGACACAGGGTCTTTAAATGTCTTCAGATGCAGTGTGAGAAGACAGGAGAACACTGATAATAGTAAGATATGCAAATAAAATAGATTTGGGGTCAGGGAAAATATCTAAGTGGTTAAGACCCCTGACTTCCATTATGAGGCCCAGGGTTCAGATCCCAGCACCCCTGTAAAGAGTCCAGCACCCCTGTAACAAGTGAGCACCCCCAGAACAAGTCCATCACCCTGGAACAAATCCAGGTTCAGCACCCCTGCTGCTTGAAGGGTAGAAAAAGAAGGATCCTAGAGCTGGCTTGTTTCCAGCCAAGACATAAGCCCAAGTTCAGGGAGAGGTAGCATCTCAGGGAGAGGCAGAATGTGATAGATGGGGCACTTAGTGCTCTCTTCTAGCCTTGGGTGTGTGCCTGCATACACATGGTCAAGCACAGTTGGTCTTGAGTTTGTTACGTGCATACTTTACTTCTGATTAAATTTCTCTTTTCCACATTCTACATATAAATGGAGTATAATTTATACCATCAGTGATAATTAGGTTCACTCAAAAAATTGATTTTTAGAATGTAGCCACACATAATGCAAAATTATTAGGAAATGTGTTTTCAGCCTTGGCAGGTTATTTCTGCATCGACACATACTTATCCCAAGGGACATTTAAAAGACACCTCTAAAATCTAAGCTCAAAGAATCCTCTGTCTGTCTGTACTCGGGCGACGGTTATTTGATTGTTTTGTTGGAAACAGATAAATCGAAGCTGTAAACATGAATAGAACGTCCTGCACAATTAGATACACACCCGTGACTAAATCCAAAGTGAGGCCATTATTTGCGAATGGGATGCTTACCTTGAAGCAACACAAGGTCTCTTGCCATCCACTAAGAATAATTATCTTTCGGGGGAGGGATGTGGTACATGCTTTCTGTCAATCACATTGAACCAGGGAACCGGAGCCACTCTGGTGCAAGTCCTACCTGGCTTGAGATGAGCGAATGGAATTTCTCCAGTGAGGAGCTCCCACAGACACAGGGAGTAACTGAAGACATCAGCCTTGATGGTGTATCTCGTGCACTGTGTGAACACCTCAGGGGCCATCCAGCGCAGGTTCTGCAAAGACCAAAGGTGACTAGGACTCAGAAACACCCAGCAGAGCTGGCTTCTGATCCCTCACTGGAGAAGGTTCTCCAATGATCTCAGACAGCATGGAAATCACTGTCGCCTTTCTCCTTACCAATGCAATGGACACAGCACATCTTCATGTGCATGCGTTTCTCAAGAAAACATGGTTGAAATATCATAAAATTCATTATCTACAAGTTACCTTCAACATTAATGACAAATTATTATCTCACAGTGTGTAGGTGACTTAGTTCTCTTTCCTGCTTCCAACTGCCATTTTTACCCTAGGTGCCTGCAGGCTTCAGAATAGACCACCAAATGGGTCGTCCCCTTATTCCCTTGGTCTGAGTCACGCTGTGGGAGACACCTTCCTATGTTTCAGTCTCTAGGTTCCAATTAATTGAGTGACTAAATTAGACCCACAACTGTGTTCTCAGGACAGAAAACAGAGGGAGCCATGGAGAAGTCACCCAGTATGCCAGGGATGGAGATTTCTCCCTAGTATGATCCAGGATATGGGTTTTCTTGCGTTTACCCTGATGTAAATTTTATGAATTCAATGTTTGTAATATTTCAGGAAGGAAGCTAATAAATACGTTACAAAGCACCCCATCCCTGGGCCTCATGTATGTGATAGTGTGAGCGCATTGTTTACATTTGTGATTAGGAGTGCAAATATATGAACTTGGCTTCTTTGCAGTTCAAAGGCTAGAGCATCAGATCCTATTGCAACTCTGACTCTACCACTGACCGGGCAATTTCTCCCAGCTCAGCGTTCCAGCTCTAAGAGCTCCCAGCTATATGTCCTATCACTAGGCTTTATGAATTCATGGCATATTATATACACGGTTCACCTGCATGTGAACATTACGTGTGCTGTTACAGTGAATGTCGGCGGGTGGGCTGTTAGTGCTTGTGTTTGATGAGCAGAGGGACTTAGATATGGCCTCGTAACTAGTGAGAAGGAAAACAACACCCAGAATAATTTTAGGGGAGGGTAGTGCTTATAAGCTATGTTGCGAAGCAAAATAATGTTGCTTGCTGAAGGTGACATTCGGTTTAATTCTACTCAGGAGAAATGCCTTAGTCAGAGGGAATCAACAGTCTATATTGGGAACTCATCTGTCAGAACAACAAGATATAGGTGTCAAGATCTGCCTAGGTCCATGCAGTCACAACTTTTAGGTGTCACATTTAGGCATCTCCCACTTCTTTTTAAATCTAAGATTATTTAAATTAGTACAGCCAGAGCTGTGATCCATTGGTCAAGCTTCCCCTTTGCTAGGGCTTAGATGAGGTTTGTATATTCCTCTCCCAACACAATCCTCCCTCCCCTCACCCCATTACAACTATGTTTACAGCATTTCACTCTTACCTGTCTGTGGACCTACTACACCCTCCTGTCTGTGGACCTACCATACTCCCCTGTCTGTGGACCTACTTCATTCCCTACTTATTTTTCTGCTTTAATTTTTCTTAATAACGCACCCTGTTATTTCATTGTTTATGTGTTTATTGTATGCCCTGGATATGGACAAGAATTACTTAGTGGCTATGAGTAGGGTCAGAGGCTGGCGTCAGGGTCTGTCTCAGTTATCTGAACCTTATCTGCTGAAACAGGGCCTCCCACAGAATCTGGAGCTCACCATTGTAGGCAAATTGTATGACGAGGGAGTCTTAGGGGACCTCCTACCACTCCCTCCTTCCCCCCAGCACTGGGGTTAGAGATACCTGCTCCTGTGTCTGGCTTTTTCCATAAATGCTAGGAATCCACACCTTAGGAAGTTAAGGAACGTTTGGTACATGGAGACATCTCTCTCTGCAGTCTGGATTACTACTATGTCTTCAGGTCTTTGACTGTGTGAGGTGGAGATGTAACACGCATTTGTTGAAAGAATGTGTGTCTTGCGTTCAGATGCAGATTGAGTGCAGCTCTCAAGGACTCATTTGTCAGTGTGTTTATGCTTGAGAGTGGCAGACTTTAAGAAACAGGGCTGGATGCAATATAATTAGGACATCTGTGGTCCTGCCAACTAATTAGAAGGTATTGCTGTCATTCCTGTGGGGCCTCAGACTAGTTCTTCTGAGAGCAAGACTGGATCCTCCCTCCCTTCTTCTGGCTTTCTGTTTGGTCACGTGAGCCCAGTACACGCTTGGTCACACTGCTGTCCACTGACAGGTTGTGGTGTAGACTGGAAGAGTGCTCACTGGAAGGAAGTGTGATTTGAGGGCTTCTAGCCTTCAAAGGTGTGAAATAGACTGATTTTTCTTCATAGCTTGTTGAAAGTTGGTTGTTTAGGTAAACAATGGAAAGTTGCCTGTTACAGGGTGGACTGGAAGACATCACCACACTCATGGTGTGGTTCATGTTGAGATTACTTCCTTCCTTCCCTCTCTCACTGTCTCTCCCATCATAACACATGGCAATGATGTGAAACTCTAAAGTTTTCTTGGTTTCCCATCCATTCATTGCCCTTGTTCCCACGGCCTACACACCCTTCCTTCCAGTTCCTCTGTCACATGATGAATAGGTGTGCTCACTGATGAGCTTTCTTGATGCTTTAAATCTGTCTGTTCATCCCTGTGCAGGCCCCACTGGCAAAGGAGCTTCTTGCAAATGAGAAGTTTTTATTTTTATTTGATTCTGTCCATTGTTGGTGGACAAAAAGGAACTCCTTGCAAATAAGAATTTTTTTTATTTTTTTTTCATTCTGTCTATCGTTGAGGGTACGACTCTCCTATGCACTTTATTTTTGTATTTCTGTCCCTCAGAGCAACTTCTAACACATGGTTCGCAATCAGTAAATTCTTTCTTTTTTCATCTTTATTAACTTGAGTATTGCTTATTTACATTTCAAATGTTATTCCCCTTCCAGGTTTCTGAGCCAACATCCCCCTAACCCCTCCCTCTCCCCTTTTATATGGGTGTTCCCCTCCCCAGCCTCCCCCCATTACCGCCCTACCCCCAAAAGTCAAATTCACTGGGGGGTTCAGTCTTGGCAGGACCAAGGGCTTCCCCTTCCACTGGTGCTCTTACTAGGATATTCATTGCTACCTATGAGGTCAGAGTCCAGGGTCAGTCCATGTATAGACTTTGGGTAGTGGCTTAGTCCCTAGAAGCTCTGGTTGGTTGGCATTGTTGTTCATATGGGGTCTCAAGCACCTTCTCAAGCACTGCTCTTCCAGTCCTTTCTCTGATTCCTTCAACGGGGGTTCCGTTCTCAGTTCAGTGGTTTGCTGCTGGCATTCAACTATGTATTTGCTGTATTCTGGCTGTGTCTCTCAGGAGAGATCTACATCCGGTTCCTGATGGCCTGCACTTCTTTGCTTCATCCATCTTATCTAACTGGGTGGCTGTATATGTTTGGGCCACATGTGGGGCAGACTCTGAATGGGTGTTCCTTCTGCCTCTGTTCTAAACTTTGCCTCCCTATACCCTCCCAAGGGTATTCTTGTTCCCCCTTTAAAGAAGGAGTGAAGCATTTGCATTTTGGTCATCCTTCTTGAGTTTCATGTGTTTTGTGCATCTAGGGGAAGTCAAGCATTTGGGCTAATAGTCACTTATCAATAAGAGCATACCAGGTGTGTTTTTCTGTGATTGGGTTACCTCACTCAGGATGATATTTTCCAGTTCCATCAATTTGCCTATGAATTTCATAAAGTCATTATTTTTGATAGCTGAGTAATATTCCATTGTGTAGATGTACTACATTTTCTGTATCCATTCCTCTGTTGAAGGGCATCTGGGTTCTTTCCAGCTTCTGGCTATTATAAATAAGGCTACTATGAACATAGTGGAGCACGTGCCTTTGTTATATATTGGGGTATCTTTTGGTTATATGCCCAAGAGAGGTATAGCTGGGTCCTCAGGTAGTTCAATGTCCAATTTTCTGAGGACCCTCCAGACTGATTTCCAGAATGGTAGTACCAGTCTGCAATCCCACCAACAATGGAGGAGTGTTCCTCTTTCTCTTCATCCACGCCAGCATTTGCTGTCACCTGAGTTTTTGATCTTAGCCATTCTCACTGGTGTGAGGTGAAATCTCAGGGTTGTTTTGATTTGCATTTCCCTTATGACTAAAGATGTTGAACATTTCTTTAGGTGTTTCTCAGCCATTCAGGATTCCTCAGCTGTGAATTCTTTGTTTAGCTCTGAACCCCATTTTTTAATAAGGTTATTTGTCTTCCTGTGGCCTAACTTCTTGAGTTCTTTGTATATTTTGGATATAAGCCCCCAGTTGTAGGATTGGTAAAGATCTTCTCCCAATCTGTTGGTTGCCGTTTTGTCCTAACAACAGTGTCCTTTGCCTTCCAGAAGCTTTGCAGTTTTATGAGATCCCATTTGTCGATTCTTTTTTTGGTTCTTTTTTTCGGAGCTGGGGACCGAACCCAGGGCCTTGCGCTTCCTAGGTAAGCGCTCTACCACTGAGCTAAATCCCCAGCCCCCCATTTGTCGATTCTTGATCGTAGAGCATAAGCCCTTGGTGTTTTGTTCAGGAAATTTTCTCCAGTGCCTATGTGTTTGAGATGCTTCCTCACTTTTTCTTCTATTAGTTTGAGTGTATCTGGTTTGATGTGGAGGTCCTTGATCTACTTGGACTTAAGTTTTGTACAGGGTGATAAGCATGGATCGATCTGCATTCTTCTACATGTTGGCCTCCAGTTGAACCAGCACCATTTGCTGAAAATGCTATCTTTTTTCCATTGGATGATTTTGGCTCCTTTGTCAAAAATCAACCATAGGTGTGTGGGTTCATTTCTTGGTCTTCAATTCTATTCCACTGGTCTATCTGTCTGTTTCTGTACCAATACAATGCAGTTTTTATCACGATTGCTCTGCAATACTGCTTGAGTTCAGAGATAATGATTCCCCCAGAAGTCCTTTTATTGTTGAGGATAGTTTTAGCTATCCTGGGTTTTTTGTTATTCCAGATGAATTTGCAAATTGTTCTGTCTAACTCTCTGAAGAATTGGATTGGTATTTTGATGGGGATTGCATTGAATCTGTAGATCGCTTTTGGTAAAATGGCAATTTTTACTATATTAATCCTGCCAATCCATGAGCATGGGAGGTCTTTCCATCTTCTGAGGTCTTCAATTTCTTTCTTCAGAGGCTTGAAGTTCTTATCATACAGATCTTTTACTTGCTTGGTTAAAGTCACACTGAGGTATTTTATCTTATTTGGGACTATTATGAAGGGTGTCGTTTCCCTAATTTCTTTCTCGGCTTGTTTCTCTTTTGTGTAGAGGGAGGCTACTGATTTATTTGAGTTAATTTTATACCCAGCCACTTTGCTGAAGTTGTTTATCAACTTTAGTAGTTCTCTGGTGGAACTTTTGAGATCACTTAAATATACTATCATATCATCTGCAAATAGTGATATTTTGACTTCTTCTTTTCTGATCTGTATCCCCTTGATCTCCTTTTGTTGTCTGATTGCTCTGGCTAGAACTTCAAGAACTATATTGAATAAGTAGGGAGAGAGTGGGCAGCCTTGTCTAGTCCCTGATTTTAGTGGGAATGCTTCAAGTTTCTCTCCATTTAGTTTAATGTCAGCGACTGGTTTGCTGTATATGGCTTTTACTATGTTTAGGTATGGGCCTTGAATTCCTATTCTTTCCAGGACTTTTATCATGAAGGGGTGTTGAATTTTGTATAATGCTTTCTCAGCATCTAATGAAATGATCATGTGGTTTTGTTCTTTCAGTTTGTTTATATAATGGATTACATTGATGGTTTTCTTCTTGTCTGATGAATCAAAGTACATGAACACAAAAGTTTGAGGTAAAAGCCCAAGGTGACCAGGGGAGATTGCCTGCTGGGCGCTAGTCTCTCTGAGACTTACAAGGTAAGGCCTTTTCATCCAGGATGGGTAGGGTGAGGGTCATACATAGGGTTCATCATGCAGGAACAAAAGTACCTGAGATGTATAAATGGCCACCAGGTATGGGGAAAGGATGGGTGGCTCCTATGTTGATGTAGGAGACTTGAAGCATCTTGTGGTAGAAAGAGAAAGTTACAGAGCAGCCTCAGAACAATAACAGAATGGGAAAGAGATTTGAATTGTATTTTGCTGGCATTGCTGAGAGTCCATAGGAGAATTGTCCACCCAACAATAATAGTAGAGGTGACAAGGAATGAGGACCAATCCAGAAGAGGGGCCTAGAGACAGGGCCCATCAAGAAGCATTAGGATCCTAGGCAGTGTGACTGAGAACCAGAAATGTAAAGAAGCAAAGCCACTGATGGAGGTGAGTAATACTGAGGCCAGGGAAGGGGAGGAGCTCACCCCAGGGGATGCCTCTGGAGTCCAGGAAGATGCAGGGTTGCTTGTTTGAGGGACTGAAGGGAGGAGTGTGGGAGTCAGGCATGAAGTGAGTTACAGGCCATCTGGAAACAATGATTGTTGCATCGTGTTATAATTTATGTTTTGCCTAAGCATTGATGCTCACCAACGGTTATTACCTCATAATACTAATGGGGAGATGGGGAGAGCCACGAACAGTGAGCAGCTGCTGTTGAGCAGTTGGTGTTAGAATGTGTTAGCCTTCTGTGTTAGCCCTCCCTCTCCATATGCTCCCAACCTGCAGCTGCCAATGCCCTGTGCTGATCCGGTGCTCACAGCACACATGTGGAACAGGTTTGCCGAGATCTTATCTAGAACATTTTCTAAGTAGGGGACCCCTCAAATAGCTATTTTTGGGTTTTCTGAAAATAAAACCCTGAAATGTATCCTTCCACCTAGAGAAGACATTTCCTGGCTAAGGCTTCTCCCTCTTCCCTTCTTCCCACGCTGTTTCCATATTTTAATTTTTCAGCAAGAATGAGAGAGTCACGAACCCCTGGCTGCTTTGTCATGTTGTCTTCATCCAGGGACTGCAGAAATCTTGATTCTAAAGGGGGAGAGAAAGCAAGTCCACATCAAAGGACTTGTCCTGAGCCTTTGGTCCAAGATCACAGCAACATTGAAAACCCAGGGAGTCTGTGCATTGTTCAAATTCCCACTCCCCCCTTTTCAGCTTTGAGAGCAAAGAAGAAAAAAATGCAAATGGCTGGCTTTCAAAGTGTAAAGTCAACCTGAAATTCAAATTACAGGAACAGCAAAGGTGTGAAATCTGTTTCCAGATTATTGCACAACACCAGGAACAAGGAAAGGATGCAGTTGTGGGTACACTTTTGGAACTCTTACCTCCAAAATCTGCCACCACAGCATGGCCATCCTCATAGAGCAGAATATTGTGGCTAGGAAAGAAGTAGACCATGTAAGCTTTATTGAGTTGTAACCAGGTCACCTCTCAGGTCGTCATTTGTTACCACATTGGTGAAATGTACTAACTGGTCTATAAGCCTTATTAGTTGATATACAGTTTCCCAGCTCACAGAGGTCTGTTCGAAAGTGCAGCTGTGGGTAGGCAAGGCATCGGTTGAACTGGCTGCATCTCAGGCATGGATCTTTCAAGAAGAGGCACACAGGTGGATGTGCCCTGAAGAACAGTCACCTGAGTTAGATCCCTGAGATCCACGTGAGGGAAGGATACAAGTAAGCCCTGCCTGCTATCCTCTGACCTTCACCTGTGTTTTGTGACTTGTGTTTGAGCATATCCTCAGCTGCCATCTCACTAAATACTTGTGTGTGTGTGTGTGTGTGTGTGTGTGTGTGTGTGTGTGTGTGTAGGGTTTTTATGGAAGATATCCTGGACCAGAAACAACATTTTAATACATGGAATACATCTGAGGCCTGTTGGATGAAAACTACCCTTCTATCGCAGAACTCTAAATGACCAGGAAGAATGTCAGGGAATGTCAGAAATGTTCTTAGCACTAGGCAAAAGGGGAACCATGTGAGGACAGTCAGCTTGGTTGATGTCATCATGTCTAGGTACAAATCAGAAGTCTGGAAATAAGTATAGACACCAGCACCAAATGGCACTATGTAAGTATGCATATTTGGTATTTTGATAATCTTGTCCCCATAGTACTGGGAAAGTTCCATTTTGTGACGTAGATCAAAGTTAGGGCAGTCTAGTGGAGGTCATTCCTTCCTCACACAGAGCACATAGAATAACTTACATAGAAGCACACAGTGATCCACACTGTTGTTGAAGACTGTACTTGTCTTTTAACTTTAATTAGAGATTATGTGGTGCTCAACCCAACAGACACATCTACAACATATTCTGAACCTAAAGCTTAGGGGTCATAGCAGAAGGGGAGACAGAAAGATTATAAAAGCCAGAGGAACATGAAGGTGACTATGAGGATGTATTTCCTAGAAATGCCAGTAAGGCTTCATGCATGAAGTCTCACCAAAATGGTTGAGTAACCAAGATCTGAACAAGGACTAAACCATGTAGATTTTGGTATACATACCTAATTTTGAGTCTGTGCTTGGCTCATGGAGGAGGCATTTCCAAGTCAAGAGGTAGCCTTCTTAGTTTTGTTACTCAGTATGAGCAGAATTATCTTCATTAATTTATGTGATGCTTCCTAATGCTCACATGGCTTCGCAAGAACATTACTTTGGAAAGCCTTTTGCATTGTGAATGAACTAGGAAGATAGACTTAATACACTTTGTAAATGTTAACATTTAATGTGTGTTCAAAGTGAGATGGTAGTGTATAGAATATTTGAGAGTGTCAAAACAGGAAGGGCTGAGATGCCGTTTTTAGCACCAAATTACAAATTGGTAGGTGTGATGAGGACAGTGCTATTATAACTGAAGAATCTCAGACCAATAGGGAAGTCACACATAGACACAAGGCTCATTCGAAGAGCTGCACAGCCCACATCCTGTCAGGGGAGTGTGGGTAGCAAAATTTACCCAGAACACTTAAATATATGTTTTGCAAAGTTCCATCAGATACAGTAAAATCCTGGGTAGCCCCTGACAATTATTTTATTGTTCATCCCGATTAGTAAGCGAGACAAAAAACTGAAGCCATGTCTTTAACAGCATCAACTTTCCTGGATCCTTTTTCTTTTCTTTCCCTTTTCTTTTTTTTAGATTTTTTCTTTTATTGAATATTTTTTATTTACATTTGAAATGTTATCCCCTTTCCCTGTTTCCTCTCCAGAAACCGACTATCTCCCCCTGCTTCTATGAGAGTGCTCCCCCACCTACCCACTCACTCACTCCCTCCTCCCTGTGCTAACTTGGGGAGCCTTGACAGGACCAAGGGCCTCTCCTCCCAGTGATGCCCAACAAGGCCATCCTCTGCTACATAATGGGGCTGGAGCCATAGGTTGATTCATGTGTATTCTTGGGATGGTTGTTTCGTCCCTGGGAGCTCTAGGGGGTCTGGCTGGTTGATATTGTTGTTCTTCTTATGGAGTTGAAACCTCTTCAGTTCCTTCAGTCCTTTCTCTAACTTCTCCATTGGGACCCAGTTCTCAGTTCAATAGTTGGCTGCTAGCATCTGCCTCTGCATTTGTCAGGCTCTGGCAGAGCCTCTCAGGAGACAGCTATATCAGGCTCTTGTCAGCAAGCACTTCTTGGCATCGGCAATATTGTCTGGGTTTGGTGTCTGTATATGGGGTAGATCCCCAGGTGGGCAGTCTCTGGATGGCCTTTCCTTCAGTCTCTGCTCCACACTTTTCCTCTATATTTCCTCCTGTGAGTATATTTGTTCCCCCTTCTAAGAAGGAAATGGAGCTACTCCAGGTAGCTACCTGGAAAGACCAGGGAACCTTTGCATACCTCTCCAATAGAAGCTTCAAGGAAGTGTTGCAGAACCAAACCCAGAGATCTAGAGCATTAGATCCTCACTTAACAATCCATTTGTTCAAACTTCTTTTCATGTACATATATGTTACCAAGAATAATTTCATCAGCTAGCCAGACTTATGGTAGAAGGATTCAAAAAGAGTCTTTTATGAAAGAAATGTAGCATCTGGCCAATAATACCAGGCTCAGATTTCAGATGCCCAGAAAAGGATTTGGTCTCCATTGTGCTGAGTGAAGTGTGTGGTAGGGGAGGGAGGGAATCTGAGGATTGAATTTATTCCTCTGATGACCCTCTAGCATTTTCACTGTGCTGATTTGCAGATTAAGTGACACTGAAGATAGATCCTACTACTACAGTGATAACCACAGTGTGATAGAGCGAAGGCCGTATTCTGGAATAATTCAGAGCTTCCTAAATACAACTCATCAATCTACAAATGAATGTTGAATATTCAGAGAATGATGAGGTATACTGACATGAGGGATGATCTACTTTAGTTCCTACAGAAGGGGTAGAAAGCTCAGAATTCTGGTGTATTAACATAGGCCAGAGAGCTGTTGAATGTGAAGCTCATGTTCATTTCCTTTATGTTAGATGTTAGATATTAGATATTAGACCATCTCAGATATGAGAACAGTCCCTGAAAAGCAGTATGTGGTCAATGAGTTCGTATTTTATGAGTTGCACCTGTATGCTTTTTTCCAATGCACAATATTTACTTGCCTTCTGTTAGCATGCTGTTCCAGAAGATGCAAAGTGTATATGTTATGGATTTCATTTTTATGGGATTTATAATCTGCTAGAAAATAGCATGGGTTAAGTACCGGATTAGCGTCGAAGGATGCTTTGAAGGTCAGTCAGCTATTGTACCTACGAATGTGTACCAAGACTCTGTCATGTGCTGGGATATGTCCAGCTGTGAAGTAGGCAGGTTGAGGTTGGGTCCAAACTGTAGGGAGAAGAAGCAGGAAGAAACTGACAGAAGGGGAAATCAAATCCTTTGAAGATCTTTGCGAAAGCAAGAGGGATATATGTGTGTGTAGTTATAAAAGGAGATTTACTACTTACGCCAAAGAACACATACTAGAAAGGAATGAGAGATTTGCATAAAGGTAGTATTGAATTATGAAGATCAGAAAGACCTTTCGAATGGCCAGTAACACCAGCCTCAAAGCTTGAACATGCCCAGAGAAGAATGGGTGCTGAGTCCTGAAGCCAGCTAGGGCCTCAGAGTTGCCATCACTGTCGGTAATGAAAGTCATGTGAAAGCCACAATAAACGGTAAGCTTTCAGCAGTGTGAACACTGAAGGAATCAGATATGTTAGAGAAGAGGACAATAGAGTGTGAGGTGGGCAAGCACTCCTGTGGGCGAGCACCTGTCTCTTCTCCAGAGTTACACTGGAGTCTGTATTAGAAATCTTCATTGCAGGTAAGAAACAGACACAGAGACACTAAATCAGACACCTTGAATTCCTTCAGCCAAGAGGTGGAATCCTCACTTAAATTTCAGTCTTCAGAGTCAACCACACCGGAGGAGACCCCCAAATACCCAACTTCAAAAATGAAGTGAAGAGTCAGTGGGAAGCAATCTAGTATGTCTTTGTACCAGTATGACTCGGCAGGCAAGCATCAACCCTCTTCCTCCTTAGGGCTGTGCTGATGTCAAGGTTCTGCAAGGACTATGCAGGTAAGGGGAAAGCAGTTATACCAACAGTAGACTTTGAGAGCTAGCTAACCTGGTGGTAAGGCCTCAAAACTATCAACATCATCAGAAGCTGCAGAATGAAAACATTCTGGAACTTCTGGGTCTCCCTCTGCTCCTGTAGATCTCCCGAGAGGCACTGTGTCTATGATAAAGCCTCAGGAGAGGTAGATGAAGGGTGTGCTTGGTGCCACTTAACGTAGAACAAGTTTTACCTCAGGGTAATTCTCAATCTCCTCTCAACTCTAGAGAATCTTGCCTTCCATCCCCACTGTGATTTTTCAAAGCTATTGCTATCTTACTGAAAGTGTCTTCACTTCACCCAAAACAACCTTTGTTCCTGTAGCTGCGTGGATACTGCAATATCTGCTCCTGGCACTGGCTTTGTCTTTAATCACAACTTGAGTCCATTGTTTGCATAACAGAATACTTGGGTCTTTGAAATACTTGTTCCTCACAGATGACTCCCCCAAAGCTCTTTTAACCTCATTTAACTTCAACAAGGCATACACTTTACAGAGTACAGGATACAACCCAGGGTGAGATCTACTTCATTCCACTAAATTGAGAGAGCAGAATTCATGCTCTGGCCTTTGTGGTTTTCTTGTTAGTAACAGTGTCAAATGTGTGTGTGTGTGTGTGTGTGTGTGTGTGTGTGTGTGTGTGTGTGTCTGTGTGTGTCTGTGAGAGAGAGAGCGAGAGAGAGAGAGAGAGAAAAGAGAGAGAGGGAGAGAGAGAAAGAGAGAGAGAGAGAGAAGAGAGAAGAGAGAGAGGGTGGTTTAAGGATTTTCTCTTTTCTAAGACTGAATAGAAGCTAAACTTCACTGGTTTCTTTTCCATCAAGGAAAAATTTCTCCAACCTTAGAACAAAATTAATCTAATGAAGCCATTATGTGAGGATCAGGAGTCTTTTCATTTTAATTGCCTGTATTGAAAAGTTACCTAGAGTGCTCAAATAATCCATAATCAGCTGGTTCTGTGATGTAGCCCAATGCTAATTGTCACTATTAATCAGACTGTCCTGATTATTAGGCCATTTCCCAATCCTGATTTCCTCCTTGATCCGGACTGATGTTCATGGTTAGCTGTAGAAGGAGGAAGGTGACTGCTACTCTCACTCTACTACCATGAAGAACTTTAGAAAAAGGTCATTAAAATGTAGAAATATTAAGTTAGGTTTTTTTTTTCTGAGTTTGTCTGTGTCAATTGCTCTCACAAACAATGGTTTAAGGACACCATGGGCAGCCTCTCAGTGTCCTTATTTGGAGAGATGACTGCCTCGCTGTGTAAACTCAACAACAGTGCCGAGCTTCCCAGACATGCTGCAGGCTGGCTTTCTGAGGTATCCCTGAAGTTGATTAACTCATGATTAAAGAACTGGCAACCAGCGTGCCTGGAAACATTCCAAGGATTAGGTCAGTGGAAGCAGTCAGACTTCGTTCAATCTTATCACACTGTGAAAGTCATTAGTTTACAAACACATCTTCCTGACAGGCCATCCTTCACACCCTAAGCCGAGAAGTCCTGGGTCTGCCACCTGCCACACCTCTCCTGCAGTGCTTTGAGAGGGCTGTGTCCCTTCCAAGTACAGGCTTCTCTCTGAGAAGTCCCACCTCAGTGACATTCAGCAGTCAGTTACACCGTTCCCTACTGAGCATTGGTCCTGTCAAGCTGAATGTCATCTCACACAGGACCCAAATATCCTGAACTTCTTCCAGTAACTCAAATGTAGGGCAGTGCATTGACTAAGCCTTTGATATCAATGCCATTCACACAACTATATGCTTTGTACTTTTGTTTCTTTTGTAAAAATTATTCTGGTGTCATCTGATCAGTCCTTGGTTGCTACACATATGTTCTTTAATGGTTTTACTTTGATCTCTTTGTGCCTCCAATCGGTGGCTTGGATTCCCTTTGTCTCTGTCTCTGCTTCTTTGTTACACACACACACACACACACACACACACACACACACACACACACTGAGAGAGAGAGAGAGAGAGAGAGAGAGAGAGAGAGAGAGAGAGAGAGTTCTTTTTAGTTCTTTGGTTATTTAGGCAGTAACTACTGATATTAGCCATTATCTTTATAATAGAAGCCCTGGCTTTGATCTCCAGTGTAACATAGAAACATATTTAGACTTGGGGACCTTCATGACAGATACTTTCATAGATGTTATATGGTGACTAGATTCTTAGGAGTCCCCCTTGATTTGGGCTGTGTGATAGTTTGAATGACAACTTTTTTCTCAGTGGATGGTTGTTTGGAAAGGATATGGGGAGGGTGGGCCCTATTGGGGGAAGGTTATAGGAATTGGGGTTTTGAGAGTTCATAGCCTCAACCCCTCCAGTTCACTATCTGAGGATATGATCTCTCAGCTTCCTGCTGGAGCTGACCATTGTCATGTCTCCCTAGTCAGTACAGACTCTCCCCCTGAAACCAAATAAACTCTTTCTTCATTCCAGTTCATAGTGTTTCATTGCAGTGATAGAAACATACTCAATAAAGGCTACTCACAGGAACCTGGCTACTGTTATATGAGAAACCTTGAGCTCTGCTTCAGAACTGAGCAGAGGCGACTCCATTCCCATTCTTGACTCCCTCCTTATTTGTTCCTTATAGCTCACTAGTATCTAGCTAAAGGCTCTTACTATGTCCAAAAAGTACCCCAAGATTTCTACCCCCACACTCCAGGATTCCTATTGTGTCCAAACAATTCTTTGTTAAGCTTCTGAAATCTAAGTAATGATCCCTTTACATATTATTTTATCAGGGTCCCGATTTCTCAAGCTCTAGAGAACCAGAGTTTCAGTCTTCATATTAGTCCTTTAAACACTTAGAATTCTACCCTTTTGTAGGGCATCACTCTACAATATGGTGTAAGGGTAGAACTGACTCAGTTTGCTTCAGGCAGACTGACTTGTTGCCCAAAGGTTTGCAGAAGAGGATTTTTTGCAGTCTGTGAGCCCACAGCAGGTTGGCAATGACAATGCACAGGTCTGAGCACAATCTTAGGTGAGAGAGAAGCAGCTTTCCTAAAGCCCAGAATCATGAACTTCTAAACACCAAAAGCCTAATTTCACTCAACTCCTGGAAACCATGGAAACGAAACACTCCAATAAATGCAAAGGATTGCAGAGCCTCTTCTCCTCCTAAAACAAACTTCCGGCTGTCAGTAGAAGTATATTTGAAAGCTTACCCCAAAGCCTCTGGATTTGTCCCAATGCCACTGGGATTGAAGATATAGATTATGAGATCTGTATTGTGCTTCAACCCGCTTATTGAGGGTAATGTGAGAAAGCACATCCTCTTCACTTAACATTTGCTCAGAACAGGAAATGCAAGTGAGGGAACATGTTGACTGAGATCACCTGAGCACCCACCTGTGCCCCTGTTGGGAGAAGTCTGTGATAAGTAGCCTAGAATCCTCAAGTGATTAGATCCATCTTTGAACAAACAGAATTATTTCTTAGCTATCTTAATAGATGTTAGTCTTATGGGGAATTTTAGGTGGCAAAACTACAAAATGGAATATTCTTGGATGCTGAAGTGACAGATAGGGAATTCCACAAATGACAGCTGAGAGTTTATTCCACAAGTTTCCTCCTACTTCAATCTGAAACTGAGGCAGAGAAAATGTTAGAAGCTAGAACACACCCTATATCCACTTCATGGTATTTAGGATTCTTCTGTTCATTGAGGCCATGCATGAACAGGGACTTCTGAGTTTAAGTAGGGACCTAGGAAACCTTAGTTTGAGAGGAGAGCCACAGGCAGCTGTTGTGGAAGAATCTTTTTTGCACAAAGCACGTGAGTCAAAACTGAAGAGTGAAGAAAATGCCAAATATCTGTGTATGTAAAAGAAATAGCTAGCTAGTCTGATTAATCAAAGAAACGTATTATTACAAAATAACTTAGGAAACTTCTAAGTGTGATCTCTCTGTGTAATCAGAAGAGTTTCCTTGTTGCCTTTCTGAACTCTTAGTTATAGAAATAGCACAGGCATCAACATTCTTAAAGAAGCACAACTCCAACTGTGAGGAGAGAGCCCATGTGTTTGAGAAAAACACACCCTCAGGAAAGCCACAGCAAGTAAAAAGAAAGCCTCTGCAGTAAAGGGACTTAGACAAGCACGCGGCACATTCTACAAATGTCATTACAGAATGGAAGGTGTCCTACTTAGCTTTAGCTGACAATTTGTCACAGGTGAGAGTCGTCTGAAAAGGGAGTCTCATTTGACGGAGTTTATAGATTAGATTGTGTCTTGATTACTAATTGATGTACAAGGGCCAACCCTCTGTAGGTGGCTTCATTCCCTAGGCAGATAGTTCTAGGTTGTCCAAAAAAAAAAAAAAAAAAAAAAAAAAAAAAAAAAAAAAAAAAAAGCATGAGCTTACAAATTGCATCCTCCAGATTTAATTCCTGCTGTACTTCCTTGGATGTGATTGAGTTTCCTGATCAGAAGTAACATTTCATGAAATAGCAGGTCCTGACTTACCTTAGCAATGGGTTGTGGCTTGGAAAAAAGAGCCAAGTGGACATTTTCTCCCCCTGGGTTGCTTTATCACAGAAAGAGAATGAAGCTGGAAGAGGGGGTGGGTACCTGAGATCTTCTTAGATGATCTTTTTTCTATAAAGGAAATCCTTGGATATCTTTTCCATAGGCCTCTGACATGGCAACTGACCTTCCTTCTTCTCAGCCGCTTGCTGCTGTTACCTGAGCCCCACACATCCCATGTACCTCCATCCCATGCTAAGAGGAGACACAGATACTCAGAAGCCAACTCCATGCTTTTTCTTGTTGAAAGAGTCTTCTCACCCATAGCTAAGAATCCAGTTCCATGACACCAACTTGCCAAAGGTCTTCTGGGTACTCAGTTGGCACTCAGGCATAAGTGATGTCTGTCTGTGTTCTTGAAATCCAGCTTCAAATAGCAATAAGGAAGTGAGGGGTGGAGCAAAAGGTCAAAGGAAGGAAATGGCAGACAACCTTCCCTTGAGAAGAGAGACCATACAAGTGTAGAATGGTAGATATTGTTGATATTATGTCTACCACATTTCCTGCTGAAGGTCCCCGAAACCCTGAAGGCAGTGCATCCAAGAGAGTAGGAACCAGACAGATCCCAGAAGGCAGACAGATAGGGAAAGAAGTCTTTAGAAGATCAATGTACTTTGCTCTTAAACATTAACACGGCCAGCTTTCTGCTATTCTCCCTGTCAGAGGGAAGAATTAGGATGGGAGGCGGGGACTTTCAAATCTCCCATGGGAGGTAGCCTCCTGTGGTAGGAATCTACTACCTTCTCTTTCCCTGTCTGGATTATTTAATATCCTCCGTAGCCCAAATAGGCCAATTCTGAGGGGATTCAGTCTCAGATAATCCTCCAATTTACCCAAAAAGCCAATTCAGCCCTAAACATATGAAATTTTAGGCTCTGTATGACAAACTCAGATTATTGGTTTAGATTCCTTCCCTCTGTCTTCTTGTGCTTTGCTGTATGTGTGAGCTTACTTTAATAATATCTGGTTGAATATTGAACCCCTGCTTCTCTTGTCTGAGTATTCAGGCAAGGAGTAGAACTCATCCCCGGGACCCTGGGAGACCACGTCATGACAGCATCGTACCTGTATTAAGTAGACTGTGGCAGTGCGTAGAATTAGCACTTGAGGAACAGCTGGACTTTATCAACAAACTCAGTCTCCTGTGTGTGGCAGTAAAGCAGCCTTGGGCTTCAACGAGTCCCTGTAAGCTCACAGGCAAAGACATGCTATCTCTGGCCAGCAGTGGCTTTGTGCCTATGCAGTTTGCCCTCCAAGGAGCACCCCTCACCTCTCAGAAAGCCTGACAAATAAGTGGTTTTAAAAACCAGTTATTGGTTTCAGGGGAATTTGTATGTGGCTCTTTAGGAACAGGGATTAGTATTTGGGAGAGAAAACCATTTGCTTATTGGAGTACTTGACCTGTTTGCTTCAGCCGTGGTCCCTTTATCCCTACTCAGCAAACACAGGGAGGCTTAATGCTCTCATTTCTACACGAACGTAGGTTAAAAATGTACTTCGTCTCACAGGCTTCCCATCAAGGGCACTTTGAAAATTCAAAAGGAATGGACAAATCTATTTTTTAAAGACTCCCCGAGCCACTTGGTGTCTCTGTGACTGTCGGGAAGACATACTGTGGATTTCCGTGCAGACACTAGGCACTCTGTTACCAGGGGCAGGGGTATTAGTCACAGGGATGTAAGGTAAGGCTATGATGGCTGAGGGCCAAAGTGTATGACTGCCTGCAGAGTAAGCCAGGCTCTTCCTTGATTTCTTCTTCCCTTTGCTTAGCCTGCCGCCTACAAGTGGAATCCACTTCTATCTTTTTATCTAAATAAATATTCTTGTTTTTCAGACTCTGCTCAGTATTTGATTCTCTTCCTGACACTCAGATTTCCCCTTTTACACACGGTAAGGCTATAAGATGCAGGACGCTAGGAGCATGAGCCAGGGGAGTTACTGGTGATCAATAAATTACTTAAAATTTATTTTTGAGGGGCGTTGAGAAAGCACAGGATGACCTCAGATTTACTATGCAGATGAAGATGAACATAAACTCCTGATCCTCCTGCCTCTGCGTCTCGAGAGCTGGGGTTACAGACATACTCCACCATGCCTGGGTCAAATTTTGTTCCCGATACTGGAAGAATACAGAGTGGTAGGAGTGCGAGAGCAGGGGACTTCTGACATGGTGCTTACACGCTGGGACGGCCATTCCCAAACTCTTTAGAATGGAATTCTGACATAATTCAGACCACATTGTTGTTTCATATTTTCTATTAATATTTACATGTGCGATTCAAAGTCTCTAGGATTTGAAACCTTAATTTCTCCTCTTCAGCTTTATCTGTATGCTTTCTATGGGGGTCAATATTTCTCCAACAAATATTGGAAGGTTGGTTACTTAGCTTTAAGTCTATGGCTGTATACTGCGCAGGAGACAGCTTTCCAAAAAAATAATTTTTCTAGTAAAGATAAGGAAGTGAGTTAAACACTCTTCACTCCCTCTCTGTAATAATCTGCTACCCTGTTTTAGTCAGACCTTCCTTGTCTATCCTGATCTGCTAATTCTAAACTCTGTTCCTAGAGCAAGCATAGGGCCAGCCTGTTTTTAAAAACCTCATTCAAATAATGTAGTTTCTGTCAGCATACTGAATTGAATGTATGTTACAGTGTTCAATCTTATATTCAACAATTATTATGTATTCTCTTCTCCCGTATTTGTTTTTTATAGGTAGTATATGGGATATGCATGCAAACAGTGTGGAGCTTATAACATAGTCTACTTCCCACATAGATTAAAAATGTGCATATCATTTATATCTGAGCATTAGACAAACTACAGCATCTCCGGAGGCCTTTAGGATGTGACCAGTAGGATGGTCACTCTTCCAGGTGATCCTGACCAGTGATCATTCTTCTTTGTCAATATTACTGCAGGCTTTTCTGCTTTGGCATCGTTTGCAAACTACTCTCTCCTCATCCCAGCACAGTCTCACCTTTCCCAGCTGCCCCCTAAATCCTTCGGGAAATGGTTGTCATTCCTTCTCTCCTGGGTTTCCAGTTGTTGTACCACAGAACACTGTTAAGCTGTTCTTGACTGAAGCTGACTCTTGACCTCCTGGTGCCTTATATCAACACAAATCCAGTCACAAAGCCACAACACAGGACCATCCCTGATTCTCCCTCTTCTTTAACCCCTTCACAATGTGTCCCTGTACCCTTTAAATTATGTTTATAGAACATAGTCTCATCTATCTCTTGTGTTCTCTGTGCCTTCTCCAACTCAGTGGAAGGTAATTATTTCCTTTTTATAGGTGAGTGAGAATTTTTCTGTTTGTAGAGCACATTGCAGACCATTCCCATTCAGAAGGAGGTCTGGTCTATGAGCATTGGATAAATGCAGAAGTGCACGGAGGTCAGAACAGGACTCTGAACTCCTGGAACTAGGGTTGCAGATGATTGCAAGTCTCTATGTGGGTGCAGGGGAACCCAGGTCCTCTGCACAATCAGGGATCTTGTATCAGTCTCCAGACCTTCTACAACAATTTCTACATGGTGTTAATACTTCACTTGAAGCTGAGGAATTGATGCTGAAAAGCTGAAAATGCTGTGTTTAAGGTTAAAAAGGTCACATTCCCAATCCCAATCCCTGTTGAGCCAGCTTCTTCCACATCCATTTGCTTTCTTTCGCCTGTGTGTTCACTGGTCCACACATGGTGGTTTGAAATAAACTTAAGTTAGAAAGAATTGTCCAATTTGCTGTGTTAATTCAGGAATGCTCACGTTGAACAGTGGTTTTAATGGAGGCATACGTGATGGGACTGGATGTAGACTACTTGGGTTCAAAGATCAGCTCTATTCATTTGTGGGTTTGTTGTTGTTTGTTTGTTTGTTTTGCCTTGCACAAAGCTCAAGTCCAAGTCGACCAGGGACCTCAACGTAAAACCTGATACACTGAGTCTAATAGAAGAGAAAGTGGGAAATAGCCTTGGATGCATTGGCCCAGGGGAAAATTTCCTGAAAAGAACACCAATGGCTCAGGCTCTAAGATCAATGATTGGTAACTGAGGCTTCATGAAACTGAAAAGCTTCTGTGAGGTGAAGAACACGGTCAACAGGACAAATTGGCAACCTACAGATTGAGGAAAGATCTTTACTAACCTTATGTCTGGTAAAGGGCTAATATCCAAAATATATAAAGAACTCAAGACTCTAAAAATACCAAACAACCCTGTTAAAAATGGGGTACAGAGCATTCTCAACAGAAGAATCTCAAAAGGCCAAGGATTTGGGGAAAGACATTAATGTGTCATGTTTCAATTTCTTCTTAACATGGTTAAGTTTTGGTTCAAGATTAAATGAAATAATCCTGGTGAACAAAAATGTATTTATCAACACTAGAAAATTAAGTAGTTGGCTTCTCATAGTTAGACTAAGGATGGGGCCAAACAAACAATGGAGCAATTAGAAAAGTAAGCATATTCCTGTGTCTTGTACATGGAAGGAGAATGCTTGAAGAACCTTATGCAGGGAGCAGAAGTTGGGAAATCACCATAAGAGGATGAGTCTTTCAGCAAGTGTGCCTGCCTGAGCTTCATGGTTCCCAACACTAACTGAATCTCCATAGGCTTCAGGCAGTGCCTCCCTTATGAAGGGGCTGCACCCACTCCATTGGAAAGCCCTGATCACAGGACAGAGGCTCTTGTTTCTTTTCTCACTTTCCAAGATTTTTCAGCATGGCTGCCTAGAAGCCTACAGAGTGCAGATCATTAGGGTGTCTTATTGTCGGGGGTGGAGCCTACAGGGACACTCAAACTGCACAGCACATGTACCTGTGGGGCACATGCCCTATGTCCTTATTCCAACCAGCTCACCAGTTGATGTCTGTCTTCTTGCCCTTAGCAATGGGCTGGAATTTCTTGTGCTGTCTTCCAGCATCTTAACTATGAAGCCTGGATTCTTTCTGGTTTAAATCACAGCTCTTAGTCCTGTACTAGAAAGGGAAGGAGATTGAGAAGACCAGGATGCCACCTGTGGTCCAACTTTATCAATAAATATTTTGAAAAACATTTTGCCTCAAATTGCTCATTTCTCAGGATGTTACTCAATTCTTCTCATCTTGTCAGGTTATTGCAAGGACTGAACAAGAAGCCACAGCCTGAAGACTCTGAAGCATCAGGAGTTACAGATGCTGTGCACCTCGCACCATGCTCCACATTCTGCTAGAAACACATCAATGGTGGTAATCAACAGTTTTTAAGCACTTAAAGATTTAACTACTTAAATTTCCAGAGACCTAAGGCTGATGATATCCTCACCTCACAAGCTGTCTATGCTGCCTCTGCTTACAATGCTTTAGGGCACAACAGATGGCAGAAACCTTAAATGTCACAGACACTCTTAAGAAAGTCCCAGCAACTGCCCTTCCACTTACAAGCAAGTAGGTAACTTGCTCACTATGGATAGAAGCAAACTTTATTCAAGATAATAAAAAGTGAATGGAGCTGGTAGGATGGCTCAGCAGGTAAAAGCAACTGCCAAGCCTCCCTACCAGTTCATATACAGTACCTACATGGTAGGAGGAAAAACCTGACTCCCACTAGTTGTTCTACAGTATGCAAGTGTTTATTTCACACCCTCCAATATATGTCACTTTTTTGAACAAGCATCTTGAGTTTTAAAGTTTTATTTCATTTTTAATTATTTGCGTGCATGTATGCTTAAGAAGAAAGTTGCTAGGAAAGGCCAGAAAAGGGTATGGATTCCACTGAAGATTGAATTTTCAGTGGTTTTGAGTCACCTGGGTCCTAAGAACTGAATTCAGGATGTATGTAAGGACCGTAAATGCTCCTGATCGCTGACCCATATTCCAGCTGTACACGGTTTGTTTTACTCTTTTAAGGAGGTGTGTGTATTTGAAGGCAAATAATTCCTTCTAAGGACTGGTAAAAGACGCATTGCTAACCTCGAAGTTACCCTGTATACGGTCTCTGATATGTATCAGAGCAATTCCTGCAAATGACACATGTTGGATGTTGTCTCAGAGCTGACTTTCCCTTTCAAGTGGCCACTGAAGTTTACTGATGCTCCTTTGCAATACTATCCAAAAATCTGGAGGCCACAAGGCCGCACGAGGTATGCTGTCCTTGTTGAGCTACTACATGTGGTTAACATATGCTTTCGTGTTAATGTTGAGGGCTCTGAGAGCTTGGCAAGGTGAAAGGGGCTAAAAGACTCCTTGTAAGACTCTCCCAGGTCTTGACTGTCTTCTAGGCAAAGTGAATATCAAAGAAGTCATGGTAGGCAAGATAGGGAAGTCAGCATCTTACCTAGTCTGTTCCAAAACCCTCAGAATTGATTTTGCCATCTGCTTGAGCAATAAGATACTTAAGATGGATTCCACGAAAGCATCTGAACATTTTAGAGTAGTGTGTAGATTTAAACAGAAAATTATTGAGGTCTTACGCCTCCAAGCATATAGGAGCTAATCTACATAATGCTGACCTGCAGCTGAAGAGACCCCACCTTTCTAGCAGTCGTGTGCACACTCTGTTCATCCATTTGCCCAGTCTACAGAAAATAGCTGAAGTGCATCTTTCCCTTAGCTTCTTCCTTTCATTGCTTGTCCTAAACAACTCTCCATTTTACCTTACCCTGTTGTGGTAGCTTATATGAGAACAGCTCTCATAGGCTTATGGGTTTGAATACTTGGTGGAACCATTTGGAAAGGAACAGGAGGTATGGTAATTCGAATGAGAGTAGCCCCCAAAGGCTCATAGATTCTAATATTTGGTCACCAGGAGGCTTAGGAGGTGTGGCCTTGTTGGGGGAAGTGATCTCTAGGGTTTGGCTTTAGGGTTTCAAAGTCTATTCCAAGGCCAGATTCTTCCTCTACCTGCTGCCTGCAGATCTCAGCTACTTCTCCACCACTATGATAAGGACTTAAACCTCTGAAACTTTAAGTACGCCCCAACTAAATGCTTTCCTCATAAGAGCTGCCATCTCTTCACGGCAATGAAATGACTAAGACAGAGGTGTTGCTTTTGTGGAGGTCAGTGAGAGTAGGCTTTGGGGTTTGACAAGATTTCTGTCATTCTCATGTGTTCTCTCTCTCCTGCTTATAGATCAAGACATGAGCGCTCAGCTGCTGTTGTAGCCACATTTGCTGTGCCTTCCCTCCCCCATCATAGACTCTAACCCTCTGGAACTGTAAGCCCAATTAAATATGTTCCTTGATAAGTTGCCTTGGTCATAGCAACTTATTGCAGAAATTAGAGAGTAGCTGATATACCTCTCTTTTGATACCTTCTAACTGCTAATTTGAGAGATAGTGTTTTATGTTAGCCATGTTCTTCTCAGATGTGAACTCTTCAAGAACATGTACCTGTCTTAATTGGTTTAATTATCAGTATGATGTTCATTCCGGAAATGTGTGCATAGCGAGCATATAGATCAATATTTTGCTTTTCTTATTTTTTATGTTTTAATATGCTACTTTACTAATAGTCTGCCAAAGTTTCCTTCCTGAAGAAAGAAAATTTCAATCTAAAACACAATGAGTTATACCACCTCATCCACATACTACATATGTAAATTATAGATTCAGAAACATACTCCTTTTTGAATTATCAGAGAATAACACGTGTATTCAAAATGTCATGATAGCATAGTGATTTATACTACCCAACAAAATATAGAGAATCCATAGAGACCACATTCAGAAGTTAGGCACAGCCTCTGGTTGAGGGGTGGGCCAACCATTTCAAAAATATTAACCCAGAATTGCTCCTGTCTAAAGTAAATGCAGGGACAAAGAGTGGAGCAGAGACTTAAGGAAAGGGCATCCAGAGACTGCCCCACCTGGGCATTCATCCCATATGCAGCTACCAAACCCAACACTATTACTAATGCCAAGAAGTGCTTGCTGACAGAAGCCTGTCCCCTGAGAGGCTCTGCCAGAGCCTGACCAATACATATGTGGGTGCTTGGAGCCAACCATCAGACTGAGCCTGGAGACACAAATGGAGGAGTTAGTAGTAGGGAAAGGACTGAAGGAGCTGAAGGAGTTTGCAACTTCATAGGTAGAACAACAAAATCAACCAACCAGACCCCACAGAGCTCCCAAGAACTAAACCACCAACCAAAGAGTACACATGGAGGGACCCATGGCTCCAGCTGCATATGTAGCAGAGGATGGCTCTGTGGGGCACCATTTAGAGGAGAGGCCCTTTGTCCTGTGAAGGCTCAATGCCCCAGTGTAGGGGAATGCTAGGGCGATGAGGCAGGAGTTGGTGGGTCAGGAGCTGGTAGGTGGGTGGGGGAACACCCTCATAGAAGTAGGGGGTTGTTGCAGTAAAAATGAAAAAATGGATTTGCGGCTACTAGTATCCAGGTGTTTCCTGTGCATTCCCACTCAGCGTTGATCCACGCAGGAGCCGCTCACTCTGGCTATTTCTTTGCCAGCTGCTTTCACATGCTGTCTCCTTGGCAGGTTGTTACCATGCCTGACACACATATCGAGTTCCGTGGGCCATTCTAGTGTGGCACCACACCATGCTAGCCCCAGGCATTCTATAGCCTAGCACTGTTTCCAGAACTGAGACAGGCTGTCTCTCTGCTTGCTGGGAACTTTGCTTGCGTCCCTTGTAGCCTGGTAAAATCAAAGTTCTAGAAACTTGTAGTTTAAAAATTAGACTTATATGTTAAATTCTCAATCTACAATACATCCACAGAATATATTCACTGCCAATTAATAAAGATAGAAACCTCCCACCTGTGTGTGGCCTATTACTTTGATACAGATCCCCATGGATGAAATCCAGTCCCTCTGTATGTGTTCATCTCCAGTTGTCTATCTAAAGTCAGTGACAAGCTTTCCTATGAGGGACAGAAGGAGGACGTAGAGCCCAGGAAATGAAGAGAAGATGTAGGTAGAGAAATAGGCCTATAGCTACCAGACAATGGAGGAGGTAAAAACACAACTACTAGATTTTTTGCTAAATAGAAAACAATATCAAACTGCCTTCCAAACAAGAGATTAGTGCAGTTCTCAGTCTTTTTTTAAGAGTGGCTCATTTTTAAAATGGGCAGTGAGTGGTTGATGCAGAGACAAAAATCACAAACAAAAAACCAAAAAAAAAAAAAACCCACAAAAACAAAAGCAAACAAAACAAAACTAAAGGCACAGCACAGAGAACAAGTATCTGTGGAAGGTTCAGAATCAATGAGATATCTGTGTATCTCTCTTTCTCACACACATATACAGACTCACAGACATAAATACAGACAGACAGACAGGCACGCGCGCACACACACACACACACACACACACACACACACACACACACACACGGCTCAGGAAACATCTCAGAAGAGGGAGCAGGTAGCAGAAAGACTGAAGAGCAGTACATTTGGAAGAACCACCATGCAAGTGTCTCCTGGAGAGTCCAGGAGTACAGCTATCAGAACCCACAGCAGCTGAGGTGTCCTACACAAGACCTGCACAGGATCAAGTCGGTCTCCATCCCAGCATTCATGGGGAGGCTCCGCACCAGGCTGAGGAGCTACTGACAGTTGACTGCTGTGGGGGTGGAGTCAGTGTCCTTCTTAGGTGTGATTCCTCACAGGCTGACCATGCTCCAGTGGATGGACTAGCACGGATGTGAAGACAGGCAACCCCAATTGGACTTAAGGGGATCATGAAGGAAAATGTGGGAGGGATATGCAGGGGATCAGGGAAGACTTGGAGGAAGGAAATGGGGGTGAATGCAGCAAAAATTCATCTTGTAAGTGTGATGTATGAAATTCTTAAGGAATTAATAAAAATATTTTATATTTAAAAAATTAACCCTGACAGGATTCCTCCCGTTTTAAGCCATGGAGGTTACGGGAATTTGTTGCAGCAGCCATAGGAACCCAACATGCATGTGATCCACTGTAACTCAAGCACGTGTTGTTATATAGCAGCTGCAGAAACAAGAAGAGACTACAGGAAGTCACCCAGATGCCCCCTTCTGACTGACAACAGCCACTGAGCACAAGCAGTCACTATAGCTACACTCTCCCTAAAGAATTCTCAAACAGGACAAGGATTAAAGATGGCCTATAAACACCCAGGAAGAGCTGAATTAAATATTAAGACATTCTTGGTGATTTTCTGTAAAGCTAAAGTGCTTATGCCTATAAGAATAGAAAAGAAGGATTTTTTTGGGGAGGGAGAGAGGAGGGTGTGGATTGATGTACATGAGCAACCTTCCATGACTATAACGAAATATCTGACAGAGAAATGCAAAGGAGGAAGGGTTTACTTTGACTTATGTGACTTATGTGGTTTTAGGAGAGACGGCCCGTAATAGCAGGGAAGGAATGGTGGCAGGAGTGACTACACAGCTGCGTTGACAGGTGTGAGGTGGGTGAACACACAGCTGTGTTGACAGGTGTGAGCTGGTTGACCACACAGTTGTGTTAACAGGTGTGAGGTGGGTGACCACACAGCTGTGTTAACAGGTGTGAGGCAGCTGACTCACATCATGTCAGCAGTCAGGGACCAGAGCCTGGACAGGAAATAAAGCCAGACTGCATGTCCCAAGACCACAGTCTCTGCAACCTATGCCTCCTAAGGTTGCAAACCTCTGCAGTAATGCCTCGAACTGGGACCAAGTGTCCAAGCATGTGAGCCTTTGGAGGACTGTTTCTATACAAAGCATGACAGGATGGCAGGCCAGTTCTTAGTACTTGACCCTATTTCAGGGACAGATTAACTTAAGCCATGAAACTTCCCTTCTGTTTATATTTTAAGGCCAGGGGCAATGCTCTTTGCTTTGAAAAATTGCCAGTTTTATAACAGTTAACATTCAAATAAAGGTAGGTAATGTACACTGTACTACAATAAGCTTTTCCTGAAAACACTCCTGGAATCCAATATCTCGTCAAGTAAGTTACTGAAGATTCATGTTAGCACTGAGAACTCTAAAATAAATTACCACAAAGGAGAAGGAAGATCGAGTGAAACTCCCTAAATAAATTCAAGACAGTAAATAGCAATGTCTCAAGCTGTGTGGGAGTTTGCCTCTTATTCTCTGGAGTCCTGGAGGTGGAATTCCAGGGCTGGTCTGGGTCCACGCCAGAACCAACTCATGTTCCCTTACTCTCCCAGTGCCTTGGCTCATGGACTAGAATGGCCACCTGCGAAGGCTGGATCAGCGGCACAGTTCAGGGAACTTTGAAGGCTTCCTAGAGTGGGAGTACAGGAGACATCTCATCATGCCTGCTTGCACTTACCCGCAATCAGAAGTAAGGGGGAGGTGATATTTTCAAGGGAATAGAGTTGGCCTGGGTTCAGTGTGGCACAAACACAATGCCTCACTAAGATGTTAGAGACTGATGTGGAACAGTTGACTCCTGACGCATAGTGAACCTGGTTTTTCTGATAGTTATTTTCGTGTGTGTGTGTGTGTGTGTGTGTGTGTGTGTGTTTTAATTTTACTCTCCACTGAAGTTTTTACTTTGGAGACTTTTAAAGTACTTAAAATGAAAGAATAAGTATCTTGTACTATTCTACCAGAATTATCAATTAATGTTTTGAGACATTTATGTTTCCATCCCTTTCCTTCCGCCATCCTTTCTCTCTTCTATCATCTTTACACTTTCTGTCTCTGTCTCTGTCTCTGTCTCTCTCTGTTTCTCTCTCGCTGTCTCTGTCTCTCTGTCTGTCTCTGTCTTAGTTTGTCTCTGTTTCTCTCTCAGTTTCTCTATCTCTCTGTGTCTCTGTGTCTCTGTCTCTATCTCCTCTGTCTGTCTCTGTCTCTCTCTGTATCTCACTCTGTGTCTCTGTCTCTGTCTCTGTCTCTCTCTCTCTCCTACCCATTGTTTTCTTGGACTTCTTGAAGACAATGGTATCTCATCCTCTGTAAAGTAGAAGAAAACAGATTAGACATGTGGCGGTGGGCAGTGAGAAAAAAACATCATGAGAGATGACACAGTCCAGATTTAAAAGTCTACCAAAGACTCACATAGTGAAGACATTTCTGACAGGTGGAGTCTGAAACATTTAGGCTGGTCACCATGGGGCATACTCCAGGAGGGAACTGTGGAACCGTGACATTCATGGCTCCTCTACTTTCTTTCTTCCATGTGTAAGGCAGAAAGTGCATGGCTTTAATCTGCTTCGTGCTCTCAAAATGACATACAGACATCCCACGCCAAGTGCAATGTGTTCTAGCCTTAGGTCCTTCAGACTGTGAGCCAAACTAATTTCCGTCATGAGCTGTCTTACCTCAGGTGTATGCTTCAGTAATAGAGGGCTGAATAACACAGGGGAGTGGAAGGGAAAGGTAGAAAGAGAGTTGAGAAGCAGGAGAAGAGGAAGCTGAGGCAAGAATGTCAGAAGACTACAGTTTCCCAGGCCAGGATTCCTTACACCTCTCTCCACTCCATCTCACAATGTCATATCATATAAAAATAGTTAATAATTAGTGCATGGCGTCAAAGGGCCCTAAAGCGTGTACAAAGAAACTGAGCAAAGTAGGGAAAAAAAATGAAAAGCCATGGTGGTGGTGGGGTCAGTATTATTCCACAGCCTGGAGTGGATGAGGGATCTCTTGTGTGAGAAAAGAAAGACCAAGCTGGGGCAACGGATGGGAAGGGAGTTTGATGGAGAGACAAGAACAACTACAATGGTCCGATGTGTGCAGGGTAGAAAGGAGGTCATGTGCCTGGAGGAGAATGAACCAGAAGGACCACAGGTCCCTCCTGGTCATCCTGAGTGAGGAGCGGCTGATGCAGGGCATTGAGGAATCTGTTTTGCAACCTTTTCTGCAAGTGACTTAGAAAACTAGGGGGGAAGTTTGGGCACAAAAGCAGCGGCATCTGGCTTTAAAATCGTAAGGTTTTTTTTAAATTATTGATTTGTTCATGTTAGAATAAATGATTATAAAGAGTCAAAGGGCTGACAGGGAGATGGAGTGGGGAGTTACTCTGACTGTCCAGGTGAAAGACAGAGTGGTTTAGATCAGGAAGGACGTGATGGAGACAGCGACAACGGATCCGGTTTCGGACAGGCAGACGAGTCTGTGGAGCTTCTGAGGGGTCGATAGCTTTTGTATCAACTGCTGTGCTCATTTGTTTCATGATGACAAACGCGTCACTCTGCTTAGATGCTTCATACAACCCAGAGATAAGAGCTTGTCCTGCAACAAGCACTTTGTTATGTGCACTTGTGTGCCTGAACATGTCAGGTGCACGCAGTACCCAAAGAGGCCAGAAGAGGAAGGCAGGTCCCCTGGAACTGGAGTGGGCTGCTGGATCTGGGTGCCCAGAATCAAACCCAAGTCATTTATCGATTTATGTGTGTGGTGAGGGGTGCATATGCCACAGTGTGCATGTGGAGGTCCGTGGACGGTTTGTGGAAGTCCATTATATGGGTCCCAGAGTATTGAGCTCAGTTATACTTGCCAGCAAAGTGCCTTTGCCTTCGGAGCAGTCTCCCTGGCCAATAAATCCTATTTTTAAAATGAGATGCTACGGTACAATACTCTACACCACAATGTCAAAATACAAAATTTAGAGAAAGTACATAATATGTTTCTTCTTGTGTAATGGAAATTACTGTTATAAAAACACAATAGGTTATTACTTATGGTCAAAATATTTTCAAGTACAAATTTCAAAGGACTTTAATAAGCACACAGCCCAATTATAAAATCATTACTCCATGTACTTGATGATCCAGTAGTTCTTGTGGTGGTGGATTTTGATGAGGCAAAAGTTCTAGAATGCTCCATTCCACCACCACCACCACATGGCAAAGAGGTGGAGCTCTGAGCTTCTTGTGAAAGTCACAGTGTGCCTGTACTGAAGCCCTCTTTGCACAGAGGAAAATGTACTGACTCAGGTCGCCTGCTACCACACAGCTGACTGCGTCTGGCACAATCTGAGCACAGCTGAAAGATACAAAAGGCAAGCTTTCCGCTGCTACCATGCAGCTGATGGTAACTGGGGTCACTAAAATCTACAGGATATTCCCACTTTACACAACCATTTCTATTCTCTTTGAAGATGTCCTGGACACGTTTAGGAACTTTCACTAAATACTAAAGTAATTTGATAAATGAAACACCAAATGGAATATTGAAGTCTAGAACAAATGTGGTATTTGTTTGTATTTAAATTAGGCAGTCTTCATTTTTTCCTTTTTTTAAAATTTTCTTGAAAGTAGGCCTTCTTTATTTCATTGTTTTAAGTGTACTAATGCACACACTTGGCATCACGAACGTTTTGCTGTCTTGAACATTACCGAATCGTACTTCCTAACATTCTTGAACATTCTCAGTCCTGGGATTGACCAAGGCTTTGCCCATGCTAGGCCATCACCCTCCCGCCTTGCCGTGTTTGTTGTCTAAATTCAGGAATATTGCACAGCCTCAGTCTAACTACACCATTATCTGTATTCAGAACCCCCTGCTTCCTTGACATTGTTTAAGGTGGCTTGAGATGAGGGGTGCAGCACACTCTGTGCGGAACTCCTTGGGTGACTGGAAGTGAAAGAGGCTAGGATATCAAGCAACCATATTTTCCGCTGAGCTACTGCTAAGATCTAGTGCTTTATGCCAAGGCAAACAATGTGCAAGTAGCCAGCAGAACCACTTGCTCATTGCCTGCTTTCAGAAGAGCCTGCCTTTGTCCTCTCGCTGCCCCTATAGAACCTGACATGCTTAACACTTAGCAAATGTTAAAGTAAATAGCACCTCACAGAGAAAAAATGTTACTGACCCCTCCATTCACCACTGTAGCACTGTTAACCTAACCTGACTCTCATAACACCAGTGTTAAACTGTCTTCTGTTCAAAATGATTATTTTTCTGGGTTACCTACCTTCAATTTCTGGACCAATTAAGAATTAATGCTCTATCTGTGGAGGGAAAGATGTGGACAGAGGCTTAAGATGACCACAATCAAAGAGTAGTGCAGAATTTGGGGGCTGCCGCTGCTCAGATGGGGTGAGTACTGTTTAACAGAGGTCTTGACTCCCACAGATCTTCAGCTCCTCATGCGACCTCTTTGCTTGGTTCTAGTTTGGGCTCATCCAGAGGGTAACAGCATACCAGATGGCAAATCCCAGTGAACAGATGCTTAACACACCTCTGCTGCTGTGTCATGTCTACTGATGTGCCTTTAGCCAACCCAAGCTACTATCCCAGTTCCCAAGTAAAGACTATAATATATTTCACTAAGTTGTAGATAACCATAAGGCCTGAGTCCTGCTACAGTGAGGAGTAATATATTACTTACAGAGGACCATGTAATCCACTGTATATGTTGGAAACGTGCCACAGAATACAAGGTAGAGAAGTGAAGAAATGAAGGAGAGACATAATTCACAGAATAATTTATGAAAACGTTCAATCACTAAAGATACAGCTATTCAACAAGGAATAGCTGTTAAGTGAGAGCAGAGAAGAGAAGAACTTAGCAGCCACAAATGGGTTAAAAACTAAGTGGTTTCATGTGCCCATCTGTGGTTCAAGATAGAGACCTCTAATGCAGAATAAAACTAAGGTTTCTGGGTGTATGGGGGTGATAAGTTCTGTGAAGCAAAGCCCCAGGGAGAACAGTACTCCCTGGATGCTCTGAGTTGGAAGTGCCTTTTGAATACATGCATATATGCATACATATATACATACAAACATACATGGCACAAGCTTTAACTTATCTGTCCTCATTTGGATTGGAAGTGTTCTCTTCAGCCTATGTTTGAATCATGGTTCTTAAGCTGCTAGTTCTATTTTGTTATTGTAGAATTTTTAGGGGATGGGGTCTCTCTGGCAGAAGCAGGCCAATTAGGGAAGACCTATTAAGGCCATCTCGACATTAGTTCCTGAATAGGAACTTTACCATGATGTGAGAAGTCTTTTCATGTTCATGCTCCTACAGAAAGAGTTACTGCTGCCATGCCTTCCCTCACCTGATGGACAGATGTTCTTCTAAAGCTGAGGCCAAAGTACACTCTTCATTCTATAAGCTGTTCTGTCAGACCATTGGTCACAGTGACACTGTAACATAAGACATATGAGCAAATATGTCAACTAGGTGGTGTGGTGAGGAGGTCTAGAACTCAGAAGAAGAGATTTCCAAAGTTGAACAAATGAGATTTGAATTAAATCTCAGAGATCAATTTGCAGAATGCATTCAAGTCTACAAACAAGGTAGAGACCCCATTTGCTGGGTACAACATAGACACATAAGAGAAGACATGAACATACGCTCATCAAGGCCTGCAGGGGTCCTGAAGAACAACCAGCTTAGAATGCTACCAACCAAACCCTTGCCAATTGGGTCTACATGAGCACAGCCAGCAGAGGTGTGTTGTGCAGGGTCTCCAAACCTCTATTTCGGGCTCTGGGCTTATCCTTTGTCTAAAGGAGCTGATCAGGACCCCAAGAATATCGTGCCTCACTTGGAGGCATGTGTGTGTGTGGGGGGGGGGGCAAGAACAACCGCTTGGAACACTGCCCCACCAATCTCCTGCTGGTCAAGTACATCTGAGGCATATCCAGCAGAATCTGGTTCCCTGACTTACACTCTGTGGCTCATGGCTTCCTCTGCCATCCTGAGGTGTGCTGCTGGCATCAGGATCATCCACCAACACCAGGGAAAATCAGATCCCCAAAGGACAGCATAAAAGGACAGTCAATAAAAGCCAGAGTAATATGGCACCACCAGAACCCAGCTGTCCTACTACAGCAAGCTCTGAATAGCCTAATAATCTGAATCACAAGAAAATTACCTTAAGGCTAATATTATGAAGATGATAGAAGCCTATAGAGAGGAAATGAACAATTCCATTAAAGAAATACAGGAAAATACATTCATACATGTAGAGGCCTTTAAAGAGGAAATGAATAAAGAGAAAGAAATACAGGAAAACACAATCAAACAGGTGAAGGATATGAACAAACAGTCCAAGAACTGAAAATGGAAATATTAGTAATAAAGAAAACACAAACCCAGGCAATCTTGAAGGTGGAAAACCTAGAAAAGGGAACAGTAACAACCAGCACAAGGTTACCACAGAATATAAGAGATGGAAGACAAAAATCTCAGGCACAAAAGATTCGATGGACAAAATTTATACATCAGTAAAAGAATGTGCAAACTCTGAAAAATTCATGACACAAACATCCAGGAAATTTGGGACACTATGTAAAGACGAAACCTAAGAATAATAGGAATAGAAGAATTTGAGTCCCAGCTCAATGGCCCAGAAAACCTCTTCAACAAAATCATAGAAGAAAATTTTCCTAACCTAAAGAATGTACAAGAACCTTACAGAACACAAAATATATTGAACCAGAAAAGAAAATCCCCTGTCACATAATTATCAAAACATTAAATGTACAGAACAAGGAAAGAATATTAAAAGCTGCAAGGGAATAGGCCTAATGACCTATAAAGGCAGAACTATCAGAATTACACCCAACTTCTCAACAGAAACTCTAAAAGCTAGAAGGGCCTGATCTGATATACAGCAGACCCTATAAAATATATCCGATATCAGCCCAGACTACTGATACCCAGCACAACTTTCAATTATGATAGATGGAGAAAACAGATATTTCATGACAAAATCAAATTTAAACAATGTCTTTCCACCAACCCAACCCTACAGAGGATACTAGAAGGAAAATTCGAACCCAATGAAGCTAATTGCATCCAAGAAAACACAATAAATAAATAATTTCACCTCATAAAAACCAAAAGAAGAAAACACATGCACACACACACACACACACACACACACACAAAACCACTAACAACATAAAATAATAGGGAATAATAATCACTGTTCATCAACATCTCTCAACATCAATGGATCCAATTCTCCCAATGAAAAGACACAGGCTAACAGAATGCATGTGAAAGCAGGATCTATCATTCTGCTGCATACCAGAAACACATCTCAGCAAAAGAGATAAATGTTATTTCAGAATAAAGGGCTGAAATAAGATTTTCCAAGCAATCAGACCCAAGAAACAAGCTGGAGTAGCCATTCTTAATAGATAATAAAATAAATTTTTACCAAAAATAATCAAAAGATATGGAGAAAGATTTCATACTCACTGAAGGAAAAATGTCTACCAAGAGAACGTCCCAATTCTGAATATCTATGTCCCAATGGGATCCACAGTTGTAAAAGAAACATTACTAAAGCTTAAATCATACAACAAACTTGGCACATTAATAGTGGGAGACTTCAACACCTCACTGTCACCAATTGACAGGTCATCAAGACAGAAACTAAACAGAGAAATAATGATACCTATAGAGGTTATGTTTCAAATGTACCTAACAGATATCAATAGAACATTTCACCCAAGCACAAAATACACAAAATAATATACTTCTCAGCACCTCACAGAACTGGCCATGTAACTGGACACAAACCAAACCTCAGTGGATACAAGAAGCTTGAAATGACCCCATGCATCTTCTCAGATCACCATGGATTAAAGCAGAAATTGAACAACAGATATAACAAAAAGCCTAAAAACTCATGGAAACTGAAACAACTCTCTACTCATTGAGTAGACCACCGAGTCAAAGAAGAAATAATGAAAAAAATTAAAGATTTTGGGGAATTCAATGAAAATGAGGGCAAAACATACCCACACTCATGGGACATAATGAAAGCAGTACTTAGAGGAATGTTCATAAACTAAGAGATTTCATAAAGAAATTGGAGAGATCTTACATTAGCATCTTAATAGCACACTTGAAAGCTCTAGAACAAAACAAAGCAAGCACAGCCAAGAGGAGTAAATAGAGGGAAATAGTCAAACTCAGTGCTGAAATAATAAATTAGAAACAAAGAGAACAATTCAAAGAATCAACAAACCCAAGAGCTGGTTCTTTGAGAAAGTCAATGAGATAAACAAAACCTTAGCCAACCTAACTAAAAGGCAGAGAGACAATATCCAAATTAACCAAAGGCAGATAGAACAACTAACACTGGTGAAATACAAAGAATCATTTAATCTCACTTTAAAGCCCATACTCCACAAAACTGGAAAGTCAAATGAAATAGATGATTGTCTTGATAAAAGTCTACTTACCAAAATTAAATCAAGATCAGGTAAACAAACTAAACAGTTCTATAGCTCCTAAAAATATAGAAGCACTCATTACATGTTTCCAAACATAGCCCAGTACTAGATGATTTCAGTACAGAATTATAGCAGATTCCCAAAGAAGAGCTAATACCAGTACTCCTCAAACTTTCCCACAAACATTCAACAAAGAAAGAGAATTTCAGATCAATTTCCATTATGAACAGTGATGCAAAAATACTCAATAACATCCTAGCAAACCAAATCCAAGAACACATCAAAGACATTATCCAATATAGTCAAATAGGATTCATCCCAGGGCTTTAAGAGTGGTTCAATAATCTATTGATGTAATCCACCATATGAACAAACCGAAAGAAAAAAACTATGATCATTCCATTAGATGCTGAAAAAGCCTTTGACAAAATTTAACACCCCTTCATTTTAAAAGTCTCGGAGAGATCAGGAATACAGGTCATATACTTAAACACAATAAAGACAATATACAGCAAGCCAATAGCCAACATTAAATTAAATAGAGATTCAAAGCAATTCTACTCCAATCAGGAACAAGACAAGACTGCATACTTTTCCTCCTATGTCTTCAATATAGTACTTGAAGTTTTAGATAGACCAAGAAAATAAATGAAGGAGAGCAAGGGGATACAACTTGGAATAGAAGGAGTCAAACTATTGCTGTGTGCAGACGATATGATAGTATACATAAGTGAGCAGAACATTCTACCAGAGAAAGACTAGAGGTTATAAACACCTTTGGCAAAGTGGCTGCATACCAACTTATTAGCTCTCCTTTATATAAATGATAAACAGACTAATAAAGAAAGTATGGAGTCTACACCATCCACTGTAGCCGCAAAAATATAAAATATCTTGGTGTAACTCTAACTAAGCAAGTAATTCCAAAGAAGCAAGACCCTATGGAAAGAACTTTAAGTCTTTGAAGAAAGAAACTGAGGAAGATATCAAAAGATGGAAAGATCTCCCATGCTCATGGATAGATAGGATTAAAATAGTGAAAATGGCCATCTTACCAAAAACAATCTATAGATTCAATCTGATTCCCATCAAAATTCCAACACAATTCTTTATAGATCTTGAAAGAATGATTCTCAAATTCATATTGAAAAAAACCCAGAATATCCAAAACAATCCTGAAAAATAAAAAAAAACCCTCTGGAGGTTTCACCATCCGTGACTTAAGGTTGTACTACAGAGCAGTGGTAATAAAAACTGCACGGTATTGGTTTAGAAACAGGTGGATCAAGGGAATTGAACTGAAGACCCAGAAATAAACCCACACACCTTCAGATACTTGATATTTGACAAAAAGTCAAAAGCACACAATGGAAAAGGGAGAGCATCTTCATTAATTGGTGTTAGTCTAACTGGATGTTTCCATGTAGAAGAATGCAAATAGATCCATATTTATCACCTGGCACAAATCCCAAGTCCAAGTCGATGGAAGACCTCAAAGTAAAACCAAATGCACTAAATCTAATAGAACAGAGTGTGGGGAATAGCCTTGAACTCATCGGTACAGGCAGGAGACAGCTTCCTGAACAGAATACCAATCACTCAGACACTAACAATTAATACATGCGAACTCATGAAACTAAAAAACTTCCATTACTAGACACACTGTCAATAGCACAAAACTACAGTCTACAGATTAGGAAAAAAATCTTTACCAACCCTACATCTGACAGGGGGCTAATGTCCAAAATATATAAAGAACTCAAGAAACTAGAAGCCAAATAATTCAATTAAAATTCTCAACAGAGGAATCTCTAATGGCCAAGAAACAAAGAAATGTTCAACACTGTTAATCTTTAGGGAAATGCAAATCAAAATGATTCTGAAATTCCACCTTACATTCATCCGAATGGCTAAGACCCAAAACTCAAGGGACAGACAACATATGCTGGGGAGGATGTGGAGAAAGGGAAATATTCTTCTATTGCTTGTGGGAGGGCAAACTTATACAACCACTCTGGAAATTAATTTGCCATTTTGTCAGAAAGATGGGAATAGTTCTGCCTCAAGATCCTGCTCTACCGGTCCTGTGCATACACTCAAATGATGCTCCACTGTCCTACAAGGACACATGCTCCACTATGCTCATAGCAGCTTTATTTGCAATAGCCAAACACTGGAAACAGCCCAGATATCCCCAATGGAGAAAGAAAATGTTGTTCATGTATGTAATAGAAAACTAATCAGCTATAAAAACAAGGACATCATGAATCCTGCAGGCAAATTGATGGAACTAGAAAATTTCATCTTGAGGGTGGTAACTCAGACCCAAAAGGACATGCATGGTACATGTTCACTGATAAGTGGATGTTAGCAATAAAATACAGGATACCCACACTACAATTCACAGACGCAAAGAAGCCAAATAACAAGGAGGGCCTGAGGGAGGATGCTTCAATCTTTCCTAGAAGGGGAAAAATAGCAGATATTGGAGACTAGCATAACTGTCCTCTGAGAGGCTTCTCCAGTTATCCAATGGAAACAGATGCAGAGACACACAGCTCAACATTAGATAGAGCTTGAGGTATCTTGTGAAAAAACTGGGGAAAGGATTGTGGGACCCAAAGAAGATAGGAACTCCATGGGAGGACAACAGAATCAACAAGCTTGGACCCTTGGTGGCCCTCAAAGACCTTACAACCAACCAAAGAGCGAGCATGAGTTGAATCTAACCCTCCTCTCCTTCATCCCGTCACTTGGGTAGCAGATGAATAAAGCTTGGGCTTTATTCAGGTCAGCATCAACTGGAGAGGGGCCGTCTCTGAATCTGTTGCCTGTCTTTAGATCCTGTTTCCCTAACTGAACAGCCTTTTCTGGCCTAAGGGGGTAAGGGTTGACCTAATTCTGCAGTGATTTGATGAACCAGGGTTGGGTAATACCCAGGATGGAGGCTCCCCTCCTCAGAGGTGAAGGGGAGGGGGAAATGAGGGAGGATCTGTGTGAGAGGTTCTGGGATGAGAGGGGTTGTTGATATTTTGATGTTGGGAGTGATGCCCTTGAAACCCTCCATTATTGATATTAATATTATGGTTAGAGTTAAGTATGACTGGGTTCATGGAAAATCCCCAGCCAGCTGCAGAAGACTAGTACAAATCTGGTGGTCAGGATGAATAATGATATGATAAAGTTCTGACCATGCTGAGAAATACATCTGACGTCAAGATGCCCAATGTGATGACCTGTAACCTTTCTGAAAAACCAACATCCTGTTGACATCAGCTGACCACACGAATACTGTGTGCTTGGCCTGAGCAAATCTTTCCCTCTTCCCCTTTCTCTCTGTTACCCCTGTTATGGTATAAATTCAGCCTTAGGAAAAAATAAAATTGTTGCCTTGATAAAACTCTCATCTTGCCGTCCTTCTTCGCATCTCTTGTCCCCCATTCTCTTCCCGGTACCCTCAGCACCCTCGTTGACATTTTGATACAAAACTTTAAATAAATTTATAATAGCGGAAGAGAAAAGAATTAAAAAATACATGAACAGAGCACAGTGTCTGCCCCTGTGAGAATAAACTGTACCCTGTTTGCAGGAGGGAGAGTAAAGATTGTGTATTTCTCCCAGTTTTTGTTAATTCATTCTTTAATGATGGCACATGTTTAAACTTTTAAAACCTTTTTTACAGATAGAAACTCGAAAAGAGAAAGGATGCATAAACGGAGCTTAGGGGCTATTTGGATCTCAGAGGCAGCTGCTACCAATGATGAGTGTGCTGTTGGGAGCTTTGGTAGAAAATGGACGGCAACACTCTTCAGTTATCCAGTCCCCTCACCTGGAATGCTCCTCCCCTTCCTTTTATGCCTGCCCATCCTTAAAGGCCAGATTCCAATCTGCCTTCTGTGTTGTGTTTTTTTCTCACAGCCATTACTAAGTGCCTGGGGAAACCCTTGAAGGAAGGGTCGATTCGGGCTTAGACCTTAGGGTTGCCGACCATCAAGTAGAGAAGACACAGTGTTAGGCACACAAGACATCGGGTCACATTATGAGGTCTGGAGTCAGGAAGCAGAGAATCTTCTATTTATGCCCCCCAAGAGTTCGCCTCAGGAGCTGGTGTCCACTACTTTCAGACTGAGTTTTTCCTGGAAATAGCCTCAAGTTTCCATGTTGGTTGGCTGTCAAGTTGACAGTAAAGTTTATCTAACGGTGTCATTTCTATTTCTTCTTTAATTCCTGCTTTCATATTCTAACTTTTGAATAATTAACTGCTTCCTTTCTTTACCTACTGTATTAATAACTTTTCCGTAGCTGTGACTTGAAGAAGAAAGTATATTTTGTTTATATTTCCATAGCCGTGGGAGAGGCACAGCAGCAGAGAGTTAGACCAATCAGGAAACTGAGAGAGGAAAGCCACGGAGAGGAAAGCTGAGAGCCTGAACTGGAACTGAGGTACAGCTGTAAGTCTTCAAATTCCTCTCTCATCGAGGCTCCACGTCCTAACAGTTCACAACCTTCCCAGATAGTGTCATTAAGTTGGGAACACATGTTCAAATACATGAGCCCATGTGGGACATTTCTCATCCAAACACTGTAGCTACTTTCTGGTTTCTGGAGAGAAGTGATTGATTTCAGTCTACATTATTTTACTTTAGGGAGAAGATTCAAAAATGGATAGTAAGAAATATCCATGGCAGAATTGGCAGAATATTTTATTTTGATACAAGAAGCGTCCATGTGCCTGATGGGGAATCTTCCTTCAATGCACAGGATACATTTGTTCTCTATTCGACCTGCTTGGATAACCTCTCTCGGCTGCGTTTCTACCTTGACTTGTCATTGAGGATGTTCTCTGGTTGATGTCCACAAAAGCCAAAGAGTTTCACCCAGGTTATTACCCTCTCTTTAAGATAAAAAGATTTTTATTAGGGTGTCCACACTTAGTTGCATTCCAAATGCTTTGAGATGGTGATAATTAGCATTTAAATCATACCTCACCTGCTCAGTAGTTATAGCCATGCTTATTACTTAATGGAACAGTCACACTATTATCTTCCATTGGAGGGAAAAAAACTTTACATGGAGTATGCTATGACATATGAAGATCACAAATGCCTGGGGGTGATTCGCAGGGGGTATGCATTTGCCAGCAACTTCAATTTTATGGTATGAAATTGAAACATGAGCAGTTGCTTGTACATTTCCAGCCCTAGAACTTAGCATGCAGTGTGCAACTCATGGCACGACTGCATGGACAGAGACCCTTCCCGCAATAACCGCCATTTGTCAAGGAGAAAAATCTTTTCTTTTCAGAAGTGCCTTGATCGCCGCAGGACAGGGCTGAACACTAAAGAGAATCAGTTCGTTTGAAACTCAGTGAGATCACTCAAAGCCAGGCTCAGGCTGTGCTCGCTCATAAAACACTTCTGATTTTTTGAGAGCACCATAAGAGAACAGTTAGCCCTTCAAAGAATAAATCTCAATTCAAGATCCCCACTGGCTTCTGACAGCCAGCTCATCATCTTCCCATTGCACCACTGTATCTTGAAGGAATGCCAGGATTTTCCCCTTTTATTCTCTTCAGAGATGCCAGGTTTATATTTCTGGCCTTCCGTGGTTTTTAATTCCACAGCTGATGAGCTCATAGACAAATAGCAGAAGAAGAGTTGAGACAAAGCTGATAAAAACGAATGATGGTACAAGTTGAAGTATATGACGCGATACTGATTTAAGCTAGAATTTTTAAATTCTGTTAAAAATTTAATGTATTTTTCTATTTCTCCAGAGACAAAACTATTCTTTCCATCAAAATTTCTGTAGTCGCACAAAGAGAATGGGAAGTGTGTAAGGAGCAGTGGGTGGGGCTGAGTGCTGGGCAGTGTGGGGTCTCTGTGTAATTTTGGGGAAATTAACGAGCATCCCTGGGAAGATGCTAGATCTACAGTTTTGAAATAAGAACTTGAGTGCCAGTAGTCATACTGGTTTGGTGTTTTGTTGCCAGTTTCTACAAGAGGAGAAAGGGCCTTTACTGATGTGATTAGGAACCTGGGTTTCCGTATTTTGTCAGAATTAACTCACACAAAAATCCCACTACTCAATTCATAGGTCAAGAATTACTTGAAACAAATATGTCTTTTCATTTATCCTTTAAATTAGTACTGCCAAACTATTTTTAAAAAATTATTTGTGACTTTTTATTACTTATTTATTTTTGAGGTAGAGTACTACTGTGTTGGCGTCACTGGGTAAATCAGGTTGTTTGCCAGGCTGTGGTGATCACCCTGCTTCTGACTCACAAATCTCGAGGTTAGGGACACCGCCATACCTGCCCTCAATTGCTCTTTTGGCCTTGGCATACATAGATCAAGCTCCAAGAATTTCTGAAAATGGTTTGTGCTTCAGCATTTCTGCAGACACTCATTGAATCACTTGGACTCTTGAAAACCAGTATCTATTTATGGCTTTCACAGAGAGGTTACTAAAATATCCAAATACCAAGAATAAAGTAATATTAAAAAGCTCTAAAAGAAACCTAAATTAAAAACTTGTATTCAGGAGTTGGGGATTTAGCTCAGTGGTAGAGCGCTTGCCTAGGAAGCGCAAGGCCCTGGGTTCGGTCCCCAGCTCCGGGGGAAAAAAAAGAACCAAAAAAAAAAAAAAAAAACCTTGTATTCAGATGAGAAAAATGCACAAATGCAGTCAGAAATAAGAAGTAAAAGTCAGTTTAATTTATAGTAATCAAGTACTATGTGTGAGAACCTTAAAGACTCAAACAGTCATGACTCATTTTGCAAGTTTAAAATGATGATTTAGCAAGCTGTGGTTACAAAGATTAGAGCCGAATGGAGCACAATGGTGTGGGTGGTCCCTGTCACCGACGTGAGGAATGGCTTTGTATCTTTAGTGAAACCAGCTTCTGATGAGTGATCTTTCTCTCTCTCTCTCTTTCTCTCTCTCTCTCTCTCTCTCTCTCTCTCTCTCTCTCTCTCTCTCTGTATGTGTGTAGGGGGGCTTTGTGAAGCCATGCATGTGCCATTCGTGCATGGGTGTGATGTGTGTGCACAGATATATTTGCACATATGTCAGGAGTCAACCTTTTGCCATTCTTCAGGAGTCAGACATTTACATTTTGAGGCATGGTCTATGGAATCTGGAGCTAAGCAGTCATCTAGACTGCCTAGACAGCCAGCCATAGGCGTCACCTGTTTTCCCAACCTTCCATTGTAAGTCGGCACCAATATATTTACTCATGTCTTATAGCAGTGAAAAGTTTATGAAGTAACGCCTTCGTGATCTTAACAATTGATCCAACTTTTCCTAGTCTCACTTTCTATACAGTTAATACAGTGATGACCTAGCTTCTCAGACTCGACCTCTGTTCAAATCAGTGACATAGGAGTCACTCCAATCTCAGAAGACAGGAGCAGATGACTCACAGAAAAGTATATGAGGTGCAGGTTGGGTGATCAGAATCTTATTTGCTGGAGCCACCGGCTTCTCCTGTGCTCTGGTAGCTCTCGGTACCATCGTTCTTGGAGATGTCCACAGAGCTATGTTTGAGAGATTAGTAGGTTTTACTTTTTATTTATTCTTTTTTTATCAAACACAAGGCCACAGAATGTCTCATGCAGGCCTAAATATCAATCATCAGTCTGAATGTTTTAATGTAATGTCAAGCATGCTTCAAAGAAGGATTTAACATCCCCGGCCTTTGGCTTGTGTTGAATTTGTACGATTGACCATCAATAGAGAACTCAGGGAACAGGCTTCTAATAACTGTTTCTCTCTCTCTCTCTCTCTCTCTCTCTCTCTCTCTCTCTCTCTCTCTTTGTGTGTGTGTGTGTGTGTGTGTGTGTGTGTGTGTGTGTGGTTGGGAACTTGACTTATGGGAGGATAAGACAGGTCACGTAAATAGGGGTTATCTATAGAGGATGGATGAGGAAAAGTCAGAAGTAAATCTAGATAAAATAAAGGGGAATGGAACCGAGGGAAGAAAACTAACCATTTTATTCACGTAACTCACACATGCAGTGTTATTGAAAGTGACTTAGAAATACATTCTTATTTGTTTCTCATAGCAGTTTGTTTCATAGACTAAGAAAGAGTAAATAAAATAAAATGCCCTGATTATTCCCAGTGCTAATGGCATAAGTGAACTTTCTTTCTGCAGTCAAACAAATGTGTGTATGATGTATATGTGTATATATGATAAATTCATGTAAACATCACACACACACACACACACACACACACACACATACACGAACCATTCTTAATTTTCAAGAAGTTACGGAGGGGGGTTGGGGATTTAGCTCAGTGGTAGAGCGCTTGCCTAGGAAGCGCAAGGCCCTGGGTTCGGTCCCCAGCTCCGAAAAAAAGAACCAAAAAAAAAAAAGTTACGGAGCATTTTCTAGGAGTCTAGATAGTTCTGAAAGAATGAGGGCCACGCATGAGGAATGTAGTTTTGTGACAAGCAGAGTCTAAAGAAATTAGTCAAATTTGTGAGCCCGATTTATGAGTACAGGAGCTTTCTGAAGTTGAAAAAGGACTAGGTGAAAATGAGCACAGATAAATGTTCAGTGGTAACAGAAGTTGGTGGTCGTTACAACACTAACTAACGTCCAACCTGTACCTATTCAGGAATAGAATTACAGAAGACTTCAGCAATACCAGAGTTTCCACCTGGTCCTTGATAGAGGTCTTAATTTAAACCTTCCTGTATGGCTTATGGGACAGGGGAAGGAGGCTTCAGGCCAGCCACCTCTCCTCTGCGGAATTCAGGCATCATGGTTGTTGCATGTTGGAGAGCACCATCTACTCTCTGATCCCCTTCCTGTCCTCTATGCTCAGAGAGCAATGCTGTTGTCCCGAGTATTTCTCCCCACCCTTGACCCTATGTGACACAGGCTTTGGATGTGAGAAAGGCCTCTTCTTTCCCAGGAATTAAGGGAAACAATAACTATCAAAGTAAAGCATGAACTTTGCGCTGCTGGATTGTCCTAAGTTGGTGTAAATTATGGCTTAGGCTTCCAGTAATTTTTCTCCTAACATAAAAAGAATATTACACATGCAATCCCTCGAGTGAAGAGCACAGGTAACTCTGGAGGAAACAGAGCAGCACAGCCCAGATTCACTCAAACTTCTATTTTTGCACATACAGCAACAAAAGTTGCAGCTGCATTGCAGGCAGAAATGAGAGGTTTTAATTATAAGACACCTCCCATTGGGTCCTTGAACAAAATTTTGGCAAACATCATGATTCTTGAATTTTTCCTAATATCTACCAGGATGAAACATTTATGGAGTGGGTATCTAATTCATGTTTCCTTTCATACAATACGACATAGTCCCTGACAGAAACCTGAATGGCAAGAATTGCAGGATTCCACAGTTTCATCTTCTAAGTTCTGAGTGGATGCTGTTTGTCTCAGAGCCCCTCACATACTCTCCACATTAGTGGTCACATGACCTGCATACAGTGTTGAATGGCACTGCAAGGAGAGAGTATGGCAACACTATCAGTTCACCCCTCTGATCCCTCTGTCACTGACTTTCCTTGAATACTATGCTGACCAATATATATGCTAAGCCTGAGCAACTATTAGCTCGAAATGAGCTCAAATTGACGCCTGATCATCATTGGAAGATTTTAACACAGCTGTATTACCTCACTGTGGTAAATGGAATGAGAAGGGCCCAAAAGTGTGTAATGTATGTTGTTTTAAAGGCTGTTTTCCAACCTCAGAGCTGAATCAGAGATTCGGCAGTGACTGAGGCAGATGGTAGTAACCACTGATACTTGAAAAGCCTTAACATGAGTCCTTGGAGGCAGGCCAACTTGCTAAAGCGATCTATAGTTTGACTAGAATCTTTGAAAATGTCCAGCAGACACTGGGAACAGAAACAAACAAAGTCTGTGCAGATGTGACTGGGGACGCAGACTTTTAAGACAGGAGTGGTATAGAAGTGACAGAAAAAACCAGAGAACTTAGACCCATGAGGGGTTTCCAAAGTGCTTTGTCAGCTTGGAGTTGCATTCCACAGAGTGGAAAGAAAGCAAGATATAGGGGCATCCCTACCTGTCAGTCAGAAAGGGATCGGAGGCACTGATTAGTGTCAAGTTACAATCACAACCTTAATGAGGAAGGGAAATGGTTGGCCTAGGTTTAGGTTTCAGAGGTGCAAATGCCATCTGACTAAATTGGTTCAGTGTTTAGGGGGCAGCAGGGAATGAGGTAAAGAGTGTCAGAGCAGAATGCTCACATCTACAGCCAGCGTGCAGAGAAGGAGGATGACTGGATCTCTCATGAAGGTACACCAGTGACCAGGGTGGGTCCCACTAGGTCCTGCTTCTTACTTAGGGGAGGAAGGGACTCACCTCCAGGTCATGGTCCATCATTGAGGGAAGTCAGAGCAGGGACTCCAGCTAGAACCTCAAGAGAGAAACCATGAAAGAAGATTTCTTTGCTGGCTTGCTCCGAGACTCATGCTCACCTGGCTTTCTTAATCCTCTCAGGATCACCTTCCTCAGGGTGGTGCTGCCAACCGTGGGCTGAGCTCCCTCACATCAATGAACAACTAAGACAGGCTCCACAAATATCCCTAAAGTTCAATCTGATCTGTACAGTTAAGACTCCTTCTCATGTGACTCTAGGCAAGTCAAGTTGACAGTTAAGGACTACTATGAAGACATTGTGGAAAACTGGAAATAGACATACCCATGGCCATCTTGATAATAAGACACAGAAACCAAAACAGAACAATAAGCTGTGATGTTGTACAGCAGTGATGAATCTGGAGAGCTATACTGCCCATTAGAAGTATGCATCCTGACACAGCCTCAGCCGAGGCGATGAGATCTTTACTTGCTCTTGAGTGAGAAATACAGCCTTTCTCCATCCTGTATATATCTCTTAACTTCAGAGGCCAGAAGCAGTCACTGTAGCATGTGGAATGACACTCGGGTGAGAGCCAGGCTTTTCATAGATGCATATTACTAAATAGGACATAAAGAAGACAGGAGAAGATTCTGTTCCACACTCAAATGGTAATGAGCATAGAACACAGGCACCCTGCAGCAAAAGGGGTAGATAGAGCTTCAAACTCAACTACGCCTCATTATCATGGGGATGTGATGAGTATGGAGCTCTGCCAAGTCTTTCAGTGATGCTTCTCACTGGCTGGGTATGAGAGGGCTTGAGGAGGAAGCAGAATTCTCTCACTGTGTGTGTGTGTGTGTGTGTGTGTGTGTGTGTGTGTGTGTGTGTGTGTGTGTGTATCCAGGCATTAACGTAGCAATGAAAATCTAAATATCTGTCATCTCAAAATCTATTTACTCACTAACTTAGGTTCACCTGGTTTATATGGATGTGTTGGCACTGGCAGCTAGCACAGGACCACCACCCTCTAAAAGCTTGCAATTTGTTTGAATCTGTAGGTTGAACAACTCGAAGGCCACGTTGCATTCAATGGTGTCTAATTAAGTTAGTGATAGGATGCTCAAAGTTTGGCAGCTGTGCAGAAGAGAAACACATGTTATTTCAGAACTAAAAAAAAAAAAGTCAGAACCAGTTCTTGCTCAATCTGTTGTATAGACTTGAACCCAAAGAATAGTGTTGACATGTTAAGAGGGTGAACTGTTCCTTCTGAGTTCGACTTCAGTCAGTTCTCGAGAACACCACCCCCCATCTGAAAGGAAATGTATTAAACATCTTGTTAAATAAGGCTCTACTTGGAAATGCAGGAGTCATGAACGGTGCCCGTTGATACAGGGAGTCAGTTTACTTGATTCTGTGCTGTTTTTATTAATTGCACTTGAGGAATTCTTCATATTGGGCAAATTTAGTTATTATAAACAAAGAAATAAACCACAGAGTATAAAGATGAGACCTCTGAGTGATTCTAATTTAGGCTTATTGTTCAGTGTTCAATATATATACCTAAACCTTGCATTCATTTCATGGTACCCTGAGGGTAGAAATAGTAATAATAGACTTGTACAAGGTGCAGTGTCTATGATCAGAAGCCTGGCCGGAACAGAGGCTCCTGTCAAAGAGTTTACTACAAAATCGACCTAAGAAAGGTTCTGAAATAATTGCATAGGATTTTATTGTTTAAATTTGCATGGGAAAGACAATTCTGGTCCTATCTGACCCCTTATTTCCTTATTTCACTTTCTCTGTGCTAGCAGTTATTATCTCTCAACATCCTGACAAAAGGACTGTATTTGAGCAATTGCCACTCCAGGACCTTTGTGGAAATGAGTACAGCAGTCTGAAAGCAGGCCCCACCCCAGTCCCCAGCGTATTAACCAAGCTTTTCTAACTGTTCACCTGGAGAGCAGGATGCTTGGCTTCCCTGCACCTGAAGGGTAGGAGTCACTAAACAATGAGGAGATGTTTATGTGTTTCATTTTGTATCAGAACCAGATGGGTACACACCTTTCCACTGTCAGCATTGTTTAAAGCATCAACACCGTCTGAGTAACAATGGTCTGAGGCATAGAGTTGAGTATAAAAAAAAAAGTAAGTAAAAAAATTTAAAACATTTTACCTTTGGGCTATGAATACATTTAGAAATATTTTCTTTAGTTCACTACAAAATAAAAAGCGTATTAGTACATGAAAAATAGATTTGGTGTTCTCTCTCTCTCTCTCTGTGTGTGTGTGTGTGTGTGTGTGTGTGTGTGTGTACATACAATTGAAATGATTTACACAGGAATATCTATCACTCCATCCACACTACTTTGGGTGGAAGAGGATCCCCATGCAATTTGTGCTCCCTTGCTCTCAGTGAGACTGACGTACACTCTCCAGTATTATTACCTTTATCAGCTGCCAGGGGTTAGGGGAAGTAAATGTTGAATTCAGACCTTCCAAACTTCCTGATTTCTTTGCTAAGGGAGAGCAAAGCTGCCTCCTCTTAGACATTAAAATCCCTGAGAGTTATTGCTGTTTCCTCTTTTTCATCCTTGATAAGTCAGGAGATTGAAGGTGTACAGTTCTCGACTCCCTAAGAAGTCTCCGTAAAGAGCTAAATTTCTGCCCATTCTTTCTCTCACCAAAAGGCATCCATGAATCCACTCCACCCTGTTTAGTTGACTCATCTCCTGCTTATGGAGTTGAGTTGAACAGTTGTTTGAATAGTCTGAGATGTCAGTCAGGATCTTTCTCTAAGTCCCCACACAGCTCCAAACTTCAGAATTCCCTCAGCCCAGTAGTGCTACTGCCTGTGGCATCAGTCATGCCCTCCTGATCCTTTTACCCCAGTTCATCGGGGAGAATTTGTGTGTTCTACACCACAATGTCAATGTGATTGACAGAGCTATTTCAGTCTGTTGTATTTAGCTTTACTTTTCTAGTTACACATTCTTACTTCTTAAAGTCCCAAAAAACACACCACTGTGTCCATGGACCACACCCCATTGCTGGCATACATGTTCTCTGCTCCTTCACAGCACTTCGTTCATTATTGTCCAGTTCTGTCTTTCTGTTGGATCAGGACTTCTTATGGACAAGCCCTCCATCTTTATTAAATGCAAATCTCCTCCCACAGTCCATAGGAAATTAATTAATTCTTACTAAAGTGTGATTAATCCACTGTGCCAAAGAAATATCTCTGTCTTCCTATCTTTCCTGGAGGGATATCCAATCTACCTGCCATGATCCCTTAGGTACTACTGGAGTTATTGCCTGGATTGCTGGATTGTACATTTGAAAAGCTGTTGATTTTGTCTATTTTCCTAGCACACATAGATTATTATTTTTCCTTGGCCATTTCCTCTCCATATTGGTAGTTCATGAGGCTCAGGTAGACTTAAAATTCCACAGTGGTTCACAAATTGTTGGGATGCTCATAACTATGGACTGACTTAGGAATGCACCACAGTCAGGCCAGTGAAAGCTAGAAATATTTGCAGGGGATGTGCTGTGTGCATATAAACTGAAGACCTGGTTCTATTATAACAGCAGCTGCATGGTAGAAAACTGAGAGCTGACAGCAAGCTCCATACAGCGATTTGGAATTCCAGGTCTTGCTGAACTTCTATGGCGTTTACTTTAAATTTCTGAGTTACGGTAAATGGAAACATTTCTTGTTTTGCTTAACCCATGGTGAGTACATTCCTGCCAGTTACAGCTTGAAAAGTGCATCTAATTATTCTGTCTTGACACATTCAGCTTTTCACAGATTAAAAATATATGAGTTATATATATTTACATTCTTCTTTTCTAAAATGTATTCAACAATACTATAATAACAACATACATTAACTCAATAAAATTCTTTAAAACTGAATCCAAGAACACATCAAAATGATCATACATCAATGATCAAGTAGGATTCATCCCAGGGATGCAGGGATGGTTCAATATATGGAAAACAATCAATGTAATCCACTATGTAAACAAACTCAAAGGGGAAAAAACCCACATGATCATTTCATTAGATGCTGAGAAAGCATTTGACAAAATTCAACACCCCTTCATCTTAAAAGTCCTGGAAAGATCAGGAATTCAAGGCCTATACCTAAACATAGTAAAAGCAATATACAGCAAACCAGTAGCCAACATCAAAATAAATGGAGAGAAACTTGAAGCAATCCCACTAAAATCAGGGACTAGACAAGGCTGCCCACTCTCTCCCTACTTATTCAATATAGTACACGAAGTTCTAGACAGAGCAATCAGACAACAAAAGGAGGTCAAAGGGATACAAATTAGAAAGGAAGAAGTCAAAATATCACTATTTGCAGATAGTACACTGAAGTGACCCCAAAAATTCCACCAGAGAACTACTTAACCTGATAAACAACTTCAGCAAACTGTCTGGATATAAAATTAAATCAAGCAAATCAGTAGCCTTCTTCTACTCAAAGGATAAACAGACTGAGAAATTAATTAGGGAAACAACACCCTTCAAAATAGACAAATAACAAAATACCTTGGTGTGACTCTAACCAAGCAAGTGAAAGAACTGTACGACAAGAACTTCAAGTCTCTGAAGAAAGAAATTGAAGATCTCAGAAAATGGAAAGATCCCCTCATGCTCATGGTTTGGCAGGAATAATATTGTGAAAATGGCCATCTTGCCAAAAGCAATCTAGAGATTTAATGCAGTCCCTATCAAAATTACAACTCAATTCTTCTTACAGTTAGAAAGAGCAATTTGCAAATTCATTTGGAATAACAAAAAACCCGGGATAGCAAAAACTATACTCAACAATAAAAGAATTTCTGGGGGAAATCACTATTCCTGACCACAAGCTGCATTACAGAGCAATAGAGATAAAAAACTATATGGTATTGGTACAGAGACAGGCAGGTAGATCAATGGAATAGAATTGAAGACCCAGAAATGAACCCACACACCTATGGTCACTTGATCGTTGACAAAGGAGCCAAAACCATCCAATGGAAAAAAGATAGCATTTTCAGCAAATGGTGCTGGTTCAACTGGAGGTCAACATGTAGAAGAATGCAGATCGATCCATCCTTATCCCCCTATAAAGTCCAAGTGGATCAAGAATCTCTGCATAAAACCAGATATAGTCAAACTATTAGAATAAAAAGTGGAGAAGAGCCTTGAACACATGGACTGGGAAAAAATTTCCTGAAGAGAACACCAATGGCTTATGTTCTAAGATCAACAATTGGTAAATGGGATCTCATAAAACTGCAAAGTTCCTTTAAGGCAAAGGACACTGTCATTAGGAGAAAATGGCAACAGATTTGGAAAAGATCTTAACCAATCCTACATCTGATAGAGGGCTAATATCCACTATGTACAAAGAATTTAAGAAGTTATTCTTCAGAGAATCAAATATTAAAAATGGGGTACAGAGCTAAACAAAGAATTCTCAACTGAGGAATATCCAATGGCTGAGAAGCACCTAAAGAAATGTTCAACATCCTTAGTCATAAGGGAAATGCAAATCAGAACAACCGTGAGATTCCACCTTGCACCAGTCAGAATGGCTAAGATCAAAAATTCAGGTGACAACAGATGCTGGTGAGGATGTGGAGAAAGAGGAACATTCCTCCATTTTGATGGGATTGCAAGCTTGTACAACTAGTCTGGAAATCAGTCTGGAGGTTCCTCAGAAAATTGGACATAGTACTACCCGATGACCCAGCTAAACCTCTCCTGGGTATATACCCAAAATATGCTCCAACATATAACAAGGACACATGCTCCACTATGTTCAAAGCAGCCTTATTTATAATAACCAGAAGCTGGAAAGGACCCAGATGCCCTTCAGCAGAGGAATGGATACATTTACACAATTATTACACTATTTAGATATTAAAAACAATGACCTCATGAAATTCATATGCAAATTGATGGAACTAGAAAATATCCTGAGTGAGGTAACCCAATCACAAAAAAAACACACATGGTACACACTCACTGATAAGTGGATATTAGCCCAAAAGCTCGGATTTTTCAATATACAATGCACAAACCACATGAAGCTCAAGAAGAAGGATGACTAAAATGTGGATGCTCCAGTCCTTCTTAGAAGGGGAAACAATAATATTCATAGGAGGAGATATGGAGACAAAGTTTGGAGCAGAGTCTGAAGGAATGGCCATTCAGAGCCTGCCCCACCTGCAGATCCAGCCCATATACTGCCACCAAACCCAGAAAATATTGCTGATGCCAAAAAGTGACTGCTGACAGGAGCCTGATATAGCTGTCTAGTGAGAGGCTTTGCTAAAGCTTGACAAATAACAGAGGTGAATGCTTGTAGGCAATCATTGAACTGAGAATGGGGTCCCCATTGGAGCAGTTAGAGAAAGGATTGAAGGAGCTGAAGGGGTTTGCAACCCCATAAGAGCAACAATACCAACCAACCAGAGCTTCCAGGGATTAAACCACCATCCAAAGAGTACACATGGACAGACCCATGGCTCCAGCTGCATATGTAGCAGAGGAAGGCCTTGTTGGGCTCCAGGGGGAGAAAAGGCCTTGGTCCAGTGTAGTGGAATGTCAGGGTGGGGAGGAGGGAAGGGGTGGCTTTTTGGGTAGGAGAAAGGGGATATGATTTGAAATGTAAATAAAAATCCAATAAAATACATTAAATTATTGATTAAATTTTGACTTGTTTGGAACGACATATCCTCTTACTGGATTGACTCTCAGAGTCAAAGAATTTTCCTGAGTACATCAATCCTAAAGACACACACATCTGAATGTCCACCTGTGTCTAATAAGCATGTATTGATTCCATGGCCTTTGAAAGTCTCTTTTGCCTTTATTTTTGTTCAGTGTATAGTTGTTGTGAACCTGATGGGAATGGAACACTGCAAGACAATGATGATTGAAATGGCAACACGTGTCTAAAAGGTAATTCCAGCCAATGAAAACCCTGTCATGGTAGGTTAGCTACTGTGGAGAATCACGGATGGGCTACAATATACAGAGATGGGTCCTATTGAGTATACCTATTGACATGAGATGTAAAGTCTTTATCGCCGTGTTTTAATGTAGAAATTAATGCAGTTAAGTATGATATTTCCATACATGAGCATAGAGTGTTCCAATTCAATCTGACCACCATTTCCATACTCCATCTCTAGTAATCCCACTTCTCTTTCTAGTTAGTTTTAGCTTTTATGCATTGGGACAGAGAGAAAAGACAGACTTGTCTTTCTGTTTTTTAGTTTATTTCCCTCACAAGATGACTTCTAGGCCCATCTCTCTTACATCTTTATGGAAGAACAATGCTATGTTGTATGCATAGAATTGTATGGTAGAATGCATAGCACTCATTTGTTGATAGGAAACTAGACTCAGGCCATGGTTCAGCTCTTTTGAATAATTATGCAAAGGACATATGGATACTTATATATGCTCAGTATCTCATCAATTATTAATTAACAATCTTATTAATTTCTACTGCATATCTATATAGCAGTAGGGTGCCTCAATCATATGGTAGATCTATGTTTAGTTTTCTGAAGGCCCATTGTACTGTAGTCTACAATGTAATCCAAACAAAGGCTATTTATGAGAAACCCACAGCCAACACTATACAAGATGGTGAAGGAGTGTGAGTTTCTTGTATGAGGAATGAGACAAGAATATTTCCCATCACCTCTGCTATTCAGATTTGTATGGAAAGCTTTAGCCAGCAGAGCTAAGCATGAAAACAAACAAACAAACAAACAAACAAACAAACAAACAGAATATAAGAGGCAAGTGAGGACTCTAATTATCCATGTTTGCAGATGAAATGACTCTATGAACAAGAACACTTAAAGATCCCCAAGGAAAGATAACTAGAGCTGATGATGTAAACTGGCAATATACAAATTCAACACAGGAGGCATTAGGAGTATTCCTGGACTCCAACAGTAAACCTATCAAGAAAAAAAATCAGACCTAAAAATGTGAATACCAATGAATGAACCTGACCAAGGAAGTGAACCCAACCAAGGAAGGGAAAAGCTTCCGCGAATTTGTAAAAGACATTGGGAAGGACACCAGTATAGCTTGGGTTGGAAAAATTAGCACCAAAGTAACCAAATCACCTTAAGAGTTCAATGCCATACACATCAAAATACCATTAAGGTTCTTTGGTGAAGTGTAAAAACAATCTAAAATTCATATAGAGCTATAAAAACATCAAAATAACCAAAGAAGTCTTGAGTCAAAAGAATAAAACCAGAGGCATTACAAGGTTTAATTTCAAGGAATATTACAAAGACATGGTAGTTCAAAAGGCATGGTATTGGCATAAAAGTAGATATGTAGACTAGAAGGAGGGAACCAAGCCTCCCGAAATAAGCTCATGTTACTACAGCCAACTGACTCTCACCAAAGACACTCACTACAACACACTGTTGCTGGAAGACGGGGGATGCTCACACAGGAGAATTGCCCTCTGTCCCTCTCACCATAACAGGAAGCATAGAATTTGGACTCTGGAGCTGTGAGTGGAACAAAGAAAGGAAGCAGCTCATTGTGGCAGCAGATTTCCTGGAAGTTTTTACATCAGTGTGAAACCATTATCTCAAGTTGATCTACAACCGTTTGACTAAAGGTTAACATCTACAACATTTAACTCTGGCCTGCTTCCTTCTTACAGCTCAGCCTGATAGGACAGCACTTCTTTGATGTTTGAATAAGGATGCTCATAGGTTTGAAGACCAGCGGTGCCCCATCGATGGTGATATTTGGGGAGGTCCAAGAGGTTTGCTAAAGGACTACAGTGGAGGTGAGCTTTGTCAGGTTACAGCCTCATACCACTTCCGGCTTGCTCTCTCTGCCTTCTTCTTGTGTTTGAGGATCAGCTCCCAGCTTCGTGCTTGTCATGCCTGACACTGGTGGCTATGATTCCCTACCATGATGTCCTGACACTAGCTCAAATAAAACCTTCCTTCTGTAAAGCTGCCTTGGCTATGGAGATTCACCACCACCACCACAAAAAAAATGTAACACAAATAACGGAATAAAATAATTTTGTTGTTGTTTCTATTACCCATTATTGTAAAAGAAGTAGAGACAGTGGTTTTGTAAAAGTGCCCCTGCCAACTTGTTTTAGCCTGTCTTCTTAGACATGATCTAAGAGATAGAAACTTCCATTTCCATGTTACCTATTAGCTGCCCGTGCCGCGGCCGTTCTCTGTAAGTGAGCACCATCTCACGCAGAATTCCTTTCTTTTCATTTCCACCTTGATGGAGGCAGTGGGTCTGTGTAAAGGCTTCTATTTTCACTAAGAAGTTCTGTTATCTTGATTCAGAGACAATGCTTGTAAATAATTTGGTTTTTATTTTAAGCCTTTTTTGTCCCTCTCTATGCCCATCTAACCCATTATTCCTTTCTCTCCTCACAATTTTAATTATCCCTGATATCATCTCCAATGTAATTGAGGAAAATTGCCTTGTAATTATGAGAATAAAGGAAGTATCAAGCCAGGGCCCAGTCCTTCTCACCTGTGTCTGCCTTTCCCATTGCTCATTGTTTGCTGATAATCGTTCTGATGAGAGCTCTGCCTGCTATTTATTTACTGTCTCCATAAGGACTGTTTGTTCTGTGTCTTCATAGCGCCCAGCGGAACACAGGGTAATAGCTACAAAAGGTCTGTGTCTAAGCACAAAATGCTCCCCAAACTCTAGCCGTGGTTGGTTTATTTAGTTTCAGAAGACAGTGTGTTCTGTCTAAACCTTCATGCTTCCAAGCATTGCAAACTTAAAGCTCCAAATTAAACATATTATCGACGAGGCTCCTTTGCAATCCAGCCATTTGCTTCAAAAAAGATAAGATGTGAAAACCACGCATTTCAGGTGGTACTAGGTCACGACATCAACTCACATTTATTCGAGTGTCTCAGAAAATGGAAACTAAGAGAGTGAATATAGGAAGAGTGTGGAAAGCAGGAAGTCAGCCAAGTGAGCTATCCTGAAAGGGAGGGTTGTCCTTATTTGTAAAGAGTCTGTCCATTCCGGCAAGACATTGACAGGTGCTTAGGCATCTAAAGCACCACAGGTAGTTGGTTGCTCTGGAAAACTAGGTGAGGAATGGACACATTCTGCTGATCTAGGAACCACTCAGACTCAGTGATGACAGTGCGGCACCAGGTCCTGGGGTCAAACAATACACTTTCATTCTGCCCCTTCCCGCTGCCAGTTCCCAATCTAACTACAAGCACGTTGCTTGCATGGTTGAGTCCTACCCTGTAGAATCAATTTCTTCTCTGCTAGAGTAGTCCACCCGTCACATGGGATCCAGCAACTCTACCTTGCTTATCTGTCCTAATATGTAGCAATCCAGCTGCAACCTCATTTCACAGTTGCCTAGGATTTCAGGACTTCCTGTAAACATTCTGCTGGCTGGGTCCTCTGTTCTTCTTACCAACACACTTGAGTTGTGTTAGAAAGCAGTAGCAGCACAATGACACGGTAAGGACCCCGAAGCTGCAGTTGGCTTGCCTACGTTTCGTTCCAATGCCAGTAGTTGCCTAGCAACTGTAAAGCAGATGGATGTGGCAATGGCTATTTCTTCAGAAGCAAAATGGGGCAACTGTACTGAGTTTTAGTCAGTGTAAAGCATTTAAGGCATTCGTCTGTGGTTTAATGCAAGCTTAGACTATGAGTTTCCAACCATTCATTGGAAACTTCTAGTTGAGTCGTGTAGGTGATTTATTGTCCGCACAGATACAGAGGATACTGTTTTTGTCTTCTTCATTCTAGTCAAGTTCCCCCTTGATATCAGCATAGCAAGCAGCTCCTCTTACTTCTCAACTCCATAGGCACTGTTTCCCCGTTCTCTTCTCCACACCCCTCTCCAGGTCTTCTTGGTCTTCTCTGATGGGGCTAAGTTCTATCTTCAGCAACCTGATAGACAATACCTGGAAAGCACTCTGTTGACTTCTCTGTCTGCTCTGGCAGCGTCTCACGCCAGTCTTGGCTCCTGTTCCACATGGACTGGTACCAGAGACTCCATATTTGCTCACGTTAATCTGTTCCCACAATCCTTCAACATTGTCCTTTGTTAAAATTATCAGCCTTCAAAGACAGAAACCCCACAGAGACCAAACCTGTTTTTCATCTGCAGTGGCAACAGAGGCACTGGGACATGGTATATTCTGACTTAATACAGAATAAACAAAGATGTTTCTCTACAACCCTGAGTTCCTCAGGAGCTGTTCCAATGTTGCTTGTTCATTTTGAGACACATCATTGAACTTTGAACTCACTAAGTTGCCCAGCCTGGCTGACCATGGAGGCTCATGGATATACTTTTCTGTCTCCCCAGCCATGGGACTACAGGTATGTTTATCCATACCCATCTTTTTTATATGGGACCTAGGGATGGAACTCAGGTCCTCCTTTGTGGCAGGCACTTTACCCATTGTGCCAGCGTCGCCCTAGCCATCACTGTGCTTATTTTGTAGCTAATTTTCTCCTGTGAACTGGTTTTGAATTGTCCCATCAAACTTTGCTAATTTGGGTTTAACGGGCCTTAGACCAGGGTGGAAATGGAAGTATTCTCCACAGCGAGTATTTGCTGTACACTTCTTCACTTTTGGAGGCATTTCTTGCACTTGAGTTATATTGTTGATTTGCCCTCACTTCTACGGTCTAGATTATTAACTATTTGCTGTATCTGAGTTTTATTAGAACTTGAAGATATCTTCCATCAGTGTAACATTTTAATGCAGCACCAAATACGACACACTTAATGAATGGAACGCTCTGTGGACACCTCATCTTTTCCTTCTCAAATGTTACATTTATTAGGCAGTAACAGTTATGAGGTCACACGTCTTTTCTGTCATCCTTTGTTGTGGGACATGAACACTTTATGCATTTTTCTGGCCAATGTATATATTGGACAATCATCAGAAGCTGGCACTAACCATCGACAACATCATATCAGAGCCAGTGAGAATAGATAGAGGGCAAATGCATTTTTCAAGGAAGTGCTCGCTCTCCCTTCCTGTCTCTGTTCACCATCTTGTCACCAAACACTCCCATTATTAGACAACTATCTTGACCTCAGTGTGTGCTGTGTGGATTCATGGACAGCATTTGAAGAAAACTTTGTTCCTCCAATCAGCTGTGTTTATTCTTCTTAAGCTGGAATTCATTTGATATCTGTTGTGAGATTGTCAAAGAACTCTTCCTCCTCCTTAATATAATGTGAAGGTCATATTTTTTCCCTTCTTGATTGGGACAGTTCCAAGTCCTGCAACTTTGCATATCTCCTTTTTGAGAGTTTGCTCTTCTGTACATATATATATATATATATATATATATATATATATATATATGTACATATATATATATACTCTTGTGAAACCATTAGAATTCTAGTCTCAAGACAGATAGCACCATTTCCAGCCCAGAAAGATTCCTTGACCCTCTTGCAACTCATCCAGTTTTCAGCCTTCAGTCTCAGCAAACTATTAATCTTGTCCACTGTAGGTTAATCTGCAGTTTCTCAAGCTGTATTGAGGTCATGTGCTCAGCATAGTGCTTGAGTTCTTGCTTAGCATATGTTGTATAGGGTTTATTCTACAAGACTATAACAAACATTTGCACATATATGTACATATGTATATATGTGTGAGTGAGAGTATGTCCCACACGTGTACGTATATCTCTGTATGTATCTATTGTGTATCTTATTCTAGGTAATTTGTTTCATATGTCTGAAGTAGAATTTAGTAAGAGAATTGTAGCCATACTTAAGTCTATAATTTAATAATTCTGATCAATTAGGAAGAGTAAAGAGAGACTGAGAAATGAACACTTTTATCCCTGTGAAGGTATCATACACTTGTGCTGTTAAAACAACAGGCATATTTTATAAAGAAACAAAAAGAGCTTCTTGGAGAGTTGCTCCTGAGTCAGTAAAAAAAAATTAAAACTTTCCCATTAAAGACATTCGATAATCCCTCTGCTTAGGAAACTGAGCATCACCATAAAAACATTCTGAAAAGATGAATTTAGACATAAGAGCACAACAAGTGCATGGAGCCCGGCCACTGTTTCCGCAGGTTCCATGCATCTGATTTGAGTTCCCACACTCTTTTCACAGGAATATTAAAATAATTTGACTGTGACAAGCCAAACTGTTTTGAGACCTCATTGAAAGTCAAATGAAAACATTAATTGCATGCAAAAATATTCCAGTCAGGCATAGAAATGCTTCAGGTTAGGGAATAAATATGTTGCCTATGAGAAGAAAAATCAATTGACTTAGAAAAAACTAGTGCTGGCTCAAGTCTACATGGTCAGCATTGACTGAAAATCGCTAGGGTTTCGGGGCCTTGTTTTGGCTCGTGAATTAACAGACAGCCTTGAGCAATGTCCATTCTACACAATAAGTTTGTTTGACTAACTTTTTGCCTGAGGAAATCAGAAATCAGATCACTGGAACTAATTATTATTTTGTTTCTCACTTTTTCCTGTTTTCTTTATTCAACCTTATTATTTTTTGAGGAGAGAGAGTTTAGTGACTAAAAGGCATATAATTATCCTTCACATAAAAATATCTGGACAGTGATTTATACAATAGGAATAGTAATTCAGAAACAAACTATCTAACCAAACAAACAAACAAACAAACAACTAACAAACTAACTAAGCAACTTTCAAGTCATGAAATACCACATTTATATTGCTAGAGAATTACATTCTCAGGCCTATTCTGAATTCTCCAAAGTAAGGCCCATGTGGTAAGGTAAACTGTTGAATACATTGAATTGTTATTTTGATGTGGTTGTTCTGGCTAATTGGGATTAAATATCAACTTATACCTGTGCTTTGTAGTCTATAACTATACAACATGGATAATAGATTGTCACAAGCTTTATTGTCAGTAATTTTGTTAATCTCCCTAAGCCTTTCAGCCATTTTCTGTTTAGAAGACCCCTCAAAATTAGGAATATTTAACTAGGTTGGATATGAGCAACATTGAATTTGATGTCTGGGGCACAGACACATTCATAGATATTATTCTTATAGCCTTTGGGGTTTTTTATAACTAATTTCTTCCTGCATTTAACAAATATTAAATGGATGTTTACTAAGGCATTGTGGATAAAATTGTGCAACCTTCACAGTGTCTACCCCGATAGAGAACCTCTTTCCAGTAGGGATAGCGCTGGAGTTCAGAGTGATTTTAGCTGACTGAGGAACATTAACCAGAGATCAGCATCTGCATGAGAGATGTGGTAGGCTGTGGAGGGATGCCTGGAGGAGGCACTAGGCATAGACAAGATCAGCCAGGAACAAGAAGCCTAGGGTGAGATCTATGCCTACTGTGTTTTCAGAGAGATGCTGGTGATGTAGTAAAGCAGAAAAGACAGAAAGTTGAAGGTACCAGGAAATTCTTAGTTTTTCTTTCTGGTCCTGCAGAGCTGAAGAATTTCGGCAATTAATAGCTCATCAGCCTCATATTTAGGATACAAAAGGAACTTTATCAAGGTTAATAAGAGTTCAGTGGGAAAGGTCTGCCCTCAAGGCCACCCACATCCCAACAGGAGACTCAACATATCATTCTTATTCTTCATACGAAGTAAGAAAAGAGAAATTAAAGAAAGTGGAAGCATTAGAAGATGTCTGTGATCATTAGTTTCCTTCAAAAGCCATTGTGAGTCTGGCGACCTCTGGAGGCCAAACCTTCCTGAGACCACAGACGGCAGAAGTCTATTAAAATGGACTCTAATCTCAAAGAAAGGAGTCACCCAAGATCCATGACCCTTTGCTCTGAATGGACTAATGAAAGCTGTCTGCTACTCTAAGAATCGAGACATGGGATTTCTATCCCCATCGGAGAGGGAATTCATACAATTCATGGCCATAAGGTAAAATACACTTAGGAAGGGAGAGGCAGATCTGGCTTCCACTAACAAGAGATCAGGATGTTCTAACGCCTGAGGCTAATGGCAGAGACCTCTCCCCTTGGCTGTAAGTGGCTGGATTTCTGCCTCCACCAATGTCTTAAACATGTCTCGATTTATGACTTTGTCTTATTACTATAAAAACGTCATGAATCTGTTACCACTTTCAGAACATGGAATCGGAGAGCTCAAAACCTGTGTTACTAGGCTGTGGCCACTCATGTCATGGTTCCCTAGTAAACAATCTCCTAACCTTTTAGTACAAGACCTTTCTGCTCTTGTGGAACTGGCAGTTAAAAGGAAAGTTCTTTTGTGGGAACTTTCTCCGGTGTATTCATGATCTGACTCTACTCCTCATCACAGCCAATAGCCTCCACTGTGTCCACTTCGCTCATGAAGAACTTGAATCAGAGAGAAGTGAAGTGACGTAACAATGGCGAACCACGTGGGGTGGAAGGACAAAGTTAGCTGTCTCTTGGGAGCCAGAAAGCTGTGAGTGGGTGGACATATTCTTTCCCATCACTATTAAACCATGACAGAATAACCATCTTAACATTAATCGGAAAATTTGACGAGCTATACTGCTGAGTGAGCTGGTTGGCCTCTGGAAAGGAAAGATGCCTAAGCGTGCAGACTTCCATGCTCTGAAAGTGGTGACAGATTCATGACGTTTTTATAGTAATAAGACAAAGTCATAGTCTCCATGAAAATACAGATTAGACTTTCTGACTGCCAGGATGTGCTTCTGATGACTCTTTTGCATCGTGAGGTTTGTCACTGAGCTGCTGAGTAAGGACAAGATAGGCATCCCCATCATTGTATGATGATGGAGCCCTATGGAGAGACACTGAAGTGGAACCCGGCCACATTTAACTCAAATTCTGCCCCAGACATGAGTCTATGCAATGGGATTGCTGATGGGTGCTTGGCACAAAGCTCAGGCACAAAGGGACTGCTGATCTCTGTGAAGGCAGGATGTGTCTGGGACCTTTCTCTATTCTTTGCAGAAAATATCCATCGACAAGCCAGGCATTGCCCAGAGAGTTATGTAAGACTTCATCCATTGACATCATGGTAAGCAAAAACAAGGGAATATGATCAAAATGACAGACCATCGGAAGCACATAACACTGGAGAATTTTGAGTCATACTGGAGAGATGGCTCAGTGGGTTCATGTGTCTGCCACCAAGCCAAATGACCTAAGATTGATTGTCAGGACACACATGGAAGAAAGAGAGAACAGACTCCTGCAGATTCTTCTCTGATGTCTGCACACACACACTGTCGCGTGCTCACCTCCCTTGTACAAAATTTAAGTATAGTAATTTTAAAAACCTTATTAAGTAGTAAAATATTCTTTCAGAGAGGTGATGATTGCTAATGTATTCTCTCATTTTAAATCCAAGAAGCCAGGTATGATTGTTCCTTGAAAGTTCTGCTAAGGAAAGTTCCATTGAAATAGGTTGGAGAAGATTACAGGAGGGGAGATTATTCACATGTGTACTGACTGGCTTCAGCACCCAGGCTTCTCAGCGACCCAGTCCTCTGGACTTTCAAGAGCAAGGTACCCACAGCAAGCAGACGGTCACACACAATCAACTATAGCTAAAGGCAAAGACAGCTCACATGCCTGACAAGTGGCTTTCTCCCCAGGCTGATAGAGGATTTATAAATAGAAAGTGTTTGAAATGGTATCATTGTGCTGTATATTTTACTGTGTCAAATTCATGCCATAGTAGCTGCTGGAAATATAACCAGTAGGAGAGAATTATCCAGTGATCAAGCTTAATCCCTGCTTTTAACGATTATTTCTGGCTCTGGGTCCTTTCACACGTTGTACTGAAACTTTAGAATTGTAAGAATCCAACATTAATGCATTTCTGCAAGCCGGGGTTGAAAAAGGAGGAGTGGGGAAGGCAGAGATGCCGGCGGGCAGCAGCATTAATATCATTATGGAAAGGTTAGCTGCTCAGGAAATCGACAAGGCACCGAGGGGGTATCCGCCGAGTCTCCTAAGAAACCATAGCAGAGAGAAATGAGGCCAGACAGAGAGAAGCTTTTGTTGACATTTTCAAAAGCCTCCTTTATACAGGCTGGGTCTCTGGAGAATGGAAGACAGCCAAATAGGGAACCAGAAGCACTAGCAAATTAGAGGTCAGTGAGTGCGGCTGCCCTGGGGAAGCACTGGCAGAGGGGGCACCCTTACTGCCCCTCCTCACTCAGCTCCTAGGTGAGGGAAGGAAGGAGAGTTCCAAGCCAAGAAAACACTGTGCTGCCCTGGCTTGGATGTGATCATCTCAGGGATAGTATTGTGTTACAGAAACAAAGACACATCCCTTAGAAAAGCAACATTGAACATGGATTTTGCATCACAGACTGTTCGGAACTTTATGTGCTCAGTTAAAGACATAGAAATCAGACCTGGCTTAGAACCACCTCCAAATGTGGGGCAGCCAAGCTGAAGGTTCCGATGATTCTCACACTTGAGGTAGCCTGGGGCAGCTCTATTCTACCACACATAATAGATGGGCGCTGACTCCAGTACAGCCCCTGAGATATGAAGGAGTTTAGTGTTGAAGGGAAGTTACCTAATGAGGTATTGCATAAAACAACTATTTTTAGGATGAGTGGAAATTAAATGAGTCATTCTAACAGGTAAGAGAAGGGAGATTTTCAGTGGCTCTGAGAGGATATTTTAGCTATTTCTGTGGGTGCATGCAGACCTCATGGCCTTATGGCGCTGGAGAAGGGAAATAGGGAATAAGACTACACAGTTGTCCCCAACTAGGGAAGCTTAAGCCAGATGAAGTATGATGAAGATGCTTATGACATAACCGGTCTCTGGAAACTGGGCAATAGGAACTGGGGAGGGGCTGGAGTATCCTCACAGAGAGAGACAAGATGAGGTGGTGGGTGGAGAATCTGTTTAGATAATGGGTAGGAAGTGAAGAGTCAGAAGAAAATGGTTCCTTCTGCAAGTTATGGGAGCAGAGGACAAAGGGACAGACTTCCACGTCAGAAGTGCATGTCAGAGTAGAGACCAGACATCAACACCTGAGCAAGTTCACACGGAAGATAGAGTAATTTGTCACGCAAAATGGTTGAGGTACCCTTCTGCTGCAGGTGACATGGGGAAGCTGAGCGCTAAAGTCGTGGCTTGTTTAAATTTCCATTCTTAAAGATAAAAAGGGGTGTGCATGTGTTCTGACCTGTGTGGACTACCAAAGTGTGCAACTGAGTGCTTTAGTCGAATGGGGTAGCTCACACTCTTGCACACAGACACACTCTGGTCCAGGAACATATGTCCTGATTTCCCCAGGGGCAAACCTATGTTTCAAACCTAACTAATAACTGAACTTCAAGATGAACGGATAAAGAAAGTATGTTACTTATATGCAATGGAGTTTTGTTCAACCATAAAAACAAATGATATTATGACAATTGCAGGGAATGTAGAGCCAGCTTTTAGATACTTGAGTCATTACAGGAACCCTGGGACCACACATGTTTACCTGATAATTGATGTATAATACATATGTGAGGATACACATATACCTTTACACGTATGGATCCACTCCATGCTGAACACCCTTAAGTCAGACATCTGAAATCCCAAATACTCCGAATCCCTGAGCTTCGAAGCCTGTGACTTTTACATATGTTACTTTTGTGCTTCTCCTCAACTGGGAGTGAACTGTCTCTCAATGTCCCAAATTCTGGAATATCAGAAGCCTGGAACACTTCCGTTCTAAGCATTTGGGATAAGATGTATTCAATCCCTGTCAAATTCTGCATTCTCCTGGGGTCTGTGACTTTGAATTCATCTATGAATTATTCACTGCAAATGTCTGACATGGAAACCTTTCCTTTGTTTGGGCTGCCTGTGAAGAATATCTAATCCTTGGAAATCTCCACTATCCCTAGGGACTGTACCTCAGAGTCCATAGGCTCCTGACCTTCCTTAGAAACAGATGAGTCTTGGGACCTATTCTCTGTGCCAAAGCACTCTTCTGCAACATTCGTGTGATCATAGAAGTGAGTCTCGTTCAAAGCTGCCGAGCTTCAAGTTCAACCCAAGGCTTTCAGAATCAGTCACCTGTGGCTGAGATAGACCTGTAAATCTGCCTTAAATATGGGAGCCCATGTGATAGACACAATCAGAAATGTTCTAAACCGTGCTAGCAAAGTCCTAGGGCTTATCATCGTCACATGAACCCAGGGCATAGCATAAGCCACAGATAATTTCAAACACCCAACAAGCATTTGATATACATTTCAGAAATGGAAAGGATTAGAAAAAATGCCACCCGCCCATCTCAGAAATATTAATTCAGAATTGCTCCTGTCCAAAGTAAATACAGGGAACAAAGAGTGGAGCAGAGATTGAAGGAAAGGTCATCCAGAGACTGCCCCACCTGGGGATCCATCCCATAAGCAGACACCAAACCCAGACACTATTGCTGATGCCAAGAAGTGCTTGCTGACAGGAGCCTAATATAGCTGTCTCTTGAGAGACTTTACCAGAGCCTGACCAATATAGATGTGGATGCTTGTAACAACCATCAGACTGAACACAGGGACCTCATTGGGGGAGTTAGGAGAAGGACTGAAAGAGCTGAAGGGGTTTTCAACCCCATAGAAGAACAACAAAATCAACCAACCAGAACTCCCAGAGCTTCCAGGGACTAAATAAATCACCAACCATTCATGGAGGGACCCATGACCCCAGCTGCATATGTAGCAGAAGATGTCATTGTCTGACATCAGTGGGAGGAGAGGCCCTTAGTCCTGAGAAGGCTCAATGCCCCAGTGTAGGGGAATGCTAGGGTGGTGGGGCAGGAGTAGGTGTGTATGGGGGGAAGGGGCATCCTCATAGAGGCAAAAGGGAGGGAGGAGAAAGGGAATGGGATAGGGGTTTTGTGGAGTGGAAAACAGGCAGAGGGATAACATTTGGAATGTAAATAAATAAAATAACAAATGAAAACTTAAAAAAAAAACAAATCTTAAAGGCTGTCTTGTGATGATGGATTTAAACTAGACAGACATAAAACCAGAGCTGACCATTTCACAAGTATCCACAGGCTTCTGGGTCTTCAGAGACACTGCACCTTAACCATGTGCTTGGCCGGCACTTGGGCATTAGAGTTCTCAAGACAGTGTTGACCAACGATTGCTAAGGTCTTTCTGTGTCACCACTATGGCAGATATAATAGACAGTGATGCAGACTCCATCCCTATGAACACGGACCCTGCCTGATGGATAATTAGAAAAGTAATAAATTACTTTGTTTGACTGTTGTGTTTTTTAATTGCAGTTTGGTGTTTTGTACTCAATTGAAAGGCAAGTGCACATGTCAAGTTAAAAACAACTATTAAAATTTTCTCCATTTTTCTTTGTTATTTCCTCAAATCTTCACCAATTTATTTAAATGTCACCTTCAAATTTAAAATCCATTTAGCCCTTATCAGGCTTGTCTTTTTAAATTATCTGTCACTCATCACCAAAAAGTTTTTTTTGTTGTTGTTTTTAAATTATCCGTAATTATTTTCCTTTCTATTTAGTGGAATAAAATGGCTCTCAAAATTCCAGCAGAGTCCTTCTCAGAATTATACTACAGACTACCTAGTTTTATGTTATAAAGAGAAATACTTGTGTGAACATGACAGGAAAGGTTTGTTTTGTTTTATTGTGCTTCACTTGAGACAGGGTCTCAATATGCAGCCAAAGCTGGCCTCAAACTACACCACCCAGATCTCTAATTTATAATCCTACAGTACCTACCAGAACCTGAAATCTCAGGCATTCACTACCATATCAGGCCTAACAGTATTTTAATAATCTACTTCCTATATAAGGGAATAAATAAGGTATTTAAAAAAGCTGCACATCCATGTAGTATTTGATAGTATATAAAATGTGTGTATGTATGCATGTATGTATATATGTATGTACATATGTATATATGTATTCATATAGCTACCATGAAGTGCTTGCTACTGCTACTATTCATTTCCTAAGTTGCTGTAACATTTTACTTATCAGGAGAGAAGAACATCCATTGTCAATGATGTCACAATTTTCCAACAGTTTAGAAAGATGCTTGCCTAAGACAAGAGAAGCATGTTTGTCTTAAGCAAAGAGTCTTAAAGCCTTTAGCAGTAACTGTGACCTTAAGTACCAACTTCATGATATAAATTCGTAAATTGGGTTTAAGTCATTCTTTCAGAAATTAGAGCATTCCTGAATAAATCTGTGAATAGTTTAAAAATATTTAAACTCTATGGGCCACTCATAGTGGCCTGGATCTTACCATATCAATTCACTAAGACAATCCCCAGAGATACACCCATAGGCCAAAGAATGTAGACAATCTCTCATTAAGATTCTTCCCAGTTGATTTCAAGTGGTGTCCCTTGATAATTAAAGCTAATTGTGACAAGTATCACTGTCACCAAACCTTCCCTCTCTGTCTCTGAAAGGACTTTATGTTCCATTAAAAGGCCGTGTGAAAACTGTGGCAAGAAGCTGACTCTTGATTGGTCTTTTCACCCAGCTTGTTCTCTGCATGGTGGAGAGGATTAATACTACATACTCAGAGTAAGTATGGACACCTCTTAGCAGAACCTTCCCATTCACCACAGGTGACCCTTCTCCTCAATGCTCAGGGTATACATAATAAAAGTCCACGGAGAAATCTTTCTTGCCAAGAGAAAAGTAAGTTTGTTTGCTTTATCTTTTGCTGAACTAACAAACTTCCATCCCCAGTATACTGTCCCCTTTCTACAGGTTGATCATCCACCTCCAATAGCCTCTTCCCTGTACAATTACAAAACATGTTCAGAAATTCTACAAGGCTCTACCCAGAAGTAGCTATGATTATATAAACTACCCCACCCTTTTTTCTACTATAATGGTATACTTACAACTGCCCTGAGAACTTCTCTAAAACTACATTGATTGAGCAATTTCTGTATATGGATACAAGGTTCTGATCTCAGGACACGAGAAAAGAGAGCAGGCTCTCTAAACCTGAAGCCCTGTCTTATCCAGAAGCAATCAACAGTCATATCAATCCAAAGACAACTGGTATCTGGACCTCCTCCTTTTGCTCCAGAGAGATGTTCTGAGTACTGAGGAAATGCAAAGTGTGTTCTTAGAAAAGATCCAGGCCTATTTTTCCAGCATGGCGCCCCTGGCAAGCTTTCCACTGCACTGTGATCTTTTACTTGCTTGAATTCCCTTAAAAGCTGCTTCTGAATCATTTTGGTCCTCAGTGATATTTTGGAGGAAATTTAATCATACTGTTACCCCCAAGTGTTATTTCCTGAAAAAACAAAAACAAACAAAAGTCTGTCTCTAGTTGTGGTGTAGCTCAGCTCTTAGTATACACCTTTAATCCCAAACAGTGAAGGTAAAATTAGTTCATAGAAGGAAGCAAAAGTGATGTCTAATTGAGTGACAGACAAAGTGATGAATCGGAGAAAGATTTGTCAGATTAGGATATTCCTAACTTTTAGGAGAAGAGAGATGCAAGGAAAGGTGGCAGTTTTCACCAAGACTGTTGTACAGAGGCAGAACGGGAATGAGATGGACGTAGGTGAAGACAGAATGAGCCAGAGAATGAGGAGCCAAAAGATTAGAACACATTGCCAGCGTTAGTTCAAGGCCAAGCAGAGCAATTCAGGAGAAGCTGAGAGAAGCCAGATTGAATCAGTCAGCTAGAAGAGGAATTTTTGAGCCAGAACAGCTGGATTGACCAGCCAGGAAGAGACCAGAAAGAACAAGAATAGGTGAGCATATTCAGTGGTAAGTCTCAGAGCCTGAAAACATTCTACGCCTAGATTAGATTGTATGGAGGCTAGAACCTTCCAAGAGAAGGCCTAGGTTAGCAGACAGGGGCAGCAAGTCTGAGGCAACAATTACTTCAGGTAAATAAAAGTTACTGTTACTGCCATGTCCTACCCAAAGTGGAGACTTAGTTTCACCCATAGTATGTGACACAGTATTTATGTAAACAAGTTGTAGCAAGTCCACCATGGTACGTCTAAAGCATGTGCCTTTGAGCCACATACAATGCCTTGTCGAGAGAAACATGAATGAAAATTTTAAGGTTGTTACTAGGTTGAAGACGCAGATAGAGTTTGCAGACCTAGGTAGGTGTCTATGCCTGCTTCATAAAATTTGAAGAGTTCTGGGAAATAGAAGCTGGTTGGTTTGATTATACTCAGGTAAAATAAGCTTGTTTCTCTTATGCATTAAATGTTTGATTTTCATAGGTAATCAATATTTATATTGCAGGTCCTGCTGAGTAACTGAGGTAACAATTTACACTTGTCGACAAGATGATAGAATGTGTACTGGGAAGGAAGTCGCCGCTGGAGGAAGCTGGCGGCCACCCCCCTGGCTCTGGCTCTACGACAAGGTGCCAGGAATTGAAAGTGATCATCTCCATGCATGTACAAAGTCCTGGTTCTTTCTGGGATAGCTTGACATCGAAACCTTTTCCCTGAACTGTGTTACTAAAGCTCAATTAATAAATATGTTTATCAGCCTAAATGTCTTGAGAAGGCAAAGAAAAGAGCTAATAACAGTGAAGGTATGGTTTAAGTTTAAAACCAAGTGATTTCCCACATTATTTACTTCCAATATTAGAGTCTGCCAGTTCTACTTAAATGGTTTTCCTCACCTGTCTGTCAAGTCTTTGTCTTTCCCAGCCCTTCCCATTACTTCAAATCTGCTTCTCCTTAACTTCTTGCCTAGACTCTGCAGTCGCTCTCTCATCAGGCTCGTGACTAGGTCCTTGTTGAGAATCTATCAAGCTTAGGTTGTCTTTCCATACTATGACCTCAGGTTTGTGATTTCAGCACACTAACACACACACACACACACACACACACACACACACACACACACCCACACACACCCGGCCCCCAAGGTACCTTCTTGCCTACAGGAGAGCATCTAACTACTCTTCCTTGTCCAGTGTGCTCTGACCCATTTTTTCTGGTTCCACTTTTCTATACTTCACAAATATATATAGTTTTATTTTGTACACTAAAATGTCATGAAGTTATATATATATATGTATATATATACATATACATATGTATATACACACACACATATATGTTTGTGTGTGTCTGTGTGTGTGTGTGTGTGTGTGTTCAATTTTTTTTTATCTCTATTGGGTTATTCTCTTCCTACCCTTCAGATGTTAGGGACTGAGTGACTTCATCCTTGGTGCTGTCTCTAAACTCCTCTGGATTAATTTAACTTGTATTTTTTTCCTGGGATTTTAAAGAAAATTTCACTACTATTTTTTTATAGAACTTGCTGCAAAGTATATTTAACTTGCTTAAATATATATTTGGATAGGCATTTTTCTTCTCTGTTATGATGTGAAATGTCCCGGGAAGTTGAAGAGTAAGGCATGTGTAAGTTTCATTTTGCACGTGGGAAATGCACCAAATTTAACAGGCTGTAAAGCATAGTGCACTCCCATGTAGTTGTTAAGTGAAAAAATAAAGTAATTCCTCAATAATTAAACATTTCAGATGACATCTGGGATTTCTATGGCATGTTCATAGTCACGAGTTGGGGGCATTGGTGCAGACTAGAGCAGTGACTACTTGTCTGTGCAGCAGACTGGGGTTTCCACAAATGTGGCCTGCACTTCTCACTCTGCAGTAGTAGAAGATGAGTTTTCCACACCTACATTCAGTCTTCAGGTAAAACTTCTCTCCCTTGCACACTGGCCTTGGTATGAGGCTTTACTCAGAGGAAGTATTCATTAAGACAAACATTGAAACCCCATAGGGTCCCGGCTCTGTGGAGAACTTTGATTCTGTAATTGTTTCAGGCTCTATTCAACGGGAGAACCTTCTCCATGAAAACTGGGTAAACATCCTGCTGTGGTTTGGCTGAATACACATAAATATCAAAATGGTGGCACAAAAGAGCATGTCAGCTAAGATCACCTAATCGCTGGCTTTGTATGAGACAGGAGGACATCCTACATAGTTACTGAGGTTATCCGCTGACCTAACCATTAGCCTGAGAACCCCGGTCACATGCTTGCCCTAACAGCAGGCACCTGCTGCCAGTGTGTTCAGAAGATTTCCCTCACAGTGTATGCACATTCACAAATAGGTGGGGTTGGTTAGGTCATGTATGTGACCTGATGATACAACCAAGAGACACAGGTGACACATGACACAAGGGGCACTTTCAGCATGGCATGCTGCGTTCTTTTACAGTGAACAGTTTTATAAAGCAAATGAGAAAATTAAAAGATGATGGTAGAAGGTATAATATATTAAGTAAATAAATCTGTAGCATATTTGTTAACTATCATTAAGTCCCGCGTACTATGGATAACTACGGGTGCTGGGTTTCTGTCTGATTGGCAGCCTAGAGCATTTGTTGTACCAGCAAAGCATGAAATCATCTTCTGTAAGCAACAATCTGTCCTTGATGACATCATTCTCAAGAGCTCTGTTCCACACAAGGTACTTTTCTTTCTGGAATTTTCCATAGATTTACACAGTCCCTGAGAGGCAGCTTCGTACCTCTGTGAAACAGTGGCAGTGGCCCGTTCCCTTTTCACGGTGAACAGAGAGAAAACTCTGACCTGAGATACATCTAAGACATGTCCTCCCTGTGTCCTCGTAAGTTGCAGAGTTATAAGTTCATCATTTAGGAATGACACGTACCTGTTCAGGTCGCGGTGTATGATTGGCTGGGTCAAGCTGTGCAGGTACTCCATGCCCTTGGCAACGTCTACCGCAATGATTAATTTAGACTGCAAGTCAAGAATTCTAGAACAGAAAGTAGACTGAATGGAGAAAAAGTGATTGAAGCCAACACTCGGCATGCCCCTCAGAAGAAAACAGCCCATGGTTGTTATTTTGTGTAATTCTATCTAAATTCTTATTCATTGAAGATGGAGCTGAATGTTCAGTCTGGAACACATCTTTTCATATTCGGGAACTGCTTAGCTAAATGTCAGTTCAGATATATGGTGTGTTGTTTAAAGATACACTACTTTATTTTCAAATTTATTTGTGTCATAGAAAAATTCGTGATAATAATTGGAATGGAATGTTCTGGAGCCACTGAGTGAAACCACTCCATAGTTACTATCTGCAGAGATATAAAACATGAACTCAGGTCCTACATGGGCAAGAACAATTTCTTAAAGTCTTTCACCAATACTGTGACCCTTGATGATTACTGTATTCTAAACATGCAATGCTGTATGGATGTGTCAAGGCTAGTCTATTTATAAGCCTCAGCTGGCTTCACATTCCTCAAATTTGTTACCCTTGACTTACTGTTTAAAGATACTACTTAAGTATATCACTTCTTGAAATATAATAATTAGTCATAAATCACCAGCTGTGTTTAAAATGCCATTGTTGTTAGCACTTAGTCGTGTCCGAAGCCTATAAGGTCCCTGATGAAAAGCCTCTAGGTGATTCCCATGCTGAGTCCAAGGTGAGTGTGGACCAGAGCCCTTACCTCTTCTGTTCATGAAGCAGGGAGAACAGGGAGCCTCCTGAAATGTACTGAGTGACAATGGCAAACTGACTGGGGTCATCCAGGCAGGCACCCACAAACTGAACCACGCAGGGGTGGTTGAGCTGGCAGAGAATGGACACCTCTCGGCAAAACATATCCACGTCTGACTTGGAGCAGTAGGTGTTGGCTCGGTATCTAGGACAGGAGTGAGGACACATTCTTGTCAACAGGGGGTTTCAGGGGGCTGGCCCCTGTTCTTCCCAGTCGACGATGCGGATTTCCTTCATCTGCTTGCTTACCGTTTGATCGCCACTATTTTATTTCTGCATCGCCCTTTATAGACTTTCCCAAAGGAACCTGAAATTATTTAAGAGAACCTAAAATTATTCAAATGTTTACGGGTGATTGTAAGTCTGTGATTGTTAAAAACGCGACAGGGTTCTGGTTTCTCTGCTTACCCGAGCCGATAATCTCGTGGAACTCGATTTCGGAGAGTTGGAGATGGAAGCGGGAGGGTAGTTCAGCCCTCAGGAGGAGAACATCTGCCTTCTCTGCAAACAGTGATTGCGCTTTTACCATGGGTGTGGGATGTGCACACATGGCTATAGATACACAGTGGACATGCTCGATCGAAGGGGCTTCATCCCAACTGATCAACCTGGAGATCCTAAGACCTTAGCACACGTGGTCTGGGCCAGCATTACCAGAAGGGTGGCCTTCTGGCTTAGGTGACCTTATTGAACACCTGATCTTCAGTTAACATGGCTGGAGACACAGCTACCCTCCAACATGGTTTGTCTCATCGCCTGAGGGATGGAGTCCATCCTTCAGCCTCCATCAGTGAGAAAGTCAAATATCTACTGGTAAACTGGCCGTTAGGGGATACCCATTAAACATCAAGTGATAAGCACAGGAAGCAGCCTAAGGACATGTCCCACACCAAAAAGTACTTTTAAAGCTACAGATTCCAAGTGGTTAAATATTAATTTGTCATGGAATCATATTTTATGTTTTCCTGGTTTAGTGATGTTAATTTCCACAATCAGTGGCATGCATTCAAAAAAGTACCTGAGGGTCACTTTATTTGAGAGATTTAAAAAAAATACTAAGTTATCAATTTGAATATTTTTCTAAAGCAAATCCATTTCCAATTCTAAAAATATTGATATTCGTAATTAACAGTTTGTTCAAAATATAAATATATCAATAGTCCTTCCTATGTGAGTTTGAGCTCTCTTCAGTACTCATCAGTGTCCCACTGTTGTGACAACTGTGGACTAAGGGGCACTAGGGCAGGGCTAATTCTGAGAAGAAAGGTCTCCACCAGCATTGCTTATATTGCTGAGGTGGCCCCACTCACGGCAAAACAAAACGCATAGCTGTCATATTTAGACAATAATCATCCCCAGTGATAAAACAACAACAACCGTTCCATTTATAGGTACCTTTTGTCATGCTTTTAATCTTGCCCAAGGGGGAAGGAACAGACACATAGGAGCCATCTAGAAATCAAGTTACACAGTAGAGTTGAAGGCAGCAATCATTTTTTTCTCCTTAAAGTTCAACAGGACAAATGCAAAGCAGATGGCAAAAACCAGCTCAAGGTTCCCACTTTCTTCTGCAGAGAGCTGCGGTGCTCATGTTTTTCTAGGATCTACAGAAAAAAGATCCTAACTCTGGTCTTGAAGACTCTGGCAGATGTAGTTTGTATCTGACTATGGGTGCTCTTTCCTTGTCTCAGTAAATTACTGACACAGAAAATGACCGTTCTTGGTTTTCTTAGGCCTTCCAGCCTTGTGGAAGCCCTGCACCCACTCATTGCAAGGAATGCAAAACTTGAATATCTGTATTGTGGGGGATCATGGTGGCCATTCTTTGTGTAGCCTCACCCAGGTATGAACTTCACCCCTTGGCTCTATCCTCCCTCCTCACTCCAAAGGGACAGTGACAGCAGCACACACTTGACACTGAGCCCAAGATAGTACAACAGTGAAAACAGAATAGCAAAGGGTACCTCCTCCAGGCTGGGAATATTCGTTACATGGCAGCTCCTCCTGGGGTCTCTTGTAGTGCTTCAGGAGTGTAACAATGGCATCATGTCCTTCATGAAAAGACAAAAGGGATGAATAATTTTGTCCTGATTTAGTCAACAAATCCAGGCCCCTTTCTCAAACCCACTGGATAAAATTTATAACACAGATTATACCCAAGGAGATAATATATTACAATATGGATTTAGTGCTTCTTTCATTCAAATAACCTGCCGAGAGTCTCCTAATACACTATAGTGGGTAGCAGGGATACAATGGACATGTGACTATGCTTCTTCTTGTAAGAGGATTACAAGGTAATGGAGCAAATAATTATAGGAATTACAAGGTAATTGTAATTATAGGAATTATGATGAGAAACTTCTGAGTGATCAGATATGAAGTGGTGTGAGTACATGGTTAAGGTGAGAGTACATGGCCAGGACATGGTTAAGTGTCTGAAAGACACATATATCATCTGAGAGAATGGGGTACCCACTGTGACTGTGCATGGTGCTTGGTTGGCAAACCCAGTAACACAGAACTGTGATAGTGACATAGGTTTCTATGGTGGAGACAGCAGGCTGCACATAGGTAACTGTAGTCCTGTTTCACAGTGGCTGTCACTGGGAATGGCTGCCTACCCTGAGACACTTCACTATTCATCTTACATTGTGATATATTCACCAGGAAACAGAGGAAATGCCATTACCATGTCTATGCTATAAGACACTGGGAACTGGTCCTCTCCCAATTGCCAGCTGCAGCCCAGACCTCTGAGGTGAAAGAGGCTGGGAAGCTGCTCCCTCAGCCTTGTTACCAGTCCTGGAATGTCACAAGGTTGAGAGACATGCCTCAGTCTTAAACCATGATCACTAGCATTCTGGGCTTATTAGCTGTGCCACAAATTATTCTTGCAAAAGACGAAAAATGTTAAATGCTTTTCAGAGAAAGCCATTGATTTTCAATAGAATTAAACCTTGACACTATTGTATGCTTTCACTATGAAAATAATCTACTGAAGCTAATTTGTAAAAGAGGAAGGCAGTCAACCTTATAGATCTTGCCCAGAGCCTTGTGAAATGCAACTGAACCCACTGTAAATAGGGCCAACTACAGAAACAGCAAAGCATAAATGTTTTCTACCACAGATACCTGAAATTGAGACTGCCTTTGCACATAACCAGTTTGCATGTAGAAAGCCCACAGTAGAACTAATTCAGTCACATTTTTCTTTTAAAAGAGCCCACTAAATAGTGTTTGTAAGAATGCAAGATGGAGAATTGAACAGAGTTACTAATGCTAGACATTTTCACAAAGGGAATGATCCACCTCCAAATTCTTTAAAGAAAAAATTGTGTACATGAATAATGAATTTTGTAAGAAAAATCTAAATGCCAGCTCTCCAGAAGTAAACAACTAGGCATTATTGTCTTTAATTTTTGTTAATAATGATTTATGTTTTCCCAAACCATGGGTGCAGGCTGTGTCACAATGATGGGATGAGCTCTAGTTTTATTAGTTAGCTTGGATTTTTTGTGACCAGAATCAGACCTCAAAGCCAGCAGAACAATTTCTAATGGGAGTCGGACAGGAAGGGACAGTACATAACGTAAGAGTTCTGAGTTGGAAACAAACATGACACGACTGTTGGCAAACTAAAGAAGGCCTGTGTGAAGAAGGGCCAACAAGGATGAGGGTTGTGCACCTGGGCAGGAGAGGGGAGATAAAAACACGCAGGCTATCAGAATGTGTCACATAGAACGTGGAAGGAGCACAGATTTCCCAGAGACTATGTATGAAAGTCTGTGAGGAAGGAGCCTCCTCGTGGCTTTCTAATGAGTGCCTTGGGGGTGCTGAGGAGACTTAGAGGACCACCTGTGCAGAGCTTATAAAGACAGGAACAGTGTAGATCACTTCAAAATCATTAGTTCCCAGGAATGGAAGGCTATGCCTTACTTTAATTTAAAAGTGAAAAAGAACAGCTACCAGGAAACCAAGTATGTTGCCCATTGCCCTTCTCTCATTTCTCTTCCACTATACCCAATGCTACAGTCTGGTCCCTAGCTGTAGCCTTGTCTCCCTTACACCTATATCTTCTGTGTATCCCACAGAACATTCCCTCCTAACCTCAGCCCTCCTACTTCACACTGTATCTCAGAATCCAAGTCCAGCAGGCACCTCCTGATAATCCAAGAACTACTCATCCTAGGGCACCAAGTAGGCTGAAGGGAAGACCCATGACTGTTCTACTGTTCCTGAGGACCAATTTCCTCGGTCTCATTCCAAACCTTTTAGCTGGAAACCTGCTATGGCCTCCCTTTTCTTTCTGACTCTATCCCCTGATAAGTCACAAGATCTTCCTTTCCAAGCTATCATCCTTCAACTCATCCCAACCTCTAACACTAGTAGTCATTCTCTGTGAACATGCCAGTTAGGCCAGGAAATCAGGCAAAGTGCAGCCATCATACTCTCAGAAAATCCAAAGAGAAAACAAAAACCAAGGAACAAAACTCCTATCCAATGAAGGTCAATCTAGAAGTCAGCAACTAGACCTTAGTCATCCAAACCCCATCAGGAAAATATAGCAACAGCCAGGATATTATGTCTCCACTAAAGACAACTATTCTACCAAAATGGCCCCTGAGTATTTCAACAAGCTGAAAGACAAGAAAAATACCTTAGAGCAGCCTTTAAAATGTGATAGAGATTTGTAAAAGAAAATCAACACGGAATCCAGGAAAACACAAACAGTGTAATGAAGTAGAAAAAAACTGTGAAGGCCTGAAACTGGAAATGTAATCAATGAAGAAAATTCAAACTGGAGGAACTCAGAAAGTGAAAATGTATAAACTTAAACCAGAACAACAGAAGCAAGAGTAACCTGCAGACTATGGGATACGGAAGAGAGACTCTCAGACTGTGAAAATATAATAGTAGAAATAGATACATCAGCCAAAGAAAACCTAAAAACCTCCTGAGACAAAATATTCTGGAAATCTGGGACACTATGAAAGGACCAAACCTAAGAAAAATAGGTATAGAAGAAGGAGAAGAAACTCAGCTCAAAAGCCCAGAAAAATGTTTTCAACAAAATCAGAGAAGAAAAAATTTCCTAATCTAAAGAGGACATGCCTGTAAAGGTACAAGAAGCTTACAGAATATCAAAGCGATTGGACTGGAAAAGAACGTCCTCTTACCACATAACAATCAACATTCTAAACATGCAGAACAAAAAAGAATATTAAAATCAGCAAGTGAAAAAGACCGAGTAACATATAAAGGCAGACTTGTTAGAACCTGATATCTCAATGAAGACTCTAGGAGCCACAAGAGCTAGGACAGATATGGATCAGACTGAGAAACTGTAGATGTCAGTACAGATTACTATACCCAGCAAAATTTCAATCACCATTGATGGAGGAAATAAGATATTCCAAAATAAAGCCAAATTAAAACAATATCTAAGTATAAATCCAGACCTACAGAAGGTGCTAGAAGGAAGAATCCCACCTCAGAAGGTTAAATACATGAAAATACTAGAAATACACATCTCATACCAGCAACATAAAAAGAAGGGAGTGTACACAACCATCACCACCACCACCAGCAACAACAAAACAAACAAAAATAAGAGTCAACAATCACTAATCATTAATACATCTCAATGATCTTAATTCCCCAATAAAAAGACAGAGGCTAGCAGAATGGATGTGAAAACAGGACCCATCCTTTAGTTGCATCCAAGAAACCCACCTCTACACTAAGGATAAATATTACCTCAGGGTAAAAGGTTGGAAAAAGATTTTCCAAGAAAATGCACCTAAGAAGGAAGCTGGCATAGCCATTTTAATATCTAACGAAGTTAAGTCCAATCCAAAACTAATCAAGAGATTCGGAAGAACACTGAATACTTACCAAAGAAATATCTACAAAATAACATTTCAATTCTTAATATCTATGGGACAAATACAAGGATATCCATATTAATAAAAGAAACACCATTACAGCTAAAAACATCACGAATTGACCCACATACACTGATAGTACAAGACTTCAGTACCCCACCAAGGGACAGGTCTTCCAGATAAAAAGTCAGCAGAGAAATGCTGGAGCTAACAGATATTTACAGAGTACGTCACTCAAACACAAAAGAATATACCTTTTTCTCTATACGGCATTGAACCTCCTTCAAAACTGACTACACACAGAGATTAAAAACAAACAAGACTTAACAGACACAAGAAAACTGAAATAACTTTCTCCATCCTTTTGGAGCAGGATGGAATAGAACTGGAAACCAACTGCTAAGGGAACAGCAGAAAACTTTCAAAGCCGGGGAACTGAACAACACTCTAGTGAATGAAAATTGGTCAAGACCGAAATAAAGGAAGAAATTAAACACTTTCTAGAATTCAATGAAAATCAATATGCTACCCAAACTTATGGTAGACAAGGACAGCAGTGCTAAGAAAGTACATAGCATTAAGTGCCTGGATGAGAGAATTGGAGAGGTCTCATACTGGCAACTCAAAGCACACCTGAAATCCCTAGAACAAAAAGAAGCAATCATACTTAAGAGGAGAAGAAGGCAATATATAATAAAACTGAAGTCTGAAATTAATGAAATGGGAACAAAGGAAAAATACAGATAATTACAGGATACAGAAAATGAAACAGAGTTGCTTCTTTGAGAAAACCAACAAGATAAACACATTTTTCCAAACTAACTAAAGGCAGAGGTGAGAGATGTGTGTGTGTGTGTGTGTGTGTGTGTGTGTGTGTGTGTGTGTGCGTGTGTGTGTGTGTGAGAGAGAGAGAGAGATAGAGATAGATAGATAGAGAGAGAGAGAGCAGAGAGAGACAGAGAGACAGAGAGAGAGAGAGAGAGAGAGACAGAGAGACAGAGAGAACTTCTATTTGAACAAACTCAGAATTGAAATGGGAGTCGGGTAAAAGAGGACTGCTTTATCTGGCCTTAGTAAGAGAGGATGGGCCTAATCCTGTAGAAATTTGATGCTCCAGGGAACAGGGATGGCAGGAGGGGTACACCCTCTCAGAAGCAAAGGAGATGAACTCTCGGAGGGGGACTGGGAGGGGGCAACATTTCTAATGTAAATAAATGGAATAATTAATAACATTTAAAACGACTCTGTGAATATATGCAGAATTTATCTTGGCCATCAATATTCAACAATTTTTGCTATAACTAATGTCTTGGTGAGAACAATAAGTAATTAGAAGTTACTACTTTATTGTTAGGTAAGCGCCATTGTTCACATTAAGACACAATGTTTGTTGTTGTTGACTAGTATATAATGGCATGCACTAGCCATTTTATTACATAGGAAAGCTTCAATACTCCAAAAATGGTCTGAATTCTACCTATAGATGAAGTTTTCTTGAAGATATTCTAATAGGGTGCTGTTTTAACAAATCAACATAAATCATTTAGGTTGAATAATTTCTAAAAATATCCAATATATTTACTTAACACCTGTTCCTTTTCTTTTTAATTAATTTTTTATATAGAGAAAAAAACAAAAGAAAAGGAAGACATATTAACAGACACTTAGGAAGTCCAGAGAAGCAAAAGTATTTATTTTAAAAACATGTAGAATACCAAATTGATAAAGCTAAAAGAAAAAGATAATTTTCTCAATATTGAGAATCAAAATCATGTAAATAATTTTTTTTCAGAGGTGGGGACCGAACCCAGGGTCTTGCACTTGCTAGGCAAGCGCTCTACCACTGAGCTAAATCCCCAACCCCTGATCATGTAAATAATTTAAACATACCTACAACCCTTTATGAATAAAAGCATTCATTAAAAATCTTCCAACCAAAACCCAAAAGGAAGCATAAACAAACCTAAGGTCAGATCATTTTAGTTTAGTCTAGAAATCTACCAGACTTTCAAAAAATTTACAATACTACTAAAATTATTCCACTAAATATAAATGAAAAGGACACTGCCAAATCCATTTTATGAAGTCACAGTGGCACTAATACTCAGACCACAATAAAGATTCCACAAAGAGAATTACATCACAATTTCCCTTATGAACATAGATGCAAAAATATTCAACAACATATGAGCAAACTAAATCCAAGAACACATCAAAGTGCTTTTCCATAATGATCAAAAAGGCTTCATTCCAGAGATTACAGGGGTTGTAATATATGAAAATCAGTAAATGTAATATGCCATATTACAAACCAAAAGAAAAGAAACAGTATATCTTTTTTCCAAATTCTGGGTATACTTATTTTAATAACCAACTAATAAAATATTTTAATTGTATTAGTAGGAAAATATGTATTCTTAATATAGACATGGTAGCAGTCATTGAACATCATATTTCTGGTATAAAATTTGAAACAGTAAATTAGTACTAGTAAAAAATTTTATGAGTTTCCCTTTATTAGATACAGAGAAGACTTTTGACAAAATGGAATAGCCCTTCATGACAAAAGTCATAGAGAGATGAAGGCTACAAGGAAAATACCTAAACATAATAAAGGCTATTTATGGTAAGACTAAAACCAATGTCAAATTAGATGGGGAGAAATTCAAAGCCACTACACTAAAATTAGGAACAAGAAAAGATTGTCCACTCTCTTCATAACTATTCAATATAGTACTTGAAGTCTTAGCTAGAGCAATAAGACAACTGAAGAATATCAAGGAAATAAAAATTAGTAAAGAAGTCAAAGTATCATTATTTGCACATGATATGATAGTGTACATAAATGACCCTAAAAATTCTACCACAGAACTTCTACAGCAAATAAAGATTTTCAGAGAAATGGCTGGATACAAGACAAACTCAAAAAATATTAGTAGCCCTCCTACATATAAATGACAACACACTGAGAAAAAAATCAGGGAAACAACACCTTTCACAAATAGAATATCTTGGTATTTACTCTAACCAAGCAAGTGAAAGACTTGCATGATAGAACTTCAAGTTCCATCAGAAGATGTGGAGATCTCCCCTGCTCATGATTCCATAGAATTAACATAGTAAAAATGACCACCCTACCAAATTAACCTACCAATTCAATGAGAACCCCATCAAAATTTCAACACAATTCTTTACATACCATTCCCCTTTTTAAGTTGTACAACAGAGCTATAGTAATAAAAGCAGCATGGTATTGGCATAAAAGTAGACACGCTGGTTGATGGAATCCAATTGAAGATTCAAATCATATGGACACCTGATTTTTATGAAGAAGCCAGAAATACCCAAATGGAAAAAGCATCTCAACAAAGCACAGTGTTAAAACGGGATATCTAACTGTAGAAGAATGCAAGTAGATCCATATTTTATCGAGTCCAAGTGGATCAAGAACTTCAGCATAAAACTAGTAATATTGAACCTGAGAGAAAGTGGGGAATAGCCTTGAACACATTGGCACAGGAGACAACTTTTGGTACAGAACCACTAATAACACTGGCATTAAGAGCAACACGTAATAAATGGGACCTCATGAAACCCAAAAAACTTCTACGAGGCAAAGGACACCAGCAATCCTACAAAGCAGCAGTCTACAAAATGGGAAAAGACTTTTATTGACTCCACACTTGATACGAGACTAACATCCAAAATATAAAAAGAACTCAAGAAACTAGACATCAAAATAAAAAATAAAAACAAAAAACCACAAGTAATTCAATTAGAAACAGGGAAGAGATTGAAACAGAGGATTCTCCATAGAGGGATCTCAAATGACTGAGAAACACTTAAATGTTCAACATGCTTAGCCTACAGGTAACTGCAAATTGAAACTACTTTGATAATCCATCATATACCTTTCAAAATGCTAAGAACAATAATGTAAGTGACAGCCCATGCTGATGAGGATATGGAGCAAGGGGAACCGTCCGCCATTGCTGATGGTAGTGCAAACTTCCAGTGGAGAACCACTATGGAAATCAATATGGTGGTTCCTCAGAAAATTAGCAACCAATCTACCTTCAGAAATAGCTATACCACTATTGGACATATACACAAAGTTTGCTTCATCCTACCATAAGGATATTTGCTCAAGCATATCTATTGTGGCTCTGGAAACAACTTAGCTGTCCCTCAACAGAAAAATAGATAAAGAAAATGTGGTACATTTATGTATACAATAGAGTATTGTTTAAAAATAGCATACTGAAATTTGCAGGCAAATGGATGGAACTAGAAAAAAATTCATCTTGAGTGAGGTATAACCTAGATACAGAAAAAATAAATGTGCTATGTATTCACTTATAAATTGATATTAGCCATTAAGTAAGTGAAAATGAAGCTTTAAGTTCCACAGGACTAGAGGGGTTAGGTAAAGAGGTGTATATGGGGCACAGTAATTTTCGTGGGAGGGGAAATAGAGCATGTTTCATGGGCAGACAGGGGGCATGTGGGGACAGGAAAGGGAAATTAGGTGAGGGAAGATATGGTGGAATGAGAGAGTGTCTGAAACTTGGGGAGGGGGTGGAGAAGAGAGGCATTTGGGGGTGGCATGGACACCTAGAGTAATGGGAACTTTCAGGAATCTGTGAATGTGATCCCAATGAGGACTACTTAGTAATGGGGAATACATAGCTTAACTGGCCATTTCTTATAGCCATGCAAGTCTTCCAATGGTGGCACAGTGTTACATCTGATTGAGGTGTTGGCCAAGAGGATACCATGGAAATCATCAAACAACCCAGGCTGTTACTAAGCCAAAAGATTGATTTCTACAAACTGAGAGTGGGACCCCATTGCTGAGGGCAACACTTGCACAACTCATTGAATAGGGAGAAGTAGATCTGGTGCCTAGCCTACTTGGAGCCCTCACCCCTGTATTCTAGTCCCTTGGGTGAAGGAGGGTACTTTGCAGACTACTGAAGGAGAAACATGGACAGCCACTCAGCCACAAGTTTCTGACCTAAAATCTGTCCTGCCTGCCTAATATGATAGGGCAGTGGTGGCACAGAGCATGTGAGGAACTAACCAATGTCTGATTTGACTTGGTCCACACCACAAGAAGAAACTCATACCTGACCTGGCACTGCTTGGGTGACTAAGAACTAGAGTCTGGATGTAAACACCTGGGGTAAAAGCAAATACTACTGCTCCAAAAACTTCAAGAAAATGGTTCCTAATGATACTCTGCTGTGCTTGAGGATCAATGCCTTGTCCAGTTGTCACTGGGCTTCCTCTCACAGCAGAGATGCAGAGACACATAGCCAGACAGAGAAATCCTAAATTGGAGGTCTTAGTCAAATTCCTCCTCAGAGGTCAGTGAAAACAACAGAAGATGGGGCAGAAATATTGTAAGAGCCAGAGAACATGGAGGACACCAGCACAAGGCCCTCAGAATCGCGTAGTCGAGGCACATATGAGGTCATAGAGACTGATGTAGCAAGCATAAAGCTTACAGATCCTCCGTGTGGATAGCTCTATTGACTTGGTATATATCTATCAGTCTCTCCTGGCTGTGAGGACAAATGGGTCTCTGATTCTTTTGCCTTCTCTTGGGTCTCTTCTTTCTGTTGGGTTGCCATTTCCAACTCTAATATAATAGGTTTTTTTCTTCATCTTATTATATTTTATTTTTTCACATTTCAAAAATAAAAATGTCTTTATCTCTAGCCCTGAAAAGGAAAGAAACTCACTGATCAACCATAAAAAACATAAAGACAGAACTAAAAATTTACTAGTAATACTTGAAAAATGTTTAAGATTTATTTTTGAGATGCTGTAGTTATACTTTGAGACATCTTGACCTGTCAAAACGATCTGTGTTGGACTTTTACTTTTAAGTGGATGAATTTACATTATGTATTAGTATAGAATAAAATATAACTCTGTGGTTTGGCAGGGGAAAAAGTTTCACTTTCTGCCATCATATTTGTCCAATATTTTTTATCTGTGCGTTTAGTGACCTATCCAAAAGGCACTGCACAGACCAAGGCAAAGAAGGTCTTACATTTTCTTCTAGTTGTTTTATAGCTTTGTGTCTTACTTTTGTGCCTTGAGCCCACATTGAGTTGCATTTTGTTCATGGCATGAGATAAAGGTCCATTTTTATCTTTCCACAGGTAGAAGACGTCCCCCTTAGTATTTAGCTTAGAAATGACAATACATCTTTGTAAGACTGGCATAAACATTAACTGACACAATGTGTGGTTAAGGTGATGGCTCAGTCCATACAGATCTTCCTTTGCCACCACGAGACCTGAGTTTAGATTACAGGTACCTGGCTAAAGAGCCATGAGTACATCAATTCCAGGTCCAGGGAAAAGGAAACAGGCGGATCTTCATACTCTTGTGACCTAACTTCTGCTGTCCTTCTGCACACTTAAAGGTCACTGTAGGTCAGTATCTCAGTGAGATAAAACAGGACAAACTTCTCTTTTACAGTTGTATAATATTAAGCCTCATTCTCCTTTGCCTGGCAAGGCAGTCTGCTCAGAGTCCAGGCATCCGCCCATTACCTGGGTCATTTTCTTGCTTCACATGGCTCCAAGCAGATGGTAGTTTGTGAGCTGCAGTGCCCAGCAGCTCAAGTGTCCCTTTCTCTGCATCATTCTTTTAGCTTCAGGGTGCAAGAAGGACTGTGGCAACAACATTCTGTGATAGTTTAAAGGAGAATGGCTCCCGTAGGCTTACATTTGAATGCTTGTGCCCTGGTTAGTGGAAGTGTTTGAGCAGAATTGGTAGAGGTGGCCTTGCTGGAGGAGGTGTGCCACCAGGAGTAGCTTTGAGATTTAAAAGGCTTCTTCCACATTCAGTATCTCCCTTTGCTTGCAACTTTCCAATCACATGTGAGCCCTCAGCTACTGCTCCACTGCCCTGCCAGTCGGCCCACTGCTTCGTTTCCTACCATGATAATTATAGAAATTGTAAGCAAGCCTCCAATTAGATGCTTTCCTTTAGAAGTTGCCTTTGTCATGGTGTTTCTTCACAGCAATGGAATAGTAACTAAGACAATGTCTTAAGAATTAAATCATCTTGTCAATGGTCTTGTACTAAATTCATTTTCGAAAGCTTAACCTTGACCCCATGACCCTGCAGGGATTTGAAAACCTTTCTTTTAATAACTTTATTGCTACATAGTTGGATCCAGAAAAATAAAAACAAGAAAGCCTAACCAAAAATCTTTTTTATTATTTCTATTTCTCCTAGGACACACTCACCCGACACATACGCCAGAATTTACCCAGGCACAAGACCTAGTTCACAGCATCCTCCTCCCCATTCCTCTGGTCCCCTCTGTGAACTCACTCTGCTGATGTGAATAGGACTATGTGCTCTCTCAGTGGATCAGGATGCAGCATAGGTGCTCCCACAGTAGATCAGGATCCTGTACGGGTGCTCCCCCAGTGGATCACCTCCAAAGAATCAGGGTTCAGCATGGGTGCTCCTCAGAGGATCAGGGTGCAGTATGGGTGCTGCCCAGTGGATCAGCAACAGCATCATGAATCCTGACCGCCTGAGAGAGCAGCTGATCACACCCTTCGTGTTCCTCTCATTGTAAAAGCTCTCTTGGCTCCACTTACTCTGAGTAGTTTTAATTTCCTGCCAGTATGGTGGCAAGGTTTTCTGGCATTTTCTTTGGAATAATTTTTATCTAGAGCCTAATGAGTGCTTGGGTTCTGGCTGCTGCTAAGGCAGAGGCTGCCAGGGAGGTGCCAAGAGGGCCCTTCTGCTCTGCAGGGCTGCTCTGCCTCATCTCCTTCCTCCTGCTAACAGTTTTGAAGGCACAAGTGTAGGAAAGGCTCCGCTGCTGGAAGCGCTCTGACAAGCCCTCAACAGGAAAGGAAGGAGCCTCAGAAGCTCCAGGGCAAGCTCCCAAGCCTGGTCACAGGGAGGGAAGCAGAGGCACTCCCTTTGCAGTGTCATCAATTGTCTCATAAAGCCAAGGCTCTGACAGGGGACAGGCAGACACTCAAGGCCAACACATACAGATATAACTGAGCTCCCACTGACTAAATAAAATGTTCCCCTATAGCTAAGAATTTAGTGTGTACATTCAAGTGTCCTAAACAGATTGTCAGGTTGCCGTGTCACCAGCTCAATTATAACAGCAGTCTGCATGCTCAGAGCTTCAGTGTCTGTAGCAGGCGGGTTGGCAGTTCTGACTTTCGACTTTTACTCTGTTGAATAGTTGGGGAAGAAATATTTACCTTCTCACAGCATCTCTGCATCCTTACCATTTCAACCTAGAGGCAATAGACAATGCTTCTTCTCCTTGTCTGAGAGTTCAAGAACTAGACATGGAGGTCAGCAGAGCAATGGTAGTGATGGCTACACCACCCAGAGTCTGGGATTGAGACCTAGTTTGTTCAAAGATTAGAAGAGACATGAGAATTTGACTCAGGAAAGTGTGTGTGTGTGTGTTTTGTGTGTGTGTGTGTGTGTGTGTGTGTGTGTGTGTGAGTTTGTGTGTCACATGCGCACACAGGCACCAAAGGTAAATGCTGGCCCTCATTCCTCAGACACTCTTGTCCTCGTTATTTTAAATCCGGGTTGCTCATGTACCTGGGGTTCACCAAGGAAGGTCTGTCAGTTCACAGGTAAGCTCACCACTCTTGATCTGGCCAGCAAGCCTTAGTGACCCGCTTGTCTTCGTCCCCTGGTGCTGGAATCGCAGGTACACAGCACTCCACTTGCCATTTTAAAGGGGGTTCTGGGAATTGCGTGCAAATCACCATGCTTATGTGGCAAGCATCATGCCCATCGAGCCACCTCTCACCCCACATTCAGGGAAGCTTTACAGACTTCTTGCGATTCAGTTGCCCAGATGAGTGAAGGCACAACTGCAGCTCTGCCCCAGAGCAACTAACTCAGAGGAACCCAACTTCCGGCAATGGCATGGGTGAGTAACCCTCAGTCCAGTGTCTCTGCACAGTTCTTATACAAAATCTCATTTCCCAGAAGCTCTAAGGAGTGGAGTCAGATGGTCGCTTCTGAAGTTTGCCCTTCCACAGCTCTGTTACTTGCAGAGGGTCTTGACCCTACACTATCCATAAGACCAATAGTGAAAAGAATCCCCAGATCACTGTTTCTTCTCGTGACTCAGCTCTGCTTTGAGACCTGTCTGCCCTTTCACTTGCTTTTTTGTCAAGTTGAAAATCAAAGCTAACATTGACAGAGACTCAGCAGTTAAGTCAGTTCTCCTTATAGACATAGCTTCAGCGTCAACAGAATAGCCATAATTAGTATTCCTGAAAACATTGCTCACAAGATGCCCTGTACTGGTTCATGGCTTCTTCTTTGGTTTCATTTCAACAAGTGTGCCCTGAATGTCTGTTTGGAGTCAGCCACTAAATTTAAAGGTTCTGGAAGACAAAGTCTAACAGCTCCAGAACTTGTTACACAAAAGTTTGCAGGACAGCAGTGATAAGGTGATTTAGGGTGAAAAGGAAAATAGAGATAGAATGTATAGGTGGCAAAACAAAACGTCCGACTGGCATTTTTGAGGTTGGCATGCAGGCAAGGCTAGCACTTAGAGAGAATTCATATACTTATTCATGAAGGCTAAATGTAAATTAAAATTTTAAGGGGTAAAATTTGGTGGGGAAGATGGTTCAGGCATAGGAAAACCTTCGAAAGGAAGACCGAATGCCAGGTATGTTGAGGAATGAAAAGGTAGATTTTATTAACAGATGCTGCTCCTCTGAATCTTCATACAGAACAGTATATCAGATTTGGAACATGCTTGACACAGAGTGGACACTGAGAAAATGCTAGTGACCTAGTAAATGTGGCAATGGTTGACACGTTACACTTCTGACAAGAGTAACTTACCCACAATGGTTGTGAAGCAGGAGGATATGATAACAAGAGGGACTTTTTCCTGTAGGTGGTTGTGTGTCACTGAAAGCTTTTGCATTTTGAATGCACCCATTAGACTATAGCTAAAGAAATAGGCATAAGTGATATTGAAGGCAAAATAAGTTAACAAAGTGTTAAAGTGAATCGGGTCAGATATATAATGGGGCAAAGCTAACAAAATGGTGGCAAAAATGAAGAGGAAAGGATAGACTCAAAATATGCTGAAGTGCAGTGAGGAGACTTTTACTCAAATCATCCTGTGTGCTGGGGTGAGAAGCTGAGGGGAAGAGGGGACACACACACACACACACACACACACACACACACACACACACACACGTGTGTGTGTGTCTTCTGGATTAAATGACACTGTGTATGGTGCCATCAAGTAACAGAATGCATGAGGGATGAACAGTAGGAACATATTGATGGGGCTGATGTCTTACATTGATCTCACATTCATGCGCTGTTTAGAAAGTTAAGTCTTAGGGACGGGTCACCTGTTAGTGCGGTCCTCAGGAATCGGCAGGGAGCTCAGTGAAGGTCTTCCTTAACAAGGCCTGAGAGCCCTGCCAAGGTCAAGAGGTTTATAATGTCCAAAAAGGTTTCATGATTGTCACATGGCCATGCAGATCAGAATCATAGCTTCGAATTACTTTAATGATATTTAAACCGTGAGTCGGAGGTTTTAATTGTTAGTAGTATGCTTTGAGCCACAAATAAAGAAGAGTAGTCGCATGACCTGTCATGTGCTTCTCTATTACCTCCTTATGATAAGAATAAAATCTTTCCACTTAGATGATGGTCGGTATTGTTATTTATATTTGAAAAAGCAACTAAGTATGTGAAAAGTAGTGAGTATTGAAATACACACAGGTTTAAAATCCCACCTCAAGTTTTTATTAGCTCTTCCTTTCCCTCCCCATTGCTCCAGGTGCGCTCTAGTATGCTACCCCAAGCTCGCCAACCACACACCTTCTCTCCAGCAGGCTGAGAATTCATCACGGAAGCTACCTATGGACTTCAGGACACATCAGTGAAAGTTTCCAGAATCTACCACTTCTTACCTTGATTGCTCCTCCCCTTCATCCCACAGCTACATTTTATGGGCTACAATCTATAGAAAATCATGACTACAAGATTTCATTACTCTGTTAGAGAGGACGTGATAGCACACTTACTATAAATAATTCACATCGCACTCCCCTTGTCAGAATGAATAAACAAAGCACATATCTCAGGACAGGAGCCTCGAGTTTTATTGTTTTGCTCACTTACTCCTAATTCTCCAACCCCAGCTTCCTGTCACTGTGAATTACCGCACCTCTGCTGTCTATAAATATTGCATTGTGGGTAATTAAATACTGGGGTAGGAGCTTCTGTAAATTACTTTAACTGGCGTTGGCACGGAAGCAAATCAGGAGTTTGTAGTTCTGTTTCTACTTTGGGTTGTTTTCTGACCCTGAACAGCCTGACATAAGAGAGTGCTCTCCTTTCTCCAAGGTAGCCTTTTCAAATCTAACCGCCAGACAAGCCCGTGAGCTACGGGTTCAGTTCTAATTGCCTGAGACCTTTTTGCTTAGCACTTTCATCTTTAATGAATGGTGCAGGATTGTGTGCAGATCTTTACAATGGGTTTTCCATACCGCTTCTTAGGGCAGAGGATCTGAAAGTAACCAGATTGCTGGCTATTTCTTCAGGGCAATTTAAAATTGATTCATACAAGTCCTTTGCATCACAGGGAAAGGGCAGAGCGAATCCAAGAGAGACTGCCATCCTTTCTTTCACTTTCAGGTGGAATTGTAGAGATAGGAGGTGGAACACTCTACATACTGTAAGATTGGGGCTTGGTACAGTCTAGCTAAACATTGCTTGTTCTCAATCAAAAAATCTCAGTGTAGAACTGAGGTCAGCAGGAAACATCTTCCCAAGATTAATTTTGGTCAACATGTGTTAAAAAGTTTATGTGAATAGATGGTCCCACAAAACCAGGGTGTAAAAAATTCAGAGTGTAATCAAGAAGTACAAATTACTGCTCTAGACCATTAGAGCACTTCTGAAGTTACTATATCAAAATAGTGGAGTGAATTTAGCTGGGGTAAGCTAAAATGTCTGCTATAGAACCGTTAAGACACACATGGCATTGAGAAGGATGAACTGCTGTTCTGTTTTGAGTAGTAGCCTCAGAAGAGATAGAACGGGTACCCAGGGTTTTGTCATTGCCACATGATGTTGTTATCCACAAAGTCCATGCTTGGGAATTATACAACTGAGTGACAGAAACATCACAAAATAATTTCTCACAGTGTGTGCAGTAAGTTAAGATTTTGTGTTGGACCATATTCTTAAATACTCTAGGTCAGACTTCCCTAACTAACAGAAAGACCCTGCCTGGGAAGTCCCTGCCTAGCTTCTTTTTCCTTCGATAAGGCAGGGTCTCTGTTAAACCAGAATGATGCCATTCCAAAATCTCTTCTGTTCTATATAGAGAGAACTCTGCATGGACCTTACTGTTTTCCTCAACTTGTTCTTCATCTGCACATAGAAGAGTCTTTTTTATGGTCATCAATTAACTTAGTGATTCTCTCTCCAAGGGACAATAGACATCATGTCTTTGTTGAAAACAAACAGAAACTTCTTCCCACTGACAGTATTAACAAGGCTGTGTCAGTCTTCCCAGAGCACATGAAAACATTGTCAGAGAATGGTAGCAACAACGGCCTGACTTGCTTTGCCCCAGAACATATGCAAACCATCCATCTGTCTCCTGGGCACGAACATTCAATTTGTTAAAGTTCACAGTAATTATAGAATTCTATGTTGGTGCCTGGCGCATTAGTTGGACAGACAGAGATAAGAGAAAGGACCAGTGCTAGATTGATGAGTGGGCAGGGCCACTGAACTACAGGTTTCTGCTGTCCTTCAGTAAGGAAGCAGTGCCATGATTCATTGTTTTGTAAGGAGTGGATTTCAACAAAAAATAAAATAAATAAAGCCAGAGTTAGACTATCACTCTCAATCAACTAAAGACGAGTAAAGTGGAGCTCTGTGAAGAGCTGGCTGCAGCAGCAACTTCAGAGCTGCTTCCTGGAGATGAATGCTGAGCGAATGCTGCTGCTCTGAAGCTCAGAGCCCTTGGGAAAGGCTGTCTGAGAATGCATGGACAAATGTCATGTGCAGAGCAAAAGGAACCCAGGGAGACCTCCCAAGTTGTAAACTGTGGGGGATTCCCAACTGATGCTTAAAGATAGAGCTACTTAGAGCTTTAAACACAAAGTAGAAAGCTTTGATACCTTATGGAAGTGCATCCGTATCCATCAAGAGACAGGTGAGTTCTAAAAGCTCCAAACTGAAATATGTCCAGATGCCTATGGGCAGTAGGATAAGTAGGATGAGTTGTGATACTGCCTCAAAACCTTTCACTAAGCAGCGATATGAAGAGGTGTCTACAGCTGCCTGCAGAGAGCTGGGTTGATCTCGCAAATTGTTGGGCAATAGGAATCAGACAAGTGAAATATATCAAAACACTCATCCATTACTCAGAGAAAGAGGCTGTGGCCGCTCCTTGTGGAAAAGGATTAGAGGAGATTATCAGTAGTGTTTCTGGGCTTGAGTGCAAGGACACAAAGATTTTGCTGTCTCACCACTATTTCACTGACTTGTCTCTATAAAAGTAATACTGCATGTTTTTATTCACTAGCAATCTTCAGGCTTGCATACTTTTCTGTTTCTCTGTCTCTAAGCTTACAGTAATTCTACATTTCATCCTTTAAACTCCATCTCTCTTTTCATTAATGGACTTCACCCTATTCAGGCACAAAGCCTTCTAGATCAACATTGTAGCTGAGACAGCCTACCACTTGGGTAATTTTGTTTGTCAATGCGATGCTTGAGGGGTCTCACGTTTAAAAGAAAATGAGAAACTTATTTTTATATATACTTTAAATATCTTAAAGTTCAAAGAGGAAACTGGAATAGAGAATTAAATAGGGAGGGCGATGGAAGAGATGTGCAAAGGAGGAATCTGGGAGGAAAGCTAAAGGCCATTAGGAAAATTATATGGGAGCCTACTACTGTAGAAGCTTTCTAAATTACCGACATATATAGACGAGATCTAAGTGAAATCACCCAACACACATCTCATACCAACAAGTAAAACCTCAAGTGCCAGAAACTTGTTATAGCATCATGTTGAGCTGTTGGCCAATATCACAGCTTATTGATAAGGCTATGTTATTTTTCATGGCATGGTAAGGCCATATGATTGAAGACAGTACTGACGCATGGCATGCAACTTGGAGGAATCAAGCTATTGCCCAACTAGAAGCTTCATATTTCTGACTGGCACTCATAGTGTTTTAAGGTACTCTACTGAAGGAGTAAGATGATCACCAATTTACCCACCTACAACTATGTGGCCTGCCTGCAAGATATATTGACTCAGTAGTGGGGCAAATGTTATAGGAGCGACCAACCACTTTTTAATCTAAGACCGATTCTGTGACATGGAACCCATCCCTGACACTGCTTAAATGACCAGGAATCTGATGCTAGATGGATTGTGGGCTCAGGGAAACCCTACTACTCTCATTCTGCTAAAGGGACATGGTAATAAAATAGTTTCTGATAACATACTGCTGTACACATGGATCAGTGCCTTTCAGTGCACACCAAAGAAGCTTCTTGATGCAGTAGTTTGAAATCAAGACACACCCACAAACTGGATAATGTACAGAGTGAGAGATTTGAGTACAGAATGGAGTGTTTTTATCAAACTCCTTGCCTCACATCTCTGGGATGTATCCAGTGACAGGGATAGAAAGATTGTAAAACCCAGAAGTGGGGGGTGATTCCAAGGAAACAATGTCTTCCAGACACCAAAGAATTGACATACATGTGAATTCAGAGATTATTAAAGCTCACACAAGACCTGCACAGGTTCAAGCCAGACAGCAGGGTCCTAGAACCTAGAAGAGGAAATGGACATGGGATTCTACCCTTAACCAAGAAGCTATTTTCAACTGATACACAGTAGCAAAGGGAAATACGTTTTCTCCAATTGAGCATCACTGGGTCTATCAACTGCACTCTAAGATAGAACTTGTGCTATTTACTGCCCACCTCTGTGCACGACATAAAATTCTCATGCCTATTAGTAAACCCTTTTAGTGTGTACAAACAGTCCTTTGGCTTCCACCAACCCATCACATTGGAGACTTAGAGATGTTTTGCATGGCTATAAGAAGTCTATCTGATGTTTTCACCAATGTATTTGAAAACATGTCATAGTTTATGACTTTATTTTATTTCATTGCTACAAAAACTTCATGAAACTATTACCATATTGGGATATGGTATTGTGACGACCTAAATCTGTGTTTCTGGGCCACGGTTATTCAATTTAGCTTGGGAATAAACTCTCTCTTATTCCTTTTAAGGTGAGATCTGTGTGTTTTGTGTCATCTCTCCCTTGCTTTATAACACAGAAATCCCTAACAGAGTTTGAACAAATGCTCCACCTTTCAGATACAGACATACATACATAAACACACACATATATTATATATTCATACGTACATAAATTCATACACACATAAATACATATACATACATACATACATACATACATATGTACATACATAGATCACATTTTCTTTAGGGTATAAAAATCAACAATAAACCACTCTGCTATGGTCGCCTAGCTCTGTCTTTTTTCTCCAGAGCCTAGAATTGCAGTAGCCCAGTCCTTTTTCAGCCTTGATGCTGAGAATACATCAGCTCATTTGCAGCCCAAAAGTTGCTTTCCCTAATAATGGCCTGCTGCACTCTTTGATCCAAGTCCCCAGAGCTTTACACACAGTCTACAGAGGAAGTGGGAGGGCTCATGTCATGTAAGCAAAGAAGTTATTGACGCATTAACATAACCTATGCACACGGTTCAATGTGCTGCTGCACAGATGTGATGATTAAAAACATACCTTTCTCGTAAGCCCACATCAAACATGTCTGCTCATCTTTTTCACCACTAGACCTGCTGGGATCACAAGCGACAAGATTCATATCTGCACCATTATCAAGTAGGAACTGAACCAGGCGGATATGGCCGTGGTAGCAAGCAGAGTGCAATCCTGTGATGGAAAAGAACAAAAGGAGGAAAAGCAGAAAGGGTTGCCCCACGAACAGGATGGCTTCCAGAGATATAAAGCCATAATTGATGTGTAATGAAAAATTAATTTTATTTTTGAGAAAATGGGAGATATATTCAGCAATAGAGGCAGCTTTCATATGGACTGCATTTACTCAGTGTGTTTTAATTTTTCATCTCCCTTTCTGCAATAACTATCAAGAACAAATACTGTCTTTACAAAAATAATAATCAAGAGTTCAACCAGTATTTTTCTTGAGCTCCAAACCAAGGGCAAAGAAATGTCATGAACATCAACCTATTGTGATGGAGGGAACACTGGAAGCAAAAATTGTATGCAGGTTTTAACACAACAGGGGGACTGAACAACACTCAATCTGAGTTTTAACATTGCCATTTACCATTTAATTATAAATGATTCTAATTGATAAAAAAATCTCATCCACTGGGAGCTTGCTGCTCTCTCTTGGCTCAACATTGCTTTTGAGAAAGGACAGTCATGGGTAGGCATGATGTTCTCAACACTGCTCTTGAGAAAGGACAGTCATGGGTAGACATAATGTTCTCAGCAGTCTTACCTGTGTGCCCATCTCTTCCTCGGTGGTTAATGTTCACAGCATTCTGATCAAGAAGAAATTTGACCAGGTCAATGTTCTTGCCATAGGTACAAGCACTGCAGAAGCAGAAAGTCAGAAAGAGGTTTCTTATGTGCTGAGTCATGTCTCTGCAGAAGTCCTATGTCCTAGGATTTCACTGTAGACTCTATTTAGAGATAGTGTCTTCTATGACATGGTGGAAACATGACATGGTTATTAGATTAGATCCTAACCCAATATGGTTGATGACTTTACGGGATATGGAATTTGGGACAAAGATGACACAGGCAGAAGCCTGAACACAGGAAAACAGAGAAAAGGTGGTCATCTTCAATCTGAAAAGAATATTTGTAGAGAAGACCAAAATTGTCAGTATATTGTGATATTGTGGAACTGAAAGTGTGAAGCAGTGCATTGCTGCTGTTTAGATTACCCAGGATGTGTTATTATGAGAACCATTAGAAGTGATACAAACTTGATTAATCCAGGACAATCCAGATACTGGTGTGTGATACTAACACACACACAAACACACACACACACACACACAGAGAGAGAGAGAGAGAGAGAGAGAGAGAGAGAGAGAGAGACAGAGAGACAGAGAGTCAATAAGAGACATAGAGAGACACACACTCACAGAGACAGAGACAAGGGCAGAGAGAGAAGGAAGAGGGGGGAAGAGAAAAGGAGCTGAGAGGAGGTAACAGGGCTCTCATGAGTGCTGCTTACCAAGGGCAACAGAATCACACATTAAACATCTGGAGCAAAGAAAGACTTGTATGAAGGTCTTAGTATATTTAGTCAAGTGTTCCCAGTGTTGTCAGCTCACATTTAACCTAGCAGATATGTGTAAGATAGTCAAATGTGTAGTACGGACAGGTCCATAAAACTTTTATCAAATCGAGGTAACAGTCTGAAATTAATCCCCAGGAAAATGACCCAGGGTCTGTCAAGGCTTCTGTGACCAGAGAGTATGTGCATCAGGTTGTCCCTGTTCAGGGAGCACATCCACACACTATCCATGGACCTCCTAGAAAGCTTAGGAGCTGCTGTGGCTCTGGGTTATCAGGAGCCTCTTGCTTCATCCATTGGGTGCATCTTTCCCAGTCCCAGCTGATCCGTGGAGCCCTTTCCTAAGCTCACTGGAAAGATATTTTATGAATTCCAAGAAAAGAGCTACATCCTGGGTATCCCAATACCATCCTAACCGGGCTTTTTGCAGCTGGCACATGGATATCTTGGATAGACACATTTGCATATAAGGTTTAAGAAAGTGAGGGAGAAAGTGTCGAATTTAATGCTGATGAATCCTAGTAATGAGATTCTTGTCAGAGAGGGCATACAGCCCCTCATGGCAGCTTTTCAGAGAGTGAGTAGCAATATGCTTACAGATGTTGATAGGCTTGTTGCCTTGGCAACATCAGTTTGTGTCTCTGTGACTCCAGCCAGAGGAGCAGCATCTGGAGACAGATCTGTTTGCTGTGCTGATGGCAGCACCTGCTTCCACCTTTCCTTTGTGCACTCAGCCAGGCTTCTCTTCTGTCCTACCTGTGTGCTCACTTTCTGACTGCAACATCTGCCACTGTTTGTTATGGCTTTGTAACTTAGGGTGCTGCATGGTGTCAGCCAAGCTCACTGGCTAGTATGCAGAGATATTCTTTACCTGTGAAAAGCTGTCTCGCTGAAGATGTTTTCCTTAGTCAGACTTTCAGTTCCTGTTACCTGGACAATTTCCTTGGCAACTTCAAAATTTCCATTGTAGCATGCCCTGGATGGTAAGAAGATACTTTAATAAGTAAGAGGACATGAGTCGGACATGAGAAATGCTAAGTCATACTCACAGGTGCAAAGGAGTGTCACCATAGATGTTAATGACGTGAGGCTGGACCTCTAAGTCACTCTGGAGCAGGTAGCTCACTATATTGTGGTGTCCAAATCGAGAACAGAAGTGCAGAGGGACGTGGTCTTCATTGTCCTGAGCGTTCACTGCCATCGGTGAGAAAGCGCAGATATGTCATCTGGAATCCCTCCTTTCTCATCCCTCACATGTACACTGTCATGGGCTTTGCCCACGTGCCCAAGATACTCCTGGAAATTGCCAATTACTCTTCATAATAGAGGGGATTAAGTGCAGCCAATTAAAAAAGTTATAATTCTACTCTATTGTCTACTATCTCACCAAGCAGGCTTTTTTTTAGTGCTCATAAATTCTATGGACTACAGCTAATCAAATTTGTCTTGCAGTGGTGTGATTGCACAAGGATACCTGTGGCCTCTTTCCCATAAGTATCCGTTCCAAACTGACCCCCTTTTTCATCTAAAGGATTTTGAGATTTGAAAGACCTTGACTGTTGAGATGGTCAGTGAATACAGGTCTCTGCTGCTAAGCCTGTGGACCTGAGTTCTCTCCCCAGGCCCCACATACTAGAAGGAGAGAACTGACTCTTAAGCATTTTTCTCTGGCCTCCACAACATAAACTACTGTACATGCTGTGCCCACGATGTAAATCTAGGTAATTTTAAATTAAAGGCCCCACCCAGATCACTAAACCCAGTACTGCTGATTCCATGGGTGAAGGTGACAACCAGTGATCTGAAAGTGTAGGGTAGTGAAGCTGCACACTTTAGCTATTTTACACAAATGGAGAAGCATTTCAGATAAGGATGTTCACTCTGTCTTTTTCTTTGACATTTTTATAACTCTCAGGGTATCTGAAGATTCTTTGTAGAACCTGCATATGTGAATCGAGATGACATGCTAACTGAGATTGAAAAGTGTTTTCTAGGACTCCTTAGATGTTAGGGTCTAAGAGACTAGAAAAGGACCATTTGGAAGCTCCAGACAGGAGAAGGTGAGTGTGGAGAGGTTATCTGTGCTGCCCTGGGACAATTCTCAGCATAGGTGCTTGACTCTCTGTACTTCTCCAGATTGGACATCCCCCATCTATGACACCTTTGAGAGGGCTGCACATCAGACTCTGACTAAAGTGGAAATTTCTGGTTTCTTTGGGGACTCAGTCGTGTCATGTGATGTTATTCTGGAAATTGCCTTATTAAAGGATGTTTTGGTTGAATCAGATACATGGACGGATGTTTGCTGAGAACAGACATGTGGTGTTTTTCTGGAAGCCACCTGGAAAAAGGACATGTGAGGTTTTGCTAGAGGGGACGCTTGAGAGAACATGCGATGTTTGGAAAGGATGTAAATAAAACCTGACAGACCGTGGACAACACTATTTGATATTGGTTTGCCTTGCCGCTCATGACTTTGGAGAGAGAAACGCACCAAAGAGTTTCTAGTGGTATTCAGGTAGCTTCTTGCTGCCTCTGTGGAACTCCAGCCAGTTGGCAGAACCTCACAGTCTCTTCTGGGTCGAGCTGTTGCTGCTGATTCATGAATGGTGTTTGCAAGTGGATTGAGCTGCCATTGCTGATCCGTGTGAACAGAACTGCTGATATTCTGACAATGCGGATTGGATTTGCCCCTGAAGAACTATTTCTAAACAGGTCCGCATTTTCTTTTGCCCTATTAGCCTTTCCTTCCCACTACCTCTAGTGGGTGGCTGGCTAGAAGGGAGGTTAAATCATTTAAGTACACGTATTAAAGTAAGTTTGTAGAATATAAGCTACACCTGACTTTGGAGCCCGTGACACAGGAGCACAGAACCTAATCCTGGCAATATGGTCATTAGCGGTGGCAGTAATATTATCCAGCCTCTCCTGGTAGCAATCCCCGCCACAGGATCAGGTCCTGCCTGACTGTTTGCAGAAGCCCAATGTCTGCATGTGTCTGGCATTGCTGGCATCATGTCACTGTGGGACCCCTTTGGGGTTGCGAAAGTGGAGATGGTTCTTTGCTGGTAGAGCTCTGAGCCCGACTCTGCTCTGCTCAGACTCTTGAGCTACCTCACGTCTGCTCTGGTCTCCTTTCAGAAAACACTAGGACAAAAAGTGGTGTGGGGAGCAAAGGGCTTGCATGTTTTAAGTTTTCCTGTCGTAATCTACCACAGAGGGAACTAACGACAGGAACTCAAGTAGAAAATGAGCCAGAAACCATGGCAGGATGGTGCTTGCTGGCTCAGTCCTGGCTCCCGCTCAGCTAGCTCTCTGACAGCCTAGGGCCAATGTCTCAGGGCTGGTGCTACATGTGGTGGGCTGGGTCTTTCCATCAGTCATTAATCAGGATGTTCTTTCACAGTCATGGCCAGAGGACAGTCTGATAAAAGCAACCCCTATGACTGTGGTTCTTTCTACTGAGGTGTGCCTAGGCTGTATCTAGTTTTCAGGGAGCCCTAACCAGGGCACCAACCTTTTAACACAGTCCTTTCGTGCTTTAATCATTATTAATTAGCTGTGGACACTTGGAAAAATCAGACTGCAGTCTCACTTTTTAAATAGTCACTAACTGTACCAGTGTTAGGATACTCATGCTTTATCAGTCATCATGGCTCTAACAGAACCCTTGTTGGGAACAAAGAGAAAACATTCCTGAACCTTATGTTCGTAATGCATTTAGTGTGATATTTTCCGTGCACACACATATAATGACAATCATACTACCTATTTCTTGATTTCTCCCTTGTAAGTTTTGCATTAGAACCAGTAAAATATAAATACATAAAGTTATACCTTCAAAGAACATAAAGTCAGGTAAGACAGGCTTAATAATAACTGAACACCAACCAACTGCTCAATTCTAAGTCTGACGTTCATTCAATATCTGAGGAAGAAAATAAAGCTGTTTTTGCTTTATTATGATTGCTTCTGTCCAGAGTCACTTATTGTTTGATGTGTTTTTACAAGCAGAAGAAATAGAGGGAATGTTGTTAAATGATGAGCAATCTCCAGGGAGAGTTTGGGAAGATCACAGTGATTTGAAAGCTCACGTTGCTTATTCCTACTGGTGACACACCATCATGAAGCAGTGAATGACGATGGATTCGGATGCTAGTTGCTGTTTGTTGACAGCTTCTCTCATTTATTATCCTGTAAGGTCTTAAGCAAACAGACCAACTTCAACTATATCCCCAAAATTCTCCTACAAAGCCTGTGAGCAGTGCCTTAGAAGAACATCCTTCCCCTAGAAGAAAGTCCCAGCTCATTTTGATCTACTTGTCTATAACTATATGATTTTTTTCATGTTCTGTGAGAAGCCAGGTAGAGTCAATAGCATGAGTCTCTCTTGGAGCTCAGGACAATGGGAGTCTCCTCGGAGAGTTTCCAAGTTTCCACTGAAGATTTCAAAGAATAGTGGCACAGCCCTGTGCCAACAAAGGAGTGCCAATTGGCCATCTTCACTTCTCCCAGTATGATTCCTCTTCAGTAGAACCAAGTGAACGTTAAGGTTCCCCTACCTGATGAACTATCCTCTCTGTGTGCTGGAGGCATTCCTCCTTCCACCACACAGTGAAGGGAGATGGCATCAGATACAGGGTCACACAGCAATCCCCAGCAAAGCAAGTAAAACCTTTAACAAATGCAAGTAACTTTAACAAATTTAAATAAAAGTCTTTCAAGGGAATACATGTGCTTCATTATCAGGAAAATATTCCACACTCTCCTCCATTTTAAAAAAGAATGATTGAATGCCAGTGGTTTTTGAAAGATTGTTGGATGGTTGGGTAGATGGAACTGTCTCTTCCTTATTTTTGATAACTGACATTTAAGATAACATGAGACTTTGAGATTAAGTCACCAATGACTGAAAAGTCTATCCAGTGTTAAATAAATCCCACATGCTCATTAAATAAATGTTCAGCCACAAATTTCAATAACAATTTCAATGAAATATGTTTAAAATAAAGCAGCCTTCCTGACTGTGATCTTATAGGCTCATTTTAAATTATTTTTCCTTTTAGTTATGTGTATATTAAACTGCAGTTATGTGTATTTGTGTGTGGGTTGCATGTGTTTCCGTGTATGTGTGCATGTGTGTAGGTGCCATGGATGGAAGGGTGGCAGAATGACAAGTGTTCAAAGTCCTCTGAGGTGGGAGCTGGCAGTCGAGCTCAGGTCTTCTGAGTGGGCAGTACATGCATTTAGTTACTGAGCCTCCTTTCCAGTCCCCATCTTGACATATATTTAGAGAGTTCTGCAGTAGCCTGTGGCATGTTAAAGGGGGCCTTATATGAAAGAACCTCAGTGTTTAACAATGAGCTAGCAAATGTTAATGAATGTCGAATTAGAAAGTTCCCATTTTCACATTTGTTGAAAAGTTTTAAGGACCATCTCAGCATCTTCAACTTCTTGACATGAGGATTTATTTTTTTCTCTCTCTCTTGCCCCAAGAGCTACACTGAAGCAGAGCAGAGACTTGAAACACCTGACTGAATAGGCCAAGTTCCTTAAATGCACTGAACTGAAGAGCCTGCCTTCCGAATCACATTTTGGGCAATTTTGTAACCCAAAAAAATATTCTTATTTGTGGCATTCCATTTCCATGGAAACATACTGTAAATACTAGACTGCAAATTGTACATCTTCTGGGGTCCTTCACTCAATCTTCCTCTTCTGCCCATTTGCCATGAGGAAAGCCTAGAGTTGTGATAAATCATCTTGAGGGGCAGCTGCATTTTGGAAAAGGTGAGGTCGCCAATGGTGGGTCTTGTGCTATCTGTCACTCGGGGCAGGGTTTGCCGTGTTTCTGGCAACCCACTGAAGTGCAAAGCGGGCTTCATATCAAGTGTACTAGAAGGAAATGAGAATACTCAAGAGCTTGGGTCATGCTGGATTATTTTTAATTTTAAATGATCGAGTAGGAAGAATGTAGCACTTGTGTGAGTCAGAAAGAAAATGCTAGAAATTATACTGTGCAGCCAAGGCACACAGGGGAGGATGGGGCTGCACGAATCTCAGTGCCGTTTGCAGAAGAGTCCTTTGATTGTGGAGGTGTGCTGATCATAAGCGGCACCTGTTTGATACTACCAGGCTTTGGAGTTGTGCAGGAGAATAAAAGGCTGGGGATGGGGTAGATAAAGAGATGGAGGAGCAATGTACTTCCTGGTCCCCCAGAAGAGCGAGGTCATTTCATAAATGCGAACATGTTGCTGGGCTTCCCAGAGATGTGCCTAAGCTGAAAGAATGAATGACTACCCAGGACTTAAATGAGGTCCACACCTTGCTTTGTCCTGACAATGCATGGTGTTTGTGACAAGACTATCATTTAGATGCCCAAGTCGTTGTATGATGGCCCATAGACAATGCAAAGGACTTCTTCAACTTCTGCATTAGAAGAGGCTGATTCAATGAACTATAAGTTGTTCCACTTACTGGGGTGTCTATGAGTCACTCGTTGGGCTTCTTTACCAATGGATGCAAGCTTTGATTAGCTTTAGTAAGTGATTACCAATTTGAATCTTGGACCGAAGCTCCATAGGCCTGACAACCGTGTCCTTTTGGGACTATGCATCATTTTTGTTGCAAAGGGCAGCAGCTATCACTGATAGACATTTAATTAGTTCTCTAGGGGGCCAGTGGGAGGCGGCTGGATATGCCTGAGATGATTTTATGGCTAGATGTAGCTCTCAGTGAAACTGTGTCAAAAATAAAAGTCTAGGAGGAAGTCTTCTTCTTTAATGCTACTTTCAAGCAATTTTCAGACATTTATTTAATAATTAAATAAATTAAAAACTAAAATAAAAATGACTAAGTTGAAGACACATAGCCTTTATGCCTATCAAGTTTTAATATGACAGTAGAGCACCAATTGCTGGGAAGGCTGTAGGAAGGGGATGGGGTACATTGCCAGAAGACTGGAAAACATTAGGAATGTCTTGGGAGTACAAACGTCTGGGAATATCTATGTATTTAGACATATTCATACTCTTGGGTCTAGAAATTCCACATCTGTATATGTATCCAAGACAGACCAATGTACCAGCTAACCAAAGGACTTCCATAGCAGCAAAATGGCAGAAATATTGAACTGCAGCCAGGAAAATGATGGAAGCAGAAATGGTGGGATATCTGGAGCCTTCTGTAGTTTGAAAGAGAAGACTCGGGGTTGGGGATTTAGCTCAGTGGTAGAGCGCTTGCCTGGCAACTGCAAGGCCCTGGGTTCAGTCCCCAGCTCTGAAAAGAAAAAAGAAAAAAAAAGAAAGAAAGAGAAGACTCTACTTGCTGCAGTAGTGCGGGTAAGTGGAAAAATTAAACTTGTGAGCAAAATATGGAGATAGAAAATGGCTACCTGAGTAAAAGCACTTCTTGGCAATGCTTGACTTGAGTTCAAATACCCAGCATCCACGTAAAAAGCTGGGTAAGAGTAGCAGTAACCACCCCTCTGTTGGAGACAGAGGTAGGAGGATTGCTGGTGTCTCCCAGCTGCCAGATTTAGGTTCAGAGAAAGACCTCATATCAAGGGACTCTGTCAGAGTAATAGGACAAGACACCAGAGTCCCATATGTAAATTATACCTCCAATGAAGTAAAGGACAGGTGAATAGGAACAAACCAGATTAGTCTATGCACAACTTTCTTCCCAGAGTGCTCAGTGTATGGGAAACTGAGCTGATGTGTATAAAGAAACATTCTCACTTGAGTTCAACCAGTAGACTTATGGAAACGAATTATGATTTGTGAAACACATTAGCACACGTCTGCCGGGGTAGCCAGCTTCGGCCTGTCTCCTACTGAGGAAAAGAAAGACACTGCAAACATGACACAGAGGAGTCAGGTGCAGCCTTACCATCTGCTTTGCTCCCTTCTTCTACCAGGAGTTTCACAATGTTGTAGAAGCCCTTTGCAGAGGCCAGGTGCAGAGGCCTGTCCCCAACTTCACCGCTTACATTGACATCAGCACCAAACTTCAAAAGGACACTGGTTACCTAGAGGAAGCCATCATTGGAATTTATTATGGGGAAAAATAATCAGTGTGTGTCTGGTGGTGCATGCCTACAACATGAGCCACTGAAGGAGCAGGAGGTAGAGTTTGGAGGACCAGGAGTTTAAAGTCATCCTCAAATATAGAGTGAGACCATGGCTAGCCCTGTCTCAACCTCTCCTCAAACCCAAAACACAGTATAGAACTTTTGACTGCTTAAAACACCTAAGCTATCTCTTGGGTTACTCTCACCAAAAATAACAGAAAATTCTAGCCCAGCTGGTGAAAAACAGAAATGAATCGATTATATCATTGAAAAGAAGTTCAACAGTTAAGCAATTTCATTCTGGGACTCCTCCCTAGGGAATGGTACCACCCGCAGTGGCAATTTCACATTTCAATTAACAATTAAGGCAATCTTCCACAGGCAGGGCCACAGGCCAACTTTTTGTAGACTATCCTTCATTGAAACTCCCTTCCCAGCTGATTCTAGAGTGTGTCAAGTTGACACTTAAAAGTAGCCGGGAGAGAGTCACACAGTGACTGGGAGTTAAGATCCAGGAGACAGGATAGGGACAGAACCATACTTTGACCTACTTAGACTCTGAGATCTTGAGATGAACAGTTAACTAACCAACTTCTGATGTTTCAGAGCTAGACTTAGAGCTCAGAACCTCACACTTTCTAGACAAGTGCCTTATTAATGAGATATACATCCCAAACCAATTTTATTAATTGTACCCCAAGTGCCTTTGACATAAAGTAGAAATCGTGGTCAGACTTAACTCACAGGTTGTGGTGAGGACCAGAGGCAGTGATATATTTACTGTGCCAAGCACAATGGCTGACATATAGCAGAATAATACAATACACATTCGATACAAGTTCTTAACCGCGTGTTATCCTAGTGGCAGATGGTGAAAGGGCTTCCTCTTGAGTGTACTAGGTTCAAGCAGGGACAGGGACATTGGGGCCCAGCTCCAATATCTTAGCTATGTCACTGTTATCCAATGAGCCAATGTGTTCAGACCTCAGTTTCTTTATGTTAAAGTGGAAGCAATAATGGCTCTATCTCTTGGAGATGCTGTGAGGGTTTAGTAAGTTAGCACTTGTAAAGTGCTCAGAAAAGTACTTAGCCCTTAATATCTATCTACAGAAATGGCACCACGAACAAGAAATGTATGCATTTTACCCCTCTGTTGGCTAATCTGCACTTACCTCCTGACCATCAGAACCTTGCCACCTAAGCAGATCTGCCCACTCCTAATGTCCCTGTGAGTTTATAACAGATTTAAACTCTCCAGGAACTCGATTGTCTATTAAGTGCTATTATTACATATTTAGGAAATACTGTGCTTGCTATAAGCACCTCATCTTCCACTTAAAATTTAGTGGCTAAGACAAGAAACAGGGTGTGCCAATCTAAATTTGCCACTCTCCTTGTCAGCATATTTTAGCAAATGACAACAGTTTCCATAAATTACTGGTTCGCCGTCTTCACTCAGAAAGTGAGTCCCTTATCATAAAAGGGCCATCCCCATTTTAGCATAATTTGTATAGCTGTGACTATATTTTCATGGAAAGCAAGCAAATTTAGCTCTTCACCAACACGTATAGAGGCTCTTTATCTCTCTGTTGGTTGTGAGGTCAATCAGCAAAGTTGATGACTTTGCAAACAGCATGCACACCGCACCTCCTGCTCCTGCCTAACTCCAGGAAGGATGGCGCGTTCCCATCACCAGACTTTTGGAGCCTGCACATATACTGTGACCAGTGCCTGGCTCACCAGGCACCTGTGTACACTCTGAGTAGCACATCAGTGCACTGCCAAGTTTCATAATCTGTGGGTCCCACTTCACAGAGCCAAAAGAGTGAAAGCATATGCCAGCTCACAGGGATACAAAGATATGGTGACCAGAGCAGCACAGAATATAGGAAGATATAGTTAGATCCTTAGGGAGTACTGTGGCATGACAGCTGTGGAAAGCCAACAAGAAAATAAAGAACACACACAGGAAGGACTGTTTTACACGGTTATGTACTTACTTTTGTGCTTCTGAGTTGTCTTTGGGTCTTTTCGTATTGTTTTCCAAAATAGCTAAGGGGCAGTGTTTGAAATCAGCACAGGTATTGTTTGTCTTTTGCTATGTAGAGATGGAAAATCAATAGACTTTGAAGTTGGAACACATTGTTTTGAATTCTGACTTCACCGTTTAGTTAAATTGCCTTGGCTTCATGGTTCTCTGCATGGGCTCACTGAGAAGTGGGCTTATGGCCTGGCAGAGAGAGCACAGGGCTGCAGACTGGCCAGCCTGGTATACACTCCAGTTCTTCTGTACTCAGCCATCCGACTGACATGCTACCAGCTCTGTTGGGCTTTGAATATAGTGTTGGGAACTGGGGACAAATGACACCTAAATTAGATTTTCTGAACAGCGGTGTTCCCCCATGACTGTAGTTCCCTATTTGCAAGAGTACCAGGACATTCTGATATTCTCAGTCCTTACCCATGTGACTCTGACTTTTTATCCCCATATATTTTGGTCCACAGCAAACTCTCATTTCCTTTCCCTCCATACAGACAGACCCTGGAGAGACATCAGGCCTGATATCAAATCTGAGATTATCTGCTGAAAACTCCAAGCCCAATCACAACCTCAAGTTCCTCTTCAAGGCAAGTCACAGGCTCAGAGCTGGAGACAACTTAACTTTCAGGAATTCTTTCCAGACCCCCAACATCCCCTAGAACAGAAACGAGAAATAACCTTTCTTTAAGAGACCTGTTCCAGAGAGCTGCTGGGAGGGCCTTTGCGATATGTCTTGTGCCTACTCCATTAGCAACTCAGGAGTGCCGTGGACTACACAACACCCAAGCAACTCTATTTCTTTGTAAAGCCATCCCTGGAAAGTCCAAATCATGAATATCTTTCCATAAGGAATGGAGATTAGAGGAACTATATAAGCTACAGATAGCTATAAGCCCGGGAAAGCTTCTTTTGCCAAATTCAGGCTTGTGGATTCTCATTGTTGCAAACCACCAATGCATACTCTGCTGTCTCCTCTCTGCACTAAGACAGTGTCAATGATCGACATAATCACTGCAGTGTTTATATGGATCTGCAAGCTCTTAAGGATGGAACTGATGGGAATATTACATGATATTGAAGCTCCCACTTCATACCTACCTGCTCGTGCCCATAGTAGGCTGCAATGTGCAGTGGGGTGAAGAAGACGGCATCTTGAACATTCACGTTGGCCCCATGTTGCAGCAGCACTTCTGCAGCCTGGATGAGAAAGAGGCACTGTTACAGACCTCTCCGAGGGCAGCCAGTCAGGACCATGAACAGCTCCTGATCTGGATGTCCATTCTGAAACTCTCTCCTTCCACATCCTTCCCCTCTTACCTAGAAAACAAACTCCAGCACTTTCATAACGTTAAAGCTCTTTCTCAGCACTTGTTTGTTTTACTCTCTCTCTCTCTCTCTCTCTCTCTCTCTCTCTCTCTCTCTCTCTCTCTCTCTCTCTCTGCCTCTGTGTGTGTGTGTGTGTGTGCGTGCGCACGTGCCACAAAATGCACATGTAGGTCCAAGGACAACTTTCCCAATGTAGGACCTAGAGATTGAATTTAGGTCATCATGTTTGGCCATAAATACCTTGATTTGCTGAACAACCTTGTAAAACCTGATATATCCTTCCTACCTGGCATGTCTCCAAACCCTCTAATCTATATAATGTAACAATTACCAGTTTCCTTTCTTAGCTTTGTTCTCACATTGCCCTCAGTCCTATCTACAGAAGGTTTAAACCCCAGATAAAGTGCCACTAAGACTAAGGCGTCCTTAGTGTCCTTTTTGTTGCCATCTGCTTGCATGAAACTAGACCTTCTCTGCTTGTTAAGGCAAAGTTTATTTTGCATGTTCTCTTGTGCTATGGTCCATACACATATGTCCTGTGTAGGCTCGTGATTTTAAAGCTGATGCCTAGAATGTGCTACTGTTTGGAGAGGCTTTGTAAACTTATGTGGTAAGGATGAATGAAGGTGATGGGGGCATCACTTTCTGTCTTGCTTTCTTTGTCATGGTTGATGCTGTCATAAACAGGCCTTTCCATAGAGTCTGTCCACCATAAAGTCCTGTCTAATCATGTGGCCCTTTAAAAGTCATAGTCTTAACACTTAGAAAACAAGAGCCCAAATGAACAATAAGTCATAAACCACCCTTCCTTTATGTTTGTACATTTGTTTTGTTCTGCTTTTTGTTTGTTTGTTTGTCTTGCTTTGTTTTGTTGGTTTTGACTATTTTGGTTTCTTCCTTGCTTGCTTGGGTATTTTGTCATGACACAAAAGTACCTAATACATATTATCTTCTCTGTGTTAATAAGAGTGGGTTCTAACTGTTGTCTATGCTTGTAGAGAAGGGAGAAATGAAATGTTTACAAATGTGTGTCTTCCCCATAGGCGAACAAGTAGAGAACAGAATTGGGTTTGTTCATTCCTTCTCCATTTTCTCTGTCTTTACTTGATGCACACAAGTGGCTTACTTGAGTGTTGTGTTCATCTATCTTCTAAGGTCAAGCCTGGTGACTTTCCAGGTCTCTTTCAACAGAGACTGACCTCAGCTATTTCCCCTATGGACAGCGTTGCATTCATTCCTTAAAGTATATTTGGTATCAATGAGGGTTTTTCTAATGTATGAGCTAGGTTTTAGCTGATACACATTTGAGAAAGCTTTCAAAAGTGTATTAGATGGGAAACAGGATCTTGGTCTGGAGAATTCAGATGGCTTGGTTCCTAAGTCCTGCTCTGTTCCAACAAACAAGCTTCTTATGTACATGAACCAGAGATCCTCAGAGCTGTGTGGACCATGGCCATTTCCAGTCACAACCTTAGATTTTAAAATGGAAGTCATTGAGAAATGGAGGAATCAAGAAATGCCTGAGGGTCACAGGTCAGTTTGGTGTCAGGAATGAGATGACTCTGCCTTTTCAAGCCCAAGCCTTACTTGGGGGTCTCTAAGGAGCTTATTCATTCATTTATTCATCATATGAGCTTTGAGGGTAACGTTGTCCTTGGCCACTTTCTGTCTCAGGCTCTGCCTCCTGGTCAGTGGTGACATAGATGACTCCTGTGCCATCCATCACAGTTTATAGGTTCACTGTCAGAATAGAACTAAGTCTGAGAGTCACACTTGAAGGGGAAGAGGCTGATTCTGGAAATCTGGAAATCTGTGCAGGTCCAAAAATATAAGCAGATGCTTCACTTTGTAGATGTTTTCAGAACTGAGCTTTGATGTTTAGATATTTTAAGTTGGTGGTCAGTAGAACCAGTATGGGCATTGACTTTTTGCCTAATAAATGTCAAACTTATAACCTTTACTGGCAGAAGGTTACATGTCAGGCACTAAGCTTTTCAAAGATCTTAGCATCTGATGCATTTTTACCACCAACAGAAACACAAGTACTTATCTCCCATTTTGAAATGAAGAAAATGGAACCTTGGGAGTGACCATGTGACATACTTATGGTCAACTAACCTGTATGAAGGAGAGGCAGAATACAAATCTACATCTGTCTGACTTCAAATTGTACTTCCTTCAGGCTGCCTCTGTGATCAGGATCTCATTAGCACTAAGAAAAGGGGCCAAATGGCTCAACCCAGGTTGGAAGAAGCCACCTGTCTGTAAGGCTCTATAGATTGGCTTGGAAATGAATGTCAGAGTCATTAATATGAGGCGTGTGGTACCTGAGGCTTCCAGTGATTGCAAGTTCAATCTCAGAAACTCTCAAACAAGACTGTTAAACAGGTAGGGAGATGAGGCTTTTAAATTTGCTGTTATTTTAAATATAGAATAAAACAAAGTGGATTCCATGAATTTTTTTGTTGTAAAAGAACTTTCAAATATTAACATTCAGAGCCAATTTCTTTGACATGGTCCCATAATTTACTTTCCTTCTAGAAAGATAAATAGTCAAAAGTAGATTTCCTCCCTACCAAATTTGCACTCACCCAGCCACGGAGAAGGTCGATCTTGGGCCGAGTATCCATTAATTATGAAATACTGGTCTTCTGATAATCTGTCAAAATCTAAGCTTTAATGAAACCACATGGAGTCCTTACTGAACTTTAGGCTTTTAATAGCTTATTTTTAAATTTAAGGAAATACTTAACCATTGAAAGCACTGTCTGTGGGAATCCTAGGTTTTCAGGTATATAAAATTATTCAATGTTACAGTTTCCAGTGTCATTCTAGGCAGACTCTTTCATAGGACTCATGGGAATAAGGAATATTTGGTGTGCAAACATGTCCACCCGTCAGGCTAACACAATATAGATGTTTAAGAAAGCAATTTTACCCACGTTTCCTCTACCCAGAGCAGGAAACCATTTATAAACCTGCTTCCTACTCTTCTTAGTACAAGGAGTCCCATGGTGTACCATATTTACATTCTATCTTCGACTATAGAAGAAATTTGCTGATTTATGACAAATATAGACATGGGGGGGGCCTCAATTTCTAATCAAAGAGAAAAGGGGAAGTTATGCCAGCTATCACGTAGAAGGGGAGTTAATCATACATGGGGGGTTTAAATGTAGACAATGACAACTGCTTGTATATTAAGAATGTTGAACAAGGGGTTTGGGAATTTAGCTCAGCGGTAGAGCGCTTGCCTAGCGAGCGCAAGGCCCTAGGTTTTGTCCCCAGCTCGGAAAAAAAGAAAAAATAACTTTTAAGAATGTTGAACAATACAATTCATACGATGCCTAGTAGACTTTTATTTGAAATCAACCTTCAGCAATAAGTAGAACAAGTGTTTTACTTATGACAGAATTTATCACTGGGCTTTAAAGTATCATGTACTTTATCTCAAAGGAATTTTCCTGGGCTGTCTCGGTGTGGTGTTATATTCTCCCGGATCTGCACTCACTCAGGAGTATGGAACAGAGGAATCACCACAAATTCAAGGCCTTCCTCGCCAACAGGGTCCGACTCTGTCTCATAAAAGTAATTAAAGAGCATATATTCTGCTATCTCAAATTTTTCAGAGAATAGTGTCTTAACTTTTTTTTCTCAGAGTATCGTAATTAAACTTCATACAAAATAGTCAACTAGAAACAAATGTTATCATATGGCTCTGGAACAGTCTGTCTGTAGATACTTCAGTCTGTGAGCTGTATTAGAGTAATTTTGTGTAGTCTACAGAGATATAATTAAAATGTAAAGTGGTAAGCGCGCCTCCAAATAACAGAAAGAGAAGGACCATAAAGTGCCTCTCATTAGGTAGCTAGTTTATTAGCACAGAAATTGGATCAGAACTCTATGTTTTGAGAGGAGAACAATTGTGATGCAAATTATCCTCTGTAGATCAGTTTGTTTTCTGGGGTGGCCCTGCAGAGGCCCTAGCAAGCCCTTTCTTTGGCCTGGGATTAAATGTGCACTTTCACATTCTGCCTCACATTACAGAATCCATTGGGCTACTTAGTTTCTCTTCTGTTTTCTGGTAATCAGGTGGTGGGGGTGAAGCCAGGAAGATATGATAATACAGAGAGGAAGTAGACACTCCACGAAGGAGAAAAAGAACAAGGTAAATTCTTGGTTATAGAAAATGCCAATTAGTCTCAGCCTCAGTGACCAAAACACAATCTGGTTGTCTTACATCTACGAATATTTGAAGTTAGGACTTTCTTGCTTAAGTGATAGTTCATTTCCAGTTACTTCTTTGAAGTTCTCTTCAAACTCAGAACTGTGATTTGCTTGAAATCTGGACAGCTTTGTGGTATATATCTGACCATTACTACTGAGAGGAAGAAAAATCAGGAGCTGGGTCTTTGATGGAAAATCCATATCTGCAAGGCTTTCGGGAGGAAATGTGTTTCAAAGTCTGGGCCTCCTTAGTTCAAACTAATTTCAAACATCATTAAATCAGTTGATTTTGATTCCTTCTTTGTCTAGTTCTAATATTTAGTGACAGGTTTTTTTCACTGCACCTGCAAGTTATCTCTCTCTCTCTCATAAAATTGAGAGTTGCTAACATGTCCTTACCTCTGATTCTATCCTCAGCACACAGAAATCTGGTCTTGGAATTTACCATATTGGGTAGAGTTCCCTGGAAAATTCTGTCAGAGGACTAATTGCCATTTCTGGACAGGAGGCCTTCTGTCCACCAGTGTCTTGCATGGCTTTAGGGTTCCTTGGGATGCATTTAGAGCAGGTTTGACTTCATCATGCTACAGATGTACTTTAGTTGCATCTGGATACTGTTTCTAATGTTCCAACTATCCCCAGGTAGAAGGAGATCAGACACCTGCTGTTATACATCACCTCCTGGAGGTCTTACGTCCCCATAGAACAGCTACGTGCAACCTGCCTTACTTTGTCCTTTAATGTCTCAACCCCTCATGGCTTGAGCAGCAGATTGCTTCTGATAACATCTTTCCATCCACAAGACACCCAGTGTCAAGAATCCTACTTGCCTAAAATCCACCAATGGAATTAGCTTCGAAACCTAGGTGAGTACCATGCTACACCTCACAACAGATTTGACCCACTGTTCACACGTGGTTGAATTACTGTGAAGAAACTGGCCATGGGCAGATAAAAGCTGAGGTGAGAGGCCTGCAGACAAGAGCATGTTTCTTATGAGAAAGTCATAGATCACAAAAAGAAATATTTTATTAAAGGAATATTATCAAGCTTGGAATATAACTCAGTGGTAGAGTGCTTTCCTATTGTACACAAGGCCCTAATTTCACTGGTTAAAGAATAGAAGAGGAGGGAAAGAGGGGGAGAGAGAGGAAAAAAAGAAAATAAGAGGAAAGAAAAAAAGGTCATTCTAAATGTCTGTCTTAGACAGCATTTCTATTGCTGCAACAAAACCCCATGATCAAAGAGCAAGTTGGGGAGGAAAGGTTTTATTGAACTCACCCTCCTACATATTGTTCATAAACCAAGGAAGTCAGGACAGGAACTCAAGCAGGGCAGGAACCTGGAGGCAGGAGCTATTCAGAGGCCATGGAAGGTGCTGCTTACTGGCTTGCTTCTTCTGGTTTGTCCAGCATGTTTTCTTATAGAATTGATGACCACCAGCCCAGAGATGGCCCCACACACAATGGGCCGGCCCCTCCCTCATTAATCACCAATTGAGAAATGCCATCCAGCTGCATCTCATGGAGGCATTACCTCAACTGAGAGTCCTTCTTCCCTGATGACTCTAGCTTGTATCAAGTTGACACACACAGTCAGTACAAAGTTCATAGCCACATCTCTGGACCCCGATAAGGAAAGGGCTAGAAATTAGGGCCACATGAATGGGGAGACCATAGAATGAGCTTGACAATTGCTGGCCTGGAACTGGAGAATAAATTTTAGTGAAAATAATATAATGGATTATATATGGCCTCTGAATAGCTCTGGCCTCCTGCTTCCTGACCTGCTTGAGTTCCTGTCCTGACTTCCTTTGCTGATGAACAGCGATGTGGAGGTGTAAGTTGCATAAACCCTTTCCTCCCCAACTTGCTTTCTGACTGTGGCGCTTTATTGCAGCTGTAGAAGCCCTGACTAAGACAGACATTTATAATATCTAATTCCAACATCTAAATATAGTAAAGAGAAGGGGTGGGAAGCACAGTCAAGAGTGGTAGAGCTGGGGGTGGGGAAGACAAGAAAATATGCCAATAAAGGACAATCGTTCAAGAAGACACCTGTGAGGTGAGATAGCCCAGGTAGACACAGCATAACCTCCATCATGAATTTCCAAAGTAAGAAACAAAACATGTAGTGTTGTCTCTTCTGTTCCAGCTGATTCTCGTTTTCTCGGGGAAGCTCATGTACCCAGAACGGGATGCTGTTGTTGCAAACAACCACACAATAAAGACTTGAGCCTCATTCTCAGGTTTGTAAAGTAATGAACAACAATATGTGTGAGTTAAAGATGCTAACTGTGTCTAATGGGAGACATATGTTAGCAGGAGAGCAGTTTAGATGGAGCCATACAGTTTGTACTTACTAAAAAAACTCCCTTTGGTTGTATTCTCTGTAGATTTTCCTCTTAAAAACAGTCTTCCTTGAGATCTACACATATGTGAACATTCAATCCAAGCTTCTGAAACTGTGGACTTGTCATCTCCACAGGTCACAAAGCTGAATGTGGTGGTCACAAAACCATTGGCACTAGCAAAAGGTTTCTGGACATGCAGAAACCAAAAATAAAGTGAAAAGCAAACAGGTGAATGAACAGAGTTGTGTCAGGGCTCACCTGTGACATACACGTTCCCTGGAGCTTGCCCTCTAAGCATGTATGTTCTTTCCATGTGTGTGACATCACACCTCACAACAGCAATGAACACTGAGGTATTTTCAGATCGAGCTGGAAGCTACTATACGTTGTTCTTTGCAATGTTTTACTACGAATACACCCAGAACCATAATTTTTAACAGCAAATGGGACTTTTAATATTTACCTACCACTTCCAGGACATAAGCATCAAACCATATCTCTTAATCATATCACGTTAGACAAACAAGTGTATTCACTTAATTAGTGTAAAAATTTGTCTTGTCTTCAATTAATGACAAAGTTGTATGTATGTCAAATAATGGTTTTGAAATACATTGATTCATAATATACTATGAATATATGTTTTAGTTATATACGTGTTTTTCTGTTACTGTATGCTCAGGCATGCATTTAAACTTCTTGGGTAAAAACCAGGTCATAAATGAGAATGGTCAGGAAGCCGTGATCTACATTCTATGGAGTTTTCCACTTAGGTCATTGCTGAACATTTCTGTAATAACCTTTGAAACTCTGGTACAGCTCTAATTAAGCCTTTGTCTAGAAATCCCAAGCGGAAAATCGTTTCTCCAGGCTGTCAGAGAAGTATGCTTCTCCTTCTCTGAGCTTTCCTTATCACTCCACAGTAAAATTAAATTTGGCTTTAAGATTAAGAAGGTGATTTCACAAATAATTACTACCAACGAAATCAAAGAAATCACCATTTTTAAGTTGTGAAAATAAAGCTTAAGAGCACAGTTCTCTGTGTATCAGTGTGTTTGCATTTATATGTGTGTATCTGTGTTTGTGTGTATGTTAAGTGAACTTTATTATATATGCTAATATAGTGACAATTTTCACTTCAATGTGATGAGAACCCATGGAGAAACGCAATGACTGGAGACTGAGGTGCCACATAGCTCAGAGCAGTGAGACTGACCCACGTTCAACTCATCTTAGGAGCAGAAGTTATCAAAGCTAAATATTCCTGTGTTATGCTTGAATGGCAGTAAGATTCTCTCCTCTCTGTCTCTCTCTCTGTCTCTCTGTCTCTCTCTCTGTCTCTCTCTTTCTCTCTCTCTTCCCTTTCTCTCATTCTCTCCTCCCCTCTCTCTCTGGAAGCTGGAAGGTAATAAGGGTGAAGGCACAAGGAAGGTTTTGACAAGGTGAATATGACTGGGTTCAATCCTTTGCACAATTGTAACCTGATGAGACCTATTTTTAAATTATTATTATTATTATTATTATTATTATTATTATTATAAATGTATATTTTTATTTACATTTCAAATGTTATCCCCTCTCCCAGTTTCCCTTCTGTAAACACCCTGTCCCATCCACCCTCCCACTACTTCTGTGAGGGTGTTCCCCCACCCAACCACACACCCCTTCCTTTACATTCCCACCCTTACATTCCCCTACTCTGGGGCATCAAGCTTTGGCAGGACCGAGGGCCTTTCCTCCCATTGATGCCTGACAAGGCCATCCTCTGCTATATATGTAGCTAGAGTCATGGGTCTGTCCATGTGTACTCTTTGGATGGTGGTTTAGTCCCTGGAAACTCTAAGTGATTGTCATTGTCATTCTTATACAGTTGCAAACCCCTTCAGCTCCTTCAATCCTTTCTCTCACTCTCCATTGTGGACCCCTTTCTCAGTTCAATGGTTGGCTGTGAACATCCTCCTCTGTATTTGTCATGCTCTGGCAGAGCCTCTCAGGAGACTATCATATCAGGCTCCTGTCATTATGCACTTCTTGGCAACAGCAATATTGTCTGGTTTTGGTGGCTGAATACGGGCTGGATCCCCAGGTGGGACAGACTCTGGAGGGCCTTTTCCTCAGTCTCTACTCCTAACTTTGTCTTCATATTTCTTTCTGTGAATATTTATAATCATCATCTAAGAAAGACTGAAGCATCTGCACTTTGATGGTCCTTCTTCTTCAGCTTCATGTGGCCTGTGGATTGTATCTTGGGTAATCTGAGCTTTTGGGCTAATATCCACTTATCAGTAAGTACATACCATGTGTGCTGTTTGTGTGTGTGTGTGTGTGTGTGTGTGTGTGTGTGTGAGAGAGAGAGAGAGAGAGAGAGAGAGAGAGAGAGAGAGAGACAGAGACAGAGACAGAGGGAGACAGAGAAAGACAGAGGGAGACAGAGAAAGACAGAGAGATTGGGTTATCTCACTCAGGATGATATTTTCTAGTTCCATCCATTTGCCTATGAATTTCACAAAGTCATTATTTTTTAATATCTGAGTAGAACTCCACTGTGTAGACACACCACATTTTTCTGTATTTATTCCTCTATCCAGGGACATCTGGGTTCTTTCTACCTTCTGGCTATTATAAACAAGGCTGCTATGAACATAGTGGAGCATGTGCCCTTCTTAAATATTTGAGCACCTTTTGGGTATATACTCAGGATTAATATAGCTGGGTTCTCAGGTAGTACTATGGAGGTTCTGAAGAACCTCCAGAATGATTTCCAGAATGGTAGTACCGGCTTGTAATCTCACAAACAATGGAGAAGTGTTCTTTCTCCACATCCTTGCCAGCACCTGTTGTCACCCTAGTTTCTGAGCTTAGCCATTCTGACTGGTGTGAGGTGGAATCTCAGGGTTGTTTTGATTTGCGTTTCCCTGATGACTGAGGTTGTTGAACATTTCTTTAGGTGCTTCTCAGCCATTCTCAGTTGAGAATTCTTTGTTTAGCTCTGTACCCTATTTTTAAATAGGACTATTTGATTCTCTGGAGTCTTCTTGAGCTCTTTGTATATATTGGATATTAGCCCTCTATTGGATGTAGGATTGGTAATGATCTTTTCCCAGTCTGTTGGTTGCCATTTTTGTCCTATTTAAGTTGTCCTTTGCCTTACTGAAGTTTTGCAGTTTTATGAAATTTTATGAATATCAAGTTAATTCTTGGTCTTAGAGCATAAGCCATTGGTGTTCTGTTCAAGGAATTTTCCCTTGTGCCCATGTGTTCGAGATTCTTCCCCACTTTTTCATCTATTAGTTTGGATGTATCTGGTATTATGTGGAGGTCCTTGATCCACTTAGACTTGAACTTTGTACAGGGTGATAAGAATGGATAGATTTGGGGACTGGAGAGATTGCTCAGTGGTTAAGAGCACTGTCTGCTCTTCCAGAGGTCCTGAGTTCAAATCCCAGCAACCACATGGTGGCTCACGACCACCTGTAATGGGTTCCCATGCCCTCTTCTGGTGTGTCTGAAGACAACAACCTTGTACTTACATAAAACCAATAAATCTTAAAAAAAAAAAAAGAATGGATAGATTTGCATTCTTCTACATGCTGACCTCCAGTTGGACCAGCACCATTTGTTGGAAATACTATCTTTTTTCCATTGGATGGTTTTAGATCCTTTGTCAAATATCAAGTGACCATAGGAGTGTGGGTTCACTTCTGGGTCTTCAATTCTATTCCATTGATCTACCTGCCTGTCTCTGTACCAATACCATCCAGGTTTTATCACTATTGCACTGTAATACTGCTTAAGGTCAGGGATGGTGATTCCCCAAGAAGTTTGTTTATTGTTGAGGATAGTTTTCGATATCTTGGGTTTTGTGTTATGAAATGAATTTGCAAATTGTTCTTTCTATTTCTATGAAGAATTGAGTTGGAATTTTAATGGTGATTGCATTGAATCTGTAGATTGCTTTTGGCAAAATGGCCATTTTTTTTTACAATATTAATCCTGTCAATCCATGAGCATGGGAGATATTTCCAAATCTGAGATCATCTTCAATTTCTTTCTTCAGAGTCTTGAAGTTCTTGTCATACAAATCTTTCACTTGCTTGGTTAGAGTCATGCCAAGGTATTTTATATTATTTGTGACTATTGTGAAGGGTGTCATTTCCCTAATTTCTTTCTCAGCCTGTTTATCCTTTGAGTGGGGGAAGGATACTGATATATTTGAGTTAATTTTATATCCAGCCACTTTGATGAAGTTGTTTATCAGGTTTGGGAGTTCTCTGATAGAATTTTTGGGGTAACTTAAGTATACTATCATTACTATCATATCATCTGCAAATAGTGATATTTTAACTTCTTCCTTTCCAATTTGTATCCTTTTGACCTCCTTTTGTTGTCAGATTGCTCTAGCTAGGACTTTGAGTACTATATTTAATAGGTAGGGAGAGTGGGCAGCCTTGTTTAGTCCCTGTTTTTAGTGGGATTGCTTCAAGTTTTTCTCTGTTTGGTTTGATGTTGGCTACTAGTTTGCTGTATATTGCTTTTACTATATTTAAATATGGGCCTTGAATTCCTTATCTTTCCAAGACTTTTAACATGAAGGGCTGGTGACTTTTGTCAAATGCTTTCTCAGCATCTAATGTGATGATCATGTCGTTTTTTTTTTCTTTTGAGTTTCTGTATATAGTGGATTATGTTCATGGATTTCCTTATATTGAACAATCCTGGCATCCCTGAGTTGAAGTCTACTTGATCATGATGGATGGCAGTTTTGATTTGTTCTTGGATTCAGTTTGCCAGAATTTTATTGAGTAATTTTGCATTGATATTCATAAAGGAAATTGGTCTGCAGTTCTCTTTCTTTGTTGGGTCTTTGTATGATTTAGGTATAAGCGCAATTGTGGCTTCATGGAAAAAATGAGTAGTGCTCCTTCTGTTTCTATTTTGTGGAATAGTTTGGATAGTATTGGTATGAGGTCTTCTATGAATGTCTGATAGAATTCCGAACTAAACCCATCTTGCCCTGGGCTTTTTTTGGTTGGGAGACTTTTAATTACTGCTTCTATTTCTTTAGGAGTTAAGGGACAATTTATATGCTTTATCTGATCCTGATTTAACTTTGGTGCCTGGTATCTGTCTAGAAAATTGTTCATTTTATCCAGATTTCCCACTTTTGTTGAGTATAGGCTATTTTTTTAGTAGGATATTTGTTTTATATGCTGAGAATAAGACAAGATACCCTATAATGTAATTACAGCTGGGTAAGAAGAGATATACATGAGATGTGTCTGGTTAAAAGCATGAGAGCAAGGGGCTCTGAAAAGGAACAAGTAGAAGCTAAGGAAGGAAATGAGGCAAATAAGTAGCTCCAAAGAGAGCATAAAAAAGGTCTGAAGTGGAGGGCCCATGCCTTCTGCCTGTACCGGTTAGCCATTGAGGCGCTGTGCTGTTGGCTCTCTGAGTCCTTTCTGATCACTTCTTCATATGGGAATCCTATTTTTAAATCTCTGGCTTATACCCCAGGCTTCATCATGCACATAGGCACACAAAGTATCCTATGCATTTCAAAAACCAAGACCTTTTTTTATGAGAAAAGGCCCTGTAGTTTCCACTGAATTGTAATTGCTAAGACCTGGAAATTGCAGTAAGAGTTATAGTCCTTCCCACTTATCAGCCCACACTCTGAAATGCAGCTGGTATATCTCATGGTAGAGGAATTCACAGCTGACAAGCAATTTTTGCTGGACCTTTCTTCAAACCAACCCTCTCATTCCTTTACCTCCGCAAAGAAAGCTCATTTGTAGAAGTGTTTGGAAAACAAAGGTGCTGTGCCTCGGTTTGTGGCTTCATAATTACATTCTGAAAGTAACTCAACTGAGGGACACAGAAAGAGTGCACCCCTCAGACAAGACAGAGTGGTATGAATCCTCCCGAGAAATTACAGCAGTAATTAATGAATTCTAGCAGCTGCGTTTAAAAACAAAAGAGATGACATGAACAATGAAGTTTCAGGTCAGTACAACTGTAAGCACACAGTTAGAATAGCTGGTAATTCCTTTTCTCAGCTTCCTTGTTAATTAACACCAGAAGCCGGATTTCCTGATGGACTGCAGGATACCACGTTAATTTTCTGTAGGACAACAGATGTTCATCATCCATTGCTCCTTACAGGTTCCTTATTTAATAATAATGTTGAGATTATTGGCTACAAATACATCAGAGTAAATGGCCCAATGAGATCAGTATATCCACAACCCTAGAGACACTTTAGCCACCCAAAGCTCTGTTGTTTGACACGTACTGAAACCATATATGGACCATGCACGTTTTAGAATAAGAGCCTGTTAAAATAAACACCTTCCCTACATCTGCTACATGACAGAGGGCACACTAGCAATGAACCCACTAACCATCCTAAGCTCTGTTCACCCAAATTCAGGGGTATCAACAAAAACCCTAGTGGCAGTGAAATGAAGCTCAGAACCAGGTTTGGCTTCAGAAAAGGATAAAATATGCCCATGGCTGGGACTCAATCTTGGTGTTCTAAATCTCACCACATGGCAAGCACATGATAGAACTTGGGCACAAACAAACTTAACTAATTAGTACACTGTTTTATGCTGCTAGAGAGCAATAACAGCAACAGCAGCAACAGCAGCAACAGCAGCAGCAGCAGCAACAGCAGCAACAACAACAACAAAAGATCCCAAAGCAACACTGTACTGGTGCAGGATGATGTCATTACACAGGTGAAAGTAGGTTCAAGATACAACAAGACCTGTCATTGGACATGAAGGAAGGGTGGATGGGAGAAAAGTTTGAGAGGGAGGAGGAGACTGGAACAAGAGACAGGGAGAAGCAGTGGAGAGAATATGAAGGCAGATGTTAAGATTCCTCACTGCACATTTACAGATTGTTATGAATATTCTTAAGGGATGGATGTGGACAGGGCTCTGTATATCTAGGTGGGCAATTATATCTTATCAATTGGATCAGAAGTTATTGTGTTGTGTGTTCTTTCATGTGGCAATTTAAGTTCAAGAGAGTGTGTGGTGGCTGGAGACACTAGGCTGTCACAGAATTGGGATGTATATTTCTGGCATGGTGGCAACCTGCCTTGGGAACTAGATTGGTAGAGAGAGGTTGTTGCCAGGCTCAGAGAGAAGCCATCAGCAGTGTGATATGGGGTAGAGCAAAGCAGGTGAGAGGTGTTGCTGACTGAGATGAAGGTATCTACCAGATATCTTGGGGCCCTATGGTGCCAGGTCTAGTGCAGGGTAAAAGACAGCATTCTTCATAATTTTACAGCAACATACTGGGAATACAAGTTTTCTCATTTTAAGTAATATGTAATCAGGACTCACCATAATTCTGTGATCAAACTGTATTTTGTGTATAGGTTTAGCAAGCTCCCTGAATGACTTCAAAATAGCAAAGGGACCAGAGAATCAGGTGATACCCATAGGGTATCACTATTCCAAGATGGAGCACTATTAGCTCAGAAAAATAGAATTGCTATTGTAGCTGCTCTCAGGGTCTTCCCTGCTTCTGATAGGAGAAGATGATACTAATTGTGAGTCTAATACCATGGAATGCATGTACGCGCGCACGAGCACACACACACACACACACACACACACACACACGTGTTATTTTGTGTGTGGGGGGCATATTGGCTACCCATGAGGATAATTCTTTTGAGTATGAGTTGACATAATGACTGATTTCTAATGACTAATATATAGCAAATTATAGGGAGCTTCATTGATAGTGCCAGGAAAATCTGATTGTGCCATCTCTTAAAACTTTCTTTTTGATCTGCCCTTTTCCTCTTTCTTAAAAGAAAACCAGAATGCCTGGTTGTGTGAGCCATCTTATGACCAGGACTTCATGGCCTCAGTTAAAGACAGTACACAGTTAATCTGTCAGCATCCATTCGAATGTGGAAGTGTATTGTCTTCTTGGTAGTCATCGAGATGGCTACAGTCTTGCTTGATACACAGTAGCCTTTTGAGACCACTCAATTTAGGGGACCCAACTAATTCAACTTCATACCTGAAACTCAAACATCTATAAAGATGATAAATTTTATTTTATAACTCACAAAAAGTTGGTCTAATTTCTAATGTAACCACGGGTAATAAAATTTTGGTATGATCCCTAATATAAGTAGCTCAAAGTTTTGGTACAACTTTTAATATAACCATAAACAGCTCAAAGGTTTGATGACTCAATAAATCTGTTTAAACATCAGCATCGAAGGACAGGTCTGCTGAGATAGAACACTCAAGGTACCCTGCAATTAGCCAGGGCACTGTCAAGAAGTTTCAAGCTGTGGCATACCAGGGGAACACTCAGATGTTTGGTAGCCAATTCCCTGAGATGAAAGGGAACTTAGTTCAGAGGAGAGAACAGCCAGGATTGATAGAGAATTTGATTTCATAAGTCAGAGTACCAGAGACAAGAGAACTTGTAGATGTAAATTGCATTTGCCTGATGTAATTGTCATCTCAAAGGTTACAGCTGAATAAGCTCACCCTATGTAGTTATTTCTAAACTCTGGATGGCTGGTGAAAATCAGCTGTTCTGTCTCAAACTCCTCTCCAAGCTGACTGATTTAATCTTGCTTCTCTCAGTTTCTCACCAAGTTGCTCTGCTCAGCCTCAAACTAACTCTTGCAGTTTGTTCTAATCTTTTGGCCCATTCTTATTCTCCGGCTTTAACTGCCTCTGCTGACCTGCATTGAAGCACATAAACTCACTAAGGAACTCATTTCTACTGCACTGCACTCACTTCACTGACTCCCTACTGACTCACTCTCTCTAGCTGCACTGCTATGAAATAGCTTCTCTTTCCTGTGCTATCCTCCTGAGAGTTGTCCTGTCTCTGACTCATCCTGTCAAATCCCTCTCTGATTCATCACGTTGTCTGCCCCTCAATTATATGTCACTTTCAATTATAGCTGTTTCCTTCTAGAAATTAATTCCACCTTAAAGATGCATACTAAGGGCATGTCTATACTCCAGCCTGAGGGATTAAAGGCATGCCATTCCAGCCTGATCACACAGACTTAGCAGGTCTCTGGATGTGCTCCCTTGCCAGAGCAGTCACATTGCTGTACTAAAATTTTTTTATGAAAGTTCTGCAAGGGAAGAAATCTCTGGACATTCAGAAAATGCCTCTGAGAACTACTGCTGACAAGGATGAGAACCATGGAGAAGGTTAATGATAATATTGCCCGGAACCCAACAGGGAGAATGGGAAGGCTGGTTCTGTCACTTAGGATGGAAACTCTAATGCTTATGGGAGTTAGGCAATGTATTCAGCATAGATGGCTACAGTAAGTAGTGGTAAGCTTCACCTGATGTCTGCCTCAATCATGCTAACTAATTCTTCAAAGGTGAGTCTGAAAGCATAAAAGAGTATCCAAGGGTATTATCTGTGACTCAGTGAGGGTCTTGACAATACTCATAGATTCATATCTCTGGGGATTCAAAATATCCAGCACACAGTTTCATAGTATTCCCAGTGTCTAGGATCTAGTCAGGAATGCTAGGGGTACAGAGGCATAATGTATGACATTCAGTGAAAAGAATAAACAACCAAGTCTTACTCAGAACTGAGAACTGTCAGAATCACCATGAGGGATAGCAAAAGATTGTACGGTAGATACTGAAATCACTGTGTGGTTAGACATTGTCTTAGTTGGGGTTTTACTGCTGTGAACAGACACCATGACCAAGGAAAGTCTTATAAGAGCAACATTTATTTGGGGCTGGATCACAGGTTCAGAGGTTCAATCCATTATTATCAAGACCATAGCTTGGAAGCATCCAGGCGGAAGAGCTAAAAGTTCTACATCTTATTCCGAAGGGAAACAAGAGGAGACTGGCTTTCAGGCAGCTAGGACAAGGGTTGTGAAACCCAGACCCACAGTGACACACTTCCTCTAACAAGGACACATCCCTTAATGGTGGCACTTCCTGGACCAAGAATCTTCAAACTACCACATATGATAAAGACCAATGTCCAACTTACCGAGATGAAAACATAATATGTAAAGTTAAAATATTTTAGATAATATGAATAACTAACGGTATGGAAGGGTATTTGAATAATTCTGATAGCCTGTTAACCAATACGTGAATGAAGTAGAGAGAGGAAGGAGAACCCCCTCTAAAGGGAAGAGCACTGAAGAGACTTCAGTCAATGGATGCAGTGGCTCACGTCTCTGCATATCTATTTGTCCCCTGGTGTTCTCCTCCACCATCTCCTTGTATAGAATGTTCATTCAGATCCTTGGACCACAATCATATTTGACTGATGAGAACTTCATTTCACTGTGTTTAGGAAATATATCACTGGGAATAGAATTTTAAGTGATGAACCTTTAACTTCTGTCCATTGAAACTGTTCCTCTTTCTTCTCATTTGCACTCACTCAGACAGGGATTTTGCTGGACTCACTACTTTTGTCCCTAGGGACATGCATGCTTTCGCTTCCCTGGCTTTTATAATTTTTCTCTTTTGCACCTCCTTGAACAGTTTAGTGACCATGTTTTAATAAGTTCTGGATTTTGTTCAGCCTCTCCTGTTCTGATGGTATCGAGTTCCTTGTGTAGAAGAGCTTACAGTTTAATTAAGTTGGGAAAATGTTCTCACTATTTAAAGACTGTGTGTATCTCCTTCCAGTTACTCATATATCACTGGACAATTGAATGTCGTGATTATCCTCCATACGACCATTGGGTCCTGGTTCAAACCCATTTCTAAGGAAAGACCAAAGGCAGAAACACTCCAAAGGCTCCTTAGGCAAGAGCATGCCTGGCACAGTTGGAGTGAGACCAAGAGAGAGAATTAAGGTAAGAATAAAGTGAGCATGCTTGTTCTGAGCAATACAGGAAGGCTGTGAAGCCGGGCAGGAATGTGTATTGACATGTTCTGTGACACATGTCACCACAGGCTATAGCAGGAAGAACAAAAGAGACAACAAGGCGCCACTTCCAGGCACAGCCACAGGGTGAGATTTTGCTACCATGGAGATTTTGTTTGTGTGGTTACTTCAATGCCTGTGTCTTCCCCTTGGGGAAGCTCTGCAAACTAGCACTTTTTTTAAGGCTCGAATCAGCTGGGGTGAGGCAAGAAAAGACCTTGCAACCTGTTAGCTGTTCAATAGACATTTGGTTAGTAATCCAGTAAGGGGAAGGGTGAGCGACTGATGTTTAGAAAGTATAATTTATACTTCTTTCCGTTTCTACAACTGTCCCACATCCTTGTGGATCTGCATTCGATAAGTCTCAGGGTATTATTTCCTGCTTCTGACCAACTTTCACACATTCTTTGGCATAAATTCCCCTAAAGAAAATTTGTAGAAGAGGAAATAAAAAAGGCCTTCTAGACTATCAAGGTTAGCTCTTTGAAGTCTAAACAGTGGACACAGAGTCTCAAGGTTTACATATTGCCAAAAACTAAATGCACACAAGAGAGAAGTGGTGATGAATTTTCCTGTCCTGTGGGAAATAAAACTGGATAATAGAAGTCTATTTATAGTCAGAGCTGTAAAGTGCCTCTGGGAAAGCAATAATATTGGGGCAAGTGATCTTGTTTTCTTAAAATTTTAATTAAAAAAAAAAGAAGAAATCTCAGTTGCATTTGCCATCCATACATAGAAGGAACCAAGCCTATAGAGTTCACCAGGTCTGAACCCAGTCCAACTTTCTGACCTCCAGCAGCATAGGTAGTACACCAGCATAGCATGAGTGGTAGGGGAGACTGAACCATAGCAATGTACCGCAATTGGTTGGCAAGACTCGATACATTTTACAGTGATACATTTTACAATGATACCTTTTACAATTGATACACTTTAGTTTATTCTCTAGTGACCCCTTATTGGGTTGAAATTTAGATTTTCCTATTTACATAGCTCTAAGAAAAGTTTAAAATAGAACAAGAATGGCTCCCATCCTTTTGATTGTTTCACCTCTGAAGAGACCTTTTCTTGGAGAATAGAAGACATTTCTCTCACTGTCAAGCAAGTTCCGATGACTAACTAAAAACAAACCCTGACTTTTCTTCCTGAACAATTTGCATACAAGCCATTTGTTTATATAGGTGCAAAGGCTTCAAGATGCTGCCATTCCCCAGTGACACCCTCAGTGTCCATATTTTTGACCAGCATTCCCGGAGGTGCCAAAACAGGCTTTCTGTGCTCCTTTCAGGACAGAACAAACTGAAAGTGAGATGGAGATTTAAAACTTAATCAAAGGTTTTTCCCTCCTTAAGTCTATGTCTCAGGTTAAAAAATAATAATAATAAATAATGTGAGGTCCGAATTGAACTTCTTCCAGGGCCTCCTAAATGAGACCCACAGAGGCAGTGATTGATGTAAAAGCAAGAGGCGTTTAATCATTCTGACATGTCGGGGTCCTCCCACTTCAAGGGGAGACAACCCTGAAGAGGTATAAACCTTGCAAACAATTGGGACAGAATTCAAACAATTGGGGCAGAATTTACATAGTGGTAACTAGGCAAGGCACTATGGGCATTTGGTGAAGCAAAACAACTTTAAGATCAGACTCAGTGTACTGTTCAAGACTTTCCAAGGAGGGTCAGTAGAAGCCACAGGTACTTTGTATGATGGTTTGGCTTGTAGCTGTTCCAGGAACTAAACCAGCTTTTTTCTTCCTGGAAGGGAGGGGTTCTTGTGCTGGGAAGTTTGTAGTAGGAATTTTCCCACTGGCCCCAGACTGGCCCCAACTCTGACTCTTTCACTATCACTACCCAAAGTAATTTTGCGAAGTTCTAGAAAAAATAAATATAACAGATGAGTTATGACTGCTTCATATAACCAAGCATTTGTTTTCCTCCAAATTCGAATCAAATTATTATAGGCAATTACTATCTATTTTAATTTATCTATTGTTATGGTTAATCTTGATTCTCATCTGAAATCAGCATAGAAACAAACTTGTGGAATCATCTAAGTTAGATCCATTGAGGAGGAAGATTCAAACTAAATGTGGGTGGATCCATCCCATGGGCTGAGACCCTGGTCTGAATAAAACGAAGAAATTAAGCTGTGTACAAGAATGAATCTCTGCTCCTACATGACTGCATGGGGGTGTGGTGACTAGGTGACTCGAACTTCTGATGTCATGCCTTCACAGCCAGGATGGACTATACACTCAACTTGTGAGCTAAAATGTATCTGCCCTACATTAAGTTACAGTTTTAGTTTTTCATTTTTAAATGTTAGTAAGAAGATGAATAGTTAATGCTTATAGTATCTCACCTCTCAATACAGCCTTGGGCATTGTTTTAGTAATACTATTACTGTGATGAAATACCACCCTTGAGGAGGAAAGAGTTTATTTCACTCAAAATTCCATATCACAGCTCATCATTAAAAGCAGAAACTCAGTTATATGGGCAGAAACTCAGGCTAGGCAGGAATCATGAGGTAGGTGCTGATGCAGAAGCCATGGAGGGTGATGCTTCCTGGCTTGCTTCACATGGCTTGTTCATCCTGCATTGTTATAGAACCCAGGACCAGTCAGCTAGAGATGGTCCCACCCACAATGGGCTTGGTTCTCCTGCTTCGGTCACTAATTAAGAAAATGCTTTATAGGCTAGACTACTGCCCAATTTTGTGGAGTCATTTTCTCGCCTGAGCTCTCATATCCCATTGATGTAACTTATGTCAAGTTGACTTAAAACTAGCCAACACATTTATGTTTCACTGAGATGGTTTAAGGAGTGTTCTCCTGCCCTGAGGAGGATCACAGAGTCATAGACCTCATGTCTATGGTGATCTGAGCTTGACACCTCATGTCTGTGATGATCTGGGCTTGATTTAGTGTCCTGCTGTCATTGCCTTGAAATTATTCCTCCTGGGGTTGGAGATTTAGCTCAGCTAGCAAGCGCAAGGCCCTGGGCTCGGTCCTCAGCTCTGAAAAAAAAATTATTCCTCCTTTTTTTCTTAACCTTTTAATTGTTTCTTTGGAATTTTAAAAGCAAAATACATTTATTTGTAAACAATGATACATTTAAAGTTATAACTTAGAGTCGACAAAGCAAGTTTCTTTGGGGTTTCAAATTCCTAGTTATGCTGTTCTTTGAGATTGAAGACAATAAATTAGGATTGTCCAGAATTCTCAGAATTTTCAAATTGTATTATTTTAAACATATCACTAAAAATTACTACACGCTATTTTAAATAGCTGTAATACTTTTTAGTGACTAAAACACACTGTTTAGTGTAGCTTACAAAGAAGTACATCCTTTTACAGGAAGTGAAAGAGTAGAACGTAGTCAAAGCAATTTTAACACAGACTAACTAATCCAAGTTGGCCCAAAGCAGCCTTCTCAGGAGAGGGCAGGTGGCCCAGACTGTGGTAGTAAAATTGCAGAGATTAAGAAATGGGGCAAAGGAACTCAGCAATGAAAAAGACAGTAGCGGGCATCCAGGAAACCCACAAATATCCCTGACTTTCATTTTAACATTACCTCCATGAGGAGTTTTTTTTTTTTTTTTCATCAATAACTAGTGGAAGGGCCAGACCCCAGGGCCTCCCTCTTTCTAAGCCTGATGATGAAGGAAGAAGGTCAGAAAGGATTTTTTAAGATTGACTTTGGGAAAATTTGCCAGAAGAGAATAGTCTGAATAATCAGGAATTGACATTTTTTTCCTAATTTTTCCTACTAAGTAAATTTCTTTCTCTCTTGCATATGTATATTCCCATTTGCATATATGTGCATATTTATATACTTTATTGCATGTACCCACATTTTACACACACACACACACACACACACACACACACACACACACACACACACATTTAAAGTGAGAAAGAAAGAGAGAGAGGGAGAGAGAAGGAGAGCTCTTAATTATATAACCTATGCTGGCACTGAACTTACTATCCTCCTTCTTCCTCTTCTAAATTCTGGTACTACAGGCAAGAGTCATCATGTGCTTTTTTTGACATAAATCTGTTTGAATTGTAACATATAATACTTTTGTGTCTCCCAGTGAAGTGGGCTAGATAAAAATTCAAACCTACAGGCTCCTTCCAAACTACATCTGCACGGCCCAGAGTTAACCCTGTGGCACAGTTCTTTGGACCCAAATCCCTCTGGAGAGAGCTGGTCTTCTAGGAGTGCTGATACACTTAAGATCACAGGCTCACTTGCTTACAAAAGGGACAGGCTCCAGTCAGAGAGAGCAAGATCAGATAACACCAGAAATAACAAGACGTCGAGAGGCAAACACAGGAACCTAAGCAACAGAAACCAAAGCTACTTGGGATCATCAGAACCCAGTTCTCCCACCACAGAAAGTCCTGGATACCCCAACACATCGGAAAAGCAAGAGTTGGATTTAAAATCACATCTCATGATGATGATAGAGAACTTTATGGAGGACATAAATAATTCCCTTAAAGAAATATAGGAGAACACAGGTAAATAGGTAGAAGCCGTTTAAGAGGAAACACAAAAATCCCTTGAAGAATTACAGGAAAACACAACCAAACAGGTGAAGGAATTGAACACAACCATCCAGGATCTAAAGATGGAAATAGAAACAGTAAAGAAATCACAAAGAGAGACAATTCTGGAGATAGACCTGGGAAAGAGATCAGGAGTCATAGATGTAAGCATTAACAAGAGATAGAATAGAGAATCTTAGGGGCAGAAGATACAGAAAACACTGACACTACAGTCAAAGAAAATGTAAAAAGCAAAAAGCTCCTAACCCCAAACATCCAGGAAATCCAGGACACAATGAGAAGACCAAACCTAAGCATAATAGGTATAGAAGAGAAGGAAGATTCCGAACTTAAAAGGCCAGTAAATATCTTCAACAAAACTATAGATGAAACTTCTCTAACCTAAAGAAAGAGATGCCCATGATCATACAAGAAGTCTACAGAACTCCAAATAGACTGGTCCAGAAAAGAAATTCCTCCCATCATATAATAATCAGAACACCAAATGCACAAAAAAAAGAAAGAATATTACAAGCAGTAAAGGAAAAAGGACAAGTAACATATAAAGGCAGACATATCACAATTACACCAGTCTTCTCACCAGAGACTCTAAAAGCTGGGAGATATCATATAGACCCTAAGAGAACACAAATGCCAGCCCAGGCTACTATACCAAGCAAAACTTTCAATTAACATAATGGAGAAACCAAGATATTCCATGACAAAACCAAATTTATATGATATCTTTCCACAAATCCAGCCCTACTAAAGATAATAGATGGAAAACTCCAACACAAGGAGGGAAACTACACCCTAGAAAAAGCAAGGAGTAAGATTCTTGCAACAAACCCAAATAAGAAAGCCACACAAATGTAATTCCACCTCTAACAACAAAAGTAGCAGGAAGCAACACTTTTCCTTAATATCTTGTAATATCAATGGACTCAATTCCCCAATAAAAAGCCATGGACTAACAGACTGGATACATAAACAGGACCCAGCCTTTTGCTGCATACAGGAAATACAGCTCGGTGACAGTCACTACCTCAGAGTAAAAGGCTGGAGAGAATTTTTCCAAGCAAATGGTCCCAAGAAAAAGCTGGAGTAGCCATTTTAATATCAAATAAAATTGACTTTCAACCAAAAATTATCAAAAATGATAAGGAGGAACACTTCATTCCTGTCACAGGAAAACTCTACCAAGATGAAGTCTCAGTTCTGAACGTCTATGCTCCAAATGCAAGGGCACACACATTCATAAAAGAAACTTTACTAAAGCTCAAAGCACACATTGCACCTCATACAATAATAGTGGTGGACTTCAACATCCCACTCTTATCAATGGAGAGATCATGGAAACAGAACCTAAACAGAGACACAGTGAAACTAACAGATGTTATGAACCAAATGGACTTAACAGATATTTATAGAACATTTCATCTTAAAACAAAAGAATATAGCTTCTTCTCAGTATATCATGGTACCTTCTACAATATTGATCATATAATTGGTCACAACACAGGCCTCAGGAGGTACGAGAAGATCACAGTAATCCCATGCATCCTATCAGATCACCAGGGACTAAGGCTGGTCTTCAATAATGGCAAAAAACAACAGAAGCCCCACATAAACATGGAAACTGAACAAAGCTCTATTCAATGATAACTGGGTCAAGGAAGAAATAAAGAAATTGAAGGCTTTGTATAATTTAGTGAAAATGAAGGCATAACATACCCAAACATATGTAATACAATGAAGGCGGTGCTAAGAGGAAAATTCATAAAACCTCCAAAAAGAAACTGGAGAGAGCATACCCTGGCACCTTAAGAGCATACCTGAAAGTTGCAGAATGAAAGGAAGCAAATGCACCCAAGAGCAGTAGACAGCAGGGAATAATCCAACTATGGGCTGAAATCAACCAAGTCAAAACAAAGAGCTCTATACAATGTATCAACAAAACCAGGAGCTGGTTCTTCCAGAAAATCAATAAGATAGATAAACCCATAGCCAGAATAACCAGAGGATACAAAGATGGTATCCAAATTGACAAAAATCAGAAATAAAAAGGAGACATAAGAACAGAAACCCAGGAAATCCAAAAAAATCATCAGTTCCGACTACAAAAACCTATACTCAACAAAACTGGAAAATCTGGATGAAATGGACAATTTTGTAGACAGATACCAGGTACCAAAGTTAAAACAGGGTCAGATAAACTTTCTAAACAGTCCCATAACTTCTAAAGAAGTAAAAGCAGTCATTAAAAGTGTTCCAACCAGAAAAAGCCCAGGACCAGATGGGTTTAGTGAAGAATTCTATCAGACCTTTAAAGAAGACCTACTACCAATACTCTTCAAAGTTTTCCACAAAATAGAAATAGAAGAAACAGTACCAAATTCATCCCATGAAACCACAATTACACTCAAACCTGAGCATACAAATGCCTAAAAAAGAAAGAAAACTTCAGACCAATTTCCCTTATATCGTTGCAAAAATACTCAATAAATTTTCACAAACCAAATCAAAGAACGCATCAAAACTGTCATCCATCATGATCAAGTAGGCTTCATCCCAGGGATATAAGGATGGTTCAATATACAGAAATTCATCAACATAATCCACTATGAAAACAAACTAAAAAAAAAAAAGCCCACATGATCATTTCATTAAATGCTGAGAAAGCATTTGACAAAATTCAACACCGCTTCTTGATAAAAATCTTGGAAAGATCAGGAACTCAGGGCCCATACCTTACGTACAGTAAAAGTTATATATAGCAAACAAGTAGCCAACATCAAACTAAATGGAAAGAAAATTGAAGCAATCCCACTAAAATTAGGGACTAGACAAGACAGCTCATACTCTACCTACCTATTCAATATAGTACTTGAAGTCCTAGCCAGAGCAATTAGAGAACAAAAGGAGGCCAAAGGGATACAAATTGGAAAGGAAGAAGTTAAAATATCATTATTTGCAGATGATGTGACGGTATACTTAAGTGACCCCAAAAATTCCATCAGAGAACTCCTTAAACTGATAAACAACTTCAGCAAAGTGGCTGGATATAAAATTAACTCAAACAAATCAGTAGCCTTCCTCTACTCAAAGGATAAACAGACTGAGAAACAAATTAGGGACACAACACCCTTCACAATAGTCACATTTAATATAAAATGTGTAACTCTAATCAAACAACTGAAAGATCTGCATGGCAAGAATGTCAAGTCTCTGAAGAAAGAAATTGAAGATCTCAAAAGAAGAAAATATCTCCCATGCTCATGGATTGGCAGGATTAATATAGTAAAAATGGCCATCTTGCCGAAAGCAATCTACAGACTCAATGCAATCCCCACCAAATATCAACTCAATTCTTCATAGAGTTAGAAAGAGCAACGTGCAAATTCATTTGGAATAACAGAAGACCCAGATAGCAAAAAAAAACTATCCTCAACAATAAAAGAACTTCTGGGGGAAATCACCATCCCTGACCTCAAGCAGTATTACAGAAAAACTGTGTAGTATTGGTACAGAGACAAGAAGGTAGATCAATGGAATAAAATTGAAGATCCAGAAATGAACCCACACACCTATGGTCACTTGATCTTCAACAAAGGAACTAAAGCCATCCAGTGGGGTTCGGCATTTTCAACAAAATGGTGCTGGTACAACTGGAGGTCAGTATGTAGAACAATGCAAATTGACCCATTCTTGTCTCCTTGTACAAAGTTCAAGTCCAAGTGGATCAGGGACCCTTACATAAAGCCAGATGCACTCAAACTAATAGAAGAGAATTTGGAGAAGAGCCTTGAACATATACATGGACACAGGGGGAAATTTCCTGAACAGAACACACCAAACACTTATGCACTAAGATCAAGAATTGACAAATGGGACCTCATAACATTGCAAAGCTTCTGTAAGGCAACCAACAGATTGGGAAAATAATACTCTTGTGGTAAAAAAAGGGGGGGGGAGGGAACTGTTCTGGAGCATACCCTGGCAGTTGGGCTTTTGCTATTTCTGGCTCCAGTGGACCATTGGAACTAGCAATAATTTATCTCAGCAGCTCCATGCTGCCTCAAGTACTCTCTGACTAGGCAAATCACTGCCACACCAGTTTCATACAGAGACTGCCTATCTTGCAGCTCTCTTACTGTGAACTCTGTTCACATTTCCAGCATCCACCCCCTGGTACCAGTGGCTGCTCCCCCTGTTAAATGTCTACTGCTGCTCTGTTTACATGCTCAACATCTACAGACTAATAGTTACGGTGTAAATTCTCAACGACCCGTTAAAATCAAGACTCAACACACTGCACCTCAACCATCAGATTTATACGTTAAATTCTCAATCCACAAGACATGCGTATGCACGTATGTATTTATTGTGTAATAAACTTACAACCAGTTGATAAGGATATAAACCACCCACCTAGATAAGATAAATTTACCTACAGAAATCCATCCCAATTACCTTGGCAATTCAAGACCACCCAGATCTGGGTCATCTTTCTGTCTCTATCTTGATTCTTCTTTCTTCTCCTTCTCTACTGCCTTACAAAAACTTTGTCTCTGCCTTATTTTTTACTGTTCAATCATGGCCTTGATGTAACTTGTGCCAGCCCTCACCTGCATATAGACATCAACCTACTTAACCTTACTACAAAATGGGGTACAGAGCTAAACAAAGAATTCTCAGCTGAGGAATATCGACTGTCTGAGAAGCACCTAAAGAAATGTGCAACATCCTTAATCATCAAGGAAATGCAAATCAAAACAACCCTGAGATTCCACCTCATACCAGTGGAATGGCTAAGATCAAAAACTCAGGTTAGAGCAGATGCTGGTGAGGATGTGGAGAAAGAGGAACACTCCTCCATGGGTGGGATTGCAGACTGGTACAACCATTCTGGAAATCAGTCTGGCAGTTTTGCAGAAAATTGGACATAGTACCTCCTGAGAACCCAGCTATAACATTCCTGGGCATATACCTAACAGATGTTCCAACATATAGCAAGGACATATGTTCCACTACGTTCATAGTAGCCTTACTTATAATAGCAGAAGCTCGAAAGAACCCAGATGTCCTTCAATGGAGGAATGTATACAGAAAATGTGGTACAAATACACAATGGAGTACTACTCAGCTATTAAAAAACAATGACTTCATGAAATCATAGGCAAATGGATAGAACTAGAAAATGTCATTCTGAGTGAGGTAACCCAGTCACAAAAGATCATACATGGTATGTACTCACTGATAAGTGTACCTTAGCCCCAAAGCTCAGAATATCCAAATACATTTCACAGACCACAGAAGCTCAAATAGAAGGAAGACCAAAGTGTGGATGCTTCAGACCTTGTTAGAAGGGGGAACAAAAATACTCACCAGAGGAAATATGGAGACAAAGTGTGGAGCAGAGACAGAAGGAAAGGGCATCCAGAGACTGCCTCACCTGGGGATCTATCCCATATACAGACACCAAGCTCAGACACTATGGCAGATGCCAAGATGTGCTGATTGGCTGAAGCCTGATACAGCTGTCTCCTAAGAGGTTCTTACAGAGCCTGACAAATACAGAGGTGGACACTCATAGCCGATCACAGAATTGAAAATGGAGTCCCTAGTGGAGGAGTTAGAGAAAGGACTGAAGGGACTGAAGGGGTTTGCAACCCCATAGGAAGAACAATATTAACCAACCGGACTCCCCCTCCAGAGCTCCCAGGGACTAAACGACCAGCCACAAAGAGTATACATGGAGGGACCCATGGCTCCAGCCACATATGTAGCAGAGAATGGCATTGTCAGGCATCAATGGGAGGAGAAGCCCTTGGTCTTGTGAAGACTCATTTCCCCAGTGTTGGGGAATGCCAGGGTGGGGAGGCTGGAGGGAGTGGGGGGAGAACACCCTTATAGAGGCAGGGGGAGGGTTTCTGGATGGGAAACCAGGAAAGGGGGTAACATTGGAAATGTAAATAAAGAATATATCCAATGAAAAATTCCAACCTAAGTAATTTCGACAGTCATTCTCCATTTTTACTTTCTTTGTCTTAGTTCCTTTTTAGTTCTCTTAACATTCTTTATCAAGTGCCCTGTATTCTGCAGGAAGAATGCACTGCCCCAGACATACATCGGCCCACACTAAGCATTCTGGACAAAAGACAGGAGAACACCACTGGGAAGCAAGAAGCACTTGTAACCATGGGTCCTGAGCTCTAACTGCTGGTCATCTGCTGTGGTGGTTACTGACCATAGAGATGCTGTCCCATGGTTTTCCTGGATTTTAACATTTCTTTCCCTTTGATTGCCATGTGCATCACAAATTATGAAACATAAAGCAAAAAAATAAACCAAACCAAACCAAACTACCACCACCACCACCACCACCACCACCACCAACAACAACAACAACAACAACAACCAGTTGATCACATCAACACACACAGTCCTCAGAGTAAGAAGTCTAATATTAGGCACACCCTGAAATATTACTTATCTATGCTAAGCGTGAGGAGCAACTCCCTGAGATTCTAAATGGATCTCAGTAAAAAGAAAGCTCAAATTCCAAATGGATCTAACTATAAAGAAAGCTCATAGGCTGTCAAACTAAAATGCTATTGATTTTAGAAAATCAGAGAAGTGTAATACAAAGATTCCTAGTCTCTACATCAATTACAATTAAACCCCAATGTTGGAGCGCTTTCTTCACAAGACACCTTCTTGAAGGAAAGAGGAAGGAAGGAGTTCCTGGGTGCCCAATTCAATGCATTCAGAGAAGAGACTCAACAAAGAGTCCAGAAGTAGAGGCTCTGCCATGTCCTCTATGTTGAAAAGTATCCAAGGGGGACGAGTGAATGGACATCTCCCAATTACACTGAGCCCTAGTGTCTGTTCTTGATACTTTCACAAAGTCCATCCTGTGAGGTTATTATGAAATAAAAGGCTTGCCCATACTTTTGGTCAAGTTCCAGGCTCCATACTGTTGTCGGTTAATATATCTCTAGTGATCTTCATTTGAAAAACAGAAATACCAGTTCACTAGAACCAGGGAAACTTATAATTGGACTAATGGTTCTTTTTCAATAAGGAGGAAGCTAATTAAGTAATAATCAGTTTTAGGAGCCTCCATTGCATGACAGATTTTTTTTTTCCCTGACAGTTAGAAGCCTGCAAGTTCTGAATTAATTTGTATGGCTATAAGAATGGCAAACTTATTAGTGTAACTCACTCTAGCTCCCAAATTGTCTCACACTTCTGAAAGAACAGTAATGATTAAAAAGTTCTATTTTCTTCAAATGCTCAACAGCTCTAAGGTTGGCGTAGGGCATAGTTTAAAGGCAGCGATTCTTGCTCTTGGAGGTTCTGAAACATTGAAAATTAAAAAAAAAAAAAAGAACTTTCCTAAAAATGAAGCAGAATGTCCCTGTGTGGAGCAAAAACTGTGCTTTCCTGGGAACCAGATGACTCAGAGTTGTCTAAAATCCAGCCTTGCTTGCGCTGTAAGCAGTTAAGGGCAGCAATCCGAGGGGGCAGAAAGTTGCCAAATTTGACTATTTTTCAGGTAAAAGAGGAAAGCATAAAGATCCAAAGCACAGATCACTCTGGGTGCTGTGAGAGGGACAGGAAGGGGCAGGTTTCCCATGACGTCATTTCCTCAGAGGTCCATTGCAATCCACACACCTGTGTTGCCGCGGGAGCAGGCTTTGTCACAAGGATCGCTGTTTGCTCAGAAAAACGCAGTCTGACCTCTACCTCACATAAGCTCTTCAGATGTCAGCAATTTCTCGGACACACCCTGCTCTGATTTGGGCTCTTGACTTCTAAGGAATGGTTATATGAAACCAGACAAATAAACAGACCATTCTTGACGTAGAGAAGTCAGATCTTCCCAGAGAGACTTAGTTGTAAAAAGATTCTAAATATATCCAAGAGGAGTCCTAAGTGTGATATGCTGGGCACCTTACTCATTTATTTCTGAGTGTTGATGGGGGCAACTGAAGCGTGGGCCGAAAACAGCGGTGACTCCTGCTCTAAGACACAACTGAGCAAATACCTGGGAAGACTAGGAGAAGACAGCCATGAAGGTCATGTGATCAGATACCTCTGTTATGTTTGCTTAACTCAGCAACAAAAATAAAACAATTACCTGAGCTGATGTCACGACTGTTGCTTATGAAACAAAGAACAATGCCATCTAGACACCTCCATTTAAAGAAAATCTTTTAAGTCTACTGCTGCGTGTAGGCATACGCTCAGCAAAATTATTGAACCGAGGTACAACTTCTCTATTTCTATTATCTATTTTCAAATAATCAAAGAAGTCTCACTTGTAATTGTGGAGAAGGAGCTTTGTGTTTGAAGGAGTTATCTCGCTCTGCTGGGAGGACTTCTGAGGAGCACCAGGCAGCAAAGTCCTCATTTATCTGCTTTCTCTGCACCAGGCCTGTTTGTAGGGGGCTGCCTGGTCAGGTCATGTGCCCTCCTTAGAGAGCAGCCAACATCTGCTGGGTAGTAAAGTCCCATGTATAAAATCTCGGCTGCTTCATTCTATGTTGGAAATCCCTTGGGAGTCACTCCAAATTCAGAGCTTGTCATGGACTGACTGGGACAAGCCCCTTTCATCCATGCTTTCTTCCCCTCAGACTTGTTCAGCCTCCAAGCTTGATGCAGTGAACACTCTGACTCTTAGGAACTTGTGCTTGATTGCTTCTGGTCTATAGTGCTTTCATCCTGACTCAGTCTCTGACTGTACCTCTTTGAGCTCCCTTGAGAATCATTGTTGAAACTGACCATCAGATAGCCATTCCACCCAGATGCTGTCTACCCTCTTTCCATTGTCCTTGTCCCATGATGCTCCTCTCTCTACCTTTTCTTACTTCAGACATGGGAGTCAGTATCAGGTTTCCTACCTTAGCTTCTGCTGTGTTTACACACACACACACACACACACACACACACACACACACACACACACTCATCCTGAAGCCATGTGGATTTATGTCACTCATGGCTCTGGGCTCTTTAGTTAATGCAGTACTTAGAACAACAGAGTTAAAAACAAATATGTTTACATTTGGTGACAAAGCAATGAATGGACTTACCTTCCTGCCAGGACAGCACAATAACAACTCAGAGAATTAGGGTTCAGACATGAATTAATTTTCCTCAATAGAACCTTGACACATGCAGCTAGTTTTTCTACATTATAGCAGGCATCTATGAAATAAACACAAACTCAAGGAATAGCTAGAACCAGGCAGGGAGTTTGAGAATCACACTGTGGTATGTTCCAGCACACTGGGGCAAGAGCGGGGTTTATTAAGACTTTGAGCTTGAAATCTGGGCAATTGCAGCTCTCCAGGCTTTCTCCTGACTCATTTTGCCCTCTGAAACATCATTTTAACACCCTTCCATACTTGTCTTTAATGTAGAAAGGGAAGACCCACAATTCCTGTGAGCTGGGAACAGTAAGTAGGCTGAGCTGGTGTCAAGCCAGAGCGTTCTCACAGAAAGCTGAGATCCCAACCCACCCTTAAATGCTTGTTCATTGGGTGTTTAATATATTTGAAGTCAATTCCTCATACTAAGGAAACTCTCATGGTCCACAGTCCCTCTCTCCTGTATCTCTCTCCATTTGGAAGTCCTTCAGAAATTCATGTCTTTCTAACTACATCCCTAGATACCCAGTACATTGCTTGGAGTTCTGCTTCTCATATTTTATAACATATTCCATTTGTGGTTGAAGATGCTAGAACAAAAAATATATCCTTGTACTATGAAAAAAAATCCAAGATGGACACAACTGTATAAAATCCCAAGTCATGAAATGAAAAAGGTTAGTAAATAAATTATGAAGCGAAATATATGGAATTTTTACATACCTCCCACCTAATTCTTAACTCAATGTATTTATTGTAATGCCAATATCAGTGCATAATTCCATTTTCAGTTAACATAATATAGCGAACCCCAGGTTCCTCCTCATTCATCAGATGGAGAACTGTCTGAAGAATCCACTCTGTCTGCTCTCTGACATCCAAAGTCTCCTAGATACTGTAAGTTACGCCCAGAGTCCAGCAATGTAGACCTGCTTACACTCTCCCTCTGCAACAATGCCTCAGACATGATAATACGCTGTTTTCTCCACTTTGAATGTGCCCACGTCCAGCAGGGTGACATCATTCCCCCAAATATCACACGAGGACAGTGAGACAAATAAAGAGAGAGTCAATAAAAACTGCTTGGGAAATGCCTGTATATTGACACACTTGAGAAATAACTTCCGGGTGACATAACTTGCAGACAATTTTACTGTCTGCGAGAGTAGGCAAAGAGAAATGTGCTGTGAGCAAATCTAACGGGAAGTGTTTTACCAGATTGCTAACATCTACTTGATATTCAAGTTTACAAGAGATTGGACTCACGTTAACAAGATAGTAAGGAGGGGGGTTATGCTTACATATTGATAAATCACGTAGCCAAGAACAAACCTCTGCATTCCATCGAAAAGATGCAAAAAGCAGTCGGCTCTAGTAGCAAACATGGACAGACAGCCCCGCTGTCGGCACACTGCAGGCAAGGGCTGCTTTGCTTAGAGTGGCGAGAAATTTGACATATTTCATTAAACTCCTGATTCAGGACAGTTTTTTTTCCTTGCTTTATTTCCCCCCTGAAGAGCAGGTCCTCACTCTCCTTCCACTTGTGATATAATTCAGAAAGAATAATATCATGTCTTAATTTAAAATGAGTGATGTGCTGTGGAGTCTCAGGCCATCCATCTCTCAGAGCTGGCAGCTTCCTTTCACCACTTATCCTATCGTCCAAAACACGTTTAAATTAAACACATATCAGCAGTAAATCTGTCAATGGCTGCCTTATTTATGACACTATTAGAAGAAACATTGATGCCCTTTTATAAACAGTGATAGGCGTGTTCCGATTCCTTCAGAGCTGAGATCAAAGCAGCTGAAATGGACTCTGATCCCTCACCAAGTTCTACTGTTTTGATGACCTTCAGGGTAGTTTACTAAATGTGTGCTCACACTCATAAAATACAGACAGGCAAAGGCAACATGGAGAAAGGCCTCCGTTTTGTGCACCAAAACTTGGAAAATACAAAATTATAAAATAACTCAGGGATTTGAAGGAAGGGAAAACTGTGGAACAAGATGGTTTAATCAGATGTCTAGAATCTGACCTACCTTTGATTTATGGTGCCTACAAAATTTAGATAATTTAATCTCAAAAGCTGAAAGAGGAAAACTGTTTAAGCACCAGCATGAACTAGTGAAGGCATGCAAGCCAAAAGACCACCTTAGTACAGTCACACCAAGGCAACCTACAGTAGAGCAAATATGCATGATGCCAGCCTGCAGTAGTGCAAGTATGCACAATGCTAGCCTGCAATAGTGCAAGTATGCACAATGCCAGCTTGCAGTGGTGCAAGCATGCACAATGCCAGGCTGCAGTGGTGCAAGCATGCACAATGCCAGGCTGCAGTGGTGCAAGCATACACAATGCCAGGCTGCAGGAGTGTAAGCATGTACAATACCAGCCTGTAAGCATACACATTGCCAGCCTGCAGTAGTGCAAGCATATACAATTATAACCTTCAGTAGTACAAGCATCTACAAGGCCAGCCTGCAGTGGTGCAAGCAAATTTATTTAAATTGTACATACATTCACATACAAGAGTACACAGTAGGTGATTCTATGATCCTTATCCAAAATGTGTGAAGTGATCAAGAAATCTTTCTTCCAGCAATGCTCATATTTAGCTGTTTTTCTTGATTGGCCTTAGTGACAGCAGGGTCGGTGTCTGCCTTTAGAATAAGCATTCCACTGTTGTTTTCTGTGCCTGCTCTACCCTGTATGATGGGTGAGTTAGAGACGGGCATCTTGTCTCTTTAATAAACTTGGAATCAGATGGAGACAGAGCATCGGGGGTATAAACGCTCTGTGGTCCTCACCTTTCTTGGGTTGGACAAGGACCCATGCCAGCATGAGGCTCTTGGATGAGTAAGAATATTTCCCTTGGGTTATAAATAATTTACAGTTAAACAACAGACAATAGAGACTTTTAAAATATGGTAACAACGTGTTTGACACTACTGAGAAGCAGAGAAAATTTCTCCTCCCTTTAAAACCAAGTGGCTTTGATTGCCTTGATTAATAGAGTTCAGTGGGGGTGTTTTGTAGCTCTCGAGGTCATAAAAGGCCATGAAACTTCTAACTTATTTATTGAAATACAAACAGTTGTAGCCCCTTGGCACTTCATAAGAAATATGACTACCCTGGCTTGTTGTAAGAAAATCCAATCCAAAATAAATGAAAGTAATATATTGAAAACATTTCTGCACCCCATGTCTAGTGTAGCATTGTGAACAATAGTTACTATATAAAGCAACCTAGCTGTCAATTCTCAGATGAATGGATGAGGAGAATCACACACCTCCCCCTTCCTGGTAAACACCAAGGGTTTGGGAGGCCATCATCATCAAGGTACCAGCATAATTAGACTCAGGAAGGGATCTACTTTGTGGCACCATGATGACTCCTCTGTGTGACTTAACTAGTGATATATAGTCTTCCTCCCCAAACACTAGCAGGTTAGGAATCTGGTTCTCTACAGGGATTGGGGGAAACAACAGGGGCAGTGTATTCATCCACTACACAGTGAGTACAGGTGAGGTACTCAGCTTGGGGCAATGAGGTCTGGGGCATGTGTGTGTGTGTATGTGTGTGTGTGTGTGTGTGTGTGTGTGTGAGAGAGAGAGAGAGAGAGAGAGAGAGAGAGAGAGAGGGAGAGACAGAGAGAGACAGAGCGACAGAGAGAGACAGAGATACAGAGAGATAGAGAGACAGAGAGAGACAGAGACAGAGAGACAGAGAGAGAATGTATATATGTCCATTGAGTGTATATTTTGTGGCCTTGGAGGTTGACATTGTGGATTCCCACAGTGAGGGTCCTGGGAACCAATCAGAGACCTTTTGCAAGAACAGCAAGTACACATGAACACTGAGCCCCAGAAAGAAAATATTTAGGAGTATATTAGAGAAAATCCTTCAGACAGACACAAAATGATTACAAAATATCATAGAGACATAGGACCAAATAGAAGGGGTTGAGAGCACACATAGCCCAAAGAACACTGAGTGCATTTGAAAAGAGTCATCATTTGAAGCATTTTAAATTCTTAAAGAATTAAGATGTGATAATAAATTTGAAAGGTAAGATACAACAAGATGCTAAAGTGCTCAAAGATCTTTCACAATTTGGAATTGGCAAGGTTGAGTGTACTGTAAGAGGTAATTTATACCGATTTTCTAACGGACGAAGAACACAATGCACAACATGATCCTCAGGTGCTTTAAAGACCCCCATTCATTGTTGTTATTTGTTACTGCAGAAGACATCAAAGGTAAGGAAGGAATAGATGGGACACTTAAAATCAAACAGTGAAACAATATTTTAAGCTCAAAGATATCAATGAAATGAAATAAAAGTTTAAATGTGTACTAATCTTCACAGAATTCAAGAGATGCGCCTTAAATAAGATGTGGAAATTCAGGAACAAACACTCTAAACAGAAATGTCTAGCATGTCATGACCCTGGCTGAAGAGGAAGGGAACTTTCAGACGAGGACTACTAGGCATCAAGAGGAACATTTTATAGCAAATGAGACCCGGCCTCACTGTAAAGACGCAGCAATTCTATAACACATTGTGTACACCCCACTAACCTGAACCCAGATAAAAGCAAAGCATTGGGAAATGAAAGGAAACGCAGACCTCCCCTCCTGCCATGGGGACGGGGTGTCTAAAGCAGCTGTCTCACTGGCAGACCGAAGAAATGCAATGTATGGAACAGTACCTGATCAAAGTGGTCAGCAAGGTGGGCCTTGGTGGCGAGTGCAGAGCCATGGAGGGACATCTGTCAAACTGACCATATGTTGAGCCCAGAAGCCATCCTGAAGTTTGGTGTCTGTGAAATGCAAGCTCAACTCTGACCCTAGTGGAATCCCTAGTGGAATTACACTAGAAATCAGCTATAGGAAAAAAATGTTATCTAGTGACCTCCAAGGCATTCAGTAATGCAACTGTATCAAAGTAAAGGGTCCAAGTGACAAAGAAGAAATCGAATGGAAACTAGAAACTGTTATACTGGGTATGAATCTGAGAAGTCATCTGACCTGAAGGCAACATGTGGGGATGCCCTCAGAGGCATGGGAGGTTATCAGATCATCCAGGACCTAGTTTTACAAAGAGATTGTAAGTTGACTGATGGGGATGCTGGGCAGCAAACTCAGGTCCCTCCTCTGGAAAATCAGCAAGGATTCTTAGCCACTGAACCATTGCTCTGACCTCTTCTTAGGCCTGACGTTTGGACTGGGGTGAGATGGGATCTCAGTATCTAAATTTGCATTTCTGTGATGAATACAGACGTTGAGAACAAGTTAGCGTGTCTGTTGGTGGTTTGGACTTCATCTCTTGAGAACTGTTGGTTTGTTTTATGTGTGCAATTATCAGCAGGATTTCTCGGTTCTTTTAATGTTTGAAGTTCTTCGAATGGTCTAAATATTAGTCCTCTGTCAGATGTGTAGCTAGCAGATTCCCGCTTGCCCTGTAGGCTGCCCTTTCCCTCAGCAATTTCTTTTGTTGCACAGAAACTTTTTAATTTTATGTAATCCCACCTGTCAATTGTTGGTTTTATTTCCTCAAGTATTATGGTCCTTGTAGGAAAATCCTTGCCTTGTAGCTTGAAGTTTTTTTTTTTTTTTTCCTTGAGCCCTTTCAGAGTTCCTGGACTTAAATTAAGTCTTAGATCAATTCTGAATGACTTTTTCATTTAGAATGAAAGAGACTAGGGCTTCATTTCATCCTTGTACATGTGGAAACTGGTTTTGTCAGCACTCTTGGTTAAAAGAGGCCATCTTTTCCAGCTTTAGACAACTCTGTCACAAGTCAGGTGTCTATAACTATATGGGCTGAGTTCTCCATTTTACTTCACAGGCTGACATGGCTGTGACATGCTGGTTTTGTTGCTGGGGTTGTAATGTTAGCACAGGAAACCTCCAACAACTTTTGTTTTCCTTGGGATCACATTGGCTAAAGCGTAGTGATTCATGTAAGAAGGTTAAGAGAAAAAGAAAAGGATTCAGCTCTTACTGGAGCTAAGGAAACTGCTAAGATTTTGCCTTAACAAAGCATTTTAAGTCTCTCTGACTTTACCTCACATTTGCAACTAACTAAAACCCAGTACCAGTGTATTAATAATGTTTACGTTGAAACTGTCTGTTGATTTCGGAGTCAGAAGATAAGAAATGTAAAATGGGAAACTGTGTCAAGAAAGAATGTTCTGTCAACACATCCCTGGGCTCTTGTGTATCAGGAGCGCAGAGCGCTTAGCCAGTTGAGGGTGGCTACCTTGCCTGAATCACGGGAAGGTCTTCCTTTGCTGGCAATACCTATGAAAGTTTAAAGTAGGTTTTAGAAGGGAAGTAAGAAATGAAGCTTAAAAGAAAATCCTGGGGCTTTCACTGTGATCTTCTATAATTTCAGAGCTAGGGTCTAGGTTTCCAGAAGGCTGTGTTATCATCCTTTCTGTGGTGTTCCCTTTTTTCTAGATCAGTGACTCCCTTTCTGGAAGAGCACATCTACAGCACTCTCAGTATCATTCATCTGAGGGTTTTGTGTTTAGTTGAGCAAAGTATTAGGTGGAAGGATATAAAGTTTCCAAAGAGATTAGGTTGATTTAATGTCATTCTGTAAGTGTGGAGTTATTAGAGAATGGAACATGTGTAAATAACTCCAGATCCCTATCTACTGTGGTAGTTTGTAATGGATACCAGGCTACTGGAAAGGAGGCTGCATGCATGGCCGCATAGCCCTGCAAATCCAGAACAGAATGTTTTGCCAGAGAGATAGATTCTCGTGTCAGACTAGAGACACGATTATTGATTAGAATGGAGATGAGAAAAATTCTGCCCAGCCACAGAGAGATGTGTGCAGACCTCCAAGATGAATGACGCCCCCACAGTATGGCAGACTTCTGGCTTTGAGGTCAATGAATTCAACCCCTCTGAGTTTTCAGGGATAAAAAAAAAAATCTATCAGTAGATGAAGTCAAATTTCCATCGCTTCTCGGCCTTTTGGCTAAGATCAAGTGTAGATGAAGTCAAATTTCCTTCTCCTGTTTTAAACAGGTCAAGTATACATTAGAGGAGGAGAGGGGATGGGGCAGATCTTAAACAGAGAATTTCAGGGCATTGCTGGGCCATACTTTAAAACTTTCGAAGACTCTACAAAGTCAGTTGTTAAAGTTGGAATTCTGTTGGTTCCTTTCTATTTCTGTTCTGGCAGGTTTTGTGTGTCAACTTGACACAAGCTGGAGTTATCACAAAGAAAGGGGCCTCTCTTGGGAAAATGTCTCCATGAGATCCAGATGTAAGGTATTTTCTCAATTAGTGATCAAGGGTAGAAGGGCCCATTGTGGCTGGTGCCTTCCCTGGGCTGGTAGTCCTGGGCTCTATAAGAAAGTAAGCTGAGCAAGTCAGGGGAAGTAAGCCAGTAAGCAGCATGGACTCCATGGACTCTGCATCAGCTCCTGCTTCCTGACCTGCTTGAGTCCCAGTCCTGACTTCCTTTGGTGATGAACAGCAATGTGGAAGTGTAAGCTGAATAAACCCTTTCCTCCCCAACTCGCTTCTTGGTCATGATGTTTGTGCAGGATTAGAACCCTGATGAAGACAATTTCTTTATCCTAAAGACATTCATTTAACTATTCAACTCCTTTGGGAGTTTATTTTCAGGTACTTTTTTTAAAAAAAAGGTTTTGCTGTGTTCTGCTTAAATGTTGAATGTGGAGAAATGCAGTTGAGAGCACCTCACTTGCTCCTCCAGCACGAATATGTCTTTTTCCATGTTACTGAATATAACGTCTTATTGGGCCTTTAAAATCACTCTAGGGCTTTATTAACACACACACACACACACACACACACACACACACACACACACACACACACACGCACACACGCACGCGCACACACACACACTAGAATGGAACTGATTTGTTTCTTTGTCATTGGTTTCACGTGTACACATTTATATTTCTCTGTTTAAAAGAGAACTACTTGAATCCTCAGCTTACTTTTAAGTAGCTGTATCTATCTATAGGCCCTTTAAGGAGCTGATTTAGTTCCTTGTGAAATTTGGACATTCGTTTCTCATCAGATACAGGGCTGGCAAATATCTTCTCCTGGGCCAAAGAATGTCTTCTTTCTTCTTGACTCCTTTAAATAGGTGTGATTAAAAATTCTGCTTTCAAGTCTGTTTCCGTTCCATTGAGACTATATTGAAACAAGTCAGTATCTGTCTCAACATTGAGATTTTAATAGCTGGGAGGTGGTGGTGCACGCTTTAGTCTCAGCACTCAGGAGAGGCTAGCCTGGTCTACAGAATGCTGGGATACATAGAGAAACCCTGTCTCAAAAAACAAAACAAAACAAAACAAAACAAAACGAAACAAAACAAACAACTAAATAAATGTAAAATGTTTTAACTGTGTTTTTCTAGTGATTTTTTCAGTTCTGGGTCTTAAAGTTTAACTCATGTCTACTTTGAACTGATTTTTACTATTTGTGTGGGTAGGTGTTTTGTTTTTGGTTTGGTCCTTTGGTTTTTCAAAGCAAGATTTCTCTATATTGCCCTGGCTGTTCTGAAACTCGCTCAAACTCAGAGATTCACCTGCATCTGCCTCCCAGGTGCTGGGATCAAAGGCTACACCACTGCCCAGTTCTTCGAAGTTTACTTTATTATTTTTAATTATGTGTGGGCAGGCGTATCTGCATTTTGGTATATGTGCAGAGAAATTCAGGTGCCAGCAGAGGCCCGAGTTGCTGAGTCCCCTGGAGCCAGAATTACCCGGTCATGAGCATCCACCTGACAGGGGTGTTGGAAACAGAACTTATCTTCAGGAAGAGCATCAAATGCTCTCAACTCCTAAACCACATCTCCAGTCCCTCTGTTTGATGTTTTTAAGGATCTGGTTCTACTCTTCTTCGTGTAAATAGATGGTTTTCTCAATACTGTGCATTGGTGGAGCGGTGTTTCCCTTCTGTGTGTTTGCGGAACCTTTGTTTAGGTAGCTCCATCTGCGACGTCAGCCTGTATGGGGGACACTGCTTTCCCGTCAGGACTGTCGGCATTCTTCCAGCATTGCTGACCATTTGGTGATAAATCATCTGAGTTTGCATGTGTTTCACATGCTTCTCTGGATAGGAATATTGTTTTTCCTCTCCAGATTAGGAAGTTGTCTGCCATTATTTCTGTAAATAGGCTGTTTTTACCTTTTTCTTTTTGAACTTCGACAATGTATGTTTGGGTGTGTGCCATAGCACCATTAAAAAGCTCTGGGTTTTCTTCCCCTTTTGATTTTTCTGTTCATTCTTTTCCTTTCTTTTACCCCTCTCTTTTGGTGGTTCCAGATGACTTGTCTTTGAACTGAAAGGCTCTGCTCACTCACATCAGCTGCTGAAGCTCTGCAAAGTTCCTTGTTTCACTGTGTTCCCTGTGTTCCTTTATTTCTGTTTGGCTCTTGCTTATCTGGGCTGAGCATTTTATATTTTGCCTTTAATCTTTGTTTCACAGCTCTGTTTCTTGTTCATCTCTCCTCTGTTGTGATTCACAGAGTTTCCTTAGGGTGATTGTTTTGAAGTCTTTATTGGGGAATGTGCAGATGTTAATTTCTTTACTGTCTGGAATGGAGACCTTATTTCTTTTCCAGTCATCACAGTCTGTGAGCATCTGTGGTCCTTGTGACTTTGTGTTGATACTTGTGCTTGTAGAAATAGACTCTCTTCTAGAATTTAGATTGATTTACATGTGCGAAGTTTTTTACCAGTCATCCTGTCCAAGGATTCTAGAGTGACCAGCTATTATAGTAAGATCACAGAAAGGAATTTTTGCTGGTTTTAGATGGGCAGCTACATTTTAGGTCAGTGGGTAGATGGACTTGGTGCCTGGGTTCCCAAGTGTCCATATTATGTCTTGTGTTTAGGGCCAAGTCTAAAACCCAAGTCAACTGGGATAGGATTAGACCTTTGATGTGCATGAACAGGCCTGATGACCTGCTCTATAATGGGAAAAGGAGTCTTAGAATTTAGATGTCCAAAAGCCAGTCTGGATTCTGGACCTACAGGAGCTGGCCTATATCTTCAGTTTGTTTAGAAACTTAGTATATAGGTCCCAACTTGGAAATGGGGACAGACTGGATTTAGGGCTGGACTAAAATAAAAATTTCTAAGAGTAGGACTAGAAGTGGCGGCAGTGACGTCCACCTCTTTCTTCATCCTTATCTGTCCCTTGGAGTTGATCCTAGAGTTTGGAGAGGACAGCCTGTCCCTGGGACAGGTTGAGAAGCTAGGGCTTACGCCATATGCTGAGGTCACTAAGACACATTGTGAGGAGCAGCCTCCCTCCATCTTCCACTTAGACACAGGCTACCTATGTTGTACTATCTGGGCCTGGACTTTGGGGTGGGATAACTCTCCCCACTATGTGTGATTATCCTTCCTAACATCTTCAGCGCTCTTTCTTTCATTTCAGCAATCCACCTGATGCGAGAGCATCTCTTCCAGAGTCCTAAGATTTTGAGAAGAAGGTATTTCCTTGAAGGAATGCTTGTTCAAGTTGATATTTGTGTGAGGGGATGAACATATGGGACTCCCATTGTTCCATTCTGAATGTCACTTGAATACTTTCTTTGTACATGCTGTGATACTCGCTTGGATTTTGTGGTTTTTAAAGATTAATATGTATGAAGGTATTTATGAAAATTTCTTGTGATTTGATACCCTCATTTCTTCATGAACAGTGTCATTATAATCTACCTGTGCTGACTTTAAGGAAGAGACAAGTAATTTTCCTCATTCTGTATAATTTCTGAAACACTTTGGTATTCATAAGTTTAGTCAGTTAGCAAACACTTATTAAAAATCTACTGTAGAGCTAGGCACTGTGGTAAATGCCCCTAACCCCAGCACTGAGGAGACTGAGATAGAAAGATCATAGGTTCAAGGCTGGCCTGAGTTACCTAACATGGACACAGTTTCAGAAAAGAAAAACAAGAAACCAACTATCTAAATACTCACAAAGCATACTCCATGTACCTGTGAGGTCTATGAAGACCTTTCAAACATTTTGTTAATACATTCAAAAACCTATTATAAATGACCAAATCAAGCCATGCTTCTGAGACAAGTTGTCTTAAATGATAACAGGAAATTACCTAACATGCTCTGGTTGATTAAAAGACAGAGATAACTTCAGGGTAGAGAGACTTAGCGGTATGATAAAAACAGATTTGCACCTTGGCTTGGGGAAACTTAGAAAGCAAAACCTAGGGACTACGTTATGATAAAGGCAGAGCACATTACAATGGGAACAGTTCATTTCTGCCACAGCAGGTCTTGTGGAAAAAGGAACACAACGTTTTCTACCTTCACAGGAAGAGACTCTGGACCATCCATCCAGGGAGATGGAGTTGGCAAGGCTTTCTCAGGCAGGAAGTGTCTTTCCCAACATCTTGGTTGATAAAACATAAACGTTTTCCGGGGATAGTGGGTGTAGTGGTTCAGTGAAGTGTAAGCATTCTGTACACAGGCCTGATGAACCAGGGCATTTGCTGCAGAATAATGTCATTGTGAAAGCAGAAAAAAATGGAACATTCAAGACAGACCTGGGAAATGTTTCCAGCCATTACCTTTAATTTAATAAATTCTACCAAATCTCCTGGATAGCTCAATCTGTATCTTCCCAGGAGGGTCTTACATTGATGAGTTCCAAGTGTGGAAATATAACAATTTGAGACTGTTGGGTTCAGACCTAAGAGAGTTAGAGTCCAGAGATCTCAAATGCATGAGAAAAAGGAAAAGTACCAACATTTTATATGCTATAAAATCCCAAGGAACTGCTTCTCAGAGCAGCCGCAGAGGTGTGTGTTCTTCCTGGAGTGTGTGTGTGTGTGTGTGTGTGTGTGTGTGTGTGTGTGTGTATAAATATATATATATATATATATATATATACGTATATATATATATATTCTCATCTGATGCATGACTGTGCAAGAACAAACATGAGGAAGCAGTGGTAACACATGCTTCTGAGGAACACATTAAAAGAGAGATGCTACCAGAGGCAACAACCGTGGAGAACCAGTCATAGGTTTCTAGACTCTTCCTGCTCTATCTGAATCTCCTCAGCACGCTTCTGAAGGTTGTTAGAGATTCCCCAAAGAGAGCTACAGAGAAGAAGTCATGTGGTGTTCTTAGGAGGCCCTAGTGTTTCATCATGGACTCCCTAAAATCTTCCCCAGGTTGAATAATTCCTGATAAAAGTGGAATAGTGCTCAGTGCATGTCCACAGATCACTGTACGTCCACAGATCACACTTCAGGTCCACAGATCACTGCACATCCACAGATTGGGAGCAAATACTAATCTCCCTGTGGATCAAAGGTAAGAATGCTTGTTTCTAAACCCCCAAAACAAAAAATAAATTCTGGTATTCTAGCAATCTGACTTGACAAAAACGTAGAGACTTTTATTTATGATGAACTGTTGAAATCCTAAATGCAAGACTTTCAGCTGCGTGGCAGTATCCTAGAAACAGCTGGAAGGTGCAGCAAGTATTACTTCCATTTGGCTGATATATCACATACTGTGGGGATATGTATATGTGTGTGTGCATGTATGTATGTATATGCATACATGTGTATGTGGGTTTGTTCATGTATGTATGTGTATGTATGCATATGTGTATATGTTTGTATTCATATATATGTATGTGTGTGCACACATGCATATGTGTTTACATGTGTGAGGACACATTGGTGTGTATGTATCATACATGTGTTTGTAGAATGTATAAAAGAGTGATAATATTTGAATCAATATTAGCACCTAGAAAAATTGGGAGAGAAGCAGATTTTCACAAGACATTAACTGGTTACAAAGGCTGTCTCATTTTGGGTTGATTTGATTAGCAATAATCTTTGAATCTAATTTCTCAGGTAATGCCTCTTTTGTCACTTTCCAGGGTGGAAAGCTGATTAGCATCTAATTTACATTTTTATTAGCCCATAAAGCTTTTCTGGCTTGTGTCCTTCTATCTATCTCACGCCCAAAGCAATACTTACTGTCTAATAGTAGCTAATGCAGGCTATGTCAAAGGTCTGAGTGAATGCTAGGGCTCTCTTTTTTCGTGTCTTACAAATGATACATGCTTGACGCTTTGCCTATGGGAGTGTAAAATAAGATGATTCTAAGGTATGACCTATTATCCTGTCTCAGTCTCCAGACCAAAAGCCTAGACATGAGACATGGCCTCCGCCTTTAATAAAAGAAGCTGCCGCAACATGGAACACAGTAATTGGGAACACAGACTCTCTGGTTTCAACTTATGAGAAAACTACTTTTGAATGCCACAGGAGAGGTAGTGTCCCTAAATTGGATCTTAGCTATTTCAGACTGTATGTTTAATAAAAGTTTAGCATCATAAACTAACCACATGACAAATGGATGTCAGGTTCAGCATGAGTGAGTGGTAGCTCAAAGCGCACATGTAAATATATACAATTAATTCTGGTTTATGGGAATAACTTTGTATGCTGAACTAGAGCATACTGATCATGCTCATCTCTGTCTGAATTATTGTGGCCTTGAGGGTTCAAATTTCATAGATTAATTTAGGATATATTTCTTGATCTGAAAAAATTTAGTGAGAGAATTGCCAGTCGATAATAGCACTCCTTGAAATAACAATATCTGGATATATCCTGGTATCTGTGTGAGAGAAACTGATCACATAAACACTTCTCATATGTCCCATGTAAGACAGAGTTTGGTATTTGAGATGGGTGATTGCTGTGGGCTAGGCAGTGGTTAACTCAGACTTGTTTCTTGAAGCATTAGCCTCTCAATACTCTAAAACAGAATGCATTTAAAACTGTATATTAAGCACATAATTGTGCTTAAATGTGATAATTAGTGAGCTTTGATTATTAGGTGAGTTTAACCCACTGATTATTGTTCTTAGAAGATAAGGAGGCAGAGGCAGCTGCACAGAGGTGGGACCATAACCACTGTGAGAAAGTCCCACCTGCAAACCAAGCAGTAAGCTATGGAACAAACCAAACTTCTAATGCTATGGCTTGGCCCTTAAAGGTCTTCTTTCCAAGTGCGTCCGTTTGACGTTTCTTTATTTTTTTTTATTGTTCCTAATAAATTCTAGAGCGGTGTCTCACCTTGGAATGTTCTGGGAATACCTAGGTTGCGAGGGTCAGAAGTACAGATTGAAGGGTATAGATCATGCTTCCAGAGGGATGATCATGTTCTGAAATTAGATTGTGAAGATGTCTGTCCAGCTCTGTGACCATGCTAAAGCAACAATGACTTGTGTGCTGTGATTTTTTACAATAGACTCGTTAAATCTGCAATGCCTAGTCAGAAAGGTATCATAGTCTTGAAGAGGCACCAGGACCCCATTATGCCTTATGGTGAAGATTCAGACCTGCACAGGCAGTGTTTTCTAGACATGTGATGTGTTAAACTTCCATCTCCCATGCTCCAGGCTTCCATTCCTATCAGGTGAAATGACAGCCATATTTGGACTAAGAAAAGGATGCCAGCCTCCGTAAGGGCAGCAGCTTTTCCAGTTACTCATTTTATCGTCTTGGATGATGTTTCCAGATTCCTCTGTACTTTTGGGGTTTTTTTGTTTGTTTTTTCTCCTGACAAAGGAGGAAGAGGAGGAGGATTAAGAGGAAGAGGAGGAGGAGAACTAAAGGAGACTTAAGTCTATATATTTGGGGCAAGATTATTGAAAGGTCTTGGGTTGGGATTCAAGGAGGACATTGAAGCAGAATGCCCCTTAAAGTAAGAGATTTTTGAGATGTTATTGTTTATTGTGTTAACAGAGCGTGGTGGGGGCTCAGAAGAGAGTTCAGTGCTATGAGATGAAGTAGGTGTCCCTTCTTATGGGCCTCAGAAAGAGGAGGTCCCACAATACTGTTTGTAGTCAACCTTTCATTCCTGGGTGGCAGATGAGGCTAGGAGCCAGGGCTGGTAACCTTCCTTGGGGGAAGTGAATATTCAGGTGGTCTCTGCTCTCCTGCATTCTGAGGACCTGTGGAATAGGAAGAGGCTGCTGCCGGCGCACATGGCCCCTCAGCCTCCAGCCCAAATCTGATAAGTGTCACCTCGGTGTGTAAATTCTTAATTGTTTGTTGCAATTTGTTTGTATTTCAGATAAAGTTCACAGGATACTGGAGGCAGCTCTGGTTCTATTATGCTATAAATTCATCAGAAAAAAGGAGAGAACATATGAGCAAGATAGTGAGGCAGACACACATTGTAATTTAAGCATTCTCTTGTCTATGCCTCTGGGGAGAAAACTAAAGCCATTACAAAAGAAATAATGTGGAGAGTCTTGCAAGCTTTTTTGGTAAACAAAACTCTCTACTGAGACACTGAGATGATTTAGTTAAAAATGGATTGAAAAACCATCAACTACATTTCAGTGAAATCAGAAATAAATTCCAAAATAACTGGAAGCGCTTCTGGGCCATGCTTGGGTAACTGTTTACAAGCCGAAAGGGGAACAGGCTGGGGAGAACACCTTCAGTGTGTTTGCCCCACCTGCACATGCTCTCCCAGTATGTAGGCCTATCTGTGAACAATGAAACACCCCATCTCCACATTGCATGGGCATCCTGGCTGCTTTTCCTCTGCTAATGCAAAGGGACACACAGATGCCCACTACTGTTTTGTGTACTGTCAGTCACAGAAAGAACAGTGGAAACAAGTTTGACAGCATTCTACAGATCTAAGTAATTAGGCACAGAGCAGTCTGTGTGTTTGGTGTGTGTCTGTGTGTCTATGTCTGTGTGTCTGTGTGTCTGTGTATCTGTGTGTCTGTGTCTGTGTGTCTATGTCTGTGCCTGTGAGTCTGTGTATCTGTGTGACTTTGTCTATGTGTCTGTGTGTCTATGTCTGTGTCTGTGTGTCTGTGTCTCTGTGAGTCTCTGTCTGTGTCTGTTCCTGTGTGTCTGTGTGTCTGTGTGTGTGCCTATGAGTCTGTGTGTCTGTGTGTCTGTCTCTGTGAGTCTGTGTCTCTGTATGTGTGCCTGTGTGTCTGTGTCTGTGCCTGTGTGTCTATGTCTGCGTGTCTGTGTCTGTGTGTATGTGTCTGTGTGTGTCTGTTTGTCTATGTCTGTGTCTCTGTGTGCCTGTCTGTCTGTGTGTCTGTGTGTATGTGTCTGTGTGTGCCTGTGTCTGTGTGTCTGTGTGTGCCTGTGAGTCTGTGTATCTGTGTGCCTGTGTGTCTGTGCTTGTGTGTCTGTATCTCTGTGTGTCTGTGTGTCTGTGTGTCTGTGTGTCTGTGTCTCTGTGTGCCTGTGTGTCTGTGTGTCTGTGTGTATGTGTCTGTGTTTGCCTGTCTGTCTGTGTGTCTGTGTGTCTGTGTGTCTGTGTCTCTGTGTTTGTGTGTCTGTGTCTCTGTGTTTGTGTGTCTGTGTCTGGTGTGCCTGTGTCTGTGTGTGCCTGTGTCTGTGTGTCTGTGTGTGCTTGTGAGTCTGTGTATCTGTGTGCCTGTGTGTCTGTATCTCTGTGTGTCTGTGTCTCTGTGTGTGCCAGTGTGTCTGTGTATCTGTGTGTTTGTGTGTCTCTGCCTATATGTCTGTGCCTGTGTGTCTGTGTGCACTATTTCTCACTGGGTTCTCACACTCAGACAGTAAGGACCAAGTAAAGTTATCTTTGAATCAGTCAATGATGCTATAATAGTTCAGGTAACGACTCTTGTACTTTATTTGTAGCTATCTGAACATATTTTGTTTGTAGATTGTGAAGATCAGCCCTACTTTAGCAGTAAGTCTGAGTCATTGTGAAATACTGTCCCATTATTTATGAAATTATGGCTTTGATGTTGGGTGATATAAATTAAAATTCCTGAAAGAAAGCTGTGTTTCCCTATGTCCAAAAATCTCCCGGGAAAAGTCTGTGTCCACAGTTAATGAGGGAAGAGCTGGTATTTCAGTACCATGGGGGGATTGGAACATACATACCTTGGGCTAGTGTTAGCCTTCTGGAATAACCATTCCTTGCCCCATTCTCTCTATGGACTAACATCTCCTAAAAACCTCTTAGATCAGTGGTTTTCAACCTTCCTAATGCTGTGACCCTTTGATACTATTCCACATTGTGGTGACCCCCAACCATAAAATTATTTTTGTTGCTATGTCATAACTGTAATTTTGCTCTTGTTATGGATCATAGTACAAATAAATACCTTTGTTTTCCGATGGTTTTAGGTGACCCCTTTCCATCCACAAAGGGGTCAGAAACACTGTCTTAGAAGCTACTAACTTAGGAGAACCCTAAGAGTGTCTGTCATCAGATAGCATCTCATCAGTAGAATAGCTCCTTCAATCTCAGCGTACCTGCCTCTCTGGTGTACCCACAAATGTGTTTCAAAATTGCCTTGATTTGTAATTTTCTTTGTTCTCTAAAACTATGAAAAACTTCAACTAACTGTTTCTGCATTGGAATGTGGAATTTGGGATAACCTACATCTCTGTTCGTGGGCCATGCTCATTCAAAATGGCTCCAGAATAAAGCATTTATTTTCCTTAAGATTAGAGCTCTGGTTTAACAGTGACCAGGGTAGTCTCATCTGATTAATTTCTTCATTATCTGAATGCCCCACACAGTGGTTGGAAGTCAATTCTCTAATTCTTAGTCTCTTTGCTGTATAAAGTGAGGTTAACGGTTATTTGAGGGGAGAACAAACAGCACACTACACTAACAACAGAGAAAGAACAAGCCTAAGCTTGTTCATGTGAGCCACCATGTGGTTGCTGGGAATTGAACTCAGGACCTCTGGAAGAGCAGTCAGTGCTCTTAACCACTGAGCCACCTCTCCAGCCCCATCAACTTCCATTTCTAAGCGCACAGCTTTAAAAGCCATGCAGTGAACGCAAACTTCTCCAGTAGTTAGTTGACAGCTATAAGCGGTAGTATCCCTGATTCACGGAATGTCACTTCTGTGGTTCCCACCGGCAGTACTGAAGTTGATGCACATTGCTTTTCTTGCTACCCATGCCTATGATGTTTGCTTTACTTTATAAGTTAAGTGCAGTCCACAGTTAGATAATAAGATACATCAATTACAACAGGACGTAAGAAAACTTAATCTAACGTTGAGAATCGTTTCTAGAATTTCCCATCTAATGCTTCCAGACCAAAGTTGACTGTGGCTAACTAAAGCCTCAGGAAGGGAAACCACACTAAAGGAGAGGCTGCTTCATGGATACTGCAGAATTCTACCGGAAACTAATGGACCGGGTCAGCTGACTCCCATTCTGACTGAGGAGAGAATAGATTGAAAATATTCACTGCAACTGTGAGTTCTGAAGTGAATGAGCCATGAAACTTTACATTTTTTAAGATGTATACCTTTTATTTTTATTTATGTATGTCTGTGTGAGTATGTGGTACGTGTGTCCAGTGGCCTGGAGCTGGAGTTAAGGTGGCTGTGAGCTGCCTGACGTGACTGCTGGGAATGAAATAGCTCTCAACACTTGGCTGCTGAGCCATTTCTTTAGCTCAAACATTTACAATTGAATATGGTGGTGTAGGTTTATTTTTTTTGTGGTTCTTTTGGAGGGGGACAGATAGCATTTCAGTGCATTATTTTTCTTATCTGACCAATAACTTAATTAGTATGCTTATGCTGTGTAAGAATAGGACAATGGGCGTTGAGTCCAAACACATTTCATGTGTAGCTGGTTACTGGCTATAGGAGTGGTTGAGCTTTGTACACTGGGTAAGGAGGGGAATCGGGTGACACACTAAGAGATTAGCACTAGTAGAGACCTACCTGAATTGTTTTATTAGAGTTTGCCCTGAGCAGGTGGAATCAATGATCTGTCTGCCTCTAATTCACAGCCTAAGAAAACAGGGTCATTTGAAGATGCTGAAGAGTCTGGCCTGCTAAACAGCACGTGCAAACACATCAGCTCACTAAAGGTCGGGCGTCCTTCAGAGGAGTGCAGCAGCCATTCACCAGTTCTTCTACTAGGGTTTCTCAATGTTTATGGCTCTAGTTGAAATTTTATACTTTAGACAGCGAAGAAGAAAATGCTTTTAAGTAAATGTACTGAGATTTTTTCTTTCCTCATAAACAGTGAAAACTGATGCTATACATTTAAGACAATATCTCTGGATATCTGTATTAATTTTGTAGTAACAAGAAAGAATAACATAAAGGGAAATCTTCTGTTCTCAACATGATACTGTTACCTGTGAGGACCTGCGGGGAGGCATCATTATTAGGCGCCATGGCTCAAATGTATTTCAGATTTTACATATGGCTTTATTAGTGTCTTTGTTCCCACTTGTTAAAGGTTCAGTTGGATTTGGGATATGAATTTTTTTAAGTAACTATTTAATAAGGAGGTGGAAAGCTGCTCTTTATTACTTGAATGAGCTTCGTAAGCTGACACGTCTTAGTAGAGTACGAAAGAGGTGGGACTTTGAATACGATGACCAGGATTCCAGACAGAATCTGTGCTCAATGGCTCTGTAATTGTAAGAAAGTTTCTCTTAGGAGACGTGATGTTCTTACCTAATTTAGCGGAGATGATAAAAAAACTATTCCTACTCGAGTGTGTGTCAAGTGAGCCACACACATGTTTTAGCAGTGCTCTGTTTAAAGTGTAATACTCGATAAAGTTATGACTAGATTGGATGCCTTCTCATGGCTTTGTCTTGCTGACGATGCATCCAGTGTCCCCACCCTCCAACTACCCATGATTACTTGGCTCCTGCAGCATCTGTGCCTTTGTGAGTGCTAGGTCTGCAGCCTGTGTGCTCACACTCTCAGGTGGTCTCACTTCACTCAGGTCTCTGGTTCAGCATCATGGTCCTTCAGAGCCTCTGACGTAGAGCTCACATAAGTATCGTTCACTACTCCATAACTGCCCATACTTCATCGGTCTACAGTACTCACTGGCAGCTCAGATTATATCATATCTTCCTTTCCTTATTGTCTGACTCTTGTTTGAAACTGTGCTCCCCAGAAACGGAGATTTTGTCTGCTGTCCTGGCCCTGCCGTCTCAGCACTCTGAACAGAGCCTGAGTGTATTTTTGTGTTTTGTAAATGCTTTTCCAAGTGATAGAAGAGGAGAGATTAGAGAACAGGCTTGCATCTCACCTCACTCTGTAGGAAGCAGTCTTCAGAGTGTTTTCTGTGGAAACTTTAATTAAACACTTTACTAAACCTATAGTTACTTTCTAGGAGTTGAAGCCAGAATCTTGCATGTGTCAGGCAATAGTCTACCGCTGAGTCACCTCCCTAATCCTTCGATTAGTATTGTCCAAGTAAAGAAAGCAGCTCACGAGAGTCAGTAACTTCCTCAAAGAAAGGAGAGAAAGCTGGGGCGGCCATGCTGCCTGAATGCAAAGTGTTTCCTCTCAACCACAGTCCAGCACCTCTTATGCCCAGGTACCTTTATATTAACTGATGTTTGGCTACATTGCTAAATAATGCATTGAACTCATTATAAAAATCACATTTACATAGCCAAATTTTACTGTCAGAGTAAATGAGTATGTCCAATGGTTAGAAAGAAAAACAACAACAACAACATAGTTCTAGGATCTGAAAACCAGCGTCTCGCACAATGGCAAACAATTAGAAAAGGCAAGTAACATTTTTTTCTTTTCACATGATGGAGGCAAGACTCACCTCTGGGTGTCCAGCTATTGCAGCTATGTGGAGGGCTGTGAGGCCACCGTATCCCACTTGCTGAACATCTGCTCCGCTGTGCAACAGTGAAGTGATAAGTTCCGGGCTGTCCTGTAATGAGACACAACTTGAGTGTTTTTTTCCATTAGCAGCAGATGGTGAGGCTGTGCACAGGATGCTGTTGATTTCCTGGTTATAGGAGGCTTGGGTGTTCAAAGAAAGCCTAAGTGTGACTTCTGAGAAAAGATTGCATCGGCAAGCAGAACGGCTCAGGTGACTGAGACATCGGGCCAAATGGCAGAATGGAGCAGCAGCAGTCAGCCCTTGCCACGTAGCCAGGAAAGGTGGAAAGAGTTCCCGTCCGTGGCAAGGTTGCTCAGCAGTTTCAATCTTACAAGTGTCACCCTGCAAACATGACTTCTCGGTAACCAACATCAACCCCGAGTCAGCCACGAGCTTACAGGGAGAGGGCAAAATTGAAGTTTATTTTTCTTTTGAGAATGAAGATGAAACCTTTCTTCTAAGATGAAAATGTAACAAACACAGAATAAACCACAATTCACTGGACTTTCGTGGTAATTCCATAATTCTTCTTTCTAGTACGATGGCATCATGGGACATGCACAGTAACTCAGTATTGTTTAACTTGGTTCAGAGCATGAGAGGGTGGTGTGATAGCCCCTGCATTCACAAACCCCCAGATGCCAGTGGAAACACAAAGTTCTCTCTGCTTCACCCTCTATTAAAAACCGAAAACAGGTATTATGGTGGTGCATGCCTGCAATGCCAGCAGTTGGGAGGCTGAGGCCAGTCTCTACCTCAATAAATAAATGCTTCATAATAAGTAAATAAATAAATGCATAATCTCAATGTCTCTAATACTTGGCCTATGGATACACGGGTGTCAGGAAAGAGGAATCTTTACAAGATGGATCATTTATGAACTAAATCTCGTAATTTCAAAACTCAATAATACAAATAAAACTCCACTGCTTGCAAACTATGTTAACTCTTTAACATCACCCTATACACACATATGAAGGTTTTTAAAAAGTAACTTAAGGGTTTAAAACTTAGGCGAAGACCTTCAAAATACAAGAATGTTAAATACTTGTCCAGCAAGTCTTCCAGTTTGCCTTTCTGTTGTCATGACCAAAATAACTGGGGAAGAGAGGGTTTGTTTCATTTTTTTCTTCTGAGTCACAGTCAGTCTTTGAAGGAACTTACACAGGAATTCATGGCAGAAACCTGGAAGCAGGAACTATGGTAAAATGGTGCTTGGTAGCTCTCTCGGTCTCTTTCTTATACTCCCCAGGACCGACTGCTCAACAGTGAGCTGGGCCTTCTCACGCCAATCACCAATCAAGACAATTTCTCACAGACACCACTGTGGTGGTCCCTTCTTCCCAAACGATTCTAAATTGTGTTCATTGGACTAAACCCAACTGGGACACATTGTCTCTTCCCGCTTCACCCAAATACAAACAAACAAACAAACCCTCTTTTTCTCCACTCAGAAGACACCACACTGTGATCAAGTGTAAGCTCATTTCCTATCGCCTTGCCTTTACTGTCTGATCTTCTGGAATATGCTATCAGCGCTGGAGAGGGCCAGTCAGAACTCTGCCGTGGCTCGGTCCACTCTGGGCTGTCTAGTGTAGGTCCGATCTGGTCTTCACTATGATCTCCTCCTAATCCTGATTCTGTTGTTTACCTCAGAAGGTGTCACTTGAAGCAATTTTCTTGAAGCTTTCCATTCTCAGACTCTGCTTCTCAGATGCCTCTGTGGGCATTCGGGACCATACAGTGAGCCTCCTTGATAAGTTTAGATTGAGGCAGGGCTGGGAGTTGAACTTAGGCCTACTAACTCTGAACAATGCGATTTTCTTAACAAACCAAGCTACCCCTAGTCCCTGACTCCCATCTCCTTCTTATGTTGTGATAGACTGTAATGGGACTCACATAAGAAGTCTGAACTGGGGCTGAACAAGGAAGTGCACCCTTCCCACAGCCTGCCAATCTCTGCCCACTTATTTCGGAAGCACCGAGTCCCAGTGTGGGTTCCAGCATTGTTTGCCATGTTATCTAACATCTGCTTATTTATCATCTGTCTTGTTCCTTAGCCACGGAGAGTGTGAGCCCTAAAATGGAGAAAGTGGGGGGATGAACAAAGCATTCATACCAGGGCCATGCAGGACTGTTTTGAAGGCTCAGCTAACTCAGGCTTGGAAGTGAAGGCGCTCCAAGAAGTAACACTGTCTGATGTAAGGACTGAGAGAAGATGATGTTTGTAAGTTAATTATATATCAATGTACGAGCATAAATGTTTAATTAAAGCGAGGGACTGTTATTAACACCGTTTATAAAAGTCATCGTTACTTGGAAATTTCGGTTGAAAACACCTCCCCCCAATGGGATTGTTTTTTTTTTTCCTCCTTTAAAGAATTTTTTATTACTTTCTTGACCAATTCCCATTTGGGAAAAACGCAACCCTTAGTCAAGTCATTTGTACAAATAGAAAGACGACTTGGATTAAGAAATCAATTTAAGTTAATGAACCTTTTAATCTCTCCTCTGAATCATTGCTTCTTAGTTCTCATCTTGGGGTTGTACTGTGCTTTTGTTTGTCAAAGCTGGTAATGAGGGCAGTGACTAGGGCCGCATGTAGAAAAGAAGAAGGGGATGCCCCAGAATGCTTTACCACACACAGAATAGAGCTTCACCCCAGGCTTAGTTAATCCATAGTGCCCACAGAGTTAATGCTAAATAGCTCCAGTAGGAGAACAGCCTTTGGAAGCTATGGGGCACTTGCTCTGGGGTCTGTATCCAGGATGGCTGAAAGGAAACTCTCAAGTTGTTAATCAACTGCATATGCTGAGGAGGCAGAAAGCACTGGGCTGGGGAGTGCAGCTGTCAGCAAGCTCAGGACCCACAGAGGAAGCCTCAGAGCTCATGACCCAAAGGTCTGGGTTTATGGAAAAGACCAAGGGCTATCCTCCCATCTCCTTCCACTTTGTAATAAACATGTACATGTAATATGTACATATGTAATATGTGTCCCTGACATAATATGTAACAAATACAATCTGGGATGAGATCTTAAGAGAAACGCACAGAATGGAATAGATAAATCACCTTTCTGCATCAGCTTCCAACTTAACGAAATGCTGAAGACCTGAACTAAAAACGGCTGCTCCTGAACCTCTAAAGACATGTCAGTAAGCAGGTGAGCCACAGTTTTCCTGTGCGCTGCCTGTGAGGCAGGTTCCGGGCTAAGCTGGGTGATCTCGTCTTTTGTTCCTTTGAACTCCCAGGTGACCTTATGAACCCTATTAAGGCTCAATGTTTTCACTCCAGGATCTGCATATCATCTTAGGAGCACACAGTATTGAAATATGAAGGCTGGATAGGCAGAACTCTCTCGGGAAGGATTCAGGAAACAAGCTGCAGGGTTTTTGTTTTTGTTTTTGTTTTTGTTTTTGTTTTTTCTGAGAGATTCCCATTTCAGCTAAGTGAGCCGACTGAATTAATTTAAACAAAAAACGACCGAGTTCAAGGAATCTGAGCTTACAAAATGACAAATGGCTTCAAAAGATGTCTGTGAACAAAAGCACACAGCACATACTGTTAATTTAGGCAGCACAGAGACATGGTAACGTGGCTTTGTTTTTCTTTGTGAGAGTGGATGTCTCCCTACTACCGGTTGCCAGTAGGAGGAGTGAGAAGGATCAAACTGCTGAAAAGACTCTTCCCTCCTAAGTGTTTTGCAAATCAAATTTGCAATCAAGCCCATATCTGAAGTCAATTTGTCAAATATTTGCATATGGATGTATTTCCAAAGAGCGTATTTTTTCTGGTATCAACTGGTTGTTTCGCTCAATGTGTGTGTGTGTGTGTGTGTGTGTGTGTGTGTGTGTGTGAGAGAGAGAGAGAGAACAAATTCTTGCATAAGAGAATTTTACTCTTAATAAAACGAGAGCAGAAATCTATGTATCAGCTAAAACTTTTGATGTAGTTCCCAACCTTTTTCCTGTTACAAACCGATGACAGGCCCATTTCATTTTATTTTCTGTGTAAGATAGGTAATAAACAAGCGTCTAAAAATTGTTTCTTAAAAAAATTAAATTGCACAATGATGGTTGATTTTATTAGCATTTTCCTTGTAATAGTTATTTTGCTAGTACTAAATAGGGTTTGTTCTTTAAAATCTCCCAAATCATCTAACCAAACAGTCGATTATGTTTACTCCAGCTTTTCTTTTACGGGAGGAAGGGACACTAGAAATAAGCCTTGGCGCCTTGCGCATGCTCAGTGAAGAATAAGCGTTAGCACTTTGCGCATGGGTGGCTGTAACTAGCTACGTGTACACCCCCCACTCTGCTTTGGAGATAATAAAACTGGAGGAAAGAGGGAAAGATCAGATTTTTATGAGCATGTAGCCCTTGCTAGAAAGTCTTAAAGCTGACAGATAAGCACTAGCTTAGCTTCTAGGCTGCTGGCACTCTTGAGGCTGAAACACATTAAGGTAATGTCCAAATACTTGACAAGTCCTGGACGCTATTCACCCAGGACCCTTTCGAGGTTCTATATGGTAAAGAATCCAAGGAAAGCCCTCAATTCTGACGTTGAGAGTTCACAGAGCAACGTGTAAAACACACAAATAACCCAGAAATTATGAGTGCTGCACTAAAAGATAATATAAAGTTTAAATTGGAATCCAAGATTGAGTGCAATAAAATCTGGGAGCTCAAGAGGGCTTAAGGAGGCTCAGCTTGTGATGATTTAAAGTACCTAATAACGGTGCGACGAGGAAAAAGAACTGAAAAATATTTTAGCAGGAAAATTAGAAGGAGAAACGGAGATATGTGGGAAGGGGATAGAGCAGTGCTCTCCAAACCCTTGCCTGGAAATACCTGCATGTGATTAGAAAAAAAATATTCATTTGCCTGTGATGGCTAAATTTATACTTTAATCTGACCCAGCTCACTGCAGACAGGTATTAATCAGCTGATGTGGGCTCCTGGTGAGCACATGGACTTTACACGAGTTTTGTATTTAAATGGCACCAGTGGCTTTGCCTGCTTTTACATCTGTGAAGGATCCAGGGCTTCTCTGGATGCTGGGGTGGGGGTGGGGGGGTGTCTACTTTGCTTCTTAAGAGCCTACCTTTCAACCATTTTGAAGAAGTTACAGTCAGTGCCCTTTCCACAGCAGATAACATAAGAAACTGAGCAGAGAGATTCTAAAAATGGAAATTCAGTTTCTGTGAGGAGTGGAGGGTAGAATGCACTGCAGGAATACCAGGACACCACAGCATTCAGAAACGTCCTGCATGGCAGTGTCACAGTGACTCTCAACACAGGTGTCATTATAGAAAAGAACTCCAGGCCGAGACAGAGTCCGGAGTCTCACAAAGCCCCTCGGCTGTCAATCAGCCCCTCTCTAGTCCTTGCAGCTGCATTGTTATCCCTTCTCTGCCTTTCGGGGGGGGGGGGGTGTTTGTCAGACATTATCCTGAAGCTGCCCCTGTTTGAGTTTTGCAGAAGGAGTAGCAGACATTAAAGAGAACTTAACACTTAGCTGCCAGTTCTCCAGCAAGCAATTGGTGATGACCAGGCATTGACTCTAGATGCACAGAACAGCTTTAAGGTATCTGCAGGCAGGATAAATTGAGGGAAGTAAAATCTGCATCGTGAGTGCTAAGTAAGTTTTGCTTATGGAGTCAGCATGATGTAAGTAAAACCACCGGTGTAGAGTCCCAAGGACAATCTGCAAGACCATGTTGGTCGGTGGTAGGAACTGTCCTGACCATGATAACTGGAGTGGGAAGAACTGCCCACTGTGGGCGTCACCATTCCCTCAGAAGGAGACACTGGAGTAGATCTAAGTGCTAACAGTACATTGAGCACAAGCGTGTTTTCTCTTCCTGACTAGGCATGTAATGTAACCAGCTCCTTCCGGTTCCTGCCACTATAACCTCCCTGCAACGGGGAACTGTAAACTCAGGTTATGAGCCAAACACCCTTTCTCCTCTGTATTGCTTTTGTCAGACTATTTAATCAAAGCACAGGAAAGGAAAATAACACAGTGGGAATGTGTGTCCCTCTCTCCTCATGGTGTAAACTTGTAAGATGTCTGTGAGTATGGAGGGTCTTTGACAAGCTAATGACTGCTTCTTTCCAGACCTACAAACAGGGAAGGGTGCAGTAAAACTCTGTCATAGACTCACAGGAGATGGAGAATAAGCTCAGGATTTGGAGATGGGGTCAACTGTAGCAGGTCATAATCACTTTTCTATGATCAACCAGGCATCTGACACCCATCTTCATTTCGTGCTTCTGTGAAACACATACTAGCATTTAGAGTTTTATGGTTTGCTTTAGTGGCCAAGGAGATGATGCCCATTCAACATCTGAAATTAGTCAGAGTGGCCGACTGAGGGAAAGTCCCTGTGGATAGAGTGTCATATCACTTACATGTCATATGAACGTATATGATTGACAGTCTTGAGGGTCACTTCCAACACCAAATATTCCAAAGCACCTGTTGTAAGCATTCTGTCTAAGCTCCACCCCCACAGTTACCTGGCAACAGTCAGATATGCTCCATCCCCCAATCATCTGGCCACATCCAGCTGTGACTGACACTGTAAAAGGGGCTGCTTACCCCCTCCTCACTCTCTTGCTCTCGATCTTCCCCTCCTCCCCCTTTGTCCCTTCTCTCCCCATTCCCCTCCCTCTTTTGATCCACGTGATCATGGCCGGCCTCTTCTCCTTTCCTCTTTTTCTCTTCTCTCTCTCTTCCCTCTCCCTTGTCTCCTTCTTCCATTAAACCTCTCCATGTGGAGAGGTTGGTGTGGTTTGTCCGGACGGGAGCTGAGATTTCTACCCCAAGACCCCGTCTCTTTTAATACCAGTACTGTGGTGTTGGGGTGGAGTAAACATCAGGACACAATGTTGTCCTTGACCCTAACAAAGTCCTTATAGAAATGAAAAGGTCAGACCTTGTAAACGGCCAGGTGCAGAGCTGGAAACCCATTTCTCGTCAGTCTGGATGGACGGAGCCCTTTTAACATAAGGGCACGGATATGTGACTTGTTGCCTAGAGAGAAATATGAAAATTGATTTGTTTGTTGCAGGGGTTGTCTAAAGCACTTCACCATCTTCCTCCGACTTAAAGAAAAATGCCGTTCAGACTTGTGAAAGTGTCTGTCCACAGTTCAAACCCACGCCTGTGCACTTGAATTCATTGACACTGATTCGTAACTCACAAACTTTCCTCACACGTACGCAACTTTGCATGGATGCCGTGTGCCACAGTCGACTTGGCTCACAGGCTTTAATTCTTCCAACATCATAAGATTCTAGACTCTAGATTTCAACTGGTTCAGTGGCTGATGTGTGTAATCTCAGCACCTAGGGAATTGAGACAGGAGGACTGCCACAAATTTGAGGCTACCCCAGACTACAGAGTAGATCTTGTCTCAAAAATGCCAAGCAAAATGAAAAAAAAAAAAAAAGCCACGCAGTTACAAGTGAATCCATCATCATAAATCACTAGTGGAGAGCTGAGGTGACAAGGTAGTCACATGGGATCCTACAGGGGAGTAAAAACTACTGATGCGGTAGCTCTGGAAGAGGCTAGGCAGCCAGCTCCCGTTGGGAAGGAGGGGATAGAAAGCTGAGTCTGTTCTGAGGGATCAGGAAAGTCTAGGCGGCTCTTGCCCATCGGTAATGCAACACCATTTCTGCATCTCGAAAGCTCAGCTCAGCTTGATCAGTAAATAAATTCCACCTTTCCGCTTGACAATTCATTACCTTTACTGAGCTGCTACTGTACGCTGAGACCCGCCATAAGTCGGGACCCCTTTGAAATCAAATGAAGTACAAGCAGAATGAGACTCCTGTTCACTTGAACAATCTCCTTTATCAGATTCTATGTTTAACATTTTCTTCCCTCCTCACATACACTTGTTTCTTAGAGGTAATCAACTGTCTGATCGCATCAGGGAGTGCTTTCAAGACTCCTCCATTAAACGCAATTCCCAACTTGCTGTATTAAGAAGCACTTGTTGATATCCCAGCTAACTGAACTACTTGGTTTAGAAAAGAAGATCAATAGAAATTCAGAGATACGGAACAAGCATCTACAGGGCTCGTCGCTCCTGTGAATGTCAGCAGGCTCCTAGGAGCAAATCCTTAGAGAGAAATTGGGTCTGATAGGGTCTTCCTTCTGGCCACTCAGCACCTCACGTCCCTACCTCAGAGGGATAGCTCTGGCTTGAACAGGTTCCAGGCCCAGGCACTTACCGCCACAGACACAGCAGAGGTGTAGCAGGGACAGGCCACGCTCTGTGCGGTAATTTAAACTGACTTCACTGAAGGCTTCATCAGAGCTGAAAAGGCATGGGGTACATGATCAGAAACTCACCTCGTAGCATGTTGCCTTTGTTTGAGAAGTTGTTCTGTAGATTCAGAACTTTATTTTGCCTTACATCTTTGCTCTTGGAAGAATCGCTTTTCAGTGATAGGAAGAAGTAAAATTTGGTGAAAATAATATTAATCGTTGAAAGGCTCCAGTTAAGGTAAAGATTCAAACACACACTGTGTTCTGATATAATTAAATAAATATATAATCTAATTTTACCAAACCCCTTATAAAGAAAGTACAGATGTGTAAAAGTCAAATGGTTTCCTTTACATTCAAACATTTGTATTATATTCATAGATAAATTAGGATATTCACAAAGTGAAGAAAAGGAGGGAGGAAGGTCGGGTGATAGAGAGGGAAAGGGGGCATTGTGCTGTGTTTGATAAGAAGGTGGGAAAAGGGATGTAACCCACATGTATGACATGTCCTGCCTGAGGCCACGTTTCCTTGCACTCTGGCTGGGTCAGCTGCCTCAGATCACAGAAGATACAGCTGGCCGCTGGTGAGCAGAGGAATGGTGGCATTAATAAGTTTCAGCCTTTGTCCTATCAAAGCCTTTGCTCCCCAGAGGGCCCTGGGAGCCACAGGCAGACTTTCAACAGGAGGTTAGAGCTAAATTTTTTGACCTTTTTAGGTCCTTGGCACTCCCAGGACATTATTCAGTAGAAAGATCATGTCCTTGGCCTCCAGGTCAGCTTCAAGGGGCCTCCAGCCTATTTTAATCTTGGCAGCTCTAGAGATGTCTGGTCTCTGGTGTGGGGTTCGGGGGATCCTATCACCTTTAAAGTACTTACACTTGAAAGGCTCAATAAACGCGGCCCATTTACATCAAGGCTTCCAGTTAAGAACTTCAAAGGCTATTGGAATTTCGAAATAGAAAAAGTTCTATTCTCCTGGGTGCTGCTAAAAAGAGCAGGCCTCTAATTCCAGGGACCCTGAGAGGCCCCAAGAAAAGCTTTAATTAGCAACTTTAAGCTCTGTGGTCTGTTTTCATAGACAGGGGGATATTCATCCCCTGAACAAAACAGGCTTAGCTGCCCACACTAGAAAAGCATTCAGACCACATAAGTTCGGTCCTCACTCAGAGGGACTGGGAGATGGTTTGATCTGAACCAAGTTGTGTCACCACAGGCTGGGGATGAAGGTCACTCTACATTGCATATCCCGAAGTGGAAGTCACATGGGAACGTATACAGTCTTAGAATGAAACAAGTCACGGGTCGAACCATTTAGTAAAATATTTGGTTTTACTTTTTAAATTTTGTGCTCTGTGTTTGCATGTGGGTATGAGCACATGTGGGGCTGGGAGGCCCTGGGACTGTAGTTACAGGTGACCACAGGATGACTGATATATTTAAAAAGGCACTTGTGTTCTCAGCAAGAGCATTGTGTGCTGTTAAGCACTAAGCCCTACAAGTCGTTTCATTTACCAAACACCTCGGTGGGGCTAGCAGGGTACAGAGAGGTGGAGAAACTTCCCCACAGTTTTCAGCCACATCTGATGACATTCTGAGCTTGTGGATTGGCGGAAGCTACTGACCAATTGAGTTTACTGGAGCTGATGTGAATGAACATGGGTTTGGAAACGAGATTTAGGTTACCCAAAATCCCTTGCTACAGCATGGTAACAACTCAGAAAAGTTTCGATAGTAAGAGAAGAAGAATCATAACTCAAGGCATTTTTCAAATACATTGGCAGAAATATTAGGTGAGAAAATAGAGCATTAGGTGAGGGAGTTAGAGCATGGGGGATGGGTGGCTCACAGCATGGGGGATAAGTGGATTACTCAGATACTATCTGACAGCATTCCTACCCTTTCTTGGTTGGTTGGTTGGTTGGTTGGTTGGTTGGTTGGACACTACAGGTCTATCCTTACGTCCCAGAAGATTTACCTAACGATCCCAGAGATGGCTGGTCACATCCAGAAGAGGGCATTAAATGATTTTTTTTAAGGGGGCTAAAGATGCCCCAAGGTAATTTTTCTCTGGACTTACAACATTCCAAATGTCTCGCTGAGGATCTAGTCAGTAGAATGTTTCAGTGAGTGATGAAATACTTCTCATGAGCCTTTGCTCACAGAAGCCAGAGCACAATACGAAGCCACAAGTCCCCACTTCTAGCTTGTGGGACCCATGAATGGACCCAGAGACAGGTTTGGTGGCAAGAACTGCCAACACCCTCTGGTCATCTGTCAGGTCCATTGCTGTATGTATAACCTTGGCAATATAATATAAATGAAAGTTAACTTTTACCCAACTATTCCAACCTGGCTCTTCTCTCAGTATACCCACCTAAGTTCAAACAGTTAGGTCAAAAGTCCCATCCCTTGCTATTCTGGGAGTTCTTGTCAGTTATTTAGTTCTGTCCGTTAACAGAGGCCCCCTTTCCCTTGGCCACCCAACAGCACTTTTCATGTCCTATGATGTCATTTTTAGGGTAAATGATACTTAAGAAAGCCTATCTGCTCAACCCAGGGCATCAGAAACTCTTCCCACCAGGAACTGGACGCATGTCCTGCATAGTTTTTGAAGACAGAGAATCCAGTCTCGCTTGCTTGCAAAGCAAGGACATGTGCAATTTAAAGTCTTGGACAGATTGTAACCTGAAGTCCCCAGAGGGGGAAAAACCACACCTTCCTAAGAGACTGCAAGGCCCAGTGTCCAATACAGCTCAGTGACTGGGGCGAGCTGGGACTTTGTTGTCTTGGGTTATATTCAGTTGCTTCAGTGGCCACTTAAAGCTTCCTTTGGTGTCTGACCTAATATCCTCATCTCAAGTAATACCCTGCTGCATTACACTGCTTCGGAGCCAGCCCCTCGCAGAATGTGATACCTTTATATGGTTTCTGAAAACCTTTGTCCGTTTTCTTTTTCTTTTGCTACTTTTAAACACTTCTATTTCACTTGCATTGTGTCCTTGTTAGCACTTTTATTAGATTGACAAGAGTTATTTTGGGAAAAGGAATCTCAACTGAGAAATGATTTTCTCAAATTGCCTATGGGCAAGCATGTACGCCATTTTCTTGATTACTGATGGATGTGGGAGGGCCTAACCCAATGTGGGTGGTACCATTCATGTGCAGGTGGTCTCAGGTTGTATAAGAAAGCAAGCTGAGCAAGCCAGGATGTGCAAGGCAGTAAGCAACATTCTTCCATGGGCTCTGCTTCAGTTCCTGTCCCCCAGGTTCCTGATTTGAGTACCTACCTTGGTCTTGATCTGCCACAAATGATATTTAAGACAAATAAACTCTTTCCTCTCCAAATCCCTTTTTGTCAGTGTTTATCACAGCAATAGAAACACCCTTTAAGACACTCTGTTTCTGTATGTTTTTAAGTCAGGAGAAATTTTAACAGGGTGCCAATGTTACTGGCAAAAGTACCTTCAAATCAGCTTAAACTTTAACATGAAATTTGAAATACTGCAAGGCTACCTCAGGTACATTGTAATTTTCAAATACCAATGACTTATGGAACAAACTTTTCTGTCTCAGTTTTAATCTGTTTGGGCATGAAATAGACATACACGAGCTGATAATGATGCTGTTGAATTTTGAAAGTTGTTGAGTACAAAACGTTCAAAGTAATGTTTTGTTCAGTGAGAAAGCACAATGTGTGCAAGGAATTAAAAAGGAGATAATGAAGTCAGTGTGAGGAGAGGCACCTTCTATTCACCTCCTGAAAAGCCGCTCTGGGCCCTGCTGTACTCCTCTCAGCAGCTTTCAGAACCACAGCCAACTGTGGGATTTGGGTGTTGCCTAAGTCGCCCCAAACACTGTAAGATGACCATTCTGAGGAAGGGTGAACAACTCTTAAGGTTTCAAGAAGCCTTGGGAAGCCATGTGTTCTTCCACAAAGACTCAAAGCATTGTCTGAAATGTTTGCATAGCGTTTGTGCCAATAATCAACAAAACAAACACAAACACTGCCAAAAACAGAGACTGGAAACCAAATTCATGTTGTCACAGGTTTGCATCTCAAATTCTGTCCTTTTATTGAGGGTATCTCCCTCTCCCTTCCCTCCACCTCTCCCTCTCCGACTGTCACTCCCCCTCCCCTTCCTCTCTGTCTGTCCCTGTCTCTCTGTCTCTCTATCTCTCTGTCTCTCTCTGTCTCTCTCTCTGTCTCTGTTTCTCTCTCTCTCCCTCTACCCCCGTCTGTCTCTGTCTCTGTCTCTGTCTCTCTGTCTCTGTCTCTCTGTCTCTCTCTCTCTCTCTCTCTCTCTCTCTCTCTCTCTCTCAGGGCTTAAGGCTCTCCACACCTCTTTATCCACATACTGTATGGCTTCTTACCTTACAGGCTCCCACTCAGTCCTCCTCTTCCCCTCCCCCCTCTTTCTTCTTCCAGAAGACACTGCCTCTAATGTTCTTGTTCCTCTCCTTCTCAAAAGCAAAGCTAAGCGGTGAAGTCAGAACCAACCTAAATCAATGCTTTAGAAAAAAGCAGACTGTTAAAGGCTGCTAGTAAAAGTCCTACAATGTCTCAGCCGTCAAAACCTCACAAGACCTTACACCAAGCTTATTATTATGTAGCCACTCTCCACCACCTGCTCTCTATGGCAGTAATGGATGAGTTTAGAGCCTAAATTTGTTTCAACCCTCTCTGAAATAGTAACAGTCAACAGATGCTTCTGAAACAGATAACATGAGAAACAGAGTAAAGGGACCACTCAAGATGGGAATTCGGTTCCATAAACAGAGGTGGGAATGAGTGAAAATGATTCTTGTTGTAAGTGTGGGGCTCCGACGTAGAAGGTATTCAGTAAACATGCTTGTGGATATTCATGGGACACTTGTTGGAAAAGATCTGGTTGGTGATTTCTGTTTCACTGCTCCATGGGACTCTGCAAAGCACTGAATAAGAAGGCATAACTAACCATGTGAAACACAATAGAAAGATGATATCTTAGTTGGGGTTGTTATTGCTACGAAGGAACACTATGACCCTGATAGCTCTTACAAAGGAAACAATTAATTGGGGATTTCTTACAGTTCAGAGGTTTAGTCCATTGTAGTCATGGCAGGAAACATGACATCTATGCCAGCAGACATGGCACTAGAGCGGTACCTCAGAATTCTACATTTGGATTCTTGGGCAGCAGGAAGAGTGAGGGACACCGGGCTTGGTTTGAGCATCCGAAACCTCCCTATGAGCTTATGGGGTGGGAGTGGTGTCCATTTTCACTCAAACCATCATATTGTACTTCCTGGCCCCCATAGGCTTCTACCTGTATCATAATACAGAGCTGCATTAGGTCCAACTTTAAAAGTCCCCATCCACAATCTGTCATCATCTCTGCACTGTTTAAGGATCCAAATTTCAAAGTCTCTTCTGAGACTCATGGCAATCACTTAAGTCTAAACCCTATAAAATGAAATAAAAAAGTGTCTCCTGGACTTCACAAATAGTGGCACAGGATATACATTCCCATTTCAAAGGGGAGGAGAGGGATCTCAGTGAGGAAATAACAAACTAAAGCAAGACTCATAACCGTCTGGGCAGAGGCCAAACTCTGCATCTCCATGTGTGAGGTCAAGCACTGTTCAGATCTTTAGCTCCTTCCAACTTGGTTGACTATGACATGCTTCTTCCTCTTGGGTTTGTTCCACTCTCTGTTAGCAGCTTTCCTCAGCAGCTACCCCATGACTGTGGCACCTCCGTTTTGGGTCTCCAAGTCAATCTTGGCTTCACCTTTACAGCTCTACACAATGGCTTCTCTAGGCCTCTATTCAGGGACACCCCTGACACATGCCTGGCCTTATCAGCTTTCCTTAGTCATGGAGGAAGATTCCATCGTTCTTGTATCCTTGACAGTAAAGACCGAGCCACGTGGTGGGTGCTGCAAAGCTCTGGTGCTTGCTGAGGCTGGAATATGGTCTCCTTGTTCAAATCAGTTTTCACCAGCTTTCTATTTGTAATGATCTCCTTCATTGCCTAAACTCGGCTGTCCTTGAACTCATTCTGTATGTCAGGCTGGCCTGGAAATTGGTGATCTGCCAGCATCTGCCTTCTGACGGCTGGGATTAAAGGTTTGTACTACCATGCATGGCCCTAAGCTTTTCTTTAATCAATTCCTCTGCACAAGTTGAAAGCTCAGCTAGGTGGTCGTCTTGGTGGGAGTCTTGGTGGAAGGTCCCCACCCCGTTTATCCCACTTAGCATTTTGCTTTTCTTCAGTCTGTGTACACTTCCTAGAGTCCCCTTTGCCCTCAACCTGTGTGTTTCATCTTTTTAGTTGCTCATCCTATGCCTTTTCATAATACATCTGCATAAGCTTGGCCACTAATAGCCAAGCAACAGAGTCCATACTAGACGGTCTGAAAATCTCCTCTGCCAAAGCTGTTAATCTATAATTTTTCAATTTGACCTCAGGAAGATTTTGGGGGTGGGGGGCAGGGGCAGATTGCAGCCACATTCTTCACCAAATGTTTTCTAGGCCACATATTAATATTCTTCCCTCTCTGAAACCTCTTGAGCCAGTCCCTCCACTTCAAATCACCCTCTGTCTTCCAGGGCGTCTTCAGCACCACAATCTTCCAGACTCCTACTAGTATGGCCCATTAAGCCCCCATGTAAAGTGTCCAAAGAGTGAAATGGTATTACAGCAATATCCCACTCCTACAACCAACTTCTCTCTTAGTTAGTGTTTTTATTGCCATGAAGAGACACCACAGTCATGGCATCCCTTATAAAGTAAAGCCTTTAATAGGGGTGGGCTAATAGTCCAGATGTTTAGTTCATTATCATCATGGCGGGAAGCACAGCAGTATCCAGGCGGACGATGTCCTGGAGAAGAAGCTCAGAGTTCTACGTCTGGATTCTCAGGCGTGAAGAGGAACGAGAGACCCTAGGTCTGGCTTGAGCATTTGACATCCCAAAGTCCTCCTCCAGTGACACATCTCCTCCAACAAGGCTACATCTACTCCAATGGGGCCACACTTCCTCATAGCGCCACTCCCTATGAGCCACTAGGGGCCCTTTCCATTCAAAGCACCACAGGTTTTGGACAGTCATCTTCTTTCCTCTCTTGCATTTTCTCTACGTTCGGGAAGACTGATTAATTTTTATCTGCTTTGCTCAATATTTCGTCCATCAGTATACCACATCAGCCAACTTCTCAAACATTTCACTTTCGTAATTTCCCACTTGTGCTTGTGTCAGATGTCCTCCGAGAGAACGAGGTCATGGATAAGAAGTTTAATTGGATCACACAGCAGCACACTTTTATGGCTAAGAGTTAGAGGCTAAGAAAAGAGTTTATTACGCTTCAAGGCAGAAAGTAACCTTTAGGTACAGAACTACCCTTTTAATAATTAAGGAAATAATTTACTATTAGAAAAATATTCATGAGTGTGACTTAATCTTAATTAGGAATGCCATCCAGGACCCAGAAAGCACTATGAACTCATTAGAATGTATTGTTGGTGAGGGGCATAGCAGGTGATAAAAATGCAAGAAGGATTCAGAGAATAAATTGAGCCCCAGGCATTAGAACATGCAACCAATGCCCAGTTGTCAAGGAATATGATGCATGCAGCTCCTTTAGAAGACGTGACGGGAGAGAAAACAGGTTGCTTCAAGATCTTAAATATTTTAATTGTGCTTAGCAGAACAGAAACATTTGACTGGATATTGATGGGAGATGAGAATTGTGGCTGAAATTTAGGATGTAACTTTTTGAAAAGATTTCATCCCCATTTTAAGTTCAGCCAGTAATTTTGCTCAGAATTGCATCTCCAGACGTTGCAGGATATGCACTCTCCGAGTTCACTTATTTGGCCTGCCTTAATAGAAGTCGCCAGAGTCCCCTGTGGATGGAGTCTAAGAGGATAAAGACACCTTAGCAGCACAGCATGCATGTGGTAGGCACCAGCTAGGCAGTTTCTTTATCGTTTTAGAGGTAACATACCAGTGTTATTCATAAACACAAACACAGAAAATCCTCACAGGGTGGAGATGCACTTCTAGTGATCTCTTAGAGCAGAGAGGAGTCTGGCCCACGGATAGATAGATGGTGTTGTGAAGAAGTGAGTATTGAACTGATAACTGTGGAGATGAGAAGCAGCAGAGGAAGTACATTGTATGTGAACGTAAGTCACATTGTATGTGAACGTACTGCTCTGCCTTCCCTCCTCTGGCATCTGTTTTCATCTCATTCCTGCCTCCTATTTATGACTTCAACACATGTCCAAAGCCACAAGTGAACTTGATTTTGCATTAGAGAAGAGAATGGACCATTTCCATCCCCTTCACCTTCCCCCCACATCAGGGTCTCACTGCAAAGCAGCTGTAAACTGCCACAGACACAAACTGAATTAGCCTGAGTGCCTTATGTCTTTTCTGCACTCTAGTTAAAACCAGGGGTATTATGCGCGTGAGCGGATGAGGTGGTGGCTCATTGCGTAGTTGACCTTCTCTAAATGAATAAGACCAGCACCTACTGATAATGTCAGAAAAAGCTTCCAGGAAATGGACAAGGGACCACAGACTGAGCAGAGAACTCTGCCCACGACTGTGCTAACTGCACATACGTGGACAGGGATCCGACCCTTCATGCAATCTGCATCCTTAGAGAAAGGCACACTCCCAGGCACCCGGTACAGCTGTTTGCCACAGCATAGCTCCATGCTACACAATCTCTGATTAAGGTTGCGGCATGAAGGCTCTATGCATCTACCACCGAGCTTCCCAAAGGTGACTCTGTCATAGCTCAGCTGATTTCTCCAACAACCCTGAACACTTTGTTGGATAAACCACCAGTTAAGACCGTTTAGATTCTCGGCACAGCCTCCTTTCTCTCCCCTGTCATCTATCATTTTAATCCAAAGAGAAGAAAGTTCTCCGAGCTCGACCCTGAAAGCAGTTGACTTTCCAGATGGAGCTGTCTGAAGTGACAGAATCAGACAACAGGCTCACCCTGACTCCGTGGGCTGCACCAGATACTGACTTCCTGCCACCTCATCATGAGTCCTACCTCTCTCTGGGAAAAGAGAACCAGGTATAGCTTCTTGGACGTTATCCTTACAGATTGGGGTCCTCTGATGAAAGACGGACCCATTGAACTGAGAACATTAGCAGATACCTGTCACATGGTGAGAATTTCATGTGCTTCCTAGCACCTGAGCGCGATGTGGTACTATGCAACCAGCGATGCCTCAGTGGCCTCTCATCCCATCCTGCGTGTGAAGACCTGAGAAGCCCCGTTAGTTCTGTTGGCGAGGCTTCGATAAATTAAGGGAAGTTGGTGACATTGTTCCCCAGCCATGCACTTATGATATCTGAAATTTCTTTTGAGGAACATGGCATTTGGGTATGACTCCTTTTTTCTATGTAAAATAAGAATGGTCTTTGTTAGGAGTTCACTATGTGAATGAGAGCTGAGACAGACCAGGACAACTGGCCCACGTCTAACTTCTTGGTTGGTGTGCTGGCTGTTTTATGTGAACTTGATATAAGCAAGAGTCACTGGAGAGGAGGGAGCCTCAATTGAAAAAATGCCTTGGTAAAGTGGGCTGTAGGCAAGCCTGTAAGGCAATGGTTTCCAACCTTCCTAATGCCGAGACCCTTTAGTACAGCTCCTCCTGTTGTGGTGACCCCAACCATAAAACCATTTTCATGTCATTTCACACCTCTGATTTTGCTACTGTTACTAATCATAATATAGCTAATATAAATATCTGTGTTTTCCAATGGTCTCTGAAAGAATAGTCCCATACCCAAAGGAATGACAACCCACAGATTGAGAACTATTGCTCTATGGCAATTTTTTTCTTAATTAGAGATTAACGGGGGGAGGGCCCAGGTCATTTCGGGTAGTGCTATCATTGAGAAGGTGGTCCTGGGTTCTGTAAGAAAGCAGGCTGAGCAAGCTATGAGGAGTAAGCCAGTAACCAGCACTCCTTCATGGTCTCTGCACCAGCTCCTGCCTCCAGGTTCCTAGCCTGCTTGAGTTCCTACCCTCACTACTTTTGATGATGAAATGTGATAGGAACCCATGAGTGATGAGAGAAGCCCTTCTCTCCCCAAGTTGCCTTGGATGTGAAGTTTCATCACAGCACTGGTGACACGAAGACGTTTGGAGAGCTTGCTACCTTGAAGCACACCTAGTTTCTCAGAATCACATTCAATTTCTCTAGGAGGTTGTTGGCACAAATTGGGTTCCTGCCCATCTTGTCTAAACATTGTGTTCAGACTAGACCAGGATTGTTTGTTTTCCTTCTTTGTGTTACGGAGCAGAAGCTGATATCACACATATTACAAGAATGAGGGTAAAATGATACTCTGTTCCACGGCAAGATGGCCTTCGATGTCTACAGATGTCTACTCTGTCCCCCTGGGAGATTGCCTCAAAGTCTACAGGTTGAGGAGGTTGATAAAACTTATCCTAGCCCTCCAGGGAGACTCAGGTTAGTACAAGCAACCCTTTCAAATAAGCAGTGCTGTTGGTTAGTGGCACAGACTAAAGAATTTAGTGATTAATTCCAGAGCAGGTTACTTGGAACACTGGCAGTTTGTATTCTGTTTTGTATTCTATTTCCCAAGCTCTTCTCCCTCAACTTATCTGAGGACAGAATGTAGGATATAGTATTCTGAGGAAGCTGTGACCTTTCAATTTTGGGAGCCGTATGAGTGCTTATGAGCAGACAACTTGGCATTCTAAAGTTTAGTCTGGTTACACCTAAGACCTACCTTAGACTGTCTATAGCTAAGGCTTTATGTTTAAATGCATGACAGACCTAAAAACAAAATAATGGAGACATGTATTTTGAAAAGTCAAAACTCTGACTTTACCCAAAGATGTGCCTTAGTTCTTGAAATTCATTTTCTTTGATCTGCAGGTTATCCTCCAGCCTTTCTATGATAATAGCGTAAGATTCACTAACTTTCTTCTTCCATTCATCTGGAAAAGAAAAACAAATGGGATTGATTCATAATTGCATTTTGCAAAAATGTAGATAGAGATCATAGCATACAAGTAATCAAAACCCTGCTTTTTATTCTCAAATCTACAATACTTAATTTAAATGACTGATTGTGGGTTTAATGCAGATGTTTATGTTTGTAATGCAATCACTTTGGGATTGTAGTAATTGAGAACCCATTTGATATTGTACAATATATTTACATAAAAGAATATATTTGACTTATTTCATTTGATTTTATTGCATTTTAATTGCAGCAATCTCAATTCTAGACAGTGTCTTTTAGCTTTTAAATGCTAGATACTTAAGATACAATTCTAAAATTTCTATATCTAATAGTTCTTCAAACTTTCTATCGTATTAGACCAAAGGACTAAACTAATATTTTTTTTACAAGAAATTCTCTGTTTTCCTTCAGAACTCTTTCAGAGAAAAGGAGTAAGTTCAAATAAACTCGTTAATATACCCTGCATTCAGATTGGCACACATCACAGTGACTTAACGCTCATTCACTCTTACAATTGAGTCGTGGTGTGTAAGAAAGTGAGAAATGTTAGCAGAACATGGTGAAAGTCAGAATAGTTACCAGAACAAGTCTGTGTTGGTCTGGATTTGTAATTCCCCATTTTAAAGAAGTCTTTGCTTTTCTCCTGTGCTGCTGCCCTTCACGGTACAAGATTCCAAGTCCTAGTGCTGTGACAGACCGGTTGAAAATATGTTGATAGTCTGGCTAAAAATAAGCCAAGTGCTGAACGGAATGTCATGCATGGATGTCAGAGAGCAAAGCGGAGTGTGCCTTCAAGGGTGAACTGATGGAGGAGCGGCTGGGCTTGTTTTAGGGGAGCTGCCTGCAAAATAAACAACAAATATTTCAGTTGTGCTATTGGTTTCCATCAGTCGATTGCCTGTTCATCCACACATGCCTTCCATGTAGACGAGTTCCTCAGGGAGTGAACCTTGTAAAGGGTTGGTGATTCTGAGCTCCACTGAAAGAGACTCCAGCCAGCCAGCCAGTGTTCAGCATCTTTGGCACCTGGGGAACAGTGATTACGGTGGAGAAGCAGAAATTCCTACCAACCAGCACTGGGTTGAGACCTGCGTGTGTTTCTGTAGGGACTTAGGGGTTCACACACAACATGACCATTTCAGTTGATTATTCCTACCTTAGAGTCACTGACAAGAAAATAGGCACGGAGCTTCATAAATATCAATTTACCAGGAGAACAAGGGAGATCAGGAAAAAATTCTCCTGGGCTTGCCATTTTAACATTGTTTTCTCACACATTCCTGGGCACTAAACAGAGTTCACGTATTATGATTTTTGATGTCAGTTCCAGACAGGGAGAAGTCAGTACCGAACCATTGGACACTGAAGTCTGAGATTGCTGTGTTAGTTATTTCTGATATACTGTGTCCTGAGTTATTCCACACAGCTTCCATTTACTTCACACTGTTGCCTTTTTTCCATGCACATTTGCACTGAAATAAATGAACTCGATGTGGGATGGAAAATAAATGAAAACAACAAAGAAAATTTATTGGTTATTTTCTATATATTTCTTCTAGGTGATCTCACTGCATATGGGAGCTATAAATTCCCATCTTGAAAATCACACTTAGCTTTAATGTATCAGGTGTGGATTTCACATTTACCATGGCCAAATATTCAAATGACTCTTCATAAACAAATGCTTGGGTGAGTTAAGGAAGCCTCATCCCTCTTCCTTAGCCAGGAAAGGAAAGATCCCGGGGGAAGGGCTGCCCTCCTGATGAAATACAGTTGAACTCAGTACCTGGCTCTGTATATATGTCTACCCTTGGTGGTTAGGACTCTCTCCTTGTCAGTATAGACCTAACTTAGATATACATAGTTTATGCATATACAGTGCAGGGTCCCCTGGCCACTTTGGTCTATAGTTCTTCAGTTTTCTCATTTGAAAGCTAGATACACTCAGTTTACCATCTTGTTCTCAGTGCTGTACACCCTCCATGCAGCTTGTTCTAAGCACTGGGAAACCCCAATTCTCTCTGTTTTCAGAGCCTAGCTTCTCTCAGACAAGCCGTTCTCAGGTTCATCAACCCAGGAAACTGAATTCTCCAGTATTTCTCAGTCTTAAACCACACACTATGCCTTAGGAATGATTCTCCAGGGAGATGTAATGTGCATGTACATGACTGATAGTACGATCTGGGAGTTACTGCATTAGTTCACAGGAAATGATAATGTCAGTAGTTATCAGAAGTATTCACTCATTTTAAGATACTTGCTTCATTATTTTTAATTTTTAGCAACATATATTTATCGTACAAAAGAACAGGGCTCAGTGTAATGTCAATAAAAATGGATGTGAAAGCATCTATTGCATGAAAATTTGAGTTTTCAGGTAAATATGTCACGCATTTTGGTCACACCCCCCCATTACCCTCTTTCTCGGACTGAATTAATTCTTTAATGTGATTATCTCAGGTGAGTCTACTTTTCTGCAAAAAGCACAACTTCATTATTTATGGAAAACTCTACCATTCACACATGTGGCATTTTCTCTGTTCACGCCCCTGCCCCTGTAGAGAAAGGTGGGTTTTGTAGCTTGGCCCTTGTGCATAGCGCTGCCATAAAAATGGGTGTGTAGGTCCTCTGTCATTGGCTGAGTTCAGTCTTTCAGGTAAATATCCAGTAATAATAGGTGAAATGTATCCTTACCCACGGCATCTAAGTATTCTTTGTTCCTTGAAACCAGCATCTGTTGATGCTTGTCATTCTGGCTGATTTGAAATGGAATCTGAGAGCCAGTCCTACTTGTATTCTGATTGCTATGGATGCTGGGCAGTCTCCATACATTAATTGGCCAGCTCTTTTGAGAACCATTGGTCCGCATTTTCCTTGCTCATTTTATTGACTGAATTACTTGTGTTTTGGGACTAATATTTTGAATTCTTTGTACGCTTAGAGAGCAACCTGTCAGATGAAGAGCTGATAAATATTTTCTCCCATTCTGCAGGTTATACCTTTAAATATTTTTTGTGAAATGTTATTCTGTTAAATGTTTTTTTGGCATAACGTCTGCAACTTAGTGCAATTCCATATGCTACTGCTTGCTGTGGTTTGCTGAGGTGCTGCGATGTGATTCAAAAAGTCCTCGCCTAGACAATGTACTGAAGACGGGTCCTATGTGCCCTTGAGCACATTCAACGTTTCTGGTGATGCTTTTCAGGTTCTTGATCTACTTCAAATTGGTGTTTCATGCAGAAGGAAGGGAAGGAGGGAGGGAGGGAGGGAGGGAAGGAAGGAGGGAGGGAGGGAGAGAGGGAGGAAGGAGTTCATTTTGACCCTCCTGCATGTGGATATCCAGTGTCCTCAGACCAGATGTAAGAGCTACACACAGTGACAATCCCTGGGAAGGAGAAATGGGATGCATGGTCTAAAGTTTAGATACCGTCCTAGTTATATTTCATGTATAAGTGGATAAAAATGTAAATGCATTTATAAAGTAGAACATGACTTGGTAAAAGACAGGTGCGAATTCGGACTATTAGCTTTCTCTGTTTATCTGACAGGATTTTGAATCACTGAAGAGGAAGTGTCTACGGTAGAGTTTCCAACTGGGTTTAAGTAAGGAAGGAAGACTCACCTTGAATGATCATGGTGCCCTCCTGTGTGCTGGGATCCTGAACTGATTAAAAAGGAGAAAGCAAAGGGAGTAATCTCTTCTCTCTCTCTCTCTCTCTCTCTCTCTCTCTCTCTCTCTCTCTCTCTCTCTCTCTCTCTCCCTGCCTCAGTTCCACCTCCCTTTTGTTTCCAGAGCAACTTTTGTTTGCAGAGCAACCTGCTGCCCCATCACACAGTCAGTTATGACCCCACCATTCCACTCTGCCCGTGGTCTATAGTACCCTCTGAAATCATGGACCAGAACAAACCCCTCTTCCCTTAAGTTACTTTTTCCAGGCATTTTGTCACAGCAACAAGAGAACATTGTTTTCGGGCCATAAAACTTTACGGGAAAGCTTTGTTTAAGTTGAAATTTTTTTCATACAATATTCTGATCAGTTTCCTGTTGTAAAAATCAAAAATAGGCGGAACCGGTTCTGTGCATTCCCACTCTGCCAGGATCTGTGGAAGCGGAGTGCTCTGACTGTTTCTCTGCCAGCCGCTTTCACACACTGTCCCCTTGGCAGGTTGTTACCACTCCTGACACACACATCGCATTCCGCAGGCCATTCTAGTGTGGCACCGCGCCACACTAGCCCCAGGCATTCCATAGCCTAGCACAGCTTCCAGAACTGAGACAGGCTGTCTCTCTCTGCCTGCTGGGAATTTTGCTCACATCCCCTGTAGCCCAGTAAAATCAAAACTCCTAGAAAGTTGTAGTTTAGCAATTGTATTTATATGTTAAATTCTCAATCTACAATACATCCACAGAATAAATTCACTGCCAATTAATAAAGGTAGAAACTGCCCACCTGGACAAGATAAAATTGACCCAAACCACATGGATCGGAATACTCCTCCTTCTCTGCCTCTATCTTCCTTTACTACAACAGTTCCCCTCCCTTAATTTCTCCCGGATAGCCCCCTTCCCGGACCCACTCAACTCCAAGCCTTTTCTCTCTCCCTCTTCTCCTCTCTTCCTCTCTCCCCTCTCCAGTTCCCTTCCTCCCAAACATACAGGTAAACAGAAAAATAAAACAAACCAGAATTAAAAAAACAAACAACATGGGGTTGGGGATTTAGCTCAGCGGTAGAGCGCTTACCTAGCAAGCGCAAGGCCCTGGGTTCGGTCCCCAGCTCAAAAAAAAAAACCAAAACAAACAAACAAACAAACAAACAAAAAACCAACCAACCAAACAAAAAACAACCAAAGAGAAAGTACAAGAAACACGAATCCCCTAAAACCACAAAACCAGAAATCATAAGTGTACAACACGTGTTAAGACAAAACAAGGAACTATGAGACAAAACGCCTGCAAAAATACTGTTGAGCTCATTCCGTGTCCGCCATTTCCTGACAGACGTGGGGCCTGCCCTTACCTGTGCTTTGTGCACCCAGTGAAACTGCAGTAGAAAAAGCCGATTGTGCCTTTGCAAGCAGATATCAATTCCAGATGGTTTCATGGTTAGGGTTGGGAGATAATGTGCAGTGTGTGGGGGAAATGCTACATGCATAGCATAAGTGAAAGAATACAGCTACACAGTTCACCAGTCGGACTCCATGGCATTCAGGAAAAGGCAGATTTGTACATAAACAAGTTTTTGTGAAAAAGAGGAGAAAAGATTAAGAGACGGACCCTTGGAACAAATGAACGCTTGAGGGGGGGGCAGAGACTTAATGACACTAATGGTAGAGAGATGTACACCACACGACTTTGTATGAACCAGCCATGCTAAGCCCAGACTTTGGCTGATCATGACATACAAACACTCGGTGACTGACGGTCCATTAGTGACAACAAAAGAGCTACAAAGACAGGAATTCATGATGAGGAAAATCATGATGGGAAAGAGTAACTAGGAACTTACATTATGACTCATTTTTTCTTAGAATAAAACCACTATAACAAAAACATTTACCAGCCTTAAAATTTAAGAAAAATTATACAAATAAATATGGCTTCCAAAGTTAGACTTTCTGGGTAGGTGAGACAGCAAAGCAGGTTAAGGTGCTTGCTGTCAAGTCTAAGGACCTGAGTACACCCTGTGAAACAACATGGTGGGAGGCAGAAACCAGAACCAGCTCACAGAAACTGTCCTCATGTGCACAGGAGCACAGATCTGCCCCTGCACACACAAACACAAACATTTATATACACATGTATATACACAAGCACACACTCAAACAAATGCATGTATTCACACAAACACACCTGTATACATACACACATGAACACATTAATACTCACGGACAAGCACACACACACACATACATACATAAATTCACACATATACCCACATACATACTCACACAGAAGCACATCCATATACATACATACATACATACATACATATAATACTCACTTACAAGCACACTCACATACACACATACATATGGAAACATAACCCACATATATACACACATACACATATACACACATATACCCACATACATACTCACATGGAAGCACACTCATATACATACATACATAAACACACACATATATACATATACACATACACACATACATACATATACATACATACACACACTATTATTATATACATATACATATGCACACCCATATACATACACACATTCACCCACACATACACACAAACACACCCATATTCATACACATACATACTCACATAACACAAACACATACATACACACATACACATGTACATACACATACATACTCACACACAAGCATGCGTATGCTTGCACACACACACTACTTTGCTAGTAAGATCATTTGAGTCAAATGGACAGTTTCAAACACAAGGAAACACAGAGGCAAAGCATGATTACTAGCATTTCCCCTCGTGCTCACTTGTTCTTTCACCGTAGAATTCCACATGGGTTTAGTTAGCATCTTATTTTCTCAACTCTCCCCTTTTGACTAAACTTCATGTGCTACCGGCACTAATGCCCCTGCCCCCACCTTATTTATCTGCGCAGAAGTGGAGCCGCTCTAACACCCCTAAGAGCCCATTTACATTCTTCCCCAATTCCTTCATTTTGAGTTCATATGATTTATTTATCCTGATCTCCTCTTATGCATCTGCTATTTATATTTTATACTGCTTTCTTCATACATATTTAAAAGGATGCTTTCAAGATGAAATGACAAATATTAACCTTGGCACTTCTTTTACCTTTATCGTTTCAATAGAAAAATTATAAAAACATGTATTCTATGAAACAAATCTGGTGTAAGTGGAACATTTTTTTCATCACATTTAAAATATGAGTTAATTTAGAGTTAAAAACCTAGATCCTTCTTTCTTGTGTGAGTGCTTATTAATCTATTACCCGTGTCAGAGGGGCCCAGGTGTTTGATGTGTTCATTTGGTTGCAGGTAAGACAACAGTTGCCTCAAAAATCAGAAACAAGAACTTCTAATAGTTTATAGTGACTTTTCTTTCTCTTCTTTTGTATAAGCATAAAACTGGCAGGCATTGTGTTGGTAAGAATTCATCTTGATTGAAACACAATCACTTGAAAATGAAATTAGTTCCAGCTGTGATGGCCCACACCTTTGATTCAAGCACTCAGGAGGCAGAGACAGACAGATCTCTGTGAGTTCATGGTCAACCTGGTCTACATAGTGAGTTCCATAAATTGATCATTGCCTAAGAGACTCAAACTTATTCTAGTTTATACAATTTGACTTATTTCATTATAAACTAAATAAACAAGTATAATCCCCATGGCTCTTATTCACCAATGCTACCATTTCTCTAGAATATCTGCATCTACAGTTGCCTTCACGTGTAAACCTTGTTTATTCTTCAAAATGAGCAGGCCTTGAGAATCCCTGTGCTAAGCACCAGTGTGAGGAACCATTGGTGCTTTATCCTACATGGCCATCATCCTTCCATAACTGGGGGAGCATATTAATGAAAGGCAAGAAGAACACTGTGTTTTTTGGTGGTTGAACATGAAGCAAAGTTTATGAAGAATTTCAATTCATCTGTGCAAGGGTTAATACTTCTTAGCTATCACTGGATTGAGTCATGTGCTTAGTGAACTTGCACTGTGCCCATGTTCCTCCAAAGAGTTGTGTTGGTCCACAGCACCAGGCAGATGCAGCTCATAATCATCCTGCGATAGACACACAGGTCTAGAGAGACGAAAGCACAGATTGTGAAGCCTGGCTCCAACCAGGGACAATCTCTCCAGGTACTGCATGTTTACAATAATATGAACCTCACAGCTCTCCTCGCTTAAGTCTTCCTTTTCCCTTCCTAAAAGTTGACTTGCTAAGAAAATAATACTGTTATAACTACAATAGGATAGATGAGTAATATTGTTCTGGGCAATTATTTTCATGCCTACAGTACCTCTCTTAGAACAAACAAACAAAAGATAGAAACATAGTAAATAAATTATACTTTGAGCTCTTCTTTTCAGTTACCAATTACCTGTCCAAGGCTGTGCCTCAAAGTGCAAAGAAAACTAGTCAGATTCAGGGACAACAAGTTATTTCAAGGCTCAGAAAGATTCTCCACACAACATGGTTGCTGGGGGAACCTATGGTCATGTAGCTAACTACTGCATAGATCCTTTAGATGAAAGTCTTAGAAGGTTTGCAAGAGTTTGATTTAATAGCATTTCCCCTGTTCTTTCAAACAGGATACACCAGTGCTAGAGAGAATCCTAGGCTTCTAGATTTGCTGACATGTTCTCTGTCTTCAAAATATCGGGTAGTCACCCATGGCAGTTCTAAGACTGGGGAGATCCCATACCTACTTTTTCACATGTTCCCAGCCCTGAGATAGAAGAGCACCGTGACAGTGGTGAGTTTGTGGTTTCATGGGTATTCCTGAGTTGTTGTGCTGGGTGCTTCCTCATTGGTGGTCTGCTCAGTGCCTTCAAGAAGAGGCAGTTTCAGAAATCTGTCCCACCACTCTTCTCTCCCATCTCTTGGTAATCTCCTGCATGGAAAGCTAGTAGCCATGACTACCAATTCATTTGCATTAGCTCCCTCCAATGGACAGGGAGCACATCAGTGTGTAGAAATGGCATCAGCCTTTCACATTTGCCCAGAGACTCAATGCCCTCAGAGCAGGCTTCTCCTCCAGCACACAGAGCTGCCTTCTGCTTGTCTTTCTGTTTCCATTTTATACATCACTTGTGCAACTAGGCTCAGCAGCTAACAGCAGAAATACTACACACATGTCCCCAGAAACCCTGAATGAAATAAAACAATAAGAAATCAGGGTTATCAGGCAGGTGTGATGCAATTTAACATGACCTCATTAGCAGGTGACTCCATTTGGCTCAGGGAGTCAACAGGAGGGCAGTTCATGGCCACAGAACTTGCTGAGACTCTCACCTCTAAAGTAAAATGCTTAGCAGACATGAAACAGCCGATATCTACATGCTCAATCAGAATTTCTGAAAAATTTACATGTGTTTTAGTTATAAAATTATTCTTTTAATACACATTATCAATGACAGTCCATAATTACTATAACCTGTATGGCCTTTTTATTTTTCATAAAAAGACTTTAGTTAGCAATGAGTGAGGGAGTGGGCCTCTATTACATACTCTGTCTGGAATTCTAAGAGTGACTGTCTCCACTATATTTGCTAACTGAGGAAAGTCATGCTGCTATTTCATGGTGCTGCGTATATTTCCTGGGCTTCCTGACCAATGCTACAATCAATGTTGGCCAAATTCTCCCTGTGGTCCTCAAGATTTATCTCTCCTGCTGTGCCTTAGTGTCTCCCTCCTCTCCACAGCACCAAGCTTGACATTTAAGGTCGGTCTTCCTGAGAGTTGGAGCAAGAGATGAAAAGACAGTTCCAGCGTGAGGTACTCAGTGACTGTAGAGAGGGCCTAACTTGGTTCCAAGCCTTGCTCACTGTATTATAACATTTTCTGACCAATAGCCAGTGTTTCCTAAACATAGGCCTAGGGCTGACTACATAAGTAGTTACCTTACTTTGTTCTCCATATGAATCCATAGAAGAAATGTTCTCTCTGAAACTGACTGGTCATGATTCTTGTATCCATTGGGCAAGCACAACACTTACGTGTGGATCCTTCAGGGATGTACTTCTCTTTCAACTACATGTAGAATTAATTTCCTCTGGAGAGTCTGAACTGGTTAATGCATTTAATCCTCCTGACGCAATACATTATGGCAGTAGGTCTCTGTAACTTCACTAAGGTAAAGTTTTTAGGAATGATTTGGCTTTTTTTATTCTTTAGACAAGGTCTCAGGAATTCCAAGTTGATTTGAAAGCATAATGTAGCCAATGCTGGCATTAAACTCCTGATCCTACAGCCTCCACCTCCCTGCACTGGAATTGCAGATGGGTGCCATCACACTTAGCTTCCAGTAACCATTTCCATAGATGGCTATCAAATGTTATATGTAACATATATAATATATTAAAATATATATAATAACACATATTATATATGCAATATTGCATATGTGTGTATATATGCACACATATACATACATGTCTGAGTTAGGCTTTTATTGTTGTCAAGAGACATTATGAATATGGCAACTCTTATAAAGGAATACATCCAATTGGGGCTGGCTTACAGATTAAGAAGTTTAATCCATTATTCTCATGGTAGGAAGCATGGTAACAAGCAGGCAGATAATGGTGCTAGAGGAGGAGCTGAGACTTCTATACCCAGATCTGAAGGATGACTCTGTCACACTTGCATAGCTTGAACATAAGAAACCTCAAAGCTGCAACAGTGTGCAGTGACTACAATGGAGGCCATGCCCATCCCACAGACTAAATGCTACAATGTTGTAAACTTCCAAACATTCTCTTCTTTTTTTCTTATTTTTACATTAAACATTTCACTGTCCATTATGACCTTGTAAAGTCTGGTGTTGTTCCCTGTCTTAGTGTTTTACTGCTGTGAATGGACCAACACTATTCTTATTAAGAACAACATTTAGTTGGGGCTGGCATACAGGTTCAGAGATTCAGTCCATTATCATCAAGGCAGGAGCATGGCAGTATCTAGGCAGGCAGGATAGGGGAGGAGATGAAAGTTCTTCATTCCCTTCCAAGGGCAAACAGAAGACTCACTTCCAGGCAGCTAGGATGAGGAGGGTCTTAAAACCCATGCCCACAGTGACATATCTACTCCAATAAGGCCATACTTTCAAATATTGGCACTCCCTGGGCCAAGCATATTCAAACCATGACATTGGGCTTAGTTATTTTGTCCATTTTTATTGGTTATTTTATTTATTTACATTTCAAATGTTATCCCCCTTTCCAGTTTTCCCTCTTCAAGTCCCTATTCCCTCCCCTCCATCTGATTCTGAGGGTGCTACCCCACCCACCCACCTACTCTTGCCTCAGTGGCCTAGTATTCCCCTACCTTAGACCATCAAGCTTCTACAGGACCAAAGAGCTCCCCTTCCAGTGATGCCAGATAAGGCAATCCTCTGCTACATATCCAGCTGGAGCCATGGGTCTCCCCCTGTGTACTCTTTGCTTGGTGGTTTAGATTTGGGAGCATCTAGGTGGTTGATACTGTTGTTCTTCCTATCGGGTTGCAAGTCCCTTCAGCTCCTACAGTCCTTGCCGTAACTTCTTCATTGTGGTCCCTGTACTCATTCTGATGTGTGGCTGTGTACATCCATATCTGTATTGGTCCAGCTCTGGAAAAGCCTTTCAGGGGACAGCTATACCACACTCCTATCAGCAAGTACTTCTTGGCATCAGCAATAGTGTCTGGGATTGGTATTTGCAGATAGGATGGATCTCTAGGTCTGGCAGTCTCTGGATGGCCTTTCCTTCAGTTTCTGTTCCACTCTTTGTCCCCGTATTTCCTTTTGAAAGGACGAATTCTGGATTAATATTTTTGAGGTGGGTGGGTGGCCCTATCCCTCATCCAGGGGTCATACCTATCCATTGCATATGGTCTCTATAGGTTCTATCTTCCCTTTTTAGGGTATTTTGGCTAATGTCCTCCCCTTTGGGTCCTAGGAACCTCTTGGATCCCTGGCATCTGGGACTTTCTAGTGGCTACCCCCAGGTTTCTCTCCCCCACTGCTACATACCTCCTTTCAAATGCCTGACCCTCTGTACTTCTACCCCATCTCTTCCCATATCTGAACGAACCACCTTTTTCCATCTCTCTCCTCTCTCCCTCCCAAATACCTCTCTCCCTTTACTTCCTGAGATTACTTTCTCTCCCCCCACCTACTGAGTAGGACTGTAGCATCCACATTTTGGTGAGATCTTCTTTCTTCTTGGGATTCATATGGTCTGTGAGTTCTACCTTGGATATTCCAAGTTTGTATTTGGCTAATATCCACTTAGCAGTCAATACATACCATGTGTGTTCTTTTGTGACTGGGTTACTTCACTCAGGATGATATTTTCAAGTTCCATCCATTTGCTTAAGAATTTCATGAGGTCATTGTTTTTAATAGTTGAGTAGTACTCCATTGTGCAAATGTACCACGTTTTATGTATCCATTTCCCTGTTGAGGGACATCTAGATTGTTTCCAGCTTCTGACAATTATAAATAAGGCTACTGTGAACATAGTAGAGCATGTGTCCTTGTTATACGTTGGAGCCTCTTTTTGGTATATGCCCAGGAGTGGTATAACTGGGTCTTCAAATAGAATTATTTCCAATTTTCTGAGGAACCACTAGACGATTTCCAGAGTGATTGTACCAGCTTGCAATCCCATCAGCAATGGAGGAGTGTTTCTCTTTCTCACATTCTCGCCAGCATCTGTTGTCACCTGAGTTTTTAATTTTAGCCATTCTGTCTAGTGTAAAGTGAAATCTCAACGCTGTTTTGGTTTGCATCTCCTTGAAGACAAAGGATGTTTAACATTTCTTTAAGAGCTTCTCAGCCTTTTGAGATTTCTCAGTTGAGAAGTCTCTATTTAGCTCTGTACCCCATTTTTAATAGTGTTATTTTGGCTCTCTAGAGTCTAACATCTTGAGGGTTTTTTTGTATATTTTGGATGTTAGTCCTCTATTGGATGTAGGGTTGGTAAAGATCTTTTACAAATCGGTGAATTGCCATTTTGTCCTTGTGATGGTTTATATTTGCTTAGGCCAGGGGGTAGTACTATTAGGAGGTGTGGCCTTGTTGAAATACTATCTCACTGGGGTGTTGGCTTAAGTCCCTTACCCTAGATCCCTGGAAGTGAGTCTCCTCAGAGCAGCCTTCAGATAAAGATGTTGAACTCTCAGCTCCTCCAGCACCATGCCTGCCTGGATCCTGCTATGCTACTGCCTTGATGATTATGGACTGAACCTCTGAACCTGTAAGCCAGTCTCAATTAAGTATTGTTCTTATAAGAGTTGCCTTGGTCATAGTGACTGTTCGCAGCAGTAAAATCTTAACTAAGACAGTACTATTGATATTGTCCGTTGCCTTACAGAAACTTCAATTTTATGAAGTTCCATTTGCAAATTCTTGACCTTAGAGCATAAGCCTTAGAGCATAGGTATTCTGTTCAGGAAAATTTCCCCTGTGTCAATGTACTCAAGGTTCTTTCCTACTTTCTCTTCTATTAGATGCACCTTATCTGGTTTTATGTGGAGATCCTTGATCCACTTGGACTTGAGCTTTGTACAAGGAGATAAGAATGGGTCAATTTGCATTGTTCAACATGCTGACCTCCAGTTGAACCAAGACCATTTGTTGAAAATGCTGGTTTTTCCCTCACCACTGGATGGTTTCAGCTCCTTTGTCAAAGGTCAAGTGACAATAGGTGTGTGGGTTCATTTCTGGATCTTCAATTCTATTCCATTGATTTACCTGTCTTTCTCTGTGCCAGTACAATGCAGTTTTTAATCACTGTTACTCTGTAGTATAGCTTGAGGTCAGAGAATGGTGATTCCCCAAGAAGTTCTTTTATAGTTGACAATAGTTTTTGAAATCCTGGGTTTTTTGTTATTCTAGATAAATTTGAGACTTGTTCTTTCTATCTCTGTGAAGAATTGAGTTGGAATTTTGATGGGGATTGCACTGAATCTGTAGATTGCTTTTGGTAAGATGGCCATTTTTATTATGTTAATCCTCCTTATCTGTGAGCATGGGGGATTTTTCCAACTTCTGAGGTCTTCTTCAATTTCTTTCTTCAGAGATTTGAAGTGCTTGTTATAGAGACTATTCACTTGCTTCGTTAGCATCACACCAAGATATTTAATATTATTTGAGACTATTGAAAACGGTGTTGTTTCCCTAATTTCTTTCTCTGCCCATTTATCCTTTGAGTGGAGGAAGGCTACTGATTTGTTTGAGTTAATTTTATATCCAGCTGCTTTGCGGAAGTTTATTAGGAGTTCTCTGGTGGAACTTTTGGGGGTCACTTATATATACTATCATATCATCTGCAAATAGTGATATCTTGAGTTCCTCCTTTACAGTTTGTATCCCTTTGATTTCCTTTTGTTGCCTAACTGTTCTGGCTAGAACTTCAAGTACTATATTGAGTAGTTAGGGGAGAGTGGGCAGCCTTGTCTTTCTCCTGACTTTAGTGGGATTGCTCATTATCTTTAGGTATGAACCTTGAATTCCTATTTTTTCCTGTATCTTCAGCAGGAATGGGTAGTGTATTTTGTCAAAGGCTTTTCAGCATCTAAGGCAATGAATTTGTTTATATTGTGCAATACATTGATGGATTTCCATACATTGAACCATTCCTGCATCCCAAGGATGAAGTCTACATGACATGGTGAATGATTGTTCTGATGTGTCCTTAGATTTAGTTTGCAAAAATTTTATTGAGTATCTTTTTTCTTTTCTTTTTTTCGGAGCTGGGGACCAAACCCAGGGCCTTGCACTTGCTAGGCAAGCGCTCTACTACTGAGCTAAATCCCCAACCCCTTTATTGAGTATTTTTACATCAATATTCATGAGGGAAATTGGTCTGGTGTTCTCTTCCTTTGTTGGCTCTTTCTGTGGTTTAGGTGTTAGTGTAACTGTGGCTTCATAGAATGTATTAGATAGTGTTTTTTCCTGTTTCTATTCTATGAAATACTTTGGGAAGTATTGGTATTAGGTCTTCACTGACCTTGTGATATAATTTTGCACTAAAATGCTCTGGTCCTGGGAATTTTTTGGTTGGGAGACCTTTAATGACTCCTTCTATTTCCTTAGGGGTTATGCGACTGTTTAGATGGTTTATCTGATTCTGATTTAACGTTGGTACTTGGTATCTGTCTAGAAAACCATCCATTTCATCTAGGTTTTCCAGTTTTATCTAATATAGGTTTTTGTAGTAGAATCTGATAATTTTTAAAATTTCTTCATTTTCTGTTGCTATGTCTCCATTTTCATTTCTGGTTTTGTTCATTTAGATACTGTCTCTGTGCCTTCTGGTTAGTCTGGGTAAGGGTTTATCTATCTTGTTGATTTTCTCAAATAACCAGGTCCCGGTTTCGTTAATGCTGTGTATCATTTTTTTCTACTAGGTTGATTTCAGCTCTGAATTTGATTATTTCCTGCCATCTACTGCTCCTGGATGTATTTGCTTCAGTTGCTTCAGAGCTTTCAGTTGTTCTGTTAAGCTGCTAGTGTATGCTCTCTCCAATTTCTTCATGGAGGCACTCAGAGCTTTGAGTTTCCATTTTAGCACAGCCTTCATTGTGTCCCATAAGTTTGGGTATATTGTGCCTTCATTTCATTAAATTCTAAAAAGTCTTTAATTTCTTTATTTCTCCCCTGATCAAGTTATCCTTGAGTATACCATTGTTCAGTTTCCATATGTATGTGAGCTGCCTGTTTTTGTTGTTGTTGAAGACCACCCTTAATCTGTGGTGATCTGATAGGATACATGGTATTATTTCAAAGTTCTTATATTGTTTAGGGCTTGTTTTCTGACCAATTACATGATCAATTTTGGAGAAGGTACTGTGAGATGCTGAGAAGAAGGTGTATTCTTTTGTTTTAGGATCAAATGTTATACAGATATGTGTTAAGTCCATTTAGTTCACTAACTTCACTGTTAGTTTCACTGTGTTTCTGTCTAGTTTCTGTTTCCATGATCTGTCTATTGGTGAGAGTAGGGTGTTAAAGTCTCTTACTATTATTGCATGAGTTTCAATGTGTGCTTTGAACTTCAGTAATGCTTCTTTTACAAAGGTGGGTGCCCCTCCATTTGGGGCATGGATGTTCAGAATTAAGAGTTCCTCTTGGTGGATTTGTCCTTTGATAAGGATATGTTTTGTCCTTTTTCATCTTTTTATGATACCTTTGGTTGAAAGTCTATTTCGCTGGATACTAACATTGCTATTCTAACTTGTTTCTTGAGATGGTTTGCCTAGAAAAATTTTCCAGCCTTTTTCATTGAGTTAGTTTCTGTCTTTGTCATGGAGGTGTGCTTCCTGTATGCAGCAAAATGCTTGATCCTGTTTAAATATCCAGCCTTTTAGTCTATGTCTTTTTATTGGGGACTCGAATCCATTAATGTCCAGAGATTTTAAGGGCCAATGATTGTTTCTTCCTATTATTTTTTTTGTTACAGGTGGAATTATGCTTGTGTGGTTCTCTTCTTTTGAGTTTGTTGTGAGAAGATTAGTTTCTTGCTTTTTCTTGGGTGTAGTTTCCCTCCTTGTGTTGGAGTCTTCCTTCTTTATACTCTGCAGGGTTGTATTGGTAGAAAGATACAATTGAAATTTTGGTTTTTCATGGAATATTGTGGTTTTATTTCCCTCTATGGGATTGAGAATTTTTATTATAGTAGCCTGGCTGGCATTTTTGTTCTCTTTGGTACTGTATGCTATCTGCCCAGGATCTTCTGGCTTTTAGAGTCTCTGTTGAAACATCTAGTGTAACTCTGATAGGTCTCTCTTTATATGTTACTTGACCTTTTTCCTTTACCTCTTTCAATAGTTTTTATTTGTTCTGTGCATTTGGTGTTTTAATTATTATGTGACGAGAAGCATTTCTTTTCTGGTCCCATCTCTTTGGGGTTCTGTAGGCTTCTTATATGTTTATAGGCATCTCTTTCTTTAGGTTAGAGAAGTTTTCTTCTATAATTTTATTGAAAATTTTAGTTGGCCCTTTGAGTTGGGAATCTTCACTCACTTCTATACCTATTATTCTTAGCTTCATTCTTCTTATTGTGTCCTGGATTTCTTGAGTATTTTGATTTAGGACGCTTTTGTATTTTCTTTGTTGTGTCAATGTCTTCTACAGTATTTTCTATGCCCGAGATTCTCTCTTCCATCTCTTGTATTCTGTTGGTGATTCTTGCATTTGTGACTCCTGATCTCTTAACCTAGGTTTTCCATCTCCAGAATTGTCTCCCTTTGTTTTTCCTTTAATGTTTCTTTTTCCAATTTTTGATCCTGGATGTTATTGTTCATTTCATTCATCTGTTTGTGTTTTGCTATATTTCCTCAAGAGATATATTTGTTTCCTCTTTAAGGGCTTCTACTTGTTTACCTGTGTTCTGCATTTCTTTAAGCAAGTTATTTATGTCCGTCTTATATTCCTCTATCATATTCATGAGATGGGATTTTAGGTCTGAATCTTGCTTTTCAGGTGTGTTAGGGTACCCAGAGCTTGATGTGATGGAAGAACTGGTTTCTGATGTTGTCAAGTAGCCTTGGTTTCTGTTGCTTTTGTTCTTGTGCTTGCCTCTCACTATCTAGTTATCTCTAGTGCTAACTGTACTTGATGTCTCTAACTGAAGCCTGTCCCTCCTCTGATCCTGGTTGTGTCAGAACTCCTCAGAGTCTAGCTGTTTCTGTGATCCTATGATTATGAAATCCTGAAATCCGGAGATCCTGGGTGTGTCAGAGCTCCTGAGAGTGAAGCTGCCTCTGGTATCCTGAAATCCTGTTGTGTCAGAGTTCCTGGGAGTCAAAGTTTCCTCTAGGTGTTGCATGAGTGGATGGGGAGCCAGAGCCCTGGGTCTGCTCCAAGCACAGGTGCAAGCCAGAAGGAACCTGTCCTGGCTGGGCGGTACGTAGTTCATGCTTCCCTGGTTTCTGTGGGGGGGTCACGGTAATACCAGATGTTGGGAAAGATGTGTGGCCTCAACAGTGATCTTGAGTGTGTCAGAGCTCCAGTAATCCTGGGTGTGTCTGATTGTGGAGTGGCAAGCTGTGAAAGGTGCCCCGATTCCTGGTCGAGACAGGTCGAATTCCCAGAAACCCTAATAGGGACAGCAGGCGCATTCCCAGCCTCCCAGATCAGGGCCTCACAAGCTGCAGCCCCCCCCCCCCCAACAAACCCCTGTAGAGAGCAATGCCCCAAGCCCCTCCTCCACAGGTGAGAACGTGACCACAGTTCACTTAGGCTCAAGACAGACCAGTCATAGAAACAGGACCATGCCCCTGAATACGTAGATGAGGTCTTCCTAAGCTCTTTGGCCAAACCAATAGGAAGTACCTGCTGTCAGACATGGACCCATCCAAAAATCTGTACTTAAGGGTCGTGCTCAGAATTAAAGGTGTGCAAGAATCACTTTGTCATCTGAGAGCTTTTGTCATAAGAGCTGCAAAATCGCCACTTGGGGGAAGAGACCTGCTCTCCCAAAATCACCCTCAGAATCCCTCCTGCACCCCTCGGTGGCTACTCCGTCTCCTGATGGCTAAGCCTGGCCTGAAATGGAGGTGGAACAACACCCGCCCGAGTTCTCTTCCTTTCTCCTGGACCCACAAACCTAGCCCGACCAGAGATCTCTGTGGAAAACCTCTGGCTCAGAGGCCCACATCTGATCACCTGCGAGCCAAACTTCCTTTGTGATTCTCCTGCGAGCCAAACTTCCTTTGTGATTCTGTGATCCTGAGATCCTGGGCGTGTCAGAGCACTTGGGAGTCAGGCTCCCTATGGGTGCCTATGGGTGGGTGGAGAGCCGGCACCCCTGGTCTGCTCCAGTAACAGTTTCCTGGCCTTAGTTTTATAATTGAGAGTACTTGATGGCTGAGATCTTATTCACAAATAATACTTTTCGGAGACTGTTAAAAAGGTGTACTACCCAGGCCTAAATATTAATTTTAACACACTTTTAGATTTTTTAACACACTTAGGTTGTACATGTGTTTTGATATACTGGTATGTGCAGTTATGGGAACAGGTACAGCAGAATTCCCAAAAGGGTGTTGAATCCCCTAATGCTGGAGTTATAGGCAGTTGTGAAAGAATTTGAATCCTCTGCAAAAGCAGTATGCGCAAAACCACTGAGCCACATCTCCAATCTCCTGACTTTCTTAAAATTCAAGTGGATTGTGTGTGTGGGTATGCTCATGTGTTTGGCTTGCATAGACTCATGTGTTTCAATGCTTAACCCATAGGGAGTAGCATTATTAAGAGGTGTGGCTTTGTTGGAGGAAGTGTATCATTGTGGGCATGAACTTTAAGGTCTCCTATGCTCAAATTATGCCCAGTGTGACACACAGTCACCTTCTGTTGCCTGTGTAAAATCAAGATGTAAAGTTCTCAGCTCCTTCTTCAACTAAGACATTAGTGCCAGGAGTGGGGTATTGCAGTTATAGTCCTGACCATGTTCTCATTTGGAGAAATGTGGATTTTGTAACTTTGGATTAGGTAAACAGTGGAATGTTTTAAACAGGGCATAATGGGCCATCCTAGCAAGAACATGGAAGCTGGTGCTCAGGGTGACTTGGGTTGTGAGGGCCTCGCTCAAGAGGTTTCATAGGAGATGAAATTTAGTATGTTGCTTAGAGATAGTTCTTGTGATATTTTGGTAAAGAATATGAGTGGTTTTGTCATTGTCTAAAGAGTCTGCCTGAGGCTAAGGTGAAGAGATTTAGATTAGTTGCACTGGCCAAAAAAAAAAAAAAAAACAAACAAAAATCAAAACAGCCTAGCATAGACTCTGTCCTGTGGTTCACTCTTATGATGATCATTTTGATAAGATGGAGGAAACTAAAAAGGGAAAAATACAAAATGTATAGTTCAAGGATTAAAGTGCCACCAGAAAGTAGACTGGACCTAAAACTTGAGTTCAAGAAGATAAACGGATTAAAGCTGTTAAATAGAATTAAGGGAGTGGTGATTTTAGGGCAAGAACCTACTCAGCTAAGCTTCCATCTTGTGCAAAGGAATTAAGGGAAGTCAAGGGCAGATGTAGTGGTACAGGCCGTTTATCATAGCACTTAGGAGAGCAGGGCATACAGTTCTCTGGGGTCAAGGTCAGTCTACAAAGCTAAAAGGGGTTGGAGATCTGACAAACATTTTGACATCAGACATGGTAGTATAGAGTTTAGTGTTTCCCCAGTTTTGCCTTGATCCAGGATTTCCTCACTATGCTCCCTTTTGAAATAGTAATGCATATCCTGTGCCAATATACACTGTAAATATGAGATATGTTTTTACTTTGATTTTATAGGGAGTTGCAGTTAATAGGTTGTATGAATCTCAGAAAAGACTTTGAACTTTGGATTTTAGAATTTGTTGAGACTATGATAGGACTATGTTGGGACTTTTGTTGTTGGACTAAATACATGTTGCCTTATGTTATGGCTACAAGCCTATGGGAGCCAGGGAGTGGAAGGTTGTAGCTTGAATAGGTGTAGTATCCATAGACTTATGGGTTTGAATGTTTGGAATATAAGAAGGGGTACTGTTAGGGGTTGTGATTTTGTTGGAGAAGTATGTCACTGTGGGGACAGGCTTTAAGGTCTATGCCCAGTGTGGTTCTCTGTTCCCTGCAGATCAAGATGTATGACTCTTGACTCCTTCTCCAGTACCATGTCTGCCTGGATGCAGCCATGATTCCCATCATGCTGATAGTGAACTAAGTCTCTGAGACGGAAAACAAGCCCCAGCTAAATGTTTTGTTGTTGGTGGTGGTGTTTGCTTGCTTTGTTTTGTTTTTTTTGTTTTGTTTTTTAAATAAAATTTGCCTTGGTCTTGGTATCTTTTCACTACTCTTAACTAAGACAATGACTTTTTGGAGTTGGTTCTCTCCTTTACCATGTGGGTCCTGGGTATCAAACTCAGATACTCAGCCTTGCTGGCAAGTGTCTTTAATGGTGAAGGCTTGTCACAGGCCCCTTATGTAATTTGAAATTTTAACTATCACCTATCTACTTATCACCTATTTATTGTGTTAATATGTATGTGTGCCTGAGAGTGTGCACATGCTATGTCAGAGAACAATTGTCAGGAGCCAGTTTTCATCTCCCACTGCCTTGAGGCAGACGTTCTGCTACACTGGGTGTCCAGGCTAGCTCACGGTCTATTCTTGCTGATCAGAGCTCCAAACTAACTGGACTATGAGCTTTGCAACTGCCCTCTTTCTTTTTTTTTTCTTTTCTTTTAAGCATTTTGTAATTGATTCTTTGTGAGTTCCATACTACATACCTGAGTCCTACTCATCTCCCAGTCCCTTCATATTGGTCCTTTACACTGCAACTCCACCTTCTTCCCAAATAAAAGACACAACCAACCAATCAATCAAGCAACAGCATAGAAAACACTTCGTCATGGAAGTTGCATATGTTCCCAGTCAAGGTTCAGGACCTACTTCTCCAAATCCCACATCCTGTGAGGGACTGGGCCAGCTCTCCCATTCTCATATGCTTGCAACTGGCTCACCTGAGCCTTTGTCAGCGGGAACAGTTCCATTGTGTTGCTCAGGCAAGGTGCAGGGCCCCCTCTCCTGATTGCTACAGCCAGTGAGGGAGCAGGGCTAGCTCTGTTGCTCTCATGTCCAGCTGTTGGAGATGGTGAAGGGGGAAAGAACCACCCCTGTATTCATGCTTCCTCATGCCAGATGAGTGGTGGGGCCAGCTCTCCCTCACTCTGTCCTCAGGGCAGGCTTGCTTGCTCCTCCTTGACCCAAGTCATCTCTACCATGCTGTCCAAATGAATTGCAGGACCTACTCTCCTGAGTGCTGCAGCTGGTGAGGGGAAGGGCTGGGTTCCCCATCTCATGACCGTGTAAGCAGGTTTCCTGACTGTCAGAAGTATGTGTGAGTGGTGGGCGTCACCTTTCCATGTGTGCCCACCCCCTTGGCAGAGGAATTGCAGGGTCAGCTGTCCCACAGTCTTGCTGACAGGGCCAGCTCCACTGTGGTGCCTGGGTGAGATGTGAGGCCAGCTCGCCGTATTTCACTGTATCCAGTGAAGGGTTGCGCCAGCTTTTTTCAAATCCAGATTTTTGTGGGTTCCTAGGGTCACACTGTGGTTGTCAGGTTTGTATAGCAAGCACCTTTACCTGCTAAGCTATGTCACTAACAACCTCAGGTCCTAACACTCTTCATCAACATTAGAATCTTGGCACTTACGATGACCTGAATTAAGAATAAACAAAGGAAAGTTTCAAAGTGTTTTGTACAGTTTGCCCATAAGAATTATAAGGCACAGTCACAGCCTGTAGAACTTGAGCAGAACGGAGTGTGGTTTGAGCGTCTAACTTTTTCTAGAGTAGTTGGTGATGACTGGTGAGAAAAACGTGCACGCCATGATGTGCAGTTTAAAAGAGGGAAGGAGTTAAGCTGGGTTGGTAATAGAAGCAGAATCACAGAAATATGTCTTGTTGCTTCTGAAGTTTTAAATAATCTTAGAGAAAAAAGAACTTAAAAAAACCATTTAATCTCCAACATATGATAAATTGAGAGCTTGGACACTATTTAGATCATTATATCACTTCAGAGGATTCAGAGAAATTATTAAGACGATGTTCATTAAAATCCCCATCATTGCTCTACACAGTAAAACAAATTAAACAAAACTGAGGGGACCAAAGCAATTTAAATTTCATCTTGGATTTTTTTCTGTGAGAGTAAAAATTGATGAGGCTAAGTTAGGCAAAGTCATAAATACCAAATGACAGAGGAATTATACATAAAGTGGCAGCGATGGTGTGAAATATGAGTGTAAAAGGTAATAAGTTTTAAGAGGAGAAACCATTAAGCCAAGACATCCCAGAAGAGCCAGAAAGACCATGGCTATGGGGGGAGAGGGACTGGGAAGGCAAAAGACAATTTTTGATGAATGTGAGGAACATGCAAATTACATGTAAATCCTGGTACATTGAGGAAGATGAGTGGCTTTAAAGAGAGGCATCATAAATTTCGAAGAAGAAAATGTAATTAAGTGTTTTCTTACTTAAATCTGTTGGGATTATCTTTGAGATGTCTCATTATCATGAAAGACAGAACATTTTTATTAGAAATAACCATATTGTTCATGAGATTCCTATTTTGGACACAGGAGGTCTTGTACATGCTCTTTAGATGTGCTTTAAGTAATCTTATCAGGAGTTCCTAGACAGCGTAGTTGGCAGACAGCATGTTTCTACACATTTGGAAGAATTTTTTCTTTCATTTTTAAAAATATCATTGAGCGACTTTGATGGAATCACTTCAGTATGTCACCTGGTACAGTCAGAGTTCATTTCTCTTGACTTTGAGTCTCATGTGGGCTGCAGTGAGCTCACAGTGACACTCACGTGGATGGTAGTGAGCTCACAGTGATGCTAAAGGGGGCTGTAGTGAGGTCACAGTGACAATCACGTGGATGGTAGTGAGCTCACAATGACACTCACGTGGATGGTAGTGAGCTCACAGTGACGCTCACGTGGATGGTAGTGAGCTCACAGTGACACTCATGTGGATGGTGGTGAGCTCACAGTGATGCTCACGTGGATGGTAGTGAGCTCACAGTGACACTCACGTGGATGGTGGTGAGCTCACAGTGATGCTCAAGGGGGCTGTAGTGAGGTCACAGTGACAATCACGTGGATGGTAGTGAGCTCACAATGACACTCACGTGGATGGTGGTGAGCTTACAGTGATGCTCACGTGGATGGTAGTGAGCTCACAGTGATGCTCATGGGGGCTGTAGTGAGATCACAGTGATGCTCACGTGGATGGTAGTGAGGTCACAGTGACACTCACGTGGATGGTAGTGAGCTCACAGTGACACGTGGATGGTAGTGAGCTCACAGTGATGCTCAAGGGGGCTGTAGTGAGGTCACAGTGACAATCACGTGGATGATAGTGAGCTCACAATGACACTCACGTGGATGGTGGTGAGCTTACAGTGATGCTCACGTGGATGGTAGTGAGCTCACAGTGATGCTCATGGGGGCTGTAGTGAGGTCACAGTGATGCTCACGTGGATGGTAGTGAGGTTACAGTGACGCTCACGTGGATGGTAGTGAGCTCACAGTGACGCTCACGTGGATGGTAGTGAGCTCACAGTGACACGTGGATGGTGGTGAGCTCACAGTGATGCTCACGTGGATGGTAGTGAGCTCACAGTGACACTCACGTGGATGGTAGTGAGCTCACAGTGATGCTCAAGGGGGCTGAGGTGAGGTCACAATGACAATCACGTGGATGGTAGTGAGCTCACAATGACACTCACGTGGATGGTGGTGAGCTTACAGTGATGCTCACGTGGATGGTAGTGAGCTCACAGTGACGCTCACCTGGATGGTAGTGAGCTCACAGTGACGCTCACGTGGATGGTAGTGAGCTCACAGAGACGCTCACGTGGATGGTAGTGAGCTCACAGTGACACTCGCGTGGATGGTGGTGAGCTCACAGTGACACTCACGTGGATGGTGGTGAGCTCACAGTGACACTCACGTGGATGGTACTGAGCTCACAGTGACACTCACGTGGATGGTAGTGAGCTCACAGTGATGCTCAAGGGGGCTGTAGTGAGGTCACAGTGACAATCACGTGGATGGTAGTAAGCTCACAATGACACTCACGTGGATGGTGGTGAGCTTACAGTGATGCTCACGTGGATGGTACTGAGCTCACAGTGATGCTCATGGGGGCTGTAGTGAGGTCACAGTGATGCTCACGTGGATGGTAGTGAGGTCACAGTGACACTCACGTGGATGGTAGTGAGCTCACAGTGACGCTCACGTCGATGGTAGTGACCTCACAGTGACACTCACGTGGATGGTGGTGAGCTCACAGTGATGCTCACGTGGATGGTAGTGAGATCACAGTGACACTCACGTGGATGCTAGTGAGCTCACAGTGACGCTCACGTGGATGCTAGTGAGCTCACAGTGACGCTCACGTGGATGGTAGTGAGCTCACAGTGACGCTCACGTGGATGGTAGTGAGCTCACAGTGACACTCGCGTGGATGGTGGTGAGCTCACAGTGACACTCACGTGGATGGTGGTGAGCTCACAGTGACACTCACGTGGATGGTACTGAGCTCACAGTGACACGTGGATGGTACTGAGCTCACAGTGATGCTCAAGGGGGCTGTAGTGAGGTCACAGTGACAATCACGTGGATGGTAGTAAGCTCACAATGACACTCACGTGGATGGTGGTGAGCTTACAGTGATGCTCACGTGGATGGTAGTGAGGTCACAGTGACACTCACGTGGATGGTAGTGAGCTCACAGTGACGCTCACGTGGATGGTAGTGACCTCACAGTGACACTCACGTGGATGGTGGTGAGCTCACAGTGATGCTCACGTGGATGGTAGTGAGCTCACAGTGACACTCACGTGTATGGTAGTGAGCTCACAGTGACACGTGGATGCTAGTGAGCTCACAGTGACGCTCACGTGGATGGTAGTGAGCTCACAGTGACGCTCACGTGGATGGTAGTGAGCTCACAGTGACGCTCACCTGGATGGTAGTGAGCTCACAGTGATGCTCACGTGGATGGTAGTGAGCTCACAGTGATTCTCACGTGGATGGTAGTGAGCTCACAGTGATGCTAGGGACAGAGCTAGATGGTTGTCCAATTCGGACACTTTTCTCTGCTGAATCTTTTGCTTAGCTAGGGGGATTATATTTCATTTTTATTCACTGAAAAACTTTGAAGACGATTTCATTATTGTAGCTAATCGATGCACTATCAAGTACAAGTTAACGTAAATACTTTAGTTATTCAGAAGTCATTTCTAAGAGCCATGACAGAAGATGCTATTGTGGAGAAGCTAACTACACAAACACAGACGGACACAACAGTAGCCCTGCAGTTCCACTTCTGAATCAACAGATTCATCTGCATAGGAAAGTCTCCCCCTACAACCTTTAGCTCCATATGCATGATAAATTCTTGTAAAGACAGAGGTGATATTTGCATTTAAACAAAACATTTCCTAGACATTGTTCTTAAATGAGAATATAAAATACACCTTTGAAAATTAGAGTTTTGAAATTTAAATTTCAGGTCAGAGTAAATATTCAAGAATCCAGTCAATGTTATGGTTTTGTGAGTTTTTCCTAGCCCTGCCTACACTCAGTTCTACATAGTTCAATATGGAGTTTATGGTGACCCAAAGCTACCCTCTCCACTCCATCTTCCCACCCAAAGACAAAATCAGAACTATTTTTATCTTTCCTTTAGGTTAGTTCCCCGGGAACTTCTGCGTGAGGCAGTCTTTCTAGTGACTGTATCTGACTACTCTATTGACATCCCTTACTTTATTGTGTAATTCTAGTCACAGTTGGTGGGGATTTTTCTGTGTTGTCAAGAATGTAGAAGAATGATGAAACATCCCTGTGTCTATCAAAGACTGACAGATGATTAATATTTGGAATATATTTGATTTTTGAAGTCAGTCTATACTAGTGTCTATCTGATTTATCTATTTTATATGACCTTGCTTTTGAAGAAATTATATAAATTCATTTTTTAGCCTAAAAATTATACTTTGAACACAATTTCTGTCTTGATATGCTGCTTTGACTTCCTCTGGAGAAGATTTAAAGTGTTGTACCGCTATCTACCAGGCATCAGGCAGGTGGACTGTCTAATCTGTGATACATTTTAATTTACATGGAAGCAGAGGGGGAGGGGCTACAACTTTGACTCATTTATTTATTTATTTATTTATTTATTTATTTATTTATTTATTTTTACATTCCAGATTTTATTCCCTTCCCAATCCACCCTCTGACTGTTCCACGTCCCACACCTCCTCCTGTCTCCATGAGGATGTCCCCACCCCATCCACTTCACCAGACCTTTAAACTCTCTTGGAGTCTCCAGTTTCTTGAAGGTTAGGTGCATCTTCTCTGGCTGAACTCAGGCCAGGGAGTCCTCTGCTGTTAAAGGCCTCATCTCGGCTGGTGTATGCTGCCTGGCTGGTGATCCAGTGTTTGAGAGATCTCAGGGCCCAGGTTAATTGAGACTGCTGGTCTACCTACAGTGTTGCCCTTCAGGATCCCCTCAGCTTCTTCCAGCTTTTCCGTAATTCAACAGAGGGGTCAGTGGCTTCTGTCCATTGGTTTGGTGCACATATCTGCATCTGACTCTTTCAGCTGCCTGTTGGATCTTTCGGAGGACATCCATGATAGGTTCCCTTTTGTGAACTCTCCATAGCCGCCTCCATAGTAATGGTGTCAGGCCTTGGGGCCCCCCTTGAGCTGGATCCTGCTTTAGGCCTGTCTCTGGACCATACTATCCTCAGTGTTCACTCTCACTGTCTTCAGAAATACCAGAAGAGGGCATCAGATCCGGCCCCTTGATCCTTTTCTTTATTCCATTCAAATATGCAACATTTTAGGTCATGGCACTCCACGTATATAATACGCCTATAAATTTATCAGTCAGTAACACAATCCCTTTCACAAAATTTTATGAACAAAGAAATCCCATCAGTAGAGAATATAACCAACTAGTCAACAAAACAATAGCTTGGTGTTTAAAATAATGAGAATGGATTTTTCTTCCCACTGTGTAAACTATAAAACTCATCATGGTTACAGAAGACAGAAAACTAAATCAGGTTTTATGTGCAAATCACGATAGGATAAACTCAAAATCAGGAATGTGTTTGAAATATGGACTAGGTCTTTGCCCTAGGGGTTTTCCAAAAACATTTTGAGGCTTCCATTCTGCAAAATCAGGGAGTGCATAGAACTCTGAGTCAGCATATTCTCAGAAAACAATTTTTACATATTCAATTGAGCTCCTTAAGAATGTATCTCAGAGTTCACCCAGAAGTTAGCCTGTTATCCTTTATCCCAATCAAAATGTACTATGGAGCAGGTAGCCTTGGTTTAGAGACAGATAAAGAAAGGAAAAGTAAATCAAGGACTCCAAAACATCATTGGTAAATCACAGTCATTACAGATTTCCCCCAGGTTTGAAGGACTTGGTGGATGAAGAAGCATATCTGGTTTAAATTACTCTAAGGTTGTTAGCAAGGAGCCGTGAGTCTCCAGTTTCCAGCTAGAAGCAAATACAAAATCTCTGTGAGCTGGTGCTAGCATTCTGTCTAAGCTCTACCCCTACAGTTACCTGGCAACATCCAGGTATGCCTCACACTATAAAAGGGGCTGCTTGCCCCCTCTTCACTCTCTGGTACTCTCTTGCTCTCTTGATTTTACCCTCTTCCCCCTTTGTCCTTTTTCTCCCCATTCCCCTCCCCACTTCTTTCTGAGAGCTCATGGCTGGTCTCTACTCTTCTACTACTCCTTTCCTCTCCCTCTCTCCCTCCCCGCCCTGCCTACTACCCTCTTAACTGCCCTCCCCATGCCCTGAATAAAGTCTATTCTATACTATACCTTCATGTGGCTGGTCCCTCAGGGGGAAGGGATGCTGAACATGGGCCTGCTGAGGCACCCCTTTTCCCATACCTCACCACACCTCCATAGAGCATAATGCCCCTTCTCTTTATCTTTTTATAAACACATCAGCTGGTTCATGTATGTTGGGCCATACAGAACTTCTAGAATATGATTAACCAAGAGCAATGAATCTTGGTAACAACCAGACATTTGAGAAATGATTCCATAAGCTGAGTAGCAGAACCAGACAAATGCTGACCCCTGGCCACAGAACTCTCTAGAGAAGTTTATAACACAATGGTGATTGATTATAAGGCTTAAAAAGATGTAAAGTGTGTGTGTGTGTGTGTGTGTGTGTGTGTGTGTGTGTGTATGTGTGTGATAGATATATATGTATGTATGTGCACATGGAATATATATATATATATGTGTGTGTGTGTGTGTGTGTGTGTGTGTGTGTGTGTGTGTGTGTACATGGAAGGGGAATATCTAAAGAGGACACATCAGCTGTATATCAAAACTCCTGGGCACTTGCAGATGGGGCTCAAGTGGTAATGTGCTCTCCTAAAATGCACGAACATCCAAGGCTGATCTCCAGCATTGATATATAAAAGCTTCAAGCAGAGGCCTTTTGCAATCTCAGAGTCTTAGCCCTGGGGAGGTGGAGACACCGAACCCCTGGGGTCTGCTGGTCAGCCATCCTGGTGTTTACCAGTGAGCTCCAGGCTAAGGGTGTGACAACCAACTTACAGGAGGTACATGATGTTCTCTGGACTTGATCACTGGCTTCCAAATTCACATGCGTACACACACATGCACATAAGAACAAAACCTTGTGAGTGCAAACAGAAATTTCATTCTGCTCTGCAGAACACATGCACAGAATTACCTCCAAAGAGAGGATCACTTGTTTGCTTCAGATTCCATGAGATTCCATTCAGATTCCATGAGCCTGAGAAAGAAAAAGTGGACATTCTTCAAAACTGTCAAGTTAACAAGAAATACCTTTTTCCTTTTTGTTATACATGTAAAATTTTAGAGACCAGATAAAATTGTTTAAAAATTAAAATTTAATTTTAATGATGAAAAACTTAAATATTAAAAATTCTTGATTGAAAAGTTAAACTCTTGTCTCTCTTAAACACATTATTTTGTATTCTGAATATCTCAGGAACTAATAGAAATAGCTACATTGATTTTATTGTAATTCACAGATACTTGTGAAATCAAGGTTCAGTTTAAAATATGGTTATCATTGGACACCTGTTATTCCTTGATTCCTTTCTTCAACAAACTTATTAGCAGTCTGTACCATGATGATGGTGTATTTTGTGCACTTCTTCAAATAAATAATGTAAAGAGATCATTCAAATTGCATCTTTAGTGGGAAGCCATCTGCTTCATGTGAATTTATGAATATTTTAGCTTTTTCAGCTAGTCAAAAGTGAAATCTGGAACTAGGAATTATTGTGTAGATTTGTGGCAGTATCATAAAATATTGCTTCTCTAAGTCAGTGATTGACACATTTACTGAAGTGTGAGTCCTTCTCTGTTATTGCAGACCGAGTCCACTATCACAGGGACAGTGTTATATGATTATTTCAAGCTATTGCGGCTCAGTTCCTATTGTAAGAACAAGCATTTTTTAATAGCTCCACATGAAACTGTGGTGGAATGGAGCTGGGCTTTGTAAGCCGGGATGGACACTTGCATGGTACCCATATCCTTCCATAGGGAAAGTGATCTTAGCCACTGCAATGCTATAGGAAGATGAGCCCCAAACAGAGAGCCTCAGCCACAAGGGACTCCCTGGCCCATGTGCTCTATAGTGGTATGCCATATGGATTCTGAACTCTATGTTTCAGTCTTGTAGCAGGGTTCCCCGCTGTGATCTGTGAAGCAGGACTATTGTTCCATCTTCTCTTCTCTTATGGGTAGTCCTACTCAATACTGTGTGTGGTGTTAATTCTGAGCACGCCCTTTAAGAACTGTGTTGCTTTCTCATAGTTACAAATATATCCCAGATACAATTTTCAGAAATCCTGGCCTGTAGTCATCGTACCTTTCTATTTATTACATAAAACAAGAACCTCTTGGGGAAAGTTTAGTAAATTGTCCTCCAGACACATTGCTTGAATATTCCTTATTAAAGTTATTTCAGGAGTCCAGGCATAATGGCACACGGCCTTCATTCTATTACTTGTGGTAGAGCAGGAGGCAGATCTCTTTAGCTTCAAGGTCAGCCTGGTCTACGTAGTGAATTCCATGCTAGATAGCATAAGGAGACTCAACATTTTTTTATCCCAGATTTCAACAAATTCGACTCCTACACAAAGTTCTTGAAATACCATTGATTTCCTTGCAGAATCTAGGACAAACATAAAGCTGGCTTCCTTACTTTGTTTGAGAGGAATTACTGGGAATAAATGAAGTCCATGGGGATAAATGAAATACAGTTGTGTGTGTTCACGGTTCATAAGATTGTATTTTAATATGGACTTATACATTGATACCTATAAATACTAATGTGAAAAATGTTAGCACATGTATGTAAAAACAATTTCTAAAGGTGATTGTGAGTATATAAATTCAAGTACAGGTGATGGTTGTTGCCTTTCTGTGATACCAGGCAACAGGAGAAGGAGGAATCTAGTTAGAGACTTCAGTGGATGACTAATGTCCTTGGGAAATATTCAGTAGTATTTCTTACTCTGGAATCACCTGGAGAATAAATGCTAGAGAAAATACAAAGGAGGAGGAGAAGAAGAAGAACAAGAAGGAGAGGAGGAGGAAGAGGGAGAGAAGGAGAGGGAGAAGAGGAGAAGTAGGAGGGAGAAGAGGGGAGGGAGGAGGAGGAAAACAAGAGGAAGAAGAAGAAGCCAATAGAGATATATGCATGATGATATGCTATATGCTAATCAAGGACAGCACTGGGAATCTCAGAGAAATTCAGAATAGCTGTGGTTGTATAAGTGTGGGCTGTGTTAATTACTTTTCAGTTACTAATATAACAAATGACCTAGACAATTTATAGAAGAATGTATTGGGACTTATGGTTCCAAAGGTTAAAAGTCCACCATGATAAGAAGACATGATGGAAAGTATCAGGTATGGTGGCCAGGAACAGGAAGCAAGGGGCTCATATTTTAAACCACAAGCTTGAAGCAGTGAGAGTATTGGAGAGGCTGTCAGCTTTTAATCCCTCAAAACCTCCAAATGACATACTTCCTCCAACAAGGACACATTTACACCCCAAACTTCCCCAAACAGCACCATGAACTGGAGACCAAGTGTTCAAATACATGAGTCTATCGGCGACCATCTCATTCAAGCCACCACAAGGACTAAGCACCTGAATAGTGCTGGAGAGTGAACAGGAGTTCAGATCATCTCTTCCAGGGACTTTAGCATAAAGGAAGCACAGAAATGACTGCTGAAGAGTTGTAAAAGGGTTTTTGAAAATTCTTTAATTGGAAAATATTAACAATTTGTGGAATTGTGAGATTAGTCCAGTAGTACAGCCAAAGAACAATGAACAGGGAGGAAATGGTATTCTTGCCCATAAGAAGGAACTGTTACAAAGAAATTGTACATTCAACTGAACATTATTGTTAAATTATGCTTTTGGAAAAGTAAAAAATATTCCTTAAAATTTCAAAATTGAAGATAAGTTTACGAGCAATGTGCTGTATCTGTAGAACGAATTTCAGAAGTTGTGGTCTCTCTGAAGTCACACTATGTGCTGTATGTGTAGAAGTAACACAATGTGCTGTATCTGTAGAACCAATTTCAGAAGTTGTAGCCTTTCTGAAGTCACACTATATGCTGTATGTGTAGAAGTAACACAATGTGCTGTATCTGTAGAACCAATTTCAGAAGTTGTAGCCTCTCTGAAGTCACACTAACATTTGTATTTGGGACACAGTGGCCCTGTGGCATTTCTTACCATAATATCTTAAATATAGTTGATGAAAAATAAGCCTTCATTGGTTTTATTGCCTAAAATTCCTTCCATAGGATACTTACTACCAATAGCAATCATTCAGTTCAGCTTAAGGACAGCCCTTCTGTTTCTAGAGGGATTATCATCCTTCAGTAAACAAGTCCAGTTATCTAGAAAGAGTTTGCAGCACTGATGGGAGGAGCAGTGAAATGATGACCACAGGGGCATATTTTACACTTCAGGTTAAACATCATCTGTGAGCGTGGGTCTGCAAGTAGGGAAAGGGCATCGTGGAAATGCAAAGCACTTGGTTCTATTGAGAATCCCTTCCAGTGTGGATGTGACAATAAGCTAAAGCAGTCTATGCGTTTCTAATGGTATGACCCTTTAGTGCAGTTCCTCCTGTCGCGGGGACCACCAACCATAAGGTTATTTCATTGTTACTTGCTGACTGTGATTTTGCTGCTGTTATGAATCGTAATGTAATTATCTGATATGCAATCTATCTGATATGCGGCTACAAAGGGGTTGAGAATCAATGGCCTAAAGTAAGAGAGAAAGAAGAATCTATTAGTATCAGAACAGTTTCGTTTCTAAGGGATGTTATTAAATGTGTGCTTGTTTAGTTACAGGGATTGGCTAAGTGAAGAAAGAGAAAAATTGTCAAGGAGAAGGGTGTAGATTACAGAAGGTTTGGATTACAGAAAAGCAACCAGTGGCTATAGTCTCTATAATGAGAATGGTGAACAATCAGTTATGTGCTGTTTGTGCTGGTCTATATCCTTTTCTCTCTTACTGCTTTCCTCCATAGCTCAAATTATTCTAAGCAACCTGCTGCAAATATTATTTATGTGAAGATGTTTCATCTTATTAGGAGAATGTGGCGTATATCAGGTATAAAAAAAAAATCTTTCAGATTTACACACTCCGCAATAAACAGGAGAGTCCCAGAACTGTGAAAGAAACACTTGCCAAGTCCCTGAAGAACCAATTCATTAACACATGTGTTTACAGCTATGGTGTTTGTGTGTGTGTGCGTGTGTGTGTGTGTGTGTGTCTGTGTGTGTGTGTGTCTGTGTGTGTGTATGAGAGAGAGAGAGAGAGAGAGAGGAAGAGAGAGGAAGAGAGAGAGAGAGAGAGAGAGAGAGAGAGAGAGAGAGAGAGAGAGAGAGAGAGAGAGAGAAAGAGAGAATACATCCAAGAATTCCAGACACTTGTGAGCTCTTGACATTCTTGGGCAAAGTAACTTTTATTCACCAGATATAATTGTCATATTCAAGACTTACTTCTGAATAAGCTTACCCTTTCTAGTTCTTTCTGAACTCTGGCTGGCTGGTTCAACTTAACTGTTCTGGCTCGAACTCCTCTCCAAGCTGACTGATTCAGTTTAGCTTCTCTTAGCTTCTCACCGAATTGCTCTGTTTGCTATCAGACGAACTTATTTGTTCTAATCTTCTAGCTGCTTCTTACTCTCTGGCTTCAACTGCCTCTGCTGACCTACACTTAACTGCATGGAATTGTTAATGAACTCAACTCCAGTGCACTGCACTCACTGCACTGACTCCCAACTGACCCTAGCTGACTCTCAACTGCCTGTACCAAAGAACTCCTCTCAACTGAACTCAACTGTTTGCACTACACTGACTATATAGAATTGAACAGAATTCCACTCAGTTGAACTCCACTCCATTCTCTCCATGCTCCTTTAAAGTGGGTGTTCTCCTGAGAGTTGAACACATCCTATCTCTTACTCATTCTCTAAAGTCTTTCTCTGATTCATCAGGCTGTCTGTTCCTCAATTAGATATTATTGTTTAGGACTAAAAGTATGTAAGTAAATACACACTAAGGGCATGTCTGTATTCCAGCCAGGGGATTAGAGGTGTGTTGCTGGTCCAACTCTGCCCTGTGGCTGGACACTGGTAGTTTGACTACCCTAATCCCATGCCTATTGGGGGACAGAGCTTGATGAATGAGATAGTCCATGGTTCTAAGCAGTTTATTGGTTATTTGTGGCAGAAAATGGATGCATAATGTGCCACACCCACTTCTCAGGATGACCCTGTGATTAAATATCTTTTGCAGGAATGAATGTCTGGGAAAGGGAGCTTATTGGCTAAACCGTCAGGTACCTCATTAGCATGGAAAACGCTATTTTGGGCCTATGTGACCATAGAACATGTTGTTATTATTTTTTTTTATGTGAGGAGCATGGCACAGGTTCCAGGTTAGGAATCTGGCAGGGAATGAAGTGTCAGGTCTCAGGTATTTGCCCAGTGAGTCTCCAGGTCTCAGTCTACTCTATCTTAAACTCCCTGGAATGGTTTTACAGTCAAACAGTATATGGCATGTCTGTATTCTAGCAGGATCACACAGACCTATATCTCTGGATTTGATCAGAATAGACATAATGTTGGCTTAAAATTTTTCTATATCCCTGGGATTTAGTATAGTCTAAGGTAATATTTCTTGTATCTAACTGTTGGGGTCCAGAAATTGCCTCAAAAACCACATGAACACCGATTTCAGTCAGACGAGGATAGTTTATTGAGCAAATGCCACAGGACTAATTGACCAGGGCCATGGTCCAGATTAGGGAAATGAGCCATGATCCTGAGTCCTATAGGACTTTTAAGCCCTGAATCCACAAACATTTGTACCAAGTTATTCCACCAATCAAGATTTAGGGATAGAGGGATTTTCCTAGGAACATGTCTTTTCTTTGTAGTACACTTATCTAGCTCCTATTGATTAGGGTAGTCAACTATGGCAGGGGACTTGCCTTGTTTAATATGCGTGTCCTAAATTGTCTACCTAAATGGATCTTGTTTAACATTCATGTCATAACTAGCCAACCAGGATGTCAGTTACCCACATACATGTCTCTTTCTGCCAAATTGGATGTCAGTTCCCAGGGAGGTCTTAGAAACTTAAAGTTCACTCGATATTCCAGATAGTTTCTTATATTGGCACAGTTGTCTCTTTTATGTTGGGATCCATCCCAGGGGGCAGCCTTTACCATAAAAGTTTATACCCAGGTGCAGAAAGTGCTGGTGGGTAGTTAGTTTAGGTCCAAACTTATTGTGGGTAACTATATAAAACAGTTCTACTGATTTCTATCATGATTGGTCTCCAAAGGCACAGCACATAACAGAATATATAAACAGTCTTGGCATTAGAAAGTTTCCTAGTATCAGCAGAAACATATGAGAAAGTTTCCTGGAAGGCTAGCCAGGTAACTGTTTCCTAGGCCTTAACATTTTACATAGGCCTTAATATTTAACCTAGGCCCTAACACTAACAAAGTTCTAGCTAGCATATTGTTATACTGTCTGCAAACACACACACACACACACACACACACACACACACACACACACACACACACAGAGACATACACACACACACAATGTACATGGGGAAGAGGTTTCAGACCATCACCAGGCACATGTTTATAACAAAAAAACCACTGATAAGACTCCCATCCTTAAAGGCACTCTTTAACAGAGATAAGTAGCGTTAAAGGCAGATCAAACCAGCAAAGTCAGACTTTTTCTTCTCAGTATTCAATACAACTCAATGTCCATGTTTTAAAATATTTACTTTTGTAATCTCTATAATTTTGTCTTCATGCACAATTATAAAAGGTCAGTAAGTTTATTATTACTGTGTTGAAGGGATCATGCTACTTATAAAAAGGTCTGTATAATTAGATTTGGTAATGATTACAGCTCAGTAATAGAGAAAAGTGGTCGGAGTTTGTGATTTCTAGAGAGTAGACTGCCTGAAGAACTATGTGAAACAGCTGAAATAATGTATGTTAGTCATGGATGAAGCCTTGGAATTTGCCTTGATTAATTCTGTGGATGTTTGGCTCACTTATATACATTGAAAAGCTCATTGGAATTAGTATTATACAGAAGACAATTTTTCTAGTGGGGATGGGCGACGGTACAGACAAGTGCTTATCTAAATCTAAAATTTGGTATTAGATCTGTTAGTTAGTAGACAACTTCAAAAATTTGGAAAAAAATACACAAATGAATATATCCTGAGGAAATGGCATGGTCCATTTTATTACTGATCATTAGTGGTGTGTGTGTGTGTGTGTGTGTGTGTGTGTGTGTGTGTGTGTGTGTGTGTGTACATGTGTGGTGTTTGAGGTTATATGTGTGCTACAGCATGTGTAAAGGTCAGAGGATAACTTGTTGGGATCAGTTCTCTTCTTCTGCCATTGGTTCAGAGGATCAAACTCAAGTCCTCAGGTTTGTATAGCATGTCACAGAACTGGTGCAGTCTAGAGATAGAATAAGAAGCATTTAAACTCTTCACAAATTGGTACTTCTTTTGTCGAACTCATGGCATACTGTGTGTGTATACGTGTGTGTGTGTGTGTGTGTGTGTGTGTGTGTGTGTGCATGTGTGTGTTAGGCACTAGTTGTAAAAGGTCATTAAAGCTATTTTTCTACCTCCTTCTTCAGAGGGCAGCTTCTGTTAAAAGCTCTTCATTGAATTAGGTTTGAGTTTATTAGAAGTTTGTCCAACTTTAACCAATCATAATTTCTTCTTAAACTTTAATAAAGTTGATTCTAGATATGTGCAATTAGAAAAATTTTAATACATGATTTTACAAGTAAGGCAGTGTATTAGAATTTGTAGTCAGGTCATTAGTAAACACAATCATATTTTGTAGTTTTTGAAGCTTTACTAAAGCTACTTTGAAACCCCTCTGAAAAACAGCATATTTGTGGCTATAATTTACTTTTCCAAACCCCAATGCAACAAGCAATTGGAAGAAAACAAGTCACGTAAAACTTCATTGCGCTGCACAGCGTTCCTCAAATAGTCAATGGAATGAGCAGTTGAGTCAACCTAGCTGTGTTCTGAAAGATTTTTGCCTCAAGATGTAAATGCTTTATTTTCTGGGCAAGAGAATGATACATTCAAGTTAACCAGGACCACTCACACATTTTAGAGTGGAAGCTGTTGAACAATACATTTTGTACATGTGCTACTAAGGTATGAGTGAAGATTCTGAAAGCTTTGAGGGCACCTGGAGATTCAACAAGCAGGCCAGGAACACAGCGTCTGGGAGTACAGAAGAGCACAGATCCTAGGGTGTTTTCTAGCAGATGGTCCAACACTACATAGCAGGAGCAGCAAAAGCCGGACTTCCTTACTTACTTAAAAATAAACAAACAAACATGAAATTAGATTGCCTCAGAACTACACAAAATCACAGTTGAATTACCATAGCACACATGGCCAAGAAAGACATGAACAGGACTACAGCAGGCTACTGCAATTGGCAAGGTGCTGTCTGTATGGCAATATTCATGTTGAATGATTTAGAGATCATTGCACCTGGCAACTTTCAAACCATAGACCACTGACCCAAACAGCCCAAAGGAAACAGTGTTAGCCACTGCATGGGCGATGGTGCCTTTTGACTGACATCTTTAGGCCTGGGTATCACCAGGACCCTGTACCTGGATGGTGTTAGTTATTCTTCACAAGTATCCTCCTTTGACCATAATTTTACAATACCAATGCAGTGTGGAATCTGCAGATTTTATTACTCATTTACCTTAAAATCTTCCCTGGCTCAAAATGGTGGTCAGCCAAACTACTGCCAAATTGGCCACATGCTAAGTTTTGTCTATTTTTGCACATGTAGATAAAAGGTAACTGTGCCAGGAGCAGAACTGGTACTTTCCAACCAGACTGTGATAGCTTGTCTTTTTATTACACAGAAGTACACAACCAGAAATTTTCATGTATATAGACCAATGTGAGGAAAAACAGAATTTAATGCTTTGGTGTCACACTGAGAGCAGGAAGGAGATGTATATCTGATCAAGGGGCTGAAAACAAAAGAACAAGTACTCATGTCTAAATCGCACATGTATACCAACCCCTTCCCAGCAAGGCTCAGAAGTGTCTATGAAGAGTCTGAGGAAAATGTAAGAGCAGAAGGATGGGAAAGACTCTCTCAGAGAACATAGACAATGTTTAGGACCCATTATTTTTTAGGGAGTAAATTGGAGTGAACAGTTTCTAGAGGAATGAGAATTATTCTGTTTTGAGAATGTGACCACTGATAGATGTGTTCCAGTGGATGACCCCCATACCCATGTATACACGAGAAGCACTAACTGGACTTAGTAGTTTATTAAAGCAAAAAGACATAAAACTGGAAGGGACTTATGTTAAGGGTATGTGGATGGGAAAGTTGGGGGATGCAGGATAGACACGATTATATTCATTGTATACATATAAGAATTTCTAAAGAATAAAAAATGTGTAAACTGCAGCCTTGTCAATACCTTTGAAGTCACAATGGTACTCATATAACAGGTATTTACCAACAAATATAAGTTGACTTCTGAGTACTTCAGGAGTGTAGGAGCTGGACTCTAAAATGGTGAAATGTTTTGATTATATGTGTACATTGTATGTTATTTGTTCCTTTATGTATATATGCACAGAGAAATGATACATATTTTGTCTAAACGCACCTGTAAGAAATCTATAATAATAAAAAAATTCAAGTATGCAAGGAAGTGATGGTATTCTTTATTAATAATAGATTTTTTGGAACATGCAATCATAATTCTAATACTTGATGGGACTTTAGTTTTGAACATTTAATAGCATTCAACATCCTTTGAGATCCCTGTAAATCAATCACTGTCAAATATCATCACGTATACTTTGCTTTATTGTCTAGAACCTCAAAAGGTTAAATACATATTCATTATAAATAATAAAGAGGGGTTTGATAGATATCTTGTTTATCATATATTTTTATGAAAACTTACATATAAGTAATATGTCACAGTAGATATTACAGTTTCCTTAAGTATAAGTCTCGCCTCGATTCAAGTTCAACCTAAAGACATTCCACTAATGTGTTTATTTCAAAATAGATGCATATAACCAGGAATTCTACCTGTTATGATCTGAGTATTACCTCAGATTTCCTATTGGAATTTCCTGTCTTTGGGCCAATTGCTTGTCCACAGCATCACTACCACTATGGACACAAAACGATGTAAGGCAAATGCTCATTGTCAAGAGACTTGTTGAAGGATTAATTAGGAGAGGATAAAGTAATGTCCACGCTGAGTGAGCACTGGCTCTCAACTATTCCTACCACCTCCTGAGCAGACAACCGCATACTGTGTGTATGCATTTTCCAGTGCAATAGATCAGTGATGTAGTTTATAAAATATGGCACCCCATGTTCAAGTGTATAAGAATAACACACACGTACATTTTAATCTCATTTTGGCAAGATCAGTGAGGCACAAACATCATTTTATAGCACTTTCATAGGACTAAAGTTGACTTGCAGACTAAACAATATGGAGGTTGTAACCATCTATAACTGATTCCAACAGATCCAATGCCTTCTTCTAGACCAGTGGTTCTCAACCTTCCTGATGCTGCCATCCTTTAAAAACAGTTCCTAAGGCTGTGGTGACCCAAACTGTAAAATTACTTTTGTTGCTACTTCTTAACTGTAATTTTCCTGTTATAAATCGCAATGCGAATATTTTATTTTCCAGTGGTCTTAGGTTACCCCTCAAAAGATTGTTTCATCCCCAAAAAGGTCACCACCCACAGGTTGAGAACAGCTGTTTTAGCTTCTATGGGCAGAGCAAGCATGCGGTGCACAAACATACATGCAAGTAAAGCATTCGTACACATAAAACTAGAACAAAATCTTGAAAGAAAACCTCAAATAATGATATTTCTTTTAGGAATTTCTAACAATGTATTGTTAGATGTTGTCTCACTGTGAGAAGTAAAGTAATATAATCATCAATATCACCTAGAACTTTATTGGTCCAAATTCCAAAAGAAGATAGGAAAACTGTAAAGGTATGTTTAGAAAATCATCCCATAGATCAGGAGTATTTATTCTGTGAACCAAACAGTGCCCGTAAATGGACCTTCACCCAAAAAGCAAAATTAAGATGATGCAAACATCTGAAACAGCATTGCTTTCCTGACTTTAGTCCCAGAATGTCCTTCCAGCTGAAGTGCTCAGCCATACCTTATTCATTACCAAGCTACAACGCTTTTTATTAATATAACTTTTATTATATTGATTTACTAAACAAAAAGTCAGGTCTATAGAAAAATATCTGCATTTTCAATTTTGTTTACAGACAAAATATGTTCAATTTAAGATTTCTCTAAATCAGATTGTTTTTTATTTGAATTAATTTCTAGAAAAATTTGCTCCCTATAAGCTAGCATGTCTTGTACATCTTTGTAGACAAGCATTTCCTGGATGGACATCAGCTTAAAGTTGCTTAGGCTGAATGGTGAATGGCTCCTTACAGCACTTAACATCCCAAGGGATGCTGTAACTGACTCACTCAGAGAAGGACAGACAGGGAAAATCCGTGCAGTCCACAGGCTCAGGTTCCTCTTACTTCCAGAGAACAGTTTCTCTGTAGCTTTAAGGTTCCAGATGTCTAAACAAGACAAGAAACAGACTCCAAAGAACTGAAGTGCCTTTATATCTTCCAGGGTTTTAACACTGCCTTTCAAGTTGTCCTGCACACTAAACACCATGGTAGAATATTCCAAGAGTCCATTTGTCCTCACACTTAGAGAACACACAAAAGAATATGCCGGCACAGCAGTGTTTGCTAGGACAGAGCTGCTGACAATGCAGTTTTCCCCAATGGACACCTCAGGCCCCAGTCTAGAATACTCTACAACTGAGCCAGGTGCCACACAGCATCCTGAATCCAGTATACTGTGAATGATACAGGCTGTTTCATTGGAGGATTCAGGGATACTTGGAGAGACACTGAAAGCTATGGACTGTAAGCCTAGCTCTGACCTTAACGTACTATCAGACGTGAAATGAAGCAGATATTCTTGTGTTGTTCCAATGTGATAAAATCTGGAGTTATTAAGAACAACAACATTCAGTGGTGTCCCCTTGAGGAGGTGGAATATTTTCTGCCTCATGTCCAACAACTGGGAGTCTTCTTTAGTGACATGTGATGTGTTCCTGGTATACTCTGCAGTTGCTCCAGGCCCCAGTGCCTGCAGAAAGTCACCATAGGCATCTATTTCACAGTTCAGTTGGTTTACACTTTTATAGAAATCAAGTAACTTTTTGGCCGATTTGTGGTCCATGTAAAACAGGCTATCTGTGTAGACATACTCAGTGTGCAATGGAAGACACGCGGTGTCACCTCCAGGGAAGTCCTGTTGAGCAAAGCTTCCTTGTCTTTGCACAGCATTAAACTGATGCATGTTTTCAATGGTGGGCTTGTGGAGGAAACGGTGGCATTGTCTGTACTGAAGGTCACCATGTTGTAAGGAACTGGCAGAGTGCAAGACAAATACTCCGTGTGTGGTGCCTACAGCCAGACTGGAAGGATGGGCTAAGGCAGTAAAGCCAGGCTGGTCAAAGGCAATGTACTGACAGTCCCCAACACTGTACAGTTCAATGTCATCTGCACAGGTGACCAAGACTCCAGGCTTCATGTGTGAGGGGAAATCCACGTACATGGCTAGTTTTAACTCCAACATCTGATAGATGGGTTCACCAAGTGGTAAGGCTGTGAAGATCTTTCCTAAAGCACTTGCATTGGGAAGGCGTTGACTGTAGCCACCTATAAAAATTGTAAAGTATTTAAAAATATGTTCTTTGATAGACTTTCAAAATCTGGTAGCACCAGTTATAATATCTGAAGATATTTAATACTAAGTAGCTAATCAAAATTCAGGGTAGAATAATTAAGTCTAGACTTTAAAAAATCAAAAACCATTTCCCTTACAGCAATCTGATGTAATACAATTTTAAAGACCCTAGGTCAGCAAATGAATTGAAGACACCCAGAGCCTGGCTAGCGAGTGTTCAGAATCCATTGTCTAACTTCCAAAGGGCCATCTTTAATACTGCTCTTTCATGTACACTTCTAACAGTATACTCCAAACATGCTTAAGTCATGTATTGAGGGATGTACTGCACAGGAAAGGTGTGAGAGAGCAGGGAGAGTAGTCTAACAGTTTCAAAGTCTACCTCTCTGTTCCACATCCACTTCACGAGGCACTGTCTCAACATACAAAGCACACTTAAAGAAAGTAAAGGCAAATTTACTTCAGTACACTTTTTAAAATTTATACCACCTTTTCATTTAAATTGGCTTTTCCCTTCCAAAATTGAACATCATAATGTCCTGATTCCTGAAACATGCTCTCTCAAACACAGTAACTGTCCTAAGTCCTTTTAGTGTGGAGAGACGTGTGTAATGTCTGCTCTAGCTTGCTTCATGCTGGTAGTAGCATGCTTCGGTCACCACCTGTGGATTACTAAAGTCCTGCAGGGCACCAGGAAACAAGGAACACACTTAAAGCACTTTTGTACAAATATATTATACAAGATATAAGAGAGAAAATAATTTTCATTGTTTCCTTTTTCCAAAGACCAGGCAATAGTAAAGTTTTCACTGAAAGAATTATCTTCAATTATTCCTCCCATCCACAGAGACTGGTTCACAATTGTAGGCAACACCAAAGTCTGAGGGCACTGACCTCCCTGCCCTGAAGTGGCACTGCATTTACATGTAGCTCACCCTGCCTTACTGGAAAATATATTTATACAATCTAATACAATGTAATGTTTATATAAACAGTGGTTATGCAGAAATATTCAGGAATTATAAAAAGCTACGTGCTTGGTATAGAGACATTTTTATTTCCTCTCAAATACTTCTGTCCTTGGTTGCCTGAATCTGAAGGGATGGACGGAATGCCAGGATTCAGAGGGCCCACTCTATGTGTTGCTATTTATTTTCTAAGTCTAACTAATTTTACTAAACTGATAATAAATCCTTGATTCTACAAGACAGTGAATTGCTCTATATTCTTAATTTTTCTTGAAAGCAGGACTGAGACGTCTTTTGTTCATGTCATTTGTACAGAGACAAATGTTGCATATTGCTGTGTATGTATCTAAAGGAAGCATCTTTAAAGCTGTGAATATGAACACTTTAAATTATAAGTCCTGGGCTAAGGCTGAGCCTTGGAAAATTCGCACCAGCTCCCTGGAATATAAAGATGAACTGCAGAAGTTTCTATGCAACCAAGATTTCATACAATTATAGGTATTAAACTTACACTTCTGATACTGTCCTTCTGACTTTTCTCACTTGAGATGCTCTACATGCTTTCACATATTTTTGTCACCTTTTCTTTCATTTTTAAAACTACTAAGCATTGTAGCTTTTTTTCTGTCAATAATCAGATGAAAATGCAAGGCAGAAATTTTGACAAAAGTGTAATCGTCATCACCATCTTCATCACCACCACCACTACCACCATCATCCCCTCCATTTTCTTCCACAACGAAAGTCCTCTCAAGGCTCCTAAGAAATGCTCACATTTTCATGAGTTTTGTAAAAATAATTTTCTATTTGTAAAACAAATCGAAATGAAAAGACATCCATGAAGGTTGATGATATAAATAATCCATGTTAAACATAAATTTTGTGAAAGTTCTACTATTTACAAACTGCACATAACAAAAGAAAAAAATGAGTATTTATATCCCAAGTAAAATACCATCAGTGAATTTCAAGACAAAATAAAAGGGAAATCGTTGCAAGGGAGACAAAGGTGTCAACGGTAGAAAGCTCAAGGGCAAATGTAAGTAAGTAAACAGTAAATTACCGGAGTGAATTAACAGGACCTTGAAAGAATTCCATTCATCTCCATAGAGGCTTTCTAGGCACTGAAGGGAACAAAGTGTCGATCCTCCATTTCCTTAAAAACAATTCAAAAGCATACTTTGCTTCAGACAAAATTATGAGAATTTTGATATAACTGAGGTTACTATTTTGAAGATGTGAATTTTGTCAATAGGAGGTAGGGAGACTGAAAAGTTATTGGAAGAAGAATTGATCAGTTACAGTAAATAAGGAAATGAACAGCTAGTCAGGCAACATAGTGAGTAAAGCTAATAGTGTCTCAATGTCATGAAGTGATAAGGTCTGTGACTGCAGACTGGACACTGATACCCAGTGGTCAGCACGCAACATGCCTAATGGGCTCTTCCTCACCACACACCCGACACACTAGTTGGGAGTTTTTTTAAATGTAAGAACCTGGTTGTACAAAATATGTTAAATACTGCTAACCTACTGTATCCCTAATTCTCTATAGAGGAGACGACATATGGGTGCTGGCCTTCTTCCTGTGACGATGAAATGAGCAGTGGAAAATCATAACAGTGTCAGTGCTGTGTACATGTATCCTGTTCCTAGAAGAGGCTTGACCTTTCCTTATCACATGAGCCACAATTTTAGGGATAAATTTTTATAAAATCATACTATTTACAATCTAAACATAGCAATTAAATAAGTAAATAAAAGATGAATGTTGGCCTTCTTTTAATGATTAACAATAAAACAGTAGGAGAAACATTTGCAGTTCTCTCCTTAAGGAATCAAAGGTGAAATATAATTGACTTTTTTGCAATGATGAGAAAGTTGAATTTACCAGGGTTTAAGTAAATATTTTAAGGTATTTTAAATTACTGGTCCTGGTGTGTCTGTATCCTGTAATTTGGTCCTAAGAGGCCAAGTATATACATCAGTTTCCTGATTTGTTTTCTTCACCTAACTACTTCATGAAATGACTATTTGGTAAAGACCTTAAGAGAACCTCCAGCAAATTCCAGTGTGAATCATACTGGAGGAAAAAGAATTCTTTTAAATAACTTTCTGGACAAGTTTCCCTGTAAGTCATAGTGGCTCAGAACCTATATTTGGACTTTTATGTTTTTAAGAGTTAATTTTCAGATTTTAAAGTTTTTAAAGGCCATGTGTGGAGATAAACAGTTTTATAAACGATAAAGAAAATTTATCATTCAATTATTATTTTGCTCAGAACCCTTGAAATGTATACCAATTTTGGTCCCAGCAGGATCAGGAAAAACATGGTATTGAACTCCAAGAGGCAATTCCTTTCTTCTCAGCTTTTCTGACAACTGCTGCTTGTAAGCGAGCTCCTGCTTTTCATCGGCTGCTGTTATCGCAACCACATCCCAGAATTCTCCAGCTGCCACAGGTTTGCCTGTTGGAAAAATAGCAAGAAAATTTCCTTTACGAGCTTACCAGCTTGCCTATTTCAAAAGAGAAGCAGACAAAACGATAATCACTACCATCTCCCGAAAATAAGGGGATACAATTAACCAACCAACCAACCAACCAACCACTGCCACCACCATCAGCAAAAAAAAAAAAAAAAAAAAAAAAAAAAAAAGCAGACATTAGCATCTAAAGATAGATTTTGTGAATCAAGGCCCTTAATGTCCCTGGCTGAAAAATTTCAACTCAAGGATCCACTCCTTCTATGCTTATCATTTAGGAATGTGGTCTTTTGTTATTGTTGCTTATAATTTTTCTTTTTTATTATCTATCTATCATCTATCTATCATTTGTCTATCTATCTATCTATAGAGCTGGGAACTATCTATCTATAGAGCTATAGGGAATTATCTATCTATCCATTCATCCATCTATCCATTCATCCATCTATCCATTCATCCATCGATCTATCTATCTATCTATCTATCTATCTATCTATCTATCTATCTATCTATCTATCTATAGAACTGGGAACTAACCACGGCAGAGCTCTCCTCATGCCAGGGAAGTGTTCTATCACTAAGCTATATTCACAGTCCTTTATTTGTCTAATTAATTAATTAATCTAGTGTCGTATTACTGTTCAGGTCGAGACAATTGATGGTTCACAGTCAGTCACAGATTGAACTCCTGTCCTGTACTTTCCCCACTTCTCACCTCTGCACTAGACTAGAGACAGAATAAGACAAAGCCCACCTACCCCAGAATGCCTCTAATGTGCTTTAAATAGGGCCTGAAAGCTCACTTCAGGGTCTCTCTATCTTGGCAATGGGAGACCCCAGCATACTTGACTTCTGCAGAATAAAACACTCTTTGCCGAATAAAACACTCTTTGCCTTTGCATACTATTTAAGTCTGGGGTACCATTCTTTGGTGAATCATTCTTCAGTGAATTATGGACCCTTACACTAATTGACAGACTGGCCCTGAACTGTCTGTCTGTCTGTCTGTCTGTCTGTCTATCTATCTATCTATCTATCTTCTCCTCCTCTATCTATCTATCTATCTTCTCCTCCTTCTTCATCACCATCTATCTATCTATCTATCTATCTATCTATCTATCTATCTATCTATCTATCTTCTCCTCCTCCTTCATCACCATCTATTTGTCTGTGTAATTCATATAGGTTCTGAACCTCTTTCTTGCTGACTGGGCCTCCCACGTAGATGAACATACAGGCTTGCAACACCAGTCCTGGCTTTTAATATTTGTATTAACTTATGATAATCAAACTGAACTGATAAACACAATCAAAATACTACACAAAGCCCAGGATTAAACTTCCCAATGAACTCTTTAAATGACAAATTGCACTTAAGGAAGCAGTAGAACGGAACCCTCTTTTCTACCATCAAAAATAGAGATAGGGTTTTAACAAGATGAGAGAGAATGAGAGGGAGGGGAAGGAGAGGCAGGGAGGAAGGAATGGGGAGAGAAAGGGAGGGAGGAGGACGGGGTAAGGAAGGAGGAAAAGAGGGAGAGGGAGGGAAAGAAGGAAGGAGATGGCAAAGAGTCATAGACTGAGACAGATAGGTCAGCTAGGGTTTAATAATTCCAATCATTCTGGTATCCAAATGTAAACCCCTACATTTTAGGAAGTCAGACATAACAATTTTGCCAGACAGCTGTTCAGAGAAGGACAAGTACCTGTCTGTTTTTTCTTTAAAGGCCAAACTTACATTAGCAATTTTAATAAGCCATGATTGCCTTCGTACAGAGCTTACATAGGAATAAACAGGAATCACGCAAAGGCTTGGGAAAGGGGAAGAAACAAGGTAAACTGACTTCTACCACTGAGTTAGGCGGTGTGTTACTTTCCGTTAGTAATTTTCTTCCTGTTCCTTCCTCACATCTACATTTAGGCTCGCAGAAAGCCAGAGGGGTAGAAGGGAAAGCCCGGCTGGACAGGAAGAGGAAGCGAACAGGAAGCGGCGCGGGGTCCTTGCGAAGGAGCCCTCCGTGCAAGGGAGCAGAGAACTCAGTTCCGCCGCGGTACCTCTCAGCTCCGAAAATCTGCGCAGTTTCCGCAGGGTGGCTTCCCGGAGAGTCTCCATGGCCGACTTCCGGGAGCCCACTTAGCACGCATGCGCACTCCGAAAACGCGCACGCGCCCGCCTCCGCTGTGCATGCCACGTCACTGCGGCTCTGGAAGCGCCATGAGACCTGGAAAGCTAGGATGGCGTGAGCGTGCGCAAGCGGCGTTTCCTAGGCAACGCTCTGTGGGGCAGATGGGCGGGCACCTAGCGGTGCCGGGCTGCGCGGGAGCAGTGGGTTCCCGCTTTACCACGTCTGACAGCCCGTCTGCGCCAGAGGAGACCAACCCTCCCACGATAGTGGATCTACCACCCAGATGCTGAGGTGACCTGCCCTCACCAAGCTCCTATTCCTGTCAGAAGCCTCCCAAGGAGACCAGGTCCCTGAACCACAGGCTCGGCCTTGTGGGATGTATCTGGTGGGCCAGACCACCCTGTGCCCTTCAGTTGGCCATCTTCCCAGGCTCAGTCCTGAAGTAGCGCCTTTAGGCAGCAATGGCACACTCAGTTGTATTCACTTGCTTCTAGGAGATTGCCAGAGATTGGGAAGAGCCTCTTATTGAATGAACACACTTTTGGCTGGTTGGCTCGTTATGTCTTTCTCTCATAGAGCTCGTAGTTCATATGGGTACTACAGGTTAATCTCTTTTAACCTTACACACAGGACATAGAGAGTAACAACATTTAAGGAAGACATTTCAGTCTGAAACCCGGAAACCTTACCCCTACAATTTGACTTGAGAAGTTTCTCTTCATTAGAATCTAACTCAGAATTCTGAATAGCAGCTCCCTCTGAACTTAAGTTTCTGAGTAAGCTTAGTTGTACATTTAAAGTCTTGACCTCAGCATTTAATTCCGTATTTAAAGTGAACAAGTTTGTGGGGAGGAGAGTAACAACGATAGAAGTCAGAGTTTGTGATTTATATTCTTGAGTGAACTGGAGTCATCCCAGATTTTGGTGACCTGCATTATGTTTAAAGAGGACACACTGAAGTGTGTCAGTGGGTAGGGCAAGAATATAAGCAGAGAGGTTTATTTGGAGCTTACTACAGTAGCACAACCAGGAGAGATTCAGTGGGAATTTAAAAGATAATAATGGGAGGTGGGAAGAAATTGCTTAGATTCTAGAAACACTTTAAAACGAAGACCAGCAACATCTGTCCACTACATGATGAATCGTGTACACTTCTACACGAGTGTGAATCGTGAGAGAAGTTACCAAAAGATGCCTGAAAGTGGATGACAGGGCCTTTAAATGAGCTGAGGGAAGGTATGCATGGAGAAGCATAGTGAAGTCATAAGAGTAACCCTGTAATAATACTGGATATGTAGAACAAAACATGTGCAAATATAGCATAAATTGTGTGTTTGTGTGCATCATGTATGGTGGTTCTGGAGAGCAAGATGGGTCTGGCTAGAAAAATTTGTGAATTGTCAGAATGGAGATGTAATTTATTTTCAGTTACAGTGCTAGGTTGGGATCCAAGGGGAACAATAAAGGTAAAAAAGGCCCACATATCTGAGTACCGCACATTCTTGTGGAAGTGGAAAACAACAATGTGACCAAATTTAAATGTATTGTATAGTATTTCACGCCCACCCTTCCATTCCGTGCTGAAGTGTGCCCTGTCTTGAACTTGTGCAGGCCTCGGGTTCTGTTACAGCTGCTGTGAGTTCATGACTGCAGCTGCCCTGCTGTGTCCAGAAAACAGTTTCCACCACCTCTGGCACCTCCCTTCTCCAAAGATCCCTACCCTGAGCCTTGGGAGGAGAGGGTATAATATATCAGTTTCAGAATTTGAGCATTACATAGTTGTACTCTCTACACATTGACCAGTTGTGAGTCTCTGTGTTGTTAGCTACACGTTGCAAAAAGAAACCCTTCTGATGAGGGCTGAGTGGTGCACTAATCTATGGGTCTAGCAATAGATCGTTGGGAGTTAGCTTAGTGCTATGTCTGTCAGCAAATTAATAGTAGGTTCCCTTCTAGAGCTTTATGATCTGTCTGGCCACAGGTTCTTGCTTCTAACAACAGTGCCAGATATGGGCTCTATGTTATGGAGGGTGACTTAAATCCTTAAATTCAAATCAGAAAGTTGTTGATTACCCCTGTGAAATTCTTTTCACTAGTGCGCCATTAGGTGTACCTTACCAGGTCAGTCTTTATAGCTTATCCAAGACCTATTTCTACCTGAGGGACTCTAGATCATTCATAGCTGCTGGGAGAGGCTGAGTCAGTTTTCTTTAAGGCCGTGGCATCTCTGATAGGTAAACCATGCTTTGGTAGGTGGCCCCACCCATGAGGATATTGACGGCACAAAATAGACCCAATGACCTTTGACAAAAGAAGAGAGGCAAAGCTGTTTGAATGAGTATGTTGCATTGTCTGGAAAGTCGTTTTAAAGTAAATAAGATGGAATCATTAGCATGATGAATAATTGGAGATAAAAGCTTCATATACAGTGATGTGGCCATATGAAGCTACACGTCTTACATAGTGTTTGTGTACTGATGCAGTGAAGCACGTCACTTAGAGAGATGGACTCCTGATGCCGTATATGGATGGATGCTGATTGTATAAACAATAACAAGTCATGTGGCTCCCCTGGAGAATACATTGTAAAACACATAATTGGTGAAATACCAACATCCAAAATAATACAAGACACTCAAACTCAACAGTAAGCAAACAGCCAGCCAAAATACAGTCAGAAGATTGAAGAATACCTCATTGGAGGACACACTCAGACGGCAAAGCAACAAATAGAAAGATGTTCAATATCAGACATTTGTAGGAATTTCAAATTCAAAATCTGAGGTACCCCTTATACAGCTATCAGACTGGCCATAATTTAAGATACCAGTACACCAAAAAACTAGTAAGAATGTGAAAGAATAACGCTTCAGCTTGTTGCTGATGGAAACACAAACTAGTGTTTTTAAAGACAAGCAGTTCACGGCGAGATAAAGCATATATATGATCCAAAAGTCAGCTATTTGATCCGTACTGAACACACACCACATAGTATACAAGTGTGGACCCTCTTGTGAGATGTGCACTATTACCTGCAGATCCCTGCTGGGCTCTTCACTATAACAAATGAATATTACTCCATAATACCAATTTCATAACGGAGAACTTCAATGTTAAGGAGTCATCATAGGAAGGCTGTACCTCTAAATTCTTCTATTGACCTAAGACAGCAGAGAACACCCTTTGCAGGAAAGATGTGATAAAGATGTCCTAGTTATGGCAGAGTGTTCCAAAGTGTCTTACACTCTGCATGTTGTCTAATTGTAGGTCTCCCTCTTTATTATCTAATGTAAGAGGAAGCTTGTCCAATGAGGATTGAAAGAAGCACTTTTCTATGGGTATAGCAATATGTCATTTTGAGTCATTTTATTGCTATGTTTATTTAGCAGAGTCATAATATTAGGTTTTCCCCTAGGGCCCATGACCTATATAATCTGAGATTCTTCGCTTTCAGGGTCAGGTATGGATTTCAATTTATGGAGGGGATCTTAAATTCAATTTAAAGTGGTTGATTATTACCATAATATTTGGGCCATTATTACACTTGTGCCTTCCTTGCAGTAAGGCCACTATTGTAGCTCACACGATGTATAGCTATGTGTGATTTTTGATAATGTTTCTCCTCTGGTATCGTGTATAGTGCCTTCTAACAGTGCGATGACTCGAATGATAATGTGTCCCATAGGTACATATATTTGAATTCATGGTCTCAAGATAGAGGAACTGAGGAACTTTGTAGGAAGATTAGGACATATGCCCTAGAGAACCCGTGTCACTTGGGACAGGTTTTCATACACCAATATCTTTGGGTGATTTTGTTGTTGTTGTTGTTTTGTTTTGTTTTGTTATTTGAGGGAAGATGAAGTTGATGGAGTATGGGAAGCATTGTGTTGGTAGAGGAAAAGAAATCTGATCAAAGTATATAGTATGAAAATATTTAAAATTAAGTCAAATGATCATAGTAAATTGGCACATTTATTGTATGACTCTTACTCTGCTATTCCTTGTGGAACAGTTGTTAACTCCAAATGAAAGTACACGTATTTTCTCTTCTGAAACATGCCATGTTTGCCTGTTGTGTACATGGTGCTTGTAGTCGTTATCTTCATGTAAAATAAATAAAACTTTACACCAAAATGTAAAAAAAAAAAAAAAAAAAAAAAACTAGGTCATTGGAAGGAAAACCCAAGGAGAAGATTCCGTAATTGTGTGCTTAAAGCAAATGAGACACAATGTGGGTGCACCTGCATTTCACAGTCTACAGAACTTGATGTGTTAGCTCCAGGTTTGTGACTTTTCATTTGTAATTTGGGATTATCTCTGTCGTAGTACTCATACACTTCCTGATGAAAAGACCCTGTCTCTAACTGGTCTTCTAACAGGGTAGAGCATTTATGGTTATGGACCCTCCTACTTAAGATATTGTTTAACCGCCTTCCATGAAGTCTGAAAATGTATGCCCCAGAGTGAGGAGAGCTCACAGATATGGAAGGTACCATAAAAGGTTATATAATAAAACATGAATCTAAAAGTTTTAGATTCAAGCTCTAAAGTTTTTATAACCCTTAACACTAGTTTCCAGACAGTAGAACATTAAAGGCAGACTTTAAAGATGGCTGCCTTTCTTTAGTCTGTGTGGGTGACCTTCACTGTGCCTGCACTTCCCTTGGCTATGTTTTCCAGCCTCTTCCACAAAGGCTGGACTTTTCTCAACCAATTAGCACTTTATAGTGCTTTTTATTAACATTGACTTTAAACCAGGGCAGCGATGTATATGCTACACTTAGGTTGTAGTTTTTGATTATCCCTTGATTGATGCCTTATTTAGAAATGATTATTTTATAAATTGTATGTTCTTTATTCTGTGGACAATAATGTTTTGTTTTGTTACCAATTAATATATTTGCAAGGACAGTGGCATTTTTTTCAGTGTTAGACATTTAAGAAATGGTAGAATAGATGATTCTAAGAAAATTAAGCACTGTTTTTATTTTAATATAAAATTGTTTAAGATTATAAAATATATAATTGTATTAGCAAATATGTCTCGTTTTGGTGGATTTCTAAAATTTAAAGAATAATTTGAAATATTTATGTCTTTAAAGCTTATGTGTATCTGTGTATGTTTTTGTCCATGTGCACATGTCATGTGAATATGGCTGTGCTTAGAGGTCACAAAGAGGGTATCAGAAGCCCTGGAGCGAGAGTTACAGGAAGTCTGAGCTGCCACTGTGGTGCTGGGAACCAAAGTCAGGTCTTCTGGAAGAGTAGCAAGTGATTTGAAGTGCTGAACCATGTCTTCAGCCTCCAGAGTCATTCTCTGATGATGATGATGATGATGATGATGATGATGATGATGATGGTGGTGGTGGTGGTGGTGGTGGTGGTGGTGGTGGTGGTGGTGGTGATGGTGATGATGATGGTGATGATTAATTATTAGTTATTATTATTTAACGTTTTTACAGTTAAGACTTTATCCCCCTCCCTATCCACCCTCTGACTGTTCCACCTCCCATTCCTCCTCCCCCCATCTCCAAGAGGCTGTCCCCACACCCCCACCTCCACTGCAACAGACCTCTCCACTCCCTGGGACCTCCAGTCTCTTGAGGGTTAGGTGAATCTTCTGAGTCCAGGCCCGGCAGTCCTCTGCTGTATATGTGTTGTAGGCTTCATATCAGCTACCTGGTTGGTGGCTCAGTGTCTAAGAGATCTTGGTGATCCAGGTTGGTTGAGACTGCTGGTCTTCCTATTGGGTTGCCCTCCTCCTCAGCTTCCTCCAGCTTTTCCCTAATTCAACCACAGTGGTCACCAGCTTCTGCCCATTGGTTGGGTGCAAATATCAGCTGACTCTTTCAGCTGTTTGTTGGGTCTTTCAGAGGGCAGTCGTGATAGGCCCCTTTTTGTGAGTACACCATAGCATCAGTAATAATGTCAGGCCTTGGAGCCTCCTCTTGAGATAGATCCCAATTTGAGCCTGTAACTGGATCTCCTTTTCCTCAGCTCTTCTCCATTATTGTCCCTGCAGTTCTTTCTGATAGGAACAATTCTGGGTCAAGAGTTTTTGACTGTGAGATCGCAACCCCATCCCTCACTCGATGCCCTGTCTTTCTACTGGATGTGGGCTCGACGAGTTCCCTCTCCCCACTGTAGGGCATTTCATCTAAGGTCCCTCCCTTTGAGTCCTGGGAGTCTCTCACCTCCGAGGTCTCTGGTACGTTCTAGAGGGTCCCCCCACCTCCTACCCCCCGGTCACCTGTTTCCATTCTTTCTGCTGGCCCTCAGGCTTTCAGTCCTTTTTCCCCCACCTCCTTAAATGTAAATCTGAATCTTTCCTAGATGTTTCATGGAACAATCACAAAGGAGCTTACCAGCCATGAGGAGTGGAGTCATTATAATGAAAATATAGTAGAAGATCAGAAAGACTTTGTTTTTGTGAAGTATAATGGCCTTCACCTGAAGTCCATGGAGAACCTGCAGTCCTGCATCTCTCTGAGGGTCTGCATCTTCTCTAACAACTTTGTCACTGACATTCAGCCACTGCAGGGCTGCAAAAAGCTCATCAAACTTGATCTCCATGGAAACCAGGTAAGCACTAACCTCTATCTGTATGCCAGTGAACCTACAGTGTAAGTCTACAACTCTCTTCCTGTCTTAATAGTTTTTCTATTTCTAGGTATACTAGGATTTTTTTTTTTTTTGCTGTGAAGAGACAACATGACTGTGAATACCTCTTATAAAGAAAAACTTTTAATTGAAGCTGGCTTACAGTTCAGAGGTTTAATCCATTATCATCATAGTGGGAAGCAGGGTAGACATGGTTGTGTGAAGGGAGCTGAGAGTTCTACATTCAGATCAGCAAGGCAACAGGAAGAGACAGTGAGCCATACCTGGCATGACTTGAACATCTGAAACCTCAAAGCCCACTTCTTAGTGACACATGAGCTTCAACAAAACCAAATCTACTTCAACAAGTCCACACCTCCTAATAGTGGCCCTCCCTATGGGCCTATAAGGGCCATTTTTCTTTAATCCATCACATTCCTCTCCCTGCCTCTTACTGCCTTGTAACTGTATCATCAACCCAACTTCAAAAGTCCCATAGTCAATCACTGTCTCAATGCTGCTTCAAAGTCCAAAGTTCAAAGTCTCTTCTGAGACTCATGCACTTTCTCAACTGTAATCCTCCTGTAAAATCAAAGTCAAAAAGGTCACATACTTGCAACACATAATGGCACAGGATATACATTAGCATTTTTAAAATGAAAGAGAGGGAGGAAACACCAGACTGAATCAAATCAAAACAAAACAAACAAACAAACAAAACAAAAGCCCAGCCTCTCTGAAACCACCAAGATTTCCATCTACTGAGAATATAAAGAAAAGCTTAAAAGTTTGTGCAAAATAAGTGCATAGAAACAAGACATAACATGTAATCTAAAGTTTTAAGTGGAATTCTGTAAAAGCACATGCTATATTGTGCTTTACTTCACTTTCAATTATGGATGTACAGAGTCTCTCCTGTCTGTGTCAAATGTGTAGGTATCCACAGTGGACTCTCTCTAGCTGAAGTTAATATGGTTGTAATCCATCCCATATGGGTTCTGAGAACTGAACCCAAGCATTGGAGGAACAGTGAGCATTCTTGATCACAGAGCCTTCTCTCAGCCGTCACTTCTTTTAAAGTTATTATAAAGATTTATTTTGTTTCTATTAACCTGTATATTTGTGTGTCTGTGACTGTTTGTGTATGTGAGCGCAGGAGTCCATGGAGGCCGGAAGTGGTGGTGGATCCCCTGTAGTTACTGGTAGTTGTAAACTGGCCAGTGTTCTGGGTCCTCTGGAAGGGGAGCAGGAATTCTTAATCACAGAGTCATGTCTCCAACCCCATATCTTACACCTTCAGTACACAGTGTGCATGAGTAATATGTCCGAGTTCTTAAATTTTATGAGGAGCCCCACTTGGAGTTGTACTAGGACTTCTCCCTGAGAGACCTCTGTCTGTACATACCCATGAGTGCATCTGTACACTCACTGTGCTAGCACTTGAAGTTTAGTCCCAAACGCCCAGGGTATCATGTGTTTACAGCCTTTTGTTTGTTTTTTTGAGTTTTGGAGATTCTGGGTTTGGTTATTTATTAGGCATGCACCATTTACAAAACACTGGATTTTAGATTATATTAAATGTGTCACCATCTTTTTCTATGGAGTTTTTATGAATGATACATATTTTAAATTTTGTTTCAGATAAAGACTCTTCCAGATAGGACATTTTGGAATGGACTCAAGAACCTCAAACTCCTCTATCTGCATGACAATGGGTTTGCCAAACTGAAGAACATCTGTGTATTGTCTGGTTGTGTAAACCTCGTAGGCCTGACCATGTTTGACTGCCCAGTGAGCCTGAAGAAAGGCTACAGGCATGTTCTTGTCAATAGTATCTGGCCTCTAAAAGCTCTGGACCACCACGTGATATCCGATGAAGAAATCATTCAGAACTGGCATCTTCCAGAGAGATTTAAAACGTTCAGCCAAAGTCTATTCTTTAACATTTGCCCAGCACCGATAAAGGTAACTCACTCCATGAGCGTTTGTTTCACAATCAGCTCACAGACACAGGTGTTTGGCTCAAAATTCTATACTTGAATATGTAATCTGTTTAATAGTTTTGATCTGTATCTTTTAAAAATATCCATTGGTAAAAACATTAGCAATGGCTTTATAGCTGATAATTTATAAAAGCTTGCATGCCTCTTAAAGAAACATGTCAATCATAAGATCAAGTAGTGTTTAAATACATTTGTAGCTGAAAGGTATTTATTCTTATATATGTTTATTCTTGTGGAAATTATTCTTTATTTCTGAAATGGCATAAAATATAATTTACATTATTATTGGGAGAATGCTAAATAATTACTTGTGATTGAATTGAATTAGTGATGCTGGCATAACCAAGCATTTTTGACATGACATAGGAAAGTTCTTAGGAAAATGTGTAACCTGAGGTTACACATTATTGGACAGATGTTAAAAGATAAAGATTCATTATAGCACTTGAGTTTTATAGCAGATAAGAATAAGAAGGAAGGCTTGACACTGCAGCTGTTAGAAAATATAATCAATTAAACCCAGGACTGAGTTTGAACATGGATTTGCAGAGAAGTATTTTCAGATGTGGTATGAATGAGTGTGAGCCCACATCAGCTGTACAGTGCATGTTACATGCATAAGTCTGAGCTCACATCAACTGTACAGTGCATGGGATATACAGGAGAGTGAGCCCACATCAACTGTACAGTACATGGGATATACAGGAGAGTGAGCCCACATCAACTGTACAGTGCATGGGATATACATGAGAGTGAGCCCACATCAACTGTACAGTGCATGGGATATACAGGAGAGTGAGCCCACATCAACTGTACAGTGCATGTTACTTGCATTAGTATAAGCCCACATCAGCTGTACAGTACATGGGATATACAGGAGAGTGAGCCCACATCAACTGTACAGTGCATGTTACATGCATTAGTATGAGCCCACATCAGCTGTACAGTACATGGGATATACAGGAGAGTGAGCCCACATCAGATGTACAGTACATGTTACATGCATAAATATGAGCCCACATCAGCTGTACAGTGCATGGGATATGCATGAGAGTGAGCCCACATCAGCTGTACAGTGCATGGGATATACATGAGAGTGAGCCCACATCAGCTGTATAGTGCATGGGATATGCATGAGAGTGAGCCCACATCAGCTGTACAGTGCATGGGATATACATGAGAGTGAGCCCACATCAGATGTACAGTGCATGGGATATGCATGTGTGAGTCCACATAGCTGTACAGTGCATGGGATATACATGAGAGTGAGCCCACATCAGATGTACAGTGCATGGGATATGCATGTGTGAGTCCACATAGCTGTACAGTGGTATACATAGTGTGAGTCCACATCAGCTGCAGTAGAGTGTATTTTGTTGGATGACTAGTGACTCTATCACTGTCAAAACTCCACTGAACTCTCTTGAACAAGGAAAGTCAGTTGGGACACAGCTGATGTGACCTCATGAGATCTTTACAACATATACAATCTGTCATTGACCAAGAGTAATCGTGTGTTACATGGTTACATTTATGAGGGAATGTGAGGAAAATAAGGATTAATGTGGACAGTGACCAAGCGAGGGCCATATGGGCACCATTACTGAGAAGACTGAGTGCCAAGCTGCAGGGCTGTCCTGGAACTGCCTGTGGTCCTTGAATATTATAACCGCATGTGTTTGCAATGTTAGTTGAATACATTTTGGGATTTGGTAATTATTTTGCAATAATTGTATAAAAGAAACAGTGAGGCAGCATTTAAGCCTAGTGTCTTAACCTACATCCTAAAGGCAAAAAGATCACTTAGGTTCTGCCTTGTGGCAGTGTATGTGATGGTCAACGTGGCTGAGGTTACTTCCAGAAGGTAAGAAAAAGTCAGGAGGGGGACAGCAGGATGAAGAGCTTAAGCTTCTCAGTACAGTGAGCTCTTACAGTTCTACTGGCTGCAGAGATGACCGTCTCTCACACTGTGTGTACTGGACATGAATGGCATTACCAACGTTCATTAGAGAAAATCCAGTCTTTTCTGGAGAGGAGGAAGGGATGGAGAAGGGAAAGGAAGGTAAAAGGAAGGAACTAAGAAGATGAATGGCTTGGAAAGTTAGACTCTGATAGATGGGAAGACCTTTCTGAAAAGATGTATTCAGTCCTCAGCATATCCTTTAACATGAAAAGGCTTTGCCTTTAGAGAAGAAAACAACATGTAAAGAGTAAGACCCGTGAATTCAAGTCTGTCTCTTTTCCAGGGTTTTTCAGCCAACATCATATCACAACAGTGCAAAGATTTAATGATCTTTTAACACTAGAATGTGGGAGGAGAATTAAGGAAACAGATTTCTAATATGTTGAACCTGGGTGATTGGCATAAAATAAAATGGCTATATGTAACATTTCATTGGAAATATAAATTTGACCCTTTTTATTTTGATTGTGAGAGATTATATAAGCTTGGAAATGAAGAGCTAAACTTTGGAGAGAAAGTTCCAGGCTTGTGCTGTGAACCCAGCCATTTGCTTGAATGTCATAGTTGAACCTAAACACTCTGAGGACAGCAGAGAGATCGATAGAGACTGAGATAACAAGAATCCCTTGAAGCACATTCTCATTTTTATGTAGAATGCACTGCAACTAGTGAGGGTGAAGGGAATTGATCTTGAGAAGAGAGAAGAAAGGCAGACACATAGAACTTACTATCACTTTCCATAGGGAAAATAATTTTTAAAACAATATGTAAAAAGTTTCCATAGGGTAGAAAAAATGAGCACTGAGGTTGTGTTGCAAAGCAGGTGGATGTGAAGCGTTTTTCAGGTTGAGAATCTCTCCAGCTTGCAGGTGTCAGGGATGAAAGGGCAGTGGGCAGTGTGATTGCCACTATAGAATGGCTCCCCAGACATCTACAGAGAGGGAAGGTCAAGCCTTAATTATTTTAAATAGAATGCATGAAGGAAAATGCTTTGACTTAACAAAAAAATTACAATTTAAGAAATATGGTACTAGTTGGAAAAGAAAAGCATTTTGTAGTCAATAATATATCAGGGAAGGATTACTAGGGTACTCCCTCCCTGTTGAACTATTGGCTACTGTTGCAGTCAGGGATGGAGAGTTCTTGGGTTCACTGAAACACCACTGAGAGGCCAACAGGCTCTATGGGAAAATTCTAACTTCATAGTCACACAGATGACCCTGTTGGAACCAGAGCAGTGCAAAGCAAAGCAAGACAGCACAAAGTTATGAATATGTTGAGTCTTATTGGAAGGAGCGACCTAGTAGGGGAGGGGGAAGATAGGGCTATAATAATCAGAATGTCTGGAATGGTTGAAGAAAAAACACAGTAGAAGCGACAAAATTGTTTGAAGAAAGTCTGAACTGAAGACAGCACACATGGAGCAAGCCCTGAGCTCTAGACTCAGAAGCAGCAGCACAAACAGTATGAGTGGAAGAGAATGAGATATGCCAGACAGTGTCTTGAGCTCTTCCCATGAGTGGGCGGCACTGCAAAGCCAGTGTTCTTTATCACTAGCTGATCATAGAACGACAGCAGATACACTCAAGGTGGAACGCACATGCGTCTGAGGAGAAATTTACTGAGCAGTGTTTGGAATAATTATTTCAGAGCATATCATTGTTATATAATGAATACAGAGTAATGTGAAAATTAGAAACAATGAACCTCATTGGAACTGGAACTTTTAAGAGTTTCTGGTTCTAACTGAGGACTGCGTGAGTGTGCAGAGGGAAGCATATGCATGTTACACGGACTGCGTGAGTGTGCAGAGGGAAGCATATGCATGTTACACGGACTGCGTGAGTGTGCAGAGGGAAGCATATGCATGTTACACGGACTGCGTGAGTGTGCAGAGGGAAGCATATGCATGTTACACGGACTGCGTGAGTGTGCAGAGGGAAGCATATGCATGTTACACGGACTGCGTGAGTGTGCAGAGGGAAGCATATGCATGTTATACAGGAAGTAATCCAGGAGTAGAGTTGGAAGTTTTGCCCTTAACTTAATAAAATAGGTAGGTGTTAATTACTTTTAATTGTGCCATAAATTAATTCTAAACATTTTCTTTGATAAAGTTGCAAAATTTTTAATCTTGAATTTAAAAAGTGGATTTTTTATTATGTGAGATCAAAGTACTTTTAGAAATCTGAAATAATTTATGTTGACATTTTATCTATCTCTGTCTGCCTAATTTTCTACTCATCATCATCATTACCATCATCTATCTACCATCCATTGATAAACTATTATCTATCTATCTGCCTATCATCTGCTGGTCTGTCGTGATATGTACCTATTTTCTATTTTCCTATGTATGTATCTATGGGTCTATGATGTATGTATATATGAATCAATCATCTATTACCTATCCATCTATATTATCTGTCATCTATTTACATCTGCCTCTTATCTTCATAAATACAGAGGTTATCTAGCCAAGGAACTGATGTATCACTTAGGATTGCATTTTGTTTTCCTGTAATAATAAGCCAATTAAGATTTTTTATTGTTTAAGTGTAACAAAGAATTCAGGCATGAAAAATGATCCTATCTCATTCTATTCTCACTCATGGAGTGAGCTCCCACATTGCTGGCTTTGTTATTATCCATTTCCTGTGATGTGCAATGAGTTTCTTCATGTCCAGCCATGTGCTGAGCAAGACTGAGGCAATGGTGATGTGCAAAAGCTCATGTCTGCTAAGACTGCCAGGAAAACAGCACCTCCTGAAAATGTCTTAGGAAAACAGCATCTCCTGAAAATGTCTTAGGAAAACAGCATCTCCTGAAAATGTCTTAGGAAAACAGCATCTCCTGAAAATGTCTTCCCTGGCTGATTTCTGCAGACTTTAAGGGAAAGGGCTCCAGTGGCTACCATTACCAGAGGGTATGTAGAGGGAGAAATGTATTTTTTATTGATTCTTTGTGAGTTTCATATCATGCAACCCAGTTTCATTCATCTCCTTTACCCTTATATCTGTTCTTCACTCTTGCAAGTCCCCCACAAATACACACACACACACACACACACACACACACACACACACACACACACACTATAGAAAAATATTTCATCAAGGAAGCTGTAGTATGTCACAGTGTGTCTCTTAGTATATCACTCTGTCCAAACATCTTCACTTGCAAGTATTCATTGCAACGAGTCATTGGTCTGGTTTGAGGTCTCTGGCTTTTGTGACATCATCAATATAGGATCCTCACAGGGACTCCTCCCTGTTATCCTGTTGTTGCCCTGTGCCATGGAGAGCCTGAGCTTTGGATCATCAGGATTGGCTCTTTCACTCATCCCAGCCTTTCTCAGATGGTAGAGATTTTGGGGTGGGCCAAATTAGAACCATGGATCTGGACTTAGATGGTAGCTGGGCGCATTAGCTGATCAGCTCTCCCTTAAACACAACACCATGCTTAGCTCTGTAGCACTGCTCTGCCTAGGAATTCCAATGCCTCCTTGACAGGAGGCAAGGATAGCTTTCTTGTTCTCAGGCTCTTAGGGCCAGCTCACCCACCCTGACACACCCATGCCTCTAGCGCCAGCTCTACTGTATTGCCCATTCAAGGCACAGGGTCCTCCTTTCCAAGTGCTGTAGCCTATGAGGAAAGGGGACAGCTCTCCTGCTCACTGCTCTCACACCATCAGGGCTGGCTCACTCTTGCCTTCACCATTAGGGCGAGCTATACTGTGTTGCCCAGGACAGGTGCAGGGCCAGCTCTCCCAGATGCTGCAGCCAATGAAGAGGCCAGGTTAGGTATTCAGCTCTCCTGTACTCTGACCCTCAACTGGCTCACCTGCACTCCCTCCACCAGGCATAGCTTTACTGTGCTGCCTATGCAAGGTGCAGGGCCCACTCAGAGAAATGTTTTCAAGTAGACATGTGTTCTTGTTAAACAGAAATCAACGTTCTGTAAATACCAAAGGAGAGATGATGCATCTTGGAAAACAGCTAATACTTCTTTCACAGATAATGAGTGCAAGAATGATAAGTATTGAAAAATCTATTGTTCTTATTTTCAAAATGAATAGCAATGAATATACAAGTATATCCATGTAGTTATTCAGTAATAATTGCATTGTTGTTCGTTTGTTTCTTTGTGAGATTTTGTTCTTTAGAGATGAGAGTTTATTAGTTTTACCAGGTTGGTCTCATTTCTTCACAGTTTGTAATCCAGGAAAGTCCATTTTTATTTTTAACATAATACTGCTGGTCAGTATTATAGCAAAGAAAAACAGATGCTTATGAGCAAGTGGACACAGAGATCTACTTTGCTGAAATAACCACCTATGTGGGATATCCAGGAATACATACAAGATATCTTATAACTTGTTAGCAAGATAAGCAGGTCCTTGTATAGTAGATAAATATGTGAAATTCAGTTATTTCTATATACCAGCTACAAAATGAAGCTATAATAAAATTTATAGTCACTCAATATGAACAAAGAACAACAACAACAACAGGAAAAAAAAACAACAACAACCACCACCACCACCAAAACACTCCTCAAGGGTTTGTAACAGTGTGCATCACAGGGTAAGTGGTGGCAGAGAGAGCTTAGTTTTATAACAAAGCTACTCCCTCTTTAACCAGTTAATCCATTCATGTATGCAGAGCACTCAAAATCCACTTATGGCCCAAATCAGTGTCTTTAGCAAGACAATAACATACAAAGGTGTAGATTGTTTCTAATATGGAGAATTTGGAGGATATATTCAAGCCATAACATTTGTCTCCACCCTTTGTTATGCCTTTACATGAAAATACATTTATTTCAACTTAGTAGTCCAAAAATTAACCCCCAAATCCAAAATCCTGAGTCTCTTTCTTTCAGATCAAGTCTCATCTAGGTTAAGTGGGACATCCTTGGAAATGTAAGAGGATATCCACATGTCTCTTTCTCTTAAACTCTGTGTGCCCATATCAGCAGCACAACCTGAACATTAACAGGTTGACTTACAGGTTGTCACTAGACTTACAGCTCTGTCCAGTGAAGAAGGCACAGACACTGGAGCCATGGTTTTGGCCTGCCAGGAACTCTCTGATTTGATTTGAGAGAAGTCTTAAGGTAACTGAGTAGTCAGCTCTTTGGGAAAGTCATAGTCCTGCCCTTTAAAACTGTTCTGCCTCTAGGGTTCTGCACTATGATGGGAGAGACAAGTTTAATGATCCTTTTATTAGGAGCAAGAGCTGATTTCTAGCTGGATGTGAAGTTACCATGCAACTCCCAGCACTTGGGTGGCAGAGGCAGGAGGATCTCTGTGACTTCAAGGGCAGCTTGATCTGCAATGCTAGTCCAGGATAGAAAGAGATGGTTCTTAGAGCAGACCCTGGTTTCTTCTGTAATGGTACTGCTTTCACTTTCAGACAGGAAGGAGATAGAGATTCCACCCAGCCTTTCTGCTTTGTCTCCCCTTTGATTACACACTGTCTTCAAGTCATTGTCCCTTCTGGCAGTATGCATGATGTCAATGGCTAAACACAGCAATGGCAGAGTGTTCCTGTGCCTTGTGATGCCCAGCTCCTTTCCCTTAAGTCTGTGTTCCATAAAGCCTGCAGGTGTGTTTACATCCCTGATGAAATTTTGGTCAGTGTGTGAAGATGTTAGTCTAGTTCCTCCTTCCAATACCTTTTCACACACCGTCTGAGATGTCACAATGACCCAGTCTGCATTTTCCTATTAGCATTCAGCTTCAAAACTGTATGTTTTACAGATACAGATGGTGCCCTTGCTTCAGCCCTGATAAAGTCAGGTGACTTACATGACAGAGGAGAGCGTGATAACTTCACAGACAGGAGGCATTGAGGCTCAGGAGCCAGGCTTTCTTCTTTTGTAGTAAAAACGTAGGACTGAGGAGTGTTCCACTAGAATCCTTCCCAGACTAGCCACATGAGTCGTGTAAGCACAGTAATAAGGCAATGGCTCCTAAAGGCTCTCCTATCTCCTCTCACTGGCATTCTGATAAGTAAGCTCCCTAGGGTCAGACCCTGTGGTAATTCTCAGGAAAACCTTGTCCAGGGTACATTATACCTAGGCTTAGTGGAGTTTAAGTTAGCATGGCGAGGTCCTCCCAGTGCTGTACAAACCGGAGAGAGGTATCATCATGACAGCATGTTCTAAGAGCTCTAAGAGCATGTCCTAAAGAGCTCAACTTAGAGTAGCAAAGCCATTCCATAGACAAACCATTCACTCATTGATCCCATAATAGATATGTGTTTCTAATATATTCAAGAGGGCAGAGACATTCTGAAACAATCCTCAGTCATCCTGTCTCTAAATGCCATTAACATATATATTTGTAGATTCCGTCCAGTCAGAGAATTTCCTCAGTTCTTTCTTTACACATTCTTAGTAGTGGGGTTAGGCGTTGAACAACTAAAAAGAGGGAAGATAACAATTCACCTCACTGATAGCAATATTTGATCCAGGCTTAGGATCAATGAAAAATGTTCAGCTTTCAAAGGTGAACAGCCAAAGCACAACTGTTAAACAGTGGGCAGAGTCATCAGTGGCATCTCATCGAAGCAGGGGCACAGGCAGCAAATGGAGTGTATATTAGCCATCCGCCATCTGGGAGATACAAGTTAAATAACGTTGTCTTTTCATTTGTTCTGTGTCTGTTTATTTTCAAATACAAGCTAAAGCAATAGCGATACTCTGTTCTTAAAGAATGAATAAGCCAATAAAAAATTACTATCACTAAATTCTGATAAGAATACAGAGAAATCTCTGGGAAGGATTTTGCTAGTCTCTTTTAAAGTTGGTCATGGGGTGATCACATAGCACATAAGTTGCTCACCTCAGAATTTATATCAGAGAAATAAAAGATCAAGTCTTGCAAAAATAAATGCCTAATGAATATTTGCAACAGTTTCTCCACAGTGACACACATAGACATGAAGGTTACACTCAGAATGAAAAGGGGAGAGCCCTGTATAAGCCAGACTCAGGCTTTGCAGCGATCTGCTCAGAGCTACTCTGTCCTGTCTGTGGTCAGTGCAAGGATTTGAAGATCCCTACTAGGCACCAGCTTTTAACCTCCACCTCCTGTGCTATGTCAGGAACAAAACCTTCAATACATGGATCTTTGAAGACAAGCCACCCCCCCCACCCAAGCCACAGCAACTTTCCCAATGGAAATTACCAGACCTTCCCAGTGTGGGAATGGTTCGACAAGCTGATTCACCCTTACAATGTGATAATATGTCTGTACCAACCTAGATGGGCGTCTGGAAATGCTGTGTTAGCTATGTGTGTAAAAGCATATTATCAAGAGAACAAAATCCCTATAGCCCACCACAGTCCATGTTCTTCCTAATACTGGACCTTCTGTGAATTGGGTTATTTTTGTTCTCTGTCCTCGTTCTACAGTGCTTAATAGAACAGAGCCAGCCAGCATAAAAGTGGTCACCATGAGAACGTTAGAAATACTAATTTATGCTACAAAATTCTTGAAAATGTAGAGAATTCACATATATGTAAACCATTTTGTGTTATGAATATACTAATCAAAACAATATGCCTTTCAAAGGCATAAAATGATAAAATACGTGTGGTTTTAGTTTATTTGAAACAACACATGATTATATTATTATGTTTTAGTTTTTTCAAATATCCCAAGAAGCAATGAACCATATTAGGAAATTCTGATTAAAAAATACTCACAAATGGAAAAAGAAATGACAGACCTTGTAGACGAGATGCAGGTAGAATAAACATTGTAAGTAACTGCAGAAGCTACTTAGAGTAAGAAATTGATTGAAAAATGATCCCATCTTAGAATTTTATGCCATTTGAATAGCATGCACTTTTAGAATTAGCTTTTAAAGCTTTCCTGTTGCCAACATGTAAAGTAGATTGCATCTGAGTCATATGACAGCCAGCGCCTTACTATTCTCTCTTGAAATGCTTCTCTGTACTTTACGCCAGCATTAACACTAACCTCTACAGCTCTGCCTTCTATTAAGATAAACATTTGACCATTATTGTGCTATATATCTTATTGATTTTTAATATTTATGCTTTAAAGTATTCGTTCTTTGTCCAGATTTTATTACAATTCCTCTAATTAGACTAAGCAAACATTTTTTTAGCTAAGGTTTTCATTTCATTACATTACTGAGTAAACTCCTTACTCAACGCCTCTTTTCCTGTTAATTTTGTGATGAATATAATAATGTATTCAGAAAATGTAAAAAGGCTGCATCACTGTCACTTTATTTAATGCTATAAAACTTTTAGGAGGAAACCTTGTTTGGATGGCTGCAGTGACTTCTCCAAACACATTTATCAACAGCCCAGTGAGACAGCACCACAGAAATGGATACATAACTTATTTAGCCCAGATCAAAGAGCTGATAAAAGTTGGGTTGGCATCCAAGCCATCCAGCTTTTATGCAGCCAGAGCTCCACCTATGATAGCAGTACATGGCTTTTCTTTGGAAAAAGAATGATTCCACTTGCTTAGATATCAGAGGTCTGGGCATTTGGATAAGTCACCAATGTCATGATTGTTGGTATTCTACAAGGTAATTGTCCAAAGACTTTGGGAAGTTTAAGTGTTACTCAGTTACTCTGTGTAAATATTGGAAAGAAAAAAGACTACAAAATAGAGTCAAAACCTAGGATATCTATAAACAGTTCAAAACAGTACAGAGAAATTAATGCAAACTCCATAAATGCAATAAAGAACGAATGTAAAAGCTAGGTCTGGTGGCTTATACAGACAGGCTAGTACCAGGAAGTCTATGAGTTCAAATCACATGGTTCCATAGTGAGTTACAGACCAGGGTGAAGCTATAGAGGAAGACTGTCCCGGATGGAAAAGTAACAAGAATACGGGAATGAAGGGGGTAAGGGGAGAGAAGAATGGTTGAAAATATCATGAATACTGAGCAAAGTCTATGAGATTAAAAAAATATTCAAACTGTTCCATTCTGGTTTAAAATAAAAAGAAAGCACCAGCATTTGTACTTAAGATTCTTTTGCTAATGTAAGAAATCTCTGGGCAAATAGGAGTGTTGGCATTGTTACTGAGCAATTGAGACAGGAGGAGGCATTTGCAGACACAGAGGTGTTGAAAGAGGTTGACAAATTGGAGTGGCAAAAAGTGGTTTAGTGTTGTTGGAGGTTAGAGGACATGTTTGAACATGTCAACAACACAGTAGTAAACTATTAAATGTAAGACAAGGAGACAGGACTTCATTTGTAAAATTCTAGGGAAATATTTAAGAGTTTTACATTCCAGAGGAGTCATTCCGTGTGCTAAAGAAATGACCTTATAAAAGAAGACAAAAGACTTACACATTTAAAATTTAATGAGTTTGTATAAACATTTTCTGATTCACATATCAGAGAAGCATCAGAGTGCAAGCAGCCAGCACTCTGTCTGGGGAAAGAGAGCCATTTTATGAAGTGGTTATGGAACAAGACAAAGAAAACAATTTTGATTGAAGTGAGAAGGTCCCAGTTAGAGGCTAGGTGGCTGATTCTGATTGGTAGTTTCTAATTAATTTTATTGTTTATGATGGGCTTTGCTTTATTCTCTTGGGAATTCAAAGTACCAGAGCTGTCCTAATTTAATGGTTCCCAATTACTATTTTTTTTCTATCAGAGTGGTAGGGCAGAAGAGAGGAGTTATTACCAAAGTTTGCTCATTAGTGCATAAAGTCTTATTTGATTCATTGGTAGAATAGAGCAGAGATCCTTTAAAATCCCTGGATGGGAAGGGATGAAATATTATTAACTTAGTTGACATGATGAAGAATGCTTTTAATGTCCTTAAAGACATCACAGAATGAGGTGTGCATTGGTTGAAGAAGGAGGATAATGGGCTCAGCTTTTTTTTTTTTTTTTTTTTTTTTTTTTTTTTTTTTTTTTTTTTTTTTCGGAGCTGGGGACCGAACCCAGGGCCTTGTGCTCGCTAGGCAAGCGCTCTACCGCTGAGCTAAATCCCCAACCCCGGGCTCAGCTTTTAATATATAAGTGGAGAAGTGGAGCTGGAAGTTCATTTTATAGGCTGTAATTTAAGAGGTGATTCCTGACAGGAAGTGTAGTTGTGAGGATAATTTGCATATGGAAGGCAGAGAGATGTAGCAATGAAGATGAACATCAGAATTTAGCAAGGGAGTAAAAAGTAAATAAATAAAAAGAAACCCTTACCTGTCTGAAGTTTGTAGAAGAAGAATAACCATGGTTCAGACTGAGAAGAAGAGTAGAAGTAGATTATAACGCCATCTCAGCTCATTAAAAGAACTGAGATAAAGATTGGGTCCCAGTGCCTTGTGGCTGTAATCCCTGCATTCAGGAGGCAGAGGTAAGAGGCTGAGAAATGTATGGCTACCTTGGGTTATAGAGAGACTCTTGTCTCCAAGCGGAAGAGAGGGCTGGGGAGCTCACTTAGTGGGTAAAGTGCTTTTCGTACAACATGATACCCTTGGTTTTAACCTCCAGAACAAATTTAAAAGCCTGTCAGTAAATGTCTGCAATCCTTGTGCACCTATGTTGAGGTGAGAAGCAGGGTCTGGAGAAGCTCGTGTGCCTGGTCTAGTGCATGCAGTAGTGGATAACAGAAGAAATGGTCTCAAAACAAATTGGAAGCTGAGGACCAATACCCAATGTTTCTTCTGATTTCAAACACATGAACGCGCATTCATGATCACATACATACCAACAATTCATATACATTTTTAAAAGAAGTAAATAGGTCAGTGTGGAGTAGTGAAAGTATGGGGGTCAGGTCAAAGAGGGAGAGGCAGGAAAGATGAAAGAGAAAATTGAGTGGGACAAGAATATATTGATTGGCAATGTCCAATCAAACTTGAGGGCCTAAGAAACAGATTAGTTAGTAATGCTGCAGCCATTTGATGTCCAAGTGCCAGTGGTAATCCTGAAGATTTACCAATGTCTGTCTACGTAAATGAAGAACTGTTCAGCTATGAAGTAAAGACAGACTAATGCATTGTGATAGAAGCTTGCCTGATCACAAACAAAATTAGGATTTGGTTAGCAGATCTGTTTTTTGGAAGAGGGTTGCTGTCCTAGAGAGGACTGATATGGTGCACACGAAGTGGTGACCCTATGCTCTGCAGAGGTCTGAGGGGATGGCAGAGGGTTTGGATTTAGAGCTTAGCACAAGAAGGTAAGATGAAAGTGGGATGACCGTAGATGGGAGAATGTCCCACTCTGAGAGTACCTCAAGAAGCACTCTCAGAGACTATGTCCTGACTCAAATCAAGGGCAGTCCAAAGTTCATATGAACAGGGCAAAGAAAGAATATGTTTGGCTCAAAAACATCTTGTTATAGTAGATCAGGGGGACCAAACAATTCAGCACATTATCTGCAGGTAAATTGTGGAATATGGAAGATCTGTATCAAGTCTAAGGTAAACATAAGGGGGATCCCGGAAATTTGTATAAAGCAGTGGTCAGAGAAAGAATGCTTTTCTGCAATGAGTCGTTTTGTGGTTGCTAGGTTTGCTAGCTAGTTTTGTGTCAATTCACTGGAGAAGAAGGAGCTTCAGTTGGGAAAAATGCCTCTGTAAAACCAAGCTATAGTCTTAATTAGCAATTGTTGTGGGAGGGCCCAGTACATTGTGGATTGGACTATCCCTGGGTAGGTGGACACGGTTTCTATAAGAAAGCCAGTTGAATAAACCATGAGGAACAAGCCAGCATGCAGCACCCCTCCATGTCCTCAGCACCAGCTCCTACCTCCCGGTTCCTGCCCTGTTTGAGCTCCTGTCCTGACTTCCTTCTATGATAAGCTGATATGAGGATGTAAGCAGATGGTATTACATCACGGTAGTAGTAAACCCAGCTAAGACATCGGGGTTAGGCAAAGCTTGAGACTCAGTGTATAATGGACGAGTCATAGTATGGTGCTGTCTCAGGAGACGATGATTAGATCAACATCAAGAAGGAGCTGACTCCAGAAGACTAAGACCTGAGACAGTAGCTCAACCACACGCGAGTACTGAGACATCTGTAGAAAGCTGTGAAACTTGATTCTCAGTAGTGCATGGGGATTAAGAGGAGGGATTTTTGGCAGACTTAGAGTGGTTATTTGGAGGGCCAAAGCTAGGAAAGAGGGAGTAGTGAGGAAACCTCTAGATGATGAAGAATAGACATTGCATGCCAAGCAATCTGATGCTGCCCTTCAGTGGGGTCAGAGAACTGTACAACGCACCAAGCTCTCTGCTCAGATGGGCACCGTGGGATCTCTGCTTTGACAAGACCATGTGTGGTGGCTCAGAGGAAGGGATAAGAATGAATTCACAGTTCACTTAAGAGTGGCTTGTTCATTTTCATCTGTTTTAGAAGAAAGTAAACTGTGGCCAAATTTAAAAAAAAAAAAACTCAGTGATCTGTAATGAATTCTCCAATGCTTTCTGACTTGTGGGGAAGGATAAAGCTTAGAAAAGTGTATTCTGAATGATTCAGGACGGATAGTTCTTAGAATTAGGTCCATTGTGTAAGAGTTTTCTTCTAGGGAGCTGGTTAAGGCTTATTGGGTTTAAATAAGAAGCACTTTAAAACTCAGGAAGTCCCTGAAAGAAACCCAGTATATGCACAGGCCTAGCCTTCCCCAAGGCTATGCCAGCAGTGAGGACTGCTGAGGAGCCCTACCAGCCACAGCCACAGTGCCTGAAGAGAGACCCAGACCAGCGGAGCTACCTGGAAGACAAGCTCTGATCTGTTCAGCTGCTGGATGCCATCACACGAGCTTCATGCTTTTGGAATCTGTCACCCATGCTGGGATGTAGGACTGGTGATGCCGCTGCCTTAGACTCATCCCCGTCCCCATAAGTAACCTCATGTCCACACTCCTGTAAATAACCCCAGTAACCTCAATGGTTTCCTCAGTTGGACATTTGAGTTTTCACTCCTGTATGCGTAGGCATTTGTTCTCATCTCCTTAGGAACAGGGTCACCCAACAGTGCCTTAAAGCAATGTAAAGATTTTATTTCTAATGTACAGGAGTAAAAGTGACCATATTTCTAACTAGTCAGCAGTCAGTGAGACAGAGTGAGCCTGTGACCCCAAAGTCTGGAGATCTACAAGAAGACACTGTGCGTTTCCAAAGGAGAGTGTTCAACAGCACAGCCGAGGTGCACAGTTCAGAGGAGCTGCACCACTTTCAGGAATCCCACAGGCAGCCCCTTCTTTACAGAGCATAGCACAAGCCACCCTCAGGTTAAATCAAGCACCAGTTCCTACCTATACTTTTCTGAGAGGAAGATTACTAGGGTGACAATTTCATGTGTGTTTCCAGATTAGGGAGGATGCTATCATGAACCTTGTATATTGTGCAGAAAATTAAAATTATTCTAAAATAATAATGTTTATATTTTAATACTAAAGTATTATTTACTATTTAACTGTTATGCTGATGAGAGTTTGATGAATGTTTTATTACTTTACTTAGATATCTCTGGGAAATGCTCTAACGAAATATAAAATTTACTGGATAAAATTTCCTCACGCAGGGCACAACCTATGAAGATGAAATAAAAAATATCAAGCATATAATTTCAAGGATCAATGAAATCCTGGCTCATAACTCACCGGTATTGATCATCCAGAGGTGGATCCGCGGTTTCATAGTTAGGAAACACTTAAGGTAGGTTTCCTTTCCTTCACCGTTCGAATGTTAAAATGACATCAACATACCAGGGACGAGAAGCAAGTTCTCTAACAATTTAGACTTTACAACCTGCGTCCTTAACAAGGTACTTGTGCAACGCTTGGCTTGGTCTTAAGGGAATGCCGTTATGGTCATCATCAGAATTGGATGCTCCCATTCACAGACGCAGTCTGAAGCCTTTATACGATAGGATGGACATATGCATGGTCGTGGGAGCCAACACACTTTGAGAATAGAAGAGGAATCTAGATTTTATTGGGATCTGTAGACTATGCCATCAGGATTGCATTTTACGTCTCAGAGTTGACGCACCTTCTGATACTGGTGTGACACGGGATAAAATGTCTTCTCTCTGGAAGCACCTACAAGACTCCCAGCCTGTGAAGGCGGAGTCTGAGTGTTGTGGGAGGGAGTCAGCTATGAACAAACTCTTCTGTGGCTCAGGTCAAACTGATATGATGCCTCTATTTTAAAGCTTTGTTCCATTAGGCACATCACTTAACTGCTTCAAGGCAGACTTTCTTCATCTGTAAAACGCTAAAGAGCCAGGCTAATAGCAGTGCTTACGGATTGGCTTGTAGGAATTGAGGTGATGAGTAGCATACTGGCGCCTGGCGCTAGCAGCTGCCACTTTTTTATTAGCTTTAAAACACCTTTCTCATTGTTCTCTGGGGCTGTCTGCATTATCCAGCTCTGGAAAACGTGCCTTGGATTTCTCATTCCTCTTTCTCCCCTGCTTCCTCAGCACACAGGATACCCTCTTCAGAGTTGAGCTCTAATCAGGTTATTCTCCAACTCCACATCCTCCAGTGCCTCTGAATTTGCCTAGGAGCAATGTCTTAATCACACGCCTCTGTTCTCACCTACGACGCAGCATATTACCCTGCAGGCATCATCATTATTGTCTGCACCAAGACGGGGCTGGAAATTCCCTGAGACAGACTCAATAGCTGTTTTCTGCTCTGTGTATCTAGAACAAAACACAGTGCTTGCATCATTGAGGGTTCAAAAATATTCTTGGAATTGATGAACACACTAATAAATGAAGATACTCTGAGATCTGGGACCAGGAATCTTTCTCTTCTGGAGTGTTTCTATGAGAGAGTTGAGGGTACAGGGGAGGAGACTCACAGAGTAGCAGACAGCCTGGGGTCCCCCCCAACCCCGGGATGTTAGTCCCTGGAAATGTCTCCAGGCAGAAAGATATTTGCATTTCCTGTGACAATTTTCTACCGAAAAGCCCCAGTACCATACACTTTCCTGAAATCCCATATGTACACTAAACATAGAATCTTGCATGTTTCTGAGTGAAAGTTTTCTTGGTTTGTGGTGTGAGGGAAGTCTGCATTTAATCTTAGCAAATGAGAAGAGGTATATACCTAACACAGATGCTAATCAATGTGCACTTCATGTGGAGAAGTGAGTGCAATCTATATGTCTCAAGGGAAGGAGTTCGAGCTTGTCCTCTAGTTCGTGTCTCAGGTCTTGGTCGTAGTAAGACTGGACTTGATGGTCAGTTTGCATCTGTATTGTACACCACGTAGCTGCTCCGTGTTGCTCACCTGTGGCTACAAAGAGAAGGGCTACAGTAAATCTGACCTATCTGAACAGCGCTCTTCTGTTCCACACGTTTTCAGTCGTGGGCACCTTCTGCTTATCTTTTCACACTTGTCATGGAATATCACCAAAGACCTCCAATCCTTTCAGAAATGAATAACATTTGTAAAGTAAAACATAGGAATCAGATATGCCTTGTGACAGCTAGGGGTCCTGGCTCCTAAGCCATGTCAAGATGCTTAGCATAAAATGGTCTTTCCATAATGACTTCATGTGCTAATCTTTCCCACAGGGTTCTTCACTGCATGCATTGAGCACTGTCCTCCTTTTCCTCCTGGAGAATCATGATTGTCAACTTATCAATAATTTCATACACCAGTTAAGCCCTGCAGTTGGAATTATGGTGTACACATCACCATCGATGGTGTGTTCAGTGAGCCTACAGACCTACTGGACGTTCTGCATTTAGACTGACAAGTGCTGCATAATATTTGTTCAGTTTATCAGTGTGACATGGGCTCCTTGCTTAGTGACTTTATCTCATTAGATTCATGAATATTTTATTTTAGTCTGTTTTTATTGGAGCATTTTCGGTTGTGCTTGCTGGCAATCATACCCCTTCTCATTTGGTCGGGATGGGTTTTAAAGTGCCGATGCCTTTCCTGCACTCTGTCCTCATTTCTTCATTTGCTGAATTCTAGCCAGTGTTGCTTTTCTGAGTCCTGTGCAATTTCACTTCATAACAATAGGTTCTTGTTTATTTTATCTTTTTCTAACCAGGCTTTTCTCTGTCTTACTCTCATTGTTGAGAGTAATGCAATTTTCCTCTGTTTTCTGCTTATCCTTTATTTTGTACAGATCTGTATGGCATTGGATGGAGTTTTTCTTTTATTTCAACCATTTAAGAGAAAACTAATTTTACTGAACCTTAAGGACTGCTTCCAGTTCTGAAACCATTCCCTCTCGGCATTGGAGTGTCTAACCCTCTGTCTGTCCTCCAGGGCCCTGTGGCTTGGGTCTCACTCCCCTTTCTGCCCCCATATGCTGCTTCCCATCTTACTTTGATTCGATCCTCAGGTCCTCCTCTGATCAATTCCCTGTACGCTGTCTCTTGCATTGAATGTGTGGTTGGCAATTAAGGCCTGCTGGGATTGTATTTCTGTTTTCTTTCTCTTCATCATTTCTCTGAGTTCTTTCCTCTGTCTCCTCCTTTCTGAGTTCCAGAGTCTATCAGGTACCCCCCTCTTTTTAAACCACCATCATTCATATTTTATGTTTTCTGAAAATAACTTTTTATACTTAAAATCTCTTATAGTTATGAGACTAACACTTAAGGAAACTGGTATTTAAGCATGGCCAGAGTTTATAGGTTAATTCAAATAGCTGATTTCAGGGGGTTGAACATTTCTTGTGTATAAAACAGGTAAAAGAATCAGGTATAGTTCCAGAAAGACACAGATTTAGAAAAGTAAAGGTCATCTTGTTTAGAAAAGACTATGTATGCTATTATAGTCTGTACTTTGTGACTACAAGTTCCTTTGTCAGACAGGGCCATATGGAGAGAGCCTTTTGAATGCTAGGCTTTTAGTTAGTTAGATTTTAGTTGAGGTCATCGTTTATTATTAAGTTTGAGATTTGTCTGAACCCAAGTAAGTATGATAAAATGTATTTATGCACATATAGCAAGGTGATAAGAAGACAATAGATTGTATTCATAGAAGGAGTAAAATAGGAAACCCTATAATTATTAGTTTATAATTTTTGAAAGCTTGAACAAACTTGATATGTTTCCAAAGAACATTATATTTGATCAATAATTTCCTTAATTAATTTATGTATGACAAAGGCTCCCTCAACTGTGAGTGAGCAGAGGCATACATTTTGTCTTGATTTTTTTCTGTTGAAGTTTATATTCAAAAAAGTTGAGATCCTTGCCTCCAAAAACTTTTAACAACCTAGGCTTCCTAAACTATTACTTCACATTCTAGCTACATTCCAAAATCACAGTAGTCACTTATGATCCTCAGTGGTCCAATTCTTCTCAGTGATTGACAGGTAGTGGAGGATCAAGATTTGCCTTGTGCTTCAAAGTTTGTGGTATGTTCTGTCAGTGTCCAAGGAAGCTGTTTTCCCAGTCCTCACGTGAGTTGGTCGAACCTCTCAGACACTCTGCTTGAAGGTTAACTGTTACAAACAGCCACAGTTTCATTCGCCAAGCTCCGTTTTACCTCTAACTTAAGGTGGTTAGGAAGGGAAAGCATGGAACAAAGGCCCAGTGGGACAACTGGAAAGTCCTCCTGTCCTGTGTGAATTAAGGAAAACAAGATGCAATTAAATCATGGCCACATGATGTGGGTTCACAACAGAGCGTGGCAGGGATGCCAACCAGCCTCCATAGGAGCTCATCATAGCAGTACACTAGCAGAAAGGAGTGGCAAAAGCTGTGTCCCATGGATGGGAAACTCCGCTACTTAGGGTGAAAGGGGGACAGGGAATTGGGCTCTGTCAATCAGTTCTGCTATATAATACATGGAAAGAAAAGACAAAAATCCAACTTACTGTGTTGCTTACTTGATTGTATGTATGGAAAGAAGAAAACTGATATATTGAAGATTAAGCATTTCTCCACTGAAGAAAGAAAAACAGAAACTTCATTCGGTATGAATGAAAATAGATGTAATGAAAATATAGGAAACTAAAGAAATGGAACATAAATATATTATTAACAATAAGAAAATATTTATAAAAAATCAATAGTCTAGAATTGGTTCTTTTTAAAGAGAAACAAATTGGTAATACTCTCATAAGACCAATAAAGCACACACAACACACACACACACACACAGAGACAGAGACAGAGACAGACAGACAGAGAGAGACAGAGATAGAGAGAAAGGAGGAAGAAGAAGAAGAAGAAGAAGAAGAAGAAGAAGAAGAAGAAGAAGAAGAAGAAGAAGAAGAAGAGGAAGAAGAAGCAGCAGCAGCAGCAGCAATAGTAGTAGTTAGGACAGCAGACATAAACTACAATAAGCAGTTACAACATTATAACTGCTTGATATTATCTTGTGAGAAATGGATGAGCTCCTTAAATAAAATCACCTCAGTCTCCAAATTAATCAATGAAGTCATAAGAGCACAAAATAGAATCAAAGACATCCAGTATATATTAGAAATATTACATAGCATGCATGACTACATGACTTTAATAGTCATACTGTGTCTCAAAAGTTGTTAGAGAGCAAAGGATTCATGTTGCTCATTGCTTTGAATGGTCACAAAACTGCAGGAGGAAAACTGTAGGCCAGTCAGTCCAGAATACAGATGTAAAAACCTTGAAATAGTAGAGCATTAGGTTCAGCAGTGCATAAAAGGTATAATAGCCTATAAGCAATGTAAGTTCATTCCAGCAAAAAAAAAAGCTTAGCTTATCAGAAACACAGTGAATGAGATATACCATTTCTGACTTGTCCATTGAAGTGCCAGCTGGCTCCTGTGCAAACTGAAACTTTTGTGTCTAGAGTTTTAAAGTCCTGTCTTGTTGTCTTTATTTCACACAAGGCAAGACTTCCTACTTGACCCATGTGACCTTTACTCCCCTCCCCTAACTCTCTCATAATTACTTTTAGATTGTCTATCTAAGTGGTATCCACCCAATCCCATGAAGACTTGAAAAGCAGTATAGATAGGACCCATGAGGAAATTTAAAACACAAGAATTTCTTTATCTTCTGTTAGCTGTCACTTATGGGGACGAATACCTGCAAAGAACCAGAGAGCAGTCATCACTAGCTGGGACTCACTCCTTATGAAGGCCAACCAGTATATGGAGGAAATAACTGTACTCTGCCTTTAGAACTAGCTCAGAAATGAGTATTCTTTCCAGCTTGGAGCTAAGACCCTCTGTCCAGCCCCAATCACAAAAAGTCTCACTAATGCAGTAGTCTCTAAGGTAGCAAGTTCAGGGACCATCTCAGTGTTTCAGCAATATGATCTGATATAACTCAGCATACCTTTGAAGTTAAATTAAAGCTCAGTAAACTGAATTAAAAGGTGACTCCCTGCTCTGGGGATATAGCTCAGTTGGCAGACTGCTTTCCTGACATTCACAAAACCCTGGATTTGATCACCAGCACCACATAAAAGCCAGGTGTTGTGGTGCTTGCTTGTAATCCAAGCACTTAAATGGTGTGCAGAGGAGAGTCAGGAATTTACAGCCAGCCCTGGCTACACAGTAGTTGAATGGCAACCCATATTACATGGCTCATAGTAACAACAAAAACAAACACCATTCCCAAACCAAAACCAACACAAAATACACTCCATAACAAAAAAATGGTGTTTTGACTTAGATATTAGACAACAAATGCATTTATTATCACGCTGAAGTGAAGTAACTCATTTCCCCGACATCATCAGTGCGTGGAAATGCCAATTCTGGTCATTGTTGAGCAGCACAGTGTACTGAGTCTGTACCTCAGTGAGACAAATAAAAGTTCCCACAGAAGTAGAAATATGCAAATAAAATATTCTTCCTGATGTCACAATGTAAGTTTGGAAGCCCAAAGCTCTAATCCAAAAGTTAATGATACTTAGATATATAACTAGTTAGGAATTGGAAAAGGAAATTAAAATCAACACATAAATTGCACTCATTTTATGGTTTGTCTTTGAAGCACAGGCACATGAGATAATCTTTTCAACAGGTCCTGGAGAAATGCATTTCACATACAACGTGAGGGAGAGGAATGTAGTCAGAGGCTGCCACTTAATGAATCCGATACCTGTGAGGAGACAGACAAAATAGCATATGGTGCAAAGAGGCTCAGGTAGCAATCTAATGGAAAACTGATGACGAAGTGATCTGAGGTGCCCTGCATCAGGCTGAAATAGGCTGTCAACGTTGTCCCCCATGTGCTGGGTCATTGACTTGGGAAAGTCTTGGGGCAAACAAGGACATTCAAAAGAAACAGAAGTTGGGATGTCAGCTGTATATCTCCCAGTGGGCTCACAAGGAGATCTGAGCAGCACATGGCATGGCTGTCATCTACTACGTCTAGGAAAGATAGGACTTGAGACTCAGAACTAAACTGCCAAACAGTATTGACAGAGTAAATTCAAGGATAGATTATTTTCACAGTATTAAATGGATCAGTGAATAAAATGAATCAATGTATGGTTCTACAAAAAAAAATCATTAATTAAAACACTTCAGGATACAGATGTAGGCAAGGACTTCATGAATTGAATAGGTCTCCAATAACCCTGCAAACGGGAGCAAAAACTTACATAAAGGATCCTATCGGGTTTAAACCCAAACCCAAACAAACCAAATACACCACCAACAAACTACTCTTAAAGAGTAAGGGAGTGGGCACTGGAATGGGGAGGCCGAGTGCAGAGGAAAAGAAAGTTCTGCCAGTTACTCATCACACAGGCGATCCAGAGTACATAAAGAACTAAGCAAGCAACACACACACACACACACACACACACACACACACACACACACAGACACACACATACACAGAGACACATACACACACACAGACAGACACACAGACACACAGAGACACAAACACATACACAGACACACACAGACACACACACAGACACAGACACATACACATACACAGACACACACACACTGCAAACAGACACACACACACACTGCACACAGACACACACAGAGACACACACATACACACACAGAGACATACACACAGACACACACACACACACACACACACACACACACACACACACAAAACGAGCGTGAGAAACAAAGTTTTTCATCCATTATTGTACCCAGATGAAAGCACCATCAGTTTTCATGTCAACCCATGAAACAACATATGTTCTCTAGCACAGGCGGGCAAGAGGACCCTGGTACATGTTAGTGAAAGTGTCAATTATGGCAGATGCAACAAAAATGAGCAAGAGATTTTCTCAGGCTCACAAGACTCAGGAGTACCGTTCCTTTGGATGCACTGAGGGCCTTTCAGTCAGTCTGCCACATAGATAGACCAGCAGTGCACATTTATCAGACCCGTTAGACAGAATAATAAAGTTATGGAGTTAGTCAGGAGTCCACTGACAGATTAGTGGATGAAGAAAATGGAATATATTCACAATTGAGTTTTATTCAGTGGGGTGGGAAAGAATAAGACAAATTATGTCATTTGCAAGACATGGTTGAATTTGAGGTTATCGTGTTGAGAGAAATAAGAATGACTCATGAATGTGTTTCTTTTCTTATATAGAAATCAGGTTTAAACAATCTAAACACGAGAGGAAAAGTGGCACTATTTGCAAAGTGGAAAGGGACAAAGCATAGACAAACTGGGCAGGAATGAAGGTGAACATGATCAACACGTGTAAGAGCACATGCGAACAAAGAATTGTGAGACCCAGCCTTTTGTGAAGTTGACATACGTTGATAATAATTTGCAGAACAGCACTCCAGAATGTAAACAAATTCAAACTTGGATTTTTTTCAGTAATTAAAAAGAATAGGAAAAAAAAACCAGTATGTTGGAACTGTAATCTGTCCCTACACCATAGTGGGTTTCTCAAAATCTTCCCTGAAGAGGAAAAAGACTCAGTTGGGTAGAGCTTACAGATAGTAATAAGTGGGGTATACCTCAAATTTGTAATCTCATGACATGGGAGCATGAGGCAAAAGGATTTAAGACTGCCTAAGCTATCTCTAAAAACAGTGAGAATTGTAGATTGTATTGGAGAATACATGCATCAGATAAAATCTGCCTCTTTTATTTGTATTAAGCAATTCTAAATACTCTATCTTTTTATATATTTATATAATTATATACTTAAATATATCTAAACTTTTTTTCTTTTTCTGGTACCACTGGATAGATCCTAGAAGATCAAAATTTTATGCCAGGGTAATGATATTTTACAAATAGTTGTTACATCAGAATGGGGCAGCATCCTACACCTAGATATTCATACAAATATAATTCAGAAATTTAACTACATTTACTATATCTTAGTAGTGGCATTTGAAAAACGTTAAAAGTGATGCATCAGGCCTAGGAGTTTGCAGCTCCTCAGAGGTACCATTTGGTAACTTTGTAATTCTGTGCTCACAGAGCATTTGCTGTTACATTGTATCATCATCAAAGCAAGAACATGTCTTGCCCATCCTATGTGCTGTATTTCGACCTTGTAGGGCCTGTAGCAACAAGGCCCTCCCTAGTGATACCGTTAGTGTAGGACTTCCTTGCTTTTTAGGACTATTAGAAAAATCCCTGTTCTTCATACATTAATCAGTCTGAGGCCTTCTATTGCAGCAGTATCAAAAAGACAAAGACAAGTATTAGAGTGCCTGAAGACAGTGAGACTTTTCTTTATGGTTTTCGATTATTCTATAGAATAGTTCTCACCCTGTGAGTAGAGACCCCTTGGGGTGGGGGAGGTCTAATGACCCTTTCACAGGAGCTGCCTAAGACAATCATTTTATCATTGAAGAACTGTACTAAACATGAGGAACTATTTTAAAGAGTCACAGCACTAGGAAGGTTGAGAACAATGCTCTAGAAAGCATAAATTCAGGAAGAAGACATTGAACTTGCTAAAGATAGATTATGTGACTTATGACTTAGTTTCCAGGAAACCAGATAAGAATGTCCATTTTCCAAAGTCTTGCTTACATTGGAGATAAAAATGTTCATTACTACAGGTTTCATACTGATCTGAAAATGTAGATCAGGTTATGGTAGACCATATTATCACCACAGGTAGGCTGTGTATTGCTAGCACTGCATCTGGAATGCCCTCCAGGGGTTCGTGAGTTGAGGCTTTGCCTTCACCCAACAGTGTTATTGGCGGATGGCGGAAGCTGAAGAGGAGAAGCTGAGTGAAGGGAGCGCATCGTCAGCGGTGGGATGCTTGTGATGGGGTGCTGTTCTTTGGAGAGTTGTAAGCAACTGTCTATTCACAGCAGAGAGGTAGCATCGATAGAGCAAGGAGTGTCCACTGAAGTCTGGCCTCATAATGCATTTGTTGGGGTTTCTTATAGGAGTATGAGTGCAGGAGAGTGTGACACTAAAGGCATATACACCACTGAACAGCTGACCCCAGCGTAGGTGAAAGCTCATGGAGCCCTGGAGCTCCATGCCCACATTACAACCACGTTCATTCATCCCAGAGATTTCTCTTGCCCAGCTATTGTTTAATGCTTGTGAGCCTCAGTGTAGAGCCTGGTGAATCATAACCTTCTCAGCTTCCTATGTCATGGAGTGCTATGAATTTCTGGGAAGTCAGCTTGTGAGTCTTTCCCCTGCAGGAAGTAATTTCTCAATTTAGAGGGAACATCGCAGAGCAAGGGCTGGGAGGACTTGAATTATTTCTTGCTCTTTGCTTACCAGCCACCAAGGTGAGCAGCCTGGTCCCCACATGCCCCCTGCCATGATGCTCAGCCCCAAGCCAGGCCCAAGCAATAATGCCCCTGGCCAAGGGCTGAAACCTTTGGCATTGTGAACTAGAAACAATCTGTTTTCTAAGTGCGTTTCCTTGGTGCGTCCTACTTAGCATGCTCCGTCCGCTCTATGCACGCACTGTCCTCTGCATCTTACCCTATCCCTTAATGTCCTATTGTGCTTCTATCTATATTACAACATTCTCTTAGCAAACTTAAAGTGTACTGTCTCAAGCACTGGTTGTAGTGACAGGAATCTGGTTAACATTTCTGTGTGTGCATGTGTTTATGCTTTCATTCTTCCCTGAGCTTCTAAGGCCAGTGGAGAAGAGTGTATGTGCATTTGCATATGCATGTGCATGTGTGTGTGTGTTTGTGAATGTGTGTCCAGATCAGTCCAGATCTGATGGCACCTGACTGACTGAAGGCACTGCACAAGCTGACATGGCCTGAATTTGAGAAGAAATGGTTTCATGGTTTTAGATTGTCATAAAAATGAAAAATATGCAAACAGCATGATACTAAAAAAACTTAAAAACTTGCTCCTTTGCTTTGTAGAAAACGTAATTGCTCAACCTTGATGTAAATGCTGAAATGAAGATAAGAGATGACCCCTGACAGGACTGCCATCCTAAACCTTGATGCAAATGCTAAAACAGAGATTAAAGATGAACCCTGTCATGGCTGCCATCCCTGAGGGGTGTCGCTGTTTTGCTGCTTTCTGTTGTGTATTGCAGTCCTCTGAGATGAATCTGGGGATTGCTTTAGGTCATGATGAAACCTTTCCTACGACTTGTATTTTGGCAGAAAAAAATAATCAATTTATTTTATCTCAACTGTAATGTTTAAAAGTATAAGAGGCCTCATGCTAAGTGTAGCTGCAAATCTTTCTTCTGGGTTAGATACAGTAACTTAGAAATTGCAAAGTAAGTGTCCTAGCAAGTGAGCAGTGTGGTAATACTCTGAGAAGTTTAGACCCAGGTCAGGAAGACACAGGTAGAATAGTATCGATCCATTAAGTTTAAGGCCCCATTGCTTAGAGGAAAAGAAAAAAAGTTCAACTTACCAGATGAAAGGCCCCACGAGGGATAATGAATAAATAGTAGCTGAGTATGAAATCAAGTCTTTTCTCATTAATACCCAGCATAGTGAAGAGTCTAAGTGACATATCAGTAGTTTGTAAGTGACATGGCAGATTTAAGTGGCAACATTACAGTTAGTAGGAAGCGTCGGTCCCTCTGATTTATGAGTATTCTCATTGAAGCTTTACCCTGCATGCACTAGTGCTGCTGCACACGGAAAATGTGTAAGCATCTTATCTGAGATGTTTGACTTTCACCCCTGGCGTGGTCCTGGTTACGAGCTGGGCACACCGTAGTCATTCTGTTGAGGTGTCTTCCTCCCACCCTAGTCTTTAGGGAGCTTTTATCATAACACTTATCTCAGTGCAGATACATTGAGCAACTTTAGTAACATGTGTTCATACTTAACTTTTTGATAATGGAATTCTATTTTTTCACATTTTGCCTTACTAAACTCTATTTAAAAAGCACTCTCCTTATATCTACAGACACTATTTCCCCTAAAAACGCTAATGTCACTTGGCTCTTCCTAGAGTTGCTGTGTTGCTAGCCTCTTTTCAGCATGGCTCACATTTTTACTCGTCAGGACATTTAAAAGTGTGCAGTGTACTGTGTTTATGTTCTATGCCATGTGCAGGATTTATTTACTGAATGTCTGTTGTTGTTGTTGTTTAGACTGCTTTAGTTATTACATACTTCCCTTGAACCATGAAGCACTTTACTTTCCTAGTGACCAACCTATGATGAGTGGCTCAGCGCCAATGCCTTCCGTTTTTTCTACAGCAGTCATAGGCCTGAACATAATATCAGTCTGTCGACACAGTCAAGTTACCTCACTCTGCAAGATCATGTCAGCTGTGTGATTTTATATTCTGCTGGGATCCCGACCCTGGGAAACCTTTGAGTCTTTGCCTAGAGCAGGGGCATGAGGTGAAAGGACAGCTTTCTCCCAGAGTGGAGCCCTGAGCTCTGCCTGCCACTGCAGCTGGCCAAGGGCTCTCTGAGGACTGGCGGCCAGTGTTTCTGTGTTCTGTATGTCATGCTCCTGAGCCCGAGCAGAGGGAGACGGTTTAGCCCATCAGCCTTTCTTACTGGGCAGTGAGTGCCTTTGGGGCACGAGGCCCCAGCCTTTCTCATGTTGGTGTGAAGCCCTGACGTGGATCCTCCTGTAAGAGGCGGCTGGTGTTGGAGGCCTTTTCCACTCAGGGACTTGTCTCCCACAGAACTACATTGGTAAAAGTGTGTATGCGGTGGCTGGACTAGTACTTGTCCTTACATTTCCAGACTTGGATTTCCTTGAGTAAATGTACTCTTCTCTTGGCTTGTGTGCTTTGAGAATTCTTGGATCTCTTTACCTTTTAACTTTTACTAGTTACAGGGTTTCTCTCAGAACACTATCTCTATTCCAGTAGTAGTCTACCCAGCAGGGTCTCTGCTCAGAGCTCTGGAGTGATTTTCAAATTCAGTGACTTGCCTTTGGTGCTTCAAACAGGCTAAGGGTGGTGTTGTCTCAAGAAGCATCTGCCTGGTTGTCTCTTGTTCTGACTGACTCTCTCTGGAAAGAAAGCTGTTTGAGCCTCTCACTATGATGTCCTGAGCTTTATTACTATACTTAATGGTTTGTTTAAATAATTTGTATTTATTTAGGTGACATAGACCTCATAAGAGGCAAAACTTTCTCTTCTCACAAAACACACTGTGGCTTATGCAAAACCTTGCCTGCTCTATGAATATCCATGCTTTTCTTTGTGTGACAACTGGCTGATCACAAAAGATTGCATCACGAGTTTCCCTCCTGGATAAACATGTTCGTCTAGCTGCATCGCTGGCTGTACTTGAAGATGAAGCCCCAGGAAAGAATACAGCTGCTTAGCATGCTCGAGTGCTTACTGTGTTCTGCTTGGTTTCATGCACTCATTTCCCCATGGGCTTCATATATGTGAAATGACATGGAGCAGCAGAGGTCAACTATTACTCTGATCTATTAAACGTTTTATTACATCTTTTTGGTTTTTTAATCTGATTTGTTTTTATATTTATTTTTATTCACTTTATTTCCCCATGGCTGCCCTCCTCCTTCCTGTCCTCCCAGCTCCACACTTACAAATTCCTCCCCCATTGTCCCCTCCCCTTCTTCTGAAGAATGGAAGGCCCCCCTCCACTTGGGTACCACACCACCCTGGAGCATGTAGTTCCCCACCAGGACTAGGTACATTCTCTCCCTTTGAGGCCCAACCAGGACTCTGAGCAGCAGAGAAGAGACAGCCCCTGCTTCACTTGTTAGGGGACCCTCATGAAAACCAATCCCCACACTTGTAACAAATTATGTAGGGGTCTAGTTCTAGCTCCTGCCTGCTCCCTTGTTGGTGACCCACATTCTGTGAGCCACATGGCCCCAGGTTGGTTGACTCTGTGGGTCTTCTCATACCTACAAAATTGGTAGACAAAAACATCAAGAATGGAGTGTAAATAGAGTCCGTTTATGAGGTAGGAATGATGCCTCCTTTGGAGTGTTTTGTTTCTGGTATTACTGAGGATAAACTTCCCAGTTGGCTTATCATTGTAACAATGTATTTCTTTTTGTCACGTGGGGAGGGTGCTGCTTTAGCTGCTCATTTGCTCAAGAGCCGCTCTGTTCATTTCAGTGTTTCCCAAGGGGGTTAAATAAATAATGCCTTCGGCATTGTGTCTAATCCCTTTCCTGTCCACTTACACAGCAGCAGCCCTTTCCTGCAGTCACCTCCTCCTGCTGTGAGACTCACCATCACCAGTGTGCGCCTACTCTTTCCCTAATACTGAACTCGTTCCTCTGTAATCAGAGGCCAGATTATGCTGTGTTTTCCCTTTAATTGTAAAATGGACCAAATGAGAATGCTAGCACAGCACTGACTAGCTAGGAGAGAAGGGGCACCTCTTCCACTCCTTCTGCATTTAGAGGGGGGGATATTCAGTATCTCGCCATTGATATGATGTTCGTTTATTGGTAGCGACTTTGAGACAATAGTTCCTTAAACACAGCATAGGAATAAAAGATAAACATGGTTTGCCCCTTTGTTTGCCTGTTAGTGTGGCTGACAGAATTGTCACAGTTCTTTTGTGGCCCCTGTTTTGTAGTCATCAATGCTCTATGCTTCCTCTGTATTTACAAAGTGGAACAGATAGAAACTGTGAGGCCCAGCCACTGCCATGCTGCAGTGCAGGGAGGGAGGAGTCACCGCCTGCAGTCGCACCCAGTTAATACTCAAGTGATCTTTGTGGTGACATGTTCCTTGCTACCCATCCCCAGAGTTCTGGGTTCCCTAATGAAAGACCTTTACAGTTTGATACAGCCTAACAGCTGTAGCACTTGCAGCCTTCACGTGGCTAATCCACTTCCTCCGATATCCCCACGTTATTACTCACTCCATATTATATTTCATCTTTGCTGCGGTGGACAGAGACGTGCAGCCCTCTTGGACCGCCTTCCCTTGCCTCCTACATGGTGGCTATGCTCTCTGTCCCATACCTTCTCAGGCGTGGTGGTGTCTTTTCTTTCCTTCTCCAGGCATGGCAGGTCTTCTCTCTCTTGGTCCCTCACCAGGGAATCCTAAAAGTCTGTCTGCCCTGCCCAGTCATTGGCTGCCGGCAACTTAGTTTACCAATCAGAATCAACCAGGGGCAGGGTCCCTCGGTGTCTGATGTGCAAATATGCAGATACTTGTGCAGGACCCAAATTAACATAATGCAAGCATCCCTCTGCCACAGCCTCCCACCTCTTCCTGCCCAGTGCTAACCCAGACCTGCCAGTCCCTCCACTGTCACCAACAGCACAGAGTGGGGTGTCAGGAGGGACAATTTTTAGGGTGTCGTTCTTTCATTCCTCAGTTTGCTTACCATGAAATGAATATCTGAACGTTGAAGGTGTATTCTTGGTTCTTTTTTTTTTTTTTTTTTTTTTTGGTTCTTTTTTTTCCGGAGCTGGGGATTGAACCCAGGGCCTTGCGCTTCCTAGGTAAGCGCTCTACCACTGAGCTAAATCCCCAGCCCCGTATTCTTGGTTCTTAAATGGCAGTCAGGTCAAACAAATGGTACAGTGGACTCTCAGTGTGAGTCCTAAGATACGGCTAATTTGTAAGTAGTTTCCACCTTTTTTAATAACTATCATTAATAGTTGTTTTTTATCCCTTGTATCTAGCCCCTATTTTACACGTAAAAGGCATCACGACAGAATGATTAGGGTACTTGAAACAAAATTGATCTGCATAGGTAGAAATAACGAAGACAAATTCTTGGAGGATATCTTCCTTATCAAGCCTGAATCTAATATAAAAGGGAAGGTCGCACACTGGAAACAAGTGAGTATAATTAGTTATCTGACTTATTTATCATTCACAACAGTAGTGTTCTAATTTATGTAATGCAATATCTCTGGTCATTTATGTTGCTAAGAGTCTGCTTTAGAATCTGTGGGTGTCGGAGAATCATGTGATGTTGAGTCTAGTATTAGATGGTGCTTTGGCAGTGCCCCGCCCCACACTCGCTCTGTGATAGTCGCCGTGCCAACCTATGCTTGCCCTTGTTTAATTACCGTGAGTAGTAAGAGTCCCATAAGGGGTTGGGGATTTAGCTCAGCGGTAGAGCGCTTGCCTAGGAAGCGCAAGGCCCTGGGTTCGATCCCCAGCTCCGAAAAAAAGAAAAAAAAAAAAGAGTCCCATAAAACTTCCTAGTTGTGAAATATAAAGATATTTTATATGTAGCTTCTTAAGGATTAGTATTTTTAATTTTATGTCCAGTATAACATTCATCCAATGTTTTTTGATAAGCCAGGAATTGTTTTGAGAAAAAATAATTGTAAGAGAAAGAAACTAACTTTTTTTGCTGAACTCCTACTATGTGGCAGGGGCTGTTCGGCTGTTTTGATTGTGGTCACAGGACAGGTGTTTTTTTTTTAAGATTTATTTATTAATTATATATAAGTCTCTGTCTTCAAACACACCAGAAGAGGGCATCAGATCTCATTATAGATGGTTGTGAGCCACCATGTGGTTGCTGGGATTTGAACTCAGGACCTCTGGAAGAGCAGTCGGTGGACCAGGTGCTCTGATGAATGACCCAGTCAGCACCCGTTATTTTTGTGGTTTCCTTTGGTTGGATGTCACCAGTGTAGTAATCCAAAGTCGTGTGTTGCTGATGGCCTGCCTAAGTAGACTTTTCTTTTGAACAGGGGGAGCTACTTGAGCATAGGGGAAGGTGTCGTCCCTGTGGTTTCAATGTTCTCATGCTACATATAGCCTAGAACCATCCTGCCAGCCCTCCAAGCACATAGCTGCACCTGGATACAGTGATTGTTTTAAAGACAAATGTACTCTACCCTAACCACTTTTCTCCTCAAAAATCAATGTCACCTCTCTGAATTTGCTCCACAGGACAGGACCCTTCATAAACTTAACGCTCACAGGCTGGAAAAATAAATAAGGAAACAAACAAACAAACAAACAAAAAAACAAACCAAACCAAACAAACAAACAAATGCCAAGCAGGCTGTGCATCCACCACCTGAGCAGTGTCTGCTTTGCAGATTCTCTGCTGGTTTTGTAAAATGACAGCCCACTTCCTGTATAACAATATGTGTGAACGCAAGTCACTACCACACGTGTAAAAATGAGAGCAGCACCCATTGTTTGAAGATTATTAAAATTGATGAGTTATCAAAGAACATAACATTGGGCTTGAAAACACTTGAACGCTATGACATTTTGCTAAAACATAAAGAACGCTCTACATTTCTTTTGTGTTGTTGATAATTTTGCTAGCCATCACTTGTAAATCCCATTCTTTCCTCATATATAAATGTGTGCATTGTCTCGTGCTCTATGGTTGTTCCTAGTTTATAAATGTGCACATTGTCGCATGCTTTCCCATTGTTTATAGTTGCTGTTCCAAGTCCATCCTAAAAGCTCATCTCAGTTTCTTAAGATACTGGTAATTATCTTTGTCAGTCTCAGTTATATGGGATTATTTGTTCTAATTAGAACCGGCCTTCGATCTCTTTCTGGCCATGATGGCTTTGATATCAGATTTTATCCTTTATTGTACCACTCTCCTATCCAGTTTCTTTGTTCTACCTTGGAACTTGGCTTATTACAAATTCAGCGATGAATGTTTCTTCAGTGTGAACCCGAGAAACCAGGATCTAAGCAATAAGAAATGGAAATATAGGTTAGAAACTAAGAGAAGGAGTTAGCAAGGCAAGCCAGGAGACAGGGAATTCGAGTTTGTAAATTCCATCAATAAAACAGTAGTATGGGTTAAGCAGAATACATTTCAGGATTTAGTAATTCGGCGAAGCAGTAGGTACCTAAATTTGGTCCTGTCTGAGCTGACAAACTCCTGACCAAAATAATTTAAAATTTCTCCTGGTTTTGGTATCCTAAAGAGTGGGACAGGCCAGAAGATAGAGTGTGGATTACATTTGGGGGGGGATGTAAAGTAAGCATCTAGAGTTTGTGGAAAGACAGTGTGTAACACACAGAACTGGACTCAGAAGTCAGGAGGAAAGTGGAAAAGTGTGAGTCTGACGCAGGCGTGAGGGTGGGAACAGCTCTTTCCACACTTACCGCTCACACTTACCGCTCACACTTACCGCTGGCCTGCAGACACTGCCAAGGGCAGCAAACACAGGTTTACAGAGACGCAGTAAGAGTCAGGTCGAAGGAAACTCTTACCACTCTGAATGATTTGGGGAATTTTGGATACTAATATTAGGGAATTTGGGGGGGGAGCATGTGAGACTATTTAAAATACCCTTTGGTACACCAATTTTGTTTTTTCTCAGGTTACTGGGAAAAATTATACCCGTATGTACTAGCTAATTATTTGCAGACATGGTCTCTTGATTTTTTGTTTTTGAAAAGTAGGCATTTTAGCGGTAATGTGGTGTAAGAGAAAAGTATACCCAATGGGTGAGAGGGGAACGATTCGGCAGGGGTGAGGGCAACATTTTCTCTCCTATTTTTCATGGGCACCCTTCCTCCCTCAAAGCAGCAACTTGGATAACATGGCTCAGTGTCTGTTAAGCAGACAGGAAGGCCTGCTGAGTAGTCATGTGATGGCAAGAAGCTTCCTGCTGAGCCCTCATGGAGAAAAACAAAACACACAAGCCCAACCCTTAGATCTAAGAGCTGTTGGTCTCTTTTGCTGAGCATTCTAGACATGTGACCCATCTCAGGATTCCAGGCATGGCCTCAATCCACCAACCATGGAAAGCAGAATACCCATCACTTTGTTCATTTTTTCTAGTTATCATGAAACCAGAAGGGTGATCTGTAAATACTGCAAAGCTGCAACTGCCTACTTTATTATCCCTGAGTGACTCACGCGACTCACCCGAGTGACCCACGAGGCTCTCCATGCTTCTGAATGCTCACTTGCTATCTGGATATTTTCTTGGTGACATGTAGTTCTCTTCCTACTATTACAGTAACTAACATTTGTTCCAAAGCCCGTGGAGGCAGAGAGGAGTCCCCATCCGCAGAGGTACTACGCTACAAATATGGTGGAAAATCCTTGGAATTTTAAGACATGCACGTCCTTCTCAAGATTACTGAGGGTTGAGTTCTTATTTCATTCAGCGCCCATTCTGACTTCTCCTTTTGAAATTCCCGCAATGCAAATGTTTACTTTACATAGTGGCGTCCTGTATCTCTCTTGGACATTTTCATTTTCCCTTTCATCTAGCCTAGCTAATTCAGAAGACTTGTCTGAGTATAAGCAATTCTGTTTGTTCTGGTGTTTACTGGAAGTTCTGTGCTGTAGGCTCCCCCACCCCCACCACAGAGCCTTAGTTCTACCATCTCTGGTTGCTTAATGGTTTGTCTTTCTCATTCATATCTTAAATTATCTGTTTTGTTTTATTGTTTGCATTGTTACATCTCACTAAATTAGTTAAGATGATGACTTTATCTTTAAATGTGCTTTGCAGATTTTGTTCCCATTGAAATCAGTGTCTAGAGAACGGTGTCTAGAAGTTTAGAAGCTTCCTAAGGACACTCGTTGTACATGCGGTGAGGTGTTCGTGTTTTCATGTTCAGAATAGTATTAGCAGTACGTGGGTATTTCACTTAGGGGACTCTAGGATGGAATTCAGGTGGATGGTCGAAAGCCTCAGCTCTGCGTGAGTCACCGTCTCTGACCAACTGTGTCTGTGTGCGCTGTATAGAATGCAGCAGGCCATTCAGGGTCGGATGACTTTACAGACTTCATACCTTTACAGACTTTATACCTGTTCCTTCAGGCCCCACAGCGTCCACCTGTTGTTCACACAGGAAGCAGCTGGTTAGTATCACCAGCATGGGATATAGAGACAGCGTCCTTAGCTCCATTTTGGCAAGTACAGGAGGCTCTAACAGTACCAGTAGCCATGGTCTTCGAGCTGTCAGAGTGAATGTGGGCTGTGCCCTGACCTGTGATGGACCACACTTCTGATTTATAGAATTGGTCCTTTCCCGGGTCCAATAGGATGAGCCAATACTTACAGGTTTGCTATGTGCCCTGAGGAGTTGGTCACTGTGGACCTGTGAGTTTGACACACGAAAAGGACCTTTTCCACTTTGAATAAAGTGACTACTGTTGATGCTTGGGCTTACATAATGTGACCTATTTTACCGAGCTTCAGTAACCCTCTCATGTCTGGCCAGGTCCCATTCAAAAGCATGGTTAGAAACTGGGGTGGAGGGTTGATTCCAGAACCGGTGGATTATAGAGGTGATGTTTGCTGGGCATTTCTGGTCATGTATGAGTTATATCTGAACCTACAGCAGCAGTGCCCTCAGTCATGGAGTCGTTATACACAGAGGAGATCTTTCTTGGGGCTGGAAGGTTCAATGTAGTAAGTGGTTTGTGGCTTGTTGGTTTGGTGCCCAGACTCCTTGATCTTCATTCAACAGGGAAGACTATCTCAAGGCTATGTAGGGTCCAAATTCTTAAACTGTGGACCATGCCCCTTATCTGAACACAAGACAGAGGCATGAGATGTTTGCCAATAGTGAAAGGATCCTGCATGGAATGAATAGAATTGTATGCAATGGCACAAAGTAATGCAAAATCCAGCCCACATTGTTTCTGTGATGTCTCCATTGGCCCCTCACTTAGCCATCGTCAGCTTCACTGCAGCCTCAGTTTTGAACACAACATAAGTTTTGCACCGTACAAGCCACTGACTGCATGCTGTAGTGCAGAGAAGTGCTGCGTGAGGCATCTTCAGAGTCCATGGCTATCATAGCTTATGACTACCGTGTGCCAGGAAAGGTTCCTGTCCTTTAGCATACAGAACAGAAATACCTTTACTGTTTTTCTGTCCTTAGTCTTTCATTCCTTAGTACATATCAAATCAGTACTTTTAGACTGATTCTTATTAGATTGTTTGATAAGAAAAATGCTATGTGAGTTAACCATTTGAGTACATTGTTAAGTAAATTTGACTTGGAATTAAAACAGTAGAATTAAACACTTTCTAACACTGACTGAAATGCCCCTAAATTGATGTCTAGTATTTTATAGTGTTTTCATGTGAAGCAGCATCCTTAGGATTGATGACTATGAAATCAAAATATCATTCAACTCTGAAAAACATTCTGAGCCCTGCAGAATCTAAATATTCAGTCAAGATTTAATTCTTTATCTAAAAATAAGTAAGCACATCCATCTCATTAATATATAAATTTAATCTCATATTTATAAATGGTAAAATTGTGTATACAAAGTGAATTGTTTTACGGTAAATTTCAGATGATTTATTATGAATAAGTGCTTGGTTTTATACACGTTTATACATTAATGATTATATAAAATTTTCTCTAGTGAAAATGGGCCTTGAGTGCAAACCTTTAAGGAGAGCTGATGCAATGGACTCTTTGCCGGGAATGAGTGTTGAGGGGTTAATGATCTCATTACCTTGAAACTGATGACCATGGACAGTCCCTTTTATTGGTGCTAGGGAAAAGCTTGAGCAATCTGAGGAGCTGAATTAGGGAGATGGAGAGGAAGAGGGGGAGGGGGAGGGGGAGGGGGAGGGAGAAGGAAGGGGGGGAGGGAGAGGGAAGAGTTGAAAGGGAGAAGGGGAGGGTCAGGGAGAGATTTAGAGAGGATCTAACAGCAAATCTGTAGAGCATTTCCCCTCTTATGGAGATTGGACTAACTCAGTTCATGAGGCTTCTGTGACAAGTGTTCTAAACCGCTGAACCATCTTTCTTGCTCCTACAATTGAAATGCTGCGTATCATTATACTCAAGTTCAGATGTCAGCACACAAACCACTCAAGTGCTCATGGGTAAGAATAATACACTATTTTACTTTCTCCTAAAAATTGTTCTTGAAAAATTTTCAATCCTCAGGTGGATGTATCTTACAGAAAGTTTCTGGTAGTTGACAAACAGAGAAGATACTCAATCCCAGAGGCAAACGGTACCTTTTCTATTCATAGAAATACTGATTGATATCACTGATAAGAAACATGGTACAGTGACCATAATGGCTTTATAATTAAAATAACGTTTCGTTCAGATAGCCTGTGTGTGCTTGTGTGTGTTCACATGACTTTATATAAATTCTAATTTACATTTATACATGGATATTATGTAAGTGCTAAAATTTCAAATTTAATTCAAAACTTCAAATTCTGAACCAGCAAGTTGGCTCAGCAGGTGATGGCTCTTGAGCAGGTGATGACTTGGGTTAGATCTCAGGTGGGCAGAGGGAACCAAGTCTACAACGTTGTCCTCTTACCCCCTCGTGCTTCCTCTAGTGTGCACATACAAACTGACACAGTAATAGTAATAACTTTTGAAAACTTAAAATATTCAAATGCTCTACTATGTCATCAGTGCTTTTTCTACTTCTGGGTGGTCTCAGAAAGTGAAGAGTGAGTTGCTTTCTCTTTGGGAAATTGTTCTTTAAGTGAGGAAATAAGTTAAAACAGTGAAAATGACAGCATCATGTGGTTGACAAGAAATGCAAGACCTGAGATGAGGGATCACCATTGACACAAATAAAGTCCAGGCCTGGGGCCCCGAGGGCGAGCTTGGCAGAATGTGGAAAGGTGGGAAACTGTCCCCTTTCCAAGAGGCCCATGAGGCAGAATGGAGACACATTAGTTAGGTTCATTAAAGAAAATTTAATTCTCAGAAGGAAATTCAGATAATCACTGGGCAAGAAAAGTTACCTGTCTCTGTTTCAGTACCACATACCACATAACACAGTACCGTGTGCATGATGAGCCTCATAGCACTTTTAATTAAGAAGTCACATTTGTTATTCAGACTGTTTCATAGGCAGCAAATGTTAGAATTCTCATTTACTGATACTATGATTTAAGGGGAAGTGTAGGGGAAAAAACAAGGTTCCCCATTGGTGTCAAGATTTCTGGGTAGGAAATGTCGCAGTTGACCCTGGAGCATGGTCAGTGCAGCCTGCTAGTGGCTTCTGCTCTAATGTGGGCCTTGAAATTTTGTTTACCTTTTCAGTCTTCTTTGCTAAGTATTTTCTTCCCATGCTCTTCATTCTTGGCTGTTGGCCTCAGGCAAGCTAAGGCCTGTGATCTGTATTCCTGGGTCTTTCAAGATGCCCTCCACTGAGCTCTAACTTCCTACAAAGTTCAGAGCTTTTGACAACTTGTTCAAATTCAGATTTAAACATATGCTTTCTCTTGAGTTCAAGGTATTGGCTTATTGTAAGGAAAAGAGTTAATGGCAAAAGGATGGAACTGACTACCCAGACACCTAGGGCAGGACAGCTACGAGGACTAACTGAGATGTGTCTCTGCAGTGAGAGTCAGGGAACATTGCAGCTTTTACATGGAGCAGCCTCTGATAGGAAGCTAGCATATGTGATTGTTCTTGAGAGATCCAGGCACCTGAATGTGCCCAAGCTCTGTCTTAAGAAACTGGGAAAGTTTACCAAGAAAGAAAGAGATATGGAAGGCTCAGAAAGAGATATGGAAGGCTCAGAAAGAGATTGAAACCTGATTGTTGACATTGTACATTAAGTTATTAGCAAGGGCAGATTCTTAGGGGGCTTCCTGGAGCTGGGCGAGGGGCAGGTGTGTGGGAGGGGCATGAACATGGTGAAGAAGCTCTGGTGTGTGTGTGTGTGTGTGTGTGTGTGTGTGTGTGTGTGTGTGTGTGTGTGTATTACTTTTGATTGGTTTTGTTTTATTGTTGATGACTAGAATTAAGATCTTTTTCCCAGGCCTGCCTCAGACTTGCTATGTGGCTAAGGCTGATCTTAGATTTCAGATCCTCCTGCCTCCACTTTCCTAGTTCTGGGATTACAGACAAACACCACATAGTTCTGTCCATTTGGTGTTTAGAATTGAAGACCACATTCCATACTCTGAATGAGCTCTCCATCCCCTGAACTATGTCCCCATCTTGTAGGAAGGTCATATTCCTGCCATTCCTGTTTCCCCCATGAGAGGCATACTAGCACATGGGGAAGGGTTTTAGTATTAGAGTTAAGATTTTAGAATTGACATTTGACCTTTGCCCCTAAACATCGGTTGTCTATTTACTGAGATTGTGCTCCCTTCATAATGTGTAAGGCCTCAGTGTGTCCTCCTCTTCCTCCCCTTCTCTCCACTATGGTCATTTTTACTGTCTTAGATGATGATTACCAAACATCCTCTCTTCTAAATACGTACTAAAACGCTTCTTACCCTTAAAGTAAGTTCTGAGCTCCAAAACCAGCACCACTGTATCCTTTCCTTTTGTTTGTCTACTTCTGTGAAAAACTCCCAGATGTGCCTCCTCCCTGCTTCCCCTGTCCTTCAGCTTGCCCTCATCCTCCATGGGATCCCCAGAAAGACTCACCCTCTTTAATACAGCTCTTTACTGTGAGGAGAAATGAGTATGTCTGCTTAAAGAAATATACTGTCTTGATTTCTACCGTTGTATGTCTTCTGCAATAATTTAAACCCTATCTCCTTCAAAGACATCTTTTAAATGAACGTGTTTATGTTTTTAAGCTACAGTATGTCAGGTTTCCTGACACAGTTCTTTTGTCTACCATGTTACCTAGTACACTAATATATTTATTAGAGATATTAAAAAAATGTAACCTACTATAAAATTAATTTTTATTTTTAAAATTTCTTTGTTATTGTTTTTAACTGAAATAGAAGTACATCGGTTCCCTCCTCCCCTTCCTTTCTCTGGCCACCACCAGTTACTCTACCTCAAACTTCTGCCATGTACCCCACTCTCAAAATGATTCTCACTTTGATTATATTTGATTTTATTTGTTATGTGTGTATATACAAGTATATTTAAATAGAACCTACTGAGTCTATTAAAAAAATGCTACATTTAAAAGAAGCATAATCCAATCTGTATTCCTATAGTTTTGGTATATACTTCATGACTCAGAGATATTCAATGTACTTTGTAAACATATTAATCGAGAATGTTACTGTGAGAGTAGTAACCTACAGCAAACACTTTGGTAGTTGGTTTTCATAACACATTCCTATGCCCTGTGATTAAAAATAAGAAATGTGCTATCAGCAATAATCTGACTCAGTACGCCATGGTTGTCACTTGGAAACATAGCAGGTGAGTGCCTTCTGAAAAGTACCCGCTGACATAGCATTCCGACACTGTGATGTGGCCCCACACTGCTGCTTTTGTTTGGAAAGTGGTGTGCAGTCTCTACAAGATGAGTAAACATACGTATTCAACTGTTCAATGAAGACACATCTATTTCCTTAGACAGAAACTTTCATGGGCACTACGACCATGAGGGAGGGTTCCAAAGTGGCTTCCCGATCTACCTTTGATGCAGTGGAAGTGTCAAAATTCACCCTGTTGGTTTCTCTGCCTTGTGGGAGCCACCATTAGTAGAATTCCTGAGCTCTGGAAGCAGAGGCACTGACTTCTAGACTGAGTAGAATGTTTGCTAGCTATTGTCAGATCCGATGAGGTTAACTGTATGTTTTCCATCTTTAAACTTTATCACTGTATTTTTCTTCAGGATAAAACAAAATTATGGGTCAATTTTCACTGAAATGGGCTGGATGTCTGCACTCACCTTTCATCAGTACAAAGGAATCACGCACTTCATTCCCTGGACAACAGCAATGAAAACCCGCCTCTGATTGGACACTAGGGATGTCAGCTGTACATAGAAGATAAGTGTGAGGTGGAAAAGAGAGCTTCATCTAGTAATACATCTAGGAGAAAGTATTTTAACAAATCAAATCTTTCATTAAAGTTGCCATGAAGTTACTCTTCATCTAAGATAGCTAGTGAGACCAGCCCTAATCTGAAGGAAATGCACCGTCATATACTACTCTGAAAAGACAGAGCAGAAAACTTAAGCTGCCATGCTATTCTAATAAAAAGACAACAAATCAATAAAAGGATCATTCCTTACCTAACTTACTTACAGCAGATTTTATTGGTTTAAGGCAGAAGGCGTTGGCTGTTTCCGTGTGTTGTGCTTTTGGTGAAAAGAAGCCCCTGCCACAGCTGTCTATTGTCTGACTCGTGTCTGCACCTCAGTCTATTTCCAGGAAGCCATTTGTGGAGACGTCCTGCTGCTTTGTCGTTTATGGAAGGCAGTGTTCAGACTCAACACCTAAGTGTAGGTTTTGCTGAGACTATTCCCCCAAGAAAGCCGGAAGATGCTCCTAAAATACTACTTTACAGCCTTCGATTAGTAAAATATACACGTCTAGCAATGCTGACAAACAGACTGGGGCCATTTGGTTTTTGCAAAATTTGGCAACGTCTATTTTTAAATAATTGAATTTAGTTTAACTGGTAGTTAAACTTCCTGAAATACATGTTAATGATGTTTGCACTAGTGAGCCTTATATCGTGCTTGCATCAAGGAAGCCGTACCACTTGTCTGTGGAGAAAACGTGTGCAGAACATTATCGCCTTGATGCACCAGCACACGGGACAGCTCCCAAGCACAGCTCAGTATCCGTGGATCAGCCGCTCTCCACCACTCCACACAGCTGCCAGGAGACACCGTTCTCCTCAGCTGCTAGGACCGACCTGACAGCTAGTGAGTGAGGTCAGGGATATCCCCTTCCTGTGCCTGGCTTCTCTGCATAATTATCTCTAACGTCATAAATTATGGTAACTGGCTAATTTTGTCCTCCAATATTTCAAATCCACTCACTGGTTGATGAATACTGGTACCACACAGCTGTACGACCAACACAGGGAGAGGATAGTACCAGGGACCACAAGTTGGAAGTCAACCTGATGTGTACACAGCAATCCTGTCTCCAAAAGCAAACAGCCACACAAGCACGTGGGTGGGTGGAGAACATTGTGAATGAGTGTGAATGAGAACCTTAGGGGCTACCCTGTGACATCTGGCCTAGTGACTGATCCGGTTAAGAAAACCACGTGCTGCCTTGCACAGTGTGCAGTTTACACTAATTTATATTCCTTACTCTCACATCTTGGTCAGCACTGGCTGTTTTAGTCTAGAACACATAGACATTTGTGTTGAGGTGAGTTCTTATTTTATTGATGTTTTCATTTGCATTTGCCAAAATATTAGTCCTATGTAATGTTTTTATATACTGGTTGGCTATTTGTACATCTGAAATAGAAATCAATACAGAGTGAACTCCCTAAAGCACAGACAGTCCTAACATAGGACTCAGCTCTACCCCTTCTGGGCCTTTACCCAAAGACGCCAAATCTACAGGTCGCAGAGACGTCTGCCCATCTGTGTTCATTGCATCATAATTCAGAACAGCAAAGATGTGGATCCAACCTGGAGTCTGCACACAGCCCACCACAGGAAGGAAAATGCAAACGTTTTTCTCCTTCTAGTTGAATGGGAAATGGAATAATTAAGTCCTCTACCTGTAACTGAAGACACGTTACATCACTCACAGAAAGATGCATATTTTATATTTTCCATAATTTTGGGGTTCTGAACTTCAGACACACAGTTGTGAAGGTACAGATAACCCGAAAGTGGAGCCGAAACATCTACAGAACTGGGGAATTTAATGTGGTAGGTAGGGTAATGGGATATGAGCCGGAATATGTTCAAGTCACTTTCTATACTTTTAAGAAATTGTTCTTATGTAAGCTTGCAATATAAAAATGAAAAACAATGTGTAAGTCTGTCCCCAGTTTCAGTAGGGCGAGATGATTCTTCTGCTATAGAGTTCTCACTCTGTCTCAACTGGTTAGCTGAAAATTCGATTTGGCTTGACCAACCTCCCCCCCATTCTTGTGCTAATTTCCCAGCAAGCATGTCCATGTTTCTTTGAAGCAGTGAAAGCAACACCTTGTCTTAGTTCATAGTTAGAGGGATCTGGCTCCTCCTCCCCATTTTGCATAAGCTTAGCAGTCGGTTTATTATAGGTTTATTATAGGTGGCCTCATAGCGTTTAGATACGGTTTTTCTGTGTCTGATATTTTTTTTTAAACCACAAAGCCTGTTAAATTTTATAGGCTGATTTTCCTCCATCTGTTGAGATGCTCCGATTTTCTGTCTTTTACCCCGCTGTGAAGTCCTGGTGTCTGTTTGCATACAGCTACTAACCATTGCACCTTACTGTGCTTTTGGATTCATTTGCTGATATCTTTTGGGAGTTTTTGCATATGTATCTACAAAGGACATTGGTTATAGTTTATATTTTCTGGTTGCTTCCCTATCTGTTCTAATGCCTGAGCATTGCTGGCCCCTTGAATACATTTGCAAGCATTACATGTTCCTCTGAATGTAGAAATAACTTAAGACGTGGTGATAGTTCTTTCAATAGTTGATAGAAATCAACAGTGAAGCCATCTGGCCCTGGTCTTTTATGAGATACTTTTTATGAGTGATTTAGTCTTTTTAATCCCTGTGAGTTCGCTCAGCTTTTATACAGAAAATCCAGCCTTAGTGACATGCAGTTATTTGTTTTAGTTCATCAGGATTGTTTTTGCTGATTTATTTTTTATTATGTGTGAACATGCGGGTGTCATCCTCTATCCACCCAATGGATAAAGCAAAACCTGTGATGAATAGGTTCCATGGGTCTCAGTTTGGCCAGGAAAAGCAAAAGTGTTACCGCTCTTAGAAGACAAACAAGGGGGTTTGGTTGACCTGGGCAGGACAGGTAGCCCAGATCCCACTACAACAGCAACTTCAGTGCTGGAGTGAGGGGTGACAGTGGCATGAGCCCATCCTGCCAGTTGTGTCCAGGGTCTAACAATGAATACTTAAGGAGAGAGAACTCTTGCCCAAGTGTTCCATAAAACAGCCACTCTCAGATGATCCTTGGTGAAATAACTTGTGCACTTTACTCCATATGAATTATAAACATTGAGGAGTATGGTGTCATTATGTGTTCCAGAGCAGGTACAGGTAGGGGGAAATGGATCTGTTTCTGCTGTTATCAATTCTGAGATCCTCAGGATGTGGGCTCACTCAGCCTTACCAGTCCTTCTGTCTGGTGTCATGGTGCACTTGCTCCACATTGTATGTCTGTATGGGAGCGTGTGCCTGCGGGGTGGCTGTACACGTAAGTGAAGTTACGTGAGAGTGCAGGAAAATACACCAGTGCTTGTAGAGGTAGAGTTGTAACCTTTCTCTAGAGTAATTAATACAGGCGCAGGAATCACCCTTGGGTCCTCCGCAAAGACAGTCCATACACATCCCAGCCACGGAGCCATCATTTCCGTATCTTGTCCTTTGCAGCTTTTACTAAGCTTCCATCTTGCTAGGTCTTCAGTGATGACTCTTGTGCCTGTCTTAGAGGTTGATGCTTGACTCCCACCTTGGTTTTGAAATAGGGTCACTTTGTTGTTCACTGCTTTGTGTCCCAGGCTAGCTAGACAGAAAGCATCTTGAGGGTTTTTCCCATCTGCATAGTTTCTTTTAGCATGGCAGCTGTTTTATAGGTGTATATTATCACAAGACTCTCCACGGGCTCTGGGGATTTGAACTCCAGTTCTCACACATGGTCAGCCAATGCTTTCCTTCTGACCCATCTCTTCTGCCCTCCAGTAGGTTTGCATCATTTCATTGGGTAACAACAATATTATATTTATGTAAACAGCATTGGAGATGGGCTGAAATATTGTCCATGTGAGTAGGACACTTTATAAAGAAAGCTGTATCAGCTGCACTGTGACATCGGACAGAATGACGTTTGCACTGAACTGGAGAAGCTGTGGGCAGTATTCTTGTTGGTGACAGAGCTGGAGCCTAGTCTAAGCATTGATTTCCCTCAAGTTGAAATAAAAATCTAAACTCCTGTGAACGTTTGCAGGGTATTTTTTTTTATTAGGCTCCAAAACTCTACTGCTAAGCACGCATGGTAGGACAAAACTGAGAGCTCAATACTGGATTTGGCAGTGTCTCTAGTATTGGTTACGGTGGACCTAAAATAGAATAATCTTGAGCTGAGCAAACATGGCATTTCTACAATGAATTTTTTATATACTCTAAAACTGGACATTTGCAATAAACATATCCATCACCTTCATTTTCTATGACTATTTTTGTTGTATTTTGTTTTATACAGAAGAGTTATATACTTCCTATATATGTACTTTGCCTCCTGTGCTTATGTGGGTCACTTTTTGTGCATTGACTTCATTGCCTTAGGGTACTGTCTTGCTGACTCCTCTTTCAGATCAAGCAATATTGGCATTGGCATCAAATGTAAGGTAGTAGCAGTTCATGAAGTAATGCTTACATCTGCCATTATATATAAAGGTTATCATCTCAAACTATAGTCTTTACTCCTAAAAGTGTATCTCTCTGTCTAGTTCTGGGAATCAGCACGTACTCTGGAAAGCTGATTGCAGGTACCGGCCTGCATTTAAGAGGTCCGAGACAGATGTATGTGTTTGCAGCCTGCTTCTAAGAGCCCTGAGGATATTGTATGTGTTTGCTACCCACAGCACAGCAGCTCACTGATAGGAAAAGCTTTCTGTTGTTTCAATAAGACATAGATCTGAACAGCAGAACCAACAGTGTTCATTAGGATAAACTTGATTATCTGTTTTGTGTAACTCAAAAGTTAGATCTTTTGAGTAGTATCTGAAAGCTCATTTGTCTGGGTTAACACATTGGGGTCTAGAAGCCAATTTGTCAGGAAGTCATTAAGGAGAAAACCAAGCAGAAGACATCAAGGGTTGTAGCTCAGTTGTGATTCTGAACAGGTTTCTAGGGTGATCCTCAACACAGACTCCTTCACCCCCAGTACAGCATGGTGGTGATAAAAATGCTTCTATAGATGTAGACATAGTACTGACTGTACCACGCACGAACTGCTTAGATCAAATGCTACGATTTCCAGTCAACTAGAAACCCACTGACTCCATTGCAGAAAAGGTGAAAACAGATGCCAAGATAATTCATAGGCCGGAAAAGGTTCAAAATGCAGCCTGAACCCAAGAAAAATGAATTGACTGTAAAGTATTTAAATGTGGGTCAAGAAAGAAGGAAGGAATGTTACCACCGAAACCCACTTGTCACTGTGCAGAACAGTAAATTATTGTCTCCCAAAGAGGAACTCTCTGCCACAACTGTCTATCATGGTTTTGCAACCAAATAGAGATGCATTTTGTGAACCTCAAAACTAAGTTTATCCTCAGTTAAGCAGTCTAGTGTTTAGTGATGCCACAGATTGTATTCCTTGCTATGATTGCTGTGGCCTCCCTTTCTGTGCCCTTTACAGATTATGTATTAGTATCCCAACTGAGTCCTGCATGAGAGATTTTCCTTAGTGCCTCTTCCTCTTGACATAAGGATGTGTAGCCACCAGAAGGTCAAAGTGGCGACTGAGAAAAGACAGATTAATTCCTTCCAGAGGCTTATATTTACCTATTGTAAGGATGTGGCAAAGTCGGGAATTGGTAACATTGTGGATATTTTAGAAAAGTCCATGCCTGAGTCGGTATACAGGAGAAAGAGCTTAGAAGAGGGCACGGTGGTTATGAAGAGTTGCTGAGTGAAAAGCACACACAGTGGTATGAAATAACTCCAAGATAAGTGACAGTAGTGTTCCAAGTTTTAGGTGCTATAAAAGATAGACTTTAATTTTCTAAAGCATTTTTCTGGTTATTGGATTCTCACCTAAGGATGGAGGAGTGCCGTGGCCTATCACATGAAGTATTAGCCGAAGTTCTACAAACTCTCCAGTCTCACCACATTGAAGTTTGTCTGTCGGTTCGTTGGCTCGCTGGTTTGTTGGTTTGTTGTTGTTGCACCCTTAACACAAGGTTTGGATATGTTCTGACTTTCAGGACCATTCACATCTCCAAGGAAATACTGTAAATGAAGTCTTTCCTAAGGACCAGATTTTTAGGGAAAGTTTAGCCCAAGTAAGCAAGCACTATGGTAAATGGCTGATGCAGTGCACATAGGATTCAGAGTGGAGACTGGGGGCAGGAAGAGCTTCTCCTAAGACCGTGACAGAAGTTTTTCTAAAGAGAAGCTGTTTGTGGTGAATGCTTGAAGCATCGGAAGCTAGCCATGCACAGTGCTGGGAATAGAGGCCCCTGCACAATGCCCTGGGCCATGTAATAGCTTGTTTTGTTTGGGATGTGTTTCTGAGGTTGAATGAAATCCAGTGTGGCAGGTGTTCACTGAACCACAGCCAGAGATGAGATGAGTTTGGTGATATGGTCACAGGTTATATTTTTCTGATTTTTTTTTTTTTTAGTTCACAGTAAAAAGTTAGTAACCACAACAGCCATCAGGGCATTTAAAAGCAGAAAGAAATCTGTTTTGATCATTACAAACGTATCTTGTTAACTCCAATACAAGAGTTTGGTTTGGACTGGAAAGGGATGATTTAGATTTAGGCTCAAAGAAGAACAGCAGGAATGCACAGACATGTTTATAGTGATTTTAAGAGAAAGGAGTGATCAGCTTTGCCACAGGCAAGGTATGAAGTTTTAGGGAAAGATTAGTATGGAAATTTTAAGCTTTGCTCGAACTTCAGAATTCCATTAGAAAATGAAGAGTATTGGGAAAACTTGAAACCTGAATTACTCTATTACCTTTTCTTTGCCTGGAATTGCACAGAACTGAGTTACCCAGAGTGTGCCTTCATTATGTGTTAGTCTGTAGAGTACACAGTTGGTAGACTCCGCTTGATGGTCTAGGATATCTGTAGTCATGTGAAACATGTTTCCAGGATCTGATGGAGTGCTCCAGAAGGGAAGAGAACGTTAGAACAATCCCCTCATTCTAGATGCCATTCTAGCACACGTCCCAACCATGCCTCAGAGCTTTTGTCTTTTTCACCCATGTATTCGAGTGATTTAATGTAATTTAATTGATTTAATTTAATGACAGCAATTTAATTTAATTTATCCAACTACAATATAACATCCTCTATACAGCTAGTCCAATGACTCTAGTCTGTTAATAGTACTGTTAACCAGTCTGTTAGTAGTACTGTTAACCAGTCTGTTAACAACAACTGAAAGCTCTAGTTGCTGTTAAGTGAGGTTGTTCCTTTGCCTGTCACATCAGCAAATGGGATAAACAGGTTTTTTTTTTATATTTTCATTCAAAGCTTGCGTAAAATTATTGATACACACTGGGGTGAGAGCAAATAACTCATAGCATTAGAGCAGACCCTTGATGATATTGTCTCACTGATCATTACTCTTACCCACTTGGGAGCTGTTTTTCAGATCAGGAAGCCACTAGTTTCTCAGATCTCTACCTAATTAGACTGTCATTCCACAAACAGCTAGAGATGTTATCAGACATTGCTTTCACTTCTAAGTATGAGTTAATGCTGATTCTGTTAAATGAATGCATTTCTGATTTATTTAATTTATCATCAGTTTATAATGTTCCCTGGCCAAATAGCCATAAGTATTTTCTAAAGTCATCATGTACAAGTGCCTGGTATACAATGCTGTGACTAGTAGAGAGTATACTTTGTGTCAGTGAAAACAAGGTCTCTCTTATATATGGTCATATACACACTGTGGCTAATAGAGTATACTTTGTGTCAGTGAAAACAAGGTCTCTCTTATATATGGTCATATACACACTGTGGCTAATAGAGTATACTTTGTGTCAGTGAAAACAAAGTCTCTCTTACATATGGCCAGCATTTTGATAAATTTTCTTCTATAGGAGCTCAAGGATCAGTATGTGGGTGGCTTATATGCACTCTCTGTCTCCTTACAAAGCCACCTTTGCTAACCTATGTAATTTTGAAGACGCTAGGTTAGCTATAAAATATTTGATTATTTGATGCTCTTCCTACAGATTTGTCTCAGTGTAACACATGAGCTTTTCTTCATGCACTTTTGTCTTATAAAAACCAGGAAAGTCACAGTGATTTTAAATGAGAGACAAATGAATACATGAAGGAAGATAAATTGAATAATTTAGTATATATTTATTATATGTTGTTATATATATACTGCCTATGTATTATAAGTGCTGTACTTAACTATAACTCTTTTATTTGACTTTTTATATATTTGTATATATTCATATTGTATGAAAACAATATAATTTACAATAGAGATTATATTTCTAATATTTGTCAAGCAGTATACATTTTTTGTTTTCTTTTGGGTAATGGAATTGAATAACTACAGTAAAAACAAAATTTCTGGGAAACTCATTTTCTAAAAGAGAGGATAAAGTATAATCTCTAGAAGAAAAAGTGGGCTATTTTGTTTCAAATGGAACTTAACACAATCTCTTTTTTTGCCACTATTATATGCACCTATGTTGACTTAGGGCATCTCGCACTCTCTGTTGCCCTCTTTCATTGACTTAGGACACTTTCCTTCCCTGTTGCCTTCTTTCAGGTCTCCTGCCTTCTACTGTAGCTCTATTTCTTCTCAACCAGTCCTCGCTAAGTTTAATGATTGTTTCTTGAAAGAGTGTGAGTGCAACCTATTTAATGGAGCATAGGCAGATTGTCAGTGATTACAACAAAACTCATTACCTGTGCAGAGTCTTTCAGCAGGGTTAGGGTCTCACCAGCCCTCATCTCCATGCATGTGATATGTCCACCCAGTGAGTTCATGAATTCTATGGCTTTGTCATGTCCAGAATAACCCAGTTCCATAGCACTCCTCCCTTCACATCTGGCTCTTCTATTTTCTGTACCCCTCATCCATGATGTTCTCTGAGTCTTGCATAGAATAATATGGATGCTCTGTTCATGGTTCAGTACTCAACAGTCTGTTATTATACATATTTGACCAGTATGCCAGCCCTTGCTCCCCTTCCTTCCACTGACTGTTACTACTACTGACTGTTCCTACCACTGACTGTTACTACCACTGACTATTCCTACCACTGACTGTATCTATCACTGGCTGTTCCTACCACTGACTGTTACTACCACTGACTGTTCCTACCACTGACTGTATCTATCACTGGCTGTTCCTACTACTGACTGTTCCTACCACTGGCTGTTCCTGCCACTGACTGTTGCTTTCACTAACTCTTTCTACCTCTGAGTGTTCCTATATATTTCCTATGACTGTGGCTATCACTGACTATTCCCAGCACTGACTGTTCCTACAACTGACTTTTCTTCTCACTGACTGTTGCTATCATTGACTTCTATCAGGTTGCTTAACAAAGCAATAAAAAATGGAGCTTTTAAAGACTTATTAATGTTAGTTGTCTTACAGAGTTTTAAAAAATCAAAATCATAGTACTGAACTTCACATGCAAAAGCTCCTTGAAGCCCTGAAACATTTGATATCACTGATTTGGTTAGTTTTTATTATCAACTTGACATGATGTAGAATCAGCTTGGAAGATTTTTGTGGAAATTTTATAGATCAGCGGGACCTGTGGGTGTGTGCATTTGGGTTATCTTGACTAGCAGAAGTAGGAAGACAAATCCACTAGAGGCAGTGCCATTCCTTAGGAAGAGGATTCTGAGCTATAATAGAAATGGAAAAAGTTAACTCTGCTTGTCATTTATGCATTAATTCCATGCAGTTTGCCTTTGACAATAACTAGCTGCTCCAAGTGCCTGCTGCCTTGACTTCCCCCAAGTGATGGACTATAACCTGGAGAGGCAAATTCTTCCTTATATTGTTTCACTTGTCAAAGTGTTTTATCACAGCAATAAGGAACAAGACCCACCAATGCCTTTATTTGTCTTCACAGATGAGATATTCTCCTGATGACTTTAAATATTCTACTGAGTACAGAAAACACATTTCCTGTCTTTCATATGAGTTGAAAACAAAAGATATTGCTGGAAATTCAAAACAACCAAGACATCACATTCAGAAAGGTTGGTATGTTTTGATGTGAGTGAAAAAAAAAGCAACAACAAATCAAGCACACAGATTTTGAGCTATAAATACTGGATTCTGAAATGCACATTGAGGTTTGAGTAATTTTTCACTATATTACCTCAGTGTTCTCCTTTACGGTATTTCATTGTGACACACCCATATTTAGCACGTGCTATAATAGAGTCACAGTCTTTACAATATTATCTTGGTGATACTTCCAGCAGTTTGATTACTATATAAGATTGTTTTAACTATCCCACTGTTTGTGTATTGATATGTATGAATTTGCTCTAGAAAGCTTTTGGTTTTTTCTTAATTTTTGTCTGAACAATTTCTTTTATTAATTATTTTATTTATTTACATTCCAAGTGTTACCGCCCCTCCTTCGTGGTCTGCAGTCCCAGAATTCTTTACCATATTCCTTCTCCCCTTTTCCTCTGAGAAGTGCCCACCCCCATCAGTCATTCTCCTTCCCTGGGGTTTCAAGTCTACAGGATGAGTCACATCCTCTCCTACTGAGTTCAGTCAAGGCAGTCATCTGCTACATAGGTTTCACCTGCCACAGAGCAGCCTATATGTGCTCTTTGGTTGGTGACTTAGTTTCGGAGAGATCCCAGGTATCTGGATTACACTGTTGGTGTGCCTTCAATTCTTCCCGTAACTCAACCATAGGGGTCCCTGACTTCAGTGAAGTGGTTAGCTGTATCTCCATCTGTCTCAAAGAGCTGCTGGTAGAGCCTCACAGAGGACAAACATGCTATGCTCCTGTCTGCAATCACAACATAGCATCAGTAATAGTGTCAGTTTTGGTGCCTACCCATGGTATGGATCTCAAGTTGAGCTTGTGACTGGATGGCCTTTCCTTCAGTCTTTGCTCCATTTTTGTCCCTGCATTTCTTTTACACAGGAACAACTGTGGGTCAAAAATTTTGAAAGTGGGTTAGTAACCCCATCCCTCCATTGGGGGGCTCTATCTACTGGGTGTGGTCTCTTCAGGTTTCATCTCCCCACCATTGGGCATTTCTGCTAAGGTTATCCCCATTGAGTCCAGGAAGCCTCTCATATCCCAGGTCTCTAGGACATTCCTGAGGCTCCCCCATACCCACTCCAGGCAGCTACACATTCTCATCCATTCTTCTGGCCCTCTGGGCTCCTCTTCTGTCTCCCCCATGTCTGATCCTGCCCTGCCTCTCTTTTCCCATTACCTTCCCCTTTCCTACCCAGGTCCCTCCCTCGCTCTGTCCCCATGATTATTTTGTTCCTCCATCTAAGTGGGATCAAAACATCCTCACTTGGGCCTTCCTTCTTCTTAAACTTCTTATAGTCTATGGGTTGAATCATGAGTTTTCTGTATTTTTTTGCTAATATCCCTTTATCAGTGAATAACTACCATGTAAGTCCTTTTGGGTCTGGGTTAATTACTCAAAATTATGTTTTCTAGTTCCATCCATTTGCCTGCAAAATTTATGATGTCCTCATTTTAAATAGCTGAATAGTATTCCATTGTATAAATGAACCAGATTTTCTGTATCCAGTCTTTGGCTGAGGGACATTTGAGCTCTTTCCAGCTTCTGGCTATTAGAAATAAGGCTGCCATGAACATAGTGCAGGAGGTGTCTTTGTCATATAGTAGAGCATACTTTGGGTGTATGGGCAGGAGCAGTATAGTTGAATCTTTAGGTAGAACTATTTCCAACTATCTGAGGAACTGCCAGATTGGTTTCTAGAATAGTTGTACAAGTTTGCAGTCCCACCAGCAATGGAGGAGTGTTTTTTCTCCTCATCCTAGCCAGCATGTGCTGACACTTGAGATTTCTTTTTAACCATAAAATTTATTTATTTTTAAATTTATTTTTACACTCTAGATTTTATTCTCTTTCTGGTCCACCCCCTAAGAGTTCCACATCTCATACCTAAGGTCCCCTACATACACTGCCCCCAACCCCATCTGCACAAGGATGTCCCCACCCCATCTACCCCAACAGACCTCTAAACTTCCTGGGGCCTCCAGTCTCTTGAGGGTTAGGTGCATCTTCTCTGACTGAATCCAGACCTGGGAGTCCTCTGCTGTGTATGTGTTGGAGGCCTCATCTCAGCTGGTGAACGCTGCCTGCTTGGTGATCCAGTGTCTGCGAGATCTCAAGGGTCCAGGTTAATTGAGACAGCTGCTTCTCCTTTAGGGATGCCCTCATCCTCTGCTTTCTCCAGCTTTTTCCTGATTCAACCAAGGTGTGTCAGCAGCTTCTGTTCCTTGGATGGGTGCATATATCTGCATCTGACTCTCTCTGATGCTTGTTGGGTCTTTTGGAGGGCAGTCATAGTAGATCCGTTTTTGCCCCATAGCTTCAGTAATGGTGTCAGGTCTTGGGGCCTCCCCTTGAGCCAGATCCCACTTTGGGGCTGTTGCTGGATGTTCTTCCTCAGGCTCTTCTCCATTTCCATCCCTGCATTTCTTTCAGACAGGAAGAATTATGGGTCCGAGTTTTGATTGTGGGATGGCAACCCTATCCCTCACTTGATACCCTGTCTTTCTGCTGGAGGTGGATTCAATAAGTTCCCTCTCCCCACTGTAAGGGCCTTCCATCTAGGGTCCTCTCCCTCCTTTGAGTCCTGAGATTCTCTCACTTTCCAGGTCTCTGGTACATGCTAGAGGGTCTTCTCAACCTCCATCCTTTCAAGGTTGCCTGTTTCCATTCTTTCTACTGACCCTCAGGGCTTCAGTTCTTTTCTCCAACCTAATACCAGATCATGTTTCCCTCTCCCCCCCCCATCCCCATCTCCTTTTCCTCTTTTCCCTCCCAAGTGGAACTGAGGCTTTCTCACTTGGGCCCTTCGACTTGTTGACCTTTTTGAGTTCTGTGGACTGTATCCTGGGTATTATGTAGGTTTTCTTTTTTTCTTTTTTCTTTTGGCTAATATCCACTTATTAGTGAGAACATACTGTGCATGTCCTTTTGGCTCTGAGTTACCCCTCAGGATGACATTTTCTAGTTCCATCCATTTGCCCGCAAACCTCAGGATGTCCTCGTTCTTAATAACTGAGTAATATTCCACTGTGTAAATGAACCACATTTTCTGTATCCATCCTTCTGTCATGGGACATCTAGGTGGTTTCCAGCTTCTCGCTATCACAAATAAGTCCACTATGAACATAGTGGCACATGTGCTCCTGTGGCATGGTGGGGCATCTTTGGGCTATATGCCCAAGAATGGTATTTCTTTAGATAGGTCTATTTCCAATTTTCTGAGGAATCTCCAAATTGACTTCCAGAGTAGTTGTACCAGTTTTCAATCCCACCAGCAATGAAGGAGGTAACATGTGTTGTTACCTGAGGTTTGACCTTAGTCATTCTGACTAAGGAATCTCAGGGTTGTTTTGATTTGCAGAGTGGGAGGCTTCAACACCCTACTCTCCCCAGTGGACAGCTCATTGAACCAGAAACTAAACAGAGACACAGTGAAACTAATAGAAGTTATGAACTAAATGGATTTGACAAATATCTATCAAACGTTTCACCCTATAACAAAAGAATACACCTTCTTTTCAGGACCTTGTGGTACCTTTTCCAAAATAGACCCTATAATTGGTCACAAATCAACCCTCAACCGATAGGAAAAGATTGAAATAATCCCATGTACCCTATCAGACCACCATGGCCTAAAGCTGGTCTTCAATAACAGCAAAGGCAACATGTGCATGTGGAAACTAAACAACTCTCTACTCAATAATAATTTGGTCAAGGATGAAATAAAGAAATTAAAAACTTACTGAAATTTTATGAAAATGTTGACACATCATGCCAAAACTTATGGGACACAATGTAAGCAGTGCTAAGAGGAAAATTCATAGCAGTGAGTGCACTGGTAAAGGAACTGGAGATATCTTAAGCTAGCAACTTAACAGCACACCTGAGAGCTCTAGAACAAACAGAAGCAAACTCACCCAAGAGTAGAAGGTAGGAAACTCAAACTCAGGGCTGAAATCAACCAAATAGAAATAAAGTGTGCAGTACATAGAATCAACAAAACCAAAAACTGGTTCTTTGAATCAACAAGATAGATAAACCCCTAGCCAAACTAACTAAAATTTCTAGAGGCAGTGTCCAAATTAACAAAATCAGAAATGAAAAGGGAGACATAAACACAGAAATGGAGGAAATTAAAAAAAAATTATCAGATCCTACTAGAAAAGCCTATACTCAACCAAACTGGAAAATCTAGATGAAATGGATGAATTTCTAGACAGATACCTTATACCGAAGTTAAATCAAGAGCAGGAAAACTTTCTAAACAGGTCCATATCCTATAAGGAAATAGAAGTCATTAAAAACCTCCCAACCAAAAAAAGCCCAGGGCCAGATGGGTTTAGTTCAGAATTCTACCAGACCTTCAAAGAAGACCTGATATCAGTATTCCTCAAACTATTCCACAAAATAGACACAGAAGGAACACTACCTAATTCATTCTATGAAGACATAGGAGTTTTTATCTTAGCCATTCTTATGGTATAAGGTGGAATCTCAGAGTTGTTTTGATTTTCATTTTTCCTGATGACTAAAGATGTTGAACATTTCTTTAGATGCTTCTTAGCCATTCAAAATTCCTCTGTTGAGAATTCTGTTTAGCCCTGTACCCTATTTTTAAATTGGGTTATTTTGTTCTTTGGAGTCTGAGTTTTTGAGTTCTATATATGTTTTGGATATTAACCCTTTATGAGATGTAGGTTTAGTGATCTTTTCCCAAACTGTACGTTGCCATTTTGTCCTATTGGCAGTGTCCTTTGCCTTACAGAAGCGTTTTTGTTTCATGAGGTTCCATTTGTTATTTGTTGATTTTAGAGCCTGAGCCATTGGTGTTCTGTTCAGAAAATTTTCTCCTGTGCCAAGGCCTTCAATGCTATTTCCCACTTTCTCTTCTATTAGATTCAGTGTATCTGATTTTATGTTGAGGTCCTTGATTGACTTGGATTTGAGCTTTGTGATAATCCTTCCAATTCATGAGCATGGGAGACCTTTTCCATCTTCTGACATCTTCTTGAATGTGCATTTTAAATTGTTTCTAAGAAAATTTGTACTTGACTCTTATTTCTCTACTCTGCCAAAATGGCCCAGCTGATACAGAGGTTTTTGCATTTTGCATTTTCTTTGACTGTTGAGTCAATGTTTTCTATGGAATCTTCTGCACCCGAGATTCTCTCTTCCATCTCTTGTACTCTGTTGTTCATGCTTGCAGCGGTAGCTCCTGATCTACGTCTTAGGCTTTCCATCTTAGGGCTGCTTCCGTTTGAGAACTCTTTATTGCTTCGATTTCCGTTTTTAGTTCTTGGACTGTTTTGTTCAATTCCTTCATCTGTTTGATTGTATTTCCCTGTGTTTCTTTAAGAGACTCATTTGTTTCTTCTTTATGGGCTTCTACCTGTTTGCCTGTACTTTCCTGTATTTTTATTTATTTATTTTCATTGGATATTTTATGTATTTCATTTCAAATGTTATCCCCTTTCCTGGTTCCTCCTCTCCCAGGCCCCCTCCCTCTCCTTCTATGCGGATGCTAGCTCTCCTACCTACCCACTCCCACCTCAACACCCTGGCATTTCTCTACACTGGGGAAAAGAGCCTTCACAGGACTAAGGGCTTCTCCTATTGATGCCAGACAATGCCATCCTTTGCTACATATGCAGCTGGAGCCATGGGTCCCTCCATGTGTACTCTTTGATTGGTGGTTTAGTTCCTGAGATCTCTGGGGTTCCGGTTGGTTGATATTGTTGTTCTTCCTATGGATTTGCACACCCCTTCAACTCATTCAGTCCTTTCTCTGACTCCTTCGTTGGGATCCCCATTCTCAGTTCAGTGATTGGATGCAAGCATCAAGCATCATCATCTGTATCAATAAGACTCTGGCAGAGCCTCTCAGGAAACATCCATATCCTGTCAGCAAGCACTTTTTGGCATCAGCAATAGTGACTGGGTTTGGTGGCTGCATATGGGATAGATCCCCAGGTAGGGCAGTCTCTGGATGGCCTTTCCTTCTCCACTCTTTGTTCCTGTATTTCCTCCTGTGAGTATTTTGTTCTCCCCTCTAAGAAGGACTGAAGCATCCACATTTTGGTCTTCCTTCTTCTTGAGCTTCAAATGGTCTGTGAATTGAATCTTGTGTATTCTGAGCTTTTGGACTAGTGTCCACTTATCAGTGAGTATATACCAGGTGTGTTCTTTTGTGACTGGGTTACCTCACTCAGGATGATATTCTCTAGTTCCATGTATTTGCCTGAGAATTTCATGAAGTCATTATTTTTAATAGCTGAGTAGTACTCCATTGTGTAAATGTACCACATTTTTCTGTATCCATTCAAGGAAACTATTTATACCCTCCTTAAAGACCTCTATTATCTTCATGAAATGGGATTTTAGGTCAGAGTCTTGCTCTTGTGGTGTGTTAGGATATCCAGGTCTTGCTGTGGTAGGAGAACTGAGTTCTGATGGTATCAAGTTAAATTGGCTTCTGTTACTGATGTTCTTGTGCTTGCCTTTTTCCATATTGTTATCTCTGGTGTTAACTGGCCTACGTGTCTCAGACTGGAAATGGCCTCCTTTGAGACCTAGGTTAGGGCAGATCTAAGCATGTAGTGAAGTTTCGGGGAGAGGCATGCCACTCTGCCAAGGGATCGGGTGGAGGTGCAGATTGGAAGGAGTTGTTTTGACAATTTTTAATTCAGTAGCAAGTTTAGCTTCCCTGAGATTGTAAGCTTTTTGTTTCTGATATTCAGCTTTAATTCATTCGGTCCCCTGGGATTCAGGGTTTATTTCAGTTTTCTTATGTGTCTGAATATCTCTTCAAATTTAGAAAATGTTCCATGAGCTGCTGAGCTGAAAGTGTATTCTTTTGTTTTTGGTGAAATGTTCTGTAACTATTTGTAGGGTCAATCTGCTTTATAATGTCCAGCAAGTTAATAATGAAGTATTTGTCAACATTTCATTGAAATGTTGAAAATAATGCATACACACATCACATTGAAGTGTGTTCTTTTGGAGAACATATGTTTGAGGTTAATTTTGAGTGTCAGTATTCCTGGAACTGTAATGCAGCAGAGGACAAACCACTGGATTTCTTTTTATCAGATTATTTGTAGTAAGAAGACAGCCTTCTGGAATGAATCTTTGGGTTTCTTTTTCCATATAACTTTCCTCTAACTGACAAGTTTATCTCCATTTTTACTGCAATGCATTTAATTAGTACTTGCCGCACTTACGCTTGCGATGCAGATCCAAGACCAACAGTTCCCAGGAATTCTCCAGGTCTTCAATGCTAGACTGGTGCTGCTGAGGCAACTAGCCTGATGCACTGAGGTCTGCTAATGACTGTTTTCTGCCTTCCCAATTGGAGATAATTATGCTTGTTCTACATAGACAATAAGACAACCTAATTAATCCCCCTTTAATTTATATTCCTTCCATAATTTCTGTTCCTCTATTGAACCCTGACAAACATAATATGTATGGTGCTTGGAAAGAATTTTCTTTTACATTGGTGTATTAAATTAATACACACACACATATGTGTATTTATTGGGGAATATATGTGGGTCTACACTCAGAGAGAGACACACAAACACATATAATGTAAATATATGTACATACATTTTTTTCCAGATGAAAGAATTTCCAACATTTTAAATACATTGTGATTTCATTATATTATTTTGTGTGATGCTTTTGGTTTGTTTGTGGATGTGAGACACTGGAAACTGAATAAAAGGCCTTGTTTCTTGTATGTCCTCTACCACTGAGTTAGGCCTTCAACTTCTCTATCACTTTATGTGCATAAGTAATATGTATTCAGGTAAAGCCTTTATAGTGTTGATCCCTTATTTTATATTTTTAAACAATTTTTAATACTACTTTCCTTACAAAAATACATATATATGCATAAATTTGATAAGAATAAATTTAATTTTGTAATGGACTAGTATTCATCTGGTAACTAAGAACCCTGATGAAAAGAAGTTACAATTGAATATAAAGGAAGAAATGAAACAATTCTCAATACTTGTCTCTTCTCTGTAGTACATCCAATTTAAGCTTATTCCCGAGTATCTTACAAATAAATGAGACTCAGACTATGACTATTTCATTTGATTTTGACAATTACTAGGGGTATGACACCTAATCAATTCTTCTAACTGCTAGCCTGACTCTTCCCCAATGTCGTACCCTAGACATTCACTGCTTCTCCTGGCCATGAGTTCATTGTTCCTCTCCCCTCATGATAGCTTCCTCTTTCCTCTTGTTCTTCCTCCACCTCGGCAAGTCTCTCTCCCCCAACCAGGTCACCTCAAACCCACCTACCTCTAATTCCTCCAGTAATGGGCTGTAGCCAGTTCTATTTAACCAATACTATTAAATCAAGAAACATGGTGCAGTGCTTGGACAGACTGCCTGTTTTTGTGGGAATGCTGTAAACATATGAAGGGAGTCCCTCCCTCCCACTTCTCTCGCTACTGCAATTAGGATGTGCTTTGTGTTATTCCATATAGCCTATTGGATATACTGAATATGCTAGTTAGTTCAGTACATGTGAGACCTTAGTGCCACTGGATTGTGTTGTAAATAGTATCCACGGTGCTTGTATTTACAAAGTATTTAGGTACTAACCAATATCTGTACGTAGATTGCTTAGCATAGATTCATGTTTTTAATAATTTGAATTTTAATGTTTTCTAATCAAATAATTTGTTCTTCTTTTTGAAAATGCTATGTAATTATAACTCAAAACTTGCAGGTAATATTGTATTTCATTGTAGCTAATAAACACATTTCATATTTCATTCAAATTAGTGTAAATCATGCATGTTGTAATCTATTAACAAGAGTATGTTAGAAATTAGATGCTAGGACCTTGTCTTGGTGCTCAAAGGGCACACCCAGCTGGCATTATAGAGCCTGAAGTATCTGAAGTGAATGCCAGTACACTTCAGTCCCTCATTAGGACTGGGGATGGATGAAACTTTTTGTCATTCCTGCACACTACCTTTTTGTCCTAGGCAACTGAAAAGAAGCCAAAGTCTGGTAGGAAGCAGCAGCTGTTGCATAAATGCTATTTCTGAGAGCATTCTATTCAGAGGATAAGTGCATAGGTCAATTGTTTGAAGGTCACCTTGACAAAGTACCTGTGCTCGCAGTAATCTGCTCTCCCCCTATTTTCCTCCATCCCAGGCTCTGTCTCGTTGCACATCTACTTAGACTCTGAAATGATGACTCTCGGGATTGTTTTCCACTCTATGCCTCCAACCTTTTTCCTCCAGATGCATCATTCAGACCTTCCTAATGTCAGCCTTCTTGTCTACATACAATTTTAATAATCTTTTTCCTTACTTGTTTGCTTGAACTATGAACATTAGAATACAAAATAATATGAGTTAAGCTACTTCATGTAAACAAGTAGAATGCATGTACACATAAAACTAAATTTTTTCTTTGCAATTTAACACTAAAACAGTGCTGTATTTTTTACTTCTATATAATAATTCGGATTTCTTCATTATTACTGTTACTGGCAACAACAAAGAGGGATAGAATACATAGAAATCAAATAGGCTATATTTGGAATTATTTTGTAACTAAGCAACATTGCCACATAATTCATATTGCCAACCTCCTACAAAGCTAGATGAAAATTATGTGAGCAATCTCTCCACTTGACTGTGAGCAAAAGTGGAGCTCATCAATCCAGAGTGAAAAACAATAATGGAGATTATTCTATTGGTTTCTTTGTAAAGCTCAGAGGACATGGATTCCACTTGGATAGCTGTGAAGGCCTCCCGACCCATGGCTTCTTAAATATAGATCAGCTTCATTGTCCTGAGCTATTTCAGTTTTAGGGTTTGTGTGTGATGGGACTTGGGATGAATCATTCTGGTAAATGAGACATTAGCATCACACACAGACTCTGAGATACAGTCACATCGTAGTCGGTTGATACAAATGAGTAAGATGCTGCCAGTGGCTCAAAAGAGGGCAAGCATGTGTTTTGAATGTCAAATATTTTCCTGTAATCCATGAAATGCCAACTATTTTGAAGCTTCAAGGAAGAAGTCAGAAAACTAAGTTTGTTTCTTGGTACTTGACTTGGTATTGGCCATTCACCCTATGGAGAAAAGACCAGCATAGGAAAGCCTGTGGCTTGCAAAGTAAAGTGTGAGGATGGTGATTTCAAGGCCTGATTTGCTGGGGAAAGCTATTTCCTATCACGTTAAAGCACTGTCTAATAAACCTACGCCAAGTGCAGTTGGAAATAGTGGAAAGGATAAGAAGTTAGGTTGAGTGTGTGGACTTCTGGCCTACTGTTCTGGGACAAACTCTTAGGAATTTCTTTTCATTACCTAGAGTTTTTTGAAGTCAATAAAATGATGATTAAGAACTTAGGTCTGAAACACTACATATGCCTCAACAGGATGTCCTGTCATCAAGAACTGGTAGAATACAACACATCAAACATTGCCATTATAAGGAATGGTTTCAGCAGAGAATCTAATTCTAATTCAAGACTTTAAACCGGAGCTTCTAATCTTCAGCATACACAAAGAAGCACAGAAGGGAGGCTGTTGTAGCTTCCACTTGAAGTACATTCCTAAGTTCCCAAGTAAGGTGTAGCTCGGGGATTTGATGATCAAAACAGAAATTCCAGAGAGCTCAAAGAGGACTCAGAGAAGGTATGATGAGCTACTTGCCTGAGGAGAATCACACCCATCTGAGAGCACCCAGCTTGTGCTAGACACATCAGTCTACTGTGGTGCCCTCTGGCACCTGAGATTTATTTCCCTGTTCTTATTTTTTATAGTCAACATATCTGAGGGTTGGGTGGGCCGGATGGCAGAAGAATAGGATTACATTAAAATGTTATCCCAACCTTATGGGGAGATGCTGCGTACAAACTGTCGCATGCTTAGTTTTCTTTCATCAGTGTGTTGAATGTTTGGACAAGGAAAACAACAGGTTGTTGGTGACCAGTGGTCATCATTTTATGCTTAAAAACATTTCCTTCTTATGACTGTCTCAGCTTTTGTAGAATTTGGTTAGAAATGTACATTTTAGCTCTAGTCGATGGATTGTTACTAAAGTATGTGAGTTGCTTCTGGATTAAGCTGTAAAGCACAGCAAGCTACTGGGCATCACTGTGGTGGTGTCACTCTTATTTTCAACACTTAGTGAGTTTATTATTTACTCCAAACAAATAACCTGAAAATAGTTCAAATTTATAATAGAGTATGCATTGCTAGATGTGATATTCTCTCTCTCTTGGGGACTACTGATCCAGGGAATCTGAAACAGTCAAATGCATATCTTTTATGAAGTTTACATTCCAATGACTAAATATCCAATAAATGAATGAGTGAATAAAACACTTAGAAGTGGTAGTATGTCCTATGAAGAATCCTTACAAATGGAATGGAATTTAGAGAATAGTGAGGTTTAGGTAAAATAAGAGTTTTTTTTATTTGTCTGGTTGCATTACATATATAAGGAAATAGCTGAAGACAGGGAATTTATTCTTTGATGAAAAATAAATGATCCCTATAAAAATGATATGGAAGATGACTGCAACAAAAACGAGGTCACCAAAGGCATGGTGTGAGAACAAGCATCAGACATTTCAGGTGAAATGGCATGTACTGTGGACTGAACATATTCCAAGTACAGGCAGGTAAGCCTGTGTAGGCAGGAAGAAAGATCAACAAGAAAGCAATGTGCATATGTGAAGTTAAGGCAGTTCTGTGGTATTATTTTCTAGTTATACATATTGATAACTTTTTAATATGCCTTCATCTATACTCATATCAGAAGAAATTATCAGGGACAGTAAGGCCAGTTAACACCTGAGATAACCAGATTATGAGAGACAAAGACAAGAACATAAGCAGCAGACACCAATGCCACTTGGCACAATCAAAACTCATTTTTCTCACCACAGCAAGCCCTGGATAGCCTAACACACCTGAAAGACAAGATTCTGACCTAAAATCTCTTCTCATGAAAATTATAGGGGACCTTAAGGTAGACATAAATAACTCCCTTAAAGATTACAAGAGAACACAAGTAAATAGGTAGAAGGCCTTAAAGTGAAAACACATAATTCCCTTAAAAAATATAGGAAACACAATCAAAAGGAGAAAGGAATTGGACAAATCTGCCCGGGACCTAAAAATGGAAAGAGGAACAATAAAGAAATCACAGAGGGAGGCAATCCTGGAGATGGAAACCCTAGGAAACAGATCAGGAATCACAAATACAGGCATCACCAACATTTTAGAAGAGATAGAAGAGAGAGTTTCAGTCTTAGAAGAAAACATAAAGAATGTTGACACAACAGTCAAAGAAAATACAACGTGCAAAATGCTCCTAACCCAGTAACTTACAGGAAATTCAGGACACAGTGAATAGAAAAAAACTAAGAATAATAGAAATAGAAGAGAGTGGTTTCCCAATGCAAAGGGGCAGAAAACAACAAAATCATAGAAGAAAACCCCCCTAACATAAAGAAAGAGATGCTCATAAACATAAAAGAAGCCTACGGAACAGCAAATAGATTAGACCAGAAAAGAAATTCCTCCTATTGCATTATAATAGAAACACTAAATACACAGAACAAAGAACATTAAAAATGGTAAGAGAAAAAGGTGAAGAAACATATAAAGGCAGACCTATCAGAATTATACCACAGTTCTCAACAGAGACTCTAAAAGCCAGATATTGGACAGATATCATGCACACTGTAAGAGAACAGAAATAACATCGATGGAGAACGATACTTTATACTCATCAAAGGATAAATCCACCAAGATGAACTCTCAGTTCTGAACATCTACGCCCAAATGCAAGGGCAATTCACATTTGTAAAAGAAGCACTAAAGCTCAAAGGACACATTGCATCTCACACAATAATAGTGGGAGATTTCAACACCCCACTCTCACCAATGGACAGATCATCAAAACAGAAACAAAACGAGTCACAGTGAATCTAACAAGTTATTAAACCAAATGGATTTAGCAGATATCTATAGAACATTTCCCTGTAAAACTGAAGATTATGCCCTTCTCTCAGCACCTGTTTGTATCTTCTCCAAAATTGACCATATAATTGGTCCCAAAACAAACCTCAACCAATACAAGAAATTGAAATAATCCCATTCATTCTATCAGGTCATCACAGACTAAGGCTTTTCTTCAACAACAATAAAGACAACAGAAAGCCTACATACTCATGGAAACTGAATAACTCTTTACTCAATGATAACATTGTCAGGGAAGAAATAACGAAAGAAATGAAAGACTTTCTAAAATTTAACAAAACTGAAGGGACAGCATACCCAAATTTATGGGACACAATGAAAGCAGTGCTGAGAGGAAAATTCATAGCATTGAGCACCTTAATAAAGATATTAAAGAGATCATACACTAGCAATTTAATAGCACATATGAAAGATCTGGAACAAAAAGAAGCAAGCATACTCAAGAGGAATAGATGACAGGAAATAATCAAACTCAGAGCTGAAATCAACCAATTAGAAGCAAATTAGCCCAAAAGCTTGGAATATCTAAGAAAAAAACTCACAGAGTATATGAAGCCCAAGAAAAAGGAAGAGCAAACTGTGAACGCTTCATTCCTTCTTAGAAAGAGGAACAAAATACAGGATCAAATACGGGCACAAAGAGTGGAGCAGGGACTGAAGGAAAGGCCATCCAGAGACTGGCCTACCTCGGGAGCCATCCCATATGCAGCCACCAAACCCAGTCACTATTGCTGATGTCAAGAAGTGCTTGCTGACAGGATCCAAATATGGGTGTCTTCTAAGATGCTCTGCAGAACCCTACTGATACAGATGAAGATGGTTGCAGCTAACCATTGGGTTGAACAAGGGGACACCAGTGTCCTTAGGAACTAAATCACCAACCGACGAGTACACATGGAGGGAACCATGACTCTAGCCACATATGTAGCAAAGGATGGCCTTGTCCAGCATCAATGTGAGGAAAAGACCTTGGTCCTGTGAAGGCTCATTTCCTCAATGTAGGGTAATTCTAGGGTGTTAAGGTTGGAATGGGTGGGTGGGAGTTGAAACATCCTCATAGAAGCAGGGGGAGGGGAGAGAGGGTATGGAAGAGAGGGAAAGGAGATAACATTTGAAATGTAAATGCATAAAATATCCAAGAAAAAAATTAAAAGAGAAACAAAGAAAACTATGCAAGGAATCAACAAAACTAAGAGCTGTTTCTTGGAGAAAATAAAAAAGATAGATAAGGGCACAGAGACAGTATCCAAATTAACAAAATCAGAAATGAAAAGGGAGATGTAAATGTATTTCAAATAAAATATTATTGTTGAAAACAGCAAGAGAAATGTAGCTCACCATTTACTGGCAAATTTTATTGAGATCAATAAGGGACTGCTTATCAGAAATAACAGCAACCAGAAGGCAGTGAAATGACCTATTCTTATACTGGGGGAAAGCAAGAAGGCTGAACAGGAAGTACAGACCTTCTAACAGGGAGAGCTGAAGCTACAACTGATAAGAGACTTACCTAGAAGAAACGTAAAGATGGATTGTATCATGCTGAGAGCAAGCAACATCCAATATTTGTTCCAAGTCCACAAAAACTCCCCATGAAAGAATGACCCCAGTAATTGTGAAATACAGTATACACAACTAACCTTGCCATTCTTTAAAACTGATGTAGAGAGCAACTGAATTAGCCAACATATATAGAACATGCATTGCTGAGTCTGTAGCCAAGAGGAATGTGGTGTTGTTGTAAATAGACAGAGGAAGAAGGCAGAGTAACTAACGTACCACTGGAGTGAAGAGACGAAGGGAGGTAGATGTGAACCCATGAAAACAGAGGCAACAAGGAAGGAAAATAAGGAGAAAGAATGTGAGACATAAAAGAAGAATTATGTCGAAATAAAATTAAACATGAATTGATAGCCTGATTGGATAAAAGCATTCCATGTCTGTTTTTGAAACCAACCACACTTGAGTTTTAGAACTTCATATGCCACCTGACTATCCTGATAGGAAGGAATTCTAAGTAAAAATCAGTCATGGGGGATCAAGTGACTATTTTAATAGTATCCCAAACATGTTGCCAAAACTGTCACTAGGGCTAAAGATGTATATTTCCTGATAATCAGCCCTCTGGGAATACACAATACGTACAAGTATTCTAGAAGCATGTTCTCAAAACTGTGGAAAGCATAGGGTAGGAAGGAAAACAAAGGTAGAAAGAGATGGCACGATGATGACAAACCAGGCTTTTGCACATGGCCATGCAAGCATCTGTGAGTGTCCATGGCAGTCTGTCCATTTGCTCAGTCCTGGCAAAAACCTAATGATTAGTATCATTTTTAGAAATAGAATAATTGATTCTGAAATCCCTTTGGGCATGTGGAGTTTGTGCAACAAACTCCACATGCTCTTTTATGTGCAAAGAAAACTAAAGCAGAAACCCAGTGGAGGAATAAGGACATTAGTCCACTCATAAAACCTCTGATCCAATTTGTGTCTTTCTTACAAGTTCAGGGACAAAGATGAGAGGATCCACCCAGTAGCTGATGGAAACAGATGCAGAAACCCACAGCCAAACATTAGATGGAGCTCAGGGAGACTTATAGAAGAGTTGGGGGAAGGATTGTGAGACCTGAAGAGGATAGAGGCTGCACAGGAAAACCAACAGAAGTCAACTAACCTGGATGCTTGGAGGCTCCCAGAGAATGAATCATCAACCAAAGAGCAAGCGTGGGCTGGACCTACGTCCCCCACACATATGTAGCAGTGTGCAGATTTGTCTACATGCAGGTCCCCCAGCAACTGGGGCAGGGACTGTCCCTAAAAGTGTTGCCTACTAGTGAATCCTGTTCCTCTAACTAGACTGCCTTGACTGTCCTCCGTAGAAGAGGATGTGCCTAGTCCTGCAGTGACTTGATGTGCCAGGGTGAGGAGATACCCAGGGGAGCTCCCCCTTCTCAGAGATGAAGGGGAGGGGCGGGGGAGAGGCCATCTGAGGGGAGACTGAGAGGAGAGGGGGGCTGATACTGGGATGTAAGGTGAATAAATAAATTGATAAATAATTGAAAAATAAAGAATAAGTACTGAAAATTCAGAGTCATCACATTTATGAAACTGGCATAAAGTGGATAGTGACCTCAGTGATGTATGTGATTGGTGTGTGTGTGTGTGTGTGTGTGTGTGTGTTTACCAGTGCCAAGACAATTAGGGAGGAAACAACACCTTTAAAGAAAGTGCCACCGAGGTAGGGAATTCAAGTGTAACTTTCTCATACCAGAAACAAACTACCTCACCTCTGACACAGGCTCTAGTGTGTGTTGCGATGGGCACAGTAGTCAACTTAAATATGTCCAGAGCAATATGGGGTGAAGTCACATAAAAATCATTTGAAAGCCAACAGAGTATGAGCTTTGGGTGGTGCGATATGGCTGTCACCAGCAGGAGCAAATCACAACTCTGGAACTATCTGGGAGCACTCTGTCCAGTGGGCTACCAAGTCCCAAATGTTTAATTTAACTTCAAATGAATATGGATGGTCCTTAAAATTTATGTTGAAGTTATTTTTATTGTTTTAATGCTCATTGTTTCTTATTTATAAATTTGAAAATTGGGTTGGATTTGGGTTTAGAATATAATGAATAATATTTTTCAGTTATATAGTGCAGAAAAAGGTGCTCTCAGAGAGTTCTTCTACGGAATGGGTAATTTTCTGAAGGAGACGGCTGAGGTGACTGAACAAATGCCCTGACATTGAAGAGTATACACTGGTTTTGCATAAACCCCCAGCTCTGTTGCAAGTACCCACTCTGGGTGACCCACAATTTTCTCTAACTCCAGTTCCAGGGAATCAAAGATGTCTTACCTCCTCTGGCATCTGCACACTCACCCCTCCTTGCACGCACACACACACACACACACACACACACACACACACACACACACACACACACACACACCGGGGGAGGGGAGGGGAGAGACGGATAGATGTTTCCGAGCAGGGTAAACCAGTCATCTACCCAGCTCACTTTCTATCCTTGTGCACATCTGTCCCAGCACAGCTCTTCTATGAGCGGAGTGTAGCATTTTCAGGAGCTTTAACTTTGGTAAACTTTGTCGTTGTTCCTAGTTTAGATAACCCATCTGCACTACTGTGGTCCCCACCAGTATGGGTATGGAGAAGGAATCACCGAAACTCCCCTGTGTTGTAGGTAACGAAACAGAAGATGGGAGGTGTGGGCCGGTACCGTAGATTGCATTTTCACACTTCACGTCCTGTACATGATAGGACTTGGTGCGACTGGCTCCTTCACATTATTCCCTCACCAACCCTCACGTACCCCACCCTTTTCTTCCCTTACAGCAATGCTGTAACCTCTGCACACTCGTTCAGGCCACGTCTCTGTGCTGAGAAGTCAGGAGAGTTTGCTAACAATAGGAACCACTTCACATCCATTTGTGAAGGGACATGTCATAACTACATTGATTTTAAATAAGGTGGCACGTCACAGATGTATCATAAACCTGTAATACATTCAGAAGTATCAAGTGACGTCAGTCTCAAATGACACAGGCTTCTGTATCCCAGGGCTCCATTGGCCCAAAACCTAGCAAGATGACTGAAAACCAGGTAGAGTAGCATCCAGTTGTTTGACTCTTGTGTACAGAAGCACACCTATCGCTGAAAAGAACAGTTGACTTAGGAATGAGTAAAACCATGTGTAGCACTATCTCAGAAATACCCTGTGCAAACTGAGAAGGAATGACCTGTGCTTCCAGCCTTTGACGTTGTCAGTAATAATCACAGAAGTCAGTTCCCAGAGGGCTTTCCGTTTTGTTTCTGGGGTTGGGAGTGTCTCGCTGAAGATTCCTCTCTGCTTTGAAGCTTGTTGATCAACTGATCTTGTTCTTCTGGGCTGCTACCTCCTGACCTCAGGTTTTATTGAAAAAAAAAAATCTCTAAATAGAAAAAAATTTATGCTGGCTCAAAGAGATCCTCTTATAAGAAGACGTCATTTTGAAAATGTATTAATAAAAACTTTAAATATGCTTTGTGGAAGTTAATTTGGCTATAATTTTGAATTGGTACAATGCTTGTGTACATGCTTAAGTATGGACACTATACACTGTGTTGAACAGCCACACATCACACACTTTTAATGTAGTTTACCAAACATTTTCTACAGATTTTCCTTTCCCCCAAAAATATTATCACTGCCCAATGATTAATGCAGTCTACACCCTATTAGTAATTGCTGATAGCTTATTTTTCTGATGTCATGTAATTCAACAGCAGTGTCTCTGGCTTTATGTGAAGCATTCCACACGTTTATATCCTTCTGCTGCTTTACTGTGTGTGTATCATCCCAGATTGAACCGCCATTTGGTCTCTTAACCAGTCACCCTCTCATACTCTTGTGGTCCATGTCGATATCTGTTATCTTCACAGTGAAATGCCGCACACCGCATGGCTCCGGCTCTTACATTGCTGCACAGCTCACACTGTGCTGGACCTACAGTGCTACCCACCCCTGAGCTCATTTCGTCTCTCTGGTTACAACTGCTACCAGTTCCCTTTGGCTCACTGGGGTCTGTTTTGCAATTTTCTGCCTCCTGACTTAAGCCTCCTGACTCTTTTCTTCTTGAATATTCATCGCTGCCTGCCCTGGTTGTTCTCTTTTTCCATCTTCTTCTTATATCTTACATCCATTTTCCTTACACTGTCTTCCTTGTCCACCCAATAGAACCCCTAGGCCATCAGCACCCGTCCTCCTCAGGGAGTTCTTATTGGAAGTTTCGCGTGGCGTCTGTCTTCCGTGCTTCAAGAGAAGTTTCTTGAGACAAGAAACAATCCACGTATTAACAGATCACTTAACTCCTTTGTTAAAAATATACCCAAAACACAACAAATATTCCACTTTCATATACCTTTTCCATGTATGTGTCGGTGGACATTTGTTATCTAAGGTTCACATAGACAGTTCACACAAGACAGTTTTGGATTAAAGAGAGATATGTACAATGTAATCAAGCAATTCTCAAATAAAAAGAAAACCAAATTTTCAGAAAATACAAGAACTAGGAACTAGAAAGAGTTGAGTAGGAATGTCATGGTTGTGACGTGTGTGCACAAATTACACACGCACCTGCTAATATGTAGATAGGTGACTTTAAGGTAGACAGAAAAATTAGGATACGCGATCAAAATAATCTTAGGAAGCTGGATCCTGTTCAGTTCTTCAGTGAGGTCACATGACATTTTAAGTGGCTGCCAAGGGGAGGGAATCGATGTCATTTATACTAGTAGACCACTGAAACTGAGACCCGAAACCAAAGACTACATAAATGCCCACATGGATTTAAATATACAAGCTCCGCTTCAGAAAAAAATTTAAGTAGAAGAACAATTAATACAACAGACTGAATTACTATGAAACAGTAGAAATAAATCACTCAGGAGAAAGACAATAATTAGCTGTGGTCCAGGTAGCAAAATAGGTAGCAATTAAGACACCCAGGTATTTTAAGAGACTGTGAATATATATGATCTTGGAAGGCTCTGTCCAGCTTCTAACACTTCTATTTATTTCTACTTTGGAACTTGATTCACTGAGCCTCTGAGGTGCTTCTATAAACATTACTTGAAGGTAATTGTTTAAGAAGAGAGTACAACCCTCACGGACACCCCAAATCCAGAAACAGAGGCTGTTCAAACTGGTACCTGTCTACTTGCATATTCTGACTGAATATCAGAAAGGAGGAGGGTGGGTCTGTCTCATACTTCTTTGCATTTTAGACAACTTTTAGGTTCCATGGGGAGGGGCAAATCTGTGCTAGGCCTACATTTCTGTTAAAAGTAAGGAATGACTTCATATTCTCAGACAGGCAGTGAGAGGCATGCCAATGCTTAGCTCACTGCCCCTTCGTTACCCATCCAAACAGGGTTAAGGAATGTTGTTTCGGCTTATGGATACTGGTTTAGGCTTCTTATTCAGGTAAAAAATCCCAAGAAATGAACAAAATGTTCCCATCATATTTGAATCATGAATGTGATAAGCTAGGAAACGTTTCTTTGCAACTGTCTGGTTCCTATTTTCAGGCCTGGAGGGCTGTGTCTGTTCCTTCCATGATGCCTGAGCCTCATGTCCCCTTGGCTGGAACAGCAGCCCTTGATGGCCTTTACTTTATCCAAGGAGAGCTTGCTGGGCTGATGACCTGTGCTCCTTCATGAGGTCCTCAACAGCAACAACAACAATAACAGCCCCAACAGCAGCAGCAGCAGCCACAACAACAACCACAACAACAACAACAAGAACAAGAACCACAAATCAGACATAACTTATACACAGGAAAGTTTTCCATTTTAGTTACTTGGTCAAAAATCACACTTTGTTAAAGCTGATAGCTATAGCCAGAGAATGAGAAAAATATTCATATTTGGTGGATGTTAAAGAGCTATGAAAAAATAAAGTTTTGGGGCCATCAATAGATGTGGTTAATTTTCCACCATAATATTTTACACTCTTGTCGTGTCTCAACCTAGCTAGAAATTACTCCAATATCTGTGTGTGTGTGTGTGTGTGTGTGTGTGTGTGTGTGTGTGTGTGTGTGTGCATGTGTCTATGTGTGTGTAGTGTCTGGACTACTATTTAAATCACCAAAGTAGCTATTATTTCTAAGCCAGCATTTCAAATGCCAATTCTTTTTCCCCTAAATTGAAAAAAATACTATATGAATGAAGAGGGTTAAATTAAACGACATGACCATATTCTTCATGATGCAGTAAGCTGGATAAAAGGCTCTTTCAAAAGCAGTGTCAAGCAGTGTCTGGAAAATGTGCGCCATTGTATCTCTAGGCGTTTCTCTGCACTCAGGCTGGGCCAGACACGCAGAACAAAAATGCACTAATGCCATTCTCCTCTGCTTCCTTGCACCGTAACATGACAGTCCACATTATTTTATGTCAGCGCCCTTCACATCCAAAGGTTGGGCCACTGCTGCTCTTGTTCCCTTCGCATACAGAGACAGGTAACCTTTAGCCCATTTGCCTGGGAGTGTATTTATTATCATTCCATTAATTCAAAAAATAGAACACTAATTTGAAATCTAATATTATCAAAACATTTTAAATGTAATTTTAATTAAAATATAATTACTTAATTTTGTCCCTAGTCTCCAGTCCCTCCCATTTTTCCATGTTTCCCAATTGTTTCCCTCTCAATTTGGATTCTATTTTATTATTTCACACACACACACACACACACACACACACACACACACACACACACACAAATACAGCCTGCTGCATCTCTTTTTTGTGTGTATATCATTTCAGGACTGACCTCTTTATACTGGATAGACAATTAGGGAACTCATGCCAGAGAGAGTCTAATTCTTCCTTTCTCAACAGGGATTACTGCCTGTACTTCTTTGTCTAGGCATAGGCCTCTGAGAGTCCTCAGGTTGGACATTAGCATATATATTGATATTGTTGTTCAGAGCTTGCCAGGAATTCTGCTGCTAAACTGTATGTCTGAAGAGTGATGATATTATCAAAATATTTTATTTGCCATCGAGTCACTCCAGACCATAAAGAAGCTGCTATGTGTGTTATCACCAATCTATTCCACAGGATTGAACTTGCGTGTACAGTAATGTGATGGTGACATTGTTGACTTGTGTGTAGTGTAGAGGAGTCGTGGAAACCACCACAGGAGCCTCTCACCTGCTTCAGCTTGTATTTGTGTCCATGGGAGATCTCCCATGCCACCTCCTCAACTAAACGTGACCACGGTCTCTTCGGTCCTGATACTCTCACTGAGGTCCAGTGGGAACTCCCGATGCCATTAGCAGAGCTGAGATATGGACGAGTCACAGCATAAATCCATGAGAAAGCTGGTCTCACATGAGTTATCAGTAAGATCAACATCAGATATTTCAGGTTACTTATGTTAACGTTCCATAATTTTCATGATTGAGATATCTTTTACCTTTGGTTAAGGCTATTCCTAAATACAATATTCAATTATTGTGGAGCTTTATGATCTCCTAAATCTTGTAGGAGGACTTTGGACTCGTCTTATAAAACAGAAATTTTCCTTAAGTAAAACAACTATTTAGAGTCAAAATAATTCCTAAAACTCTATTGTCACCAAAACAGACATGAACCAAAGACAGAGAATAAGAAACTAAGGAACAAAGCCGTGTGTGCCAAGAAATGAGATGCTGGAACAATTAACAAAGAGTAAGCAGGCTTAGTAATCAATAGTGTTGGAAAAGCTGGATATCTACACTCTAATTTTTTTTGCAAAAAGAACTCTAATACATTTCACAAGAATAAATTTGCAGTGAAATAGCAACTTAATTATTATAATATCTGAAACACCGACAATTGTAGAGAAAACAAGAAGGCATGAATCTTGACATGCATCTTACTAACATTTTATTTCTATATATATTTAAAACACAGATAACAAGTTAAATAAGACTGCATAAAATTAACAATTCGCTGTATAACAAAAAAGAAGACAAAGGAACTTATGGAATGAGATAAAACATTTACGCATTGCATATAGGATAAGGGATGATATATAAAATTCATAAGAAACCCGTATAATTGACAGAAAAAAACAATAAAAATTGGAAAGATGCCATGCATATTTTCACAACAGAAGCAAGCACTCAAAAGATTTACATGACTGGGTATAAAAGAATGAGTTATATAAATTGCACGTTGTTGTGTCCAAGCACGGAAACTAGTGAATTAAAAATCCTTCCTAGACCCCATGATGGTAGCAGTAGGATTTGGAGCTGGTCAGGCTGACTCCATGTTCAAGGCTTTAAGTACTTCAAGTGATTTTACTCTTGACAATCAAATCTATCTCTCCATTTGCCCACCCTTCCTCCCAACAGCAGTGCGGAAACAACACAAGAGTCTGAGAAGGTTTATATGTAAAGTACTAGGGTACAGTTGGAATCAAAGAAGATTCACCCTTAAGGAACCCTGTCCACTTTATTACCAGTGCTTGGACATTGGTAGCATGTGACCCACCATATGATGAAGGAACTGTCATAAGATTTTTTTTTATTGTTTTACTTATTTACATTCCAAATGTTGCCCTCTTACTGGTCCACTGTCCATGAGTTCTTCAACCCATCCTCCCTCCTCTTTGCCTCTGAGAGGTTCCTCTCCCACTCCCAATTCCCCTCACTCACCTGACTATCACCACCTCACTCCCCGATACAGGTTTTAAGGATCAATACTGTGTATTGATTATAGAGAAATGCTCTGTGAGAAGGCATTTAAGAATGGAAAGAATCTGGACAGTAAAGGAAACAGCATTCTACACAACCATAAATGCACCCTGAAAGTCTGGCGATGGGTGAATATGGTCTTTGTGTATATAGTGAGAATTCATTTATACGGCAGCTTCTTTCCATGACACGTGGCCCACAGTTAGAAGTTAGCACCGTCCTTCATCCTGCCAATGAGGAAATACCAAAGGCTATTTTGTTTTGTACAAAAGGTATGAAAAAAACCAGAGTCTTGCTAAGGAATGTAAATGGAGAGTTATGAGTAGGTTCTGGAGTAAGGCTGTGTTGGTTCAGAGGAATACCAGGTATAGAAGAACTACTCTGTGTGTGTGTGTGTGTGTGTGTGTATACGAGTGCACATGCAGAGGGACCACAGATACAGAAGAACTCCTGTGTGACTGCAGAGGGGTCACAGGTATAGAACGGCTGTGTGTGTGTGTGTGTGTGTGTGTGTGTGTGCACGCACGCGCGTGTGCATGCGTGTGTGTGTGTAGAGGGACCAGAGATACAGAACTGCTGTGTGTGTGCAGAGGGGCTCCAGGTACAGACAAGCTGCTGGGCTATCCAAGTAGACAGTGGGAGGTGGCTCTGCCATCACCAACAGGGACTCTACTGTCTGGTTTTTGCCAGTTTTTTATTTCCCTTTTGGATCTTTTGTGTTGGTATTCCCAAGTATTGTATTTTAATTATTTTGTGTAATTTATTATTTAATAGTATACACAGCTTGATCTCGTCATGAGGATCTCTTTGGGCCTTTAGTTAAAATCCCTGTAATGTTTCTATATTCCTGTCACCTGCTGGTGTCATGCATCCAGTTCTTTTCCACAGCCAACTTTGCTTCTGTGAACTTCCTATGATCTGTTTGAGCGATTTAACTTAAAGGCTCTAAGGAAGTCCTCTCCCAGGGATGATCTGAAGACAGCACTAGAGTCACAGAGCTGCGTCTCAAGCAGAGGAGGCAGCCTCGCACAGGAAACATTTTCCTTCTTGAGCTTTGCAAGTATATGTTATGTCTGTTTTCTTGTCCATCAGTAGGTTTACAAAGAGTACATATGGGAACCACAGAGTATTGTTATTGTATTTGTCAGACTTGTTGTCATAACAAATACCCCAGAAGTGGATATGGTCTCATGCATGATTCCCGTTTATTTTTGGCTTCATCAGAGTCCCAGCTGGACAGCTCTAGTGTGTGATTAGTGTTGCAGCTGCTGCTTCTATTACCAGAAACTCTTTGTCCCACAGCTCCACCGTGAGCTGGGATGTTTTGTCCTCGTGTCTGTAAAGGGGTCAGAAGGAAGTGAGAAGACAGCAGAGGAGTCACGTGTTGTTTAAAGGCCCTGGATGAGATGAGATGCTGCATTTTTGTTCAGTAGTGAGATTCAGCTTATCCTGACATGCAGTGACAAAGAGGCTGACTCTTGTGCCTTTTTAAAATAGAGGAGAAATACTTTGATGGCTGCTACAAGTTTTCACTACAGTTAGAAACGCAATGTAACTAATTGCAGCACTGTTGGAAACACACGGGGTAATGTTAAGTTGTAATATTTCCTGGAAAGCCTCCAGCCCAAGATCCCTCAACCAACAAACTTAGCAAGTGCACAAAACTAAGAACAGATCAGGAGAATAACTGTAAAAAGTTGTCACCGCCAACCACAGCAGTAGAACTGTGACCGTTCTCCAAGCTGGTAAATGATAAACTCTAAGGAATCCAGTTGCTCACAGCACAGAACAGATAACTCTGGTGCTGCCTGACTCAGGGCCTGTTTGCTCATGGTTTTCTTTTTAGCAAACTGTATATAAATTTCCCTGTGTAAGTATATGCAAACGATGTCTAACTCTATAAAACTTACCACTGAGTATATAAAAATTATGTCTCAGGTACACAAAACCATGTCTGAGGCTGTCTACTCAGTAATAAGTACTATGTCTAAGTACCACACGCAGGAGCAAGTGGTAACTTAATAATAAATCCTCTGAGTACCACACGTAAGAGAGAGTGGTACTACTGAGGCTATGCAATCAGCTTCACATGAGAAGTGATACAAGGAACAAGGGATTGTATGAGGTACAGTTACATGGGACGAGGCTGTAACGGTGGGTTTCATTTCCCATATCAGGAGTTGGAACCTGGGGAAATACGCTTGAGGTGATTAAGTTCCTCACAGTGCGTTTGGTGTAGTCGCCAGTGTGCCTGAAGTGAAAACAAGCTCAGTTTTCATGCTGTCTGTCTGTCTGTCTTTCTCCTCTGATACAGGTCAGAACGAGATGAAATCTGATTCTGAGGATGAGGAAGTGGACACCAAGTTTAGGATATCTGCGATGAAGATCCCTTTATGTCCTTCCAGATCACTCAAGTACCGGGCAATGCTGAAGGAGATAAAATGGGACTACTTCCCGGAGTATCTCCAGCCACTCCCTGCCACTCGTCAAAAGCCACAAGTTAAAAGAGAGACTCATGAGGAGCTGAAGGAAAGGAGAAATTTTCTAGCCTCACAGAGGGCTGGTATGGATCTCCACTTGTTCAATGATATTGATAAATATTACTCAGAGCAAAGGCAGCAAGAGGAAGAAGCAAGAAAATTTGCAGCCACAGCTGCAGCACAAGTTGCCCAGGAAAGAGCTAGGCTCAACACTAGTGAAAATTTAAGGAAGAAGATTTCTATGGCAAGAAAACTAATGCAAAAGGATAATGAGACAATCCAGAAAGGCTTACGGCACATCTGGAAGGAGAGACTCAACTACCTGGAAAAGGTTAGAGAGCGGAAATCCATGTTTCTAGCTGAAAAAAAACTGAATGCTGCAGACCAGTCTTTAGTTCTTTCCCTCAACAATGAGAGGTCCATTCTGCTCAGAGGAATCATTCAAGTTGACAAACTGAAGCGAGACTTGTCTGAAATGAAAGCAAAGCACTTCGATGTTATTGAGAAACGGGAAAAACGAAAATACAAGCAGAATTTGTTGACGGAAATGAAGAAGCTAAGGTAAGTTCATGGCGTAGGCACAAGTCCTCCTCAGTCGACTGTGATTTACAAAGCTAGTGCAGAGTTCTGTCAAGATGTATTTCCCCATAGCTTGATACTTTTATACTTTGGAAAGCGGAAGCAAACTAAATGGTGAAAATTACGTGCTGAGTCGGTACCAAGGATTGGGACTCAAAAGAACTCTTCCCTGAGTTAGCATCACTGACGAAAACCTGCTTATTTAGAATTGCACAGTCACTGCTCTTCCCCTCTGACTGGTGCTGGCAACACACTCCAGCTCCCTCTTGCACAGTGGGAATGCTTTTCCTCTCTTCAAATTTCTAAAAAGATAGTGCCATCTTTGTTATACCAGTGTCTCTTCTAATTTAAACTGGCACAGTCTCAAAGATCTCACATGATCCCTCTCGCCCAGACCTCTATTTCTACTCTTCAGCCTTTCCTGAACTCATTTCCATATACTATCCTGCAAATTTTAACTAATTCTGTTTGTTTATTTGAGACAGGGTCATAAATAGCTCAGGTTGGTTTCAGGTTCTGTGTAGAAGAGAGTGACCTTGAACTTCTAACCCTCCTGCCTCCATCTCAAGAGGGCTGGGATTTCAGACATGTGTCACCATGCCAAGTTAATGTGGTGCTAGGGATTGAGGCCAGAACTTCATACATGTTAGGCAAGCACTCTGTCTACCGAACTGCATCGTTTTCCCTTAATAGTTCTGCCCATATAATTCTTATTGAAGTGAATACCTTGCCATTATTCACAGAATTATATTTGACGTCTGAATGTTGTTTCAGATGACAGTTTGTCTTAGTCTAGCTAGTAAAATTTCCAGTGTGCTTTCACCTCTTGCCATAACAGCAGGATTTCTTATAGAGAGCAAAAGGCTCACCATTTCATACCCAACTTTGCATTTACTTATCCTTCTGACTTTACTCATATTATTTTGTTTTTTAGTCATATGCACTCTGCTAGGGCATGGCATGCCTACAGTTTCAAGGAGGCTACATCAGCATAATAACCTGGTATTATGGGGAGAATCTCAATACTTTGTGATAGCCACTGAGAGAGACTTCTATCAGCATATTCACAAGAAGACCTTTTTTCTCCATGGAGACACAGGGCATGTAGACGACCATGTCCTCTGTGGAGCTGCCTTTGGTCTGCAGTTTCCACTTCTGTGGAGCTACGATTTGTCTGCGCAGCCTCCATTTTAATGCAAAGAGTACACAAAGTGGGGAAATCAGATACTGTTACCTACCATGCAGTGGCTAACTCCCAAAGGCATTTTTAGTTCTTAACCATTGGACTTTTGCAATTTCATTTTTTTAGTCTTTAAAATTTAATTTCTTTTCTTACAACATACTTTGATTACGTTATTCCGTCTTCCATTTCCTCCCCAAATCTTGCCAACTCTCTAGGCCACTCTGTCTCTCTTTTAAGAAAATCTCACTCTCTCTCTCTCTCTCTCTCTCTCTCTCTCTCTCTCTCACACACACACACACACACACACACACACACAAACACATATACACACAGACACTCTCACACACACACACACTCTCTCTCTCACACACACATACACACACACACACACTCTCTCTCTCAAACACACACAGACTCTCTCTCTCTCTCACACACACACAGATACACACTCTCTCTCTCATACACACAACACACAGACACACACACATTGTCTCTCTCTCTTTCTCACACACACACACACACAGAGACACACACTCTCTCTCTCATACACACACACAGACTCTCTCTCTCACACACACACAGATACACACTCTCTCTCTCATACACACAACACACAGACACACACACACACTGTCTCTCTCTCTCACATACACACAGACACACACACTCTCTCTCTCATACACAACACAGACACACACACTCTCACACACACACACTCTCTCACACACACAGACACACACTCTCTCACACACACAGACACACACAGACACACACACACTCTGTCTCTCTCTCTCTCACACACAGACACACACACAGAGACACACACTCTCTCTCACACACACAGACACACACACACACACTCTGTCTCTCTCTCTCACACACAGACACACACACACAGAGACACACTCTCTCTCTCTATCTCACACACACACACACTGTCTCTCTCTCTCTCACACACACACACACAGACACACACTCTCTCTCTCTCTCTCTCTCACACACACACACACACACACACACACACACTCAAAACAGAAGAGCAATAAGACAGAAGAAAATGACAAGCCAAATGAAGCCAAAGTTCACAGTCAGGACCAAGGCTGAGGCACCTGAGCTCTCAGAGGACATTTTGCCTTCAGGTCGCAGTGAACATTGTGGTCTTTGTATCCTGACTTATAAAGTTTTTCTTTTTCTTATACAGCATCTCGTATATCCATCATCTCCAAATTCATACAGACAGTTGCCCTGTTTATGGGACAAGAACATGTTAGGGCTCCAAACACATTTCACATTAATAACTAGCTAATAATGTATCCTCACATACACATAAAGGACCCCTATTCACTAGAGACTGCTCTGTCTCTGAGCAGGTGAACTTCTCATATTTATTTGTGGCCAAAATTCATCACCTCTTCTAACCCTTTGCCTTCATGACATGCATGCTTAAACTCTGTGATGGCGCTCGCCGGCCTCATGTCTACCTGTGCATTTCCTGTCTACTGAAGGGTCCATGTTTCCCAGGTTGTTCTGTGCATTCTGTCTAGTATTTCTGTAGCCCTTCTCTGTGCTGTCTTCACAAAGCTAACCATCCTTTTCTGCCAATTCCTGCCTATAGGCATTTCTGCCATCTCCATCATCTAATTCACCAGTTAGAGAAAATCACCCTGTGACTTTTACAAACCCAGCTTCATTAGTCCCTCAGTTGCTCACTCTTTCTCCTGCCACCTACAAGAACAGCTTCAAGCCCTCACCAAATGTAAAGCTTCAGATGCAAGCACCACTGTGTTCTCAAGTTCCCCAGGAGTCTATTTACTAAAGGGATGATAGTTGAATCCCCTCTCACCGCCGTATCCATATGCATACAGTTACAGGTGGCGTAGATTAGTCTTACATTCCGTGTCTGCTGCTTAAGACTAGAACTCTACTTTTCTTATTTAAAGTCAGCGTTAGCTCCCACTGTCAATGTTCCTGATATAGAGATTGGGATTGTGTGAAATGGCTTAGTTTGAGAAAACTGGAAGCGTAATTATATCTTCAAATTCTTGAGCATGGTACAATTCCCATTAGTTTTAGCCTTCTCTACTACCAGCAACATTGTATTTGATGGAAAAAAGTCTGTTAGAATCACTGAACCAAGAAGGTGGTGACTGAGCTCTGGTCCTCAGAGAGGTGGCAATGCTCAGTGGCCGTGCTGCTGTACATGCTGGTGGAAGACTCCACACTGGTATGTAAGGGTATTATTATTAGTCAGTCCCCATCAGAAGTGTTATCCTGCATCATTCACTCTGGCTTTTCAATGCAGAGACATCATTTTAGTTACGGACTTGCTGTAGCGTTTCTTAAACATCCATAACTGTGGGTTTTATTTCTGTGATCAGTAGAACTGACTTCCTTTTCCAATTCTTGGATGCCATGTTCAAGTACCATTGACTCACATGTATTAACGACTCATTGATTCTTTCAAATAATCATTTAAGTTTGTCCACAGTTGTTGATCTTTACCTTTTCATGATGATTTCAGTGTGATACCTTTAACTTTCACTTTTCTTTGTATGTTTAAAGTACTTTTTTCTTTGATTTCTACCCAGCTGCAACAGGCATCTATGTGCATAATCTGTCTTCCAAGCTGAGAACTGAAGTGAAAGTATCTGGTTTCTCTAACAACTCAGTTTCGTCACATGATGTTTTTCTCAAAGCTGTCTTGTGAGAGGGTGTGTGATATTTTGCTGAAAACAGACACTTGAGGGGGCAAGTAATAGTTAGAAATAATATAAGCAGAACCCCACAAACTGTGAGAGGAGGGTCTTGCATTATTATGCTATACGACGCTTCATTTCTTCGCTGGTCTTCGCTGATCTCGCTTCTTCACTGGTCTTTGTTCATCTTCACTTTGTAGAGAGAAACACACCACAGAACTAGGGGATTCTGGCTGACTCTGGCCACTTCTGCTCACGTGTGCTGATTTGTCAGGGCCTTGCTCTTTCTGTTGGACCAAGCAGCCTTTACTGACTTGTTTGCTATTGGACTGGACTGCTGGTGTTCTGATAGCAAAGAGTGGAATTCCTCCAAAGAACTACTACCAAACAAGTCCACCCCCCTTTCCAAACAAGTCCACCCCCCTTTCCGTTAACTTCTTTCTCCCCTACTCTAGTAGGTGGGCTAGAAGATGGTGAAGCATATAAGAACCCCAAATAAAGTAAATTTTGAAAACTCTAAGCCTAAATAGAACAGAGTAGCTAATGTCAACTGAATGGTTGTCCACTGTTGTGTTGTGTTTTGTTTTGTTTTGTTTCATCCCCCCCCCCCAGCACTGGATTGAAAGCAGAGTTTATTCCAGTTGGAAGCTCTGCCCCTGTGCTGCATATTCTTTCCTGTTCAATTGCTTCATATTAAACTTCTAAGCTGAATTGTCCCCTTCACGATGATGAAGAAACATATATAACCAACATACATAATGCACTCAAAATTACACCCCTTAAATTTCGTAGATGGATTTTATACAACAAAAGAATGTCTGTCAAACCTGCCTTGTAATGACCAGTATTAGATTCTTCATTTCCAACTCCCTGTGAGTGATCTCATGAAAGTCCTAAGGATGCGTGTTTCTAAAGAGAACTGTAACTTCGTGTTTCTAAAGAGAACTGTAACCTCTCTCCATCTTTTGGTTTCTCTTACACTTTTTGTAAACTATTGAGAAAAGGGCCTGATTAAAGGAAGGCCCTCTTCAATGCATTTGCAACCAGTAACTCATTTTGTCTTTTACTCAATGAACCCTATGAGTTAGACTATCCAGTTCTCAAATATGAAAAAATGAGGTAAAGAGAATTTTTAAAAATGTATCCAAAATCCAGATAGTAAATTGAAAGCTTATAACTCAGCCTTTATAGCCACCCTCTGAGTCAAGGTTTCTGATTATACATATGTAGAAATATAGTACTTCATGAGTCAAACTGGGGAATTTCACCAAAATTGAACCAAATAATAAGAAAAAGAATTATGTCAGTTCTCAGAACATATGTTGATATGCTGTTCTCTCTGCCTCAGTTTTAACCATTCATGCTATCTGAAATGGTGCAGACAAATGATCTGTCTGTAGTTCTTTGCCTGGAAATGTGTATATATTTTTAAAGTCTGTGGGTTATTTAAAGTTTGAATCTCTTTTTGACTTTTCTCCTTGTTTTACTTGTTCCATTATTAACATTTACCTCACTTCTTATCTTACGTTGTCTTTTCCATAATGGGTTTCTTGTTTTAGTTAAGTATTTGATGCCTCTTTCTCTTATGCCTATGCACTTTCCTTGATGATATCCTTCTATTTTCCTTTCATTTTGAAATACTCATTAACAATGAGTGAATGAATGAATGAATGAATGAATGGGTATAAATGAATAACTTGTCTTCCTTGTTATGACACTTTCTGGGTGTGGTAGAGTAACCTGATCTAGGTCTCTCTAAGTTAGAATATGTATTTCTCCAAAAGAGCTGCTATAACAAAATACCGTTGGCTGAACAGCCTAAGTAGATGAGATTTCTTTTCTCTTGAGTTCCAAGAAGTCTGACATGGCAGCAGAATTGTGGGAGGAGTCTCGGATTTTTGCAATGAAAATCTCATAAATATTAGCATGATATGCATTGAATATTACTTAAAAGGTAGTAATATTATATGGACTAAGCTCTGTCTTTTTTCTGCTTATGAATGTCTATTTGGGAAGCATCTAGTTTGATCTATACACCCATTTGTCCAGTCTTTGTCCACTAAAACGATCACATTTGACTTCCTTTTGCCTCGCAGGGCGGAGGAAATCCATAAAAGGCACTGTGAAGAGAGATTTGTCATTGATACGCTCATCTTTCAAAAAGGCTGTGAAAGACTTGAGGAGGCTAAAGCAAAAGTTGAATTTATTAACACATATTACACGTCCAAATCTCACAAAAAATATCATAATAAAACAATGCTCAATCACATCTGATGACAGTTGAGTTGTGATCACTAACGGATCTTGGGATCATACTTGGAAGACATGCTCCACACAAGGCAGGTCTGGTGATGACCGTGCTGCGGATCAGAGAGAAGACACTCCCTAGTGTTTCCGGTACCGAGCATAATTCAAATCCTATTGACTTTGCACTCCGAAGGGTCACTATGTATCTATGTGCCCAAGAGGGATCAAAACTGTATGACTTCATACAAAATTCTTCCAAAGACTGCAGATTTTCATAGGCTCTAACAATGACAAGTTGTAAAGCTACTTTCAATATTCTCTGGTAATTTTTATCTTATTGCCAAATTCTATTAAAAATGTCAAAATCTCTTGCTTAGTATTCTTTCATGATCTAGGGCAATAAACTCAAATGATGTCATTGTGACATCACTTGGTGGGGTACCATTCAAATCTCTCTTTAATTTTTACCAGCCATAAGCATAGACTTTAAAAGTAGTAATATTTCAGAAGCTTTCTGATTTTATCAGTCTACTATAATTCTATAAAAATGAAGTGCTTTACAAATGCAATTCTTCATGTGTGCTACAATGCTAGATTGTTATCAAATTAGGCTATTGCTTTCACAATGTGCTAGCTATCTATTTAAGTCCACAGAATGAGTTCCACCGTCCTGCTAATTAGCAGACTAGTAACAAGCAATTCATTTGGTATTTTTAATCATTCTGTGGAAATAGAGTTGACTACAGAAAGTCACACAGAACTGTCTTCCACAGCAAATGAGCAAATGAACAAATGTCTGTTACTCCCATTTTCTACTCACTTTTGAAAGTTATATGTATATGTTATATATTTAACAAAATAGTAATCTATATCAGTTAGTTTTATTTTAAGATTTAGATGTGGAATGAAACATAAACATCATGGTATTTTGCACAAAGTGAACATTTCTTGAATGTCAGTCCATAGAAGTGGGAAGAGTGCTTCTCTACTCACAGAATCATTTGTTAAGTCTGTAGGCACTATTTGACATACATCAACAAAGACAGAAAGGCTCATTCATGTGATGCATTAAGAACAATTTATTCATTTAGTATAGATATTGACTATGTTTTTTTCTCTTTTTCCACTCTATATTTTATAGTTGAATCTCATAATATACAACCAATGAATTCTTAACCATTTCTATTGAACTCCGAGCTAAAAGACAAAGAACATTCTAAAAGCACAAAGAACATTCTACCCGCTAGGCCTCCAGTGCTTCATACTAAAGTAGATCACACACACACACACACACACACACACACACACACACACACACACACGCACCCACGCACGCACCCACGCACGCACGCACCCACGCACACACTCTACAGAATTCCTTTTCTGTATGTATGTGTTCTCATCATGGCTGTCTTAAGTTGATCTCATTGTTCCTCGCTGTTCACATTTTGAAGAATCTCAAATCTGTCTCATATATCACATCTCTAGTTCTGATGTCTCTGATATTTCCAAAATATCAACACGACGCCCTTCATTTAGGACCTGAAAAGATTTTAAGGAACATATTAAGATTAAAGTTCTTTGTGTTTCATATCATTCTTCTTTCCTCCCACAGTGTGAGCCTCTAGTACTTGCGAGCATCATACATATATGACATTTTTTGTGGCCTCCCATACCACAAGCTTAGAGAATAACTGACTTCTCTTTCTAATTGTTAAATATTTTGTCCCATCAGTTATGCAATCTAAAAGTCTCTGTAGTAGACAGGCTAGCTTTTATCCAGTGGAGTTTCCATCCGAGCCTCCTTTGCAATGATCGAAGCACACATTAAAGTTGTGAGTGTTCTCACCAGTGTACCTGGGGATCTTCCATAATTTTTTCTGTATTTGATCAGTGGTTAAGACAAGTCAAAGGCCACTAAGCCACTACTTGGAAGGTATCAGGGCTCCTGTTTTGCTTAGAGTGTGTTATACTAAGTGTCACCTGTTAATTACATTTGTGTGGAAATTCTTCTCTCATACAATACATCCCAATTTCAATTAATCCTCCTTCTCATTACCATATACACATTCCATCTCCTCTATATGCACTGTTCCTCCATTTTTCTTCAGAGAACAGAAGGTCTCTCAGTGAGAACAACCAAACACAGCATAATAAGATGTAATAAGACCAAGACCAGGAACAAATGATCACATCAAAACTTGATTAGGTAACACAGTAGGAGGAAAGGAGTCAGAAGTACAGGCAAAAGAGTCCGAGACAACCCTACTTAACAGTTAGGAGTTTGACAAAAACACCAAGCTAACAACTATAATGTATGTCAAGGAGATAGAGGGAAGACTCATGTAGGGTCCATGGTTGCCATTTCAATCTCTGTGAGCCCGCAAGAACCTTGGCTTAGTTAATCCTGTGAGTTGTGTTCTTTTGGTGTCCTTGATCTCCCTGGATCTAATAATTCTTTCTGCTATGTGTCATAGAATCATGTGGATCCTAGGAGATAACAGCTATTAAGTAAATGGAAGTCTTGTAAAAAATGGCAGTGCTGCTATCACAGTATCTCAGCCTGTCTGGTTGCAGCATCCCTGGTTTGTGAGCACAGCAATACTGAGAATAAAGCATGAACCAGGTCTGCTGTTGATTTGGCCCAAAGATAGAGGGAATTTCTCTGAGGTAAATGCTCCAGACTCTGGCTCACACGGACTGTCACAGCCACGCAGCTCTTGTTGCAGCTCATATGCAGCTATGGTAAGTCAATGGTTAACAGTAGTTGTTTGGCAGTAACTTGTGCTTCACCGAAGAGGCCAGCCAGCTAGCCCAGGGGACATAACTCTCTAGATGCTCTCCATTGGTAAGTATGCAAAGTCCACAGGTCATCAGAGTGCCAGAGAAAGCAGTCCATGCAAGTGACCCTTAGGAACTAAGGGACATCACAGCTTTTGGGAAATGACTCTCTGGAAATTACCTGGTGTTTTATTTCTGCCTTAAGTCTTGTGGTGTATTTTCAATAAAATGTTTCCCACCTCCCATACTTGTTTCTCATCCAGAGTGAGTCTTGAGGGTCAGTGAGATGCTTTTCCAGGTAAAGTCTCCTACCAGCTAGAGGAAGACCTGTTTCAAGAAACCCAGGGCCCACACAGTAGGCAGGAACTGAGTCCTCGGTGTTAAGCTCTGACTTCCCTATGGTTGCCATGTCTCACTCACACATACACACATGCACACACACACATGTGTGCACACACACAGACACATGTTCCACATGAAACACTTAAAAATACAGGCAATTTTCTTAAAAGAATAAATCTCAAGGTAGGGCTAGTTTGCATGTTTGCACTTCCCAGATGCCTAAAGATTTTGAACATTTTTAAAAAGTTTTCCTCAGCCATTTGAGTTTCATCTTTTGAGAACTCTTAGTTTTATGTACCAATTTAAATTTGGATTATTTACTTCCCTGATGTTCAGCTTTTTTTCAGTTTATATATTTTAAATACTAACACTCAGATATGTATATAATTGTATAGTTCAGATGTATATGTGTGTTGTATATAACTGTATATGTATATTGTACATAATTGTATACTTGTATAATTATACACGTGTGCATAATTGTCGAAAATCTTTCTCCATTTTGTAGACTACCGCTTTGCTAAAATGTTGGTGTGCTTTGATTTACAGAATCTCTTTAGCTTCATGAGGCCTCATTTATTAACTGAACATCTTTCTTTCCTAGGTTATCAACATTATTCATTATTATGTCAATTCATTCCTAAGAGTCTGTATTTTTCTTTTTTTTTCTTTTTTTTTTGCCTTGCAGTACTTAAGAAGACAATCATTTCCCTTAAGAAAGGAAATGTATTCTTTTGGTTTATGTAAAAAAATGCTGGCCTAGGACAGAGACACCTTTCTGAGGGAGAGTGGAGACTGACAGCATTAGGAATGTGTAGGTGGTTTTTGTCAGATTATCTTTGCTTCAGAATGTCCCCAATTATTTGACCTGAATATCACTTTTCTTTGAGAAACACCACTGCCAAAAATATATTTTTAGCAGAGGGTCATATCATAACAACAATAATAATGTTAGAGAGATCAAATAATTTCTTCACACATATCTATCATATAAGGTCAGTTATGTAAAGACACCATATTTGACTCTCTTGAGCTTCAATTACCACATAGTCAACCATGAGCAGAGTCAAGAGATTTCCTGATGCTCACACAGTATGCTTGCTTTTGTCATTTGCCAAGAGGTTATCGCATCATCCTGAAGGTTTTGCCAATGCCTATAATACACCAATGTGCAGAACGGGGTCAGCAGAATGGACCATGTATTCTCTATTATCATTGACCATTTTCTCTGCCATGACCCTTCCATTGGAGGGTAATAGCAGGCAATGCATCAAATTCTGCTAATCTAGAGGCAAATTAGATTAAAGGTCAGTCATGAAGCATTGAGCACTCAGCCATATGGCATATATCTGACCCAGTCTTTCATTCTAGACATCTGTCTATTTGCTTAATCACCTTAGTGAGGCTGTAAGACCTTTATGCTTGGGGAATGTATATTACTGTCTTCCTATTCCCATCCTCTCAATACCAGAATGCTCCTTATTTGCTACTTACTGATAGCATCCTCTTTAGGATAAATGTGAGCATTGAAATAATCAAATCAACCTTCTCATTTCGGTGAATTCATCTATCTACACCAGCTTTTCTTTCAGCTATTTATGATCCCCTTTTTGCTAAATGTATGCATTCTCAAGCCATTCAAATCTTATTTAAAATCACTTCCTCTCTAATGATGTCTATCAATCCTACACACTCAGAGTTCTGCCTCCTCATATTGCATTGCAGGTTTTGAAAATACCTTCAACAAAGTTACCAATGACTTTGCCATATTTCTATGGAATTTTTGGAAGCACTTGATGAGACTAAATTTCTCCTGTTTATTATTTTTCTTTGTATTTATTTATGTGAATGAATGTTTGCCCTGCGCACATGTTTGTGTGCACCGTGTGCATTCCTGGTGCATGCAAAGGTCAGAAATGGGTAAGGCCCTGGAACTAGAATTATGGATGATCATAAACTACCATGTGGGTATTGAGAAATATATTCATATCTTGGAGCAACAGTGTTAACCACTAGCTATCTCTCCAGCCCATTCTTCTAGTTTAAAAATGATATTTTAAATTTTTCTTTAGATTTCTGTATTTGTATACAATGCATCTTGGTCATATATACCACTCCCATTCCTTTGACAAACTCCCAGTTAGTAGTGCCAATTTTAACCTTCCCCCTAATTTTATTCTTGTATTTATTTATTGACTCAATGAGGCTGGGTATTGCTGCCTATATGTTCATGGTGAGGAGACACAATGCATGGGAAGCCACATCAAAGAAAAACGACATCTTTTCAACCATGGTTTCTAGGACACCACATGCTGTGTGTTCTGAAAGTCCTAATTTTTTTTTACACTTTTAAGGATCTATTTTCATTTACGTAGATGGGCATGCTGTTTGACTATATGCCATGTGAGGGCAGGCTACCAGCTTGAGATCCCATGGAACTGAAGTTAGAGATGGTGGTAGGGCACCTGATGTGTGTGCTCACAACTGAGAAGGGTCCTTTGGAAGGGCAGCAGTGCTTTTACCTGCTGCTCCATCTCTGTCCTCCATCTTCACTTTTGATGGGAGTCGTTCTCTCCATGTGGTTGCTGATTTGTTTGTAGATGAATATTTGCTCCCCATCCCGACAAGACTTAAAAACCACTTTGTGAATAAGGGCTTTTTAATGCTTTGACCCCTTTCTAGTCTACCATCCAAAGGTAAGAGAGAAAGGATGATAAATAGGAAAAGGGGCATGGACCTGTTTAGAATTATTTCCCTGGAGGCCATTCCAAGCTCCTTGTCAAGATACCAGCCTTCCAGTTCAGTAGTCTCAGGATACCAAACACAAATTAGCAGCAGTGGCACAGTCTAGCAGAAAATGGCAGCCCTCCACCAAATCAGAATGGGTCAGTGGGAGCAGCCAGGACCAGCCGGGATGCCAGGAGAAGTTCTCTGCAGTGCCTTTCGCAAAGAAGTGAGTGTCAGTGAAGACGAAGGTGTAAGGCCAATGAAGCGCTGCAAAGCTAACTATGCAAGCCCCTCCATCGCACTGTGTTGAGTCCTATTTATACTTTCTCCAAACAGCTGTGTCTTCCCATGTGTCTTGCCTCAGTGAAACACCATGGGAGTCTGTCTTAGGAAAACACATAAGTCTGCATCACATGACATATACAGAAACTTCCACTGGATGACCCCCCCCCCCCCCAACACACATACACACACTGACAGCCAATCTCCAAAGTTTAGGTTAGAATCTTGGAAGGTGACTAGGCAATGAGGGAGAGAAGCTCATGAATGAGATGAACTCTCTTAGAAGAGAAGTTCTGGGGATGACTTCTGCCATAACATAGCTATATAAACCCGGACATAAGGCTTCACCAGGTGCAAAGTCTGGCTGCATTTGACTTTGGACTCCTTGGTCTCCAAGGCTGAGGAATCAAATCATGTTTTCATGCCACAGTGTGTGGTGCATTGCTATAGGATAAAAGCAAATTGCTCTCTCATTCTTGCACACCCCACCGTGTCCTCTCTTTATGTTTCCAAGCTCACAGTATAGGGGGATTTCCTTAAACAACACACCCATGAGGAAAACATTACCAGCGCATTTTCTGAGTTTCAGAAATCTCTTTTCAAAAGCTATCGATTTTTCTGGGTGTACATGGTTTGTACATTGGGTGTCTTCTCTCACCCCACTCCTTGTCTCAGAACCAGGCAGGCTCTCCCTGAACTTGGCCTTTGGTTTCTTTCCTCACTGAATCCTGCAGCCCCCATTGTGATTTGCCTGTCTTTCTTCTCTTCAAACCTGGGACTACAGGCATGTACTGGACTTTCAGCATGTTATATTTATGCTGAGGCGTGAACTCTCATTCTCATGGTTACATCACAAACACTCTTACCATTTGTACATCTTTGCAGCCCCTGCTGATGTATTCCCAGCCACACACACTGAATGGGCCACTTTTATTTTCACACAGCTCCAAAGTCAACACTCAATAAGCGATAACTGCGCTGTCCCTCCCAGAACTTATTTTGTGGGTATCCCTAGCACCCTGGTCAACGCCAGCTCTTTTTAAGCCATATTCGTCCAGCCCTGTTTTCTTGACGCTCTGTATAGCCTTTCCCTCTCACATTTCGTGGCTTCTTGTAGCTTTCCTGCTCCTTTTCTCACTGATCTGTATTTGTCTACTTAGGCTTGTCAAGACAGTCTCCATTGTTCTCTACTTCAGTTATCTTATCCTTGTGCAGGCTTTGATTGATTCTGGCAGCACAGGGGCCTGGTTTGATTGCATTTTCTTACTGTTTCTGTGTTGCGCTTATTTGGAATTACAATTTGATTAAATACTTTGTTCACCCAGTTAGCTATGGATCTCATGTATTCATTTCAATTGCCTTTAGTTAAGAAAGAGGACTACTTCTAATTACTTTTAATTATTATACTTAATTACACTATACATTGCTTAGCCCTTGCAAGGATTTCAATAACAAACTGTTACCCTGTAAAACACTTGATTATTTCTATGAAAATGTTTTGCCCTATATCAAGACAACATGTTGAAGAGTATATTCTGTAGATTGGCAAAACCAAGACAAAAAAACCCACTCTTCGCTGTAAGACTTTCAGATGAAAATGTGACTGGGTAAACTGGTGGGAAGGAACTGTATCAACTCTGTATCAGTGACACCAACTTTGGGATTAAAAGCCCCATTTATAGTAGAAAAACACACACCTTCCCACACATATACAGGAAGAAAACTAAACCTAAAAACTGACTTTTCTTTTCGAATTTTACTTGTGAAAATGTGGTTCCTTAGATAAGGAAGAAGAGTGATTATGAGAGTTAAGTAAGGAATGAAGCACTTTATCATCATGCTGGAAAGGGCACTTCCACTCCCTGCATGCACAGCAGTTAACTGCTCTCTCTCTCTCTCTCTCTCTCTCTCTCTCTCTCTCTCTCTCTCTCTCTCTCTCTCTCTCTCTCTCGTCTCCTCCCCTCCTCTGCCTCTCCTGCTTCCCAGCAGGCACAGAACCACAGCATCCTTCCTTTAAGAGAAGGATTTTGGTCAAGAGGGAACCAAGTACCATCTTTCTTCAATTTGAGGAAACTCAGAGCTGTAGCTTCAAAGGCCCTCACATGCAAAGTTAAACAGCTGCAGCTAATGTGTTTAACATAGTGTATGACCTCATGAGGAGACCTGTACTGACAGTCCATGTTCCCAGACTTTAGTCTTCTCATCTTGTACTGATAACTCATAAATGTATCGATTAAGCTGAATGCCTTTTCAGGTGGTTTACATGAGAATGACCCCTATAGGCTCATAGACAATAAGAAAACCCTCACTTAAAGCCTTTGTAAGAGTTGCCTTGGTCATGGTATCCCTTCAGACCAATAGAACAGGGACTAAGATACCTTCTGTCTGAAATGTGCCTTCTCTATGTCTAAAGGACTTTTGGGGTAATGTGTTTTTATATTTATATGAATACACACAAGCAAAATTGGGCTAATAAAAGATTGATGATAGGAATAGGAGTGATGTAATCAATCAGGCACAGGCTTCACTTCTCATGCCTTATAACACAAGAAGTCAGAATATATAGGCCTATTCTCCATGCTGTGGAGAGATGCTATTTGATACTTTTGCATAGCGAGAAATATAACTGATAAAAATAGAACAAGAATACATCTTAGGAGAACAGCTGAAACTGGCCAATACTGAAAAGGGATGTGGAACTTATTCCTGAGGATCCCTTTTTCTGGGAAAAATACATAGAATTACAAAAGTAAAGTTAAGTAAAAGTACAACAAAGGGGCCCAAAGAAGTGAGAATTACTAAAGCTTCTCACTTAGCATTTTCATTATAGATACCTCTTTTCAACCAGAAGACCTGTGGTAGATTAAAGAGGAGGACATCAAGGGCTGAGGTATCTTCTTGTTTTCTCATGGAGAGAAGCAGTCACTGACTAGGCAAGATCACAGGGCTACAATCAAATGATGAGCAATATCTCTGAACTGATCAGTGCTCTCTAATGTTGCAGTTTAATTTCTCTTGCTGTGGCAAAAATTATCTGACTAAAGTAATTTAGAAGAGAAAAGATTTTGTATTAGGTTATAATTCCAGATTACAGTCCATAATTGGGAAAGTGGTCAAAGAAAAATTCTAAGACAACTAGTCACATCATTTTTGGAGAGAAAGGCAGAAAGGATAAATTCATGGATGCCTACCTGTTTCTGTGCTTGCACTCAGATGGATTATTCTACATTTATGCAGTTTAGGACTTTTTATTAGGGAATGGTGATGCCCACAGTGGTCACATCTTCTCAAATTAATTATGAAGATTCTTCTGAGACAGGTACACAAGCAAATAGAATGCGGACAATTCCTCATTGAGACTCTTTTCATTTTCTGTCAAGCTGACAATTAAAACTAAACATTTGAGTTATAGGAATGATAAAATATTTTAACAATTTTAAACTTTGCTTATTTGCAGATGTGCATTTTCTCACAAGAGTGTGAAGTTCAGAGGACAACTTATACAAGTCAGTTCTCTCTGGGTTCTAGGGAAGAGACCTATGCCATGACGGTTGGTCCCAAGAATCTTTACCTGCTGGGGGCATTTATCAACCCAAGAAGTCAAGAAATACCTCTGTTAACATATTACTATCACTGGCTTCATGTCATTACTTCTGCCATAATTTCAATTTCATTCTTATATGCTTAGCAATCTGAAACATGTTAAGTGATGCTCAAATATAAGTATTATATGGTTCACTAGCTTTATTAATTACAATTTGAGGTCATTTTATAGAGTAATGGGTTTCACTGTAGAGTTTTCATATGTGTGTATGTGTATGTGTGTGTGCCTATATGTTGATGGGAGAAAATCTTACTTTGTTCTAATACATCTCCCTCCCTTACTTGCTTCTATGTTATCACACATAGGACACACACACACACACACACACACACACACACACACACACACACACACACATATATGAGAGAGGGATAGAAAGAGAAGAGGAGAAAGATATCTTAAGGAACATATATATATAAATAAATGAGTGTAATGAAATACATGGGACACAAGCAGATATGGAGGGATTATCTGGAGGAAGAAACAGGACCAAAATACTGTGATATTTCCCTCATCAACAAATATCTAGAGATAGATATAATGTTCACAATTTTAGCATCAAAACATCTTTTTCTGAGATGGACTTATTTTATAATAATTTCCAGTTGTACTGATTTTGTTGCAGATTTTGTGAGTTCATTTGTCTCTATGAATATCCACATATCTTGGGTATGACATATATACCTTTTGGTGTTGGGGAACATCTAATGCTATGTCCAGCTTTCATTAGTATACCTGTATGTAGTGATAATTTCGGCATTTTGGTTTCTCTAAAACCACAAAAATATGAGAGCATGTTTTCATTTTAATCCCTGGTACAGGATACGAGGCTGCTTCAGATTGTCCACAGGAGCTGACTGTGATTTGACTCTTGAATAATTTTGCCAGCATCAGATAGTTTCTGTGATTTGTGTGGTGCTGGGAATTCTGGGGACTTCTCAGAGAGTATGTAATGCTAGGGCTTTGAGAGGTCAGGAGGGTTGTTGGTTGTTGGTTGTTGGTTGTTGGTTGTGGGTTGGTTGTTGGTTGTTGGTTGTTGGTTGTTGGTTGTTGGTTGTTGGTTGTGGGTTGTGGGTTGTTGGTTGTGGGTTGGTTGTTGGTTGTGGGCTGTGAGTTGTGGGTTGTTGGTTGTTGGTTGTGGGTTGTTGGTTGTGGGTTGTTGGTTGTTGGTTGTTGGTTGTGGGTTGTGGGTTTTGGGTTGTGGGTTGTGGGTTGTGGGTTGGTTACTGCCGGTTGTTGTTTGTTGCGTAGTTGTGCACAAAGAAGAAAAAACTAGATATCCCGACTGTGAAGATCAAAGGTGGCTCAAGGAACTCAACACCCCTAATTCATAGAAGAAGTGTAATGATAATGTGCCCTTTTCTTTTTATCCTTTTTACTCTCCTGTCTGGTGATAGGGGTTGAAAGGTCAGAAAAAGTATGGAGAATGATATAAGAACGAAAACCTGACAAAATAGCATAGACTAGCTACATGTTAATACTGATTTCTATAGTAGCTGTCCCACTTCACACTCCTATCAGCATCTATTCCCATTTCTTTTCTGTATGGTAGCCAATTTTAATTCATACTCTGCTACCAGTATCACTGTTTAGTGGTTTCAGTGTGAGTTCTATGTGGCCTACAACACTGCTATGGCAGAAGGCAGGAAGGGAGAGTGGCGAAAACCTGATGGCTTTCCAATGATTTGACATTCAAGTGACATATGCCCAGTGTGCTCAAAGCTCTTCAGCCAGAACTTTGAGTTTCTTAACCTAACACAAAACGTCTGTGAAAACTGCCTCAGGGGTGCAGGAGCAGGCAAGTGTACACCTGGTTAAGAGGATACTCAAACATTCTCTTGACTAATCGTACAAAGGAAGCAATTTCAAGTACCTCATATGTTCAGACATCAATGGAAGATCAGTGTCAACTGTATTTAAACATGAGTATAGGAGTTTAGGCATAACCCTAATTTTAGAATGTCTCTTGGTCAAATGACTAAACGATGCAAGAAAAGGTTGCAAAAAAAATGATCTCTGTGATTCCTACTCTTATGAGAGTCAGAAACCAGGACAGCAGTTCCAGAAGCATCGAGCAAGAGGCCCACAGGGCAACCCAGATCAATGCCTTGCCTTCTGGTTCTTTCTCAGATTTGACTTACTAGATTCTCCTAAATAAATTACTATCGTAGCAAGTCATTGCAATCTTTCAGAGAAGCCAAATTGAAGAACCTAAACAAACTCTTTGGACTGGTATATTTTTAATGAAACAGATAAATATGGAGCTTGAAAATTAAATGAAATTAAAACTTAGGTTGAGACTAGGCAACACTTAGGTGACAACTACAGATCCACATATCAGTTGTAAGAAAGGTGCTGAACATGAATATTGAACAAACAGGAACTAAAAATTAAATTTTAAACTTCAAGTACATAAAATTTTCTTTAAAGAGGGGGAATATAAAATTCTATTGAAAGGGTCTTTATGATTCTTTTATTGATACTTGCTTTCAGTGACAAAAATTGACTGTTTTATCTTTTTATTCAAGCATATTTTCTTACTATACATATGTATTTATAATATTATCAGTACTTATACAATCTTAAGAATTATTAACATTTTATATTTTATGTGAATGTATTTCTGTTCTTTTTTTGTTTGTTTGTTTTGTTTTGTTTTGTTGTAATGCTGGATTGTGTGACAATGCTTGTTTGCTGAAAACACAGAGAAACTTTGCTGTCTTTTATTTTCAGTGGTTGACATCTGCCCCTGTCCATTTTGTCCATTGTTCCACAGTCTTGCTATTCTGAGAAGTATTATTCTCCTGAATTTGCCTTTCCCTTCTTCCTGTAAATGACAAGGGACAGCTTCTGTTCTCCAGGTGGTCTTTTCTTTAAGAGAGAGATCACCCTTATTCTATGGTGCCTGAGCCCATCCCGGAATAAGACCCTGGGGGACAAAATTCTCCTAATGAACTACACACTCCCCAGTGTGGTTAATTTCACCCTTGTGGTCAGAAAGAGATAATGTCCTTCACTACCATTGTGTTACCATGGACACAAGAAAGACGCTGATGTCCTGTGTTTTCTGAAATGGGTGTTTTACAAATCTTTGACAATCTTATCCCCCAGCAGTCTTGTTTCCCTGTCTCTCTTCCTTTCCTACACTTTCCTTCTTTTCTTCTTTATTTCCTTCTCTCCCTCTCCCTCCCTCCCTCCCTCCCTCCCTCCTTCCCTCTCTCTCTCTCTCTCTCTCTCTCTCTTTCTCTCTCGCTCTCTCTTTCTCTCTCTCTCTCTCTCTCTCTCTCTTCAGAATGTTCATATTTACACAGTATGAAAACCATTGCTCTTTGGAAAGGGCATCTCAACAGATTTGATTTTCTTCTATAATTTTGCTTTTCCAAAAAAAATAGATGAGTTGCTTCATTAATTTCTCGGTATCTCTGCCTCTCCCCCATATGGCATGACTGGCAGATGGAGACAGAATTGCTCGTATATAAAGGGAGAGGCTCCAACTACAAATATATCACAAGAATAGCAAACAAAATCTTGTGATTCTTGGACAGTAAAATGACAAAGCCCATCATTGTCTCATGTGGATGATGGCTTTCAATGTGCACACCATAGCCAAACTAGTTTTGTAAGCTGCAACTTTCTGTCATGCAAAACATTATTAAAATATACATTTGCCCAATACCTACTATGTGTTGTGAAAGCAGGTTGAGTTAAAACAAAGGTAAAATAAGATGTAAGATTTGTGCTAAAATGTAAATAGTAGTTTCTAAAATGTCACACATTTAGTGATAGTTTTAGCATATTTATCACAGAGGATTTTCATGTCTGTGCTCTGCATCTTCATTTTTATTTTTACCTGTAAAATTTCTGCAAGGCCTTCCTAAGTGACCATTATCTCACTTTTCTTAATAAATATTAAGTTAATCCATTGCAATCAGTCCATCCATTTGTCAAGAAGGAAATGAAGACTTCTTGAGCCCCTCTGTATATAAGCAATCCAGGTCAAAGAATTGTAAGGCACCAGCTTTTCTTTTTCCAGTGAAATAAAATAGAAATGTGGTGGTCAAGCTAAGCATGCCCATGAATGACGGACAACAGATGAAGCAAACTCATAACATACATATACCAAGTAACTCAGAGAATTATCGTACAGAGTTAGAAGTGTGCCACATACCCCTCATGCTTTAATTGATGCAATGTGCATCTCTCCTCCAGCTTTGCAGCATCCCAGCATCCAAAGTAGGTGTTGGGGTATAAACCTAGATCCCTTTGCTCATTTACTGTCACCTAAAAGCCTATAATTTATCCCCATATCCATACATTTTAAAAGCTACACTGTGTGTTTCTTCGACTACTTCAGGGGCCTTTTCATGTGACTTACATGTACCATGATACACAGCAGCAACAGAGTGAAAAAGAAAAGAAAACAAAACGAAACAGAAGGCCAACTCTTTCTTGTGGATTTGATTAGTCACTATTGCTAAAGTGTCTATCCTACCCAAATTCAATAAAAACCCTATTCAAACGTCAATATTTCTCTTTAATGAATCAAAAAATGATTCAAAAATGTATATGGAACCACACAGAGACTTGTGCAGGTACCAAAGCCATCTGAAAAAAAAAAGAAGCAAGGGACATAACACCGCCAGGCTTTGTGATTTATATCACAAAGGAAGTTGTAGCAATGAAAGTAGCAGGCCACTGGCCTGGACAAACTGAGCACTTGGTCCTTCTCCTTTGAATTGATAATTAAGAATCAACTGTGATTACACAGAGGAAGGTGAGACAGGTAAATCCTTCTCTGTTTGGTAAGAGGTTTTTGGAATAAAGGAGTTTTGCTATTAAAATTTTAAGATTTACAGACTGTGTGAGAACTTGATAAGAAAATGCCTAAAAGTCAAAGAAAAGGAATAGACCACTTCTCTGAATACTACAGCCACACAGATGAGTGGAGGTGGCAGGGATCATCTCAGAAAGCTATACATCTGATTGGGGGAAAGCTGAGGCCCCTTGTACTTTTATAATATTTAGTGTAGAGACAGAGGAGTTGGCTCAGTTGTTCAATTTGTTGCTGGGTCAGCACAAGGACGTGAGTTCGGTTCCCAACATTCTACTGAAGAAATATTGTTTGTGGTGGCACTACTTGAAATCCCAGGACTGGGAAATGGGACACAGACATTCCTTAAATTTTGCTGGCCTAATGAACTACTTGATGAGTTCCCTGCCTATAATTGATATGTGGATGATGCCAGAGGGACAACCTCCGAAGTTATCCCAGGTTTCTACATGTAGGTATACACATGTACATGTCGGAAAAAAAACTAGCAGATAGCATTCATTTGCTGAAGTCATGCAGTAGAAGGAGAGCAGACATAGATGTCCAGAGGCATGGCAAGCTGTGAACTGAAGAAGCTTTAATGTATTCTGAGGAAATGGGAAAACTTACACGTCGAAGTAAGAGCATCTTGTGTTCTCTCGCTTGGTAGTATATCTTTTCATATTACCACACAGTTTTCTAAGCAGGACTAACCCAATGTGGGACCTGTAAGTATGATGCTTAGCTTTTGTCTTTGCCAACAGATATGGGAAGACACAGCCCACTGTTGGCATCACAATTCCCTAGTCAAATCCTCTAATATACATACATACATACATACCTCTCTCTCTCTCTCTCTCTCTCTCTCTCTCTCTCTCTCTCTCTCACACACACACACACACACACACACACACACACACACACACACACACACACTATCCAGTTGAGCAGGAGCAGGCAAGCAGATGAGCATGCATACACTCATTTTTTCCTGTACTTTTGACTGTGGATGTGATATGATATGACTTCCCAAAAGTGATGTGCTATAACTGTCCCTTAATTTAATTGCTGTCAAGGCATTTTATCAGAGCAACAGAAGTAAAACTGGATCAGGATTAAAACTTAAATGTTCATAAGTCCAATGTGAGCCTCCTGTGCTGTCCAGTAGACATCCTGTGAAACCACTGCTTGACTTGTGCAGACAAAAGTGATTTTCCTAATGTTAGCAATGGCATTGCAGTGAGCACTTACGAACAGATTCTTAACTATGAAAATTAAGTTTGGCATTTGACCTTGGACATTTATAATGTGTTTCTCTAGTACACCACATGCTTCAGAGAGTACATGTCACACAGAATCCATTAGCATACTCAATCATTATCGAGGTCTACAGGAAAATGTCTATCGCCTCTTCTTCCAAAAATGCAGAGGGCCACCTGAGATGGTACATACAACTGAAGGGCGATTAATGGTGTCATTAGCAAATGTTGCCAGGTAGGAATTAGAAACAAATAGAGAAGAAAATATTTTCTCTGTTAGAAAGGACTCGGTCAAGTACAAAGAATAACTAAAGCAGCTTATAACATGAAATAAGTTTCATAAACTTAAGTGTGAAAAGTCAGGAGTTAAATAACATAAAAATAACTTGTATTGTTCCTACTTAACCTTAGCTAAATAGTTCAGTTAGAATTACCACATAGATTATTTTCAGATGACCTTGTTCTTCTTGAAGTTAAAAACATACACATGGGCATTTTTATTTAAGAAGGTCACAGCAGTACATTTTCTTACAGCTAAAAGCATCAGCATTCTCTACGACTTAGATAAGTATTTGCTTGACATCAGATTTCTTCCTTGTTCACGGGAGTCTCATTTTTGTCTTGCGTACTTTGTGTAACAAGTTGAGTGTCCACAAAACACCCATTTCTAAATGACAAGTGCAAACCAGCAACACAGAGAGTTTCATTATGCACAAAGTATTTTCTATATATAGATTCATGTTGTTTGAAAACCATAAAAGTAAGGAAAAAAATGATAAGATTCTCAAGCTGTTAATCACAAGAAATACCAAATATATCGATCACCATCACAGTATCTTCTATCATGGAATACAATTTTATCCCTTCATTGAGTAGATGCAGGATGATTTCTAAGATTCTGTTTGTCCCATTCTGTGTCATGAGCTGTGTGGTTAATTTAAATCTCAAGATATCTTCATCAACCCAGGAGACCAGTAATTCTTACAAGGAGAAATAGAAGAATATGTTAGTCATTTGTATGCTAAGGAGACAAAATCCCTCAGAAAAGCACATTTATGTTGGGTCATGGTTTGGCACGTTTCGATTTGAGGTCTTCTGGATTTACCTCATTGGGTGGAAGCAAACCTCATGCAAAGTTCTCAATGCATCTTGACCAGGAACCACAGAGAAGCCAGAGAGAAGAAATGGTTTTCAAATGCCTGTTTTTAATGACCTGCCTCCTTCAACTACCTCTTCCCTTCTACAGCACCATCACTGCCCAAAAGTTTATTTAAATTAGCGTCTTTTGGCAGATTACATCTTGATTAGGTCATAACCCTTGCAATCTGATGGAAATGACTTACAGACACACCCAGGCCATAATTTCCTGATCTCCTAGGTATCCCTCAATCTAATGCAGCTGACAAGTAAGATTAAACATTATAATGAAAGTGACAAACATGACAATAAAAATTATTTCTAGAGATCCATTTAATCAGATGAAATGTGTAAAGAAATTATCCTAGCTTTCCAGAGTGTTAGCAAATATTCATGGACGCACCTAAAAGAGATGCTTTGAAGTGATTCCTAACTTGGCATTTGATATTAAGATCCATTGCAACACAAACTCAAAGAGCACATGCAGATCTCACACAGGATATGCATGACAAGTGCATGACAGTGGAAGGAGCAGGAATGAGCTTTGCTCTAGCTTAGAAGGCTATAATCCAGAAAACAACATTAGACATCTTCCTGTTGACAAAACTCTTTCCTCCGACCCCTGAACTTTGCCACTCATATTTTAATTAAAAGCCTTTCTTTAATGCATTGAGGATTAACCTCCATTTACTCCCAGAGAACAGGATATTACATATGACCATGTCATCAAATCATGCATTTTCTGCTGTTACACTCTGTGTAGGCTCCTTGGGAGAGCACAGGGATCATTCACGGTAGGCATGCAATAGCCAGTGTTATTGTTATGGTAAGGAGAAGACCATAGTCTTATACCTACAAAGGCTCAAGATTGCCTCTGAGAAGAAAGTGTTTATACCAAAGCTTGATCAATCATAAAAAGTGCTTTCATGATTACTGTCTGCTTGCTGATCTAATAACTGAAGTGTCATTAATTGTGCAGTGACTTGATTTATGATGCTCAGAATTTCTAGCTATGCAATGACCAGGGAAAAAGAATTTGATATATTTCCATGATTCCATTCTAAATGAACGACATTTTTAAAAGGTGATTTCAGCTTAACCTACTGAACAAAGAGACATAAACTGGAAGCTGCTACGAAGAGTAAAATCCAAGCTTCGTACTCTCAGAATAGTATCTGTATCACCATCTGGCCCACTAACCTCTTCACTATGCCACAGGGCATATTTTCTAACCATATTATTTTAGGATCGAGTCTTTGAAGACAAATTATGAAGATTAGTGTTAGGTGACCAGTATGGAGATTGGTACATCAAGATTCTGGGGTCTTCGCTGAGTTCTGGGAAATCACTTAGAATATTGCCTTATAATAAGACCAATTCAACTAAAGTTATGAAGAAAGTGTCTTGATTGCGATTGATTTTCTTTGTTGTTCCTAAAACTTATTTGGGATTCTCTTAGGTGAAAGTTTCTCACTTCCTGCAGTAGTTATGCTGAATAAAATACTTTCATTCTGTGCTATCACCGTCAAAATGCGTAGGGCTATTGATGAACCAGCCTGACTTCATCCTTGACATGGGAGCCATTTTGTTATAAGATCAGAACAAAGTTTGTCCAGTGCTGCTAGGTCTTTCCCCACCAAAAAAAGCAAAACCAGATAAGGGGAGATAAGAAGAGACAGTCTAATGGAAAAAAAACCCGCCCCAGTTACCTCTTGCCTGGCCTGCTTGCCCCGGAGCAAATTTGAATGCAACTTGACAGCTACCAACAGCAACCATCATTCTTAACTGGCTCTTCTGATTAAAATTTTACTTAAATGGGTCATCAGAGCTTTAATGTCCTGAGACCAGATCTGACCGTTTTATATATATATATACACACATACATATATCATATATACATAAAGCACATATATGTGTGTATGTAGCACATATATACATAGCATATATATATACATATATATCATGTATGTGTATGTGTGCACACACACGTGTGTGTGTGTGTGTGTGTGTGTGTGTGTGTAGGACTACAACTATTCACACAAAAGCTTAAGATATTGTCCTTTCGGTAAAGCACAGAGGCCCAACTGAAGTGTGTCACTATGCCTTAGCAAGTTTTTTCCCTCGGCATCACGGATCACTTCCTGTTTGATATTTTGATGCAAGAAGGAGGACTTTTCCAACAAACATTGCTAGAATGTTACATGAAATGATTTCCAGGTAGCCTTTGATATCTATAACTATGCAGTGATTTTTATCACCAGAAGATCCAATGAATGTCTCATACCAAGTCCTCAGAGAAGCAGGCTGCTAAACTAAGGGTCTAGATGAAAATGGCTAAAAAGGGCTCCAAAGCAAAATAGGAGAAAGGTGATGGGTAAACGACAAAATAAAACAAACTGAGAGGGACAGGAAGGTTTCAAAAGTGCTCGTGCCACAGGGAACTCAGAGTAAAGTCAAGTTGGCACCTTTAAGTCTGCATTTCGGTGAAGCAATGATGCTGACTTTGGTGGTGGACAGAAGCCTGGTGCTGTCCCTGTGTGACTTCGTGATAGGATGGGAGCCCAGACACCTGGATATTCAGGTGCTGGTTATTGGAGCAAACTATGGAAAGCTAAGGACCGGCTCCTGCTGCTGGAGGAAGGTGGAGCATCAGTGGCTACTGTGCTTCCTGTAAATTCTACTGGGCCTACAGCAACCCAGTCTAAAACCCCAACTGCAATTTCAATGTTGCTTAGGGCTATTAAAAATGCTGTTCAGTTTAGAACTAAGTTTAAACTAGTATTTAAAACTACTAGTATTTTATAAACCGTTGAAAAGTTAAGTAAGACTTGTGGGTTGATAATCACTGGTTCAAATGCCATTTATTTACAGGAAAAACCTTTATTTAGACTATGTATGTTTTCAGAGTTAAGCCTAAAGCCAATAGTTAGAACCAACATTTATTTAAAATCATCTATAAAAGTGCCTAATAGATGGCCCTCAAAACTTTTCAGAGATCTGCTGAATATGGCGTTTAAAAAGTTTAATGGAAAAACTTTCCCAGGATTGACAGAGAAGCAACTCCTGGGGCAGCCCTCCAAAGAAGACAGAGAGGCACAGTGACTCTAACCACTGAGAAGACCTGCCCCATGCCTTGCCTTCTGCCAAGGCTCTACCCCAACTGTAGAGGCTGTAGGATTAACTTCCATATTCTGCCTCAGCGTGGTCAGTTTTCCAAGGCTCCTTCTCCACAGAGTAATCTCTCAGAATTTCTGAATCTGGTGCTTAATGGCGTTCTGTGTGACAAATGAAGGCTGACCTCTTCCCCCAAGGAAACTACAGCTAGAGACTAGAGTAACCATCCGGAAAACAACAGGTCTGCCTATTTGGATTCTGCATTCTTCTCTAATTTATCCTTCTCAGATCTCTGATGGCATTGAAGGCTAACATGGCTTTATCAGTTTAACAGTTGTTGCCTGGTGAGAGCATTACATAAGGCCTGGTCTTCCTAGAACTCTTGGGTCTCCTGGTGAGAAAGGGAATTCACAAACAGGTTTGCTTTACTAACAGTCTTCACATTAAAGGATAAAGATATTTCAGATGTAACTTTTAGTATTTAATGGAACTTGTCTTGCCAAGACTGCTCTCAGCAATCAACCGCCCTTGTCTCATGGTTAATAATTAAATAAAAAGGTTTTAAATTCATCTAAGTTCTAATTGGGTAAGAAACTATTCCAAGATAAATACAAGTTATAAAGGCCTGAGGATATAAAAATCTAAATGCATTATGAAGTTCTAAGAAAATAATTAAACATAGACATACAAGTTACTCTATACTTCTGTTATGCTAAGATTTCAAAGGTTCAGAGTTTTAACATTGATGAGTAGAGTTCTGACAAGCTCTGAGTACTCACAGTCACTAGCTCAAGATTTTAAATTTCCTTTGATTGTCCTCTAAATATAGACTTGAAGGTGCTTCTCATAACGCTAAAAAGAATCTCTGTCCATTCTTACAGCCCTATGGATAAGAAAGGATGTTTGTGCTTTTAGGCCAAAGCCATAGCTTTTGCCAAGACTCAAAACCACAACTCTACTCCAGCTGTCTCACGGACATCTGCTCGCTCCTTTTCTATAATGAGGATTTTAGCACAGACTGCAAGCAATGGTAATGGTAATATATCAAAAACTTTTTAATCTGTTCTTCTAGACTAAAAGAATTCATGTAAGGTTCAGGAAGTTGAAGAAGTTATAAGACTTGACTCCATCTCCCAAGCTCAAAAGGACTCCAGATACATAAACCAGTTAGCCAATAGCCCGAGTTTCTATACTTGCCTATTCCTGAAGGTGGAATCTATCTCCCCTCTGGCCTTGGGACACCTTCCCTCCAAGAACTACTAGGACTATTGGCCTAGAAGCACCAAATACAAAAATTTCCTCTAAGTTCTTTAACTTCTGCCTTTAGTCTATACCTGGATTGACTAAATTCTAATAGGCGGGTAGAACTGGACACCATCCAGAGTACAGCTGTGAACTGCAAACTGATCTTAAGGTGATGTATACCATGCCAGCCCCAACTAACTAGTCCTAGAAACCCCAAAGCCCTGAACCTGCTGAAAACTGATGTGATTGCTCAATGTCTCCTCAGCTGGGTCAGCAAACCAGATGCTTCTGATGAATATCTGACTGCACTAATCCCCTTTCCTATCATTCCAGCCTTACAGAGCCTGACAACAGCATCCTAATTTCAGCAGCAAGTAGTTAAGAGAATACATCACATCACTTATCATCAGTAAAGGCCGGAATCAGTTAGAGCTACAGAAACTCCTCTCCCTCCCCCTCCCCCTCCACTTCTCCCTTCTTTTTCTTTCTCTCTCTCTAACACACACACTCCCCCACACATACCCCTACCCCTACGTGCACATGCGTACAAACTCACACGTGCACACATGGACACAGCCTATTGGCATACCAAGCTCTGTGACTGTCAAAATGGATGTTTTAAAATCAAATAGATGAAGAAATAACAATAGGTAGATTTATTAACTAAAATAGTTCTACAACATGATAAGTAACCTGCTCTATACAGAACAAAAGAGATAGCTTTAGGAAAAAAATATTCTTTCTGTGCTAACCAATCAGATATAATTACAGAGGCCTTAGCCATGATTCAAATATTGTGTCCCATCAAATGAAAAATGCTAAGATACTTGTCCTCCACTGGGATTATCAGTACATACAATAGACATAAATGACAGTTCCCTATCAAGGATTTGAACGGAACATAAGACAAGGTGGCAACAATAACAGACCAACCTGACTCCATCTTAAGGGTAAAAGCCATTTTGTTATATGGTCAGAAACAAATCCATTACTGTTTGATGTAAAATTCAAGGTGACCATGGTTCAACCTGTTTCTGAAATTTGAGATGCTCCCCACCATGTGAAATATGGTGACTAATAACTTGTATGCACTTTGACAAGATCAGATGATCTGCCAAATAATTTTGAAATATTTATACAAGTCCCCACATAACCAAAATTCCTCTGGAAATCTCCGAACACTTAACACCCCCTACTTTTGCAGATTTTTTTTTTACTACATAAACTCTATCTTCTCCCATGTTCAATGATAGTCCTGTCTGACAGAAAATGAAGCTTATTTAATTTGACCAAAGAATTTAGGAATGGTTTTTAATCTCATTCAGTGGTATTAGCACTGTACACTTAGGTCCAATATGTACAATATTTATACAGTTAGATCATGCTTTGCAATTAACCCATGACCGACAAAGACTTGTTGAGTTGAATGACCACCAGTGACCCTTAAACTATACATACCCAGAAAATAGATAGGGCTTCTAAAACTGTTGTTTTTTGTTCTTGTTTTCCTGAAATTTTTACTTCCTCATAGATTTTGCCATATTAAATAATTGATTAATTAACTGTAATCACTACGTGTCTATTTTCCTTGTATAATCTCAACAGCAGCTTCTTACTACCCCACAGCTTCCCCTGTACCCTCAGGTACACAGGAAATCTTTCATGAATGTCAGAAAATGCATGACCAATTTTTTTCTTCTTCAGTTGCATGAAGTAAATTCTTACTCCATGCTGGGGGCCTGCCTGGCACTAGGGGAAGGAGCTGAAGTGGACACACGTGTAAGATGCACACAGGTCAAAAGATTGATTATTTTCAGACTTTTAACTCTCTATGCTGGATGGTATTAGTTGATGGCTACTGGAGACTTAACACTCTCCTGCTTATTCTGTGACTGAAAACTTCTGGCGTATTTTCACTGTAACTCCCTGTGGCTTCTTTTCTCTTTATCTCTCTGTGTTCATGTTTACCCTATAAATCTCTGTGCTTTATTAAATGCTGTCTCTTTATTTTATAACTCTCTATTAGTGTTCTGTGCTTCATTAAATGCAAAACTTAACTCTTTCTTACTGTTCTGTGCTTCATTAAACACTGGGCGCTTAACTCTCTATCAGTTATAAATCGCTGTGCTTGATTAGCACTAAAAAAATCTTAAGTCTTGCTTACTTTATAATTCTCTGCTTGATAAGTGCTAGAAAACATAATTCTCACTTACTTTACAATTCTCTGTACTGGAAAACTTAACTCTTACTACTTTATAAACTCACCATATAATTCTCTGGCAATTAACATATGCTGTTTAGCATCAGGGAAATTCAGTGGAGGATTTATTGCTAAGGCTCCTTTCTCTCCTGCCCAGAAGCCTCGCCTCAGGCAGGCCAGGTGGAGGAGGGAGGTTTGGAGCAATTAACATTTTTTGAACCAGGAGAAGAATATCATGCTCATAAAAGGAAAAACTTTTACACGAGCAAATATGTATAAACACACATACATCCATTCTCCATTCATACACACACATTTATACATACTTTATACATTCTTGCATGCCCCCTGCTACTTGTCTCATCCTTACATACTTACACACACACACACACACACACACACACACACACACACAGCCTACACTTACATATGCATATAATTTGGTGAATGAAGCATAAGTCCCCTGAGCAAGCTCTGCAGAGCGACTGTCAGTGCAGAAAGAACTTGCTCCTTCTAGATGAAGCATAAGTTTCAACATCTATTGCTAGAGAAAGAAAAAGCTCTACCCTTCTATTGCTAAAGGAATTTTAAAAACCCATCTCATCGTTTGAAGATCCTGCATGCTGCATTCTGCTTTCTCGGCAGGTCCTTCTCTCTTAGTCTCCTTTCTTTTTCTCCTTCTGCACTGTTATACTTTGTTGTCTGCTGTCTCTTCTGACTTTATTTTGGTTCTACCTGCTTTCCTCCTTCCTCCTTCCCCATCTACTTTAATTCCCCTCTCCTCTTTGTCTCTCTCCATCTGTCCATCTCCTCCTCTCTGTGTTCCACTCCCCTTTTGCCTCCTTAACATCATCTTTCCTAGTTTGTATGTACCTTTTCAGGAGAATAGATTGCATGCTAATCCAAAAGTCTGCAACAATTTCAAACATTAATTTGAATCAAAGATTGAAGAAGAAGATACAACAGAGATGTTTACATGTGTTTCCATTAACACTAATTATCCAACCTGACAGTCGTTGTATTTCACTTGCTCCCCAGGTTCATTGAGAGTTTAATACTATAATTATTTGTTCTAAGTTAACCTCGATGTTTTATGCAGGTAAATCCAGTCAATGTTTTATCTTCTGTCCTTGCACGTACAATAAGCTGTTCTTATCCAGTTTATGGCCTTTGGTTAATGGTTTTACAGCCTAAAGGAATATGTTCCTAACTTGTAAATCTATATCAATGCCTGTTTTCTCTCTAGTCCAATTAACTTGTGATATGTGAAGACTGGCAGAGTTCTCATTGCAGTTTTCATATCAGAGAGGGCTTTAATTGCAGTTCTTATTATAGAGGGCTCAATAATTACTAGCATAAATTTAGGAAATCTGATAGAATCATCATTAGGAATCAATAAATCATCTATTTGTCTATATTGCATCACTACAGTATGATGGGCCAATAACCAGGGATTGTAATATTAATCTATCAATAGCAAGAATCAATCCTGAGATCATTTGCTTAGGACCTTACCTCCAGAGCTAATTCATCGCACTCTATTCAAAATGGTGGACATCTCAGGAAAGTCATCTGCTAGTCTTAGCCTCCCCTAGATGGCTCTTGATAAATCCACAGCCTCATAAAGTGTATTTGTTTATTACTTGTTTACACCTTAAAATGTAGACTTTTGTGCACATATAACCTATACTCAGAAAAGGCAAAATTTAGTTAGATTCTACTCAATACATAATGTTACCCAATCTTCAAACCCTGTCTACCTCATGAAAATATATTATGACCTGAGAGTGCAGCTAAATCGTTTTCCAAAGTCTTTATTACATTTATGTGTTAATAGTATTTTTGGTGATTAGTATTATTATCATTAGTGATTTTTGGCTCACTAATACATTAGGTTGAGGCACAGTAGCCCTTTGAGGTTTGGAAGATGAAATCTGGGCCAGGGAATGGCTTTAAAACTGAGCTTGGTTACTTCATTCTATAATGCTTTTGAGGTAACTGAGGATGAACTTAGCGTACATCCATGAGAGTGAATCCAGATAGATCTCCCGAGTGCTCCTAAGAGCAAACTCAGATTCAGTTATGATGTTGGTAATATAGATGAGAGTGACATTCGACTGTCATCTCAGAAGTCATCCCACTTCAGAAATAAGTACTAAAATGTAAGGAGGGATTTTCTGATTATTTTTATTTCAGTTTAAGAGACGAGACATAATGAATTATTTTAGATTCTAGTGAAATTTGTATACAGATTGATTAGAGCATAGAATTGTGCTTCACTAATAATTTCATACCAAAAGAATGGAAGAAAGGGATCTTTTTCTCTCTGGGCACTGAGAGTGTGGAGAGAAATATTTTCCCTTAGAAAGCTGAGTGACTGTGAAAGGAAAAGGATTTATCTCTGTTACTTTTTGACTCGAGGCTCAAATGACCTGTCCTTAAGCAGATACTTTTGTAATGAGTTTGATGAGATAAGGTAGGGTCCAGGTCTCCAACCCCTTCTTCTAAAGGTCTGCAGAGCTAGGGTAATGGAGAGCCAGCTCAGAACAATGGCCTACATGAAGTTCTGTCACCCTTTGAGTGAACATGTGTGTGATACGTGTCTGAGTTTCCAGCCACACGGAGCCATGTATTAGGTCATAGTAATATTTACTTGAATATCAGTACTTTATTTATAAAACTATGCCAAATAAATAACTTTATGAATAGAAATGCGCACGTGGGAGTGCACACGCATACACACACGCATGTTTGTTCTAACAGCACTGTTTTGTGAAAAAAAGTTTCACTCCTGCATTTTAATATCTCACCTGTGATAATTCACACATTTTATTTTGTGTCTCCCATTTCTGCACTCAAAGTCAAAGCGATAATGGAGGCATTTGGGTCAGCTTTCGACATTTAAGATTTGTAAGTCTAGCCATAGTACAAAGAATTAGGAAAGTTAATGCCTAGCCTGATTTGGATGAAACTCAATGCAGGTTCACCCTACATTTATTTTGAAACTTTCCCTTCACATTCCATTATAATAATAGTAGTGAATCCTAGTCACTAAAATGAGCGTGAGGATAAAAAAAACATCTTGATAGCAACCAATGAATTTTTATCCTGAACATTTTGGTTTTGTCCTTTTATAAAGTCTTCATTGAATATCATGTGAAAGGAATATCACTAGGCATTGGAAACCCAGTGGGTGAATAGGATAACACACGATGTGTCTACAGATATTTAGAGAGGAGCAAGAGAAATAGAAGAGCGCTTTCTAACAACAAAATCCTAAAAGTAAGAAGAAGAGTTAACTACTGAGTCCTCTAGAAGCTCTCCATGGGGTGGAAATTCACACCTAATCTAGCTCATAGAGAATATGCAAAGCTTAGGCAAGGATCAAAGACTTGACTCAGAGATGGCTTTGAAAGAATATTCTAAGCAGAAACAAAGACATGGAAACTTCCACAGGGGCAGAGAGAATAAGGTGCATTTATATCTTGAGTCTCACTTAAGTAAGTGCCTGAAAGTCACTACCAAAATATGGGGACATTATCCCAAGGGTCATTCTGAGCTGATACAGAATTGTTGAAGGGGAATTTGGTAATGTAGAGCCTCCTGGGAAATGCATTTGTAGGAGCTGAGAGTAGAGGCAGGAATCCCATTAGGAGGAAATTGTTCAATGATCTAGGCACAAGGTGGTAAGACTAGAATGTAGGCTATAGCTGTGACAATAATGGAAGTCTGCACTTGATGGTAGTTAATGTTACCATTTCCACATCTCCAGCTCTAAGTGGTGAGTGTCTTTTTAAAGGGTTTCTTCATCTACAGTGACAGAATACCTTTACATATAGAATACTGGGATCGTTAACATTAGGAGGGAGAATTTCTTAGAAACTCAGTGTAATTCTTGAAATGACTACTAGGCTCTTTTAAAAGCAGAAATCCTAAGGAAGAGGAATTACTGTTGAACATTTAGTCCAGATGAACAGAAAGGTCAATACAATATCAGTAGTAAGGACACAAAGAGCTGGTTGGTGTCTTGTATTAAATTACAAGATGCCAGGATGCTGTAGTTCTGCTGCCAAGACTTTTTGGGACAAGGAAGGACCTTGTTGGAAACAGACTCTTTGCAGACTATATACACAACGAGTCCTAATCCAGTATGATCCTGTCCTTACATCAAAAGAGATACCCTCTGTGTAGAATTATCTCACCTCAACCTAAGAAACAAAGGAAACTAGGAGAGAGGCCTGGAACAGATGCTTTGTCCAAGCTTTAAGAGTATGGATAGCCCACACATAGCCAAACACAGAGTTTGGATTTCTAGCTTTGACAATTAGACCATAAAACATGTCTGTTCCTAAGTCACTCCGGCTATAGCACTATGTGATCGCGGTGGTCCCAGAAAACCAGTCCAACTTAACACCCGGGTGATTGGTAGAAAGAGGACTGGAAGGGAGGCAGCTGCATCTCAGAAATGTCCCATTTCTGAGTATGATGTGAGTCTACAGTCCATATGCATCCTGTTCTTGTTCGTTGTTTATACAACTGAATTATGTGGAGAAAGCATACTGGAAACGGAGCTGAGTGGATTCATGATGCTGAAGCAGACTATTGAGTTGATGGCTCTCTGGACTTTCTTTCTGGGGACTCCTGTATTGAATGATGTTCCTCCTTGTGTCATTACCCCTGTTCTTAGGTGTCTTTCATGATGTAATCACTAAGAGGCCATTGTTAAACTATATTGGCTCCTTCGATAAGTCCTACTGCCCCACTGTCCTTACTCCAAAAGCCTCATCTAGTTGTTTTACTTCTGTTACTGACCTGAAGAAGGTGAGGCTGCCCCGAAAGCAATTATCTTCTTGCATCCTTATGGTTTAATGACTTTATTGAACCCTGACATGTAGTGTGGAAGGAAGTGCATGTATCTTTTTTTTTTTTTTTTTTGGCTGGGAATTTTTTTATTTAGTGTTCTTATTCTTTTGTATAGTCTGGACACAAATCATATCAAATATATAAATAGGAAAGAGCGCTTTCAATTTTTTCAGGCTGTCTTCATTATGAAGTTGTTCCCTTCACTCTGTAGAAGCCACTTAATGTTATATAATATTGTTTGTCAGTTCCATCATAGCATTTCTTTTTTTTTTTATTAACTTGAGTATTTTTTTTTCTGTCTAATTTTTTTATCTTTATTAACTTGAGTATTTCTTATTTACATTTCTTTTTTTTTTTTATTAACTTGAGTATTTCTTATATACATTTCGAGTGTTATTCCCTTTCCCGGTTTCCGGGCAAACATCCCCCTCTCCCCTCCCCTTCCTTATGGGTGTTCCCCTCCCAACCCTCCCCCCATTGCCGCCCTCCCCCCACCAGTCTAGTTCACTGGGGGTTCAGTCTTAGCAGGACCCAGGGCTTCCCCTTTCACTGGTGCTCTTACTAGGATATTCATTGCTACCTATGAGGTCAGAGTCCAGGGTCAGTCCATGTATAGTCTTTAGGTAGTGGCTTAGTCCCTGGAAGCTCTGGTTGCTTGGCATTGTTGTACTTTTGGGGTCTCGAGCCCCATCAAGCTCTTCCAGTTCTTTCTCTGATTCCTTCAACGGGGGACCTATTCTCAGTTCAGTGGTTTGCTGCTGGCATTCGCCTCTGTATTTGCTGTATTCTGGCTGTGTCTCTCAGGAGCGATCTACATCCGGCTCCTGTCGGTCTGCACTTCTTTGCTTCATCCATCTTGTCTAATTGGGTGGCTGTATATGTATGGGCCACATGTGGGGCAGGCTCTGAATGGGTGCTCCTTCAGTCTCTGTTTTAATCTTTGCCTCTCCCTTCCCTGCCAAGGGTATTCTTTTTCCTCATTTAAAGAAGGAGTGAAGCATTCACATTTTGATCATCCGTCTTGAGTTTCGTTTGTTCTAGGGATCTAGGGTAATTCAAGCATTTGGGCTAATAGCCACTTATCAATGAGTGCATACCATGTATGTCTTTCTGTGAATGGGTTAGCTCACTCAGGATGATATTTTCCAGTTCCAACCATTTGCCTACGAATTTCATAATCTCGTTGTTTTTGATAGCTGAGTAATATTCCATTGTGTAGATATACCACATTTTCTGAATCCATTCCTCTGTTGAAGGGCATCTGGGTTCTTTCCAGTTTCTGGCTATTATAAATAAGGCTGCGATGAACATAGTGGAGCACGTGTCTCTTTTGTATGTTGAGGAATCTTTTGGGTATATGCCCAAGAGAGGTATAGCTGGATCCTCAGGCAGTTCAATGTCCAATTTTCTGAGGAACCTCCAGACTGATTTCCAGAATGGTTTTACCAGTCTGCAATCCCACCAACAATGGAGGAGTGTTCCTCTTTCTCCACATCCTCGCCAGCATCTGCTTTCACCTGAGTTTTTGATCTTAGCCATTCTCACTGGTGTGAGGTGAAATCTCAGGGTTGTTTTGATTTGCATTTCCCTTATGACTAAAGATGTTGAACATTTCTTTAGGTGTTTCTCAGCCATTCGGCATTCCTCAGCTGTGAATTCTTTGTTTAGCTCTGAACCCCATTTTTTAATAGGGTTATTTGTTTCCCTGCGGTCTAACTTCTTGAGTTCTTTGTATATTTTGGATATAAGGCCTCTATCTGTTGTAGGATTGGTAAAGATCTTTTCCCAATCTGTTGGTTGCCGTTTTGTCCTAACTACAGTGTCCTTTGCCTTACAGAAGCTTTGCAGTTTTATGAGATCCCATTTGTCGATTCTTGATCTTAGAGCGTAAGCCATTGGTGTTTTGTTCAGGAAATTTTTTCCAGTGCCCATGTGTTCCATATGCTTCCCTAGTTTTTCTTCTATTAGTTTGAGTGTGTCTGGTTTGATGTGGAGGTCCTTGATCCACTTGGACTTAAGCTTTGTACAGGGTGATAAGGATGTATCGATCTGCATTCTTCTACATGTTGCCCTCCAGTTGAACCAGCACCATTTGCTGAAAATGCTATCTTTTTTCCATTGGATGGTTTTGGCTCCTTTGTCAAAAATCAAGTGACCATAGGTGTGTGGGTTCATTTCTGGGTCTTCAATTCTATTCCATTGGTCTATCTTTCTGTCTCTGTACCAATACCATGCAGTTTTTATCACTATTGCTCTGTAATACTGCTTGAGTTCAGGGATAGTGATTCCCCCTGAAATCCTTTTATTGTTGAGGATAGCTTTAGCTATCCTGGGTTTTTTGTTATTCCAGATGAATTTGCAAATTGTTCTGTCTAACTCTTTGAAGAATTGGATTGAATTTTGATGGGGATTGCATTGAATCTGTAGATTGCTTTTGGTAAAATGGCCATTTTTACTATATTAATCCTGCCAATCCATGAGCATGGAAGATCTTTCCATCTTCTGAGGTCTTCTTCAATTTCTTTCCTCAGTGTCTTGAAGTTCTTATTGTACAGATCTTTTACTTGCTTGGTTAAAGTCACACCGAGGTACTTTATATTATTTGGGTCTATTATGAAGGGTGTCGTTTCCCTAATTTCTTTCTCGGCTTGTTTCTCTTTTGTATAGAGGAAGGCAACTGATTTATTTGAGTTAATTTTATACCCAGCCACTTTGCTGAAGTTGTTTATCAGCTTTAGTAGTTCTCTGGTGGAACTTTTGGGATCACTTAAATATACTATCATGTCATCTGCAAATAGTGATATTTTGACCTCTTCTTTTCTGATCTGTATCCCCTTGATCTCCTTTTGTTGTCTGATTGCTCTGGCTAGAACTTCAAGAACTATATTGAATAAGTAGGGAGAGAGTGGGCAGCCTTGTCTAGTCCCTGATTTTAGTGGGATTGCTTCAAGTTTCTCTCCATTTAGTTTAATGTTAGCAACTGGTTTGCTGTATATGGCTTTTACTATGTTTAGGTATGGGCCTTGAATTCCTATTCTTTCCAGGACTTTTATCATGAAGGGGTGTTGAATTTTGTCAAATGCTTTCTCAGCATCTAATGAAATGATCATGTGGTTCTGTTCTTTCAGTTTGTTTATATAATGGATCACGTTGATGGTTTTCCGTATATTAAACCATCCCTGCATGCCTGGGATGAAGCCTACTTGATCATGGTGGATGATTGTTTTGATGTGCTCTTGAATTCGGTTTGCCAGAATTTTATTGAGTATTTTTGCGTCGATATTCATAAGGGAAATTGGTCTGAAGTTCTCTTTCTTTGTTGTGTCTTTGTGTGGTTTAGGTAAAAGAGTAATTGTGGCTTCGTAGAAGGAATTCGGTAGTGCTCCATCTGTTTCAATCTTGTGGAATAGTTTGGATGATATTGGTATGAGGACTTCTATGAATGTTTGATAGAATTCTGCACTAAACCCGTCTGGACCTGGGCTCTTTTTGGTTGGGAGACCTTTAATGACTGCTTCTATTTCCTTAGGAGTTATGGGGTTGTTTAACTGGTTTATCTGTTCCTGATTTAACTTCGATACCTGGTATCTGTCTAGGAAATTGTCCATTTCCTGAAGATTTTCAAGTTTTGTTGAATATAGGTTTTTATAGTAAGATCTGATGATTTTTTGAATTTCCTCTGAATCTGTAGTTATGTCTCCCTTTTCATTTCTGATTTTGTTAATTTGGACGCACTCTCTGTGTCCTCTCGTTAGTCTGGCTAAGGGTTTATCTATCTTGTTGATTTTCTCAAAGAACCAACTTTTGGTTCTGTTGATTCTTTCTATGGTCCTTTTTGTTTCTACTTGGTTGATTTCAGCTCTGAGTTTGATTATTTCCTGCCTTCTACTCCTCCTGGGTGTATTTGCTTCTTTTTGTTCTAGAGCTTTTAGGTGTGCTGTCAAGCTGCTGACATATACTCTTTCCTGTTTCTTTCTGCAGGCACTCAGCGCTATGAATTTTCCTCTTAGCACAGCTTTCATTGTGTCCCATAAGTCTGAGTATGTTGTACCTTCATTTTCATTAAATTCTAAAAAGTTTTTAATTTCTTTCTTTATTTCTTCCTTGACCAGGTTATCATTGAGTAGAGCATTGTTCAATTTCCACGTATATGTGGGCATTCTTCCCTTAATGTTATTGAAGACCAGTTTTAGGCCGTGGTGGTCCGATAGCACGCATGGGATTATTTCCATCTTTCTGTACCTGTTGAGGCCCGTTTTTTGACCAATTATATGGTCAATTTTGGAGAAAGTACCATGAGGAGCTGAGAAGAAGGTATATCCTTTTGCTTTAGGATAGAATGTTCTATAAATATCCGTTAAGTCCATTTGGCTCATGACTTCTCTTAGTCTGTCGACATCACTGTTTAATTTCTGTTTCCATGATCTGTCCATTGATGAGAGTGGTGTGTTGAAATCTCCCACTATTATTGTGTGAGGTGCAATGTGTGTTTTGAGCTTTAGTAAGGTTTCTTTTACGTATGTAGGTGCCCTTGTATTTGGGGCATAGATATTTAGGATTGAGAGTTCATCTTGGTGGATTTTTCCTTTGATGAATATGAAGTGTCCTTCCTTATCTTTTTTGATGACTTTTAGTTGGAAATTGATTTTATTTGATATTAGAATGGCTACTCCAGCTTGCTTCTTCTGACCATTTGCTTGGAAAGTTGTTTTCCAGCCTTTCACTCTGAGGTAGTGTCTGTCTTTGTCTCTGAGGTGTGTTTCCTGTAGGCAGCAGAATGCAGGGTACTCGTTGCGTATCCAGTTTGTTAATCTATGTCTTTTTATTGGGGAGTTGAGGCCATTGATATTGAGAGATATTAAGGAATAGTGATTATTGCTTCCCGTTATATTCATATTTGGATGTAAGGTTATGTTTGTGTGCTTTCATTCTCTTTGTTTTGTTGCCAAGACGATTAGTTTCTTGCTTCTTCTAGGGTATAGCTTGCCTCCTTATGTTGGGCTTTACCATTTATTATCCTTTGTAGTGCTGGATTTGTAGAAAGATATTGTGTAAATTTGGTTTTGTCATGGAATATCTTGGTTTCTCCATCAATGTTAATTGAGAGTTTTGCTGGATACAGTAACCTGGGCTGGCATTTGTGTTCTCTTAGGGTCTGTATGACATCAGTCCAGGATCTTCTGGCCTTCATAGTTTCTGGCGAGAAGTCTGGTGTGATTCTGATAGGTCTGCCTTTATATGTTACTTGACCTTTTTCCCTTACTGCTTTTAATATTCTTTCTTTATTTTGTGCATTTGGTGTTTTGACAATTATGTGATGGGAGGTGTTTCTTTTCTGGTCCAATCTATTTGGAGTTCTGTAGGCTTCTTTTATGTCTATGGGTATCTCTTTTTTTAGGTTAGGGAAGTTTTCTTCTATGATTTTGTTGAAGATATTTACTGGTCCTTTGAGCTGGGAGTCTTCACTCTCTTCTATACCTATTATCCTTAGGTTTGATCTTCTCATTGAGTCCTGGATTTCCTGTATGTTTTGGACCAGTAGCTTTTTCCGCTTTACATTATCCTTGACAGTTGAGTCAATGATCTCTATGGAATCTTCTGCTCCTGAGATTCTCTCTTCCATCTCTTGTATTCTGTTGGTGAAGCTTGTATCTACAGCTCCTCGTCTCTTCTTTTGGTTTTCTATATCCAGGGTTGTTTCCCTGTGTTCTTTCTTGATTGCTTCTATTTCCATTTTTAATTCCTTCAACTGTTTGATTGTGTTTTCCTGGAATTCTTTCAGGGATTTTTGTGTCTCCTCTCTATGGGCTTCTGCTTGTTTATTTATGTTTTCCTGGAATTCTTTCAGGCATTTTTGCGATTCCTCTCTGTAGGCTTCTACTTGTTCTCTAAGGGAGTTCTTCACGTCTTTCTTGAAGTCCTCCAGCATCATGATCAAAAATGATTTTGAAACTAGATCTTGCTTTTCTGGTGTGTTTGGATATTCCATGTTTGTTTTGATGGGAGAATTGGGCTCTGATGGTGCCATGTAGTCTTGGTTTCTGTTGCTTGGGTTCCTGCGCTTGCCTCTCGCCATCAGATTATCTCTAGTGTTACTTTGTTCTGCTATTTCTGACAGTGGCTAGACTGTCCTATAAGCCTGTGTGTCAGGAGTGCTGTAGACCTGTTTTCCTCTCTTTCAGTCAGTTATGGGGACAGAGTGTTCTGCTTTCAGGCGTGTAGTTTTTCCTCTCTACAGGTCTTCAGCTGTTCCTGTGGGCCTGTGTCTTGAGTTCACCAGGCAGCTTTCTTGCAGCAGAAAAGTTGGTCTTACCTGTGGTCCTGAGGCTCAAGTTCGCTCGTGGGGTGCTGCCCACGGGCTCTCTGCAGCGGCAGCAACCAGGAAGACCTGTGCCGCCCCTTCCGGGAACTTCAGTGCACCAGGGTTCCAGATGGTCTTTGGCTTTTTCCTCTGGCGTCCGAGATGTGTGTGCAGGGAGCAGTCTCTTCTGGTTTCCCAGGCTTGTCTGCCTCTCTGAAGGTTTAGCTCTCCCTCCCACGGGATTTGGGTGCAGAGAACTGTTTATCCGGTCTATTTCCTTCAGGTTCCTGTGGTGTCTCAGGCAGGGGTCCTGCCGCTCCTGGGCCCTCCCCCACGGGAGCCCAGAGGCCTTATAGTTTCCTCTTGGGCCAGGGATGTGGGCAGGGGTGAGCAGTGTTGGTGGTCTCTTCTGCTCTGCAGCCTCAGGAGTGCCCACCTGACCAGGCGGTTGGGTCTCTCTCTCACCGGGTCTGGGAGCAGAGAGCTGCTGCTGGCCGGGATCCGCGGGTGTGCATGTGTCTTAAACACATAATTTAATATCTTTTTGAGCATACATGTTTCATCTGAATGTTGACTTTCATTTAGCCAGAGTGCAGATCGAGGTGACTGTGCTCCATGAGACTCCCCCAAATCTACTTCATTTAGTGTTTTCTTGCAGTGACAAGCACCAATTTTTCCACCATAGATTTTTCTGTCGTAAGTTGAATTTTTATATTAATTATAGTATTAATGTTTACTATTTTTTTTTGTTCAACTCCAATCTTTTAAGAGTATAAGACTCATCCATTTTGTGGCAACTCACTTTTCTCTCTTTTAAAAATACGTTTATAATAATACACATTTGAACTTTCTTTTTTTTTAAAATTTGTACTACTAGTGGTTGAATACATGTGCTAGACCCGCAACCTACTGCTGAGCTGTCATGGCTCCCAACTTTTAACTTAAAAATTGATGCAGCGTCTCACTAAGTTGTCCATCCTTGACTGAGTTCCCTCTGCTATAGGCGAGAATGAACTTGGGGTACCCTTATCCCGAGTAGCTAAAGTCAAAGGCTTACCCCATCAGGTGTGGGTTCCATTTGAGATCTTCAATAAGTTGGAATTCTTTCTATTTTTGTGCTGTTTAAATAAAACCAACATGAGTTTTCCTATGCATCATTTTGTTAAATATGCCAAGACATCATGTGGGGTATAAATAGTGTCTATATACATGCAGATTTAGTATATATCAGTGACATATATACTGATATATATAAGAGACTTCACATTGCCTCACTAGGAACATCCCAGGCATTGTTCATCCGTGTATTTCTGCCTCTCTCAGTGATTGAAGAGCCTTTGTGTCATTATGGTTTTTGGTTGACATGTCCATTATTTTGGGATGATTCTTACCAAATATCTAGATTATTTAATCCACAAATGACAAGAGCTTTATCCTCCCAGACTGTACTCTTGGTACCTCCTTCCTCCCACAAACCTATGTAATTCAGACAACATTGCTTTAGTCTTCTCTCCAGTGGGTCCTGTCAACCTTCACACTAAGTTATAGAATGTGGTCATTGAGGGACACTTAGTTTTCTTGCCACCTGGTCAGAAGTGGGTCTGGCTCAGTAATCCCCCAAGCTTTTACCTGTAAAGTTTAGCCTGTCTAGGGTAGTATCAAATTACATATACAAAATAAAAAGTGTTATTAAGAATTAAGAGAATAATAATGTAAGTACAAAATATCAATCTTCCTGTTGTTTTATCATAAATATTACAGTTTGGTACAATTGGTTTAAAATATAGGAAACACACCACTGAAATACAAGAATTAAGAATTCCTCATTGTGGTGCAGACTCTCAATGTGTTTTCACCAATTCATTGATCCAGAGCATATATAAGTAATAATGCTTATAGAAAATATGGGCAATTTGATTTATTACTAACAAGTGTGATTTATCTATCTGACTATACCTAATAACTGAAAGTGTGTACTCTCAAGCTGGTGTGGAACATTTAAAGCTCCACTGTGTCCTCCCACCATGAAAACTGGACACATGGAGCAGGGAACAGCTCAATCAGAGTTCATAAAAATAGGAGACTGTGTTGTTCGTCCTACAGGGTATACATGTGCATGTGCATGCACGTGCGTGCACACACACACACACACACACACACACACACACACATCTATTTACATTCCCTTTCAGAGTAGAGGCATCTGGCACATGAAAGGAAATTGCTTAAGGCAAGGAACTGTCTTCCTGTAGAGGTGATTTCAGAATTCTAGAACCTATGGAGAATAGGGAAAAACCTTATATTCTGTCTTCTGTGTACTATAAATTATATTTGACAGATCATTATCAAAGTGGTGTGTGTGTGCGCGCGCGTGTGTGTGTGTGCACGCATGTGTGTGTGTTTAGATGTATGTTCACATGGAGGTATATATGTACATTTGTGTCCATACATGTGTGTACGTATGCTATGTACATGTGTATGCATTCACATGCAAGCACATGATGTGTGCATGTTCATTTATGTGAATGAATGTATGTGCATATGCTACGTGAATACACACTAAGTTGAATGCATTCATGTGTACTCACAAGCTTAATGTATGTATATGTTTACATTTTTTGCCTCCTTGTGTGCAGAGATATTACCTTTGGTACTGTACAGATGCCTCACCTATCATTTAAAGAGTCTATGGCCTATGGCTTAGGCAGGAAATGGAAGTGGGACATCAAGAGAAGAAAGAATTCTGGGAGATAAATGGCAGGGAGTGGAATCTGAAAAGAGGTGAGGAGACAGACAAATGGTAGCATGTGTAGGTTAATGTAAGTGGGTATCTTTTGTTATGGTTTAGTCAGAGTAGAACCTAGCTATATAGACAAGGTATTTTTAAATATTATTTGAGTCTGAGTCTTATTTCTGGGAATATGGGGTTGGGAGGCACAACTGGCACTTAACTTCAACACATGTCTTCATGTGTTTTCACAAGCTATGTGCATACTGTGCACATTTGTGTACTTGAAGGCATGTGCTAGTATGTATGTGCATTCACATATGCACAAGGCTTGATTTCCCTACTGAACTCAGTCTCTACTGCATCTCCTCAGTGTGCCTTGTTGTGTGAGTCTGTCTCTGCAGGCTCTTGAGAGGCTGCTGTTATAACTCTCTCAGTCATTAATCTTTTGGAAAGCCCCATCACTGATGTCAAACAGAAAAATGAATTTCAGTGTGCACAAAAATATAATATTAACATATAGCTAGAGGATATTGTTCCTAATTGTCCTTTTTTTAAAAATGGAGATATAATTTGTTTCATAACTGCTTAAATTTATCTTACAGTGGTTTGAAATGTTTTAATTGCAGAGTGAAGTCCATTTGAGGATTGAAAACTGATAAACAATTCTGGAACCAGGACAGTCATGAGAAACTCCCACTCCTTTGTTTCATTTTCCATGCATATCAGTTTCAGTAATTTCTTCTCCTCTGTTTCCTTATACTGGGCTAAGCAGTCCTTTGCAATGGAAATGCTTGTTACTGGGGAGCTAGTGAAGACCAGATGCTTTGTCAGTGGACCTGGGAAGAGACCCTCAGGTGTATCTTTCTCCCCAACTCCCAGAAGACCCTGTGCCCATTGTGGGCAGACTTTATTTTCGTGTTGAAACTCTGTTAAACACTAAATTGTACAATTAAGTTGACACTTTACAATAATCAAATTCACACAGATATTTAACCCTGAAACAGTTCATAGTACTTTGTTAGCTAGAAAAATTTTTGTGAAAATATAAGGTGAAAAAATGACATTTGCTGTAACTGGAGGAGACCATTCTCCCAACAAATACCGTGAGTAGGAAAAAGCTGTTGGGTTTTCTTTGAATTTGTCATACCTACCAGTAGATGGCACTACATATTCAATCTTATGGGAAGAATGGGAGGCATTATAATATCCCCTACCAACCAGGGGCAGGAAGTGCTCCCCAAATCCCCAGACAAAACCTTAGACCTCTTGTTTGCAAAGCACTTTTGTTTCATAGCACTTCTAAACAGCTCCCTTTATTCAACTTGAATGCTACTAAATATTTTCACTTCTCTGAGTCAGAAAAATGGTCAATGAGATCAAATAGAAGAAATGTAAACCAGGTCTATGTTAGATATTTAATTCACATGTGTAGATTATGTGGGGGAGGAGGGTCATTTTTCTACTAAAACAGTAAGAATGCTTCAGCTTCTCTTCAAATCAGGCTATTTTATCTTTTTAGCTTATCAAATAAAAAAGAGCAGCTTAGGTATAGAACATACAGTGCTTTTGTGGAAGAAGTAGAATGCTGCCATGGTGGAACAGAACCCTGGTTGCATCCAAAGACTGAACAGAAAGGGTCAGCATGGCTAAAATGCCAGGCATAGAGAAGCAAGGCGAAGGTTTGAACAGTGAGTCAGCATCTTCCCTAAGTATGACCCAGCATCTTCCCGAGACCTCAGCCAGCCCTCAGGGATGCTGCCCCAGGAAGCACACTGGCTCACAGTAAATATGGTTCTAAGTTACAGGGCCTAAGAGGAAAAGAAGTAATCAGGCTTTGTCTGATGCATATTGTTCTCAATGCTCAGAGGACAGGTAAGATGACTAGCTGTTCACATGCAAAGCGTGGGGAATGGAACAGCATCCTGAGTATTAAGCAAGACACTTCAGGACATTATTCTTTGTTATGCTTTGTCCAGAGACAAAGGTGAGGCATGCTCTTTTTGTAGGGCTACAGTTTAACATTGCCTAGGTAATGATGCCAAAAGTAGATGATTATGTTTTTCATTATTGGGTGCATTTATTTCATGAATATCAATCTGGAATTAGAGTAAAGTGTCTATCTCGTTCAGCTTAAACTATATCTGAATTAGGAGATGATTTTCCTAATGTTTCAATGTTGTTTGGCCAAAATATTTTTCCTTTCTTTTCTTTTCTTTTCTTTTCTTTTCTTTTCTTTTCTTTTCTTTTCCTTTCTTTTCTTTTCTTTCCTTTCCTTTCCTTTCCTTCCTTCCTTCCTTCCTTCCTTCCTACTTTTTTATACTTAATTAATTTATCATTTCATTTTGTTTTCCTATTTGTTTAGTTCTTTTCTTCTTTATTTATTCACTTTAAATTCTGATCAATATCCCCCCCAATCCAGTCCCCCTTTCCATGAGTTCCTCCCCCATACTCCCTCCCATTCTCCTCTGAGAAAGTGGAGGCCCCCACTAGGTATCCCACCCCTACCCTAGCACATCAAGGTCCCTTAGGTCTAGGTGCTTCTCCCACTGAGGCAAGACAAGGCAGCCAAGCAAAAGAACATATTCCACTGATAGGCAATAGCTTTAGGGATAGCTTCTGTTTCAATTGTTCAGGACCTACACGAAGATGAAGTTGCACATCTGCTACATATGAGCAGTAGTGGGTGGGTAGGTCCAGGCCACGTATGCTCTTTTGTTGGTGGTTCAGTCTCTGAGAGCCCTCAAAAGTCCAGGTTATAGACCCTGTTGGTCTTCCTGTGATGTTCCTATCCCTTCATGCTCTTCAATCCTTGCTCCAACTCTTCCATAAGAGTCCCCAAGCTCCATCCAATGTCTGGTTATGAGTATCTGTATCTCTCTAAGTCTCTCTACTGGGTAGAGACTCTCAGAGGAAGGCCATGCTGATCTCCTGTCTGTAAGAATAACAAAGTCAGGGATTGGTACTTGCCCATTGAGAAGGTCTCAAGTTGGGTTGGTTATTGCTTGGATGTTTCTCCTGTTTCTGCTCCATCCTCTGTCCCTGCATTTCCTGTGACAGGATTAATCCTGGATGAATATTTCGTGGGTGTGTTGGTGTTCCTATCATGCCACTGGAGTTTCTGCATGGCTACAGGAGGTGGCCTCTTCAGGTTCTATATCCCCATTGCTATGAGTCTCAGCTAAGGTCACCCATATTGATTCTTGAAAGTCTCTAGCACATCCTTGACATACCTCTAATCCCCTACCCCCTACAGCTGCAGATTTCTATTTATTCTCATGGCTGACTGGCAGTCTTCCTTGATTCTCCCCACACCTGATCCTAAATTCCACCTCATTCTCCTCCCCATCCTCTCTTCCACCCATTTCCCTCCCTCCATCTGCCTCCTATGACAATTTTCTTCTCCCTCTTCTAAGTTTAATTCAAGCATCCTTGCTTGTGTCTTCTTTCTTGTTTAGCTGCTTTGGGTCTGTGGAATGTAGTGTGAGTAACCTGCATTTTATGGCTAATATACTCTTATAAGTGAGTACATACCATTCATTTACTTTGGGGTCTAGGTTACTTCACTCGGAATAATACTTTCAAGTTCCATCCATTTGCTTCCAAACTTCATGCTATCTCTGCTTTTCATAGCTGAGTAGCATTCCATTGAGTAGATCTACCATTTCCTTTATCCATTCTTCAGTTGAAGGACATCTAAGTTGTTTCCAGTTCCTAGCTATCATGAATAAAAGTGCTGTGAACTGTTACCTTTCAGATGTACAAATATATATGTATATATGAGTTTATAAAGGTGAATTGCTCTGTCTTCCTAGAAGCATGATGCTTAACTGGCTAATTTAATATGATGATAAAGTAAAAACCTTGTGGATTTAAACTGTGGGAAAGGGAAACTGTTAAAACCCAATCTTACAACAAAATGTTCTATCCATCTGCTTGTAAAGGGCCTGTGGTTTCATGGGCAGGAAGGAAGGGACTCAGAGGAAGGAAGAGGCAGTCAAGCAGGACTTGGTATGGGTGGGTACCAGCCATTCTCCCAACATTCTACTATCTCTTTCTGCTATGCACTGTGGTGCCTCATTAGTTTCTCCTCTTCACTCACAGTCTGGTTTTAGCATGTAGAATTTGAAGCACAATGCTTCAGCATAATCCAGAATAGGCAGGCTGAAAACAAGACACATCTAACTTTATCATTTTCATCTTGAAAAATTCATTAAATGTTTAAGAAGTCAGGCCTTCAATTTAGAAATTAACAGTTGCTTGGAAACTAATATAGTGATTGTAGACAATACTAGAGTAAGAGTCCCACATTCTGAAGTTTTCTACAGGCACTGTCACTAATTTGTAACAGTTTTCTCCCTCTCTCACTGCTTTGTAGTTCGAATACTTCCTACAACCAAGTACTGTAAGACAAGGAAGAACACAACCTCAGCTCCCGCAGTCATTCACAAGCTACTCAGAGAGGCAGTCAGGCAGAAATAAACATGTTAAAATGAGATCAATTATCTTAAATGAGAGTGTAGAGTGTACTTTGAAACACAGAGGAGACAACAAAATCAGCCCAGGACAACCTTAGTAGACAAGTGGGAAGAAATGCTTTAAGTAGAAAAGTGATCTTTCTTGTCTTACCAACACTCCTGTGTATGACCCTTGTGTTTGAAAATAGTAGACAGGACAAAAGTGATTGGTTCTGACATTTGGCAGGTTATCCTAATGGCCACTGATCTAGTTGTTAGTGCTGTGACAAAACACCATGCTCAAAACTATATGGCAAAGGGGTGTTTACTTCATGTACATGTCTGTATTGTAATCCATCATATGAAGATTTCAGACAAAGAAGTCAAGACAGGAATACGAATTCAGAGACTGAAACAGATGCCATGGAGAAACACTACTTGGTACCTTGGTTGTATTTCTCAGCCTGCTTTATTATACAACTCAAAGTTATCTGCTCTAGAGTACCCTGACCTGCAGTGGGCTGAGCCCTCCCACACCAGTTAATTTGTAGAGGACTTGGCTAACTTACACAAAATTTGGGCTTGATTTCCTGGTCTGGATTAATCAGGTCATAGTGCCCATTAACCTATAATTTCAGATCTGAGAAAGTAGGCACAGCAAGATTAGAAATTCAAGGCCATCTTCTGCTAGAGAGTAAGTTAGAGGCCACCGTGAGCTATAAGAATCCAAAAACCAAACCAAAAAACAAAAGAACACACACACACACACACACACACACACACACACACACACACACCACACACACACACACACACACCACTACCACCACCACCACCACCACCAACAACAAAATCCCTGTGTGGTAAGGAGAGGCACTAAAGAATTTTAAGCACATGATACCATAATAAAAGCTGTTTTATACATCAGTAACCAATACATATATTGGAAATGAATATAAGATCAGAGTAAGTTTAAAATCAAGACAGACACAGGGAAGTTTGTTACAACATTTTATGCTATGTCTAGTACAAGTAGTAGTGGTAGTAGGGGTAGTAGGGCCATTGGAGTCAACTTACAGATGCAATGACTAAATAACCAATCACTGTCTACCAGCTATCTATGGGCATCTAAATAAGACTTGAGGGAAAATCTCCAACAATTTATGATTTCATGGCTCTAAAATGCAATACAACAACATTAAGTGTTATAAAATTATTGGTAGAAATACTGGCTCTCAGAAAGTTGCTATTGTATATAACAAAGGCCAGTTAGTGGTTAACAAAGAATCATGGGACTTCCAGCCCCTCCTTGACCTCACCTTTTATAGAACCATCTAACATATTGACCTTTGTTTGTTTTGCACATCAGAAGACAGTTTCCATGCCTGTTCAGCTCATGATCCATGTAGTACCATCTTTTGTTTGTTTCACATTTTCTTTTTTCAAAGACATTCAAGCACTCTTATGCGTTGATCTTTGTTTTATTTCCATCTGCTTTCTGTTCACTTTGGATTCCTTATTCTCAAGATGCTAAAAAAATAATCTATTTGTCTCACATCATCTGAAAATATAGTGCTCTTCCTCATAATTACACCCTTGCAATCATACATAAAGTCAAATGCCTATCACTTCCACAGAAACAACAGAAAACCATGGAATAGACAATAATGATAATTTAAAAATACCACAGTAACTTCCAATGTGAAACATACAGTGATAGCTTTAATAAGGAATGCATGAGCTATTTTACTGAGGGAAATAAAAGATGGCTTGAGTTAATGAAGCTGAGCACCATATTTCTGCATGAGAAGGCTGAATATTCTTAAGTGTGTCTGTCTAAACTTGTAAGTTTAATGGAATTAGAATAAAGTTTCAATTAGAATCTTTTTAGCATGATAAAATAACCTTAAAATCCTTTACAACAGCACTAAGGAATAATCAACAAATGCAAAAGTGTTGAATGCATATTATACTCATTGATCAATATTTAGAAAAATGCAAGGGGTCTTGGGTTGGGTCATATGGAGCTAGAACTTGTGATGAGTGTTCATATGTAGATAGTATGTCAAGTGTACTCCAAGGAGAGAGCAGTAAAGAATGGATGTGCAGAAAAGAAAAAGTTTACAAGGTAAATATCTGGTTGGATTGTAGACTTCTGATGGGAAAATGTCACACTCAATGGTGTGAAAACTGTTCATGAAAGAGAAATACGTTTCCTTGCTGCTGCTGCTTCTTTGCTGTTGTTGTTAGACAAGGGCTTGCTATACAACCCAGTCAACATGGAACTTTCTATGTAGACGAGGCTACATAGAGAACTCAAAGAACTCAAACTCAAAGAAGATTCAACTCAAAGAAGATGAAACTCAAAGAGATTCAACTCTCTGTGCCCTCTGAGTTCTGCAAATAAACATGTGTGACACCATACCTATTCCATACCTTTTAGTCTTCCAATGGTCTGCAGTATACAAACAGGAAGATTGTAACATTGGAGGAAGAGGGCTCATTTCTCAGATGCCTCCTGTAAGGAGGCTCCAGTCACTGTTGAGAAAGATGTAGTCTCATAACCCAAAAACAGTTACATTCATAGAATCTGAGGGACAGTTTCTGATAAAAGAGGAGCTTTAGTAGTAATAATTTATATGAAATGTCATAATTTTTACAGCTTTCAACAGAACTCAACAATTGAAAGCAGTTCTCAGCATAACTGGATACAAAATTAACATTCAGATATAAGACTTTCCAAATACTGGTGAGATACAAATAGAAAGAGAAAGAAAGATAAGATGATGTTCATTGTATAAAACATTTTAAAGTGTTTAAAACTAAATTAAACAAATTCCAAACATTAGTAACGTTAGCACTTTAAACCTTAGTAAAATAACTAAAAGAAGTCTTCCCAAGTCAAATGATTTAAAAGTCAGACAGAATACTTTAGTTATTGGGGAAAAAATAATTAAGCAATAAGGTGTTGAATAAAAGGCAGGTGTAGTCTCAACTACCAGAAAGGCTCATGAAAGATACTAACTTGAGTGGTCGGGAGTATCAAAGTCACCTAATCAAAGTACCAGTTGTTATCTAGAAAAAAAATTAAGGAAGGAACAAAGGAAGGAAGGTAGAAGATAAAAAAGAAAGAAACAAACATACAAACAAAAAAAGAAAAAGAGATTAATTGTAGTCAACTGCTCAGTTATTAAGATGCTAAAAAAAAACCTAGTAAGTGTCCAAGTGCTTATAATTACTAATAATAAGAGCTCATAAGTGTTCATCAATAAGAACTTAAAAAATACAGAATAAATATATATGACTGCTGTGGTGAGATGTCATTATGTGTATATGATATGTACCTCCAAAATGTTCTAGAGTGAAGAGCTTGGTCCAACCGATGGGTCAGATCAACAAGAGTAATTTTGTCTATGAGAGTTTTAAACAAACCAAGGGCTAATCTATTAATTTGAGGTGGTGACTGGTAATAGCCACATTGCTATGAGTGCATATGGTCCCTTGTTCTTCTAAACCTTAATATTAATCACCATGGGAGAAACAGATTTGTCTCCCTGATGTAAGGTGTGTTGAATCTCTTGGCCATGCTTTCCCTCTCTGATATGATACTCTATGCTACAAGCTTAAAGTAGCTCAGAATGGCCATGAGAAACATGTAGAATATACTTATAAACTCTGTGCTTTTTATCCTTGTTCTCTCTGTTTCTCTGTCTTGGTCACTTTCTGTTTGTGTCTGTCAGTGTCTATCTCTATCTGTCTTATCCTGTTTCTGTCTCGTTCCCTCTCTCTCACCTCTTATTTTTCTTTCTTCTCCTCTCTTCCCATGTCTGGCTAGAGGCTGTTCATCCCTTCATCAATCTTATGTATCAATTGTATGCTTCAATCTTGCCTTTCTAGATAGACTCTCTCTTACAACTATGTACAATGCTCAGCCCCAATCACTGAGAACTAAATGTTTAGGAACTCAGGAAATCCCTATGCCTTAGATTAATAAATTCTGTTATTTATATTGGCTAATCCATATGGCCAGTTCACTAGACCTACGATAAAATTTGACCAAGGGAACTGTAGCCATACATGGTTTCTGTGTCTCCTAACACAGAATGCTGCTTTGAATTTTAATATTCTTGAACCTTCACTTTAGCTCTTTCTGATGTATCAGAGGCTGACTCAAGTGTCCCAGCTATATACATGAGCTCTAAAGTAAGGTCTGTATCCTCTACATTATAGCAGGATTTGTATTGTGGCTTGTAAAATCCTCCCCTCCATAATATACTATGGGCTGTTCAAGAGAATCATTAAGAAGAAATGTTTCAAATTGAAGATGCTGCCCAACATGATATAAAAGGGAATGGTGTCCTTGGTCCAGTCAGTATTCTATCATCCCATGAGCACTTATTTAAAACCCTACTTCTAAAGTGTTCAAAGAGTAGAACCCACTTGTCTTCTCCCCATTTATAGGCTATACTGTTCCATTCTGGATTACTACTTCCATTCAATTTGCCTCTTGAAATAAATCCTGCTCAAGTGCTGTGTCTTTTGGCTGAATTCTTCTTTTAAGTAAATAATAAACTAGAAGAAATCTTTGCTCCATATAGAAATTTGAAAGACCATCCACGAAGTGAAAAGGAATTAGCTTTGTGCAATTTTGAAAATTCTCAGCTCATCCAACCCATAAAAGAGTCTAAAGTAGGAGTGTGACTACCAGGAAAGGGGGCTCTGAAGAAGTGCAAGACTCACACTGGACATTTTACTCATTTCTCAGGAAGAGAGTTACTCAAATGTGCAGAGGGTTCTATAGTGTAGGCGTGACTTATGGGTTTTCAATAATTATCTCAGAAAAAAGACAGAATGATATAATCTCAACATGAAGTGAGAAGAGCTCTCAGATGGTTGCCTGCCTGGTTTGATCCAGAGGAACAGAGACTGATGAAATCATGGGGTTTGTCTCTTCTGAAGGCAGGAAGCAGGCTGTTATAACCACTGAGCTACAGACATGTTTTTTCTTTCATAAAGGTGAAAGGTGACCCTACGATGGTGTGTCAATGCAGACCAGGTGCTAAGGTCATAGAAGGTTGTTCCTCGATCCTAAAACATAGTAGGACTTGTCTCATGGAATGTCAAAATTGCTTGAGCATAATTATTCCTGTGTATCGGGAAACATAAAAAATAAAACAAGCAAGCAAGCAAACAAACAAACAACAACAACAACAACAAACCGATCACCATCTCATGTTAGCGCTGGTACTGGTGGGCCACATGGCACCTTTAGGGTATTTTCATCTCGGCAGACTCTCTGGCCCAGAGCTCCTGAAATGTTTCCACCCGACTCACTAAGTGCCCTTGGTGGGTCGCTGCCATGCTAGTCCCATACAGCCATCCAGCCCCTGTGGTTATAGTCACAATTCCTAGTAAACCAGCAAAATCAAAACTCTAGAGGCTTTTAGTTTATCAATCAGATTTATATTAGTAAACTCTTACCTCACAAAATGTCTTCACAATAAACTCAGAGCCAATTGATAGTGATATAAACTGCCCACCTATATCCCTTATAAGTTATTCATACTACCTGTGGCTATTTAAAGCTACAGAGATCTGGGTTGTCTTTCTCTCCATCTTCTTTTCCTCTATCTTCTTTTCCTTCCTCTCTCATACTCTGTTACATCTCCAAAATTCTCTGCCCCCCATTCTTTTTCACTGCTGAATCGTAGGCAGGCCTTGCCTTATCTTGTGCCTGCCCTCTCTTGCATATAGACACCAACCCATGTCTGACCCTCCTGGGTCCCCTGCAGTGTTTTACCCCAGCTGAAGCTCTGCTGAGGAATGTCGAAGCCTTTCCTTCCTAAGAAAGGCATGCTCGCTCTGGCCCAGGCCCTGTAGCAACACACCTAAGTGGTAAACCTGGGTGATAATCTGTTCCTGTCTTTTGTTCTTTGGTCTTTGTTCCTGAGGGCTTAAGCCTGTTTTCCCACTGTGCTTCATGGAATTTTCCACCTGTTGAACTTGGCGTATATATTCAGTGAATAAAACAAAAGATTTGACATTCTCTCTTAACACAAATGACCCAAGTATGAGTATGTTTTTTCTAAGAGAAAGAGCCATCAGCTCCCTTACCATAGAAGCTGAGAAGTTACTGGTGCCTTTAAGATCAGCTGGTGCAGACACTCAGGCCATGGGGAACTCTCCACTGACCTAGGCTCCTACCTACAGGAGCAGGGCTCCAAAGACTGATTGAAACTGTTTTTTATTTATATGTTCCTTTTTCGAAATGACTTAAAAACAAATCAAGGCGTGAATGATGGGCAGATAAGGTTTTTACCATTTTTTCTTTTGAACATGAAACATAAAACATTCAAGCAATGAGAAACAAAGACCACAGACATAAACTGACAGACATGGACAGCTTGGTCCACCAAGCACAGACAATAGACACAGAATGAAAGAACTAGATGGTGTTCCACCAAAGGGACCCAAATATCCTATCTATGGAACCCAGAACCAGCATTTCTCCAATAGGAGCCAGCAGGTAGGTAGAACATCTCCCACCCTCCTTGTGACCTTAGGAGAGCTCCAAAAAAGCTTAAGCTTATTTTCCTTCTCTTTCTCCAAAGCATCCACAGAGAGTCCAGGAGGGCTGTTTTTTTCTCAAACACATTCTCTCTCATGTCTAGGGTGTAAACTGTCTCTAGGCAAGGTTCAAAGACTAAAAGCATCTATGAGAATTGACTCTGCTTCTCTAGATTTTAACATAATTCTAAAAGAACACATACACAAAAACACTTTACCATTCCTTGTACCTTTTCTTTTTTTTTTTTAACAAGTTTTACTCACGCTAGCCCAAATCTTTATTTTTCTTTGGTCATGCTTTCAATTCCCGAGGCAGTTCTGTATCCTGCCTCCTGAGGCCTTTCCAAAACCTCCTGATGCGGAAACAAGTCAGGGACTAGTCTTTTCTAAGGTTTTAATAAATTCCTTAGCTTTTTTACCTTTATCCCCACTCTCTGCTGTTCGAATAAGGCAACTATCTTATGTGTTAGCTGTAAAGTAGAACTCGCAGTCCCCATGGTGTGAAAATTTTCCTTTTTGCTGTTTACTTACCCAATATGTCCCTCCTTCTTCGACAGCTGGCTTTCCAGGATGACCCCATCAGAAAACTCTTCACCTTCCTTATGTTGGTGAGCATAAGATCTTGAGAGCTGGGCATAAACCTGTGGGGTTTAAGAAAAAAACACATACTCAGGTCATTTGTGTTAAGAGAGAATGCCAAATCTTTTGATTTATTCACTAAATATATACCCCAAATTCACCCGGTGGAAAATTCCAGGAAGCACAGTGGGAAAACTTAAGCCCTCAGTAACAAAGATCGAAGAACAAAAGACAGGAACAGATTATCACCCAGATGTACCACCCAGTTGTGTCATTACAGGGCCAGGGCATTCCTTTGTTAGGAACAAAAGGCTTCTACATGCATCAGCAGGGCTTCAGCTGGGGTTAAACACTGCAGGGGACCCAGGAGGGTCTGACAAACACCATCTCATGTTCCTGTATTAGTTTCACATTTAAAAAAAGTATTGAATGGGATTTTAAAATATATGTTTCATAAATTGGAAGCTGTTGATTTATTTTCTAAGTTTTTGTACATTGTGAATAGGAAAATTAGACATTAGTGAGGCTCTAACCCCAAAAAAGAGGAGCTTGAGCTAGAGTGCACAGTGCTGTCATTTATGTGTTGTACAGCCTTGGAATCTGAGGATACTTATACCAGTGAGGGTGTTTTGCCAGTTAGATCCCAAGTCATCTTGAATTCCAAGCCTTAGTAATTGAGATGACTAAAGCATTATTCTTTATGAGTACTCAGCCTGTTCTATACAGTTACAACCAAAGCAGAAATGGTGTCTAGTGCTGATGTAATTTGGACTAGGACTGTGGGACTGACAGTGGCTGTGAGTAGCTGCCAGTGATCTCCAGCCCACAGGAAGTGCTGGTCCCAATCATACAAGTTTAGGAGACTGGATTATTCTAGTAATGTGTGAGAGGCACTGGGTCTAGAAATGAAAACGCTAATCTGTCCCCAACTCAGTTGTATTCTGGACACACCCCACGGAAAGGCAGATTCATGTATTTTGGTGTGTAATCCACAGAAACTGAGAGATAACATTTTCTTTTATATCATGATCATCATAGTTATTTGTACAGTAAAAAAAAGTTAATACCTTTCTCTACAAAGAGGATTTTCTGGGAGGAGTTTGGCCAAGATCCTAGACATCCTTCTGTAATTTCAGACATATAAGGATGGGAGTAAACAAGAATTGGACAATGTTAGACCCTCCAAATGCTTTCTTTCCCTTTCTAGTTGCTATGTGAAAAAGCTTGAGAATCTGTGGAAGGAGTAAGGATAACCTGTAGGGGCCTATACTGGTCTAAGAACTATGTGCTTTGCATCTGTCCCTCATGTGAACCTCAGAAACTGTGGAGGACCATATTCTGGGTTTCTCATGTCTGAGACAAGGAGTCAAGCTCAGACACGTGTAGGGGGCCAGAGAGATTTTCTCCAAGACTGGGTGATTCTTCGTGCCTTCTGTTATGCGTCTTATTATGACTCATTTTCTTTTGAATAAATAGGTACATGTGACTGTAAACTATGAAAAGAAAGGTTATTTTCTATTTTTTGAATACAAGAGAAAAGTAGCACCTTCATCTTAATATTAAATAAGGCACACAAATTGCTCAGTTTTAAAAGACCCAAGAGAAACGTGCATAGTCTTATTTTTTTTCAAAGTAGGGATTATACTTTTAGTCCTATGCTCATTGCTTCAAATGTTCTTCCAAGTAAGACCATAAAATCCCATATGCAGCTGCCTCTAATGGGGTGCAGGAGGTGTCTTGGGCATTATTGGTCTCTCAATTACCTTGGGACTCTGTTCTATTTAAATCATCTTAGGTTGGACCCTATGAACTTATGATTCCCCAGGGTTCATTTTATAAAGTGATTTTGAAAAATTTAAAAATATCACCTAAGAATATTGTATCATTTAACATTTCAGAGAGACTCTAAACCATTAGAAGCATCTATAGTGAAGGCAAATGTTACCAGCTGGAGTGTAGAAAGGTGAAGGGCTTCCAGAGATGGCCTGCATGCTTCCTCACAGAGGGCTTCTTCAGAACAATGCCCACACTGTGGCCAAGATTAATAAAATTGTGAGGAGTGGATATTTCTCATGAAGCAGGTAAAGGGAAAGCACAGATTGGTGATGGTGCTGCTATGTCTAGCTTGATTAGACAATGTCAGTGAGTTTTGTGTTCTATGACTTCAGGCTTCTACAAGCTCACTTTTGTCTATCAGTTCCTCAGCCACTCTTTAGACTGACATTAACTGTGAACCAGATAGGCCTGACAGTTTAGTATACTATTAGGACAGAAGGCTGTTTCTCTTAGAGTATATTCCTTCCAATTTTTATTTTATTAATCTATCTTTGAGAATAAAATATGTACACATTATATTTTGATTATATTCATTCTCTCTAACTTCTCTTACACCTCTTCTTGTATCCCTCCGAGCTTCATATCCTCTGCTCTTTTGCTTTTGATTTGTTTTTCTTTTAACCGACTGAGTCCAAATGCAGCCATCCTGTATGTGTGTAGGATCATCTGCTAGAACCCAACTTCTGGGAGGATGCACCCCAAAGAAAACTGATTCGACCTTCTCTAGCTGCCTTTAGTCCCTACTATCTCTCAGCTAAGGTTGGAGTCTCCTAAGATACTCCCCCATCCACTGGGATGTTCACTGCCTTGATCACATACAAATCTTGTTCAGGGAGCCAGAGCTACCAAAAGGTTCCTTTTGACTTGTAGTATAATCACTATGGTTTTCCAGGTTTGAATAGGAAGTTTAGAAGAAGTACTGAAGGAGGTTAAGGGGTTTGCAACCCCTTAGGAAGAACAACAATATCAAGCAACCAGACTACCCGGAGCTCCCAGGGACTAAACCACCAACCAAAGAGTACACATGGGGGACCCATGGCTCCAGGTGCATATGTAGCAGAGGATGGCCTTGTTGAGATGGGAGGCAGGCCCTTGGCCATGTCAAGGCTCAATGTCCCAGTGTAGGGGAATGGAAGGGGTAGAGGTGGGAAGGGGTAGGTAGGTGAGTTGGGGAACACACTCATAGAAGCAGGGGGAGTGGACATGGTATATCGGGTTTCTGGAGAGGAAACCAGGAATGTCGATAACATTTGAAATGTAAATAAAAATTCAATAAAAAAAGGACACATACAAAATAAAAAGAATAGAAAGCTTATTTTTAGTCTTGCACTATGACATAAACTAGCTTCATTTACTAAGTCAACCCCTCTGCCATCTCTGTTCTCAGACTCACACAGAACATTCAGAGAACACACACAACATTGTTTGTTCATTTTCTTTGTAAAATCAAAATAATATCTTAATTCAATCCAACAAATGACTACTTGAGAAGTAAAACTCATCGAGTTCTAAAGGACTCATAAAATCATTTCTATCTTCTCATTCTTTTTAATGTTCATGTTTCTTGATCATCTACAATTTGAAGTCACTGCCCCCTCCCCTTCTATATTGAGAAACATTGCCTTCTATATTCTTGAGCTGAATGTATTGTTTAAGAGTTGTAAAATATCTGAGTCTGGGAAAATTTAGCGTTGAGATATTTTAGTTATAAGAAAAGAGTTAGAAAGGTTTTACAGTCCACTGCCCCTTCTTTCTTCCTCACTGCTGCCTCTGAGGTGGCTGCCATCTGTATTGTGGCATCATGGCTGCCCTTCTGCCTCTGGTGAAGCCAAAGATCATCAAAAAGAGGACCAAGAAGTTCATCAGGCACCAGTAAGACTGATATGTGAAAATTAAGCGAAACTGGTAGAAACCCAGAGGCATTGACAACAGTGTGTGGAGAAGATTCAAGGGCCAGATCCTGATTCCCAACATAGGTTATGGGAGCAAAAAGAAAACCAAGCCCATGCTGCTAGCAGCTTCTGGAAGTTTCTGGTCCACAATGTCAAGGAGCTGGAAGTGCTGCTGATGTGCAACAAATCTTACTGTGCTGAGATTGCTCCCAATGTATCCTTTGAGAATGGAAAAACCATCAGAGAAAGAGCAGCACAGCTGGCCATCAGAATTACCAATCCCAATGCCAGGCTACACAGAGAAGAAAATGTACAAATGGCTTGTGTGCATGTTTTGTGTTTAGATAAAACCACAAAAACTGATAAAACAGGGAAGATTTTACAATCAGCCTCCTTGTTTCTATTAGTGTTAAGTCTATATGGAAAGGGGACAGGGCTGCAGAGATGGTTCAACAGGCAAAGCATGAATTGTTCCTGCGCAGTTTGCTTTCCCAAAACCCATTTGTGGAGGTTTAGAGTTACCTGTAACTCCAGATTCAGGGTATGTGGCACCCTTTTCTGACCACCAAAGGCACCTACACACTGTGTAAGATACATATGTGCATAAGTCAAAAAGTGCTAGTCACCCATGTCCAGAAAGTTATAAATGAGATAGTGAAAAGTAAATGTGTCCTTATAAAAAGGGAGTAGCTGGATCACAATGTCAGACAAACTTGTTGGGGACCAGCCTGTTCTCCTGCAGGTATGGGTACCCCTTGACCCCCACAAATAACTGGGTCCCCACTGGTGGGGGCACAAACTAAAGAGGTAATCTGTCTAGAAAGTAGGGTTGATGCAAGCAGGGATGGGAAAGAACTTTCTACTTTGACCTTTGTCCTCTATTTCATGCTCCTCACATGCCCACATAACAAGGAACATGTGCCAATGAACGGGATATGTCAGGTGATATAGACTCACACAGTGAGGCCCCCTCACATGATATTTTGCTGAGGCAAGACCTGTGAGATGACGTGATGTTTGGAAAGGCTATAAATAGGACTCAATGGACAGTGATGGTGCTCTTGCATAGCTAGCTTTGTAATGCTTCATTAGTCTCATGTCTTCATATTTGCTGATCTTCACTTCCTTGAGAGAGCACAGTAGAGAACTTCTCCTGGGGTCCTGGCTGGTCCTGATCACTCCGGCTGACTCATGCCCATTTGGTGGAGGCCTGGTAGTTTCTGCTGAATCATGACATTGATGCTGACTCATGTTTGCTATCCTGACACTACTGAACTGGACTGCTGGTATCCTGACAAAGGAAGATTTAAATTGCCCCAAAGAATTACTTCTAAACGGGTCTACATCCCCTTGTCTTTTCTCCTTTACTTTTCATTAGAGCTAGAAGTGGGGGAGGTTTGGGGGGGCAAAGCATTTGAGAACTTTTATTCAAAGTAGATTTAAAATAACATATCTAAGACTGAAAGCAAGAACTTAGAAATATACAGCATGTGCCCTCTTTGCGTGGTGTGGACACCTCTTCTTAGAAAAGAACACATGCTAAGTGATACAAATTCAAATGCCAAATGCTCTCAGAATATACACTCATGGGTTCTGTACACACACACGCACACACACACACACACACACACACACACACACACACACACACACACATACAACTAGAATGAATTAACAAGCTCTTGAGTTATGAGTGCCCAAAATAACAAAATGCAACAGTTGTCTTGGTGCTAATTCATTCATACCACATATTTTGTTTTCCTAAAATTATAAAAGCTGATTTGAAAAAGTTTGTAAGAAAAAGTGAAACCGGGAAAGGGAATAACACTCGAAATGTATATAAGAAATACTCAAGTTAATAAAAAAAATAAAAAAAAAAGAAAAAGTATTAAGCAAGAAAGAACACCAAGAATATCTTCACCCCTACACCACCAGCAAATAAACTTTGAAGAAAAAGAAATAACCACACAAATGTAGTGGCTTAGAATGACCAAGGTTGTTTTGTCACCATTTCTATATGTAAAGTCTAGCTGTGGGGTGACTACCGGGATGTCATAGATTGAAATCTGCATGTTAGCTAGACTCTATTTTCATCTAATATCTGAGGTCCTCAGCCAAGCTCCTTCTGGTTGATGGCAGTTTTTTTTTCTTGTATGTATATTCTGAAATGACTATTTTCCTGAAGGCTCTGAGCTTCAAGCAATTAAAATTCATCTATGTTCCTTGTTATCTTCCAAAATAGTCATGGAAGGCCTTCTCCTGTTTGAATGTTTTTTGACAAGAATGGTCCAGTGCCTGTTAAGTGCAGAATCTCTTTGTTAGGGCCAATGGTGCTGTGTGAAGTAACACAAGGAGAGGAGTAATATTTCATGAGTGGAATGTTATCTTATACATAGAAGCCAGGGCTTTCTATAAGGGAAAGGACTGGGAGCTCATCTTAGTGCTCCAACTACCTCAAAGAACAAAATTATGATTGTTGTTATCAGGCAGTCTGAGGCTAGACCTCAGGCTAGATGGAAACTGAAAAAGCCCTGTAGCACTGAGAAAGCTCATCAGTTCTGGAATGTACAATTATTAACAGCAGCAACTTATGGTGACAGATATAACCACAATGCTGCATAACTCTGTAGGCTATAACTCTTTGGCACCTGTTATAAAATGACACATTTAAAATGATGAGGGGAAAGTCAGGATTACAATAGCATACAAGCTATTTATCTTTGTTTAATTTCTGGAGGAAATATAAGTTTAAGGCACTTATTTGTATATGTTTTCATGCAGAAATGCTGACAGAATAGCCGAGAAAGCAGTCAAATGCAAGGTTTTGTGTAGGGAAGGTGTAGAGGTAATGAGTGGAGGGGGAGTTAAGGGCTCTCAATGTGCAACACATTTACTATTATGTATTTTGAACAATTCACAAGGATTATCTGTTAGATCTGAAAATTTAGAAATGCTAAATGAGGTTGATATTTATATACCTGAATATGCATGTTTCCTGGCCGATGGACAGGGAAAGAGTAGTTCAGGGGTTTAGTCTTGTTCTAAAAGAGCAGTCTGTGTGGTATCAGCCAAAAGTCAAATCCAAAATTGACTTCAAGTCAAATAGGAGATATATCCCAAGAGAGAGATGAGCTAAGCATTTTGTGGGTTTGAAAGGGGAAAGTGATTCCACCCAGCACCCACAGAACCTCATTCTTTCTTGGGTGTTTCCTCCTGCTCAGCCAGACTGCCTGCCAGAAAGGGCAGTGTGGATCGTTGTCTATTGATCCGTGTAATTCAAACTTTCTCATTTAAAGAACTCAGAGGAGCTTACATCCCTCAAATTTCATGAGACATCATGGGATCATTGATTTCCACATATTGATTAGCAGACAATACATCGTTTACATGATTTTTAAAAATAACTTCTTGTAAGCCATTAGTCTTTGTGAAAGTCAGAAAAATTGAATGATCTTTCATCATTTCTGTTGTGACCACTACACAAGGAACAGTTGTTATCAAAATTCAGGAAGATGTGTTCATGAGATGACTGGACTACCCATGCCTCTGTTTTCCTAATTACCTTTTGGCTTTCCTTATTATTACCTTGATTTCTTCCCATGTATCTGTGTATAGATCCATGTGTTGAAGAACAGCAAAGATAGAGCCATGGAATTTGTCTGTAGCTTACTTCCATGACTTCTTTAAAGATAAAGTCAAATGTCAGCTCCAAATGAGGGTGTCTTTAAAGTAACTCCACCGTAGCCCCAACATCCTGCATGCGGTCCAATTACTTGCTCTTTTTAATTCCTTTTTCTACAGGTGCCTTTGAAAGTGACATGTGCTCCTCCATTGTGATCCATACTCTACCAACAAGGCTGGGGTTTTGTTCTGTGTACATACTTATAACTCTCATGGGATAGTGCTTAGTTTTGTCTTTGTTTTAGTTTGAATCAAGGTCTCAACTTCTGACCAAGGCTTGCCTTGAATTCTTGAAAAGTCTCCTGCCTTAGCTGCTGGAGTGCTGAGACCATACTTAACTAAGTGTTTATTTTTATTGGTTTCTATATGTGATATTTTCATAGAGTAAGCAACTAATTGACAGCAGAATAGATTTTATTTATGGTCCCAAACAAATTATATCAATAGCACCTCAGTCCTTATAGGCATTCCATATTTAATCTATGGGCAAAGCACCTACAACATATCCAATCTCATCTGTTCTTAGAATCTAAATAATATCTGTCCTGGTTAATTTTAGGATACTATTAATGTCCCATATTTATTACAAAACCAAACTCAAGCTGTCTTTGTGATGCATCTGAACACTAGCAAATAACCAGTGAGAAAGACTTTTCAGTGTCTTGTCCTGTACTAGGAGACAGTAAAATAAATATTGACTTTTTCCCTCAGGTCCCGCCATACAAGCTCTAAAAGTTTTATAAATTACTGCCTATAAGTGACTTCTTTCAGTGAGGGATGGTGCTCCAGTAGCTTTCTGGGGATTTATCTCTAGTTAATTATCATGAGACTGAAGGTGTACAATGTTAGGTCTATCCTCTCTGGAGTGGGAGAGAGGTCCAGAGTGAATTAAAGCACTCATGACTTCACTGGTTGTCTTACATAATGTAACTTCCATTTACTATTAACAGTATGGTGTGATGGCTTCCAGAGTTGGTAAAATGGCTGAATGGTTTCCAGACAGACCAGAAGAGCTCTACTTTCTTCATTTCTCCTCTTATCCTTCATCCAACTTAGCCGTTTCAAGGCTGTTTCTTTATATTAAATCAACAATCATGGACAAAGTGTTTTATTGAGTTCTCATAGTTGTACTAAAGAATCACCCAAATATGCTGAAGGAGCTGGGTGCACCTCCTAATTTGAATTTATGGCTGTAGGACTTTTGGACGGTCCAGGTATGACAGAGGCACTATTGTGAGACTGAGGCCTGACTCTCTGGTGTGTCTGCTGACTCTGCGTAAAATTGGTTCTGCACAGCTGGAGTCAGTGAAATGCAGAACTGGTGGGTGATAAACTCATGTAGAGTTGGACTCTGAGCAGCCACAAGTACAGAGATCAGTCTCATGTAGATCCTGTGGGGCCATCAGGTTGGTGTCTGTAGAAACATAAATGCTGAGTTATTACTGAAAGTGGGCAAGGACTGTCTGCAAAAGTCTCAGATTTACCCTTCCTTGTTCAAACAGAGTAGCTGTACAGGGACAGTAGTTGGTTGTGAATCCTGAATATGCTTCTGATGATGTTCAGTTGACTTTGAGTCTTATATACAATACTAAAGCAATATCAAGAAGCCTAAGTCTACATTCAGGGTGAAACACAAGTAGTATTTGAACTTTTTTGTGTGTATCTAGTTTATTAACTCTGTGAAGGCATGACACATCTTCAGTGAGAATATCCATAACAATCATCCTTGGAGCAAGTAGAACCAGAGAAAATACCCTCCAGTATATTTGAGAGTCTTAGGAGTCTCAGACTTAACAGAGCTTATCAACCTACAACACACAGACACTGTCCTTATTTGATTGATGAGAATATTTATAGCAGGGTAAGCAGGAGATGGCATTTTGCAAAGTCCATGTCCATTATTCCTTCTTAATTTTTAGTAGATTTAAATGTTCGGGAAAGTAGATGACTCTCTGAGCACTTGTCTTCTGGATTTTATGATACTAAATATTTTGGTTAATAATATCTCTTGACCATTTTTCTTTGAAGTTTCTGTCTTTGATGTCTCTGAAACTTGTTTATCATTGTTTTTCATCAGTTCTTTTAGAATTTCATGGTTATTTTCCCAGAATATTTAATACTCTCCCTCAGATCTCCCAAGATAACTCTACTCCCTTCCCTATTCATCTAGCTTTCTAATTTCTTTTCTTATTTATTTTTTCAAATCCATTTTGGGCAGCTCATACCTATGGGCCTTCCATAGTAGTTCAGTTGACATACAAGGACTTACATTCTTAGAGAAGATTTCTTTCCTAGAAGCTGTCAATAGCCAGTAGCTCCCCTATTAGGGGCAGTTCTTCATGACCACCTCCCTGTCCATGGTGAGGCTTTTGTCTGGCTCAAGGTTGAATGAGTCTTGTGCTTGCTGCTGCAACTCTTATGAATTAATATGCATTTGATGCTTCAGCCTGTGTAAAGAGAACATCCCCCACAGGTTCACAGATTGATTACTTGGTCAACAGAGAGTGACACTATTTGAAAAGTTTAGGAGGTATGACATTGTTGGTGGAAGTATGTCACTGTGGATGGTCTTTGAGCCAAACCAGGCTCAGAGTCCCTCTCTTCCTGCTGCCTGGGGATCAGATGTAGAACTCTCAAGCTCCATCTCCAGCTTCGTGTCTGCCTGCATGCTGCCTTGCTTCCCATTGTAATAATAACAGACTAAACCTCTGAAACTGTAAGCCAACCCCAATTAAATGCTTTCTGTTATATGACAGTTGTCATGGTTATAGTGTCCCTTCAGAGCAATAGAACACTGACTAAGACATGGCATATCATTCAAACTTGAAAGCACATGCTGGCCCTCATCCTGCTGCTCATCATTCACTTATAAAACCTTTAGTCACACTCAGCCACTCTGGGGATGTGAGCCAGATTCTTGGTCTCTATGTCCCTGTATGATCCAATCCTCATTGTTTCTGAACTTATGGCCTCATTCCCTTCTCTCCCCAGTTCACTGCCTGATGTAGTGGAATCTCTATTTTCTCTGTGTAGAGCTCTCTTCCTACATTTTGAGTGATGATATCATTCCCAGAAAAATGACTTTAAATACTAAAGGCATTAAAGACTCTCACCCCTACTGCCAAGCTTCCCTGTCTATTTATGTTCTGTGTCTCAATGGAGGTGACTGACTGGAAGCATCCTGAGGTGGTGGACAATAGCTGCTGCCCTTGGCTCTATTGATTTTCTGTGGAACAGGTTTTAAAAACAGTAGTGTTTAACAAGTGTTCATTGAATGAACAAATTATTGCCAAATGAAGTACTGTTACTTGTGTAGATTTCAGACAAAAATAATGAGGATATGTGAAATACATGGAAAGGTAGCTTAAAATAATTAAAATTGCACCTTTAAAAATAAATTTAATTACTTCCAGGTAACCCAATCTAGGATAACAAAGAATTACATGATAATCCATTAAGGAGCCAGCTTTACATTACTTAAGTTAATGAATTACAATTATACTATTGATTACTTTTATGTGAAAAAATGTTTCTGAGAACTGAAATCCCTCTCTTAAATCAGATAAATATTTCCCCTGCAATCCCTTTCATATTCTTCTTTGGGTTTGAAAGGTTGACTTTTTCAATGTTTGATATTCACAGGGTAAATTCCACCCTTACGTGTGGCTGGATAATTATACACATTTAATTAGCAGAGTCAGAGATACTGTGGCTCACACGGTGGAAATGAAAAGGCAGAACACTTGCTGTATGAAATGATTTCTGAGTTTCAGCTCATTTCCAACATTTTTTATTAAAAATAAAAATGCATTAATGGCACAATGATAAAAATAGGTTTAGAAAAGGTGAGTATTAGTTGATCTTAAATGATGCACGTCTGATCCTCGAGCACATTATCGATATAGGGTCTGCCTTGGGACCAGCTCAATACACTTAGCGCTGACCATTCACATATGGTATGGTTAGAACAGTATATTCCTACCTGACCTACCCAGACAGATATGACTGACTCTTTATTCACTACCACAGGCCGTGTTATGAAGAGTAACACATTCCTGAAGCTAAAGCACACACAGCTGAGTTGAGGCAGAAGGATAAGTAGAGGCGATAGTTACGACTATTGCTGTGGAGTTGATGAGTACGACAGGACTTCTCTCAGGCCATTCTTTTTTAAAGCACGTGTCACGAGGTACCAAACACTCCAGGTCAGCCCTTCAGGGAAGTCCATGAGAACTAATGATGTAGATCCTTGTTGGAGTGTACACGGTGGGAGAATGTCAAAGAGTGGGAAGTGGGAAAGTAAGGAAAATGTTGCTTGTGATGTTTCTCTGAACAATGAAGAGTATCAGTCTATAGGGTCCTCCTTATAAAAGGTGTTTAAAAGGATTCTTGGGGAGTGACATCTCTCTTAGAATGTTTATGGTAAGATTTAGGAGAACTGAGTTCCCTCCTGACCAGTGAAGTTTAGAGGTATATGCTTTAGACAGTTTTTGTTCAGTAACATCTAACACTTAATAAGAGACGATAAATAATTTTCTCTTGTGGTTGTTTGCAGGTCAAGAGTTGCTCACCTGCTCCTTTGAGGGAGGTAGTGTATCCACTTCACTACAGAATAGTTAAGTCCATAACTTATGAGGGAACCATATTTCTCATTGAACTAGAAACAACCATTTCCTACTCCAGAAGTAGGTTCTGACCTCTGGACTGTGAGATAGATGCCTGCCCATTCTTGTCCTGATCGAGTATCTTTGTGTGGCAAAGCCATCCTTGCATTCTTGGATTTCAGCCTGCCCATGAATGCTGGGCCAGTCCGGGCAGGGATCTTCTTTCTTGGTGGTTCTTGAGGCAGCAGAGGGGGACAAGTGTCTGTGGTGGGTAAGACTTGGTCTTATGAGATACGGGGGTAATACTTTGTCTTAGAAGATATTTAGGGCTGTATAATAAAATTTTACTATGTAATGAAAATTTTACTTATCTAAATCACTTTGCTATTGTAGCTGACCTGCCTTCTCTGAGATCAGAAAATTGCAGTTTCTGGCATTTAGAACCTCTTCCTTGTAGTGGTAAATATAACAAAACAACAACAACAACAATAATAACAACAACAACAATCAAAAAAAAAAAAACCTGAACACCCCCACACACACTGCTAGCACCTGCACAGTCAGACCACAAGGCTTCAGCAGGTTGCTGTCATCCCAGTCAACCAGATTTGGCAGACTCTCTGGCCCAGAGCTCTCAAAACATCTCCACTGGACTCACTAAGTTCCCAATTTCCATATTACTCTGCTGCCAGCTGCTCTCCTGGGCCCTGCAGCAATCTTGCTGCCATAGCTAGCCCTAGCAGTGACCACCCAACTCTCCGTTAGCTGTCACAAACCCTGCAACCTGACAAAATCAGAACTCTAAAATCTTGTAATTTATCAGTTAGATTTATATCAGTATATTCTCATGCCACAAAACATCCACACAATAAACTCAGAGCCAATTGATATTGATATAAACTGCCCACCTAGATAAGACAAATTGTCCTGTAATAAGCCATCCCTTGTAAGATATTCATAGGTATCTGTAGCCATTTATAGCCATGCTGATCTGGGTCGTTCTTCTCTGCTTCTATCTTGGTTCTTCTTCCTCTTCTCCCCTCTCTTGCCTTTCAAAAACTCTGCCCCTGCCTTTGTTTTTCACTGCCCAATCAGAGGCCTTGCTTTATCTTGTGCCTACCCTCACCTGCATATAGACATCAATCCACACTTCATAAAACAGCAAAGGACTAAGTAAATAGCATTTGTACTATCTCAGCAGGAACTGCGCAGCCCTAACTTTCAGCCTGCTAGTAGGAAATCTCAGGAAGGAAAAGGGATACTTTGAAAAGTAAATATAGAGTTTATTACTAAGTTGTAAAATGTTTCCTATTAAATCTATCTAAGGGGAAAAGCAAAAGGATCCTAAACGAGGAAAGGAAAAATTCCTCCTCGTTGGGAAAGGCAAAATTTTCTCCTAAGGGAAAAAATTCTCTCTTATTTCTTTGTCCCCAGTTCTTATACATCTTTCAAAATACATGATCACATGTTTAAAAGTTCATCACAAGTTCACACAAAAAAATCAAATCAAATTGAAATAGAAGTTTACAACAGAGAATGTTTGCATGCATATCCATTAGGAGTAATTATCTGGCTAAACATCCATCACCTGCCGCAGCTCCACAGGTTCACTGTAGGTTTAAAACCATAACTAAGTTATTAGTGAAGTTTTGTATAGATAAACCCAGTCAATATTTTATCTTCTGACTTAGCACTTATAATAAATTGTGACTTCTTTTTGACGACCTTTGGTTAACTGTTTTACAACCTCTTGGAATATGCTCTGAGTAGGAGAAAGTCTGGTTACCATCTAAGAGCAATTAACTGGTGGCACTTGGGAGACTGGCAGAGTTTTCATTGCAGTTTTGACCATCAGGAAAGGACCTAATAGAAGTCCCACTATAAAAGAGCTTAGTAATCAATTATATAATTTTAGGAATTCTTATCGGATCATCATTAGATCTTAAGAAGTCATCTATTTGTCTATATAGCATCAGTACTAGATAGTACATCTTCATAGATCTATAGAAATCTGCTCCAAAGGGATGGGTTAATACCAGGTTATTGTTATATATGTCTAATATATAACAATGTTTATAACAGGAAAAGCATATTATGGCAGGAATCTTTCCTAAAAAGAATTCTCTTATGTCTTGCATAGTAAAAGTGAACCTGTCAGATTATATAATAAACTAAAAGTAGGCCATCTCAGGAAGAGCACCTGCTAGTTATTTGTCCTATTATGGCTCCTGACACATGAAGAACGGAAGAGACCTTGTATAGTGCACTTCAGGCTCCGAGGACTGACTGGCCTTTTGAAGTCAGGGTGATAGACATTCTTTTACCATCTTTCAGATAATCAAGTTTGCCGACTCTAATTTTCATTGTGTCTGTCTATTGTATGGGATCTAAGGACCAATCCTCTGGAAAGGAACACTTGTATGTCTGCCTCGGAGGATAGGGATCACTGATTAACTGAAAGAGCGCATCAAACAGGATGACAGAAGAAAAGACAATTGTGAACTAAATAGCTGTGCCACTTCTTTCACAAGGATAAGAATGAAGTCACTTAATACTACTGTGTGGCCTATTGAAGGTGTTTATGTTCACCCAAGGCAGGTTTTGTTTCTGCTTGGATGGGAAGCCCATTCCTTTCACTCACAAATGCACAGATATCATAAGGCAGAATAAATTTAATTTCACAAGGATTTGAGAACTTGGATGTCCTCTACAATGGGGTCTTTCTTGGAATTCCATGCAAACATATTAAGTATAAAGGAGAATATTTTTGCTCAGAAATAATTGGAACTTGAAGTGATAGATCTGATGTGTTCCTTGTTGTGGTTGAATTATTTTATGTTTAGTACTTGTAGCATAAACAAATGTCCTTCAGTGGAAATATCTTTTTACTGGGAGCTCTTCTGCTGGATACTTTTGATTGACAATGACTACCTATTCACTAGGGTGTATTCATGAGTAGAATGTATTAATAAGCAGATGCTTGCTTCACAAAAATTACCAAGGAATTAAAAGTCTTGTAGCATGCTGAGCAAGTTCAGCAATTAGACTATATATCTTAGGTCATAAAGTGGGTCTGGACTTAGGGTCTTGGACTAAGTGTGGACTTGGACTATTTCCATTAGATCAGGATGGGTCACTAAAAAGGGGGAAGATAACAGACCTTGTTGATAAATTCAAGGTTGTTAAGAGGGCTAAAGATTAAAAATAAAATCAAGTTATGTTGTGACAGGTATTATTAGGAAATTATTATTTTTGAATTATATATTCTTTATTTCTCCAGTCATCTTTATTTTGTCTAACATGATTTAAATTAATATATTCTAGTCTGAATGTACTCTTACGATGCTTATGCTTATTGACACAATTAGATTGACAATTATGTTAAAATATGTGTTTTGCATATCTGCTAAGTACTGACACTCTTGAAGACATAGATTGTACACCTCAATAACATTGCCTTTGGATAATTTCCCACACGAGTTTGAATCATGAGTGAATGGATGGATATTTGTTATGAAACATATCAGCTATAATATATAGTTTTATTTTCCCCAAATACAGGCAAGCACTAACTCTAAAGGCTGCAACCAGCACTGGACAGCAGAAGCCAGCCTCTGAATGAATGGATGTCTAACCTTGTGTTTTACCCCTCACAGTGTGAATGAAGGCTTTGCTGCAGTGTTGTTAGTTCAGATGTCCCCAGGGTTTTTGTTTGCTGAAGTGCGATGTGGTGCTGCAAGGACAGGAGGCTGTGACATGACTTAGACAAGTTTAATTCAGTCATTAGTTATAGTTGGCTGTGAGCACAATGAATCAATTGTGTAATAAATAAGATGTCTTTACAGAGCTGTGTATTCAATGGCCAACGAGGGTGGGACTAGTGAAACATAAACGCTGCAGCATTTCCCCTGTAGGTGTAGTGGTTCAGGACTCCTCACTCTGCATATGCAGGCTACAGAATGCCCAGGCTTTAAAGTACAAGAATTAACTTTTCTAAAATTCAAATTTGCTTTCTCTGTGTTGTGATGATATAACCCTTATTATGTTTCAAAAGCCTTTGGGAGATATTTTGGGTTATTTTGTGTTGTAGAATGAAAACAAAGGTAGGAGACAATACAAAGGCTCTAGATTTTATAGAGGTCAGAGCTATGATGACACGCTCAAGAAAGAAAGCAGAAAAACAATGCAAGTAGAAGTCAGAGGGTCTGAACTTGAGGCAAACACAACAGAGCCCTGTTATTTCATGAGACCTGGAAAAGCACAAGGTCTTCACCAGGCTCCAAGAGGGATTTAGGGTGCTTATTATTGTTATGTTAAGTGGCTTACATTTCAACTTTGATACATAGCTTTTGGTTGGCATTTACTTTTATTTAATTCTTTGTCACTGTCTCTGTCTCTGTCTCTCTCTCTGTGTGTGTGTGTGTGTGTGTGTGTGTGTGCGTGTGCGTGTGTGTGTGTGTGTGTGTAAACATGTTAGTATGTTAGTAGGGCTGGAGAGTCTAGCCATAGGGGTTGTGAGCTCTCCAAAATGTATGTTAGGAACAGAGTGTGGGTTCTTCCCAGGCTCAGTACAGACATTTGACTATAGAACCATTTCTCTGGCCCTCTTACTTGGGCTCTTAACTCCTCAAGTTTTAAGATTCACCTTAATGACAGTCTAAGTATCACACATTCCCCCAGTTTTATGTGTACACTGTCATTTCATGTTTACTCACGCTCCTTCTACTAACCAATATGCACTAAGGTATTTCCTCTCAGACCCTGTAGCTTATTTAAAATGTTAATAATTTGTGATAGAACCCAATAAGAAACTCATCCTATGCAATCTTCAGCTTTTCTTTGTTTCTCTGTGATGAATTCAAGTGATCCCTTGAAAGCACATTCTCCCAACTGAAGGAATTAACGTAGCAGTTAGTATCTCGGGCTCTTGTGTATAGACGACCTGTGTATAACCCCATTGCACACCCAGATTAGTTAAATGTCTGAATGCATTTATTCATTAAATGTGGACTTTGATCATATTAAAGCATTGTGAGATTAAACGAATGTAAATCTAGAATCATGTGTGAAGAAGAGGCCACTTAGGGAGTGCATATATCAGATGGGCCCATGGACATGTGTCTTGGGGATTTTCTTATTATGCTAATGAATGGAGAACACTCAGCTTAAAACTGCAGTACCACAAACTGGTTTGGGTCCTGAGCTATAAAGTGAGCAAAATAATGATCAGCAGTGTGTGTTAACTCATTCCCTGTGCCCAGGACTGTGGATGCTATGTGCAGCTGCTCATGTTCTGCACTGTGACTTCCTTGTAGTGGTTGACTGTAACTGGAATCATGAGCTAAAGATAACTCTCATGCTGCTTTTGTCAGTGTGTTTATCTCAGAAACTTAAAGGGAAAACAGACAGAGACTTTGTCTTACTTTAATCATAAGAAGAGGCTAATGAAGTAAGACGGAGAAAAGCTTCAGTTTGATTTTGTTTAGCATGGAGTGGACTGTGGGGAGAAGACGGGCAAGAAAACACAGAATAAAAGAAAATCATAGGGAGTTATTGAGCAAATGAGAGAGAGAGAGAGAGAGAGAGAGAGAGAGAGAGAGAGAGAGAGGATTATTATTGTGGTGACGGCTTAAGGATGTAGAAATGAAGGTTGTACAAGGCAATGATGATGTTCTCCATACACTGTAGTTCAAAGACAAAACTTGTTGCAATATTATAAAAAATGTGTCTTTTTCCCCCACTAGATCTGACACTGCCGTGCTCCAAAATATCTGGTAAATGTCTGCCAGAAACACACATCACAATTCCATGGCAGCTTAGTGTCTCTTACTGCCACACACTCTCTTAAACTTAAGTTGCTACATAAAAGAACACACAACACAATATCCTGTGATCCAATTGATAAGATATAATTGTCTACCTAAACATACAAAGCCCTGTACACACCCACCCCTTAAGAATATTTATAACAACCTGTAAATACACAGAGTGGAATCTTAACATTGTCCTCCATGTTCTCTCTGTGGCTTCTCCTCCAGTCTCTCCCCCGTTTCAGTCTCCCCTTTCCCCAAACTTTTCTCCCACCCATCCTTCCTTCTCATCCAATGACAGGCCTTGTTCTATCCGACTCTTTTATCTTGAATTTACACACAAGTGTAATATTGTAATGACCACAAATCTGGAACATTTTTTTTAAAAATTCTAAACATTGTTATGTGCCTTTTACCCATGGTAGATAACAATTCTGGAAGTCCTTTAGCACTGGGAGTTTCTAGACCGCTGTTGAAGCTGAAGAATGCGTATGGTCCTGGGCTGACAGGGTTCCATCCTACTAAACTGACAGAAATTCCTGATGGATTGAGTCAACAATTGACAGAAATTACGGGTTTAGTAAAGGGTGTGATCCAATGGTCATTTCTCCTGACTCCCACGAGGTCATCCCAAAGTTAAGACCCAAGATCCCAGTGTTGGTCAGGAAAAAATTAATGATTTATATAATACAAGGCATTGTTTGTCACAAATATCTCCTTTTAGCAGATTACAGCATAGAGCATAAACTGTAACTATTAGCAGGATTCTGTTCATCTCTAAGGTTCTAGAATAGCCATGAAAATTATGGTGTTATGTGGGACATCTCTTCCTTTAGGTAACTTGCTGGTGGACTGGTGTGACTATAACAAACAACTCACTTCTGAGTGGTCTTTGCCACTTTGTCCCATTTGTGAATGGTAATTTATTGTACAATTATCTGCCTAGGACCATATGCATTCTTCAGCTTCAACAGTGGTCTAGAAACTCTCCTTGCAACTGGACTTTCAGAATTGTTATCTACCATGGATAAAAGGCACATAACAATGCTTAGGATTTTTTAAAAAAATGTTCCAGATTTGTGGTCATTACAATATTACACTTGTTTGTTAATTCGAGATAAAACACATTTCTCCAACGGCTTTGAGGATTGTCTTCACATGTTTATTTTTATGTTCTCTTCCCCTCTCTTCCCCCATTTCCTTCTTTTAGTTTTTATGCTACTCTGACACTGTGCTAGGTAGGTTCCCATTGTGGTTGGCATCTGTGGGATATAGTCCTGAAATAATTGCACCAGACATTTGGACATTTTATGTAAACTTCCCCATTGAACAAACACTACAGTTCTTTTTCATGGTATAGCTTCTGGAATATAAACATTCTTCATCTCTCAGACTTTGAAACAGGATACTGAGACTATATAACTTCACCCCACAGCTCAGCAGATGAGTTTTCTGTTTCTTAATGCTGTGATGTGCTATCATTTCTGCTAGAGTAGGTGTGGTAGTGCTGCTGTGGAAAAAATCACTTTAAATGCAGTAGACATAAAATGCTCATTAGTTACTCGATCAATACTCTGTTCATGTGGTAACACTTTCTGCATCCCCAGTCCTCAATGGCAGAAGTTACTGGATGTAGTTTCTTTATTATTACCTGATCTATAAGAAAGGTTTCCAAGATAATGGCTGTGGGAAATGCTGGCTTGTTTGAGATTCTTTACAAAAGTTCTTGTGGACTGACACTCGTCTTTCAAGGTTCTAAACTTATGATCCCACCAAGAAGAATTACTATAAACCTTTTTAAGGTCTTTGTCATGTGGCCTAGAGTCTACTCTTGAGATGTTCTATAAATAGTCAGTTTCACGTGTCTTCTAGGAGACATAGCTTTGAGGGCAATCAAAAGCAATTTCCAAGTCAAGGGAAGTGATCATCCTCTCTGTGGACTAGCCCAGAGCATTCAACCTGAAAGTTCCTACTCAGAATTACTGCATTACTTATTTCGATTTCTATAAGGAGGTTGACAACAGGGCTTACCCCCAAATGGAAAACATTGACCTTGAGTTAGGACAGTTTTCCTGGCAGTTTATAATTGGCTAACCTTTGAACTCCTAGTATGGATCTCTGATTTCAGTCTCCTTCGGTCACACTGCAGGTAAATTGGCTCACTCCCTTTGAGTTCTTTACACTCTGCATACATTTACCCTTAAACAGCAAAGACTGTTTTTCTTTGATATCAGTTGAGAGTTGGAATGTAATATCATGGTAGCATTCATGGAAATAAAAACTGGGTACTGAATGGTTGGTCATTTTGTATGCATTGTATGCTCTATACCCTGAGAGATTGCAGTCACTGTTTTGTGTTCCCCTTCTAAAGTTCTCATGCCTGAGTGCCAGCTGCTTCTAAGTGAAGGGACAGAGCAAACCATACATTATAGCCACAAGCATAGATTCAAAACGGCTCATGATTTTACTGTATTTTCAGTATGAATGCTTTGTAGTAGAATAATGCAGTAGGCAAAGGGAGTAAATGATAAAGAATGATGTTAGCATGTAATATACAGTTGTTCTTGCAATGAGAACTTGCTCTATATATCAGCACCCCAACTTCCTGCTTGGTCAAGCTGTTGGGTCATGGACAATGCACAGACTCTATCATAGTCAACGTGAGTTTTCATTAAAGAACACTCAGATCCCTGTTTTTAACAGAATGACTTCATTATCCCATTCTATTTCTGTGAGGTTGTCCATAACTCTACTGTTTACCTCCTTACAAGGTCCAGTAAGAGAAACTAATGTATTCTAGAAATACCTGTTTATTTTTAGTTACAAGATAAAGCATGCTTTTGTTTCCAAGATTGACAAACAATTTTTAAGTTCTCTGTGTGAGTGCTTTTTCATGCATTGGAAACCTAGAGATTATAGGCATCTATCTATGTTATTGCCCTACCTCAGAATGCAACTTCCACCAACCAGCCAAAGCCCTAGTAGGCACTCAGAGGAGGTCTCTGCACACTTATTTTTCTTTATGCTGTCCTTCAACCCACACTGTCTTCTTCCTTCCCTTTCCTTCTCTTGTCGAACTAACTATTGCCCACACCTCAGGGTGTGGAATGTGTTCCTATAGTGCCAGTCCCCTGTAAAACTTTATAGCATAAAGTTTTCCAGGGACTGCCTTTATTAGTCATTAACTGACCACTTTCCTGAAAACAGACAAAGTGAGAAAAGAAAGCAGCTGGTCAATTCATTCATTCAATGTTCAGGGTGATGACACAAAGTTACCCTATTTCACTTGCTTTTGAGTCTTGATATGCCTGCCTCTTATAAAATCAATGTTGTTTTCATATTTGCATTTTATCAGTGGTTCTCAAAATGTAAAGTCCCTTTGTTGGAATACGTAGCTTGTTTCATTCTACTTGATTACATAAATTTTGTTTACTACCCACTGTTTATTGATGGAGAAGAAGACCCTTGACCGATGGAGAAACATCATGCTAGAATAATGACCCATAAGTCCTTACCATGTCACCAGGATATGTCCTGTTTTAAACTCTGGTTCACCCGCGGATTCCGGCCCGCAGCAGCTCTCTGCTCCCAGACCCCATGAGAGAGAGAGACCTCACCGCCTGGTCAGGTGGGCACTCCTGAGGCTGCAGAGCGGAAGAGACCACCAACACTGCTCACCCCTGCCCACATCCCTGGCCCAAGAGGAAACTGTATAAGGCCTCTGGGCTCCCGTGGGGGAGGGCCCAGGAGCGGCAGGACCCCTGCCTGAGACACCGCCGGAATCTGAAGGAAATAGACCGGATAAACAGTTCTCTGCACCCAAATCCCGTGGGAGGGAGAGCTAAACCTTCAGAGAGGCAGACAAGCCTGGGAAACCAGAAGAGACTGCTCCCTGCACACACATCTCGGACGCCAGAGGAAAAAGCCAAAGACCATCTGGAACCCTGGTGCACTGAAGCTCCCGGAAGGGGCGGCACAGGTCTTCCTGGTTGCTGCCGCTGCAGAGAGCCCGTGGGCAGCACCCCACGAGCGAACTTGAGCCTCGGGACCACAGGTAAGACCAACTTTTCTGCTGCAAGAAAGCTGCCTGGTGAACTCAAGACACAGGCCCACAGGAACAGCTGAAGACCTGTAGAGAGGAAAAACTACACGCCCGAAAGCAGAACACTCTGTCCCCATAACTGACTGAAAGAGAGGAAAACAGGTCTACAGCACTCCTGACACACAGGCTTATAGGACAGTCTAGCCACTGTCAGAAATAGCAGAACAAAGTAACACTAGAGATAATCTGATGGCGAGAGGCAAGCGCAGGAACCCAAGCAACAGAAACCAAGACTACATGGCACCATCAGAGCCCAATTCTCCCATCAAAACAAACATGGAATATCCAAACACACCAGAAAAGCAAGATCTAGTTTCAAAATCATTTTTGATCATGATGCTGGAGGACTTCAAGAAAGACGTGAAGAACTCCCTTAGAGAACAAGTAGAAGCCTACAGAGAGGAATCGCAAAAATCCCTGAAAGAATTCCAGGAAAACACAATCAAACAGTTGAAGGAATTGAGGAGGGAAATAGAAGCAATCAAGAAAGAACACATGGCAACAACCCTGGATATAGAAAACCAAAGGAAGAGACAAGGAGCCGTAGATACAAGCATCGCCAACAGAATACAAGAGATGGAAGAGAGAATCTCAGGAGCAGAAGATTCCATAGAAATCATTGACTCAACTGTCAAAGATAATGTAAAGCAGAAAAAGCTACTGGTCCAAAACGTACAGGAAATCCAGGACTCAATGAGAAGATCAAACCTAAGGATAATAGGTATAGAAGAGAGTGAAGACTCCCAGCTCAAAGGACCAGTAAATATCTTCAACAAAATCATAGAAGAAAACTTCCCTAACCTAAAAAAAGAGATACCCATAGGCATAAAAGAAGCCTACAGAACTCCAAATAGATTGGACCAGAAAAGAAACACCTCCCGTCACATAATAGTCAAAACACCAAACGCACAAAATAAAGAAAGAATATTAAAAGCAGTAAGGGAAAAAGGTCAAGTAACATATAAAGGCAGACCTATCAGAATCACACCAGACTTCTCGCCAGAAACTATGAAGGCCAGAAGATCCTGGACTGATGTCATACAGACCCTAAGAGAACACAAATGCCAGCCCAGGTTACTGTATCCTGCAAAACTCTCAATTAACATAGATGGAGAAACCAAGATATTCCATGACAAAACCAAATTTACACAATATCTTTCTACAAATCCAGCACTACAAAGGATAATAAATGGTAAAGCCCAACATAAGGAGGCAAGCTATACCCTAGAAGAAGCAAGAAACTAATCGTCTTGGCAACAAAACAAAGAGAATGAAAGCACACAAACATAACCTCACATCCAAATATGAATATAATGGGAAGCAATAATCACTATTCCTTAATATCTCTCAACATCAATGGCCTCAACTCCCCAATAAAAAGACATAGATTAACAAACGGGATACGCAACGAGGACCCTGCATTCTGCTGCCTACAGGAAACACACCTCAGAGACAAAGACAGACATTACCTCAGAGTAAAAGGCTGGAAAACATTTTTCCAAGCAAATGGTCAGAAGAAGCAAGCTGGAGTAGCCATTCTAATATCAAATAAAATCAATTTTCAACTAAAAGTCATCAAAAAAGATAAGGAAGGACACTTCATATTCATCAAAGGAAAAATCCACCAAGATGAACTCTCAATCCTAAATATCTATGCCCCAAATACAAGGGCACCTACATATGTAAAAGAAACCTTACTAAAGCTCAAAACACACATTGCACCTCACACAATAATAGTGGGAGATTTCAACACCCCACTCTCATCAATGGACAGATCATGGAAACCGAAATTAAACAGAGATGTAGACAGACTAAGAGAAGTCATGAGCCAAAGGGACTTAACGGATATTTATAGAACATTCTATCCTAAAGCAAAAGGATATACCTTCTTCTCAGCTCCTCATGGTACTTTCTCCAAAATTGACCATATAATTGGTCAAAAAACGGGCCTCAACAGGTACAGAAAGATAGAAATAGTCCCATGCGTGCTATCGGACCACCACGGCCTAAAACTGGTCTTCAATGACAATCAAGGAAGAATGCCCACATATACGTGGAAATTGAACAATGCTCTACTCAATGATAACCTGGTCAAGGAAGAAATAAAGAAAGAAATTAAAAACTTTTTAGAATTTAATGAAAATGAAGGTACAACATACCCAAACTTATGGGACACAATGAAAGCTGTGCTAAGAGGAAAACTCATAGCGCTGAGTGCCTGCAGAAAGAAACAGGAAAGAGCATATGTCAGCAGCTTGACAGCACACCTAAAAGCTCTAGAACAAAAAGAAGCAAATACACCCAGGAGGAGTAGAAGGCAGGAAATAATCAAACTCAGAGCTGAAATCAACCAAGTAGAAACAAAAACGACCATAGAAAGAATCAACAGAACCAAAAGTTGGTTCTTTGAGAAAATCAACAAGATAGATAAACCCTTAGCCAGACTAACTAGAGGACACAGAGAGTGTGTCCAAATTAACAAAATCAGAAATGAAAAGGGAGACATAACTACAGATTCAGAGGAAATTCAAAAAATCATCAGATCTTACTATAAAAACCTATATTCAACAAAACTTGAAAATCTTCAGGAAATGGACAATTTCCTAGACAGATACCAGGTACCGAAGTTAAATCAGGAACAGATAAACCAGTTAAACAACCCCATAACTCCTAAGGAAATAGAAGCAGTCATTAAAGGTCTCCCAACCAAAAAGAGCCCAGGTCCAGATGGGTTTAGTGCAGAATTCTATCAAACCTTCATAGAAGACCTCATACCAATATTATCCAAACTATTCCACAAAATTGAAACAGATGGATCAGTACCGAATACCTTCTACGAAGCCACAATTACTCTTATACCTAAACCACAGAAAGACACAACAAAGAAAGAGAACTTCAGACCAATTTCCCTTATGAATATCGACGCAAAAATACTCAACAAAATTCTGGCAAACCGAATCCAAGAGCACATCAAAACAATCACCCACCATGACCAAGTAGGCTTCATCCCAGGCATGCAGGGATGGTTTAATATACGGAAAACCATCAACGTGATCCATTACATAAACAAACTTAAAGAACAAAACCACATGATCATTTCATTAGATGCTGAGAAAGCATTTGACAAAATTCAACACCCCTTCATGATAAAAGTCCTGGAAAGAATAGGAATTCAAGGCCCATACCTGAACATAGTAAAAGCCATATACAGCAAACCAGTTGCTAACATTAAACTAAATGGAGAGAAACTTGAAGCAATCCCACTAAAATCAGGGAATAGACAAGGCTGCCCACTCTCTCCCTACTTATTCAGTATAGTTCTTGAAGTTCTAGCCAGAACAATCCGACAACAAAAGGAGGTCAAGGGGATACAGACCGGAAAAGAAGAAGTCAAAATATCACTATTTACAGATGATATGATAGTATATTTAAGTGATCCCAAAAGTTCCACCAGAGAACTACTAAAGCTGATAAACAACTTCAGCAAAGTGGCTGGGTATAAAATTAACTCAAATAAATCAGTTGCCTTCCTCTATACAAAAGAGAAACAAGCCGAGAAAGAAATTAGGGAAACGACACCCTTCATAATAGACCCAAATAATATAAAGTACCTCGGTGTGACTTTAACCAAGCAAGTAAAAGATCTGTACAATAAGAACTTCAAGACACTGAGGAAAGAAATTGAAGAAGACCTCAGAAGATGGAAAGAACTCCCATGCTCATGGATTGGCAGGATTAATATAGTAAAAATGGCCATTTTACCAAAAGCAATCTACAGATTCAATGCAATCCCCATCAAAATACCAATCCAATTCTTCAAAGAGTTAGACAGAAAAATTTGCAAATTCATCTGGAATAACAAAAAACCCAGGATAGCTAAAGCTATCCTCAATAATAAAAGGACTTCAGGGGGAATCACTATCCCTGAACTCAAGCAGTATTACAGAGCAATAGTGATAAAAACTGCATGGTATTGGTACAGAGACAGACAGATAGACCAATGGAATAGAATTGAAGACCCAGAAATGAACCCACACACCTAGGGTCACTTGATTTTTGACAAAGGAGCCAAAACCATCCAATGGAAAAAAGATAGCATTTTCAGCAAATGGTGCTGGTTCAACTGGAGGGCAACATGTAGAAGAATGCAGATCGATCCATCCTTATCACCCTGTACAAAGCTTAAGTCCAAGTAGATCAAGGACCTCCACATCAAACCAGACACACTCAAACTAATAGAAGAAAAACTAGGGAAGCATCTGGAACACATGGGCACTGGAAAAAATTTCCTGAACAAAACACCAATGGCTTATGCTCTAAGATCAAGAATCGACAAATGGGATCTCATAAAACTGCAAAGCTTCTGTAAGGCAAAGGACACTGTGGTTAGGACAAAACGGCAACCAACAGATTGGGAAAAGATCTTTACCAATCCTACAACAGATAGAGGCCTTATATCCAAAATATACAAAGAACTCAAGAAGTTAGACCGCAGGGAAACAAATAACCCTATTAAAAATGGGGTTCAGAGCTAAACAAAGAATTCACAGCTGAGGAATGCCGAATGGCTGAGAAACACCTAAAAAAATGTTCAACATCTTTAGTCATAAGGGAAATGCAAATCAAAACAACCCTGAGATTTCACCTCACACCAGTGAGAATGGCTAAGATCAAAAACTCAGGTGACAGCAGATGCTGGCGAGGATGTGGAGAAAGAGGAACACTCCTCCATTGTTGGTGGGATTGCAGACTGGTACAACCATTCTGGAAATCAGTCTGGAGGTTCCTCAGAAAATTAGACATTGAACTGCCTGAGGATCCAGCTATACCTCTCTTGGGCATATACCCAAAAGATGCCTCAACATATAAAAGAGACATGTGCTCCACTATGTTCATTGCAGCCTTATTTATAATAGCCAGAAAATGGAAAGAACCCAGATGACCTTCAACAGAGGAATGGATACAGAAAATGTGGTACATCTACACAATGGAATATTACTCAGCTATCAAAAACAACGAGTTTATGAAATTCGTAGGCAAATGGTTGGAACTGGAAAATATCATCCTGAGTGAGCTAACCCAATCACAGAAAGACATACATGGTATGCACTCATTGATAAGTGGCTATTAGCCCAAATGCTTGAATTACCCTAGATCCCTAGAACAAACGAAACTCAAGACGGATGATCAAAATGTGAATGCTTCACTCCTTCTTTAAATGAGGAAAAAGAATACCCTTGGCAGGGAAGGGAGAGGCAAAGATTAAAACAGAGACTGAAGGAACACCCATTCAGTGCCTGCCCCACATGTGGCCCATACATATAGAGCCACCCAATTAGACAAGATGGATGAAGCAAAGAAGTGCAGACCGACAGGAGCCGGATGTAGATTGCTCCTGAGAGACACAGCCAGAATACAGCAAATACAGAGGCGAATGCCAGCAGCAAACCACTGAACTGAGAATAGGACCCCCGTTGAAGGAATCAGAGAAAGAACTGGAAGAGCTTGAAGGGGCTCGAGACCCCATATGTACAATAATGCCAAGCAACCAGAGCTTCCAGGGACTAAGCCACTACCTAAAGACTATACATGGACTGACCCTGGACTCTGACCCCATAGGTCGCAATGAATATCCTAGTAAGAGCACCAGTGGAAGGGGAAGCCCTGGGTCCTGCTAAGACTGAACCCCCAGTGAACTAGACTATGGGGGGAGGCTGGCAATGGGGGGAGGGTTGGGAGGGGAACACCCATAAGGAAGGGGAGGGGGGAGGGGGATGTTTGCCCGGAAACCGGGAAAGGGAATAACACTTGAAATGTATATAAGAAATACTCAAGTTAATAAAAAAAAAAAAAAAAAAAAACTCTGGTTCAGTAATTCATCACTTGCTTTGATAACAGTAGCTTTTAAAGCATTCTTTTAACAAGCTCTCTTTCTTGCTTTATATATGAGTTACTGCTCTTACACATATTTGTATAAAAATTAGCTTTAGAAATTTTAAATCCCTACTTTCGGAACATAAGGTACACTCTTTAGAAGTAAGCATAGTGTGACTGGGATGTCATCTGTCCAGGACTGCTGAGATATGGCTCATTGCTTCTGACATCATACCCTTTCAATTTGTCTTAGTATTCGATCTTGAAACTGAGGCTTCCCTTTGAAACTGCTGACAGATCCTGCTTTCCTACATTGGCCATATGGTTTTGCTTTAGCTTCAGACCTGTGAATCATGATGCATAATTCTCTTTCTTTGGATTAGTTATACCAGTTTTGGTCAGCTTTGGTTGGAGTCACAGAAGGACTCGTACTAGTTCTGTACAGGTGGAGCCAAGCAAAGAGTTCAGAGAATACTATAATGTCAGTAAAAACTATGGTTGTAGATTTAGAAACTTGAATTTACATTGTCAGTGTCTGTAAATACATTAGAACACTGTAGCAAATAAGTAAAATGTTGTGGTAAATAATAAAAAATGATTTCTTTTATCCTGTGCTAGTGCTGGCACTGTAAGGCCACATGGTATCTGTGGGATATTTTCATCTCAGTCAGCAAAGTGTCTCACCCACTAAGCTCGATCCCATCTCACCCTGCCTAAGGCTACTCTCTGAACAAGGCAGCAATCTCTCTACCCATCTAATTCCCAAGGCGGGTTGCTGCCATGCCAGTTTCATACAGAGACTGCCAATCTCGTGGTTCTCTTACCGTGGAATCAACTAGGTCGCCACATGAAAGGATGCACCACCCAATAACTTCTGATCCAATTGATAAGATATAATTTGCCCATCTAGACAGCACAAAATCCTGTGCACACCCATCCCTTAAAAAATTCATAACCTATGACTATGTGCAGAGAAGAATTTTAACATCTGCCACCATGTTCTCCCAGCTCCTTCTCCTCCCTCTGGCTCTTTCTAAAACGTTTCTCCTGCCCATCCTTCCTTCTTGTCCAATGACAGGCCTCATTCTATCCTGTAGCTACTTGCCAGCATAAAGACATCAACCTACAGTAAATGTGTTCAAGTTAGTGTGTGTAACACAGCACCTGAACTTGGCTTGCAAGGATAAGAAAGGTGTAAGAACAGGGAGAGGACTATGGTAGAGTTGCCATTATACAAACATAATTTAAGCAACTATGCACTGACAGCTGTCCACATCGCTTCTGCTGCCGTCAGAGCTCATATGGGTTGGATATCTGCTCATGTTTTAATCTTCTTGTTCAGGCACTCTGTGGACTCATACTGACTGCTCATACAGAGAAGGTCACTGTGGATCTGGTCCCACTGTGCCCAGAGTGCTTCTACCTCATTGCCTTTGACACATGACCAAGTACAAGCACTGATACACTCGTACTATGGAATATATTCCCTAAACAGAACTTGTAGAATTCACTATTTCAGGATTTTAATACAAAAGAAAATAAAATTTTAATTGAAGTAAGGTAGAATGATAAAATATTTTCAGATCAAATTAACTTTACTTTTTATAAATCATTTTCTACTTGGCCAGTTCAACATTATAACATTTTTTCCTTTTCCCATTTTTTTCTGAACTATAACAGTGCTCTTTGTGGTCTTATAAAGTTTAGAATCTATATTAAATTTCTTAATTATCTTCACCTAATCTCTGAAGAGAGTTCAAGCCACAGTAGTACAATGAGCATTTTTAGAACACCCTGGCATCAGGAGAATAATCGTGAGAAGGTGGCAATGGAGTTTACAACAGAGATTAAAGTGATTGAAGTGTTGGCTTTAAAGCTTGGAAGAGGCTTTGAACTGACTTGGCTCAGAAGAATAATTTATTTTCTAGTAAGTTTTAAGAAATGTATTCCCTGTATATAAATTCATACAATTAAGAACTTGACCCAAAGGTGAAAATGTAAGTTATGTGGCCAGTGACATGATTCATAGGCTGAAACTACTCATAAAAATATTAAAAGAAAAATGACTTTTAAAGAAGGAACATAATGCTATTGTTTTTACAGATAATATAGATATTAGGAAGTTATTTCAAGGGTCTGCTAAAATCTGGAAAAAATGTTAGTAATGTTGGTGAGGAGATTGCTAAACTTCTAATGTGATCCTACTTTGAACTTAATTCTAACCAGGAAATGTAGATTCAGTATAATCCTAGGCAATTAGTTTTCAGGAGAGACACTCTACTTATCTTTTCTGTCTCCTACAGTAATGATTCATCTCTCCAAACAGTGGTTCCTCTCTCAGCCAGGGTTCTAGAATCAAAACCATGAACGGCCATAAGACACAGTCCTAGAGCAGATTTGGTTTAATCATTGAAACATGGGGTCATTTATTATTGCAGCAGGTCGCATCCTGATTGACTTTCTGTATCATGTACCCATTCTATAATGCAGATTCAATCCCAAGAGTGTACATGCTCCCCTAGCAAGAGGCTATCAGAAAATGCTTTCTATCTTGTATTTAATATTCTTTTTAAAATAACTTTTGTTGTTATCCTTAATTGCTTTGCTCATAGGCAGAGCATGGGCCTACATTTAATGGAGTTCAGTGGATGTTTAGACAAAGTAATATTTAATTTGGTTGACTTGGATTTGAACGTTTTCTAGGAAGTGGAGAGATATACATTCTGAGACATAATCAATAGGAAAGTCTTATCAAGAGAGTTTAGTGAAGAAACACTGGACCCTAAAATGCATATATTAGAGCAAAGTACTTGGATTTGTAGTTCTCTGTAGCGACCATGGCCAACAACTTGTTCATGTGTTTGAAATTACTCACAATCACCTCACACGAGAGTTGGCCACAAATTTTCTCTCTGAGTCTTCCGCACACATTGGTGTCTCTGTTCATGCTCTGCTTCTCTAGCTCCCACCCTCCTAACAATCCAGAGCTTCTTCCTATGTGACCACATCTCAGGGAGTTTACTTCATTGCTTCCAGTTACACAGTTTCTCTCATTTAGACTTTAAGGTTCTCAATGTCCCCTTTATGCATTGTGCTTTCAGGAATGTTCATGAAATTTAAGCAGTGTTCAAACCAAGATCTCAGATACTCATTCCCATCCATACCACTCACTTGCCTATGTGACCTGGTGAAAGTGGAGAACTTTGATTTCTATTTCCAATGTTGTTTTGTACTCTTATCTGCTACATTCCCTTGGGATAACCAGCTCATGATTTTGACATGGAAAGAACAGATATTGCTACTATTATATGTGACATGAAGAAACCACAAATAATGAGCCACACATTTTCACCAGTGGACAGCAGGAAGATCAGGACTCACATGCAAGCTATGCTGATGAGTAAAGTCTTAGCTTTTGAACTTTTCTGCATCACACTGGGTTCTCCTACAATTTCTTATTATGTGAACATATCTCTGAGCCACATATGACATGGAACATGTGTAGTTTACTTAGCAGAGTGAGCTGTGAACCTCTCATCAGCACCTGCAGGGGGAACTTCTTCCAACTCCTCTGCTTGGGCATCATAATCCTATTTTTATAAGGTGCAAATCTCTTGCTGAGTTTTATAGTCCAGTGCACAGAAACCTTCAGGTAATGATTCATCTTGATCAAACCATTCCCCTCAGTAGAAATACTTATTTCTGAATTCCCTTGACTCCTTGCAACTGAATGGTCATTTTTCTGACTGAGTCACCTGGCCCAAATGAATGGAGAATTTTATTAGAGAGCATGGTAATTTTGGAACAATCAGAGGTCAGATATTAGGTAAGCAGAAGAATAGCTAAACAAATAACAAAGTAAAGTGAGGAATACTTCATTTTTAAAACAAGGAATTGGCTCAAATAGACTTCTGTGGACCAATACCTAGATGACAGTAGAAACAGCAATTATAAAGTTGCATAATGTTCTTTGTGGCCTAATTCTTGAGTAGAGCATAGGAATAGAAAATTGGTCATCTATTTAGTATCAAACATCTGAGGAGGTCATCCTACACTGAATCTATGGATTGCCTAGAATCTGTGTCATAGAAACCTTGGTTTTCTTCCATACCCATAGATGGGCAGGCCATATCAGTCATCTATAAGCTAAAGACCACAGTCTGTGTCTGGATGATCGGGCTCCACATGTTTTTATTCTTTCACGAGTTCTAGTTGACATACAAACAGGACTAAACTCTGAATAAATGCTTCATTTAACTCTTAAATATGTCATCGTTTGGACGCTCCTTGACCAACCTATATAAGCACCAATAATTGTGATAAAGAAAGTAATTTGTTTCTCATTTGTGGCAAAGCGCATGTCTAAGAGTAGCTGAGTTTCTTGTGATGGAGTTTTTTAGCTTAAGATTTATTGCTAATCAAAGATATTGCTCACAAAAATGTCAAATGTATTGGTTTGATTAGTTCAAATATTTTTAAAGCATGCTAGTGTTGTAGAACTGATTAGTGGCTGAGTGGGATTTAAGCATAAAGGCTTAAATGCATGTAAAGATCCTGAGTGTGTTCTGAGGACTAAGGATTCTTGCGTACAAGCTGGTCTTCTTGATGTGTGTCTCCCCAAAAGAATATGGCCCCATATAAAGCCAAGAGTCAAATTGATTATCTTTCCTATGGATATGGTGAAGCTTGAAGTATGCTACCCAGTTCAGCAAGTTAAAGAATATCTCAGATCTTATCAACACCAAAGAGGGTTGCAACTCACTCCGCAATTAATGCAGGTCACAGAGCAGAGTGGAAAGTTTGATGCTTCCCAGGAACCTATTGTTTTAACAGTTAAGTTTGGATCCCAGTTGTTGGTCATGGCAAAAGAGTAATTGATTTATGTCAAAGTAAGACTTAGAATTCCCAGAACCCAAGGCCAATCCCCTTTTCCACTTAGCACAAGAATATTAAATATGTCACTGTCCACCTTTGCTTGAGTACTAATCTGCAGTAGAATTTCACTTATATTTCTGACATCAATTTTCCCATCTGAAACATAGTGCTGTACCCTTCACAGCTCTGCCATCTTCACAGAAACAATACTTTGTCAAGGTCACCTGAAATCTTATCCAAGAATGCTGCTTCCAGCAGTGGTCCTAATAGAAGTTATTCTTCCAACCATGTTGGTATCAGTTGGACTAGAGTACAGCAGAGTATAATCATAGCCTTTTATCTTCTAGACAGTTTTAAATTTTCTTCCTCCTCCTAACCAAAGCCCATAAATCTCATGTCATGAGGCTCATTCAGTCACAGTCCCTCCTTACTGATGGTGTTATTTCATGACCTGCCTTGAACACAGTATCTATAGGCTCCTGTCACTTTCTTTCATATTATCCCAGACGTGATGGTGCCATTCATTATCCATGAGGATAATCTCTAAGGTGCTTTGGACTCTATTTCCTTAACTTTAACCCTCTAATTATCCCAATATCCATCTACCCCGATGCTTATTTTTATGAACAGATAACATCCATTACCAGAGCAGAACCTTAATTTCAAGCGCCCTGCTGTCTGTTCATTATCTTTTAACTTTCTAAACAAACCCACCAACATCTGCATTCCTATACTCACTCAAAATCCCCACAACCCACAGTTCGTTCATCGCGTCATCTTCCTCTGTCCATGGTCCCCTTCGGCTGGAGTGTCTTCTTTCCTGAAATATCACCGTTCTCCTTTGTGCATGCCTCTTTCTTGCTTAATCACATTATTTTACCAAAATTATAACCATTCTTCATGGCAAACTGTTACTCTATAACTGAATTATTATGAGACAATTCAATCAATGAATAAATTAGTTCTTTATGTATCACTAACGTAAAGTGAGTTTATATTGAGATCTGACAGTTAATCTAGAATTTTCTACTTCAACCAATCAACCTTTCACTCTCTTAGATTATTATCCTTACTGTTTCCTACCTTCTCAAATTTTAAAAGGCAGCTTAAAATCTTCTTTCCCTCTCCACAGTGAAAACTAAAATGGCCAACAAGAACATAAATGTGATTTCACCACTTTCTAACTTCCTGTCACCTTCTATCTCTTCCTGTTACTGTATCAATAGCTCTGATTAGGAGAAAGATCTCCCCTCCATCCCTAGCTGCCTTTCTTCTTGCTCCCTCTACTTTGAAAATGTTGGTCCCACAGTCTACCTCACTTTTGAGTAGTAATTACTTCTCTCTTTGCTTGTAACATTTTTATGGGTCATTTTTACATTCACAAAGACTTTGTTATCTGTTCTATATTAAAGAATTTTTTGTCTACAATTATTTCTCCTTTATTCCTTTGCTTTGTGAATTTTTTCCAAGTGTTTGCTTATGCTGACATTTTCAAAATTTCCTTTACATATATTCAGTAAGCCTTTTAATTTTGTGAGTCTACTAAAAAGACTCCTGTCTAAGTCATCAGATCTCTCCACATTTCTCCAGGTGAGTTCATGGTCTAATCTTACTTGACTTTGCCAAGCTGATCAGTTGCCTCTTCATTAACTACAAATCTTCTAGGTCTCTCTCTCTCTCTCTCTCTCTCTCTCTCTCTCTCTCTCTCTCTCTCTCTCTCTCTCTCACACACACACACACACACACACACACACACACACAAACACAAACATTAATGGCTTTCATTCTATATCATTGACTGTTTCTTCTCTCTATATTCTTCCTCTCTTTCTTTTACATTATGTGCCATTGTGTCAAGGAATCCTTTTCTTTCTTCCTCGTTGATGCCATGGCTCTGTGCTGTTCTACTGAAGGGACTCTTAGTTGCAGAACATTATGAGTTCATATTTCACTTGATCCTTTTCAGGGCAGATTAACTGGCTCTGTTAAGTGTGTGAGACTTTCATACCTTTGAAGTCTAATATCCCCACCTAGCTTATTTTCTTTGGTTCAACAACAGTAAAGTATTAAAGATTGGGTGTTTTGTACTGAAAACAAATGTATTGACTCTCAGGAGGTTAGAAAGCCCCAAGTCAAGAAGTCTTATTTAGCAAAGACCTTATAGTTTTATCATAAGATGTTACAATCATTAAACACAAAGAGAACAAAGAAAGGAAGAGAAATGAAATAATTCCTAATTTGAGAAGTCACTCTGCACCTGCCACCATCCAATGAGGAAGCAAGATGCATATGGGTGGATTCTAACTTCTCTTCCAGTGGCTTCATCCCAGTGAAGGCACATACATTCAAACTGCCATGACTTTCCCACTAGCCTAGAGAGAACTACCTTCAGAGACCTTTAAGCAGTCATGCCCATTCACTATTCTTTTGATACTCTTATGCCCTTTTATTCATTTTTCTGGATTAAATGGATTAAGTGTTTCCTCCCACATACTTTCCAGTAACCCCTTCAGGTTCTTAACCTCTTCAGCTTTTCACTAGTCTCTCATCTCTGTAATGGAGCAAATCTCTTAATGTTTCCTACTCCATTCTTCACTGACGATTAAATATTTTGCTATCTTCCATTAAATTTAGAATTACAATAAATACAATTTATTTCCTCACAGATACACCTTTAACACTTTCAGAAATTCTTGATTAGTGAATGGACATATGATGAAAATATGACATGATTGATGGCAAAATGAAGTTTCCTGTTATAGTCCTTTTATTTGTGACTGTTTTGATTTAGTGTACATTAGAGAAATACAGTTGGTCATTTGTATTTATATAACTATTATAAAAATTAAGTAGCTTGAGATTTCACATAGTGATAGAAGTGTCTTAATTGTGAAGAGTTTGATGTCATATACCATTAGTTATAATTCCCAGGATGTCCAGACCAGAAGGATTTGAAAAGAAGTTAGTATTTTTTGTGTAAATTATTAAGATTATAAAAGACTTAAAGGCTCTACAACTAGAATAGGGTAGTCACCCTATGGAGTCAAGGAAAGTAAGACAGTCAAGGAAAGTGCAGGCACTTTATTATATACACTAATTCTAATGATATTTTGAGAAACTTTTGTCTGGAACGTAAACTCAGTGTGTGATCATAGGATTTGTAGTTATCTGGTCAATGACAGTATCAGTAGATATGCTGTTGTGAAAGGAGTGGAATCTAATGTAGTACCACCCTACATAAAGGACTACAGACACCTAAAGACCTGTGGGAGATGCCACCCTACACAAAGATCTGCAGCCAGCTAATGATATGTGAGAGAGTGAGAATTAGTCTCTTGTAGGGGGGAGTCATCAAATTGGTGATTTAACACAAAGCGGTCAGTTCTAAAACAATATACACATCAATGACAGCAACAATATTAACAGAAAAAGACTCAGCAGGTTGTATTTATATACTTATGCATCTATCTATCTAAGATAATAATTAAATAAAAATAGGCAATGAGCTTGAGGGGAGACAGTGGGGACATGAGATAGGTTGGAAGGAGGGCACCCAGAAGAGGCTGAAGGGAAGAAACAAAAGGGAGCAAGTTGTGTAGTTATATTTTAATTCAAAATATATTAAAATGTAAAAATCAAAGTATGCATGCATTTATGGTTATATTTGATTATTACTATAATAAAATTTAATCTTAATTATTTTATTCTAGTGTATGTATAAACATGTTTGAATATGGGAAGCCCAAGATATAGGACATAACTTTGTTTTCAATTGGATGCAAAAATGGCAATTGAAGCTTCTAAGACCTATGTAGCAATTTATACGGGAAAGCATGCTGTACAGATTGGATTCCAATGGCAATCAAAAAAACGGTAGTTCATAAAACAGCAGGTGTATCCTTTCAGTGCTGCCCAGCTACTGTAAACCATAAAGGAAAAATAAACAGTTATTAATGAGGTGTTTGTCTCTGGTGGGCAGAAGAGAAATAGCACAGTTATAGAAAGGATACCAAACACATCCTAGGAATGCCCAGAGGCTGAGAGACCTTATGAGGTCTAGGACCTGTGAAGCACATTGAATACAAAGTTCTTTAGCAAACAGTTGTAGCCAAGTAACTCATGTGATGAGTTGTATTTGGGAACTGTGGGTGTTCAATGATGATAGAGATCTTTGAAATGGATAAAATTGTCCATGAATTTGTTATAATTTACCCAAGGATAATTTATTATTAATGTTATAGTTGGCAGTGATATAACTTTTATAGTCTGAAAGTTAAATAAAGTTATCACCTTTCCCTCTAATGGTCCCTAAGGAATCTTTGTACTTGGTTCATGAGAAAGGTTAGTATCTGTCCTCTTAAAAGGTTAGTGAGGGTTGGGTACAAATATTCAGACAAACTTGTCAGGGGTTTATGAATGATTATGGATTTTTGGGCTCACTGTTACTATTGTGTTTCTTCTGGACAGTATAAGGACATACATAATCACTCCAGATAGGACACCCACAGAATTAGCAGACAACTTCATTAAAATTTATTTTGGCAAATATATTGGGATCATTTCCTGGGCAATAGTTAAGTGGTTACCTACAAAAGCACGAGTGACACAACAGAGCTATGTCACTGGAGTCTCCTCCAGTTTGCATAAGAACTCACGAAAGCTCCTTCAACTTCCATTACCTGTGTGTGCTAGCGCCATGAAGAAATACCTGTGGCTTCAGTAGTGGTGGGGGAGTTGGGAGTGGTGGCTAGAAAGTCAGTTGAGGTTTGGATGAATGGCTTTCCTTCTAGGATGGACTATTACCAGGTCCAGTCTTCTGAGGGTGGCAGTGATCTTCAATCCTGACAGTATTAATGTTCTTCTATTTATTTTAGCATCCTCTTTCATTTGTACAGAACAAACAAGTCATCTCAGATGCCATTGTGGTGATCTATCACCTTTTCCTTTTCTGGACAGGAGTCTGCTCCTTTCTATGCTCTCAAAGCAGCCTGATTTTCACCTACCACCTCCCACTCTCTGATCTCCCAAACTGTAAAGTGTTTGAAGCCGTGATTCGGTCTTTATCAAGTTCCTAAACGAAGGACAATTTCCATTCTCTCAATAGCCAATGTTGTCCTGCTTCTACTGTGAGTCTGCCAGGGGATAGTACCTTCGTGTGTTATTTTCTTGCATTCCTTATCAGCAAAAATTGTTTTGACATACTCATTAAAAAAAAGAAAAGAAAACTGAGCCTTAAAGGTGTTTGACCTGTGCAGTACCATATACATAAAAGGTAACAAATTCAACATTGAGTTTCAACTATTCAGACTTTCTTTCTCTGTTCACAACACTTTGCTTTTTGAATGAAAGATTAAATTCAGCACATGTGAGAGAAATGACCAGAGCCTGTATATTTGTGGGCCCAGGTGTTTCTCAACCAAGATTATGATGTCCTCTTGTTTTATTAAAGTTGTACACTAGATGCAAAAGTTTGGAAGTTAGTACCATGGAAAGGGTCATTTATCAACTGCTCTTCTCTGTAACAGAGGTTGTGGAATGGGCAAGTTACCTACTCCAAAGTGTTCACATATAAAATATTTTCTTTTTTGGATTGAGGGAGTGAGATCTAAAGCAAGAAGGAGCAGGAAATTACATCTGTAAGAATTTTAACTTCAGCTTCCAAACTCGACTTTCTTGGCGGATGAAAAAGAATGGAAGATGAAGTTCTGCCTCGTGTTTTCAAGTCCGTGTTTAATAAAATCAAATGGAATCCTGCCAAATGGGTGAGTGGGAGTCAGATGTATAATTAAACTTCCTTCTGGAGTACGTGCCACTCAGAGATCAAATGGGAAGCATCAAACTCTTCTTCCCAAATCCAATCTTGTGTTTCATGAACAGCTAGCAATGATTGTTTTCTTCACCATAGAAATTTATAGAAACAGAGTTGTTGAAGCACATCTTTAACTCATTAAAACATCTGGGCATACATTTAGAAAAGGCAAAAATGAATAAAGTGTTTTAAGGCATGTGTAGTCTAAGCCATTGCTTTCTGTGTGCCAAATGCGGACCCGTTCTTTCAGATTTAATAGGATACATAAGATACCCCAGGCTTTCTTGCAAAGATCTCATCCAATAATGGTTTATAATAAGTGCATGGATGTAGCTGGGTGATGAATGACATTTTGCACGAAAACACTGGATATTTGAGTTTGCCCTTTTATGACATCTAAGGAAAGAGAGGTAGCAGCATTAAATACACAGCCTGAATGAGAGCAGCTGGAATCTGGCATTGCCTTTAAATACCACCCTATACAGCCAGCTTGCCCTGTTAGTAAGAGGCAAATAACATTTCAGTTATAGGAAAACAAGACAAAAATTTTGCACAAACACTCTTTTTCTATTCTAAATTCCCAAAGAGATGCTATCTTAAGTAAAATCATATTTATGACAATTATTACCACTCATTAGATATCATTAGATCCTTATTCTCAAGATCAATGTGCTAAGACTACAGTATTTTTTATGCTATGTATGTTAGTGGCTTTCCTATTTTTTAAAAATGTAAATCACTTTCTTGCGTGCAATGAAGTCTCTTCTTGCATCAAAGCGACAGGTTGCAATTGATCTTTCCCAGTGCAGTTAATGAGCAAAAGCAAATCCAATGGGCAGGATCAGGAGAAAGGGAAATCACTTGTTGAAAATTCCATGTGGATGTAAAGGTTTGTCCAGTTCTCTGCATACAGCAAAGCACACAGACAGTATTGTATTCAAAATCTGATGTTATTGGTTACTTTTTTTTCACTGCTGTGGCAGTACAATCCGGATCGAATTAAGGAAGGAAGCATTTATTTTGGCACAGCTTGGGGCACAACCCCTCATGTCAGGGGAAGCAGAGAGAGACAAGCATTGGTGCTCAGCTCCTGTTTTCCATTTGTATTAATCTGCAGATACAGCCCTTAGAATAATACTTTCCATATCTAGGGATCAGCATCCCACCTCAGCTGACCCAGTAAGAAGCTCTCTCATTGACACATCTATATGTGCATCTCCTTGGTGACTCTACTTCATTTATCATTGCTCTATTGAGAAAGTAGAGCCTAGTGGCAATCGGTTGCCCCAGATCAAAGTAAATCATTCTGATCTAAAGGAATGACCATGAAAGCCTTATTCTACACACATCTCTTACTAAGTGTATTGTTGCTTGGGGGAGATGACACACTTTGTTTTTATGATCATGGAGCCATTCAGTGGGACTTCTGTCTACACTGGAACTCTTTCTACCCCAGTGAGCTAAGGCTTGGCCTTTCTTGAATTTGCAATGTGGAGAAGTACTTGTCTGCTGCTTCACAGTCCATGTAGGATTATTGCAGGCTGAAGGCATTTGGTATAGTTCTTTCTCTTGCAGTCCTAAGATGTTGACAGGTACTTACAGAAGAAGGTGTCCTGGAACCTTGAGTTACAGGAGCTTGGGGAATGTGCTTGTAATTATCTTGGGTTCTCTGCAAGAGTGGACATGCTCCTAACTGTGGATTCTCTTTAGCTCCTGGTCTACCTTTTAGAATAGTGAACATGCTAAGAGAGGCTACATCCTAAGGATCTCATCAAGGCGACTGACAACCCCTGGACTATTGTGCTGAGTCAGGTCTGAAATGCTAACATGTTTGTTACTTGCCTGAAGCTGTGACACAAGTAGTTAATTCCTTCAACTTCTGCCAGCTAGTATTAAACTCAGGAGGCATGAAGCCATCTAATTTCTGATAATAGGCTTTCTCTAGAGCTCCTGGTGAAAAATATTTATGGTTGAAACATATGTGCCCAAGTCTCACAAGACACAGACATAGTTATTCACAAGGAGGCTGGCAGTCTGCTCTTCTTATTGTGCAGAAACAAAATAATTTTGAGGAAAGACAGGAAAATGGGCTATAAATTTGCCCATGTCTTTGGTGAAGGCCTAACAAATCAACCAGGCTCAAGTCTGGATTACGCTTCTTTGCATATTGATGCATCCAAACTTTTGGCAACTTACACTTTTCCCTCTTCTATGTTTTATTTTAGTTCATTTCTCTACACTCCTCACTAGAAAGGTAGAACTTATTTTTGTCGTTAAGTAGACAGATACAGGATGTCTCATAAGATCAAAAGGAGATGAAAATTTATTCCCTTTTCTAGTTTGAGAAGATCAAGTGTAAGGTATTCGTGTGTCAACTCATCAAGCCCATTTCGTGGGAGCTGAGGAGATGAATGGGGGTGATGGACGCTGAACTACCTCAACTCCATCTCCCAAGGCACTTCAGGTAAAGTCAGGACTTTATGAGAAAAGTCTAGGTCGGCTGCATTCAGCCCCACAGAAAAGGACATCATCATATTTCAGCCTGGACCAGGATCTCTGAGAAAATGCTGACCTTACAGAAAAGGCTCAGCCCAGGTTTCTTCCATTTTTCCCTCCCCTGCATCTCTAATGCAGACATCTCTAAAGAGACGTCCATCTCTTTCCAGGGCATTTGCTTTGGTTTGAGTTTCTCTGTAGGAAAGCTTTTTGTCTCAGACTTAAGAAATATTCTATATTTCACTTCCCCAATTTTAGAAATTACAAAACGGTACAAAGAGTAAACCAAAAATCCAACATTTAAAGCCTCACCATTAAGAAATAACCAGCATGTATGATTCCAAGTCCCAAGTTCATGTCTCTATAGAAATGTGTATTTACAGGTGTGTGTAGTAACACCTCACATGCTCACAGGTGTGAAAATTGGAGCTACTATCCGAACAACACCTGGCCTGTGTTTAGACATCCCTACAAGGTAGACAATGAGTCTGCACAACTTTTCTGTATATTCAACTCACCAGAAAGACGGTAAAAATTGTCGAAAATTTAATGTGTACTTAAGATTCAGAGATTTATATTTAATCAATCTGGTGTTGTGCACACATACTTCCCGAAATCACTCCAAGAATTTCTACTATTTATGAAAATGAAGTCTATACTATAGAAAAATTCATATTTTCATAAATATTTTATTTGGGAATCAGGTGGTCATTGTCACATATACTCTGATTTATCCACCCAGCTATGTCCTAATTTTTGACACTATTATTTAACATTGTCACCTACAAAAAGTTCATTCTTAAGAGACATGCACTTGAATTCAAAAAACTTCTAGTAAGTTGTATATACTTCAATAAATTATGTTTAAGCAGCAACAATGCAGATAATTCTATTACACACACACCCACACAGATACACACAAGCACACATACAGAGGTACATGCACAAATTCATATACAAATATACATTAAACATACACACATGAACACACTCAGAAGACATGAAAGTAGGAGAAAGGTTACTGAGAAAAGGATTTCTACTAGAATTTAGGGTCATGAGACAGAGCAACGGAATAAAAATGACTCAGTGTCTCTCTGTACATCTATCTCTATCTGTATCTCTATGTCCATCTCTATCTCTCTAGTCTATTTTAAATCTCTAATTTCTATACATATTAAACTGTCTAAGATTTAAATAAAACACACAATGTTTACTCCAAGTTGATTTTGTATAGACCAAACTTATTGTTCCCCTTTCTAGGTAAAGGAATATGCAGCTGCATGTGGTATATGGGCTATAGGTCAGACATGATTATGTCAAATCATCAAGATTTTCATTGAATATTGGATTGCAGTTTTCATTTTTTGCACCACCCATGTTTTAGGGTTAAGTCCACAGACTTTTCTTAACAGCTTTGTAAAACTTTCATTACTGAATATGTTGGCCATTTTTTCCCCTCCAACCTGACACATGTTAACGTCATTTGGGAAGAAGTAACTAATTGAGGAAATATATCCAATAAGATTGGTCTCCAGGCAAGCCTTTGGATCATTCTCTTAATTAAGGATTGATATGGGAGTGTTCAGCTCCCTGTGAGTGGTGGCTACTCCTGTGTAATTGATCCTGGTTGATATAAGAGGGCAGACTGAGGAAACTATGATGAGCAAACCAGTAAGCCCTGGTCCTCCATAGCCTTTGTTTCATTTCCTACCTCCAGGTCATTGATTGAACTCCTGTTCTGAGTATTCTCAGTGACAAAGTGTAACCTAGGAGTTGTAACATATAACACACTCTTTCCTCCTCAAATTGTTTTTGGTGATGGTATTCATTGTATCAATAATAATAAAAGACCTAAGGCAGAAATTGATACAAAATTCATGGTGCATTACTGTAACAAACTTCATCATGTTTGGGCGGGTTGAAGAATGACACCAGAACTTTGGGATAGAAAATTCACTGTGTGCTTGGAATTTAATAGCCTGTTCAGTGGGAGTTTGGAAGATAAGAATGCTGGCAACAAGCACTCCTTCATAGTGTCTACAAAATTCTTGCTGCCAGGATTCTGTCTTGAATTCCTGCCATGATTCCCCTTGGAGATAAAGTGTAACCTGAGATTTGTAAGATGAAATGAACCTTTTCCTCCCCAACTGGCCTGTCTTTATGACAGCAATAAAAACCTGACAGAGACACTGAAGGAAGGGAGAATATGCCTCTGATCTTTTGACCAGAGAGTTGGGAAAGTTGCCTGATGGCATGCCCTGTGTTCGTTTTTTCCTGATTCCATTACTTTTGGTTTCAGCCATATTTATCTAACATAACAATTTGTATGTCCTTCTCTCTTGTTGCTCCTGAGGAAATGCTTAAAGTCTCTGATAAATTCCAATTTTCTGTTTTTATGCCACTCTCTTTAATTTTTATGCCATCTTTGTGGGTTTATATGCCACATTGTTGAGCCCTTAAAACTTGCACCTTGGGCAGAGAATCCTTGTGAGATCTTTCAGGCCTTCACAGAAAATGACAGCCTGTTGGAACGTTTCTTTGTGCCACAAGAAAAAAAAAACCTTCCATGTTGAAGGTGACTTGAAAGAGTTAGAAGATACCTGTAAGGTAACTGGACTTAGCGTGCATCTGCGGGTAAGCCTCACTTCCCAACTAATGGGGCAGAGTTGCTTTTTGGTGACCCACGAACAAATATTAAAAGTAAATATTTTATTACAATTATTTCTATTTTTGTGGATTTTGTGATATTCCATCAATGGAGAAAATATTTTATATCCATGGTTTTTAGTTTCACATTTATATGACCTGAAATTCTGCTTGCCTTTCTGTTCCTAACCATTCCAACTCAGGATGTTTCACTTGTCACTTTCTTCTTCTCATTACTTAAAGATAAATATGGCTTCAAAACTCCATCCTCAGACTTGTCTACTCATAAAGAGCAACTGTTCCCTGGCCAGCCTTTAAGAATCTCATTGTTTCAATTGTGTTACTCGTGTATGGGTTAATAGTTGCACATCAGTTAGTCACCTTTGAGTTCAACAAATGGCATCAAGACTCCAGTTTAACCATGGTGAAGTTTAACTCACAGATATTTTATGTTCAAACTGCTAGTTCTCTGAGTCGCCTGTACTAGATAAGGATATGACCTTCAATCTAAGTTCTAGCAAAAATGTATTTAAAAAGCCAAGTGTGGTGCCTCAGGCTTATCTTTAGAGCCTCAAGAGGTAGAGACAGGAGGTTCAGGAATTCAGAGCTAGCCTGTCCCCCAAGTGATCATATCCTCAATAGACAAGGAAATAAGCAAATAAGTAAGGAAAGAAGAAAAAAATTAATTTAAGTCTTGACTTCTTAAATTTCAAGAGACTCCAGACATGGAATAATTTTGGAAATACACTTGAACACTTTATCAGATGCTCCTCTTCTTGGGCTGATCTTGAATGTTTAATTTGGTTTTATGATTTTCCCATTTCTTTCTCAAAGCCGTGTTCTCTGTGTGCATGACAAAGTCTTGTGCAATGCTCACAATAGAAGGTTTCCAGTGAATGTTTGCTGTGTGAACTTCTGCATAATGAATCAGAGTAACCCCAATAATATGACCTTACTAGACATTGACAGGATGACCCAAAATAAAGGACTTGGCATTGTTTCTGGTTTCCCTATTTATTAGTTGGAAGAGAGCCCCATTATCTGTCTTTACCAAAGAGATGTTCATGGTTTAACAAAGAGAGTAATTTTAAACAAAACTGGAATGTGAGAGAAATGGTAATCAATTTTATTAGATTGCAGAGTGAGGTTCATTGCATGACTAGTGTTCTTCCTGTTTATTGAAGTTACATCGCCAAATGATGACCCAATTATATCTCATTTGCCAGATGGCTAATTGTAGGAAGAACAAAGAGATTTTCAGTTATTACAAATATTGCCTTTTGATAGTAAAACATTTTCTAGAATTACTAATTTGTCTTTTAGAATAACAATTTTTACCTCATAACTTTAATAACTTCTGAGTATTTCTGATATTAAGAAAGTTATCCTAAAGGTATGACAGAAGTGTAATGACTTAAAAAGCATAATACTGATGAAATAACCAGCAATTTATAATAGTGTATTTTTATTTTTACTGTTGAACCTCATTTTGTTTCGAGAATCTGTCATGTAATGTGATCTCCAGATACCTTCCCAACTGTGTCTTCTCTTCATTATTTTCTCTTTGCCTTTGAAAGTTTCGTGCTTGTGTACAATGAATTTGGGACACTTTAATACAACATTGTCTCTTAACCCTTTTGATTATGAGGAAATCCACCTTCTTTCCAGCAAGATCCTTCCTCCTTTGATGTCCTTTTAAAATTCTTTGGGCACACTTTGTATTATTGTGGTTGTTTGCATGAGCATTGGTGTAGAGTCATGTACTGGAGCGTGGGGAAACTTATCAATGAAGAAAATGACTCCTTTGTTTCCACCCTCCGTGAACTACTAATAGTACCTTGACATGTCTCATGATTCCTTCCTGCACATGGTGAAATAATGATGGGTCCAGTCTTGTACAGGTCTTATGGAGGTATGCACAGATGCAGTGAGGTCATGGGTGCAAAGTTCGTATCATATCAGAAGACATCTTAAAGAACACTCATTCCTCTTAATGATGCTTCAAGCACCAAGATAGAGGTGCTACATCTTCAAACCCATAGTAATCAGTCCACCAGTCATATGAGAAAAACACTATTAAGATACTTCGTCATCCTCACAAGTAGATTCAATTTGGTCTTCTACACCCAAGGCTACTTTTATCCTACTGGTATCTTTTAAACGTCTCACCAACTTAAGTGGCTTCCCAGTACTGACCAGAGTGGTAATATTTGAAGGAACACAACATAAAGAAATAACAATATTTTAACATAAGACCTTTTAATTAATTTAAGTTTGTTCTTTCACAATTAATTGTATAAAGTGCACACTGCCCATTCTTCTTTGTCACTCTTTCTTTCTTCTTTCCACCCCTGGCCACTCCATTCTTCCATATGAATGGCTTTCTCATGTTCCTGTGTGTTCATTTTGGGTTTTGAGCAGTTCTTTTTAAAAAGTTTTGTTAGGTTAACCATTAGGTTTGGATCTAACCATTGAGCCTTGTCTACTCAGTATTAGGTGTACACCTGAAGACAATGATTTCTCCACTCCCAGAATCCATTCCAATGTAGTCTTTATATATCTTGACAGAACTGACATATGGAAGTTTTATAACTTCTATAAAATATGGCACCTTTCCAAGAATGAGCCAGTGGTGTAATTGGCTCATTCCTGTAGTAGATAAACACCTGGCCAAACTCTGGAAGGATCTGGATAGAGTCCCAAGTTTCTCTTATCAATGTGCAAATGCCTCATTCCTAGACATACTACTGAGAGTCATTTGTCATTCTTCTGCCAAATGACAACACACAATTCTAGTAGAATTTCACTTAGAAAATACCTTAAAATTTTCTGAAGGTTGTATTCATAAATCACATTATTCATTACAACAAGAAATTAAGGAAAGAGAAAAAAATAAACTGATCATGCACGCCCATTGAATCTATGCTTTAAGCCATGGACCAGGCTTTGTGTAATTTTGCTTTCTGAAAATGACATGGAGCACCTATGATTACGTGTATGTTGATCACAGGCAAAAAAAAGGCTTGACGTTCAAGTCACAATTTGCAGGTTCTGATTGATGATCCACGTGCTCTCTTGCTATTCTTTTCCCATTTCACAATACAGAAGAAGGAAACTGCCTTCGGCTTGCTCCACTTATTACGGTTCAGCATAGATCTCATCTGGACTATGACACAGTGCTTGATACAACCACCTCAATTGTGAACTGAATTGCTTAGTCACACATGCGATGATGAGTGGAATTGGCCTTCATAACCACTACTCTGCTGTTATCAATCAGCTATTTACATAATCACAGGGGAAACCATATCCTCATTCAGCGTGCGACAGAGTAACAAACATAAATTTAATTGCCCTACCAGGCACTGGAGTCATAATCTTTACACAACACTTAATGTTTTCATTACTTACCAATTCACTTATAATTATGCTGCACTCACAGAAGTTAAGCAGCTAGCAAACAGTCCATCTTTCATTTTGGCGAAGATACACAGACAGATGCTAAATATGCTGGGCTGAGTACATTAGCTCACGCCATCGCGTGCAGTGGACATTCAGCGGGGACCTGAAAGGTGAAGAAGAGCACAGCCATAGCTGCTCTGAAGACTGTTAAATAAAATGTACTTGCTGAGCATTCGATGCTCTGGAACTCCACAATGACTAAAAGGATAACCCGAATTCCTCATCCAAGGAGGCTCATAGGGCGTCCAGGGGCCAATAGAAAATAGTGAAGCATCTCTTTGTGGAAGTGCAGAATGGGCAGGAGTTCCCAGAAGCCACACGCACAGACTACTCTAGGTAGTGCAGAGTAGGTGCACTGGGCACCTTGGGGAGCAATCTTTGAGCCATTCATTTTCACTCAATTTACCTTTCAGCATTGTCTGTCATTTCCCCCCACCAATGCATCGGTGTCTTCTAAGAAAGCTTTAAAGTACACTCTGAGAAGGATGATTCAGGAGAAAGCGACACTTTTCTGTCATAGATTTTAACAACTAGAGAAAGGAAAGCCTGAAGTAATTCTTGATGGGAGGGTAAGAAGCCATACAGTCAGGGGAAGGTTGGAGCAGTAGGACTCCTTTAGACTAGATGGAGATATGCAAAGGCTTAGTAATGAGACATAGCAGGGCATTCAGGGAAGTGAAGGTCGCCCAGTGTGCCTGGGGGTGAAGCTTAGGAATAGTTTAATGGAAGGGAAGAGGTAGGAAAGAGATGAGCGTCTACAGCAACCCGAATTTGCTTCATTGTTTTTTTGGGGGAAGGGTATAACACAACTACTTTCGATTTGAAACTTAATGGCTCCAATGAAGACATTATTATATTATAGACCATAGATAATGGTGATTATTACTTGTATTAGAAGCTGATGAAATGGTAACAGAGTGGTATGTGAGATTTCTAAACTTGGAAACACACTGAAGATGACTGAAAATTTACATTTTTATTCCAAAGCAATGCTAAGCATATTTCCAGCTGATCAGATGCCTTTGTGAGTGTATTAGTCTCAGTGACAAAACAACATTGACATGAAATGTTCATCACGGGAAAAAAGGTCATAAGGCCAGGCACATGGAGATGTGTTAGAGGGTTTTTACACATGTGTGTACATACAGGGTGGGGGCAGGGAGGTAAAGCGACAGAGAGAGACAGACAGAAACAGATACAGAGAAGAAGAGAATGAGGGAAAATATGGAGGAAAAGGAGGAAGAAGAGCTGGAGGAGGATGGCGAGAACATTTTATATACATATCAGTCCTTGTTTTTGCTGACTTCTAATCAGAACAAAATGCCTGCAGTTTTCTGCTTTGTGTTTCGGAGTAAAACATTTGCTTGTCAGAAGATTCAGCACAGTCATTTTGCTACCTACATGTTTGTGCATAAGGAGACTCTTTTCTGTGACTTTCACAGTTTAAAATGAATGCATTCTGTATTTCGTACAGGTCTGACCTCCTTTCTTGGCCACTGGCAGAGAGCCTCGGTTTGTTTGGACACATTATCTTCTATAAAGAGCAATCCTAACTTCCTATTGGCTAATGAAGCTTCATTTGAAAAGTGTTACCTTTGCATCCGATAATGGCTGTGGAATCACCTGCTACTTGTCTTTGCTATTGACAGGGAATTCTCCTTCTCAGTAGAATTGCAATAGATCAATTTTTTCCTCCTCCATTCAGATTTTATCTTCTTCATCCATTCTACTACCTGCAATCAGTATCACAGATAGGATCATTAAGGAATTAGTTGTTCCATTCAATATGAATATTTCATAATCTCACAATGTGGTCACTGTATGTCCCAGCTATCTAAAGAGGCAAGCTGTAATTGCAACCATAGTAAGCCATGAATAACAATTGTGGCTGGATTTGCCAGTCCATTAAGAGCAAGTCAGTGAAGATGTTGCTGCATTCTGACTCCTAACCGAAGACTTTCATTTCATCATATTCATGATTATTTATGTTTAAAAAAAGACTTTCACTTTTTGCTCAAACTACAAAGAATCAGATTAAAATGGCAAGAATTAGGTAATTCAGCCCCCCAAATGTTATCTTTAAATGGGAACAAAATATTACTGACTTTATACATATATCTTACTCTAGATGTTGAACTGGATTTAGCAGTGTGTTCTTTAGATGTACATTAGGGTAGGAAGTGTGGAGCAGTTTATTGAGCTCTATTGCCTTTGAAGTCACCCCATAATCGCTATCCATTGTGGGGGTAGATTAAATAATTAACAAGGAGCAGCACATTGTTCACACAGAGAACTGTTTTGTTCATTTTATGTAAGAGATTTTTGAGGTATATTCCTTAAAGAAAATAAAATATTAACAAGAAATATAGAGGGTTAGTGAGTAAGTTTATCCTAATGTCAATGACGTTTTTCAGGAGCTACTTAAAGGTCACCTTTGCCACGTAGACACCTTTGTTCCACCTTTGTCAATCTTCTCTCTGAGCAGAAGCTTTTCTGGTCAAACTGAATGCTGCCCTCTTCACCTCTGTTTCCCCTTGTGCCCCTAGTTCATGAGGAATCTTGGGATTCTGCTCCCCTTTCCATGCACAGCTTGTCGTAAAGACATTCTGAGGAATTTCCTACTGCTGTAGTTGACCATGTACAACACACCTGGTGAAAGCAAAGTGGAGACTGCTGACAAGCATGGGGGAGACCTCAGGATTTCAGCCCCTAATCCATCTTTGAAACGTATAAAAGTAAATCTCTTTTATCGGGTGCACAGAGTTCTATGGGCTTTGGATACTTCTTCTCATAGGTACTTTATAATCTTGCATTGTAAGAAAGAATCTCAAACCATAACTTTAATTTTTAAAGCTTTACTTATGCATTTATTATTACAGATGCTGTGCCACAGTGCACGTGTGGATGTGTGGATGACAGATCTGAGGAGCTGATTCTCTCCTTCCATCATATGGGTTTCAGAAATCAAGCGCAGAACCTCAAGCTTGTCGGTAAGCACCTTCGTTCCCTGAGTTTTTCAGGGGGCCCAATCAGTTGCCCTTTTAATTCCAGCGTGTTCACAACTTTGGCTGCACCTTTACTGACATTCTACTATTTCAATACCAAAAATTCTGTTCAAAGATGCGGCCTACTATCCAGCCTGGTCAAACTCTGTTTAGACTTGAAATCATCTCCTAGTTTTTGATATTCATAGAATTGCCTGTATACTCATAATACTGAAAAAACTATAAGCAATTATCAAGCTGGTGTACCTGGCAATTTGTGTCTCATAAATTTAAAATGTTATTGAAAAGGCAGCTATGCCCTTTCTGGGAATTCTATGTAACATTTAAAATGTAATTATTTGTAAAAATTTTGAAGTGCTGTTTGTTTGTATGCTACATTAGTTATGAAATAGGCACTCTGATGTTCTCCTCTTCTACTTCTCAATGACTTTTTCTAAGTATCTAACTACATTTATACTGTTTGTTTATGTGTGAGTGTATGTGTAAGTGTGGGAATGGGTATGTATAAGTGTGTGTGTGTGTGTGAGTGTATGAGTGTGTGTCTGTGTGTGAGTGTGTGTTAGTGTGTGTCTGTGTCTGTTTGTGAGTGTGTATGTGTGAGTGTGTTGTATGTGTGTATGGGGGGAATGTGTGTGCGTCTATGTGTGAATGTGTCTGTGTGTGAGTGTGTATCTGTGTATGAGTATGTGTATGTTGTGATTATATGTGTGTGAGTCTGTGTGAGTGTGTATATCTGTGTAAATGTGTATGATTGTATATGTTTATGAATGTAGGTATGGGTGTGTATGAATGTGTGTGAGTGTGGTGCATGTGTATGTTGTGAGTTTGTGTGAATGTGTTGTGATTGTGTGTGTGTGTGTGTGTGTGTGAGAGAGAGATTATGTGACATAAATATGTACGTTTTTATCAAGTGTAGAATTCCCTTACTTACATCTTTGTTGTTCTTGGCTAGTGAGAGATGTGTCATGTGCAGAGGAAGTTTGCCTAATAAAGTTCTGATTTTTTTCTAACTGACATTTCTTTAAAATTTGGCCTATTTAAACAGGGATGAAAATCTTCCTTTAGTCTTCTACCTGTGGGTTGAGAGAGAAGGAATGTGAGGTTGAGGATAAACTGGATTGTTTGAGCCAGGTGGCTTATATAATGTCACCCTGTTTTCTGAAAAGAAAATAGAATCAGGTTGAATTTAGACAGTACGTGGGGCTACATTTTTTACAAAGAAAGAAAGTGTAAGGACAAAACCACATTTTTATCATCATTGTTGTAAAAATACTTTCAGATTAGAGTAAGTTTCTGGTGCCTCAAGACTCAACTTAAATGGGATTTCTACATACAAGGCAGGCATGATGGGGATAGGCAGACAGAGGACTAGGACTAAAGCTCGGTAAATAGAGTCCTTGTCTAGCATATACAAGGCCCTAGGTTTAATCCCTACGCCCTCAGAAAGCAAATTTGGTAGGTCACGCTTATGATCTCAGCGCTGGGAGGTAAAGTCAATAAGGCCAGATACTAACGTCATAGTGAACTCTTGACTGCATATCAAGGTCAAGGCCAGTCTTGGGATGCCTGAGACTATCTCAAAAGAATAATACCACAGCAACAAAAGAGTTGCCAGCCACACCCAATGCATAATCATGTCTGTATGCTTACTGTGCTGTAAATGTAGAGAGCTTGTCAGTATTTACAACTACACAATTTATATGTGGTAATTGTTAAAGTCCCCTCAGCTTCTACGCCACTGGTACAAACACATCCTTGACATCTGCATTGTTCATTTATGTTAAACCTTGTGTTTAATACTCGAGTGCAAAGTGGGAGACAATGGTTCCCCCTCACTGCCTTCAGAAAGGGAAGAATGAGGCAGAGGGGTAGTGGGAGTCCAGTTCATGTGCTCTCCCAGGAAGGCATCTCAGTCAGAATGTGCAGGTTTGCTAATGCAAGTCAGCTCCTGTTCTTAACTGCCCTTGGGGATTCCAGCACTCTTTCTTACCTTAAATGTAATGTTTGTGGGAAAAGCAAAACAAACAAACAAAAACACAAAGCCAAAAATCAAACAACAAAAACAATAGAAACAAAAACTATCCAGGGATGGTTTATTGTGACCTAGAAAAGGTCACTGTGGGAATAAATTCTTGACACCTGTTATTCCCAAACAGGCAGCTCTCAGGCCCCGCCCACTCCTATACAGAGAGTCATTGCACAACGATATCTCGCCAGGTGATTTTAAGGTGTCCTTATTTCTAAACAAATGTCTGCTGATTTGCGTGGAATTATTTTCTATGGAAGAATCATGGTTTGAGTCTCACTGTTGTGTTTCTGCTCTGGTCTTTGAGTTTGCCACTTTCTTCCCTCTCCCCACCCCATTCCTTGAATTTGAATTTTTAATAAGCAGTTACATCCTCCAGGCTATGCTGTCTGGCACTCTGCCCCTCTCACCAGGTCAGCGTGTCGCACTGCCTGGGAAGCTTGGATACTACACAGAGCGTTCCCTCCAAGATTGCTCCACACTATATTTACACAGATGTTTATGTCTGTTGCCGTCTCTTTTTTGAAAGATTGACACTTACATGCGTAGTTTGCACAAACGGTACAGCTTTCTGCCGACGCGCAGACATTGCTGCCGTTGGAGCCGCGGTACCCTATCCATATCTCAGTATTAACTCTTGGTTTATGCCCCTATTACTAGAGATAGTAACTAACATTTAAGTTGAGTTTACCAAGATACTTACCATGGGTGTGTGTGGTATACGTATGCATGTTCTGGCGAGTGCACCCATGCATTCATGTATGGAGATCAGAAGCCGACACCGAGTATCTATCCACTTTATTGTTTGCGCTCCCAATCCCAGCTGCTAGACCCTGCCAGAGAAACACTTTATGTTTTGAGCCAGGGTTTCTCACCGAACCTGGGCGTTGCCATATTGTTATACTGGCTGGCTGATGTGACCCCCCAGACCTGCTTGTCTCTACCTCCCAGTTCTGGAGTAGTGCTGGATGTAAGCTGAGGTCTTCATGCTTGTGAACCTTCTTCCAGCTTTTGAATCTTACTAAAGTATGACCTTGACTAAGCAGTGCTTTAACGCAGGTTACTCATATGGAATACTAGCAGTTTCTTTGCGGGGGTGGGGGGCAAAGATCTTTATAAAAGCAAGTGCCGTGTGGCAACAATAACCTGGTCTTAACTGTGACTTCGCCCTGCAAAGCTTCTATGTAGGGGTCTGAAAATAGTGGGAATGAGTTGATGATCCTGCAGTGACATTGCTAGGGTCAGGATTATTGTTCAGGGTTAAACTCGCAGATAGTCCTTACTAAAGGCACCTTAAAGCTGTTACATCAGGCTCCTGTTGAAATGGTGTCCTTCTCCCAAAACCTTGATCCCAGAACAAGGTGTGTAAGATCATCGATCATTTATATTAGGCTTTTTCAGTGCTTCCTTTTTTTCTTTCATTTCTGGCCACAAATCACCAGCACCGATGGTGTCAGTTCAGGGCTTGCATAAGGCTGACCTGATCAGAGAAGAGCGGTCTGCGTGCACTGGATAATATGTCTCCAACTTGGTTTCGGCTGACTGGAGAAACACTGAACAATACGTTCACATCACATCACAAATAACAATTTCTGGCTACTGGGCTTTAACACACTGAGGAAGGGAGCTCTTTATCCTGACCTAAGCTGCAGAGAAGCTGCTCTTCTGCCTCTGCATTTAGGCAGAAGTGGAATCTCTGCCTCCTAAGTCAGACTCCCTCCCTGCAAAGCCAGTCTGCACTCCTTCCGAGCTCAGGGAGGCACCCATGTAGAAAAAACAAAATCCCATCTTCAGTCAGGGAGTATAGGACAGTAAACATCTCCTACTTTCATCTGGACAACATAACCAAGGAGTGTGCACATGACTGTGTAGGGCCTGACTGTGCAGGGTCCCTAGTGTTCAGTGCAGACCGTCTTCTCATGCATGGAGCCAGGACTCCTCCGGATGTAAATGATTTCTGAAGGTTAATTCTTTGGAGGAGGGCTCAACCCATGGTGTGTTTTGAGTGAAGTCCCAGTACAACCCCCATCCGTTGACTTCTATGTGTGTGCTAATTGCAGCAATTTGAATTATTTTCTTTAAATTGCCATTCAAATTGTAGCAATTATAGCAGCAGGAACTGTTTCTGTTTGCTTTCCCTCTACTATGTGTGCCATTTTGGACTCTTCCAGGTTAACTTTATTATGATTTACTCAGTTTTATGTCTGCAGCTTTTGCAGGGCATTGGTGTCATCAATGGGACACTGCCTTTTCTGCATGTAATTCAGGCAGTGCCACGTAAAGCCACGGTTATTGCCAAAATGATACTGTGAACTGTGTTCATTCAATGGCCACGTGTCATGATTCCTACATTATATATGATAAATGTTAATGTCCAACAAGTGACTTGAGTGGTTAACCCAGATTCGAAATCTGAATATTCATTCTAGACAGCAATCTCAGACTATGTTTGTGCACAAAGATAGATCAATAGGGCTGGTCAACAGTACTTGACCCATAGACAGTTTTGACATATTCACGTCTTCTTAACTGCATTCATTTGGAAATAGAAGATAAAGCATAGGTGTTATCGTTCCTATGTTCATTAAACACATGACCCCAGTCAAAGATTTGAAATAAACTCCCTTGTCACAAACTGTGAGAGCCAAGAGAGGCTTAGGAGCCATCCTCTAAGCTTGCCTTCTTGGCCACTTGCAAATCTTTCTTCTTTCTCAGACACAAAAGTTCTCTCCTGGATTTGAGACACAAAGTTTAAGAGTGAGCCAAGAAATTTCTTCACTGGTGCTCTTCCTAGTGGAGAAAAACTTAAATTCCTCCCACTGAATGACAAGTCCCATCATCCAGTTAGATCACAAGACACCTACAGTCCCTCAGAAACAGAGGGGATTCTAATGACAATCGTCTGCCTCCTCACCTCCTTCCAGACTTCTTCTATCTCTTGGATTCTTCTTCATAGTCTTTTTTTTTTTTTTATGCAGGAAAATTTTCAGTTGAATTTTTTCTTTTTAGTAAATGTTTTTTAACATTAAAGAATCTCAATGATATTAAGAATATTTGATATTTAAACTCAATAGCAGGGACTCTGTTTGCATTCTGACCTTTTCTTTCTTATTTTTATTGGATTTTTTTTTTTTTACATTTTAAATGTTACCCACTTTCCCGGTTTCCTGTCCATAAATCCCCTATCCCTTCCCCCTCCCCCTTCTTGTATAAGGGTGTTCCCCCACCCACCCACCCCTTCCTGCCTCCCCACCCAGATATTCCCCTACACTGGGGGTTGGGGGGGGGGCGGAATTGAGCCTTGGCAGGACCAAGAGCTTCTCCTCCCATCTGTGCCCAGCAAGACCATCCTCTGCTACATATGTGGCTGGAGCCATGAGTCTGTGTTGTGATATCATTAAAAAAGTGCACAACCTGTTCCCGTAAGTTTCCACTCCATGTGGATCCCAGTGAGCTCTACCTGTTTCTCTGTTAGCCCAGCTTTCACAGACTGTCCCCTTGGTGGGTTTTTTCCACTCCTGACACACACATTGCCTTCTGCAGCTGTGGCGTGGGCCCCTGCCGTGCTAGCCCCAAGCATTCTATAGTCTAGCAGGTCTTCATGTTACAGACTTTGCTCACACACCCAACAACCCGGTGAAAACATGACTCAAAAGACTGTAACCCAACAACCAGATTTATATGCTGTTTCAGTTTGTTTATATAATGGATCACGTTGATGGTTTTCTGTATATTAAACCATTGCTGCATGCCTGGGATGAAGCCTACTTGATCATGGTGGATGATTGTTTTGATGTGCTCTTGGATTTGGTTTGCCAGAATTTTATTGAGTATTTTTGCGTCGATATTCATAAGGGAAATTGGTCTGAAGGTCTCTTTCTTTGTTGGGTCTTTGTGTGGTTTAGGTATAAGAGTAATTGTGACTTCATAGAAGGAATTCTGTAGTGCTCCATCTGTTTCCATTTTGTGGAATAGTTTGGACAGTATTGGTATGAGGTCTTCTATGAAGGTCTGATAGAATTCTGCACTGAACCCGTCTGGACCTGGGCTCTTTTTGGTTGGGAGACCTTTAATGACTGCTTCTATTTCCTTAGCAGTTATGGGGTTGTTTAACTGGTTTATCTGTTCCTGATTTAACTTCAGTACCTGGTATTTGACTAGGAAATTGTCCATTTCCTGCAGATTTTCAAGTTTTGTTGAATATAGGCTTTTATAGTAAGATCTGATGATTTTTTGAATTTCCTCTGAATCTGTAGTTATGTCTCCCTTTTCATTTCTGATTTTGTTAATTTGGACACACTCTCTGTGTCCTCTCGTTAGTCTGGCTAAGGGTTTATCTATCTTGTTGACTTTCTCAAAGAACCAACTTTTGGTTCTGTTGATTCTTTCTATGGTCCTTTTTGTTTCTACTTGGTTGATTTCAGCTCTGAGTTTGATTATTTCCTGCCTTCTACTCCTCCTGGGTGTATTTGCTTCTTTTTGTTCTAGAGCTTTTAGGTGTGCTGTCAAGCTGCTGACATATGCTCTTTCCTGTTTCTTTCTGCAGGCACTCAGAGCTATGAGTTTTCCTCTTAGCACAGCTTTCATTGTGTCCCATAAGTTTGGGTATGTTGTACCTTCATTTTCATTAAATTCTAAGAAGTCTTTAATTTCTTTCTTTATTTCTTCCTTGACCAGGTTATCATTGAGTAGAGCATTGTTCAATTTCCACGTATATGTGGGCATTCTTCCCTTATTGTTATTGAAGACCAGTTTTAGGCCATGGTGGTCTGATAGCATGCATGGGATTATTTCTATCTTTCTGTACTTGTTGAGGCCCGTTTTTTGACCAATTATATGGTCAATTTTGGAGAAAGTATCATGAGGAGCTGAGAAGAATGTATATCCTTTTGCTTTAGGATAGAATGTTCTATAAATATCTGGTATTTGGTTCATGACTTCTCTTCGTCTGTCTACGTCTCCAGATTTATATGCTAATTACTCAATGTACACTATATCCACACAATTAACTTACAACCAATTGATAAAGGTATAAACCGCCCACCTAGATAAGATAGAGTTTGCTCATCTAGACACACAAAATCCTGTACACATCCATCCCTTAAGAATATTCATAACAACCTGTATCTATGTAGAGATACCTGGTGAGGATCATTTACATCTGCCTCCATGTTGCTTCCCCTTTCTGCTCTTCCCTCTTCTTCTAAAACCTCTGCTTCTGCTTCCCTTTCTTCTCCTCCAATGACAGGCTTCATTTTACCTTGTGTCTGCCTTCACCTGCATATGGACATCAACCTACAGATCTGTCTATGTACACTCTTTGGATGGTGGTTTAGTCCCTAGGAGCTCTGGTTGACTGGTATTGTTGTTCTTTTGGGGTTGCAAATCCCTTCAGCTCTTTCAATCTTTTCTCTAACTCCTCTGTTATCAGTTTAATGGTTGGCTGTGAGCGTCCGCCTCTGTATTTGTCATGCTCTGACAAAGCCTCTCAGGAGATGGCTATATCAGGCTCCTGTGAGCATGCACTTCTTGGCATCAGCAATATTTTCTGCAATATTGTCTGGGTTTGGTAGCTGAATGTCTATGAGCTGGATTGGTGGGATAGGCTCTACATGGCCTTTCCTTTAGCATCCATTCCAAACTTTGTCTCCATATCTTTTCCTATGAATATTTTTGTTTCCCCTTTTAAGAAAGACTGAAGCATCTGCACGTTGGTTGTCCTTTTTGAGCTTCATGTAGTCTGTGGATTGTATCTTGAGTAAGCTGAGCTTTGGGACTAATATCCATTTATCAGTGAATGCGTATAATGTGTGACTTTTTTGTGTTGGGTTACGTCACTCAGAATGATATTTTCTAGTTCCATCCATTTGCCTAAGAATTTCATGTGGTTGTTGTTTTTAATAGCTGAGTAGTACTACATCATGTAAATGTACCACATTTCCTATATCTATTCCTCTGTTGTGGAACATCTGGGTTCTTTCCAGCTTCTTGCTGTTATAAATAAAGCTGCCATGAACATAGCGAAGCATGTGTCCTTGTTATATGTTGGAGCATCTTTTGGGTAAATACCCAGGACTGGTATAGCTGGGTCCTCAGGTAGTGAAATGTCCAATTTTCTGAAGAACCTCCAGACTGATTTCCTGAGTGGTTGTAACAGCTTGCAATCCCCAAAATGGAGGAATGTTCCCCTTCTCCACATCCTCACCAGCATCTGTTGTCACCTGAGTTTTTTTTTAATCTTAACCATTCTGACTGGTGTGAGGTAGAATATCAGAGTTGTTTTGATTTGCTTTCCCCTGATGACTAAGGATGTTGAACATTTCTTTAAGTACTTCTTGGCCATTTGATATTTCTCAGTGGAGAATTCTTTGTTTAGCTCTGTACTCCCCTTTTAATAGGGTTATTTGATTCTCCAGTGTCTAACTTCTTGAGTTCTTTGTATATATGGGATATTAGCCCTCTATTGGATGCAGGATTAAAGGTCTTTTTCCAATCTGTTGGTTGCCATTTTGTACAAAGCTCAAGTCCAAGTGGATGAAGGACCTCCACATAAATCCAGAGACACTCAGACTAATAGAAGAAAAAGTGGTGAAGAGCCTGGAACACATGGGCACTGGGGAAAATTTCCTGAACAGAACAGCAATGGCTTATGCTCTAAGATCAAGAATCTACAAATGGAACCTCATAAAACTGCAAAGCTTCTGTAAGGCAAAGGGCACTCTGACATTTTCAATGTTACCTAAAACCACAATAGTGATTTCTTGAGCAACATGAAGAGACAGTGTCCCCTCTGCACAGGGCTATCTCAATTCATCTATTATAATACATTTAATCACACAGACCACTTAGAACAAGTCAGCATTCCTTCGGTGTGAAATCTTGGTTGACTCTTTCTTAGTGAGGAAATCTGTAGTTAAATTTATGCCAGTTCTTCTAATGTCAAGATTATAATTGTCAAGATTCCCACCAAACTCTCTATAGCAACAGGGTAGGCGCAGCTTTGAGGACCAAGCTGTAAAATGTGTCAGCTTTGCTAATCACAGTCTGACACTCTTAAGATTAGTTTGCTCTGAAAATGAATCTCAGAAGACTGGATTCTACAGAGGGTGATTCATGGCTGCAAATGAAATGTCAATTGTTTCAGGGGTGTAATTAACTTTCCCAGGGTACCTTCAAGGAGCTACATCATTTGTGGTCACATGGTATGCTGATGTCCCCTTGGTCTGTGATGACATGTAGAGACACTGTCTAGATTCCTAATAGCCTACTCAAACATTCAAGATACATCTCAGGAACTCAGAGGAGAACTGCTCCTGGGCTGCAAAGTCTAGAATGGCCACTCACCACATACATGACTGTGGAGCAGAAGTGGGTCCCCATGGACGTCCTTTGCTCCTGTAGGACTCTGAGTCAGTAAGTAAAGATCTTAAGTATGATGTGGTCACTTTGTAAGGCACACTTGCAGGTTTGGCCCCTGTGAGAACAGTACAGTAGAAGAGGCAATGTGTTTTGCTTCTTTGTCTTATATTCTAAAACAGGAAATCCAGGGTTTCATTGACACCTTAATTTGTGATCTTCCATTTATTTCACATGTGCTATGGTAACAATAGGACCTTACAATACTCTTCCATTTAGAGTTTGCTTTCCTTCCAGTGAGAAATTCTAGTGTAGTCTAGGAAAAACAAAACAAACAAACATAATTCCCTCCCCATAGCATGTGTATTTAGGCAACTGACAGAGAAACTCAATGCCTTACCTTTAATGCTCAGATATTTATTACACGATTCTCTCTTAAATTCCCAGTGGTTTTGTGGTTCATAGCACACACGTTATCCTTGATAATAGACTCATTGTGTGCTATACTTAAAACATGAACTGGTTCTGAAGATTCTCTATCTTCAATTCCAAAAGCTCCCATATTTCTTCTCAAGCCCATGAGGTGTTCTTAAAGAATACTTGAAGATTTTCTTCTGGATCTGTTGCTACTTTCTTGTGTTCTTATGCTGAATTCTAGATACAGATGGAGATAGTGATTTATATAGGAGTACAGAAAATATCTATCCATATTACCTCAATAGCATTAAACATGTACTTCTTAGGGGGGGGCAGGGTAGAAGAATGCCATATGACATTTTGCAGCTGTTTGACAGCATATCTGGTTTATTGACACATAGAAGTATTTTTATCATTATTTACTTGGAAAACTAGTCAATCAAATGGCGAATCCTTTAAGCAATAGCTCTTGAGTTTGAGCATCTCCACCAAAGTCTCTCCTCAGTTGCTTTCCATGATTGTGCTTTTGAGAATGTTGTGTGTTCTCTCATGGAGCTATTGTCTAATGAGGGAATGCTCCACATCTTTGTTTTCTGAGAAGGTGGAATATATGGAACATGGAAGATTCTCTTATACCCCACAGCATTTTGACAGAGGACCTGAATCTTCCTCCCTCATTGGGAAAAAGTCCTGACAAACAGCAGGGATGCTATCTAAGAAACTCCATTGCTGTGTTTATTGTGGGGAGATTTTATAATTTCAAAATTATTAGATTTTTATTACTAGTTCCTAATTTTTTTAACCCATGAACAGAACGTGAAGACTGCTTATGGAAGTTTGTACCCAGAAATCCCCATGATAGCTTCCTCTTTTTATTTTTTCCCATGTGGAGAGGTTTAATGAGAGAAGAAGAGTAGAGGAGAGAAAAGGCCGGTCATGAGCATGTGGGGCTGTGTGGGGAGGGGAAAGGGGGCAAGAGCAGTGAAGAACAAAGAGCAAGAGGGGTAAGAGGGGAGTAAGAGAGTGATAGCTTCCTTTTAAACAAAAGATTGCAATTTAAAATTGTGCCCTTTCCGAATAAAGAAATGAAAAAGAAAAAGAAAAAAACCCAACCTCCTCCTACTAATTTAACTGTAAATTTATTCATTTGAGCTTGAAGTTTTAAAGGTTCAGTGGTTAATTACTTTACAAATTGCATATGGTCCTGGCATTTCAATGAATATTATTTAATGCCCACTTGCAAGAGGTCACTTTCCATAATCAGCTTGATCCTTTGACATAAAAACCATACTTTTTCATGAAATAAATTAGAAAATTATTTCCCACAAGAACCTTATAGACACAGGTGTTGTTCTAATATGTATTCATCTCTTTCTCCAGTAAGAGACAATGGAGAGGGACCTCAGTAGTATCCATGGACATCTGTGTTGTAAGGAGAAGAAACATAAATGGTTGAATACAGACTTCATCTATTTTGAGGAATGTGGCTCCCAACAGGTCACCGATGAGCCAGTCAATGGTCCTCCAGCCACATGAAGTTGGTAGGAAAAATGGAGGAGAATTCAAGGGATTGCGCAGGAGGAAAGTGAGTGATGATGATATCATCAAAGTGCACACACCCATGTGGCATTTTAAACAATGAGATTGCAGGAGGAGTAAAACGGTAGAATTATGGTTTAATTACACAAATTCTTGCACTAAAGCGATCATGTTTGCACTTTCTACTTCTCCTTCGGTTTCTTTTTCCTTAAGTGTCCAGTATCACAGTCTGGGAAAGAACACATTTTCAGATCAAGGGCTTCAAGGAAATTGTGTGTTGCAGTAAATAAATAACATTTCTATTTCCCCCCAGAGCCAAGAATGCAAAAGAGGCAGGGGAAGAGGGAAATGAAGAAACCAAAGTGATAGAGGAGGAGGGGGAGAACAGAGAAAGATAGAAGGAGAGAAAAACATGATAGAAGAGAGGAAGGGAAGGAAGACAGGAAAGAGAGAGACCAGAGTGGAGGGGAGAGTAGGAAATGTCAGGACAGAATGTGGGCAAGGAATGTAACTCAGTGACAGTAGTTGCCTACCATGTGTGAGGTCCTAGTTTTTATCACCAGTAAAATACAATAGTAAGATGCACGCGCGCGCGCGCACACACACACACACACACACACGCACATACATGGGGTGGGGGGAGCATGAATCTTAGGTTCAGATATGCTTGTGTGCTTCTGGGTATGTGTGTATTTATGTAGATGTGTATGTGTGTATTTGTACATGCAAATATAGGCATACATACAATAGTGATTATATGCAAACACATGTCTATATGTGGATAGATGTAAATAGGTGTGTGTATGAATTCATAGGTTGTATATAAGTAAATATATATGTGCATGTGTACATATTTATGTGTATTATATAGGAGTCTGTGTGTTTGTATGGATGAACATAGAGATGTGTATATGTGTATGTGAGCATACAGGCTTTAGGTGTACTTATCTGGATGTGTGTATGCACATGTGTTTATTGGAAAGTAGGTCTGTGCACGTGTATATGAGTGAATGGATGTACATGCATGTCTATGTACGTGTATTCTATTTTTTCCATGCACTGTCCTTATGTTTATATTCACTTGCTGAACAAAGTGGTGTCACAGTCACAGGTTAAACCAGCACAGGTCTGCCCTGCTGTCTACAGCCCAGCCAGTCTCCTATAGGCAATCAATAAAACAGCCATGCATACTCATGCACAGATGCTAGGAGAGAACTGAGGTCCTACTCTTGCCTTGCCTGTCCTCTCCTGACTGGCTGCCTCCATTTCAAATGGCTTCAGTGAGAGCACTCTATTTCTGACTCCTGTTATGTCATGTGTAAGCAGATGACTTGTATTTCCAGAAATGGGGTTGGACAGAGATAGAAGAGAGAAGAGGGAAGGGAGAGAGCAGCGAGGCAGACAGCACAGGTGGGAGAGTCCTGTGCATCCAGCCAGTGACCTGGCACAGCCTCCGTAGTCCCAGCTCTTCGTTCCATACTGTTGTCACAGATTGGAGAATTGCATGATGGAGTGGCCACATATGTGCATAGGTCATATACAATTATGCAATTGCTCACTGTAGAATTACTTGTGTTTCCATAAACTGGATATACATAAAACAAAAATGCCAGGAACTTATGTCATCTGTCACATCATCATAGACTTTCCTTCCACTGATGTTAATACGGTCCTATTTTTAATCCCTTTAATGCCTAAATCATTTTAGTTGGTGCTGAAGTGGGGACTTTGCATTTACCTGCAGTAAGATTTATTGCCCTTTCTGCATTGTACTAAGTATCTAAAGGGCTCCTCATGAAGGATCCTTGGTGTTTTCCCGACCTGGCCTGAAGTGTGCTCACTTCTCTGCCTGTGGACTTTGTGACTCGTGTGGGCGTTGGTTACAGTCTGTTCCTTTGCTGTCTGGCTATCAGGTTCTTTCTCTCGGCCTTGCACCTCTGCCGTTTAACCCAGTGTTACATTCACGGCACAGAGTAAGTACTGAGTAAACTCACATTCGTGAATGCTGTGGGAAAACCGAACTGTTCTTCCTTAGTTCAATTTGCTACACAAGATTTTAAAATTTTAAACTGTCTAGTTTTTTGTAACTGCTTGGTAGTTAAAATAAAAGTCTTTCACAGACTCACACCTTGAGCATGGACGTTTTCTGGGGGGGGGATAAGATTCCTGACTGCCTTTGTTTCTACATTTGGGTGTTACGCATGTCATAGATTTTAAAATTAATAATCACTATACTATGGTAAAGAAGTGAGATGTTTGGGGAAATGATATATCATGACAGCAACAACCTTTATTCACGAGGCTACAGGTCTTGCGAAGAGGGTCCCCAAACTTCCTTGCTCTACCAGATGAGATCATTGCTGGCGGTTCCCCTTTGTGATCCAGATTGCAGGAAACAGCCTTCTGAATGTCTTGTATTTGGATTTCCTGGTCTCTAGAACAGTAAAATAAAATAAATAAATAAAAACCAAGCAATTGTTGTTCAGAGTTCACCAATCCACTGTGTTTTGTTACAGTAATCAAAACAGATCCAAATGGTGGACTGCTTGCCTGCCTCTGGCACTTGGCCCAAAAGGCTGCTCAATTTTGTTATACATTGCTTGTTTGTGTATGACAGGGTCTGATGTAACTCAGCCTGGTCTTAAACCTCTGACTACCTGTCCACCTCTGAGCTTTTGTATGACATGTGTGTGCCCTGTTTGTTTGTTTGTTGTTTTTTTGTGGGTTTTTTTTTTTTTTTGGAAGAAATTGGTGAGGTTCCCAGAACAGGACTGCCATTTCCATGGCACTGGAGGAAAATCTGGAGTTTCATTAAATCAATTCCCCCAGGCCATCAGATAGTGTGCATCTGCAGATATAAGCCAAAAACCTTGTGTCCTTTTTAGGCCGGCATGGTCAGGGTCCTGGACTGCTGGTTACCACATATTTGAGTTCTAGATAAAATACTCATTGATAAAATATAGAAAGTCCACAGATGAGTCCACAAGCCATCTGGAAAGAATTCTCTCAGCAACCTTGTGCTCTTTTGCTCTTCCTTTCTACCACTGCTTGGAGAATTTGCCCTTTAAGACAAAAACTATATTGTCATGTGATTAATGCCACTTGCTCTTTCTTTCACTGACATTCTGTGAAAATCCAAAACAGACCCGGGAGCAGTCATTTCCCAGCAGAAAAACAATTTGCAGTTCACTGTGGTGTACAGTCCCTCTTGTTTTATATGTTTAAAATGTAACAGATTTTCAATTTCGAAAAAGAACACAGAAGACAGTCATTTTTATATTTTACAGGTACCATATTGGAACGAATACAATTCTCTTTATGATTTTTAATAAGACATTCAGTGCAGATGATGCCCTGTGCCAAATTTAGTTATATCTGACACAGTTTATTAAATGTGTAACACGATACAAGTGGCTCTCTTGCCCGGATGATGTGCTCTGTGGAACACAAGAGAGCCCAAGTGGGGTCTACACTCAGATTCATAGAGGAAGGACTGGTGACCACATGGGATAATGAGTTGGTTAAGCAAGGAGCAGAAACGAAACTGATGGCAAAGTAGTCTCACCTTCTAGTCAGTGCCTAAGTAAAGAACATCTGACTTCCATTTTGTTTTCTGAGATGGGACGTAAAGGAAAAGGACTCAAGAACTTATCAAAACTCAAACCTCAAGAAGAAGGTTAGCAGACACTCTCTCATCAAAGTCCAAGCGGGTCACCCAAAGAAGTGCTTGCTCCATCCCTCAAAGTTTATAACAAGGCATTTCCTCTCCTCATGAATGAGCCTGGTTTCTCGGTTGTCAGTTGCTTTCCAGTGGCAAGAATAGCGTTTCTCTCATTTCTCTGTAAATAAAATAACCAATAAGCACAGCAAACCCATAGTCGAATGTGAAGCTGCAGCCCAGGAAGGTTCCTCTGTCACATGCTTCAGCCCCTGAGATCTTCACAAAGGCCTGGCACCTGCATCCTATGCTGCACGCCATCTATGTCTCGTGAAAATTAAATAATAATGCTAGATTGACCTGTGCAGTGAAGGCACACAGCAGAGATGTTTGGCTGCTGCTGAAGGACAGTTGCTGGATTTGACTCCTTTCATCTCACTGTGTAACAGTAAGCTTGGAGAACCCTGGGAAGCTCCTTTATCGTTGCCAGAGGCTATCAGTAAGTCCTGATTCCAACGCCCTTTTATGGGACTCCTGTAAGAGGAAATGCCAAGCAACAAATGTGTATGTGAAAGAAGCCACTGCCATGACAGCCTCACAGAGCACTCATCAAAACTATTAGGAACAATGTAGAAGGCCATCAAGTACACAAATAATCTGGGCCTTTTTCCATGTATCATCCACTGGAGTGGAAATATCACTGTGGGATGAAAGGGAGGGGACCTGAGGCCCAGGGCATGGTACATTTCCTGATGTCAAAGGTCCTTAAACAGTAATGGCCCCCAGGCCTGGGACAAAACTTCCTATGGTCTCTTCCCCAAACCAGAAGATACGGTTTATCTAGGTCTCCTTGAAACTTTCGCACATTATGCTTAAGCCATTTCAGTAAGACCCTTCACCAAATCTTGAACATATACTCTCAGCCTCTTTTCTATTCTGACACCTTGGTTAACATGAAACCATCTGTTGATAACAATGCTCACTTTAATGCTGCCCTGTTTAATGTTGCCTAGAAAATGTTTTTCTGGCTTTGGCATCTATCTCCTAGGCAGAACCTTCATTCAGTCGCTTATCTGACAAGATGCCCCTTCCTGCTCTACCTCACAACATCATGTTTTGAAAACACAGACATCACATCAGACTCTTGTGTGCCTGCTATGTATCTATGCTGATATTCCCTTTTCTTTCAACTTCTGCTGCTATCTAATACTCGAAAGGGTACATGATGCACCATGTGGTGGTTAATCCTGATAATTAACGTCCACACTGTAGAATCACTCAATGAGCCTCGGTGGAGGAATTGTCTACATCAGGCTGTCCTGTGTGTGAAATCTGTGACGGATTATCTTGGTTGTTAGCTTTGGGTATAGGAACTAGTGAGATGATCTACCCTGTCCTCACTTAATGCTCTGGGCCACAAATTGTATATAAGCAAAACCACTAGCTAGCCAGAAACAATGCTAGCAAGTAAATTATGGGTTCCTTTCTCATCCCCATATCTTGATCCTCTGTGTGAGCAGCTGCTTGAGTTTTCACATAGATGTTTTCATCTTTGACATGATGGACAGAAACCTGGAACTGTATACCAAATAAACACTTTCTTCCATTACATTGCTTATTGTAACAACAGTGAACATCGGACACCTGGCCAGATCATGACTGCTTTACAAGAGTGGAAGTCCTTCTCTCTTGCTTCTTTCTGCACATAACTCCTGCTAAGCCTAATACGGTGTCGAGTAAATGCTGAGTAGAAAATATGAGTGTATGTGCTATAGTCTCTTTTCCTAGAAACCACTTACTCAGTCTGTCTGGATCCTTATGGTCCTTTCCCTTTTAACACTTTCTTTTACCTATGCATTTTACCATTGTGATTCTTCCTATCTTTCTTTAAAATATTCAGTAGAGATGTGTCTGAGGAAGACATGATGTTTGGCCACATATCTGTGGGTGCTGACATTGTATCCATGTCTCTGTCTCTCTGTCTGTCTCTGTCTCTGTCTGTCTCTGTCTCTGTCTCTGTCTGTCTCTGTCTCTGTCTCTGTCTCTGTCTCTGTCTCTGTCTCTCTCTCTCTCTCTCTCTGTGTGTGTGTGTGTGTAATCTAACATGACATAATTAAAATATTGAGACATCGAACCTTGGTCAGCAATACTTTAGCTCAGTGGATTATTTGGTAGTGAATCTGGATGCTCTTCCGTGTCTTTCCTAGAGATAAGTCTTGAGTCTTGGTACTTTATTCATTTTATTATTGAGGACTGAGACTTGACCCTAACAGTGCCAAAGCATGTGCAAGTCATGTATGTGTTTCAGAACCTCCTTTCACATGTAAGGTCACGTGTGTGTTGCAGAGCCTCCTTGCATAGCCCCTTGGTCCAGCTCTGCCTGAGAGCATACTTCGTCTTTCAGTTACCACACAGTGTTTTTCTTTAGATGGGGTAATGTGGCTGGAACAGATTCTCCCTTATTCCTATTAATTCAAGGTTAAGTTTCCATGTCTGCCATTTCTTGTTTTCTGAGTAAACTGAGGCTGCCACATCCACATTTCTTTATTGTCCAGTGATTCTGTTTTCCTTAGTCTATCTACTTTACAGTTTCACACTGCTTATGAGATTAAGATCAATGTAATTCAATCAGAACAGAATTTACATTTTGTATGTTTATTTTCCTGTGGTCCTAATGTCACACTGAATTCTGATAATGCACATGCCATAAAGCCAGCTTTGTGATAAGGGGGTCTTCAGTGCCCTGTCTGGCTCAGTTGTGGCACCATGACTTCCACACCACCAACCCCAGTCATTCATGTGATTGCAGGCAAAGCAGTGTCACCTGCAGTTATGTTAATATTTTATATTTTAATTTATTTTTAAAAATATCTCTCACTCTGTGATAATGAATAAGAATCTCCCAGTCAACCCCTGCTTCATCATCAGCCCTGGCTCGGTTCGTGTTGCTGCTCTCTTGTGTATTACTTTTATCTACACTGGACTTAGCATTGCCATCACCTTCGTGATTCATGGGAGTTTTCGGTTGTGTTAAGCTGCTCTATCTTTATCTGGTTATCCTGCCTTTACATCTGAGGGCTGAATGTGGCTGGAAGGTTCACAGGAACTTTGGATTGGGCCAGATTGCTTCCATAGTGCATTTAGAATGTCTCTGTCTTGCCATGCTTTTCTATCTCTCTGTTTCTCTCTGTTTCTGTTTTAATATCTAATTTTGTAGATTGGAAAGGTCTGAATAACTCGTTTTCCTAATAACCTTACGCCTGGTTACTATCTACTCTCTATATGTAATAATCAAACTTACTCTTGACGTTGCACAGTAACACAAAAACATCCATATGTGCATGTGCATTCACACAAATACAGAACACATATGTGTTGATATTGATATGCATTATAATGCTAAATTCTGTACCTGAAGGCAAGAATTTAGGCCTGTGAGTGAATTTTCACATTTAGAAGCTTTTGTGGTGAAAACGTTGCTCTTTGATTTAAAACAATTGATAAAATACAATCAATTACAGTCAGTTACTGGATGGACTAGAGGTAGGTGGGATTTTAGTTACCTGGCTGGGGATGGAGAAGAGAGGAGAAAGGAGGGAGAGAAAGAGGGAGAATGAGAAGAGAAGAAGAAATCACCATGAGGGGAGATAGACCATGAACACATGGCCAGGCAAAACTAAGTATTTGGGATACATTTCTGGGGAGGTAGTCAAGCCTAGAGTTAAAAACCATTAGGGGTTACCACCACGCAGTAATTGTTAAAGCCAAATAAGGTAAACATAGTCTGAGTCTCATTATTTGTAAGCTAGTCGGGGATAAGCTTAAAATGGTTCTCGACATAGGTGCAGACCCTCATACACTCTTCTGCTTGTCCATATCATCTCTTGTCTCCTCGCACAATAGGACTCCCTCCATTGACAAAGTTCCCAACACAGACTTCTGAAACTTTTTCTGAAACCTTATCAGGGATTCCTCCTAGCACTTTGATTGCAGCCCTGCTAACAAAGTTGTCTTTGCTGAAAGATTCTGAACAATTTACTCTGTCAACTTCCTTTTCAAAAGCATTTATTTTTTTCCATTTGACACCATCTTTAGGCTGGGTTGCTATTGTGTCTCTTGTTTCTCAATTTCATGCCCTTTTCTGTATCTAGCCTTTAAATTGTGCTTTTATAGTTATATCCTATCTTGTTTCGTTTTCTCTTCTTCCAAGACTTTATTGGAGAGCACAAATATTTCTATGAGTTAATTATCTCTAGAATTAAATTTCTCAAACGTGTATCTAAACTTACTGTCAATCTATCTTATTTATCATATCTTATCATCTGTCTGTCTATCATCTATTGCATGTCTGTCTGTTTATCTATCTATCTATCTATCTATCTATCTATCTATCTATCTATCTATCTACCCACCTACCTAGCTAGCTATCAATCTAGCTAGCTAGCTATCAATACATGCACCAATGTATATAATGACCATCTATATCTTTTTTTGGTGTGATATCCATTATTCTCTTTTTAAAAAATTGGATACTTTATTTACATTTCAAATGTTATCCCCTTTCCTGATTTCCTCTCTGCAAATCCCCTATCCCATTCCTCCTATCCTGCTTCTATGAGGGTACTCCACCCCCCACCCACCATCTCCTGCCTCACTGCCCTAGCATTTATCTCCACTGGGGCATCAAACCTTCACAGGACCAAGAGCCTCACCTCCCATTAATGCCAGATAAGGCCCCTTCAGCTCCTTCAGTCCTTCCTATAACTCCTTCATTGGAGTCCCACTGATCAGTCCCATCATGCTTTGAGTGTCTGCATCTATATTGGTCAGAATCTGGCAAAACCTCTCAGGAGACAGCTGTATCAGGCTCCTGACAGCATGCACTTCTTGGCATCAGCATTAGTGTCTGAGTTTGGTGTCTGTATGTGGGATGGATCCCCAAGTGGGGCAGTGTCTGAATGGCCTTTTCTTCAGTCTTTGTTCCACTCTTTGTCCCTATATTTCCTTTAGACAAGAGCAATTCTGGGTTAAAATTTTGGAGATGGGTGGGTGGCCCCATCCCTCAACCGTGGTGGGGGAGGGATAACCATCTGGATATCTGTATCGTCTCTATTTTGGAGACAGGAGGTTTGCTTGTATATCAGACTGGACTCTAACTACAGGCGATTTTCCTGCATCACAGTTGCCCACTTGCTGGTAATAAAAGCCACAACACCCATCTCTAAACTTTATTTTGCACATTTTCCCCACTCTTATCTGCTCTGTGAGTTAACCATCTCCACACATGAATCCTTTAGACACTTGAATATGTGCATGGCCCAAATGAAAGCCATTACCTCATTTCTCCTTGATATTTTCCTGTCTTCTCTCTGCTTTCGGAGGGTGGCACTATCTTTTGTCCAGTTTCACAGTATGAAAATGTGCACACCTTATGTTCCTTTTCACACAGTGTGAACTCTCAGTCCTGCCAATTCTACTGCCAAACAGCTGCCCGTTAAACCCTTTCAAAATTACATGGGAAGCTCATAAAAAGGCAGCATTCAGTAGGATATGTCACAGGGAAACATAGTTTACACTCTAAAATTGTGAAGGAAAGTAGCATGCATAATTACCGAAAGATTGTCTAAGAGTAGAGAAACAAGGCAGTGATGAGAGGCAGTGTCCTCTAGGAGGCATGGCATCCTCTGTACAAAGAACTGTAACAAGGACGCAGCAGGGAACTGGAAATAGAATTTAAAGTATGGAGAGAAGAGGGACTGGTGAAAAATAAGGCTGGTAGAGAAAAACCAAGGCTAACTCACATAGGACTTGATGTATTTTATCAAGAGTTTTTTTTCCTCTAAATTAACTTTTTAAGGTTTTATGTTCATACTGAATTTATATAGGGTTTTACCAAGAGGGTGAGAAGTCATGGTAGTATGTCATATGATATCAATATGACAGGGGCAGCCTCGTTTCATGGAGTTATTTTCATATATGTAGACCCCTGTACCCATGCATGCCACCTAAAAACATGACTGGGAATTCTTCTTTTTCTCAGCCTGTTCCCTATTATCCCCCATCTTCTATTACACCCTTCTGAATAAATTGCCCATTTCACCAAACAGCAGGACTTTGGTAACAAAAAGGCCCTTATAATGTATTTTATCCCTTAGAATGAACATTCCAGTTCTTTATAGAAGACACCATTCTGAATGCCACCATTCTGTATATATTCACATAGATTTGGTAGGTCTTTTCCCAGAGATTACTCCTTTTTTCCAAGTCACAATATACAGTGGAGGTAGGTGGCTATTTGAAGGTAACCTCTAATTAAAAGGTTATAAGAAAAATTCTATTAGCAATTTTGGGCTTCATTCTGGTTTCACAAATGATGGATGGTTCTCTTTGATAGCATCTTTTAAAAGATGTAGCTGTGTGAAAAATCACCCAAGAGGTGAACTTGTTCAATTTATCATTAACTTGCTTCACAGATGCTTCCCGGGCATCATTGTAACCTGCCTAATTTCTCTCTGTGTAATGGGAAGCAAATAGCCCCAATTAACGTACTGATTAGAAACTTCTCTAATGAGTTCCAGTAGTTCTCATTACTGCTGATACAGTACACTGAATTCCGGGAACCGGGATTTGAACATTGTTAGTACATAACAACTAAACCATTGCAAGAACTGTTTTCCAATGGTACTTGCTGTTTATTGGTGACTTCTGTCTTGTATGTGTGTGTAAAGAGGGAACCACTCGGGAATGAATCCATACATGCAGTCTTTGTCAATTGGGCTTTAACTGGTGTAAGTCATATGTAATGGGGCATGGCCGGGCTATGTCTCAGGAACGTGAGGATTGCGACCTGTTCTAATGACATGATTAATACAAAGGATAGAGATTGGTGGTAGCTTCATTGACGGTTTTTTGATGAGTAATTAACAATATTATGCAAGGAGTTTTATTGGAGCGCCCCATGGAGCATTCCAAACATGGGTACTGTGTAGTTTAAGAAAAGGAAAAAGTCACATGTAAAGTTATATTTATCCTGGAGTAGTAACTTAGCACCTACTCGTGCAGTGATACTTGGAGAACACATTGTTCCTCTTTGGTGCACCTTGTTTTAGCATTCTAAACTAGAGGGCTTCAGACCCCTGGCACCTCCTCAGGAGAGCAGGTACCTGGGCAGTAGCAATGGTGTTTACTGCTTTGAAAATGTTTAATAGGAATGCAGAAATTATGGTTAAAGCATCCTGCTTTTTTCCTACAGAACACAACAGTCTTATTTTCTATTGTTAGAGGCTTTTTACTGTTATTGCTAGAATGCGGGAGACCCAGTGAAGACTAGTCTCTTGCAAATGCCTCTTAGAGAACTCTTTCGCTGGAGGTTCTCCTTTCTGCCACATTTTATGGTGACATAAAGTTTCATGGCATTTATGGAAACACATGTCATGAAGCAGATGGCTTGTTAGCCTGTTTTAGTAAGCCCATTCCTATCCATACAATATTAAAACTTTTCCAAGTTCATGAATTATAAAAGAACACTAGATACAGGGTAGTCCAAAGAGCCCTTTAATTATTAAAGTGAGATGTGCCAAAGGATTCAAACCTGAGGAGAAATTAAAAGTGGGCCTTGAATCAAGATAAGGATGCTGAATTGGATTCCTGCGAAATTACTTCTCTTTGGGAGGTGCCGCATTTCAACAAGTATCATAAGTACTAATTCAGTTTTATCTCTTATTACTTCCTGACACAAAGCCTTTGTGAGAGCTAAACTTGTATTATAAAGACCGCTGACTTCCTAGAAGCATGGAACAAGCTCCTTTAAGAGGGCGCCATCACACTACTGTCTCTGTATCCGGGCAAGCATTCTTTGATGCTCAGAACCTACCTAGATGTCCATACATGCGTCAGACAAGACTTCCTTTAAGAACACAGACTTGATGTGTGGGAATGTGACTTTGCTGATCCAAGGCTTTGCTAGCACTCAAAATTACCTGGTTTTGATTTCCAGCTCTACAATAACTGACAGTGATGGTATATACCTATAATTCCAGCACCTCACATACCTATGATTCCCCTCCCAGGAAGATGAGAAGTTGAACCACATATCGAGCTCAGTGACAACTGAAATACATAACACCATATCCATTTTATCAGGAAACAAAAACACCACTCTTTTTTTAATCCATGAGACCTTATGTGATCGTCTCTACCTCTGTATTAGGCATACCAGTTTATAAGCCACCATTGCAGGTCCCATTATTGCTGCTACAGTTTCTGTGAGTCCCCATGTTCCCTGTGTGGTTGAATATTTTGGCTGTGTTCTTCTGGTGTCCTTGACCCCTCTGCCTCCTACAATTCTTCTCCCTGCTCTTTTGAAGTGTACACTGAGCTCTGAGGGGAGGGACTCGACAGAGAACTACAGTTGGGGTGGTCTCTCTCTACCTCATGTTTGGTTGTGGGTCTCTGCATCTGCTCTCATCACTGACAGAGAAAATCTCACTAATGGTAATTAGGCTAGGCACTGATCTATGAGTATAGCAGAATATCATTAGGAATCATTTCATTGACTTCTTTACCCTAGGTCTCTGGGGTGTCTTACCTCTGGTTCCTAGATCTTTAGAAACCAGCCGTAGATTTCCTCATATAAGAGCAGCCACTGCTTGGCCACTCCTACAAGTTCCCATCATTGTCCCAGCACATCTTGCAGTGGGACAGACAATAGGTCAAAGGTTTGTGTATAGGTTCAGGTCTAAGTTCCAACACTAGAAGCCTTTGCCTATTACCAAAGATGGCAGCTCCATCCTCCATTGCTAGAATCATCATAGTGTCACCCTCACAGGTTCTGGGGAGTTTTGATTGCACTAGGTTTCCACAATACTCTCAATGACCTCTAATTCCAGTCTTCTCTCCCTTTATCTCTCACCACCTGATCTCTCCTACTCCCATCCTTACCTGCTCCAGAACATCTACAAAATCTATTTCCCACACCCAGGGAAGTCCATCCATCCTGTTGGGGCCATCCTTGTTATTTAGCCTCTCTGTGTTTGTTGATTGTAGCATAATTATTATTTACTTAACAACTAACACCCACTTTTAAAGTTACTATTACTTCATTTTAAGTAATAGTATTTACTTAATAAGTAATACCAGTGAGTACACACCATGTTTGTCTTGTACAGGAGGTCCCATGCTGTAATCCTGGAAGATGTTAAACTATCTCTCTAGTTCCTGCTTGCTTCCAGCTCTTGTGTTTTATTTTGCCACAGCCTCTAAACTGCTGGAATCACAGGCAACAGCCTCCATGCCTGGCTTTGAACATAACTTTTGAAGGATACTGTGGAACATCAAATGATTGCATTCATAGCATTGTTCCCTTCTATATGGCAATCCCCACTACATCAATTGAGCTTTTTGTTTTATGGTAGGTGTCAGGAAGAGCAGAGTTGATGTCTCCCCAGCTGCAATGCCCTCTTTAAGCCTTTTTACTTCTGATGAGTTCTTTCTCTACATGTCCTTTGGCACCGGGTTCTATTTATTATTATTATTATTATTATTATTATTATTATTATTATTATTATTATTATTTACACGAGTGAGGACTTTATTGTAACTGGCAGAGCTTCAGAGATGTACTCATTTACTGTCTGATTATTATTGCCACTTATATTGTAGACATTAAGCTAGATCCTAAAGATATAAAGACTAGTAAGAGACAGCCTGCCTCCTTAAGAAGCTCAGAGCCTCATAAACTAGGTTGCAGTATTTAAACAGTTAGAACCGTGAAAATAAAAACAAAACTAGAGACTTCAGCAGTGAGAGAAAGTCCCTGGGAACTGTGGGGAAGCCAGGGCTGAGTGTGGCTTCGTCCTGATTTCTATGAAGACTGTTAGTTCTCTTTTATTTCCCCCCTCACTCACCTGCTGAATTTTAAGGCTGCTAACATTTATGACATTTATTTATTTGCATGTGAGGTGAAGGTTTGAGGCAGTGCACATGTGGAGGAGTAGAGTTTGACACACATCCTGTAAAACTCATTTTCTTCCTTTCCTGAAGGACTGAATCTAGACTTTGCCATTCAGAGTCTTCAGAATCCATCTTGCCAGCTCCTCCTTCTGTTTGTGATGCACATTTTAGTAGTAATTTATCTTTCTTCATTCAGACAGAGTGCTATGGATAATCCTGGATAATTGAAAAGAGTTCACATTTTTAATATTGGCCATTATTTACTTTACTTAATAGAAATATCAATCTTTTATTCTTTGTTTCTGAGGCAACCTTGAATTAGATTCTTAGAAAAGTATTACCCCAAACTGAAACTCAGAGAGCAGCGTGGGATGTAACCATGAGTATCGTGATGCTTGCTTCTTTTGGACGTTATCTATAGGCGACCCCAGAGTGTGAATGGCTGACAGGAGAGTTAGAAAAAAAAAAGGAAATCTTGTGCCACCATATGGTACTTCAGTTTCTTGTTTTTCATATGAAAGTATGCTAAGACATGTTCCTGAATTAGTTTAATAAATATATTTGCTTCCCTGGTTAGTATCTTAGGAAGAACTTTTATTACCTCCACACATGGATCTCTTGAATTCCCTTATTGAAAACACACATGTATACAGTTTAGAACAGCAGTTACCAGAGATGCCTGGTATGGTGAAGGAAATGGAGGGGAAGAGACTAAAAGATTTAAAAGTGTAGGTATGAGGGGAGAATAAGCCTATATATTCAACATAGAACCAGGCAGGGCTATGACTGCAACACCACATTATACATTAAGACGTTTTGCCAGAGTCTGTGCTGCATACTCGCCAGGAAAGGGACAACAATATCTGAGAATAGGTTTGGTGTGCATATCTGACTATCAATCATTTCACCGCATGCAACAACATATGTGGCTGAAACTGTCACTCAGTTTCCTGCCTAGTATATGCCAGGAAAGGGTTCAACTCCCAGTTCAGTAGAATGAGAAAGTAAATAAGAGATACTTTAAAGGTTGAATGTACACAATGTAATTAAAGGATGCTGACTCAGAGACTTAGCTCCATGCTAACCATAGCTTTGTAGGTGTCATTGTGCCCCTTCTGCCTTGGTTGTGGCTTCAACCAAACAAAATGGTTGGGATCCCATGACCACAGAGGTCTCCTTCAGCCTTCTCATTCTGTGTTGCTTGAGTTTTAATTCTGAAAGTACCATATAATAAATCTAAATAAATTATACACACACACACACGCACATACAAGCAGATGGACAGACAGACATGAATAAGATTTTATTTATTCAGGTAGTCCTCTTTATGTACTTTCTTTAATGCCTATTGAAATGAGAAATTAATATCACGATGTCTAAAATATCAGCAAAATTATTCTGAGGCTGAAAGTTCTCTTTCTACAAATGTTAGGAATACAGAAAAGAGAAAATGCAATTTGATCTCTAAATCCTGGTAGACAGTAGTTGGAGTTGATCACTTTGAAAGTTCACCCTTGGCCAATTAGCTGTAGCTAGTATGTTTAGAAAAGGCATTCTTGGCCACAAATTTCTCTTAAAATAATGTACAAAAAAGTCAAATAATTTAAATCAAATTATGAATTGTTTATTAAAATGTGACTTTTTCTGATTAAAAGTAGGTAGATTGAAGCATACCTTTTTCTACCTTAACTTGCCAGTTTCGAAACCATTATTCGATTGTGTTTGAACAATGAGGCTCAGTGCTGATCATGGAGGTGCAGTACTCCTCCCCTATTACCAATCTCCAGCTCCCCCCTTCTAAATTATATCCTACTCCTAGGTGATCTCTCGTAATTAACAATCATGAAGATTATCATGGCACATTTATGAATTTTAAAAAGTGTCCTTCTGAAAATTGACCAAGAAAATGACATTGTTCTTTACCATAAAATCAAAGGTTGTCCAGTCCCCTTCACATGCTGACCTCCCAGAGTCAAACCAATTACTAGCCAATTTTTGATAATGAGCAGTCATATAATCATAAGATTGGAAGGGACCTTGGGAGGGCACATGACTCACCCTTCCATACCAGTGTGTGATGGAGTAAAGTAGTCTTAGAAAGCAATTCTGTATGTCTTTCCTTGGCATTTTTAAAGCATGTATCTACCATGCCCTGACCTGTGATCCACAGAGGTAACTTGTGTGGTGGTGAGTCTTCATCAGCTCTATCCTCTTCCTAGTCTCCCTCCCTCCCTCTCCTGGTGCCTCTCCAATCATCCTCTCCAATGAACTTGGCACTGGAATCCTTTTCTCCAGGTTCATTCCAGGTTTAATCCTTTAGGAGGTTCTGTTTGTCCTCTCTAACAAAAGCAGAAGTGATCACCTGAATGAAGGACATGTCCAATTGGTCAAATTAATACATACTATTATGCTAAGCTAGATCTCTTACTTGGTATACTGTCAACACAAGATAGAATATCCCAAGGGCAGGCACCAATCCCTGACACTATTACTGATGGTACTATGTGCTTTCAGACAGGACCATAGCCTAGCTGTCTTCTGAGAGGCTCTCCCCAACAGCTGACTGACACAGATACAGATACAGATACCCACAGCCAAATATTGGATAGAGGTTGTCAACCCCTATGGAAGAGTTATGGGAAAGAGTGAAGGCCCTGAAGGGGTTGGCAACCCCACAGAAAGACCAGTAGTGTCAACTACCCTGTTCCTCTGGGAGCTCACAGAGGATGAACCATCAGTCAAAGAGAATACACAGTCTGGTCCAAGTCTAACCCCTCTCCCACCCCATCCATGGCACATGGCACATATGTAGCTAAGGGACGCTTTATCTGGTCTCAGTGGGAAATAATGTGCCTAATCCTGCATAAGCTTCATGTACCAGCATTGGGGGATACACTCTCTGAGGGGAGAGGGGAAACTCTGTGAGAGGGGACCAGGAAGGGGGCAATACTTGGGATGTAATTAAATAAATAAACTAATAAAAAAGATAGAAACCAGCATACCATTCATGCTGAATGCTTCTATTTTATGTAGTAGCTCTACTGTGTTTGAATAATAATCATTGTTTAATTTTCATAACGATGATAAAGATATCTAAAATGATAACTATGTTTATTACTCTCATCTACAATGCAGTTGCTTTATCCAGAAACAGAAGAAATCTGATCTTAATAACATTTCTCATATTTTCAAACTACTTTATGGGAAAGTTTTTAGTATACTTGTCCAAGAGTTGGAATTTTACTCCTGTTCCGTATTTTCATTGATATAGATAAATATAAGATGTGGAAAAATCAGGGTTAAATCTTTTGTCTTAGTTGGAGTTCTGATTGCTGTGAGGAGATACCATGACCAAGACAACTCTTATAAGGAGATGGCTTACTGTTTCAGAGGTTCAGTCCATTATCATCATGCCAGGAAGTATGGCAGCATGCAGTCAGACACAGAGCTGGAGTTCCCAAGAGTTCTACATCTTCATCTAAAGGAAGACAGGAGCAGACTGTGATTCAGGCACCTAGATGGAGGGTCTCACAGCCCTCCCCCACAGTGACATACTTCAACAAGACCACACCTCACAATAGTACAACTCTTTGGACCTAGCATATTCATAGCACCACATCTATGGTTGATGCAGTTTGTTTAATAGAATACCAAGGAATAAAAAAATGAATTTGCTCAGTTAATTGAAGTTAACAAGTATCTAGGGCTGATGGCAAGTCCAGATTCCATGCAGAACCAGACTATGCTGGATGAGGAGTCATGTTAGGGACTGGGCACACTTCTGCTCTGCCTCACTCTCCATTCTCTACTCCAAAAATTACATCTGGAAATGTCAAAGCATGAGTGACCAGTGAAATATTTTGTCACCCACCTATTGCAGTTTTTCTCCCTGTATTCTCTCCCTTTCTTCCTCCCTCCCCCATCAGACCCTGCCTGCTCCTATCCAGATGATATGAAAACCCCGTGTAGAGGAAATTTCCTGGAACCTATGAGGGTGACCCTAGCAAGGAGTCATTAAGAGGATACGGAGCCTGAACCAACCATCTACTGTAACCAGATTAGAGACCCAGTGGTAGGACTGAGGCATCGACCCAGTCACAAGCTCTATGATGCACGAACTGCCCTGCCTGCAGGATGCTCTGGGTCAATGGTGGCTCAGAGCTCGTGAGAATGGCCACCCGAAGGTTGATCTGAATTAACGACCATGCCAAAAGAGGTAGCTGAGGCTTAACACTGCCCAGGCGGTCAGTATCTACAAACTGGAGAGCTCAGACACCAAACATAACTGACAATAAAGTCAGAGAAATGATTCCTAAAGATACTCTGCTATGCTCATAAATTGGCGCCTAGCACAATCACCATCAGAGAGGCTTCCTCCGGATGTTGATAGGGGACGATGCAGAGACCCATAGCCAAACATTGTGTAATGCTTGGAGAGCTCTAAAGAGAAGGGGGAGGTAGAATGTTGGAGGCAGAAGGGTCAAAGACACCAAGAAAATCCAGCATACAGAACCAGAGCCCTAAGCAAGGTTCATAGGGACTCACAGAGACTGAAGCTATAACCAGTGAGCTTGCACAGCTGGCTCTGCTGAGCCTTCTGCCTACGCACTGTGGTTATTTAGGTTGGGGTTTTTGTTGGGATCCAAACAGTGGGAGTGGAGGTTTCTTTGACTCTTTTGATTGCTCTTGAAACCTTTTTCCTCTGACCAGGTGGCTTCCTCCAGCTTTGATAGGAGGGTTTATGTCCAGTCTTATGCCATCTTGTTATGTTGCGTTTGGTTGATATCACTAGACAGGCTGGTGTTTTCTGAAGGGTAACAGAGGAGCAGTGTATCTGGGGAAAAGGAGATAGAAGATGTGGAGGAGGAGATGGATAGGAGACACTAGTCAAGATGTATTAATTGAGAGAATAATAAATTTGAGAAAGAAAAAGGCTATTTTCAATATAAAGAATGTCGATGAATATGCACACATATGTCAAACAATATTTAATAAGAAAATGTTTTGTTGGAATTCCCCCTAAGGAGTATAAAACTTTGGCAATACAAATATAAAACTACGATTTCTTTTCCAAATCTTCTTTCTTTTCATTATTTTATGAGAACGGTGAATAAATAACAGAACCCAACATCCTTGCCCCTTTTCAGTGTTAAGATTTTATACTGGCATGAAAGATGCCCTCCGGCTATGAGAATCCAGTTTTGATTGCATTAATTTCAAAGAGACTAGCTACTGCTACCGGAGCTATTCCAGCAGAACATCAAAAGAGTGGTGGTTTATGGGGCACAAAGACCATTTAGGCATTTTCTCAATTATACTTCTTAGCGTCTGAGGTTCAAGATAGGCTTATCTCTGTTATCTAGCAAGCATTCAGACCTACCTCCTTGTCACTCACCCTGGGATATGAGCCTTTTCTCATTGTTTTAGCATCTAATGTTAGGAAGAAGTTTGACTTCACCATGACTTTTGTGACCCTGCAGATTTCTTGAGTTGTTCCCAAGGTTTGTCGAGCATCCAGGTTTAACTCCAAGTTTATTTTTCAGTGTTCCTATACTGAAGTCTCACCAGTCATGATTGGCTTTGGGATTACATATGCCAGGGGTATCCATGATCTGTAAGAATGGATTAGAACCAGAGTATCCTCACAAATCCTCCTTCATCTTCGGATTACAGCGAAAATAATATTGATGACAGATACCAGTTATCACTCACAGGCAACAGCAGCTTTGCTGGATTCCTCCTAATCGCGTGAAAGATTGATTCCCACAGTCCTGACTTCAGAGATGGCTAAGGGTGTGTTCAGAATTCCCAGGCAACTCCTCCGTGATCAGGTAGACAGGTAACCATGAAGTCGGAGTTTAAATACAAGGAAGTTCTATACCTATGGTAATACTTACACAGTAACTAACCATGTGACCATACATTGTGGCCAGGGATTAAACACTTAAGAATATGTAAGTGAGGATGTGAATCATGGAAAGTTTGGCAGTCTTGACACTTTTAGAACTCATTGCATCTGACCTGGGAAAATGCCAGCCATTGTCTCACCACATAACAACTTTGACACAAGGTAAAAGGCAGACATATCTTGGTGTGGGATGGAGACATTTTATTTGAGAGCACAGTCTAGGACCACAGGAACTAGACATTACATTGACCCATCATAGGTGTATGGTGTAGGAACAGACACAGCAGGCTGGATGTAGAAGTGTTTCAGCCTACAGTGGGAGGATGTTTTGCAGTTCTTCATGGACAATAACAATGGTCTATATAGCTTGGCGAGCATCCCCCTTCTTCTTTTCTTTTGTAGAATATATAGTTGCATAAAGAAAACTTTGAAACTTCTTATAACTGTGATTCATTCTTGTTATTGTTCCTCAACCTCAAAGGGAGGAAAAAGGCAGACTGGCTTTCTGAAGGGTTTATTGTTTTGGTATCACCATCTGGGAGGGACTGTGAACCTCATAGAAAGCACAGTCATGGAGATTTTCCATGCTGGGGTTGATTGAGCTTGCCTATCTGGCTAGAGCCAACTTATTCTGTGGGCAATGTGTGTGAATCCCAAGACATTTGGGTTTTGTTGATCTGATAAGTACCAGTCCACTTCTGGCTCTCCTGCACACCTGCTGACTCCCTGGTGTTAGCTTCCTGCTGCTCTGTCCATCTGTTAAGAATTTATTTACAAAATACACTAAAATGCAAACCACACTGGAATGGGATTTAGCTAGCTTCCCTCGGCCTAGGAAGTGGCATCCTGCCAGAACACAATTTCCAATTGTTGCAGAGCTTGGGTACAAGAAATTGAAAGGTTCCAGGGACTCTTATTCCAATTTGGAATCCCTCAGGCAAAATGGAAAGAAATAGTCTTATTTCTAGACAGTGTAGGTAATGCTTATATTACACAAAGGTACAGAGTTTATTTCCGGGGCTGACTGAGGCAAGAGAACAAAACTGGGAATGAAGAACACCCAGTTCTCACACATGGATCTCCCACTGCAACTTCATAAGATTTTATTCAGAGCTTTATTTTTGTGAACATTGCATCTGAGTGACTCTAAAGAAGGAAGGTTTTTAATTTGAAAGCACGCATTCACATACATCCATGTCCATGCGAGACATGTGGAAGTAGACACGAGCCGCAGAGTATTTATTTTCTAAGATAAGTGTTGCCGTGGAGCCAGGGCATGGAATGGGGACTACTCACAGATAACATATAAAGTCATCCAGGGTAGGACAGTGACGGTAAATAATGGTAATTATAACCAGTCAAGCCATTTCAGGAATTCCTGAGAGAAAAGTCAGGATTTTTATGGGAGTAAACGGAAGCAGGAAAATAAATCTATGTTGCTTTGCTTATTTTTATATCGCTCTAAGGCAGTGTGCATGTAGAGAAGCAGTTGGATGTTTAACTTATAGTAGTTAGAAACACAAAGCCAGTGGACGTTTTTAGAGACTTGATCTTGAGGTCAGTGCTACTCTAGCTGACCATGAGAAGGGTCTTGGCTGAGTCTAATAGGGGAACTGGATTCTTAGGCTTTCCACTTCTGTAGCTGTCAAAAATTAATAAAATTTGAGCTTGGTAGTGCATAAAATGTTTGTCACCCAATTGCCTGTGACTAATATGCTCATTGTACATAAACTTTTGTTAAACATATTTATTGACTAACATGAGGTAAGTCACTCAGTATTTGCGAGCGGAGACACTGTCCTGTGGGCCATACGTCCATGGTAGGATGAAAGTTTTTGAGGTTGAGCATTCAATCATCTATATCAACATTCATTATAACAAAACGCCTCAGCCAAGATAAACACAAGAAGCAGAAAAGTATTGTTGACAGTCCTGAATTCTGGAAAGTTGAGGTCTAGTCCTAGAAGTCTATAACTCTAGGAGAAACTACACCTCTTCTTCAAGTATGGAACAAAGTCCTTTCTAAGGTTTTGAATATATTTCATGGTCATGAAACACTTATGACAGAACCATGTCCCCAGTGGTCCACATCTGGATACTACTGCAAGGGATTGAGGATAATGAAAACGTGACATCTATACACCATGATTTTTTCAGTTGGAAATAAAAAGAAAATAATGAAATCATGAGGTCTTCAGGGTAATGGATATATATAGAACAAATTACACAGAGTGAAGTCACACAGACCCAGAAAGACAGAGACAAATGCTAGGGACTTGGGATTTGAAACATGGGGGCGGGGTTGCGGAGACTCTCTCTACTCCCACTGTGCTAGAGGAGTCTAGTGCATGCAGTGCCTCCGTTCTCATCTGCTCGTTTTAAGAACTAGAACTTTGCAAACCCTGTCAGCTCCTACAGACCTCATAGGAAGAACAACTATATCGACCAACCAGATGCCCCAGAGCTCCCAGAGACTAAACCACCAACAAAAGAGTACACATGGAGGGACCCATGGTTCCAGATGCATATATAGCAGAAGACAGCCTTGCCTGGCATCAGTGGGAGGAGAGGCCTTTAGTCCTGTGAAGGCTCGATGACCCAGTGTAGGGGAATGTCAGGGTAGGGAGGCAGGAGGAAGTGGCTGGGTGGGTGAGGGAGCACCCCCATAGAAGCAGGGGGCAGAGGGATGGGATAGTGGGCTTCCACAAGGGAAACCGAGAAAGTGGATAACATTTGAAACATTTGAACTGTAAATAAATAAAATATCCAATAAAAAATAGTTCCGGGGGAGAAAGAAAACAACTACAGCATTGTAGGCTGTCCTTCAGTAGCTGAAGCTTATGCAAATCATTGCTGTGCTGTGAGATCTGTAGAAAGTCACAGAAACTTAATGTGAGTGGATTTCCACAAGTAAAATAAGGAGTAATTAATGATCATAGTAAAATTTAAATATGTGTCTCTGTGACATATATATATATATATATATATATATATATATAGAGAGAGAGAGAGAGAGAGATGTTTTGATAGCAAAGCAGACATACTAATGATTCTTCATACTCTGCTTCACTTTTTTCCTGTTTGTCTCTGACTCCACCTCTATCTGTATCTGTCTGTCTGTCCATTGGTCTGCCCCCCCCCCACACACACACACCAGGATAGTTTAGATTACCTGTCTGTGTAGCATCAGGTATAGTGATGGCGGAGCCTACACTTCACCGATCTGTCTTAACCTGAAGGAATGGAATAGAAGTCAGGACTAGTCCTCCCACGCTTGCTGTACTTCCTGTCACTTTTCTGCCTTTCTGTAACTCTTCCTTGTTGTTGCAACTAATGTCTCCCACCTGGATATTGGACCTCACTCATTTCCGAGCAGTACTGGCCATGGGTAAGTGACCCATTGGGAACATTGGCACTTTTTTTTTTTTGGTTCTTTTTTTCGGAGCTGGGGACCGAACCCAGGGCCTTGCGCTTCCTAGGTAAGCGCTCTACCACTGAGCTAAATCCCCAGCCCCAACATTGGCACTTTTACCAGTGGGGATGGCAAGTGATTTCGCTGCCTTTGAGCTGATTCTGTCCCAGGCACCTGCAGCCTCTTAAAATTGCAGGTTACCCTCTGTCTCTTTCTGCACCTGAGAAAATCCACGTTGCCAAAGTCATTTAACACCACACCTGTTTGATTACTGAACAATTTGCTTAAGAAGTTTGTTTAAAATGTTATCCATGTTATCAGCCCCTTCCTTTTCCCCTTGCGGCCTCGCTCATCAGCTTCTCGTCATGTCAACCTTAGCTTTTTACCAGATTCAGAAAGGCAGTGCCCAATTCCCCCTGACTCTGTGTTCCTGTCTTCCCCTGTAATACTGGCTGGGATTAGACACCCTCTAGCGCTGTGCTTACTCTGGGCTTTGACCACTCTCCTGATCTGAATGGAGTGAGGAATCCAGACAAGGCCGTACATGTGGTCTGAATCTTCCTGACACAGTTCAGTGCCTACTTCCACACATCTTCTGAGTTCATCCTCCAAACTCAATAGAACTCTTTAGCTCTTGTAGCCACATGCAACAACTCAGCCTTCTCTGTGTCCTCTGGGACCAGCTTTGTGAAACACTCTATTATAAGGCAAGTCTCTGCCTCCCAAGTTTCTGGAGTTCCATTATAAATCAGGCTTTATATGACTTTGGGTTTTATTTTATTTACTTGATGTGTGTGTGTGTGTGTGTGTGTGTGTGTGTGTGTGTGTGCAAACATGGCTGTCAAAGAACATTTTTGTGATTTCATTGTTTTCTACCATGCCATGGGTATTGGGAATTGAACTTAGGACCAAAGCCTTGGCAGTAAGCATTTGTACCTACTGAGGCATCTCATCAACCCATAACTGAACACATACTTTAATCAGTGATGCTATGTCTATGTGACCAAAATCCATTTTCTCTGAGAGCCATTTTTCTTTGTTTCTGTGCCTTGTATCTTGCTCAGGCCTATTTAATGTGTGTTTGTATGTGTGCACGTGCGTGCGCATGGTTAAAATGGAAACGGGGTTTGCAAAGACTTTAAAATCAGCTTTGAGTGTTGAGTTGACAACCTATGACTGCTGGGGCCAGCTTGTCTCTCCCATCAGACCATGGAATAACACCAGACCATGTTGAGCTGAGAATCTTTGTCTTCTAAAGGCCAGCTTGCATTTCTCATCATAGGCAGTGAAACAATGCCAGGCAGTCAGACATTTCTGCCAAAGATCAACAGAATCGCTCTTTAGGAGTCTCTGTCAGTAAACAGATGAGCAAGAACACCAACATGAAACTTGCTTGCATCGAAGCTGCACCATTGCATAGAGAGAGGGAGAATTCAACCATGACCCTCTTAACTCTTCAATCTCTGCATCTGTCCACAGACGCAATAGCCGCCAAGCATTTTCGAGAGAGTTTTATTACATGTGGTTTCGGGAATCAGCTCTGATAGAACTACACTTTCGTATTTGTTCATGGCGACCTGTAGTGATGTGTTATTAGTGTCCTGTTGAGGAATGAGATGTTCTTCTGTAGATGGGACAAAAGAAGGCAAACATGACAAGTCAAAAGTGGGGAGGACATCGCTCTCCAAGTGGCAGACTCACGATGGTTGTATCTGTCCATGACCCTGAGAATTCATCAGAAGTTTCAGTCTGTGATTCAGGGGCAAGTTACGGGGACAGATACAGACGAAAAAAATCTATGGTAATTGTGTTTTCCCCTTGCTTACCTTATGAAGGAGACCTGGTTGTGCTAAATAACCTGCTGCTGACATGGCTCAAGTCTCTGTGTAGGAAGGGATCTGCTAAATGCAGATATCAAGGAAGGCGCTACGGCAGGAGAACTAATCTATTCCATTAATGTAGTGTAACCTAGCTGTTCACTGGGTTGCCACACTTTCACCCAACATCCTGTTGCTTTGGAACTCTTGGATTCCTAATGGAAGTGATGGGGAGGGGTGTATCAGTAGAGAACAGTAAAATGTAAAAGGAACATGAGAAGAGATGTTGACATGTCTATTCGTGTGGTAGCGCTTAGTGCTGGCGGGGACAGTGATGTCAGTAATCCAGACTCCTTTAGGCACCAACACATGGGCACACAGCACATCTTACTCTGTTTCACGTAGCCTTCCTATTATGAGAACTTCTTCGGTACTGAGAGATCATGTATCAAAAAATTCAAAGTCCGACGAGACATTCAGGTGCTCAGGAAACCTTGGCCTCCAACATGGCCACACTTTAGTTCTTTGTCTCTCCTCCTCAGGTCTCTCAGTGGACACTAAAGGATGTTTAGAACACGTTTAGTTTTGGAAACTTATTGGCCAAGTTAATTTACTCTTTACCCACCTAAGCTGTATCTTCTTGGAGCTTGCTCACTGTGTCATAAACACAGTGGAGCACAGTGAAAGAAACCTTTCATTGCTCCTGGACTGAGGGATGTTAACTGTCCTTTTTACTTAGGCCTTCTTATAAACTTAGCCTTAGTTAGAGGAAGGAAACGAAACAATAAAATTGGGCCTAAAACTACTGTTACTCCTGAAGAGATTTTTCTTGCTTCATTATTTATTGATTGACTGACATTTGTATTGGACTTTTTTTATTTATTTACGTTTCACATGTTATCTCCTTTCCAAGTTTCCCACCCATAACCCCCATATCCTATCTCCCTCCCCCCCTTCTTCTATGAGAGTGATCCCCAACCCATCCACCCACCCCTTCCCGTCTCCCACCCTGATATTCCCCTGCACTGCGGAGGTCCAGCCTTGGCAGGATTGAGGGCTTCTCCTCCCATTGGTGCCCAACAAGGACATCCTCTGCTACGTATGCAGCTGGAGCCATTGGTCTGTCCATGTGTACTCTTTGGATGGTGGTTTAGTTCCTGGGAGCTCTGGTTGGTTGGTATTGCATATGCAGTTGCAAACCCCTTCAGCTCCTTCACATTTCCTTGAGTGTATACAACACTTTTTGATTGCTCTCAATCCCTAATTCTTCCTGTTTCCTCTATACTCCTTTATACCCATCCCTCTACTCACGCAAAGTCTGCTTCACACAAAGTCCGCGTTCTATATTCATGTGCTTCTGTTTTCTTTGGAGGCTCAGTGAATTTAACCAAAGCCATGGATTTAGAACTCCCTCTTGGACTCTGATAGTCTCATCAGAGGTTACACAACTAATGGCAAGGACCCTCCAATTTCTATGCTAATCTAGTTTAATAGTCCTCTATTAAACTATGGGCAAAGTCTCTTGAGCTGCTCCCCTCTCTATGATTGGCTACTGACAGCTTCATTCCTGTGCAGGTTGAGTGTAGGTGTTTGCAATTGCACTGAGTTAATAACTGGAATGGCTGCTTCGTGTCCAAGGTGTTTGCAGCCATTTTTCCTAGCATCAGAGTTTTCCATTTATTCTTCATCCACCCTCTTTTTGCTCCTGTGCCTCAGAGGTGGTGGCACAAATGTCTTTATCACTGAGACTCTATGGCAGAGAGCTTATATTGGAGAGTAGAAAATTGCCAAGAAACATACACTGAATGAGCTCTTGGATCTTTTGTGTCTGTTTGAGCAAAACATCTTCAAGGCCACTTCCTGTCTTCTCTACTAGAAAAAAAAAAAAGCAGAACACCAGGAGGCAACTGCATGCCGTTATAATTCTGGGAACCACACCAGAAGAATTTTCATGTGGGCATTGGCAGTTCATCATCAGCATTTGGCCCCCACACAGTTGCCTCCCTACATTTGCTGCCCAGTGTGGAAAGGCCCTGTCAACATGTTATTTCTTTATAAATTCATTATTCCTTATTAGTAATTCTATGTAAGGCAGAATTGTAAGCCACTCTCTGAGTCATCTCCTGTGTATGCTAGAAATATATATGTTAATAGAATTTGGTTTGTTTTTCTCTTGTTAATATGGCTTTTGCTGCAGAGTTTCCAGCTGTGAGTTTAGGAAGGGAGAGGGGCCAGTTATGCTTGCTTCCCCTTCAGGATACACATATTAGGAAAATGTAACTTGAAATTGTCATTATTTTATGATTAAATTTTATGTTCTTATAAAGATAGATTTACCATGGGAGAATACAACTTCCTTAATAAAAAGAGACTGACATAAAGTCTCTAAAATTGAAAGAAAACTATTCCCAGAAACAACAGAGAACTCAACAGAATATATCTTTAATATTAAAATGTCAGAGTGAAGGGAAATCAGATTAAATGTGTAATAAGAATTACTTATAAAATTATTGGAAACATCTGCAACCAATGTTTGTTATTCATGTGACAGAAAATGTTTGGTTTTCAATGTTCAGAAAGTGGCATGGCATTGGGCATGCCTCTGTGTGAAAGTTAAACAATTCAGCCTTGCTGTTCTGTGTGTGGAGAGTGAAGGACAGAGCTCATTCAGTGTAAGGCAGGGTTTGCCCTACAAGAACCCTGTGCATGACTCAGTCCTAGAAGAGTTCCAGACCCACGTTGCAAAGTTTTGTTTATAAATTTAGCATAGTAATGGATTAACATTAACCAATAGTAAGCAGAAAGATTAATCATAGACTGCAATCAATTCATGTAATCATAATTTCTCAGAGCAACTTATTTCTCTGTCCAGCCCCTAAATGACTGGAGGGAACTCAGACGCTGTTACATAATGATGCAACATGTCATACCATGACAGGTCAGATCTGATGGCTAGGATATCCCCAATATGCCCAGTGCTCAAATGGTTTATGCTACATGGAGATGTAGGGTGAAGGACTGATTCAAACTCCAATGTGGCAGGGTGGAATGACAGGAGACTCAAAAGCCTACTATATTTAAAATTACAGAATGCTTATTTATAGAAGTTTCTACTTCATGGCTTTAGAACTCAGTTGGCTGCAGATGACAGGGACCACAGAAAGTCTATTCATGAAGGACAATGACTAATATACTCTTATCTTGAGACACACAATCACAGATGTAAAACAAAACAAAAACAAAATGAAAAAAACACTGTCCTGTTAGTTGCAAAGCTGTGCAGCTCATATCATGAAAAGTTCATTTCATGACTGAGAGGCAGAGGCAGACAGAGAGGGAAGGACAGAGCAAGGTGACCTCTTCAAAGACACACATACAACCAGTCCTCACTCCTACAAACCCATTTGGGAAGAGCCAATCAAGCAACAAGATCAGCAATGATGCTGGCACCTCAGTACCCAATCTCTGGTGAGTGACTGAAATCACCAGCTGAGACCAATTCCTTCTACTACGTGAGCCTTAGGAGCCACTTCACACACACACTGTCTAACAGAGGGCAAGCACAATACCACTGAGCTGACCCAGTGAGGCCCACAAACCTCCTTTCTACCTTACTACTTCCTGTTTATCTTTTTTGTTAATACCTTGATCTATTGTAGGATATTTTGGACCATTATGGATAGTAGTTTTGATTTAGATCAGTAGTTGGCATGCTGGGAAACTCTTAGGCACACCCATTGTAGCACCCTGAGAATTGCAAGGGCACTACAGCCATTAAGGACTTCATTTAAGATAAGTTCTTCAATGGTTTCCCAGTCTCTTGCTTCAGCAAAACTCCATTCTTGACTGACTTCTGGGCTTTCACAGATGTTTCTAATAGCTTTCTTTAAAAAGTGTAGCCCTGACTCTTCTTGCTTCATTTCTATGATTATTCTAATGCTTCCCCTAGATAATGCGGGTGAGAATTTGTGGCAAAAAAAGGTCATAATTAGGAATGGGTGAAAAGGTTAAAGAATAACATCTCTGTGAACCACTGTATCTTCTTGGTAGTACTTTGGCTGTTTATTTGGCTTTTTCACAGTAGACATTGGGTGAGTTATATGCACACCTTCAAAGAGGAGCATTGAGACAAGAGACTTCTTGGCTAAGACTGTGTATTCTGAGACCAAGCATTGGCTGAATAGTGGATTTCAGCAGAGAACTCTGACCAGAGAACTGTGAAGGAGGAAGAAGAATGATGATCCTAAAATAGCAAACCAAACCATCCAAATCAAAAATTTCCCCTTTGGCTAACACACACACACACACACACACACACACACACACGCACACGCACACGCACACGCACACGCACACGCACACGCACACATGCATGCACATGCACACATGCATACGCACACACACATGTGCTCACATGAGCAAGTGTGTATGTGTGTGTGCGTGTGTATGTGTGTGTGTGTGTGTGTACTTTTAACACAGTTTTGCCTTATCAAGTCTTTTCTCCACATTCACTGTGATCACCACTCCCCAATTTTATTTGTTTGTTTTATTTAGTTAAAGTCATGTGATCCTGAAAAAAGAGACAGCAAAGTGTCTCAGGAGGTGAGGGAGCCTCTAAACCTGATGTGTAAATTTCATCTACAGGAGCCAACGGTGGAATGATCTGACTCAAATAAGTTAGCATCTTACTGTCATTCAGGGACAACGGCAATGCTCACATGTACATATGCACACATATGCACACAAACATACAAACGTACACACTCACACGGTGCAAAAGATACTGAAAAATATATTTAAGACCAGTAACTCTTCATGTTTCTTTTTAGAGACATGATGCCTTTGATAATGTCAGTGAAACCACTAAGATACCTTGAAATTCTTCTTACTGTTGTAAGCGCACAATATCTCTACACACGCCCAATACTTATGTAGCATATTAAATTTTTAAAATTTAAATTATTTTACTTATTCACATTCCAGTCTATGTCCCTCCCTCATTCCCCTCCCACATTTCATCATCCCATTCCTCCATCTCTTGGCTCTGAGAGGTGCTGCTCCCATCAGATCTCTCCCTTCCCTGGGGCCTCAAGGGTGTTGAGGATTAAGTGCATCCTTTCCCAGTGAAGCCTGACCAGATAGACCCATTTTTGTCTTCATCCCTGTTACCTTGCCTGCACCCCTCCCTGTCCTACGGAAATCCTTTATACTAAAAGAGGCCTTCTATTCTCATTTTTGGAAGAAGGACTGAAACCTTAAGTGTTGAAAATAAAAGTGGCGGAATGGTTTTGATCATACTTTAGTGAGGTACTAAGCTACTTCTCAGAGTAGACACCTGGAGACGGTAAAATAAATGTGTGGTAACTGCCAGTTACCACTGTAACAACAGAGCCAAAGGTAGATGTTTTTTAATGTTACAGTCACAGAGTCCGAATGTGTCTCACACGCAGATGAAAGGAGGTTTGCATTTCATGTAAGAGATAATATACTTAGGACACATGCACTGCTGATAATAAATTTGTGAAATTTATCACAGGGGCACTCAAGCCTGCTATGTCCTACTAAATATAACTTTAAAGTAACGTTAATTCGGAAGTGTAGGGACATACACATCATCTGTCCATAATTTGATAGTCTGTGATATGTGTAACCAATTGTTCTTATTTACATTAATTTGCATTGTGAAAAGCAATTTTACAGTTTCAGTCAGACTTAATAGGCAATTTGCTGCCGAGTGCCTAATGGCATAGTTACTTAAGCCTGCCCCAGGGGGGCTTTCCAGAACTGATATGAGACTAAACCTTTTAAATGTTCAATTGAATGTCTTAAAAAGTCAGAAAGTCTTCAGCTATTAAACCTGCTTTACATTCGCCTTGCCGTGTTGACGGTGGCGACGGCGAACTGCCTCTCATCCAGAGACGGCTTCTCTCTGTAGGCAGAGGCTTCCCTTCTGAGAAATACCTTAACCCTAGATGAGGTATTTCTCCAAAATATTAATAATTAATATGAGCTGCAGATAGCTCATAAGTGTAGGTTTCTTTCACCAGGCTTAAAACATTTTTACTTAAATAAGACATCAGTTAACAGATCTACAATTAAGTTTCCCTCCAAGAGTCCAGAAATAAAAGCTCAGAAAGCCCTTCTGAGACTTCAGCTCCGTGTTTTCAAGGGTTTAGTTATCCTTACATCTTCTTTTCCAGTTGTTAACTCTCTATTTTCCTGGAGCTAGCACGTTTCTTGACACTCAGTGGCCATTCAGTATATATTAACGGAATTTTGAGTTTCTGAGACTTACAACAGGCAGGACATACCAAGGACCACCGTGAAGAGTAAAACCTGCTAAGTATCCATGGTACTCGGCCTCGTGACAACAAACCGGTTACACCAGTGGTTTGTGCTCAGTGGAAGTTCCTCTTCACTTGAGGAGAGAGACTTGCCTCTGCCTTCTCAGTTGACTTGCCAGGATCTTGAGAACTATGGGGAACTATAACTTCAGGGATGGCAGATCTTTCTGTAAAGAGTAAAAGGGGACATCAAAAGCAATTCTGGTACCACATGGCTTATAGCTGTACAGGAAACAGGCATTATCGTTTCCAAAACAAAACTCGCATGTGGTCTGGATGGCTCCATTGCTTTTGTGTGCAGCAGTAAAACAGTCTCTACTGGATAGGGGAGGGCATTCCAAGTCCTAGCACTCTTTGCAGGAAAGGATGTCAACATGCCCCACAGGACAGAAGCCACATTATCTGGTCTATGTTCCTGTCTGCTCCATGTAGGAACAGGGGAAGGTGTTGTCCTTGGGCTTGGTTCTGATGGTACAGATTCCTGGGAAAGTGGATCATTTCAGACTGTAATGGAGAGAGCTGCTTTAGCTGCTTAGGTGTTTTCCTCTCAAAGTAACACATGAGATCACGGTGGACAAAACTGTCCTAGATTCCATAATGCCACACATGCAGAATTGAATGTATAGAATGCAAAGAACTGAGTTGAGAGGGACAGCAGTCTAGCAAGACTGACACTCTGTTCCTGAAGCATATGATCTTAAAAGTCACTTTCCTTGTAAGAGAGGGGAGAGGAGGAGAGGAAGGGGATCAGGGGAAATGGCCAACAAGAGAGGGTGATGTAGCTGAATACGTTCAAATGCATTCTATGATGGGAAATGTCATAATGGAATCAATCGTTATGGATAATAACTATATGCATTGCATATAATATGGAAAAACCCTTAAATGATCCATTTTTATGGAAAGTCCAGGCCTGGTCTGTGGCATATGTGCATCTGTTCCATTGTTCCATGGAAGAAAGAAATCAGGCATTAACCACAGAAATGCAGACCACTGAAAATGTCATACCTTTCTACCACTTAGCACCTTGTTCTTTGCTTGTTAAATGACTTAAAGAGAGGAGATTAAAGGGTGGGTTTTCCTCACTCCTAGCACCAGAACACACATACTCTGTGTCCTCAGGTATCCACGGACCTTCAGGTTAGCAGGTCACGTTTATAACGTCAGGGTAAAGATGTGGTCTGCAATGGCTCCTCAGCTTACCTCATGAATAATTCTGGGATATGACTGGACTTTAACAGAGGTGATTGACTTGTACTGCGGTAGACTTTTATGAGCAATCCCTTACCTGTTTTTGGCAGCTTAAATTCATTAAATTGGAACATATTAAGGCATCTGTGTGTCTACCCTTAAATTTTTAAAATACGGATGATGATTAATCAAGAAAGTATGAATAAAGAGGTCAATACATTCAGAACAGAACTCACAGAAGTGAGTCCTTGTTTGCACACAGAAGTGAAGGAGAAGTAACTAATGCCTCAAATGCACACAATGCAGAAACTTGGCTTTGAGACTGCTCACCAATCAGCCAGGGAACATGAATGGCAGTCTAGAGGATCTGAGATGAGCATCAACCATCCATTACCACTGCAGCTCCAGAGCCATCGGGGATCACGACCTCTGCCTCATTCTCCTTGGCAGATGTTTAGAAAGCCCCTCCTACTTTATTTTGTCCTTTCTTCTGTCATTTCCCCCTTGCTTCCTTTTCTTTTACATTTAATTTCCATTTCTTTTTCCTTCCATTCATTTCTATTCTCAATCTTTACTATTTTATTTTTGGTGAGGCAGGGTCTTATTTCTTATCATGTAGTCCAGGTTAACCTCAAACTCTCAATGCTCCTGCCACAGCCTCGAGTGCTAAGATTATGCAGGTATAAGCTGCTGCACTTGGTGGGATCTTTGATAGCGAATAAGGTGGCTGTTCTTGTTTCCAGACCAGCAGTGACACCCAGAGGTTCAGATAGAAGTTCCCTACTTCATGCTTTTCTGGGTGATGTCCTGAATGACTTCCTTACGAGGGATCTGAGTTCATGAGCTTGTTCTTATCTGGTGGAGAATGTTCCTAGAGAAGCACATAACACAGAATATTGAACACAGGTCAACTCTATGCTTTCACTCAAGACAAAGGGATATTATGAAGAAAGAAGAATAATTTAAGTCCAAACTCAATTAATGATCAGAAATAATAGATTTTTTTCCCCAGTAACAAAAACAGAAGCCACCAATCTATTTACAAAAAATCATTTTCAAATTAGTTGCCTTAATGAAATCAAACTTCTCTGGATCTCTCTCCCTCGGTATGCACCTAAACGTTCTAGCCATCAGCAGAAACACCTTAAGAAGTTCTTAGAAGTAGATTTCCCTTGGACTTCCTCCTCAGTTTTCAGAACATGAATTTCCTTTGAACAAGATTCATATAGGACCTGCATGCCCAGCAAAGTTCGCCGCTCTTGGTGTCACCTGCCTTGCTTTAACAGGCAAAATACTCTGATTGTTAAAGCTCAAGCTATAGCCTGGTCATGATCAGCAGCCCAAGCAGCTGGAGCCCAGATGTTCTTGGCTTTATACCCAGTAATGACATCCGTAGAACTCCTTCGTGTTCCATCAGCTGGGTCCTAAAGGGACTAGAGAGACAAGTTAATTCACAGAAACATAAGCCAGGGCTCTGTTCCTCCAGCCAGCCAAGACACTGTTCCAGAGGTCAGACAATGGGCGACTGGTAGATTTCAAGCAACTATGACCACCTGGCAGGAAAACCTCCACGGTGACGGAAACACATGCCACAGGGTCTCTCTAGCAGAGGCGTTCTGCACAGGGCAGTGCTTGTCTCGCCGGCTAAGCCTATTTCCGTGTTTCAGGAAGAGAACGGGTGGATCTCAGTGTGCTGTACAGCTAACTCACCCTCTCTGCTGACTGACTGGGAGCAGAGGGGGATTGCTTGCCTCAAATGCCTTAATAGAATGAAATGGAACAGAATGTCACTCCTCTTTTTAAAACACCGATACCCTCAGAGAGATATAAATCTAATATTTTGACATATTGAAATTAATAGCTACAACTGTCATTTGCATATCGCTATTTCATGTCCTGGGACCTTTTAAACAGCTCAGAGTTTTTCCTGCATAAGATTGGAATGGGAGGAAATAGGATTTGGGAAATGGATGAGGCCGCCTGTGTGCGTTAATGCTTTGCACAACAGGGTGGGAGCATTAACATATAGAAAACAGTTTTGCACAACTTACTCATTTTTTATATTTTATCCCACAGGCTTTCAGCAAAGGGCATTAAACAGATACAGGGGAAAATCATTAGAGGACAATAAATAATGAATCAGGGTCACAAAACATGGGTTCTCTAATATATTTAAAAACATGGCTCTGCAATATATTTAATGCTAACATTTGGGAATGTAATGGGGTAAAAGGGCAATTTTATCCTTCAGCTCTGGGTAACCACTAGGAAAAGATTGTAAGAGTATTAATGGGCCCATAACAGACACATTGCTTTAAACTGTAACAAACACTTCCGATTCTGTATCTGGATTGGTCTATGATTGTTTTCTCTATAAAGAAAACACTTTGATTGTACCCTGCCCATTTCATTGTGGCCACTTTATGAGATGTCACATGATTAACTCCCTTAACCTGTCACAAAAGGTTTAGGCACGAGAATGTGCTATAGAATCGACATTATATGTAGGGAAGTGATAGAAGCATTGATTAAATGGAAGAATTTTGACTTGTGCAACTAAAAATTTTGGTACTGTACCTAACCTTCTAATTCTCTACCGTCTGCTTTGAGAAGCTACTGACATATGGTTATTCAGGGCGTCACAAGGAGGGACATGTAGAGGACCCAGGCGTCGTGCATAGGAAGCATCAAGTAACACAACAGCCTTACTACCTCCACTGCGCACGCATACATTCTTCAGGGCACTTAGGTGATACACAGGCATTAATTGGCTAGTTGGCTTTAGCATGCTGTCAATTAATCTTTAAAACCATTAAGGCCTGGCATGGCACTGGAGGAAAGCAATCACAGCAACCTTTCAAACTGGGAAACAAAGATTATTCTGCTAATTAGTATCTTCTCTTCGCTAAAAGCCACAGAAGTGTGTGCAGGGACAACTTTTAACAATTTTCCAAGGGCTTCCCTTTGTAATTTTACACATTTCCCGTCTCTTTTATATTTCTGTGTGCTTTGATCTTGTCTTAAATCTCATTTTAAGTTTTCACTGCAATGCATGCCCCGCTTTCGACTGAAAGGGAGTTAATGATCATTAGAGGGTTTTACTGAAAAGGATTTCGACACTAAGGTTTTTGTAAACAGCTTATAGTTTTTAATGGAAATCTATGGAGGGGTCTTGGGAGAGGACAAGCAATTTCAAATGTGTCCTACTCTTCAGAGGACCTTAGTTCAGCTCCTAGATCTCAAGTCAGATGACTCACAGCAGCCTGTAACTCTGGCTCCAGGGTTTTGACACCCTCTTCCAGGCTCTCTGGGCAATTGAATACAAGTAATATACACTCACACAGATACACACATACACCTAAGTAAAACTAAATTGATATGTGAGATGCTATATTTGCATCTCTACTTAAAGACTTTGAACGTTCATTTCATGTTCATTTTACATATAGGGAAAATGAAAAGTCAGGTGTGTGCAGCCACTGACACCCTTGTAATTTCTAGCTGAGGATATGAGACAAATAATTATTTAGCTCTCAGTAGAAGAAGTGTGTTGGTGGTAAGGGATGAGGTACCATGGGATGTGTGGCTAATATCGGCAGAGAATGTTTCCTGAGGAAATAGGTTTGCCAAAAGTTTGATATATGTTTGGGGACTGACTATGGAAAGAACTGTTTGAGTGAATGGAGTGGGGGCACCAATTAACTACATCATTACCCAGAGTGTCACACAGAGCCTCAGGCATTGGAGGTTTTCATATTAGAAGGAAGACCAATTAGCCTATAGCTGCCATGTCATATAAGTCAATCCAATCTCATGAATGCTTGCAGATTCCCTGTTAAAGGTGACACCTAGGGGGAAATGCCACCTCATCAGATCTCAGAGGACATAATCTAAGGACCGCAGACTGCAAAGTTTCAAGATTAGAAGACAGCCAATCTGATATATCAGTTTAAAGGGGTGAAATGATGCCCTGGTCCCTGGTGACACTGTTTTTTGTCTACATGGATGTCCCAGGACAAGGCTATCATATCTGTAAACTGAGTGAAGACCATTCAGGTGCCCATTAAGTCAACAGGACCCAGAGCGTGGCTCATTCTTCCCCTCCTTCTTCAACTGGGTCTCTGAATTTCTGGCTCTCCGGGCCTTGAACTCAGAATCCACCACTCTTGTGAATTCCACAGGTACTTGGTTTGCAGAGAGCCTATAGTATCCACCTAGGGATCAATTTCCAAAATATTCAAATGTCTTTTGGTTCTGTTTCTCCACAGAATGATGACAGGAAGTTGCACATTTGTCTGATGCTACACAGACACCCCATAATTTCCACTTGTATTCTACAGATCTCTCTCTTCTCAGCATATACAGATCACCAGTTAGCATAATAGTTCAAATTAAAAGTGGTTCTCTTTTCCATGAAGGCAAAAGGTATACATAGTAAAAAGAATATGTCACAGGAAGTAACCCACTTGAGACACATGTTGCCTTTGTACATATGAAGCAAAGAAAAAGACTGATGTACTAATCAGTCATCAATGACCCTAGTAAAATATATATTCTGTGTTCACAATTAGAAAGGTGAACTCTTTAGGAGCAGAGGCCCAGAATCCTGTGTTGAAATCAGGTCACTAAGTAAGACCCATTGCCCACATAAGCATTCGTTGATCTGGTCTGGAACTAACAGATGCTAAGGAAGCCGTTTAATGCCTGACACCTTAGGAGCAGCATCTGGTAGCTCTGTGTCCATATGCACAGTGCCTGTCTTGGACCATATTCCCACAGAGTGGGATTTATTTTAAAAAAGACAGCTATTTAATCCTAAAGACACATGTCAGATAATAGGGATTACAAAAGTACCCCATCCCCAATAATGGATATCTCAAAATTAAAATTATTGATCTTCTTGGACTTGATCTGTTCTGCCTTTCTTGTGGTTGTTTAAGACATGGGGGAGAAGCAATGTCTGGACTTCCTTCTGAGATTCTGTGGGGACAAGTCTGAAGAAAATGATGAAATAAAGTTTTCTCAAATACTTGCAGAGAAAATAAGGTACTATATGATTAAAAGACCTTATCCAGGAATGTAATTCATATTGAAATGGAACCATAAAAGAAAATCGATTTGTGATAACAAAAATTCTAGGAGAAACAAGTCAAACAAATACAAAAGTGCAACAAAGTAGATCTTGGGTTATTTTATACCAGCCATAAAGACTTACTCTTCATGGTAATGCAGAGATAATCTTTTAAAATTGTCCAATGCAGTTCCTGCAGGATTCAAGATTCTTTTCTTCTCTCTTTATATCTCCTGGAGAGAACCAGAATCATTTAAGTGAAGTCGATGCACACGAGGAGCTCAATGGTAAGTCTGAAGCGGTTTAAGAATTGCAGGTTAAAGATACAAAAGCAACCCAAAATAGTTACCTCTCATGTGTACAGTGAAACGCGTAGAAACATAGGACTGGTGTGTGCTCCTGAGATGATGCCGTCTGCCTTGGTTAAAGAGATTGACCTGATGAGGAAATTCCATCTTCAGACCTCGACTGTTGGCAGCTTCCTCGATTTTCTTTAGAAGATGGACTTGCAGTTATTTTTAAAACTTTGTACAGGCCGTCAACTACCTATGACAGACTGATTGTAGACAGAGCCTCTATTGTTTTTCTCTGACTTTGAAGTTCCTAGATGGCAAAGGGGACAATCCACCCACTCCTAAATGGTCGCTCACCTTGACACTTACTTTGGATAATAAGACTCAGGCATGGCAGCATGACTGTGATGATGTGCTGACAATGACAGTGTCAACTCCGTGGGAAGGATTGCGGGATTCATGATTCCTCTTTGTTTTCAACATAGTGACCCCCCCCCCATCCCAACCCATCTTTAACTAAAGGGAAAACACATCAACAACCAGGAGAACTGAGAGGTCAACTCCAAGTCATTAGCAAAAGTTAGTGACTCTTGTTTTATGTTAATGGCATTGGCTTTGTATGCTATATAGTGATGAATAACATATCTTGTCAAATAAACTAAGAGAAGCAAACACGGATTCATAAGAGAGACCGGAATGGAAGCTACTTGGTCACTGGACTTTGGAAAAGCCCTGTGTGGTATAGGCAGTTCCAGCTATGGCTATAACCAGATCCTCATCCACCCTGTCAACCTCTTCATTGTCAATTATACCACACCGAGGCCTTAGACTCCTGTCTCAAAGTATTATCTTTCCAAGGAAGAAATTCATTTCACAACAAGGCTTTGCATAATTTTCTCTATCAGGATACCTTTTAATGACTAAGTGTCATTAAATGCCATGCTGCTGGCAGGTGTGAGAAGAGATAGTATGAGCAGAAGTGATCTCTTGGGATTTTTGTCACACTGCCTGGAAAAGCGTGCCCTACGCATCTCTGGAATCAGTCAACTGGCTTGGGGATCTAATCCTCCAGCCAGCGTGCTTTGAAGTCATACTTCTCTTACTGCTGGAGCAGATTTAGGGGTGTCTCATCTTAAAGGGAGCATGGGTTTTTATTCTGTTACCCAGAACAGCACTGTTCAGTGGGCGGGTAGGCCCCACTCATTGTTTTGGCTAGAGTCCAGAGGAAAAGATAATCCTCCATTCCGTTAGGTCCTGTGGCTCATTTCAGCCAAAGGTGGAATCAGTTCAATTATCTGTGGTGATGGAGGGGAAACAAGACCTAACTTACAACAGCATTACTGGGTTGTTTTGATAAGTACAGAGGCAATCTTCTAAAAGGATTTTTTAAAAGTCACCTACACAGTGCCCGGAGGACTCTGAACTGCTTTCTAGGTTGTCCAAGGAGTCCAGAAAGTATGTTATTTAAGACAAACTGTAAAATAGTATTTATTGGAAGGGCACAGGATAGTTAGCAGGTCTTAACTACCATGTGTCAGATACAATCCCAGAAAAGAGATGCAAGGTTTGCTTTTTCTGCTTCTTCATTGCAAGTGCATAATTTCTTGTAGGCTTTTATGATACCAGTAAGGGCTTTCAAAATCATATATTTATTACATTTAAACACACTTTTGAAGGAAATAAACTTATGGAGAAAGTATTATACATTGCAGTGAGTTCAGCATATTAAAATATTGTGATAGGTTTTAAAATAATTACAATAAAAACTGTAACCCTTCACCAACTCTCAGCAATTTCCATCCTTTGCAAGCTCTCCCTTCCCGTGCTTGGCTGCCTTTGCTGGGAGGTTTTCTGTGCTCAGAGATCCTATTCTGGCTCCTCTCTTTGAGATATTCCTGTGCACACAATGTTGCTTCAGCTCTTTTGACTTTCTAGGGTCTATTACGATCCAATATTCCAATCTTAAAAAAAGTCTTCTGATCTTTCATATTCCTTTTGTTAACTGGGGATCTTAGATTTGCATAACAGAAATACATTACATCATTGGAAATGGCTGCAGAGCATATGAGGAAGACGAGGAAGGCTGGGAGAACTGTGAGGCCATTACGCTGCACTGATGCTGTCAGAGCAGAGGGGGAGCTTGAAAGTGCAGCAGTAGTGGCACAGGCTTTAAGACATTCAACAAGCTTGGTGGAATTTTCCAGCTGGGTCTCACTTTCAGGAAAGCCTGGCACATCACGGAATCTTCTTATAAGTGCTCTGATTCCTCTTCAGGTATTAGTAGCACAGGGCCTTGTGGGAAACATGGCTTCCAGAACAAAGGGATAATGGGCTTAAGCATGAAGCTGCAGAATGGTTGCTCCTTGCCATTCCACACGGTAGGAGAATGAACATGTATGCATTCCTAGTTCGGTCTCTGTACTTTTGAACTCTGTCCTTGTGAGGTGTGTGTGTGTGTGTGTGTGTGTGTGTGTGTGTGTGTGTGTGTGTGTTTGTGTGTGTTTGTGTGTGTGTTTGTGTGTATGTTTGTGTGTGTGTTTGTGTGTATGTTTGTGTGTGTGTATGTGTGTATGTGTGTATGTGTGTGTGTGTATGTGTGCTTTCTGTGCACATGCATGTGTGGGTGCATGCATGTGTATGTGTGTTTTGTTTTCCTTTAAATAGAAGTTAAAAAGGCATAAATAAATGTGGTGTTTGAGTTGATAATTTTACACTAGTTGCTTTTAAATTATGATTTTTATAAAACATGATTTTTATAATTTTAGCATCAAATTGAGTTGTTGTTATAGAATGAGAATACGGGAGACACAGTCATTTTCGAATAAATACGTGTTCTCACACTAGGATGTCTTTTTCCTTCCAGTACCACATGAGAAAGTAGCATGGGTCATGGGTAAGGATCTGGGGCGCTGTGATGGGGTTTAACTTCTACTCTAACTCATGATGTACTAGTGCTCCAGTCGGCACAGCAATGGACTGCATGCAAAAGTAAGGGTTACATGAATGCCCAGAGATTCATTGAGAATCAAATCTATGTGTCCTCACCAGACAGCCCATGGTTTCCTGTCCTTAAATCCTTCCCCATTCTCTGGCACAAGTGTGGTCACATGAAAATTGTGATTCATCCAGCTGGCAGTGTCAGTTTGTAGGGACAGTATGGTAGCCACTCTATATATGATAAATTATTTTATTTTAAGGAAGATGTATTGAATCATTCCTATGTCTTCACTGATTTAAGAGTGTAATTCCGTATCTGTCATGGTTTCTAGTGGTCAAAAATTCAGAAGGAGCAAGGCAGAATTGGTCTGTCTCAACTCTGATGTCTGAAGCAGTGGCTGCAAGAACCAAATGGTGGGTTCAACCTCATTCTACCACAGATGCGGCTGTTAGAATTTGCTGGTGAAAGCAACAATGGTGCCTTTCATCATACCAACATGAAGCCTCTTGATATGGCCTGCATAGCTTCTCCCAGGAGTGACGGCAGGACTTTTTTGTGGAATGAAGCCTGAGAAAGCAGGGTAGAAGCAAACTGCCATCTTCACTTACTTGTGAACATCGAGCATTACTTCCACACAATACTTAAGCTTAGAAGGAAGAAAATTGATCCTTTTCTTTGTGGGAAGAACATATGGGGTTGGTCTGCATTTCTATTTATTTGTCAGTGATCTGTGGATCACCTATTTGTCCTTTGTATTTTGAGGCTTCTGCATTCAAAAGTCTTGATACTAGGAGTGGCTTGGAAGAAGAAGGCTGGTATAGAAGCAGGGGTTGAGGGCAGACATGGAGTGTTCACTCTTAGGAGAGTTATTAATGTTTCTTATGCCTAAGTTCTCTCCTCCTAGATTAAATAACAATATCTAACACATAGGAAGAGAGTATAGGTTAAATAGAATTACAGACAAGATGCACTAGGCTGAAATTAGTCATCATGATGTCTTTACTTCATTTAGAATCAAGGTTTTGGGATAACCCTTGTTTTTTTAATGACTCAGTAAATTAGAAAATTGCTTTAACTCTAACTTTGTTGGCACAAGGACTCACGTAAAACACAGAACACATTCTTCTGCATTGTATTCACATCACCAAAGAAGTATGCATTTGAGACCAGCTCAGAACGTGTTTATGTTGTGTGAGACATTTTCCCAGTCCCTCCTTCAGCACTTTGTGGACACTTTCTACAACACCCGGGCTTGCCAAAACAGCTTTGCTGCTTGACATGTGTTGTGGGATGAGCGTCTAAGCTTCCTGTTTCCTTTAATTTATCTGAGAACTGTTGTGCAGTCAGAGAACAGCTGCCTTGCTGGGAGCCACAGAGTGTCTATGTCATATACTGAGCAGTGTGCACCAGCTGTCTGTTCAGCCTTAACTGCATCCAAATACACTGAGATTTCCAGAGTAAGTCTGAAGCAGAAAGGGAGACATTGTTCCTGCAAAAACACAAACATTCCTTACTCCACTGTTTACCTAACTCTCTTCATTGCATCAAGAAAAGTGTGTGCACAAGAGATATCCAGTGAAGACCGTAGGGCCAGTTACAACTCTGGGGCACCAAACTTTGTCTGAGGGCTTCAGCAGTCTTGTCCTGAAACTGGGGGAAAAAGAAGAAGAGCAAGATAAGGAGGACTGTGCAGCCTCACCTGCCTGTCACCCAGGGGGAGAATAGTGCAGACACGCCTTGTGCTTTGTATATATTTATTACGTTCCATCTAATAGTTGACTTAAATCAATATTAACGTATCAAATACACATATAATGCTTTACCTTACAGGAAATATTTCTGCAGGGAATTTAGAGAGCAGTGGCCAGAAACCATACCACTTATGAAACGAACCAAGTGGTTTTATTATTATATTTTTGCTAGGGTCACAATACATTCTACCATTTAGCTGTTTTGCAAAAATATGAAATATACACTATTTTTCAATTCTTATTTAGGGTACAGCCTATTTTTCTGTAACTTGTCCTCATTTTTCATGGTTGATTATATCCACAGTTGACAGTGAATGAAAAGTAGGAATTCTACATTCAGGGAAATAAAACACGTATTTGTTTGTATTTATACGTTTATTATCTTAAAACTTTTACGTTGAAACAGAATTACATCAATTCCCTATTCTCTTTCTTCTCTCTAGGCCTTGTAAGCTAATCTCCATTAAACTCCCCTCCTGCCATACACATTCTGAATTTGATAGCCTCTTTTACTTTTTTTTGTATGTATGTATCTCTCTCTCTCACTATATATATATATATATATACACACACACACACACACACAGATGCACAAATACATATATGTATATATGCACAAATATGCATACATAAAAAGCCTGCTGAGACCATTTGCATTGCGTGTTTACTGTTTCAAGCTGAACACTAGATATTAGAACATCAGTGAGGATGCTCAATCAATGAGGATGCTCAATCAATGAGGATGCTCCCCCTTCGAAGAGGCTAATTCTCCTCCTCCTGACAGTCAATAGTTGTTAGTAGTTCTTGTTCCAGGTGTGGGACCCTGCAACATTTCTTCTCTTTGATGTGAACATATCCATTGATTGATGTTGCTGTATCAATGATCTTTTTGTGCAGCCATTTCTTTCACAGCAGACTTAGTGGTATTTGGACTCAATCTTTCTGTTCTTTGAGCCATAGATGTAGGAGATATGATATGATGTGGATATGTCTATTAGGAATCCCCATGATTTGTCAGTCTCCGAAGATGGAGCAAAATTCAGGGTAATAAAATAAGTGTGACAATATTCATAGGTCACACTTATTCATAGTTCAAGTATGAGGAGAGTTTTGGCTATACTGGTTTATCATATCAGTGAGATTTCCGAGGTTTTCACTTTATTAGCAAGTGCCCCTTCCCATTAATTTACACTGCACACCCAAATCTGAAATATGGTTATAGACTTTGTGGGAAGGGGGGGGGAGGAATGGAGGGAGAGAGAGAGAGAGAGAGAGGGAGAGAGAGAGAGAGAGAGAGAAAGAGAGCGCTTCTGCTTGGAGAATAGACACCCAGTGAAGTAAAAATGTTCTTAGTTATTTCATAGTGGCATGGACAGCATGAAGGATTCAGAGAATCAAGATAAATACATTTTCCGATCTTTCAATGGATTTATTCAAGAATATAAACTCCTTGAAACTACTGTTTGCATTATCAAGATAACTGACAGTTGTGAACTTGTGTAAGTTCCTACTTCATGCATTTCGTTAGGTTAAACTTCATCACAGCTCCTAGAGAAAAATAGCCACTGTTTTTACTGTGAAGATGAGAAAAGAGGCAGTGGCTGGCCTGGGTTCTCACCTTGCATCATGTAAGCAGCAAATGATGTGGCTTTCAGTTAAGCTTATATGGAATGTGTGGTCGTTGAATAAAAATAGCCCCTGAAGACTCATATATCTAGATACTTAGCCAATGGTTACTGACACAATTTAAAAGGATTAGGAAGTATGGCCTGGTTGTAGGAAGTGTTTCACTGAGAGTGACCTTTAAGTTTTCAAAAGCCGTAGCCATATTTCAGTGTCTCTCTCTTCCTGATACCTATGGATTCAAATGTAGAACTCTCAGAAAATTCTTAAGTGCCACATCTACCTGCATGCAGCCATTGTTAACACCATGATGACAATAGATTAAATTTCTGCAACCATAGAAAACCTAAATTAAAGCACTTAATATTTATATTTATAAAATTTATAAAGAATTCCTGTGGTCATGATGTCCCTTCATAGCAATAGAACACTAAGTAAGAAAGAAGTTGGTGCCAGAAATTGGGTATTCTCTGATAGACATGGCTATGCTGTTTGTGGAAGAATATGGAAGACTTTGGGTCTTTGGAAGAGAAAATATTTTGGCTACAAGTTGCTATGGTCATGGAGTCTCTTCATAGCAATCCTACCCCTTACCAAATCCTATTGCTGTGTGTTTAATGGCTGAAGTGGGGTGTTCTAAGGAGTTCCTTCTTTACCTCTGCTTGAAAAAGCAGAGAAATAATTGAGGAGATTAAAGATTTACACAATAAAAATTATAAATTGGGGCTAAAGAGATGGCTTAGTATTTAAGAGCACTGGTTACTCTTCCAGAGGACCCGGGTTCAAGTCCCAGCACAATAATTCTAGCTTACAACTGTCAGCAGTTCCAGATTCCAGGGGAGTATGACATCTTCACACCAATCAATACAAAATAAAATATAAAATGTAAAAAATACTATAAATTATTGCTAAAATAAAGAACAATATGATTGGAAAATATCCCTTGATAACAGACTAGAAGATTTTCTCTTTCTTTTTTATTAGATATATTTATTTATTTAAATTTCAAATGGTATTCCCTTTCCTGGTTTCCTATTCATAAACCCATACCACTACCCCTCCCCCCACACGGGTGTTTCCCCCATCCACCTACCTTACTGCCCCCTGACATTTCGCTACACTGGGTTGGGAGTCCAACCTTGGCAGGACCAAGGGTTTCCCCTTCTGCTGGTGCCCCAACAAGGCTATTCTCTGTTACATATGCAATTGGAGCCCTGAAAAAGTCCATGTACAGTCTTTCAGTAGTGGTTTAGTCCCTGGAAACTCTGGTTGGTTGGCATTGTTGTTCTTATGGGGTTGTAAGCCCCTTCAGCTCTTTCAATCCTTCCTCTAATTCCCCTAAACGGAGTCTTGTTCTTAGTTCAATGTTTTGCTGCTAGCATTGACCTCTGTATTGGACATGCTCTGGATGTGTCTCTCAGGAGAGATCTGTATCCGGCCCCTTTCAATATGCACTTTTTGGCTTCATCAATATTATCTAGTTTTGGTGGCTGTATATATATGGGCCACATGTGGGGCAGGTTCTGAATGGCTATTCCTTTAGTTGCTGCTCTAAACTTTGCTTCCATATCTCCTCATATGGATATTATTTTCCCCTTTCAAGAAGGAGTGGGAGCATCTGCATTTTGATCGTCCTTCTTCTTGAGCTTCCTGTGGTCTGTGAATTGCTTCTCGGGTAATTCGAGCTTTTGGGCTAATATCCACTCATCAATGAGTGCATACTAAGTGTGTTTTTCTGTGATTGGGTTACCTCACTTTTCTAAAACATCTGCACCTCTTAGTAACCTAAAGCTCATTTCATTAAGTCTTCAGATTCAAGCAAAACACACAAAAATCCAAAATTTCCTCTATAGCAACAGAACTCATTGTAAGCTGCACACACCAACATAGGGAGTCCTCTGTTTGGGAATAACCTAAGAGTTAGGAATCCAGCGTGTTGTGGTGAACACTCCAACCCATCATTCACACAGAGGTCCTTGCTAAAATAAGTAAGACTCAAAGCTAGTACAAAAGTGCTGAATCTAAAAAGGGTCTGATAGTGGTGGCTGGAGCAGGGAGTGGTTAGAAGTGAGTATGGAAAGTGTCACAACCTAGTAGCATGTGGAAAATTACCAGGCACCAATATGTAAAGTGGAGCTATACCACTCAATTAAAAAATGTTTAACGATGGAATAATCAAGACAGTGTGGTATTAGGATGCAGAGGTGTAGAACAATGATCTAGAATAGGAAGCCAAGAATTAAATTGTGAAAGACAGAAGCATAAAATTGTTGGCAAGACTGTACAGTTGGATTGAGAAATGAGTCTCCTCAGCAGATTGTGCTAGGAAAGGAGCATTGCTAATGCAAACCAATGGAGTTACAACACTCCTCCCCAATCTCAAAAATTGCTAGGTTTCTTATTTATAATATCTCCTAAAACCCTTCAATTAAAGTTTCAGTCCCTAAATTGGTGCTTTAAATTTGACTTTGATGGGATCTACTGGGTAGTATTGGGTGCTCAAGGAATATTGCCTCTGTTTGTGGGACATTGTCCATTTTTGTCTCTACCTGGCCATGGGGGTGGGGGGCAATCACTCTACACACACATCTGGACTCTCTGCAACCAAAGAAACAAAGTCATGAACTTAATCCTTCAAAACCATAAGTCAAAATAAACCATTTCTCTTTTTATGTCATTTTAGATCAGGTGCTTTAATATATAGTGATGGAGATCTATATAGATTTTCTATGGTATTATGATACGTACATCATACCATAAAATGAACTGAAAACAATTCAAATGCTAATTTGAAAAAAATTATTGCAAGTAATACCAGTGTATAGTCAATAGGTCTTATGGTGCCAATTGACAGACAAAATGTAGATCAATCATACTTTGAATATTATTCAGCTTCAATAAGGAAAGAAATTCTGCTGCCATACTTCTCCATGCATGAACAATGGGCATTTTTGCTATGGGTTTCAACCAGTCACTCAAAGATAAACACCAAATGCTTTCACTTATAGTCATGTCATAAAGACAGCATGCTAAGCAGTGCTCTCCATGTGCTGTGATTAGGGTTAGTGGTATGGAAATTTAATATTTTCATGAGCGTAAATTTACTTTTTAGTGTACAAAATAAAAGTGTTTAGATATTGGAAGATGACTCAGTAGATAAAACCCTTGCCATGCAAGCTTTGTCTCAGTTTGTGGGACACTGTCCATTTTTGTCTCTACCTGACCATGGTGGGGCAATCACATGGGGAGGACTAGAGTTTGGATTATCAGAACCATGTAAGGTCTGAAAGTAGATGATCTGTGATTCTAGCACTCATGGAACAAAGATGGTGTTTTCCATGGCCAGTGGTTGGCTAGCCTATCAGGACTGGGGAGCTTAAGGTGTACTGAGAGACATCTGCCTCAGTAAGTAACCTGGAGAGTGACAGAGGACAGCACTGGTTGCCAACTTCTGCTCTCCAGAGAAAGGCTCACACACACACCCATGTTAGTGTACACATACATACACAGGGACAGCACATAAACATCACACACACACACATTTCATTTGGAGATGGTCAATGTTAATGCTTGTATCTTGTATTTTGCATTAGATATTACTATGCGGGACACTTAAAATTGTGAAAATTCATGTTTTCTACCTTACTACAATTTAAAAGTAAATTTTTAAAATTGAAGGAAGGGAGTAGATTTAACAGCATTTAACATTTGACTATCAAATCCTCCAGTGTGCTGCTCCCTACTGAGAAAACCCTAGTGATGCTTGTAGAATGATACATGTGAGTATGTAACTAGAACAAAATGTAATCCTGACTGAGGGGTCAGGAGAAACTTACTTCAGACTCCTTAAATGTGTGAATAATGCAATGTGAAACTATGGAAACCTAACAAAATGCCATTGTTATTTAAATGATTCTAATGCTGTGAATGTAGGCATAGCCCGAGAGGCACTCAGAATTATATTGCTTATTATTGAAAGATCCAAAGTTCTGATTTCTCCAGAGCAAAAGCTTATCAATATAAATTTATACAGATATCAAACAGCAAGCAGGTTGATTAGATCCAGTGTGGGAGGAGAGTTGGGCACTGTGCTAGAGACGAAATGACCGTGGAGCATTAGAGGATGTGTGTGTTTGAGCTGAAAGGTATGGTCTTGGGTTTTGTTGATTGAAAAGAGCATGATAATAAAGAGAATCATAGCAAGGGGTTGCTGAAAAATAACTTTGGCTCTTTGTGGTAACCAATACTTCCTGTTCAATCTGATTTGCACGAAACTTTAACTATCTGAAGAGCAACCCTGAAGAATGTCGACATATAAATCCAAAATTGTGTTGGATGATAATACATTAATTAAAATACATAATTATGTTTCATGATCTTAGGATAGTCTTATATTTTAGATTATGACATAAATCCAATCCACAATTGCTAATGTTTTGTTTTCCATGTAGACATAATTTGTGTATTTGGTATATAGACTTGAAAATTTAGCATTTTGAGTCTGTAATTTGCTATTTAACTTTGAAAAAAAGAGAGAGAGAGATTGCCAAAATGACTTACCAAGACTTCAAGAACCAATTTCTCTGCAGAGAAGAACCAAATCTGTTTTTGAGACAAATGATTGTTTCAACCTGAGATTCAACAGCAGCAGAATGAAAAACCAGTAAAATCCTATAAAAACCAGTGGCAGAAGACTTCTCCACAGGGAGAGGAACAAAGCGTGAGAGATAAACCGTGATATTTACCACGGGGTTTAGCACTCTGCCATCACTGACACCCAGAGACATCACAGAGAACAGTTCTGGCTATTGGAGACGTCCAAGGGCTTATGGCCCACACGGATAATGGCCTGGAATTTTCACATTATCTGCTTTGGGGAAAATGTCATATCTCATCTGTCAATGATATTGCATGTAGTTATAGGCAGCAACTATCTTATAAAGTGACCTATTGTGTGAATTAGAATTATTACAAGGACCATCTTAGGGTGTCACGGCCATTGCATAGCTAGAGAGGATCAGCTAGACTGGCAGGCTGAAGTTTGCTCAGTGAAGGACTAACCCAAAGCCAGAGGGCAGAACACAGTTGGGAGCAGATACTGCCCTGTGGAGGACGGCTGAAGGTCAAATCCTCAACAAGCAGCCTTTGAGGCCTCTACCTGCTGAGAACAGGGCATGGCCAGTTACAGTTTTGCGCAGATCCTGGGTTTATTGCAGTCGTTGCATGCCATTTCTTTTACCCCTTTATCACAGCAGCACGGACAGAGTGAAATGAAATTCAGGTTTTACTGTAGCTCAGAGAGCTTTGCTGGAGCATCTCCCCCAAGGCAGCAACAGCTGTAGCGGCTTGCAAAACCTCAGAGTGTCCAATTGAAAGATGTCTTTGGAGAAATTGATGCTGGCCACATTCCACTCTCTTCTCTCTGTGGGCATACCTGCTGAGAAGTTTCTTCCCCTACCCAGTCTTGCCCCCATTACTGGAAAGCAAGACCCCTGAGTCAACTGGGAGAGAATAGACTCCCTAGCCATTAACCTACCTCTGGCACACAGGCAGAGGATGCTTAGTGATGAACTCTTTTAAGCATGCTCCACTCTCTATGCTCAGTGACCCATTCCAGTCAAAGCCTGTGTGCACTTTACACAAAGGAATGGAGGAAACAGAACCTCTGCATTTACTCGATTGCACTATTGCTCCACAGGTGCATTGGGGAATTGGGTTTGTTTTCAACTCTCCTCCTTGGTAGGCTACCTGAGAAGAGCTGCATGGACAAAGTGCCTCTGCTGGTCTGTATGCCACACTGTGGACGCCATCTTCACTCATTACCTGATCCCATAGTGCTGCAGAGACTGTGAGGACCATGGAGAGAGTGTAGTAACTCCTGTCCTCAGCTTTTCAGGAGACAGGTCTGGACTCAGATCTACCTAAGGATCAGACCTCAGTATAATGCCAGCGTCAAATGCAGACTAACAGGTGTGGAGGCTTCTCTCCAGCTATCCTGGCAGTCCTTCTTATGGGATTGAAGTTTCAAATTATAGTTTTAAAAATACCAAATTTGTGTGCATGGTATAACTGATAAATACTCTAAATGCACAAAGACCCATAGCTAATTCCATGTTGGAGCAGAAAGACAGACAGACATTTCTATACGAGGAAGGGAAAAGGGTATATGTTCGTATGCCTATCGTTGAGTATTATGTGAGGTTTTGTTGAGAGCCATTAGATAAGAGAGAAAACAAAAGGAATACAAATGTGTCTCCTATCTTTCCTCCGATATTGAAACCAGCTAGAGGGGTTGGAGACTTGGCTCAGCCGTACCTGGTACTTTCCGTGCTTACAGGGGACCAGGACCTGATTCCCAACAACCACGTAGCAGCTCACAGCCTCCCATAGCTACAGTTCCTTGGAATCTCATCTCCTTTCCTGGCTTCCTAGGTACTAAGTACCCATGTGGAATACATGCATGCATGCAGAAGAAACACTTGGAGACATAAAAAAATGCAAAGAAATACAAAACATAAAAAGAAAGATATTATAAAGTTCAAAAAGTTTAAGCTTCAGAACTCTTGAGTTGCTAGAGGGAAGCAAGAAATGCTTTGAGCTGTTAGTGCATGTGATGTTTTCTTCCAAGGACCTCTGTAGGCCAAGGAACTGAGGTAAACATTGAAGAAGGAGGCCATCACACTGAGACCTTTCTGTGTAACCAAGGTAAATATGGAAGAGACAAAAGGCAGCTAAAAAGAGAAGAGAAAATACTTGCTGCCCAAGTATCCCACAGAGAAGTGATCTCCAAAACTAATGCCAAACTAATTAAATAGCCATTGTTCACATTTACTAACTTGTGAGTAAATCTAAATTTATGTCCACATACACATAAGTGCGTGCATTCAGGCCTGTGCCTGTGTGTGTGCACATAGACCCTCACCCACACCCCTACACCCAGACACACATATCCATAGACACCCCCCACATTTATTTAAATTGAAACTATGTAGAAAAATATCTATATCTATAGATGTTATTTATCTGCAATATAAATGTTGGATAATATATTTTCTGTGAAAGTTACCTTCAGAGACAACAACATATCCACAATGATAGTTTAGGAGCCATTTAAATCACACCAGGAGGCATGGAAGATAGTACTTCCGTGTCTTGGGAGTTGCTTTCAGTGGTATTTTGGTTAGCTTCAGCTGTCACACTGAGATACCTGGGTAGAAGAAATCTCAACTGGGGAAGTGCAGATGCTATTGGATTGGCCTCTGGACATGTCTCTGGGGAAGGAAAGCCCACTGTTAGCTAGCGGTAGATTCCTGGGTAGCAATCTTGGATCCTATAAAAATCAGCCACGAGTGCACTAAAGAGCAAGCCAGTAAGCAGCATTTCCCCATGGCTTCTGCTTCAGCCCCTGCCTCCCGGTTCCTGACTAGAATTCCTGCCCTGACCTCCTTTAATGATAGAGAGTGACCTGAAGCTGAAATACACCGTTCTTTCCAAGTTGCTGCTGGTAAGTGTTTAATCTCTGCAACAAGAAGCGAAGTAAGGCAATGTCAAAATCTAAGCATTTTCTTTATGCCACCGAAATCAGCATATTTTTTATCCTTTTCTACTTTGTTAAAAATCAATAACTCGGAGCCTGGTGAGATGGCTCAACAGTTAAGAACACTGACTGTTCTAGCAGTTCCGAGTTCAATTCCCAGCAACCAGTGGTGGCTCATAACAATCAATAAAGGGATTTAAATAATAATTAACACAATATAATATATGATTAATAAATATTTTTAAAAACCAATAACCCCATTTTCATATGGGTTATTGACTTAATTTTTTTATTGTCTTTTGTTCCATAAAATTATCTTTCTAATACTTGATCTTACATTTTGAAAGTACCCGAATAAAAACCTTGGTCATTTGTGGATTCTACAGTGGCAGTGGCTCTGTTTTTCCTGTGAGCTCTGCCTCTCTGGATTCTTTCTAAATGCTCTTCAATGAATGTATGAGTACACATTTCACTGAGGAAGAAGCATGTGGGAAAGGTAATTCAAGGAACACAAAACATTTGTTCTGAAAGAATGTCTGCAGAGGCAGTTGATGTGATCCCCAGATGTCTAGCTACTTACTAGAGAAGAAGTTGTAAGGAAAACGCTCCTTCCACAGACTGTCCTTGTTCAAGAATGATTGTTAATGGTGTTGTCAAACCCTCAGTACTTACCTTTATCTTACATGAGTGTTTTGCCTACATGTGGTATATGTACCTTGTGTGTGCCTACTGTCCTTGGAGGCCAGGGTTTATGGGATTTCTTGGAATTGACAGTTATGAGCTGCCATGTGGGTGCTAGGAACTGAACCTGGGTCCTCTGGAAGAGCAGCGTGTGCAAGCCATTTTTTTTCCAGGTCCTCAGAGTAAATTTCTAAGAGGCAAGATTTCTTTCTGGTAAAGCTGAGTGTTCAGGCACGGCTCTGGTCACACCAAATCAATGCTGTCTCACTCTTCCAGTTATCTATGTAGTTGTGATTATTAAACAGAGAGAAATGATAATGCTGTTGTTTAATAAATAGCCACAGGAAGAAAACAAAACAAAGCAAAACAAAATAGCTTAAGGAAACATGAACATTTGGAGTCATTACTCACATATCACACACAAAGGTAATAGTGCACCTTAATGCTTTCCAGGATATGTCCACATTTTCTAACCACAACCACAATAAGATTTGGGATACTTTAAGGCAATTCTCAAGAAACACAAACCCATTAGGCACAAGTTTCCATTTTTCCCAATTTTGTACATAGATGCACACACAACTATTAACTCACTTTCTGATTAAATAGATTTGTGTTTTCTGATTATTTCTAAACTCTATAAACTATTCTTTCAATATTATATTTGTTGAAATCATACATGTTTCATAAGTTTTATAAGTTGTTAAATTTACTCTCAAGCAGTTCATTCACATTGATGCTATGACAAATGGAATCGATCTCCTAACTCGGTGTCAAGATAGAATTTATAAACATCTATTATTATCTCAGGCCCACTGTAGGCTTGGATGTTTTAAAACCTACTTTTAATAAGGATTCTCAAAGACTTTGACCCCTCCTTCTAGCTTGCTCTCCATAGTTATAGGGGGAAAAGCTGTAAATCGAACAAGGAGATGCAGACCTGCTTATAAGTAGTTTTTGGGATGATTCCAATCTCTGTTTGTCAGGATACCATCAGTCCAGTTCAGTAGAGGATACCAAACATGAGTCAGCAATGATTGCATGATCCAGCAGAAACCATCAGGCCTCTGCTGAATCTGTAGGTGACAGCTGCAATGACCATACCAGCAGGGATGGATGGCAGGAGTTCTCTGCCATGCCACTCTCAAGGAAGTGAAGGACTGCAAAGATGAGCATGTAAGAACAACAAATTGTTGCAAAGTTAGCTATGCAAGTGCACCTTCACTGTCTATTGAGTCGTACTTAAGTCTCTCCAAGCATCACATGTTCTCCCATGGGTCTTGCCTCAGCGAAACACCCCGTGAGTCTGTCTTAACAACACGCCAAATGTTTCTGGATATGCATCACGTGACATATTCAGAAACTTCCGCCGCACCCCATGGTCTCTGAGCCTCTTATCACTATCAGTTCTAATGCTCTGTTTTGGACACATTCATATGAAATCTCCTTAGACACAGATTTTCCTACCTTTACAAGCTTTTATGTGATTTATTCACTTTCTGATTAAATGAACCAGTCAGCTCTTTTTTCATACGTGGCACCAACATTTTGTGATAACGATCATGATTATCACTGCCTTTTACTTGTCTCCAGGATTTGATTGAGTTAAGGGTGTGGTGCCACATCACCTTATGTAGGCTGCTGACTTCTGTTTGCTGTCACTTCGTGACTTTATTCACGAGAGACATAATTCTGTAGTTATCTTGTGACGTATGTGTCTTGTTTGAGTATGTGGGTATTGCCCTTGTCAAATGAGTTTACAAGTGCTTTACTTTGATGTCTGTAAGAGTGTGAGGAAATAGTATTTGTGCTTCCTCCCTGAGTGTTTCCTGTGGTTCTCCATCATCCTATCTCACACTAATATTTTAAAATTAATCCAACTTCTTTGTTATAAATCTACACAGATTTTCAGTTTTTCTTTGTCTTTAACATTTTTGTATCTGTCTTAGTCAAGTATCTGCACAAACACCATGACCAAGAAGCAAGCTGGGGAGGAAAGGGTTTATTCACCTCACACTTCCACTTTGCTGTTCATCACCAAAGGGAGTCAGGACTGGAACTCAAGCAGGTCAGGAAGCAGGAGCTGATGCAGAGGCCATGGAGGGATGTTACTTACTGGCTTGCTTCCCCTGCTTTGCTCAGCTTCCTTTCTTATACAAGCCAAGGTTACCAGTCCAGGGATGGTATCACCCAAAATGGCCCCTTCCACCCTTGATCACTAGTTGAGAAAATGCCTTACAGTTGGATCTCATGGAGGCATTTCTTCAAGGGAGGCTCCTGTCTCTGTGATAACTCCAGCTTGTGTCAAGTTGACACACAAAACCAACCAGTACGTTGTCTTTCTAGAAATTTACTCATTTGATTTTAATTCTCACAACTGTTTATGTTATTGCCAATTTTACTTATATAAAGTATTTTATAATGAATTCACTTTTAATTCTGAATTTAATAAATGTTATACAACTTGAATTGTTTTTATTTTTATTTCATGATAAGTTAGATTTTCAATTTTGTTGATATTTTAAAAATTGATTGCATTCTTAGGTTTACTGATTTTTTTCTGTTTCTTTAATAGTCTCCATGTTGCTCCCTTCTGCTATACATCCGTTTAAATGCAACCCACCATTTTCCTCAGTGTCTTAAGGTGTGGGGTAGGGCTTCTTTGATACTATACATATAAATTCCCTCATGTACACTGCTTGACCTGCATTTCACCCTCATTCCACTTTGTGTTGTGGTTTTCATTCGTACTTTACAATTTCTGGGCATTGCTTATCTTATTTCTGAGATACCTGTGACGGCATCATTTGACTTCCACATGTCTGTATGTAACAGTGTCTTCTGTCATTCCATCACAGTGTCTGTATTTCATTCCATTCAGTCGGAAATCATATTTGCGTGCTGTCAGCCCTTAAATATTGGCAGTTCTTTATGAGCAGTATGTAACTTACACGGTAGAAAAAGTATGGGCTTGAGAGAAAACCCTTTAAATGTAGCCTCTATGAATTTTGCTAATTCTATTTAAATGTTTTTTTAAATTTCTTTTATTTTTCACTGTCAGTGTCTGCCTTCTTGCCCCACTTGTTTAGCATGAATGTGACATTTTCACAGTAGACTACAAACACTTCACTGTAGGTCTGTCAAATTTTTCCCTTTGCAGTTCGTGGTTCTGCTGTAGGAGGCATATAGTTTTAGAATTATAAATTTTCTACTTGGTTTTGACATTTAACACTTTGTTTACTCATCATGTTTATTAACATCAACTGATCTTTTCTCCAGTGCCACCTGTCAGTTTTCTTCTTGCTGTTCTTTGAACAATATATCTCCCTCATTCCTCACTTTTTTTCTATGACAGTGAGGGAACATTTTCCTTCACAGGAAACACCCAAGTGACTTTCAAAACCAGCATGCCAAAGTAATGGGTTTCATTGTGATATTTCCATGTATGCATGGGGCATACTCTGGTCTCATTCTTCCCATCCATTACCACCCATCATCCTTTCCTCCCTACACATTCCTCTTGGCTCTCCTTTTTTTTCATGTCCTTTCTCTCTAAAACTCATATAAGAGAAGCATGGGGCACTTCTCTTTGTGAGACTGGAAAATTTCATGAAACACAATGCTGTTTGGTTATACCTATCTCTCTGCCAACCACATGTGGAAAGGAAATCTAGCTATGAAGAAACCCCACTAGGTCATATATTCAGAATTAACACTGGGATGAGCTGGTATATTTTTACAGAAGATTCATATCATTTTTATGCTATGGTTTCCATGCTAATTCTTCATCCCTTAGTAGCCAGTGCCTTGGCAAAATTGTAGACATGCATTTCATCAATAAAGTGAGCCGAATAGCAGAGCAAATGAGTGACTGATTACCATGGGCGACTAGTTACGATGATTTGAGCATATGTAGATACTTGGCCTTGATGGTATTGCACCTTTAGTGCTTATATCTCCTTGTTCTTCACTTTCCTGGCTAAAACCAGATAAGGATATCAGAGTTCGTTACTAGTGCTGGAAATGGTCCACAGTTAGACTTGTTGGTTACGGCAAGAGAGGACATTCTCTGCAAAAGTAGGGTATGATGTCAGGTAACAGAACATTTTTTCACAGAAAATGGAAAAGTATTCTTGACCTTAGGGTGAATTACACAGAAAGCCTGACAGCAAATGTCTCATCCTAGACACAGGCATGAGCACACATCTGTTTCTTATGATGCTTTATGGCTTTCAACCCACACTGCTAAGTCTAGAATATTTTCTTGCAATGCCTTTGTGCATGTACATAAATATTCATCTGTTTATAGGACATGCATATATGACCCTGCTCATGTATGTGGAGGCCAGTGGACAGCCTACAGCACCATCCTCAAAAATACATTTATCTCCTCAGAGAAAAGATCTGTCATTGGCCTACATCTCACAAACTACTCTAGACTTGCGACCCAGCAAGCCTCAGGGATCTGGCTGTGTCTGCCTCCCTAGGGCAGGGAATATTATGCACCACCATAAACCCACTTTTAAAATGCTGTCGGGACTTAGATCCTAATGCTTGCAAAGTGAGCACCTTACTGATTAATCTATGTCTCCAGTTCTATCATAGTATCCTTAATACTATAGTTATTAGTATGTATGCTCATAGAAAATTGTGTTGTAGGGTTTTTGTTGCCTTAAGTGTATGGAAAGTTCCATTACTCTTGATGTTCAGCAGTTGTCATATTATACAGCATAATTAGATCAGTTTAACCAGGCTGTTATTTTTTTTAAGTATTTTCATACTTTTGAACACGTAATATATATATATGTTCCATGCTGTTATGGATAAAGAAATTAATTACTTTTAATTATAATCTACCCTGATGATATTTAGAAAAACCTGGCAAAGTGCGACTTTTTTTTTAAACCAATGGGCATCTGTTTCTGGCATTGTGCTTTAAAATGCACCAGGCCTGCTGCTGTAGATAATGAATTCATCACACTATGATCTAGAGCCAAATAGATTGGGGGAAAAAATAGCCAAGGCTGTGTGTCTAGGCAAACTATTCTGGAAATGATGGACACGAGAATCTTAAAACTCCAGTCTCATCATAGGATCAGTGGGAGCCACTCAGTCCAAGAGCCTCAGGAAAATGGGCAGAGTTGTGTCTGGATCGTTTTGCCTCTGTGGCCAGACTCTGGCTTGAGTCGCTTTGGAAATGCGACAAGATCCTCTGCAACGGAAGCGATTTTGGAGTTCTGAGCTCGGATAATAGGCTGTCATTTATTCTGGAATGCTGCTTGCAAGCAGGATGTTTCATTTTAATTCAACTGCCACCTAGTGTGCGCCTGCTTTGTGTAGAGCAGCATGTAGGTGCCATGGATGGTGATCCCTGGCTTGGGAGAAATGTACCATACACTGAACGTTTACACAAATAGGTAAGTGTGATATCACATGTGAAAAGCTACCTGAGACAGACAGCACCGTATGCTGAAGAGAATGGGCAGGTGAAAACCAGTGCATCCTGTAGGTTGGACTCAGAATGTTGTTTATCTCCCAATATATAGATCAGGGTCTGCACTGTCGATCAAAGCCTGGCGGGTCTATGGGCTGACAGTACCTCCCTCACCCAGGAGCCTGGAATGCCTCATGACAGTACCTCCCTTACTCAGGAACCTGGTATGTGTCACTATGCCATTTTTGTTAAAATGTATGGTTGTGACTATTCTGGAACTTTCCCTACCATTTTTCTACTCATTCCAAACAAAATGCATCTATTTGAAAGTCAACCCTTATGCCAGCTCTTCTGAAACTGAAGCAAGTGGTCATTGGCAATTCTTACATATCATAAACTGCAAAAAGATACTGTTGGCTGGGGCCAGTCTGGTCTATATAGTGAGTTCCAGGCTAGCCTATAATATAACATGAAACTTTTTCTCTATAAGTCAGAATATATATATGAAAATGATAATTAGGCCTCCACAAGGACACCTTTAAGGAGCTGATCCTGAGAGTGAGTCACACAAAGTAAGGCACAGAAAATGAAGTCTGATGTGATTGACACGTGATGTGTCATGCCAGGGTCTGTCAAATTCACACCTGTCCATGCTGGTCTGTCAAATTCACACGTAAGCATCAAATGGCACCTACTCAGGGGACAACTATTTTTGAACCTTTCACTGCCCTTTACTCTAAGTACAAGATACACAGATCAGATGAAATGGCTTTGATCTTGGCATGAACCACATTATTGTCAGGCATTGCAATTTACTACCTTGGTGTCTACAGAGGCATGGACTGGCCTCGCTTTCTTCAGTTTCCTTATTTCTTAACTGAATATACTGATCCTTAACTTTAACTCTGCTCTGAAGCACTCTGTAGCGTCTGGCACAGTGTGTGACACTTTAGGATTTATGACCATGTTAACACCCGGCACTTCTGGAAGACTGTGTGCTTCTCTGTCCTGTTGGTACTTGCTTAGGCGATCATCTCTATAAATCTCATCTTCCTTCTGGTCCAGCCCTTAAGCCTTTCATTATCATTTAGGTAAAAGTGATACTGAAATGATTTAGGGTTTAAAGTAAACTTTCAGGGGAATGGGGGTCTCTTCTACAGTCATTGAAACCCTTGGTTTAGAAGATTCTTTTTTTAATTTTCTTTATCTTGGATATCTTTTGTATTTACATTTCAAATGTTATCCCCTTTCCCCCATCTCCCATACCCTCTCACCCTTCTTTTATGAGGATGTTGCCAATCCCACTCACCTAATCCCACCCCAACACCCTGGCGTTCCCCTACATTTGGAAAACGAATCTTCACAGGACCAAAAGCCTTTCCTCCTATTGATACTGGACAATGCCATCCTCTGCTACATATGCAGCCGGAGCCATGGGTCCTTCCATGTGTGCTCATTGGTTGGTGGTTTAGACCCCGAGGAGCTCTGGTGGGGTCTGGTTGGTTGATATTATTCTTCCTATGGGGTTGCAAACCCCTTCAGCTCCTTCAGACCTTTCTCTAACTCCTCCCTTGGGGTTCCTGTGTGCAGTCTAATGGTTAGATACCAGTATCCTCGTCTATATCAGTAAGGCTCTGCCAAAGCCTCTCAGGAGACATCCATATCAGGCTCCTGTCAGTAAGCACTTCTTGGCATCAGCAAGAGTGACTGGGTTTGGTGGCTGCATATGGGATAGACCTTTTATTCAGTTCCTGCCTCCACTCTTTGTCCCCGTATTTCCTCCCATGATTATTTTGTTCTCCCTTCTGAGAAGGGATGAAGCATTTACATTTTGGTCTTCCTTCTTCTTAAGCTTTATATATGTGAATTTTTTCTTAGGTATTCCAAGATTTTGGGCTAATATCCACTTATCACTGAGTGCATACAATATGTGTTCTTTTATGACAAGGTTGCCTCACTCAGGATGATATTGCCTTAGAAACGCTTAAGAGTGACATAAGAGCTGTCTTCCAGGGAAGAGGAGAATGGAGAGCTCTCAGTCTTAACTACCTAATAATATCCTTTATGTTCGTTTCAGTATGTCAACTTAGTTCTGGACTGACATGGGTGGAAGGCATTCTGAAAGTCTCCCAGAAGATCTACTCCATAACCTGCCAGCGTGTACATGGGTAGGAAGACAGCACACACTCTATTAACTAAGCTTTTCACATCCTATAACCTGATCCAGATGTTCTCACAAGTCCGTGCACTGCTCCAAGCTCAACATCCTGATAAACATCTAAACAGTGATAATGGCCACACTGAACCTATACACTATCACTGTCAATTATGTTTTATGCACTTGTACACCACAGAAGAAAATGAAAAAAATTTCTTGACACCAGAAGAAAATAGCTTTATATTCTCTTTCATACCTTATGTGCCTTTGAGATCATTTGGTCCTTCCTCATCACCTAGTGAAACTATATCCTGGTCTTCTTTCAAAACCTTTCACCACACCACCCTTACATCTGTTTACATACACATGTATTTACTGCAAGCTAGGATCCACGTATGAGAGAGAGAGATCATACATTGTTTTTATTTTTTAATCTTTTATTTATTCTCTATCAATTTCACATCATGCATCCCATTCCCACTCATCTCCCCCATTTCTTCAAATCGGTCCTCCCCCTTTAACCTTTCCATACAAAACACAATAAAAATAAAAAAAACAAAACAAATACAACAAACAAATGACATCTTGTCATGGAAGCTGTAGTGTGGCACATCTTAACACGCAGAGTATCATTTGTCCACACAATTTTACTTACAAATGTTCATTGCAGTGAATCATTGGTCTACTTTAAAGCCTCTGGCTTCTACTACACTATTAATACTGGATCCTTGACAGGACTCATCTCAGATATCCTGTTGTTGCCCTGTGTCACAGAGATCCTGCTGCTTTGGATCTTCAGGACTGGTCCCTTCGCTAGCTCTAGCAGTTCACAGATGGGGTGGGTCTTGTGGTAAATCTCAGCTCAAAGCCCTGGTTTTGGGTCTGGGTGGTATCTGGATTGGCCAGCCAACCAGCTCTCCTACACCAACACAAGGAGAACAAGCCCTCAAGCACTGTGGCCCCCAACTCTGTTAACTCACTCAGTGCCACTGCAAGGGGCAAGACCAACTCTCCTGAGTGCTTCAACAAGTGACAGGTGGGGCCAGCTCTCTACAGCCTTTGGGTAGCTACATGGTTTCAGGTGGCCCATGGCATTTGATGAATATCAATATAGAGCCCTGCTGCTGCAGGAGACAAGCTTAGACACAGTCCTCAGTGGCAGCATGGGCCAGGACTTCACCATGGTCTAAGGTGGCAGGGCAGGCTACTCACATCACTCTACTTCTCTCCTCTCTCATGACTCCAGTTGTCATTTGTTTATAGTACTCAAACTGTGCCACGGTGGACTGACATCTGGGTTTCTTCTCATTGTTTTTACTTTTTATTTTGGGTCTAAAAAGAAAAAAGAGAGAAAGCGCAGAAAACAAAGTATCATGCCAAGCATAGCAATCTACTGCTAGACTCTGAGCATCAGAGATGTTGAGGCAGAGGGATTGCTACAACTTCAAGGACAACCTGGGGTACTCAGTTCCAGGGCAGCTAGGGCTTACATATACCATTTCTTGAAATAAGTAAATAAATAAAATTAAATAATCATTGAAAACCACATTGTATTAGTTTGAATATGCTTGCCCCATGAGAAGTGGCACTTTTAGAAGGTATGACCTTGTTGGAGTACGTGTGGTCTTATTGCAGGAAGTATGTCACTGTGGGTTTGTGCTTTGAGTTCCTTTGCTCAGGCTCTGTCCAGTGCAGAAGAGAGTCTTTCCTGGCTGCCTTCAGGTCAAGATGGGGGAGCCTGGTCAGTTCTTTCCCCTTTGGCCTCTTGTCCCAGTCACCAATGAGCACACTGGAGGGATGATTTAACCAATGGCTTACTTCCTTGTCTTCTTTATTTATTCCCCTGTATAAAAGGACTGCAAGCTGGCAAAACCACTTTGGAAATCAATCTGGCAGTTCCTCAGAAAATTAGAAATAGTTCTACCTGAAGACCTAGCTATACCACTCCTGGGCATATACCCAAAAGATGCTCCATATAACAAGGAAATATGCTCCACTATGTTCGTGACAGTATTATTTATAATAGCCAGAAGCTGGAAAGAACCCATATGTCTTTCAATGGAGGGATGGACAAAGAAAAATGTGGTACATTTTCACAATGGAATACTGCTCAGCTATTAAAAATAATGACATCATGAAATTGGCAGGCAAATGGATGGAACTAGAAAATATCATCCTGAGTGAGGTAACACAGTCACAAAAGAATACACAGGGTATGTACTCACTGATAAGTGAATATTAGGAAAAAAGCTCGGAATACCCATGATACAACTCACAGACCATATGAAGGTCAAGAAGAAGAAGAAGAAAACCAAAGTGTGGATGCCTCAGTCCTACTTAGAAGGGGGAACAAAATAATCATGGAAGGTAGAGGGTGGGCAGGACTTGGGAGGAAGACAAGAGGAGGAGAGGAAAAGGAAGCCAGGATCAGGTGTAGAATGAGACTGGGGAGATTTCAGAGGGTCAAGAAATTGAACAGAGGTGTGTAGCAATGGGAGATAGGGAACTGGGCTAGCCAACAGAAAATCCCAGACGCCAGGGAAGCAAGTTGCTTCCAGGATCCAATAGGAATGACTTTAGCTGAAATTCCCAACGAAGGGGGGATTAAACCTGTAGAGACCACCTCCAGTAGATAGGCACAGCCCCAAATTGAGGGATGGGGCCACCCACCTATCTCAAAAAATTTAACCCAGAAATGTTCCTGTCCAAAGGAAAGACAGGGATAAAAAGTGGAGCAGAGACTGAAGGAAAGGCCACCCAGAGGCTGCCCCACCTGGGGATCCATCCCATCTGCAGACACCAAACCCAGACACTATTGCTGATGCCAAGAAGCACTTGCTGACAGGAGCCTGATATGGCTGTTCCCTGAGAGGTTCTACCAGCACTTGACCAATACAGATGCAGATACTCAGAGCCAACCATCGGACTGAGTCCAGGGACCCCAATGGAAGAGTTAGGGGAAGGACCGAAGGAGCTGAAGGGGATTGCAACCCCATACAAAGAACAATATCAACTAACTGGACCACCGAGAGTTCCCAGGGACTAAACCAACCTAAGAGTACACACAGATGGACTTAGGGCTCAAGATAGATATGTAGACTTATCAGACATCAATGAGAGGGGAGGCCCTTTGTCCTGTGGCTGCTTGATGCCCCAACTTAGGGGCATGCTAGAACAGTGAGGCAGGAGTCTGTGAGTGGGTGGAAGAACACCCTCCTAGAAGCAAAGGGGAGTGAGGAGAAGGGGGAATATGGAGGGGTTGTGGAAGGGTAACCAGGGAAGGGGATATCATTTGGCTGTAAATGAATAAAATGATTAATAAAAAAGGAAAAGATGCTATAAAAGTTGAAATTGGTTTTCAAGTCGATTTTTAATTTTGTTTTGGAGTAAAGTAATAAGTCTTGATTCTTAGTTTAATACTTATATTTTCATATCTATCATTGTGTACACAGTTAATTTTAAAAAGTATATCATTATCATATGAAGAGTAGAGTTATCACTTGAGTATGAACATGTCTACACCCCAGGTAAGAGACTAGTTCTGTAGTTCTGTAATGTGGTGTGCTTGTGTGTGTGTGTGTGTGTGTGTGTGTGTGTGTGTGTGTGTGTGTGTGCGTGTGTGTTTGCTAAATTCACTAGTAATTTGAATTTGAAGATGGGAGAGATCTGACCAATGTGTTTGTATATATGAAGCCCCAGATATCTACTATTAAATAAATTTTAATTTTTATCTTTTCTTTCTTTCCCTTCCTTCCTTTCTTTCTTTGCCTCTTTTAAATTTTTCTTTGTTTGTTTGTTTGTTTGTTGTTTGTGTGATTTTTGAGCCATGGTTTCTCTTTTTAGCCCTGGCTATCTTGGAACTTGCTATGTAAACCAGGTTGACCTTGGACTCAGAAATCTTTTGCCCCTGCTTCCTGAGTGCTGGAATTAAAGGTGTGTGCCACTACCACCTGGGCATTTTCTTTTTGTTCTTAAAAAAAGTGTGTATTTGAGGGTGTGGGGCAGACAGATGACTAAGCAGTTAAAAGTATCTCCTGATCTGAGGACCTGGGTTTAAGCCCCAGCATCTACAAAGTGGCATACATTACTCTATACCTCCAGATCAAGGGATTTTGATGCCATCTTCTGGTCTCCTGGGGGATCAGGCACATATTTGTTATACACAAATACATTCAGTCCAAACACCAATACACATAAAGGAAAGTAGTATATTACACCCCCAAGTCATTCCCTTTGAAACCCATGCCTTTCACTTTTGTTAAGTCTTTTTGTTGTATGTTCTTGTGCTACCTTTGTTGTTGTTGTTGTTGTTGTTGTTGTTGTTGTTGTTGTTGTTGCTGTAATGTGGTGTCTATTTCCAGACCTACAGGGTGTTACAATTCTGCAAACTCAAAACGAGTCAGTGGAATGCACCTTGGACTCTGCATAGGACTGAGGTAGGTGTGTTCGTGGAATCACCCTACATGGTAGTCTTTTGGAATTAGAGCTGCATTCCTGTAGTGATGGTGTTTACAGTTTCTGCTGTGGCTTCCTGGTTTTCAGAGAAAGGCCTTCTCTCACCTGGCTGCTGGCACTGGCCTTACAGCCCTCGCTGTCCCTACCTCAGCTCGCCTGCAGTCGAGGGAATGCAGAAGAAGCTGAGTGTGGGTCTTGAGTCTTGCGTTCATGTGTCAGGCTTAATTAGTCCTGGGCAGTTCCTCCAAATGCCAGGGTTCAGGGTAAAGACCCAAGTCAATTTTCTCTTGACAAAAATCGGCTCATTCTGTTTCCTTTTCTTACATCTATTCAGTGAAACCATGTACCCAAACCCTTGTATCTCCCCGAGTCTGTTTCATTGCCCCTCTCGAAGTCCATTTCATTTCTAGACCCACTTACCTGTACTCAGGCTCCTGCCTCCTTGGTAACTCCTTAATAATTCTGTATTTCCAACCTTTGTAAATTGCATCTCAGGTTTCACAAATGTTTCTGCTTTTACAGATGTAGCTCTTGGCTCTGTTTGTCTTCACTCTAGGTTGAGAGAGTAAAGACAATCATTTTCAATCTATTATCGTGAAATTGAAAATGGGTGGTAAGTTCTTAACTGTCTTGGAAATAAAACCTCTTTACTTCATCTTGTGACTGAACCCCATTTTCAAAATTGTTTGAGGTCAAATCAAGGCTTTGCTGATGAGAAAAGAGTTTGGAGCCTAAACTCCAGCTGCCCTTTGCCCCTATTGCTGCCTTCCCACATAATGCTGAGACACAACGTCTGGAACAGGCCGGCTGAAACCAATTATCTCACAAGTCCCAGCTTTCATTGCTGTCGGGGCTCTATTCTGCAGGAGAAAATGAAGGAATGTTTTAAAGTAGGCCACAGTAAATGCAATCTTAGACAGCTACATGAAAGGATTCTTCAAATAAGTGATATAATTTACTCCTAATCTAGACTGATCAACAATATCAAAATATCTTTGTTTCTTGTTTACCTATTGTTCTAAAGTTACCTCTGCTGGCTTGTGAGTTTCTTTGTTTTGTATAGGGTCTCATGTGGTCCAAGCTCCCTGTAATTCATTACGCAGCATGGAAGATGGCCTTGAACTTCTGATCCTTCTGCCTCTCTATTCCTAGTCCTGTGATTGCAGGAAGCTACAGCCATCACCGGGTAAAAGCTATTGTCTTTGTTTCTTTGTTGTCTTTGAGTGGAAATAATACCCACGAGTGAACTGCCGTCCATGAAAGGGGTTATAGAAATTCTATTCTATAAAACATGGCCTCGGGCACCATTAATGTGCAAGGCGTCTCATGGAACACAGATTAATGGCATTCATGTCATTAAGTAGGGACATGCTCAGTAATTACTGATAGGAAAGCACTCGACATGTCAGGTCTCAGAGCCACAGTAGCAATCCCACTGTGTTCTCAGAACTTCTGCTGGAATCACAACAGAAATCGGAAGGGAGGGCCTTCTCTCAGAACATCCCATCCAAGGCCTCATCTCCAACAGTAACAGTGGGATGTGGAGAGAACTAACAAGGATCTCCAAAGTAGGCTTCTCACTCAGTGCCTGCTACCTGGCATGGGGCATCTCATGGTTCCCTAGTCCTCGGGTAACATGCTAGGATAGAAGTACTAGGAGAGACAGAGGTAAATTTCCTGATCAAGTGTCAGAGCTGTTTGGTCTCATTTTCCATGACTTGTGTTGGTGATAGGCTTGCCTAGTCCCAAGGAGAAGGAGGCACAGTTCTGCTGCCAACACTATAGAGGAGAGGATAGTATCAAGGATATTGTGCAGTCATTATTAGAACGAAATCAACAAAAGAGAATAGGTTTTTGGCAAATGACACAGGCCAACCACCGGCTACACAGAAACGTAAACTCAGAACACACAATCAAGCCATTTGAAATAACCAGCCAGCACACCAGAACTTGAGATGATTTGAAATATATTATTTTCCCTTGTAACCTGCACGCTGTTTGGAAAAATAACTCCTCTTCATCCCTCCAGAATAATATGCACTTTCAGGACCCCTTCTTTTCACTCATGCAGGTTCTCAGCGTGGAATCATCTTCCCTACATTACTTACTGTAATCCTTCAAAGGAGACTTAACTGCCACCCCCTCAGAGGGGCCGCCCCTGACACTGGGATCTTGACTGTAATTAATCACCCCTCTCTGATCGCTACAGCACAGCTATTTCAACATATACTTGGCACTTATTCAATTCTGCTTGTATTATGATCAGGCATTTTTGTAGATGTTCCTTCTTCACCAGTCTGTGCCCTCCAGAGAAGCTTTCCCTACTACCATTGTGGTTTTCCTGAGGGGCTTTGATTTTTGGCCTACTGACTTATTAACCACGCAAACACATCTGAAGGGATAAAAGCACCTGTATTTCATAGGTCGCTTGACTAGTCATTGCACTTCTCATTTAAATATGATGTGTGTGAACGAAGTAGGTTAAAGTTGAACAGACTACAGTGTATTGGAAGACTTGAGAAATAGAGATGATTCGGTTGTAGTTTAACATGATCTAGGAAGAGAGGGAACACTTTTCCACTTGACCAATTCGATTTTAATAAAAGAGAGATTGGTATCATACCGAAAACAAAACACGGTAACTCAAAATAAACCTCCTTCTGGATGGACGCAGCCCTGAAATCTCTCGACTACATAGTGAGCCTGTTACCCCTGACTCTTAGAACCAATGTCATGTAAGAAAGCACCCAATGCTCTTAAACACAAAACTCTTTCCCCAGTCCCATGAAAACTTTTTTTAACACAAATAAATGGTTGTTATAAAAAAGAAAAGTTACTATAAAACTTCTGTTTAACATTTGTGTTTAGTCAAAGGAGACCTTTCTTTGGATAGGTGTAAATTAAAAAGACATAACGATTGTGTGCTTGTGTGTGTGTGTGTGTGTGTTTCTATGTCTATGTTTGTGTGTAATTGTGAAAAATTCTCCAATGCTCTCGAGAAATATATTTTAAGTTCAGATTAATGCTTAAGTAAGTGCGATGGTTTTCTATTAGAAAAGAATATTTCTTTTTGTTTTGTTTTTAAAGATGTTGGGAAGGAAACATGATTAGCTCTTAAGAGAATCTGGGGGAATAGATATATAATTGAAACACATGGTATACATGTATAAAATCCTGAATGGATGTATAAAAACGAAAAATTAAAAACACTATGATGAAGAATTAGATATTTTCTGTGGTGAATTCCTTTCTTAAGACTTCCACAACTCCTTACCCATGTGCTCCCATGATGCCTGTGTTACAGATGCTGAGAACCTGTGTTTACACGATGTAGCCTGTGTTGCAGGTGCAGAGAGCTTGGTCTGTGATGGAGCCATGATGAGAGCCTGCTGGAGCTAGATGTGTAGGTGTGCCATTGTGTTTGCTCAAATGATGTCTACACAGGCTGGGTATTTTACATACTACATGTTTGACATTTAAAGGGTTTAGCATTTTTAGCCAAAAGTTATTTTCTGTACTAAACTGTTCTGGGGAATAGACATTGTGGCTTATGCCTATAGTCCCAGCACTTAGCCAAAGTGGAGTGTGGTATATTCCAAATTCAAGGTCAATCTATCAGTTGAATGAGTTTGGGGCTAGCTGGGCTACAGAATAAGAACGTCTCATAAAAATAGTCAGAAAATAAAGGTTCTAGAATAATTCAGTGATACATTGCTTTGATAAGGATGAAGACATTTGTCCTCAGGACTTTAGAGAAATGATCATACCTGGCACACACAGAGAAACACACACACACACACACACAGAAACACACACAGACACACACACACACACACAGAAACAAACAGACACACACACATGCACACACACATGCAGGCATGCTCACGCATACACACGTGCACAGGCATACACATACGACAGCACAAATGCTTTCCTAAACCCAAAAGGAAGAGGAGAAATGCTATGGACGCTTGTGAACAGGTGAGTCGTATAATATTCTTTTTACTAAGATGATATACACATATAAGTATTTTCTACTGTATAAAATATAAACATAAAGCAAGTGACTATAGTAAACATTGGGTATTTCAAAATAGGAAAAGGCTGCTGCTGGTTATGTGTTGGTGTAGCTTGATTGATAAATGGCCAAGTATCAATTTTCTAGAGACATTTTGTTGACTTTCAAACAACATGTGCTGAAAAAGATTAAAAGAAATCAAGAACACAAGTCATGCTTTGCTTTTCTTTCTTAGAGATGCATAATGTCATTATAAACCTTATGTTAGATGATATGCAATTCATGAATAATGCCAATAAAAATTGTGCTGTTAAACATAGCAAACGAAGAGTAAGTCACGGCACTTTCCTGAGACAGGGTCTGAGCCTGGCTGATATGTGGGATGACTTTCCTGTTTCTGCCTTCTATGTGATAGAATTGCAAACATGGGCTGTCATACCAGCTACATACAAAATTTTAGAAGATCATTTATTAATCTACCACTTTTTAATGTGTTTCCTATACTATTGCAAATTGTCATTGCTTTTATGTCGTCTGATTCGATTCTTCTGTAATATAAAATATGCTCTCCTTTAGCATTTGCTTAGTCCACGCATGGCCAATATGATGATTTATAGCTGGAATTTACAGAGAAAGAGAAAAAGGAAGGGGGCATGGCATAGCAGGGAAAGGTACTTGCCCTGTGAGCCTGACATTATGAGTCCAACAGCCAGTACCCATCAAAAGGTGTATCATGCATGTGCCACACAGACTACACATACACACACACACACACACACACACACACACACACACACAGGAATATAAAAATATTTTTTAAAATATGTCTTCAATAAAATTTTGTTTTAAAGTAGCAAAGCTGGAATTTTGAAACCTGGACTCCTGATTCCTACCTCTGAGTCAACTCATGGTTTGAAGGAAGAATTTACTGATCTTTCTTCGAGGAAAACTGCAAGACGCAGACAACCTGCCCAAGTCACGCTTCAGGTGTGATAATCTTTGTCTGTACAAGTTGTCTGTAAGGTTTGGCCTTAGCATGGGCAAGGCTTGGGGCCAAAACCCAATATGTATTACCAAGTCTACTTGGGTTATGGTGCTATTAATTCCATTTTTCTGATGCATAACCTATCTTTCCACTATACAGTTGCAGCTATCGAGGGCTTCCCTTACATGTTCACTTTTTTTGTGACTTTCAGGGAGTTGTGGCAGGGGAGGGATAGAGGGGAGAAACAGTCCTGCGTCCTCCTTTCTACAGCTCCAGCCTCTGCAGATGTCATGCCTCTAGGATCCTCCGCCGTTTTGTCTCAAGCTGTTCTAAAATGCAGCTAATCTCAGGCTTGTCATACTGTCCACAGTTTCCAGCTTTTCTATCCATGTGAAACCCAGATTCCTTGGGGGACATTTATTTTCTGATAAACCCTGACTGACACAATGAAATGAATCTTTCAAGCAACTCTATCTGACATGATCAATTTACTTACGGATGGATGTTCTTTAAATGGAAGTCCCCATGGCTGAAACTACATGGCCTGGATCCCCATTAAAGATCTCAATGACAAAGATTTTTACCTCATTCAAGTACGTGGCACAGTTATGGAGATTTCAGTGTCTTCCTTTGCCCTCTCTTCTCACAGCCAGAAAAACCTGTGCATTCAACAGCGCTCAGAGAGTGTGTGTATCCCTGTAACTGGTGACCAAGAAAACAGACCTTTTCAGCACTAAACAGTTTAGAAATGCAGGTGATACTGGGTCTAAATATAACTACCCCTCCCTGTTTCCAAAACAATGAATTTTGAATTTTCACGTATTTCTATAGAGAAGAACCACAGAGTCTGTGTTCCATTTTGCAGGTTGTTGCCAGAATCTTTTCTAATGTTGACTGCAGGATTCATTTGTTCACATTTGGTGCTGTGTAAGACTTAACTGTAGGAAATACCACAGGGTGAGTTTTTAAGTCCTCTACTTAGTAGATCTATCACTTAGAAACAATTTGAAGCTGTTAAATGATATTGTTAAATTGAACACGTAGCCTTGTGTGTCTTAAAATGAGTTCACAGACTTACTTTGTTGGATTGTTACATCACTGGCCATGTGCATGTTTTTATCTAGAGAAAAGTGTGAGATAGGCATCATATTGGCGACTATTCTATATCCACAGATACCATGAGAGGACTTTAAGTTGATTATGGGCATCATACAGTGCAGTGAAGTCATTTATTTGTGTCAAACTGCATATTTATTTTTACACATGAGCACAAGGAGAGATTGATAGATCATAGTATATGCTACAGTACTTTCAATGAAAACTTTCAGATACTTGTATCAAGCACAAACAACTTGAACGGTTTCAAGCAACGTAAAGAACAAAAACATAAAAAGTTAAACATGAAGAATGAAAATGTAGAGCATGAGAACCCTTCACATTTTCCATAAAGCTTGATGTGTCACAAACTAATTGTAATTAATATCCATACACCAGGTGTCTATAGCCTCCTGCAGTCACAGTTGTTCATATTCTGGCTTCTTATTCAGAGTTTGAAAAATTGTGTATATCATGAAATATGCATTAATTTTCATACTCGATGTTTACACAGTTGATCAGAATATAATGTCTTTACTAGACTTTTATTCCCCCAAATTGACTCCTATCTATTCTTTCTCTTCTGGTTGTGGATTCATACCATAAAGTTAAACAACCTTGAAATTATTTCCTTATAATGTGATTAACTTTTTATTTCATTCATTTCTGCTTTTGTTTTTTATTATTTTGGGTATTCTCTGTTCAGTTACTTTTGTGGCTGTTTCTCTCCACCCTGCGTCCCTCCCAGCCCTGGGATCAGGTTCAGGGCTGACACTCTCAGGGCAAGCACTCATCCTGCTGAGCTTTATTCCAATGGTCGGCTATTGGTTATTTCTCTAATTTACTTAGATGACAACCGAATAAAAGTTACCAAGCATTTCTCCTTTCTAGTACATGATTTCTACGATCTATACATTCTTCATTTTCTGAAGCTTGCACACATTATAATATATTGTAGTTACACAACATATTCTTATGATTTATTTGGTCTGTGGGTGAGTTAGAATTATATCTATCTGTAGTTAAACTCCATTTGTGGATTTCTGATTATTTTCCTAATTAGTTCTGTTAAGGCTTTACTGTCTCATATCAGTAAGGTGTGTGTGTGTGTGTGTGTGTGTGTGTGTGTGTGTGTGTGTGTGTGTGTACTAGAAACAGTAGATACATTATTTTTCTGCGTCAAAGACACCATTTTTTGTACATTTCATTTTTTTATCTTTGTAGGCAGCTGTGTAACAGTCCAGTGCCTACTTTCTTTCTATTCTAGGGCTTTTCATTGCTTGTGTTTTCATGAGTACAACTTTAGGCTGCTGCATCTTCACCTTCAGGGCTGCTTCCTATAAGCACCTAACAATAATTCTCAGCTTAAGTCATCTCCTTCTATGCTCTCTTACACCCTGTTCAGATGTTCACAAGGGCTTGCCCGCTTTTCTCCTCAGATGAATCCATGCCTTTATATTACTTGGGTCCTCTACTTGGTGTTCAAGCTTGATCATGTGACCTCGTGCATGAATATCCCCTTTCCACTGCTCTATATGACTCCTCCATCTACCGCCTTCCTTAACTTACAGCAGCTTTTGATCCACTCACTACCTTTATTCCTTCTCATCCTTTCTATAATCTCTGAACCTCAGAGGAGCTTGGCTCTGTTCCGTGCAGGCTTGGAAGTAGGTCAGGTACAACCTCTGTGGGATGTCAGATTCCTTTCTTTAACGTTGCAGTGTAGCACTGTCAAGGTTACAATTTACAAAGTGCAAGGTGGTTTGAGTGTAGATTCTGAAAAGGAATGAGTATATTTAGAGAATTAATAATCACTGCTTTATTAAGGGTTTCATATATTATCTTTACAAATAATCATAGTTATACACAGAGAAAGCAATTATTAAGAAACTATGGCATTGTAAGAATAAGTCTTCCAATAGTATGCTACAGAAGGTTAATGGCTACATTATAGTAAAGAAGGGTTTGATACAAGCACATTGTTCTAGTCACCGTCCAGCAGCCTTTATGCAAAAGGTGGCTTGGTAAGTTGGAGGATCAAAGCTTTTGCCATAAGTAGGTTATTAGCCTTTCTACAGGCAAATAGAGTCAACAATGTTAAGCAGCTATGCACAAGGAAGATGTCCACTTAGGAATTGTGCTTACTTTATGATTACCTGCTTATAATTAGATGTTGTTGTCTTGTTTAATCAGATTTATGAAATTATGCCCTCTAGGGTCACATCATCTAAACCTAATGCTGGCACTGGATCGTTGGATGTCACCATTGCTGTTTCTTAGGATGAGTCAGCCATTCTTGTGTCTTGTGACAGATCAACAAACCTGTCATACTAAGGTGCTTGGATACTTGGAGAAAATGATTTTCAAAGACTCATGTCCCAAATCATTAGACACCTTTCCTCTTTGAGTGGTTTTAGAAATCATCCTTCTTGGGGAATGTGAAGTGAGTCTTCCCAGTCTAAGAACCAGAACCTCTGAGCCCACAGAGTCATGGAAGCCCTCGCTCTCTCTTTGTAGATTAGACAGGTGCTTGCTCTTAGCATCTCAAAACACCATGGGCTTCAGGCCAAGATTCTATAACAGAGGAACATTTAGTTATATTTTTAAACATATCTTAAAAATAAACCTATAAAAACATTTTATCACTTCTATAATTAGCTATTTTATATGTGAATTCCACAATTTTTTTATAAAGTCATATTATTTGGATGAAACACATGAGCACTTAGGAGACAAATTTCCCATCTGCTCTCTGAAGCTTCACTAAATAAACTGCCTAGAAGAAAAAGACAGAGTTTCAGTATATATGTCAAAGCTAGCCCTGCAGTACCTTGGGAACATGTACTATGAGTTCACACATTTCATCCCCTTTGCTATAGTAGGAGAAGAATACAAATTCTAGGGTGTGGTTACACGTTTTCAAGAGAATTCTATCTGGTTCTTGAACACACAAGACCTGGAACAAAGTCTGTTTGGCTACAGACCAGAGAATATCTTGCATCTATTGTACATGAAAAAGATAAGGGATTAAATCTCTCTCTCTCTCTCTCTCTCTCTCTCTCTCTCTCTCTCTCTCTTTCCCTTCCCCTCACCTCCCCCCTGTGCATGCACCCCCTCACGTGCGCGCGCACGTGTGTGTGTGTGTGTGTGTGTGTGTGTGTGTGTGTGTGCCTAATAAGAACAGGAATGAGTTCTGTCTTTCCTAATAGCAAAGAATTAGCATAATGTTTTGTCCTTTATTGATTAAACTTATCAAATAGAAAAGAAACTTTGCTAAAAGTTTCTCACTCCACTGAGGGTGGAAGAGGCAAGGAGGGGTCAGAAGCCTCTCAAGTCAGTTCATTTTAGTGGCCCAACTAACTTACTTTCATGAGATTTTTCTCAGGTCCTTTCTCTGGTACACATGCCCTGAGCCCAAGCAGTGCTTCACTAGACTTATCCTGATGAAGTTACCTGCTACTGTATCCTGATGAAGGTACCTGCTACTGTATCCTGATGAAGGTACCTGCTACTGTATCCTGATGAAGGTACCTGCTACTGTATCCTGATGAAGGTACCTGCTACTGTATCCTGATGAAGGTACCTGCTACTGTATCCTGATGAAGGTACCTGCTACTGTATCCTGATGAAGGTACCTGCTACTGTATCCTGATGAAGGTACCTGCTACTGTATCCTGATGAAGGTACCTGCTACTGTATCCTGATGAAGGTACCTGCTACTGTATCCTGATGAAGGTACCTGCTACTGTATCCTGATGAAGGTACCTGCTACTGTATCCTGATGAAGGTACCTGCTACTGTACCTTGATGAAGGTACCTGCTACTGTATCCTGATGAAGGTACCTGCTACTGTAACATGATGAAGGTACCTGCTACTGTATCCTGATGAAGGTACCTGCTACTGTATCCTGATGAAGGTACCTGCTACTGTATCCTGATGAAGGTACCTGCTACTGTACCTTGATGAAGGTACCTGCTACTGTATCCTGATGAAGGTACCTGCTACTGTATCCTGATGAAGGTACCTGCTACTGTACCTTGATGAAGGAACCTGCTACTGTATCCTGATGAAGGTACCTGCTACTGTATCCTGATGAAGGTACCTGCTACTGTATCCTGATGAAGGTACCTGCTACTGTATCCAGATGAAGGTACCTGCTACTGTATCCTGATGAAGGTACCTGCTACTGTATCCTGATGAAGGTACCTGCTACTGTATCCTGATGAAGGTACCTGCTACTGTACCTTGATGAAGGAACCTGCTACTGTATCCTGATGAAGGTACCTGCTACTGTACCATGATGAAGGTACCTGCTACTGTACCTTGATGAAGGTACCTGCTACTGTATCCTGATGAAGGTACCTGCTACTGTACCATGATGAAGGTACCTGCTACTGTATCCTGATGAAGGTACCTGCTACTGTATCCTGATGAAGGTACCTGCTACTGTATCCTGATGAAGGTACCTGCTACTGTACCTTGATGAAGGTACCTGCTACTGTATCCTGATGAAGGTACCTGCTACTGTACCTTGATGAAGGTACCTGCTACTGTATCCTGATGAAGGTACCTGCTACTGTACCTTGATGAAGGTACCTGCTACTGTATCCTGATGAAGGTACCTGCTACTGTATCCTGATGAAGGTACCTGCTACTGTACCTTGATGAAGGAACCTGCTACTGTATCCTGATGAAGGTACCTGCTACTGTATCCTGATGAAGGTACCTGCTACTGTATCCTGATGAAGGTACCTGCTACTGTATCCTGATGAAGGTACCTGCTACTGTATCCTGATGAAGGTACCTGCTACTGTATCCTGATGAAGGTACCTGCTACTGTATCCTGATGAAGGTACCTGCTACTGTATCCTGATGAAGGTACCTGCTACTGTATCCTGATGAAGGTACCTGCTACTGTATCCTGATGAAGGTACCTGCTACTGTACCTTGATGAAGGTACCTGCTACTGTATCCTGATGAAGGTACCTGCTACTGTATCCTGATGAAGGTACCTGCTACTGTACCTTGATGAAGGTACCTGCTACTGTATCCTGATGAAGGTACCTGCTACTGTACCCTGATGAAGGTACCTGCTACTGTATCCTGATGAAGGTACCTGCTACTGTATCCTGATGAAGGTACCTGCTACTGTATCCTGATGAAGGTACCTGCTACTGTTTCCTGATGAAGGTACCTGCTACTGTATCCTGATGAAGGTACCTGCTACTGTATCCTGATGAAGGTACCTGCTACTGTATCCTGATGAAGGTACCTGCTACTGTACCATGATGAAGGTACCTGCTACTGTATCCTGATGAAGGTACCTGCTACTGTATCCTGATGAAGGTACCTGCTACTGTATCCTGATGAAGGTACCTGCTACTGTACCTTGATGAAGGAACCTGCTACTGTATCCTGATGAAGGTACCTGCTACTGTATCCTGATGAAGGTACCTGCTACTGTACCTTGATGAAGGTACCTGCTACTGTATCCTGATGAAGGTACCTGCTACTGTATCCTGATGAAGGTACCTGCTACTGTACCTTGATGAAGGTACCTGCTACTGTATCCTGATGAAGGTACCTGCTACTGTACCTTGATGAAGGTACCTGCTACTGTATCCTGATGAAGGTACCTGCTACTGTATCCTGATGAAGGTACCTGCTACTGTATCCTGATGAAGGTACCTGCTACTGTATCCTGATGAAGGTACCTGCTACTGTATCCTGATGAAGGTACCTGCTACTGTATCCTGATGAAGGTACCTGCTACTGTATCCTGATGAAGGTACCTGCTACTGTATCCTGATGAAGGTACCTGCTACTGTACCTTGATGAAGGTACCTGCTACTGTATCCTGATGAAGGTACCTGCTACTGTATCCTGATGAAGGTACCTGCTACTGTATCCTGATGAAGGTACCTGCTACTGTATCCTGATGAAGGTACCTGCTACTGTAGCTTGATGAAGGAACCTGCTACTGTATCCTGATGAAGGTACCTGCTACTGTATCCTGATGAAGGTACCTGCTACTGTACCTTGATGAAGGTACCTGCTACTGTATCCTGATGAAGGTACCTGCTACTGTATCCTGATGAAGGTACCTGCTACTGTACCTTGATGAAGGTACCTGCTACTGTATCCTGATGAAGGTACCTGCTACTGTACCTTGATGAAGGTACCTGCTACTGTATCCTGATGAAGGTACCTGCTACTGTATCCTGATGAAGGTACCTGCTACTGTATCCTGATGAAGGTACCTGCTACTGTATCCTGATGAAGGTACCTGCTACTGTATCCTGATGAAGGTACCTGCTACTGTATCCTGATGAAGGTACCTGCTACTGTATCCTGATGAAGGTACCTGCTACTGTATCCTGATGAAGGTACCTGCTACTGTACCTTGATGAAGGTACCTGCTACTGTATCCTGATGAAGGTACCTGCTACTGTATCCTGATGAAGGTACCTGCTACTGTACCTTGATGAAGGTACCTGCTACTGTATCCTGATGAAGGTACCTGCTACTGTACCTTGATGAAGGTACCTGCTACTGTATCCTGATGAAGGTACCTGCTACTGTATCCTGATGAAGGTACCTGCTACTGTATCCTGATGAAGGTACCTGCTACTGTATCCTGATGAAGGTACCTGCTACTGTATCCTGATGAAGGTACCTGCTACTGTATCCTGATGAAGGTACCTGCTACTGTATCCTGATGAAGGTACCTGCTACTGTACCTTGATGAAGGTACCTGCTACTGTATCCTGATGAAGGTACCTGCTACTGTATCCTGATGAAGGTACCTGCTACTGTATCCTGATGAAGGTACCTGCTACTGTATCCTGATGAAGGTACCTGCTACTGTATCCTGATGAAGGTACCTGCTACTGTATCCTGATGAAGGTACCTGCTACTGTATCCTGATGAAGGTACCTGCTACTGTATCCTGATGAAGGTACCTGCTACTGTACCTTGATGAAGGTACCTGCTACTGTACCATGAATTTGTTGGGCGCCAAAGTCTAGCGGTCACCCCTTTGCAGAGAAAAGGTAGTAGGTCCTTGTTAGGATTTGAGAGTATTTTCTAGTTGTCTGCATCATCATTGGATGCATGCAGTTTCATTTTTTTTTGAGACGTCACAAGGAGAGTGTTTGGAATAGAACAATTTAAAATGGTACCATACAGTTTTTTTTTCTTTAAATAAAAGCAACACTTATCTGGCTTCTCATCCCATGCATTTAGGAATATTAAAACGTGCCTCTAGCTTCAATGTTTCACAAGAATTTAGTGTTGATAATAATAAAACATTAACAGACATAAATATAATATATTTTAGAAAATAAACACAAATATGTTCAAAATAATTTGTTGAGAAAAAATATTTGTTTCATATTTTCAAGACAAAATTTCATGTTGTCAAGACTTTAAATTTAGATAATATTTGAGCATTTGATTACCACAGGGACTTTACTATGTAATGAAATAGTCCTGGAAATGATGGAAGTTCTATTTGTAAAAAATTTTAATATTCACAAATTATGGATATGTCTCCATACATATCACACTAAAACACACAGAAACTAAAATTTTAAAATACTAATTATTAGAAAGACCCATTAAATTTTCACCCCACAGTCCACGTGCTAATATTAGCTCATGGGCATGTTCTAAGGTCTACATTTATAGACTCCAGGAGGAAATCAGGCTGATGTAATGAATTCATTACTCTAGTCAATACTGCATGACCTGGAGCAGGAAAGGACATTTTAACAAGGGCTTTTAAGATTTAAATTACATATAAATGATAATTATTTTCATGGCCACCCTAATCAAGGCAAGATTAACTTGATCATTACAGTAAAATGTATCCAGATTAGAAAACTGTTCTAAAAGTCATCATTTGGACCTGGGTACTTTTTCCTCTTCTTAGTTTTGACCACCTCTTAGGTGAGGGCTCCATTCACGGAGCCCTGATGGCCACTGGTTTTTGAAGTTTGACCATACTAGTGGTTATTTTATTACTTGATCTCAAACATCTCATTTTTAAGTAGAACTTAAAGCATACTTAAACACCCTTCCCGAAGTTAAAATAAATAATAGAGTAGGAAAGAAGATCTCTGGAGAAATGACCGTATCATGTTTCAGGAACACTTGCTGCTTATGTGATGTTTCTCTGATCTTTGAAAGAACTAGGTAAATAAAATCTGCATGACACGCATCTATTCAGAAATGGCCAGCGTCCCCACTGGACTGGACCCTTGTAGAAAGTGCCACAGCTGGAGTGGCTGGTTCTGGAAGTTCCTTCTGCCTCTACAGACTACGGTATTGTATCTTATTCTCAAACACTTCACGAGGCTAGACAATTCTCAGGGGGAACTGAGAATTTCAGTAGCATCTTCCAACAAGCACTGGAGAAACAGAATGAAATGAAGACATTTTGCAGCTCATACTGGCTTTCATCTAGCTGGAGGCTCAAGGTTAGGGTATCGCACTGTGACAAAGCAGCTGTCTGACGGTGCACAGGGCCCCCCTTTGATCTCTACCCCTGACAACACACAAACACACATATACTGAAAAGTCCTTTGTGGTTCCATAGCCACTTCACTGGGTTTGTGCATCTCGCCCTCTGACAGGTCAGCTAGTTCTGGAATACCCTACTCTGCTCTCCACCAGGCTCTAGCCACTCCACTTGCAAGCTCTCCATCATGCTCAGCTACTCTTTTCTTTCTCTTCCTTCCTTCTCAGAGCTTCTGGTCCTGACCAGTGATTACAATTTTGAAATTTTTAATGTTATCTTACTGTGCTTGGAAGAATACACTTAATGTTTATTCCTTGTTGCAGAAAATGAAAACTCTTTCTCAGCCGCAGACATAATTTAATTTTTATTTCTCTTTGGCTCTTTGGTCCTTTAGTACATGGTGAGTTATTGACACAGCATTGAATCAAGAAAGCAGAAAGCCCTCTCCATTAAAACATGGCATCGTCTGCTGTTGGATTTCAAAGTAAAGTGGAAGTGGCCTGATTCTCCTACCACAGCCATACTTTTTTTTTTTTTTTTATTAACTTGAGTATTTCTTATATACATTTCGAGTGTTATTCCCTTTCCCGGTTTCCGGGCAAACATCCCCCTCCCCCCTCCCCTTCCTTATGGATATTCCCCTCCCAACCCTCCCCCCATTGCCGCCCTCCCCCACCAGTCTAGTTCACTGGGGGTTCAGTCTTAGCAGGACCCAGGGCTTCCCCTTCCACTGGTGCTCTTACTAGGATATTCATTGCGACCTATGAGGTCAGAGTCCAGGGTCAGTCCATGTATAGTCTTTAGGTAGTGGCTTAGTCCCTGGAAGCTCTGGTTGCTTGGCATTGTTGTACATATGGGGTCTCGAGCCCCTTAAAGCTCTTCCAGTTCTTTCTCTGATTCCTTCAACAGGGGTCCTATTCTCAATTCAGTGGTTTGCTGCTGGCATACGCCTCTGTGTTTGCTGTATTCTGGCTGTGTCTCTCGGGAGAGATCTACATCCGGCTCCTGTCGGTCTGCACTTCTTTGCTTCATCCATCTTGTCTAATTGGATGGCTGTATATGCATGGGCCACATGTGGGGCAGGCTCTGAATGGGTGTTCCTTCAGTCTCTGTTTTAATCTTTGCCTCTCTATTCCCTGCCAAGGGTATTCTTGTTCCCCTTTTAAAGAAGGAGTGAAGCATTCACATTTTGATCATCCGTCTTGAGTTTCATTTGTTCTAGGCATCTAGGGTAATTCAAGCATTTGGGCTAATAGCCACTTATCAATGAGTGCATACCATGTGTGTTTTTCTGTGATTGGGTTAGCTCACTCAGGATGATATTTTCCAGTTCGGACCATTTGCCTACGAATTTCATAAAGTCATTGTTTTTGATAGCTGAGTAATATTCCATTGTGTAGATGTACCACATTTTCTGTATGCATTCCTCTTTTGAAGGGCATCTGGGTTCTTTCCAGCTTCTGGCTATTATAAATAAGGCTGCGATGAACATAGTGGAGCACGTGTCTTTTTTATATGTTGGGGCATCTTTTGGATATATGCCCAAGAGAGGTATAGCTGGATCCTCAGGCATTTCAATGTCCAATTTTCTGAGGAACCTCCAGACTGATTTCCAGAATGGTTGTACCAGTCTGCAATCCCACCAACAATGGAGGAGTGTTCCTCTTTCTCCGCATCCTCGCCAGCATCTGCTGTCACCTGAGTTTTTGATCTTAGCCATTCTCACTGGTGTGAGGTGAAATCTCAGGGTTGTTTTGATTTGCATTTCCCTTATGACTAAAGATGTTGTACATTTCTTTAGGTGTTTCTCAGCCATTCATCATTCCTCAGCTGTGAATTCTTTGTTTAGCTCTGAACCCCATTTTTTGAACCCCATTTTTTAATAGGGTTATTTGTCTCCCTGCGCTCTAACTTCTTGAGTTCTTTGTATATTTTGGATATAAGGCCTCTATCTGTTGTAGGATTGGTAAAGATCTTTTCCCAATCTGTTGGTTGCCGTTTTGTCCTAACCACAGTGTCCTTTGCCTTACAGAAGCTTTGCAGTTTTATGAGATCCCATTTGTCAATTCTTGATCTTAGAGCATAAGCCATTGGCGTTTTGTTCAGGAAATTTTTTTCCAGTGCCCATGTGTTCCAGATGCTTCCCTAGTTTTTCTTCTATTAGTTTGAGTGTATCTGGTTTGATGTGGAGGTCCTTGATCCACTTGGACTTAAGCTTTGTACAGGGTGATAAGCATGGATCGATCTGCATTCTTCTACATGTTGACCTCCAGTTGAACCAGCTCCATTTGCTGAAAATGCTATCTTTTTTCCAGATGGTTTTGGCTCCTTTGTCAAAAATCAAGTGCCCATAGATGTGTGGGTTCATTTCTGGGTCTTCAATTCTGTTCCATTGGTCTATCTGTCTGTCTCTGTACCAATACCATGCAGTTTTTATCACTATTGCTCTGTAATACTCACAGCCATACTTCTAACCTTGTGCATGATAAGTCCTTTGTGGTGGCCCTGGAACATTTCTGATAAATGCCCCCTCTACAAATTACACTTATCTGTCATGATGTCCTTTTCTGTTGCTGTTCTCTCTTCAAGGTTGTATATTTTCTCACCCTGCTTGGCTGACAGGAGCCTTGGAAAACTTGGCATATTGCATGACCCATCTTCAACTTCTAATGTGTTATTATGCCCCCTTTTAATTTTAGAACACATTTTAATTTATGTATGTATGTGTATCTGATTTTAGTGTTCTTAGATGCTACAAGAGGGTCTCCTCCTCCCTGGGGCTGGAGTGACGGGTGTTTATGACCCATCTGAAGTGGATGCTCGACTCAGATCCTCTGCAAGTGCAATGCAGACTCTTCACCCCTGAGCCACAGTTGCAGGCTCTTCATCCCTATGCCACAGTTGCAGCTCCTTATTAGCCATTTTAGATTCAGGCTAGCCGAGATGATTTCTACACTGTTCGGTTGACTCCTTTGATAGCTCAGTGAGAATCATTCTGTCATACCATGCTGCAGCCTCCCTTGGCTGAAGGTCACACTGAGTTTCAGATCCACCCCAGTGTGACTTGCCCAGTGGCACTTTGACTGGAGTGCCAATTTCACCCAATGACGTCACGTTTGCATATTCCTTCCTACATGAAAATATGATTAAAAGATTTTGGAAATTTTAATAGGACGGTAGAGGTATAACTTTGATTTTAGAGCTGGTGACTATGCTAATAAATCAACAGGGTATAACTGACCACGAGCTGGAGGAATACGCCCTGGAATTTCAGGTGGCCTTTGTGAAAGTTCAGAGATTCGCAGCCCAAAGCGTCAGTGATAGATGCACTGTAACAGATAGTAATGTGCTAATACCACACGGTATCTTGATAAAAGTAGAGGGGGAAGCCCAATCATTCCTTTAAAATTCCATGCCTTCCATTTCTGTGCCATCTGGCAATTATCTAGACAACAAAAATATGAAATTATTTTTCAATAAAGAGTGACTTTCCTTCCCGGTGACTTGCTTGATGTTACTCTAGCACTTGAACTCTCATTTCCTTCCATAATAAAAGGTCAACTATTCATAGCATTTTTCTTTCTCTAAAATGTCTTCCAGGATCCATTTACATAGAGAAAAGTGAAGAGGGGATCCTGCTTAGTGGGTCTCCTGGGTTGGTAGTGACACAACCAAAGTGATAACTTTCAAGCTAAATGTTCAAGGTTTTGCAAACTTAACTTCTTTTACTGATATTTTTTATCTCCTTTCTCTGACAAGCGGATTTTGGAGCTTCAGGTCAGTAATTGGCTCCAATCCTTTGCATCCCACTGGTAACTTATCAGAGATGTGTACTTGTCTCTTGTAGGCCTGCCAGTGTGTTTATGAATTTCTGCTGACATCAGCTTCTACAACGGCCATCAGTCACACTACAGGCTGGCTTCTCCACACTGTCCTTCATGAGCAGTGCTCTCACTGTTCTTGCTGTTAAATTTTCCAGCTGGCTGGCAATGTAGCTGATCAGATGAGGATGTTTGCTAACATCGGAGTCCAACCTTAGAAGCCACCTGTTGGAAGGTGAGAACTTATTCCTGTCACCATATTGCAAGGCCAAGCCCACACTGGCATGCACATGTGTGCATGCACACATATGAAAATAAAATGTAAAGAAAGTATTTGAGGGGTAAAATGTTCCCCAAGCTTCCCCAGCAAACGTTGGTTGGAAAGTGACTGGCCTCATATTTAACCTGCCTGCTGACGTAGGTTAGAATAATTGAGACCCTGATAGCCACGTGTTTCTCCATCAATGGCAATATCATAATGTCTGTCAAGATCTTTAAAACTTTTCAATTTACTTGGTTGTTTTCAATATAATGTTCTTACATGACATTAAATATATTTATTTCTCAGTACCTCTGAATGGCATGTGCCTGCTTGTGTGCATATGCATGGATGTCTATAGTGTTACTGTACCTTATTGTTTGAATGGTATCACATGCCTGAAATCCCAACACACAGAGAAAAGATTAAAACGTTCAAGACCAGCTTCTTTTATGTCATAAGGATCCTCCCTCCAAAAGCAATATCAATGATAAAAAGTTGATTGAAATTTTATATTAGTAATTGTATTTTATTTTTTATTTCTTCGTGTACATTTATTTTTGATATGGTAAGTTCATTCTGTTTGTTTAAAAGGGGAGATGTATTTCTTTTCCCTCCCCTTTTGGAGCAACATGTATAGTTCAGAATTGTCAAATCTATCACTTATTAGAAAATAAAAATGTTTGTGAACCCACATGAGCGTAATTTTAAACAACCTTCTCAAGTTCCTTGATGCTTACGTGTATATTTAATTTCTTCACTACTTAACTTTGGCCATAAAAATCCCACAGGCTTTTGATCTTCCTGCGAGCTTTCAAATCTACTCTCTGTGCTTGCAGGGCATGAGCATGCTCCTGCAGATGGGAAATGAAAGATTCAGCAGAGAATTTACAGAGTAACTTATGGAGTTGAAGGCCTGCATGGGGTGCCTACAGGAGGGATTTTTCCTCATTGCTGGCACAAAGTTCACAGTCTGGAGGAATTACAGCAATCGGTGCAACCTCACCTGTGTCTTCCTTATACAGTTTGAGAACTTACACAAGGTGACCTGACACTGTGTGCTCTTACATAGGGTAACCTGACACAATATGCTCTTATACAAGGTGACCTGGCACAATATGCTCTTATACAAGGTGACCTGACACAGTCAGCTCTTATACAAGGTGACCTGACACAGTGTGCTCTTACACAAGGTGACCTGACACTGTGTGCTCTTACACAAGGTGACCTGACACAGTGTGCTCTTACACAAGGTGAACTGACACTGTGTGCTCTTACACAAGGTGACCTGACACAGTGTGCTCTTACACAAGGTGACCTGACACAGTGAGCTCTTATACAAGGTGACCTGACACTGTGTGCTCTTACACAAGGTGGCCTGACACAGTGTGCTCTTACACAAGGTGACCTGACACTGTGTGCTCTTACACAAGGTGACCTGACACTGTGTGCTCTTACACAAGGTGACCTGACACAGTGTGCTTTTATACAAGGTGACCTGACATAGTCTGCTCTTATACTGGGTGACCTGACTGTACAACGTTACCTGACATAGTGGCCTTTTACTCAAGGTGACCTGACACAGTATGCTCTTATACAGGGTGACCTGAAACAGTGTACTTTTACACAGGTAACTTGATTCAGTGTACTCTTACACTGGCTAACCTGACACTGTGGGCTCTTACACAGGTGAGATGACACGGTCAGCTCTTATACAGGTGACCTGACACAGTGTACTCTTATACAGAATGACCTGACAGAGACTTTTTCAAATGTGGAGTAAGCTTGAAACTTGGCTAAATATTATTATTGAGTTTCACACATCTTTTCCTTTTATTTCCTCTTGTTCCCAGAATTCTTGTCATTCAGATTACGTATGCTGGACGTGCTCATACTGGTGTAGCTTCACTTCTAACAATATTCTTTTTTGTGTTACGTTTTTAGTCTTCATTTCTCAAATTTTTTAGGATCATACCCTATTTTATCCAAACTCCCTTTCTCTTATAAACATCTGAGTTTTTAAACATCCTTCATAGCAATATAATATCTCTGATTTTAATGTTTTAACAGTAGACTTTATTTTTCATTACTTCTTATTTAGTATAAAATTAGAAATATTTATTTTTTAAATGTCTCAATATTTTATATTGACAGTTTTACTAGACATGTCAATACTCATTAAGGTGCGACATAATATGTGTCTATGTATATGTCTGCTGTGTGTGTGTGTGTGTCTGTGTTTGAGTGTGGTGGAGTCTTTCTGTGTGTACGTATTGTGTGTTTGGGTAGGAGGTTGTGGGAGTACATTTAGCTGTAGAACAGAAAACATTTTCCTTTTCTGTAATATTTTTAATTAAATAGAATTACATCACCTTCCTTTCGTTCCTTCAGCCATTGCCATTTATCCTGCATTGAACCTCTCCCGGACTCTCCTCAAGATTATATCCTCTTTTACTTTGATTATGTTGTTAAACATGCACATATATGCTTATGTAAGCACATTTATACATAAATAGAACCTTCTGAGTCCCTATCTTTTGCTTGTGTGCACGCGATTTCAAGTCAGACCACTCTGCATGGAATACCCAGAGAAAACATTTCTTTTAGTTTTGCTTCATACTGTTTTGGGAATCTATTGTGAAAGTTAACTGGTGACACAGATATCCAATTATGGCTGTGAGCCAAGCCACTCACGAGGCTGAGGCAGGAAGGTGGGTCTGGAAGTTGAGGGCCAAACACTCAGAAACTGTCTAAAAGTTTGCTTTCTTTGAAGCTATAACATGTTTAACACTTTTTTAAATTAATTAGGAGGTGAGCTTCAAAATTGAAAGATATTTAAAAATGAAATATGCATATAGCTTAATATGCATATTTTAGAAAATATAATTAGTGATTTTTATTTTCAATTGAGTCATTTTTTTTCTTGAACAGGATGAAATAAATTTGATAAGTTTTGAAAGCAGAACACAATCTGTGAGTAACTGACAGGGAGCTCACCTCCTAATGCTAATAATCAAACATGGTATTTAGAGAGGCTTAAAAAATAGTTTTCTTTACATAGCCAACAAGGCAAACAACATAACTTAAAGGGAAAGTTTAAGACATTCACACTTCGAAATAAAGGTGACAGAAAAATCCCACCATTTAAAACTGCACGAAGTCATGAACTGATGAACTCCAAAAATGTTGCTTAATGTCAATAAGTTTCAAAGAAAAGTGGAAATAAACACAGAGCCTATGAAGGTGGGTGGTGAGGGCAGCAAGAGGTGGGCACTGCAGCCTGGTCTTCCTCTTCTCCCTTTCTCCTTCCTGTCTCGTCTTTGTGAGTTAGCCCTAGCTCCCGGGTCTAAGTGATTTTACACCTGACTTTTAACTCCCTGTCTATCTGTCCATGTGGTAGACGAGATGGCGCTTGTATGAATGTGAGCCCCAGTCCTGCATCGATGTACAGATAGAAGAGGCAGCCCTGGCTTCTGAGAATGAATTTTGGCCTCCTCGCTGTTCTCCGACCCCCCCTCTGCCTGCATTGGGGAAATACCCTGCATTCGGCCCAACGGCCTCTACTTATATTTATGGTGGGTTGTTTCTTAATTGCCCTTCTCATTATAACAGAGTAATTTCAGTATATCTACATAAACCAATGAATTACAATTTGATCTACCCATGGCACAAATAAGGAAATGTAAAAATGGTGCTAGCTACACTTGAGCACACAAACACATGGATTAAAGTAGGATATTGGTCTTCCAGCCCAGGGTCTGAAAGTGAAGTATAAGTTAGGCATGCAAAGAAATCTGGGGTCAAACTACGGAACAAATTTTGCTATGTGTTTAACACATATGAAAATATTTAAAAACAAAATAACAGACAAACAAATAAACACCATAAACCTGAGGTCTAAATTGGGAACGATTACCGTAGTTGTTTTGCACTTGTCTTTTTGTAAGTTTGTTTTCGTTTTTGTTTTCTTTCTCTTAGTTGCAGTATATATTTACTTTACCTTTCAGAGGAGTCAATAACCTGTCCAGTCCTGAGTAAAGACAGAGACTTCTACTTATGAATTCTTCAAAAAGGTGTCTCTAACCTCTTGAGTAAATTAAAAGTCAGAGCCACAGAGAAGACAGAATAAGTGGTTTGTGTGATGATGCTCCCTCTCAGGTGACAGGCACTCTCGTGTGTTTTAGCCATTGCAAAGTCTGAAACATTGGTTTTAGTATTTTTATTTTCAGGTGCAAATGCTGAGGTGTAGAAAAGGAGAGGGTTTTCCTTTAGTTAACTCATCTAGAGTGTATGGAGGTAGAGATTTGTTTACGGCTGGGCGGGCACTGGGCTTTATTGTCCTCAGCCTATACACATCCTTCACACCATGGCTCCTAAGGACAGCTCTGCCATTCATAGTTCAGGAACTGAGAGCTAGCTTCAAAAGCAAACACTGTGCTCACTTGAGACTTAAGACTTTTTGGGGAAATGTCTTGGTCCCAATTCCCTCACACTTTGAAACAACAGGTGACTCAGAGGCATATAATGAGATAAAAGTAGGATTGCCTTAATTTCCCCTAAATACACACACACACACACACACACACACACACACACACACACACACGCACACACGCACACACGCACGCACGCACGCACGCATGCACGCACGGACGCACACATAGATGCAGCCATTCCTGAATGTCTAATAGCCCCTCAGAGTTTTCTCCACACTCTTGGAGGCCACCATGAGCCTCCAAGGACTCTGTTTCCTCACAATCATCCTCTCCTTATGAAGTGATGTCAAATGCAGGCAGTGACAGTCTTAATATCTTTCTCTGGAAACCAAAGCCATTTGACCCAGAGAAGATGCAGCTAGACACAAAGCTCATGGCTTGTACTAACTGTTCAGTTCACCCAGATCTTGCAGCCCAGGGATCTGACAGGAGCTCTGCAGTGTTTGTTAGCAACTCCACAGGAGTAAATGCCTCTTTTCCATAGACTGTTACTGTCACACATCCACTTTGTTAATAACTCTTTGTGAGGGTTTGGGGGAGGAATCTACATGGACACAATATGTCCCAAGGCGCCTGTTCTTTTGCTGGTTCCTGGGTTGCCAATGCCCACCTTTAATATATGCACAGTTCTGCCTATTTGACATATTTATTTTGATAAACTTTGAAAAGTTAAAGGGGTAAAAAGGCCAACTGCCGTTTAAATACACAGGATACTGGCACTTGTGGGAGATCTGTGGTTGCTTGGCAACCAGAGGGTGACTGTTTGAGGAGCTCAGGGAGCTTTGACAATGTGGCTTCAAGAGAGGTGAAGGGCAGTAGGAGGCATCGGGCCTGCTGAAAGGAATCAGGCCATTGGAACGTTATTTAAACAAAGATTCATCTCTCTGTGTGATGATTCTACGGAGGTAAACTTCTGATGCACTGCTCCCCTCTACAGATATAACTGGGTGTTCAGAGGAATGTAGCCCCAGAACAGACCATGTGCAGAAAGGATGCTGTCTTGGCTGTTTATCACCAGAGTAGCCATACTGCCTTCTCAGTCAGTGACACATTAGAAGAAAAGACTTGATTTGGAAAAGTCTCTTATACTTAATAAAGATCAGCAATCATTAACATAGACTGCACGCTGACTCAATCAGCACAGGGTTTTGCTAATCACAAGCTTTTTTTTTTCTTCCTGTCCATCTGTTTTTAAGAATTTCAAGAATCTGCTCCAGATGTTCATGTAAATATAATAGGTTGGTTCCATGAAAATATAACGTTCTCAACCATGCGTATGTGTCCCTCCATTCATTTATGCTGTCAGCCGTATTCAGTCTTCAGTATATGAATAATAATAAAATATATAAATTTCTAAGTGTCCTGGTGAACCGTTTCCTTCCCCTGTCTTCTCCCCCCTCTTCCTCTTTTCATCCCTCATCTCCTCCCCTCTCTTCCCCTACCCATCCTTTTCTCCTTCTCCTGCTGCTCCCTCTCTTCTCTCTAGCTCCCTCTTTGTGGATGAGTTGTATGTATATGTTGCTAAGTATTTTTCCCTTAGCCTAATACAGCAGAAGATCTGTGCTGTGATCTGTCAGTAGCAGCATGACAGTTGCATGTGACTTCTTTGCTCCTAGCAGTAACACCCCTCAGACTGACACATGAATATGGCCCAGCTGAGTAGTGAAGTTTCACTGTGTTTCTTGCTGAGTGCTGAAGGTGCGCCATGGTTCCTACAAGTCTTTGCTTTGACCTCTGCCCCGCTACCCCCACCTACAGCTTCCTTCCTCTGAAAACTCACTAAATTAAATCAAAGATCAGACATAGGGCATTTACAGACTTTTTTTACATAACAAATGACTGAAGTTGATCAAACTGAAAGATTATGGAAGTGGTCAGTTGAAAGATTGTAAGAATCAAATTAGGGCAAATTTGAGCCCGTTTTGAAGAAGAAAGTGCATTTTAAAATACCTCCATGTACAATAGGCCTGAAAGTATGTCTCAGTAACCACCAGTTTTATGGCAACTAAAAGTGTTTGAACCCAGCTGGTTGTAGATATAGCAATCAAATCTAATCTAAATCATGGTATAATGTTGAATAAGAAATCAATTTAAAGAGCTTCAGACCAAAGGCAATCTGTACAATGAGTATTAATCCCAACAACAAATTCTCTTTTTACCTGAGTTCAGAGGTTGGTAAATTAAATGCTCTAGTAAATTTAGTTGTAGGATATTTTCTAGATAGTCTAAGGTAATAGATCTGTGGACTGTTAGAAAGAAAGGTAAGTAACACATTGCAGAATAATAATAAAATCATTGAGCAGGAAAATAAGATGCTGTGTGTAAAAGAGGGAGGCTAACTCCGTGACATCACAAGAACGAAGAACATGCCCTTTCTCAAGCCACTCTGTGCACTTCCTGCCTGGGTGTCTAAAGCAGACTACAGGTCAGAGTAATCCCAGTCTTAGCCTTGAGGGAGAACTTGCTGTGTCAGCTTAGGAATGGGTAGCATGAAAAGACTTTAATAAAAGTGTGCTCAGATGTCTTCCTTTTTTGTCTGGCTACAATTTACCTTTTCCATTAATTTTTAATTAGGTACAAAATATATAAAAAAGGCACAGTCATAAATTATTTCATGTAGCACATTCTTAGTAACTCTTTATGTATACATGGTTTTTCTCCTAAATATCTTTGCAAATTGTTCAGACGTGTATAATACACATGCTTAGATATTGGAGTATATTGGGTATGCTCCCACTGAAGACAGTTAAACTCATGCCCTGCAGAAAAATTTGTGAGGTTCTATGTAAAGACACCGAAGGTAGAATTGTAAAATCATAGGCTTTAAAGGGGGGGTTATCACAAAGAATTATTTTATGATGCTTTACAAAACTTTATAGAGCGCGGAAAGGCAGAGGCCAGGGATGTGAGTGGAAGAAGCAGAAGCAATCCAAGTATGGGGAGGAGTTGACCCATCTTCTTTCTTTGATTATGAAACATGAAAGGACAAAGAAAAGTCAACAGCCTTTTTATGCTGGACCTGTCTCTAGATGTCAATTGGCAAGCAAAGAGTCCTGGAGATCCAAACACATCAACTCTATCACATCCTGAAAGATCTGGGAAGGACACTTCCCTTCTGCAGCCTCTAGAGCGGAGTCTGTTAGACTGGGCCATAGACTTAGCAGGAATGAAAACGTCAACACTGATAACCATTAGCTATCAGTAGCAATACCAGACAACAGATGCACCACTGAAGACTTTAGCATAGCAGTACATTCAATTGTTATTCTACTTCATAGGATCCACTGTGCTCTATATGTTTGCACAGCCGTATGTTTATTGGTGGGTATGCATATTGTTCCCAACATCTACAATTATGCCACAGCACAGGACAGGTGTGTGGCATCCACACGATGATTTCATGCAGACAAGATAACACCCAGAAGGCATACAGGTATGCTATCTCCATCAGCACGCATATAGTGCACATGATAAAGGGTGCACACAGAGTAAACTCTGACCTATTATGTAGAGGATGATATTCTCAGACGGAGACGACTTTGACCATGTGTCTTGTGGGTAATTCACTCCTTTGTACTTAATTGTTATTTATGAAATATAGAATTTGGGTGCTTTTTCCTGGTTTTAGTGATAACTTATAGAATCACCCTATCATTGCCACACTTTCATATATTCCCTAATTTTTTTTGCTTCTACTTCTGTTCAAGCTGTTGATAAATAGTAGACAATTTGACAGCATCTTTTGTTGTGCTTAAAAAACAATGATATTTTAGAAATGCCTATAGTATCATGGAAACTGGAGTCCTGTGATCAGGTTTGTTCTAGGTTTTTTAGAAGAAAACTAAGGTCTTAGCTGCCTATTGTGGTTGGTAGCCTCTAAGGGAGCACACAATGATTTCTGTGTCCTGGTTTTATTCTTCTGAACAATGCCCATCTCTTGGGTGTGAACTAGATGTGCTGTCAGATCAACAAAGAAAGTGATGGACTTCCACTTCAAGATAGGTTGCACAAAATTATGATTTTCTCTCTGTCTCTGTCTCTCTGTCTCTCTGTCTCTGTCTCTCGGTCTCTCTCTGTCTCTCTCTCTCTCTCTCTCTCTACACACACACACACACACACACACACACACACACACACACACACACATTTTAGACAAGTCAGTAGTCATACTGTAGAAAGATACTGTGGAGACCCCAATAGGAGTGAGAAGTCTGCAGGTGTCTTCTGAGTTCTGTCAATAGTCATACAAGTGTACTTTGAGAGAGATTGCTCACAGTTGGACCTTAAGGTGGTATGTAGTCCTGCATGATTGTAGCTTCAAAAGAGACCCTGAGCCATAACCACCTAGACATTGCATTTCTTATCCTTCACTCAGAAACAGGGATAATAAATGAGTTTCAACATAAACTCCTATATTTTAGGGTAATTTGTTATTTAGTAAAAGACAGTATCAATCAACTAACTTTATAAAGTACACGTCTAAGTTACCATTATAGAAACTAAAAATGAAGTATAGTATTACATAGACATCAAGGTGGGCTACACGCATGCAAATTATGAGGCAGTAGGGTTATAGTAACAAGAACTAAAGTGGGACTATGATTTTCTAGTTAACATGCTGCATTAAACAAATGTTTGCTTGACTTTATTTCATTGTGAAGTATATGTGCATGTGTGTGTGTGTGTGTGTGTGTGTGTGTATGTGCTTGTGCATGCATAGTATCTGGTTTTATGAGCATGCACATGTGTGTGAATATTCATGTATGTTTATGTATGAAAGTATATGTGTTAGCATGTGTATGTGTGTGTGTGTGTGTGTGTGTTTGTGTGTGTGTGTGTGTGTTTGCTGTGGAGGGTGTGCACATGCAATGCCTAGGTCAGATGGCAATGTGTAGTTCCTGCCTTTGTTTAGGTACTGCACATGCATGCACAGGGCACAGGTGTGAACCATAGTTTTACCCACGGAGGCATCACCTTAGCCCCTTAAAATGCTTTTTCATCACAGAATTTATAAATGCGTTCAACTTACAGAAATAAATGTATGGGAGAATATATTTTTTCTCTTCTTCTTTGAACTTGAAGAGTTTTATTTTTTGCTCGAAGGATTAAATGAATAGATGTTCATGCAGTGTGACTAGAATAATCCCAGGAGCAAATTTAAAGAAATGCTATCACTCAGATTAAATGATTATGTATCAAATATTTATTTTCCTAATTGGAATTATAGCTTGGAGTCATTTGGCATTGCAAGGGATCCTATGAACTTTAATCCTTGAATATTTGTCTTTAGTGTAATTCAGAATTCCAATCAACGTTTCTTTCTAGACTTAAAATGAGCCTTATGAGAGAACTAGTCAGACAAGAAACTTTGTATGTAGTATTTCTTCCCTAATCATAATTACATTAGGACTTGTTTAATCTCGGTTACGAGGCAAGATTTTTTCCAGTGACTCATTTTACCATTAGCTACTTGGAAATGATGACTATGCTTTTTTTTTCCAAATAGTTTCAGAATTATTGCATTTATAGACAAATTGTGAAGACATTTCAAAGTTCCCGTGCTCTTTTTACCACCTTAATTTTTTCACTAGCATCTAACATTTGTCAAAAGGTATTCATGTGTTATTATTATTACTTAAAGCTCCCACAGTTTCAGGAGTTGCTTAGGCTTCCCTTGCTTGTGACAATCTTGAGATGTTTGAGAAGTATCCATTGCATATTTTGAAAGATATCTCTGCATGGAGTCATAAGTCTTTGTTCCCACATACCAATTTTCTCTGTATCAAAATTAGGACAGAGCAGGGGTCCATTTTCATCACAGCATTGTGGGTCTAGGCTTTCAGTGTGAATGTTTATTGTTTAAACTCACGGGGTTTCCTTCAGGTCTCTCCCGTAACGTACTCACACTTTTGTGCCCCTTACACAGGGAGAGGAGTCAGTGTGACATCCAAGCTTTGGGAAAGAAGGTTCTAGACTACTTCCTTGGAAATTCCTTCTCATGCTTTGTAGTTATTATTGATATGAGATGATCGTAAGCTTTCATGTAATCATTTATATCAGCAGCTACTAATCATGTTCATTACTTTCTTGTTTTGGTGGCCAAGTATTTGAAAAGAAGCAGCACAAGGGACAGTTGTCTACTTTTGTCCAGGGTTGAAAGCATAGTTGAGGTATGGCGGTGGGTACAGCTGGAGACAGGAGGACGTGGGGTTGCTGGGTCACATCTCTGTGGACCAGGCAGGAAATGCCTATGAAACTCCATGTTCTCTCTGAGCAAGACTCTAGAGGTTCACAAACTCCTCCAGTTGCTGCACCGACTGTGACCGTGTGTTCAGCATATCCAGTGTGGATATTTCACCTCAAACTGTATCACATATGAACTCCTATGTCCTTCATGTTCTCTTATCATGTCCCATGTCCTACATGCCCAGTGAAATTGTTTGTACCTGATCTACGCAGAAAATGTCGCTTTCCATGTTCTTTCTTTAGCCACTTTTCTTGACCGTATTTGAAAGCTTAAGAGCATCGTGTCCAGGAGAGAAATGTTAGGAAATCTATTGCGTTTTGTCTGTAAGTTTGGATTTTAAAGACTGTATTTACCTCTGGAAAATTCCTAACAAAACATCAACAGAAAACTGCTTGTGTAGCTATAAAATAAATCTTTTAACAGAACAGACTACTAGATTTTGTATAATGTAGATTTGTATCTGAATAATGTGTAATAATGATCCTGTGGTGAAGTGCAGTAAGGGAAAAATGAGACTTTGTTCAATGTACACCCTGGTATACACAGACGTAGAGTATTGGGAATCAAGATGGAAATACGACTTCCTAGGTGTGGGCATGAGCAACTGTTCCTGTTAGCAGCTGTTGTAATTATTATAAAATGGAGTCTTGGAAATGTCAGGGTAGGGAGGAAGGAAGGGGTGAGTGGGGGAACACCCTCATAGAAGAAGAGGGAGGGTGAATGAGGTAGGGGGTATGTGAGCAGGAAACTGGGGATAACATTTAAAATGTAAATAAATAAAAAAGTATACAAATTTAAAAAAAAATGGAGGGGCTGGAGAAATGGCTCAGTGGTTAAGAGCACTGACTGCTCTTCCAGAGTTCCTGAGTTCAATACCCAACAAGCACATGGTGGCTCACAACCATCTGTAATGAGATCTAATGCCCTCTTCTGGTGTGTCTGAAGACAGCATCAGTGCACTCATATATATAAAATAAATTAATTTAAAAAATGGAATGTTTATCCTGTGCTAGTGCCAGTACCGTAGAGCCACATGGAATCTGCAGGATATTTTCATTTCATTCAGCAAAGCATCTCACTTACTAAATTCTATCACATCTCACGCTGCCGTTGGCTGCTCTCTGAGCCCACCAGCAATCTCTCTACCCATCTAGTTCCCAAGGTGGGTCGCCACCACATCAGTTTCATACAGAAACCGCCTATATTGTAGCTCGCTTACTGTGGACTCTGCTCACATTCCCGGCATCCACCCCCCTCCCCGGTCCCAGCAGGGCGGCTACCCTGTCTTAATTCTCTGCCGCTGCTCTGCTTATATTCCCAGCACACGCCCACTAACGGTTATAGTGTAAACTCCCAAGAACGAGTTGAAATCAAGACTCAATAAGCTGTAGTTTTGTATTTAGATTTATATGTTAAATTCTCGATCCACAATACATCCACACAATAAACTCAGAGTCAACTGAATAGTGATATAAACCGCCCACCTAAATGAGATAAACTGACCTATAAAAATCCATCCCTTAAGAAATAGTCATAACTACCAATGGCCATTTAAGGCCGCACGGACCTGGGTCGTCCTCCTCTGCCTCCATCTGGGTTCTACTTTTCTTTTTCTCTTTTCTCCCGCCTTACAAAACTTTGTCCCCACCTTACTTTTTTTTTTTAATCTTTTTTATTGGTTTTATTTAAATTTACATTTCAAATCTTATCCTCTTCCCCAGTTTCCCAGCCGTAAACCCTCTATCCCATCCCCCACCTCCTGCTTCTAAGAGGGCGTTCCCCCATTTACCCACCCACCCCTTCCCACCTTCCCGCCCTGACATTCCCCTATACTGGGGCATCGAGCCTCAACAAGACCAAGGGCTTCTCCTTTCACTGATGCCCAACAAGGCCATCCTCTGCTACATATGGAGCTGGAGCCGTGGGTCTGTCCATGTGTACTCTTTGGATGGTAGTTTAGTCCCTGGGAGCTCTGGTTGGTTGGTATTGTTGTTCTTATGGGATTGCAAACCCCTTTAGCTCCTTCAATCCTTTCTCTAACTCCTCCAACGGGGGCCCTGTTCTTAGTCCAATGGTAGGCTGAGAATTTCAACCTCTGTGTTTGTCATGCTCTGGCAGAGCCTCTTCAGGAGACAGCTATATCAGTCTTCCGTCAGCATGCATTTCTTGGCATCAGCAATATTGTCTAGGTTTGGTGGCTGTATATGGACTGTATCCCCAGGTGGGGCAGTCTCTGGATGGCCTTTCCTTCAGTCTCTGCTCCAAACTTTGTCTGTGTATTTTTCCACTTTACTTTTTACTCTCCAATTACATTAGGGCGAGCCCTAATGTGGCCAGCCCTCACCTGCATAGAGACATCAGCTTGCGAGAAGCATTGGGGATGAAGTTGTGAGGGCTCGGTGCACAGAGGCTCGCGTTAGAGGCTCGCGTTAGACAGAGGAAGAAGCTTTAAAGTCACCCACATCCTCTGTGCTTCTCTTCAAACCTATATAGTCTATAAAGAAACATTCAGTGGATTTCTAAAGATGTTGGTAGAACCTGGGCTGACAATACATTTGCATCTTGGTAAAATGACAACTTTTACTTCCCTTTCAAGGTAAGGATTGTTTTTGTTTTTGTTTTTGTTTTCTATTTTTATTTTTTTTTTGTTTTTTGTTTTTAAGAAACCCTTCTGTTTATCACTGAAAACTGTCTTCTAATGTGTTGGTGTAATTTTGAAAACAGTAAGAAAATACAGTGGAGAAAAGAACAGAGTAATAACTTTCAGAATATATGATTTCACAAATACGCCTTTATTGGCTAGGAGCCTTAGTAACCCATGACAGACCCTGTTGGTGGCAAAGCTCGCAGAGCAGAGGGGCGGGGCAACAGAGTGCCTACTTTCACCAATAGGATTTTATTACAGATGCAGCAAAAGAGAGTAGGTGCAGTCTCTAGGTCTCATGGGGACTTGGTTGCTCCTTTTTTTTCCCCAATAAGACGGTAAACCTGAAATGTAGGCTGTCAGGTGGCTCGGTGGTTAAAGGGTGTGTTTGGATTATAAAGAGAGAAAGGATGCTGTTCAGCAAGTTTGCAAGGGTTTCCTGATTCCAGCACCTGCAGAGTAAATTTATTCCCCACCTTCAAAACTGACATATTTGCGAAAAGAAAAACAGAAGGGCTTTATTTCCTAAAATCCTTTCTGTGCTGACTTTAAAAATCTGGTTAAATGTTTTAAAACGAGTTTATTTCTTCACTCTGTTTACATATTTAGAATATCAAATCGGGGGATGATTTTCTCTTGTTTCTTTCATGTAGTCTCATATTATAGGCAGCGCCCCCCACCCCAAATGTTTTTTTCTATTCTCATCCAATTCCTTTTCTATTGGATTGAGTGGCAGGCTCTTGTGACTTCTGTTTCCAGATGACAACTCTGCCTTAGCTTTAATCTCTTAATGTTTACTTAGTTACAAGAAATGGAAGGCATCGTAGTGGCGTCTGCACTGTCCTAGTCAGTGGTATCTGTTCCCGAATGCTCAGCTCAGTCTAAAGTCAGAAATAGATAATGCTCCAGACTGAGAAGATTCATAAGTGGAGGTGCTGAGTATGTTTTAATGTTAACACTTTACACATGCTGTGCCCTCTCCTCTCCTGGTCGCACAGTTCCCCACTGTTGTGGGTCATATGGGGGCATTTTCTTCCTGACATCCAAAAGCACTTGAATTTCTCTTTCTACTTTAAATAGATTTAAATGAACTGCATATATTTTCTTACAGTTCCCATCTATTAAAACACCAAACACACAGCTTTCGTAGTCTCTGCACAAGCATATAACGAAAGTTTATTTGGGAGCTATGACTCACTCACGTCTCTGAAGCATGGCATCATTAGGAGGTCTGACAAATGTCAGAGAACTTGATGTGAGCTTCCTGCTGGTGTTTTTCCTTTTTGATTTCAGCCTTCTTTATTTAAATACATGGTGATTTACTGGAGCTGCAGGAAGATGTATTGGTAAAAGTTGAATTTTAATAACACCTCATATTTTCTTTGTTTTACCTAGTTTCGTCTCCTCTGTGTGACAGTCAGCATTGTGACTGTGGCTTAGATGTACTTTATTGATTTAAGTAGAATTATTCATCAGGATGGTTCTTTAATTTTTTGCATCTATCAATAAAATTAAACATATTTTGCATTTTAAATTATATATTTATTTATGTTCTTACTGGACTAAGAGGAGCATTGAGGTCAGCTTCAATCACAGAATTTTACTGGTGGTAAATTACTTGAAATTGAAAAATTAAATATTAATCATAAATAATATCAGATTTTATCTGCTGCAGCAGCTCTTTTTGATTATCTATATATAGATCCATTGCAACATTATCTAGCAATCTGCACTTGCATTTTATTAACATTTATTCTGAATAAATTCTTCCTTCAGATATGAATTTGTTCAGTAGTAGCAAAAGATCCTCTTTTGTTCCTTCCTGTCACCTTGTAATGAAGCCTACTCTGATGGATTATTAGGACAATGAAAATTAAGCAAGAGTAAAGGCTGTAATTTGAGAAAGAAATAAATTTGCAGTTGGAAGAATGAATGAGAGCTCAAAAGAATTTTTTCTGTCTTAAAGTTGTCTCTCACTATACAGTAACACCAGACATAAGGATGTTGGTGAGGTCTTCTCCTCATTGATAATATTTCTAGGTGTTCAACTTTTCAGGTCTTATGGGGAAATGTCTTTGTGTCTATCCTTTATCTCTGCCATGAATGAGTCAGCCACTTGTGGTAACTATTAGCTAGAGAGATAGGAGTAGAATGTCTTTTCAGCCATGTGCATGTATAATCAAGAAAATTAAACACTAGGCATACTGGTGACACAGGAAATCTCAGACTTGGCATAAAGGAACTTTGCACAATTCTTTCTGAGCAACGTTGTCCTATCAAACTAATTATATATGAGAAAAAATTTAAATGGCTAGTCGTAAGAATCATAAAGAATTGAGGAAATATTTGTACCATCTAATTTCATATTTTGATTAATATATTATGTAATATTGGTATAATATATTTTATACTATATAATTTGTCATTATAACACATGAACATGGGTCATCATACCATATGATACCATAGTATAATTGCCCATGAGCCCATGAAAATGCACCTGGTTCTTTGCATTTGGTCTATTTGCATTTCGACTAACTCTTTGAGAGTTTGCATCATGGAGTTTTTCTCCTGAGAAAATGCAAAGCAGAAGAATGGTAGGATAGCTCCTCTAAGGTGCAGGGATGCAGCAGAACGGTAGGACGGCTCGTCTAAGATGCAGGCATACATCCTACTCTCGTGGATATCATGCCTCGTCAGTAAAGTGCTGTGCATGATCTGTAATTTAATGTTATGACCTCTGCTCATTGAAGTGAAATGTAGGGGCTTGAAAACTTAGAGTGACAAAAGCCATTAAGAAGTAAAAATCTATGTAACAATTTGAACCTAAGCCCTTATAACTTTGCTTTGAATGATTTGTATTATTTTGTCAGAAAACACTATTTCTGTTTTAAGAACTTATAAACACTAGATTACTTGACTTAAGTGCTGGCTTCACAGCTGTGATGTTCCTTAGGATTTCTGTAGACTGCTTTGTTTGTTTCTTTCTTGTTTTCTTCCTTGTTTTCTTTCTTTCTTTCTTTCTTTCTTTCTTTCTTTCTTTCTTTTTTCCTTCCTTCCTTCCTTCCTTCTTCCTCCCTACTTCTTTTCCTTTTTTTTAATTTTTAATTTCTTTTATATTTAGAGACAGCATTTCTCTATGTAGCACCAGGTATCTTAGATCTCACTATGTAGACTAGGCTGGCTACCAATTCAAAGGGATTTGTCTGCCTCTTCCTTCCAAGTGCTGGGATTAAATGCAAACTCCATCACAGCCTGGCTTTTAGCCATCTTTCCTATACTGTATACCTTGCATAGGTATGTAGGCAACTTCTGAATTTAAAGGTGACATGAGTTCAGTGTGATTAAGGATGCAACTCATCTGATGAGTTTGAAGAAGAACCAAAATCAAATTTAGTGAAACATGATGGCTGACGATCAAATCAAATAGAATGACCCACTTCAGAATGGATAGTGGTAAGATGTGCATCTAACACGAGTGAGTTTGATAGTCACGTTTACGTGTTTGGATGTAGCAGTTTAATGGGAGGAGACCTGTGTTTAATGAACATCCTGAAATAGACTGAATTGAAGATGTATGCAAAGGAAAAGTAGGCTGATGACTAACCATAAAGAAAAGAAACCAGTTAACTTCTAGATTCAGAGAAGCTTAAGAAGTTCTGGAATAGAGGTCCAGAGAAAGCAGCCCAGTGTCTGGCTTCTTGTTATATAGGACATGACACTAGAGGTGGGGGGTCATTAAAGTAATGAAATTACTCTGAATGAAAATGATGGGCATTTAATTCAAAATCAAAGCCATAATGGATCTGAGGTCTTCTGGATACTCTTTTCCAACCTGCATTGCAAGACCCCGACCAGAGCCCATTTTTGAACATACAACCTGCACACTGGACTGAGCGCATTATTACATTACTGCAATGGATGCCTGACACAGCATTGGTCAGACTCCCGTGTGTTGTGCATCCTGAAGCAAACTTTTGTCATTGTTCACACAAGTTTCGCCCTCCTACGGAAGTGCAAGGCTTTAATTATGTAAAACTAAAATGTTTAATGTTTTTCTTCTGTCATTCCTCAGCAACTAGGGGTATTTTTGGCCTAGGTTGTGTTGGAGTGCTTGATTTTTAAATTGCTGTTTGAGTTGCCAGTTATAGTTTTGAAAAATTAATTATCTTTTTATTAGGGTCACATTACCGAGAGATTCTAACATGGTCCTAAAGATACTTCTGTTATTTTCTACAATGTACTTGTACAAACTGATGTCGATGCCACTGATGATTACAAAACAAAATCAGTCAACTCTGAAAAGTGTTGAGGGTGCCGCATCCCTAATATCAATTATCCAGCAAAATTTAATTCTTCATTGAAAAATAAACAGTACATCTGTCTCATTAACATGGATATTTGTTTTCATCTTTAATAACCATTATAATTGTATATAATGTGCATATATGCCAAATACTTATTTAAGATCAATTTCTTTATGGTTTGTTATCAGTAAATGTTTGAATTGTGTGTGTCCATTGATCGTTACATACTCAGCCCCTCCTAAAAGTTCCTTGGGTAAAAATGAAAAAAAGTTAAATATACCTTGAACAGGAACAGCAACCAGCTAGACATTGCTCTGAGTGCTGGAGACACTACAGCAAAAACTAAGGCCCAAGGGACTCCTAACATTCTTGGTATAGGAAAGGGATCTGAATTTCCCAAGATCAAGTTGACAACTGCTGTCTTAGAAGGGTATTAAGCATCCCACTTAATTAACAGTTAATTGTGGGGTAAGAGGAAACAGCATGCTGTTCATGTTTATATCTGGACTCCAGGGATGAAGAACAAATTCGTCCCTAGAGATTTGTTTTTATTGTAGGCAATTTCAGATTAAAAACAAAGCTATTGAAACTTACTCACTAAATGCCAGTGCTCATTTGACATTGTGAGTCACCGTAAAGTTATAGGTAATGATTTCTGCACAACTTGTTCAGAATATTTAGAATTCCACTTAGGTAATATTTACTAAAGTGTTGCCCATGACCTAGATCAGAGAAATGTGCCCCAAGGTGACTGTAAAAATACAGACTGACTGACATTAACAGTTAAGTATAAACACAATGCTATGGAATCTACACACTAGGCAAACATGTGAGGATTTTCTCAAGAAAGGATTGTTGCATAGATGCCGAGATGATTGTGGGCAGAACTGGGCAGTTGGTCCTAGGTTTGTAAAAGAAAGTTGGCTTCGCAAGTTAAAAGAAGCAAGTCAGTAAGCAGCATCCTCCATGGTATTTGCTTCAGATCCTGCCTCCAGGTTTCTCTTCAGTTCAAGATCTAACTTACCTTCAGAATAGACTTTGGCGTACAAGCAAAATAAACTCCTCCTCCTCCTCCTCCCCCTCCTCCTCCTCCTCCTCCTCCTCCTCCCCCTCCTCCTCCTCCTCCTCCTCCTCCTCCTCCCCCTCCTCCTCCTCCTCCTCCTCCTTCACCTAAGAGGTTTTTGGAAATGGTGTTTATATCAACAATAGAAAGCAAATGAGGGGAGAGAGATCATTTCATTTGGTTTAGTGGCAGCTGGAACTGGGTCAAGCAAGGAGGAGCAGCTGAAATCAGACGTGGGTCCAAAGAGGGGCACAGCTCAGGCCAAAGGCAGAAAGTACCAAACATGGTCAGCATCTCACAGATGAGTCAAAAGTTCCCAGAGTTCCCACGGTAAGAGGGGGGAGTACAGACCCTATACTCAACATACAGGCCAGAGGCAAGCACTGCTGGGAGAGCCATGTGTGGAGATGCGTTCTTTGCTATATCAGAGCAACAGAGTGACAGTGTTCACATAGAAAACAGGCCTTCTGTTTACTCTATGTTCTTTAGACATCTTTTCTTTGATATAAACTTTGATATGGACCATTTAATTACATGCCATGTTTTATAAATCTCTCACTATATATTTTTAATTTTAGTAATTTCTCATTATATACTTCTAAAGACTCTGGTTTTTTTCAAATGTATCTTATATCAACTCTGGTAAATACTATAAAAAGCCTATGGTGAAAAGCATTACCAACTATTTCCCAATACTTATTGAATTATTATAGAATTTTCTCTGATGAAACAAAACAAGAGGTTGGTACCCTGTGTCAGGGCTTCTGTCCCCTCTTATTTTGGTGACCATGACCCTTGCAATTAATCTTTGTATGAGAATTTCATACGACTTGATAATTTAAAAGTTGTTTTAGGTGGTTACTCTTCTTTATTTCAAAGGCCTTAGTGTATGTAGTGATATGTACTATGGTCTAAAATCTATTCCTACAAAATTTTCTTCAGGTTCTAGTGGGTTGTTAAAGTATAATTATGAAGTACACATAAAAATGCCTGTTCCATTCAATTATGATTGCTGGAAATGGGCAAAACTGAGAAGTTCAGTTTCCTACAATGAAACAATGAACCCTTGACTCCTCTGACAAGTGTTTTGAATTCTGCATACCCACTAACCTCATTATCTTTCAGATCAATTGCAAGGTAACATTTAGGGGAAGTTTTTTTCACTGAAAATATGCAAAATATTTGACCCTAACTAAGTCTCAGCAAGAGAACCAGCCAGAAATATGTTGATAATATGTTGATTATTCTAAGGTGGGATCTTTCTCCTCTCTTCTATTCCTCTTTCCTGTATCTCCCTCCCCCTCCCTCTACTCCTCCTCCTCTCCCTCTCCCTTCTTTCCCCCTCCCCGTGTCCCTCTACCTCTCCCTCCCTCCTCTCTCTGGAAGTGCACACATGGCTGTGTGTCCATGTGTTTGGCTGAAATTGTAGCATTTTAAGCTCATACATTTCAGTTCTCTTATGTGGCTTTCATAAAAGATTTTTCTCTATCCTGAATCAGAACTTTGCAATCTGTACCACCCTTCCTTGCTTTCTGTACAATTTCACCTGATGAGAAATTCTGGTTTTATTAGTCCCACACTGAGAAAATTTCTCCTGGGGACAGCCTGCTCCTCATGGCATTTATTACTGTGGAGTAATCCCCTTTTGATTTAGACTGATAATGAACGTTCACTCCAGTGCTTAAAACCTGGCCATTCTAGGACTAAAGCAAACGGGAGTGGATTGAAGAACTGAAGAAAGATACAAACAGTAAAATCAAAGTATTTGTACAGCTTCCCTCTCCTTTGATTAAAGTTCCCCAGAAACCTACTTATATGAGAGAAGCTAAATTACTATAATTAGTGCTGAGATCTGCTAAGTGATTTTTACCTGACTGAACCAAGAAGAGCATTAAGTCTTTAAGTGATTGTATTTTTTTTTAACTTATGGAAAATATATTTACCAGCCATACGTTTTCTTCCTTCTGACAAGCTTATTTTGAACTTAGGGGAGAGAGAGAGAGAGAGAGAGAGAGAGAGAGAGAGAGAGAGAGAGAGAGAGAGAGGAGAGAGAGGAGAGAGAGAGAGAGAGAGATGCAATTAAATTCATATGGTTGAAGCTCTGATACCTAAGGCTTCAGGTAGCCCTGGAGCTTCCTCAGAGGCTTGTAGGCTGCTGCATTCCCCAAGTCCCTTTACCCCAGCAATTGTTCGCAGCTCGCACAACCTGGGGCAGGGCCCTTGTAAGTACTGCAAGTTTCATGAGCTTCTCAGGTGTCTTGAGATTTGGAATGTTTCAATCCAGAGAAGATAGCTAGCTACACAGCATCCTATCTGTCACCTTTACTGTACTATTTATAATGGAGACTTACTCAGGCCACTCCCACTGGGGAGATTTTACTATGACAACCCAGGTCACAGGGTTCTGTAGGCCACTGTAAGTGTCAGGGACCAGAGCAGAGTACACTGTTTGTGTTTTTGAGCAATCGGTCTGTGTGAATTTTCAGTTTATTCTACATACTTTTCATTATTCCCTTTTTTTTTTTTTTTTTTTTATCTGAATGACCCGGAAGGCTTACTTGCTTATACAGGCGCTTAGGGAAATGAGGAAAATGCTCTGATCTTCATCTCTAGTTCTCAATAATTTATTTTCAAGAAATGTACTATACATGTTTCCTTAGTGTATGACTATAGCACATATGGAGGAAATGACCGTGCTTATGAAGACTTCTGCAGGAAAATCCAATGAAGTTCTAGAGATGACACTGCAGATTTTCATTAGGACGTTATTTCTTTTAATAAGGCAAAGGGACAAACTGGGATCATTCACGTGCATTTTCCTTTTGTATACCTGCTGTGTACACTCATCAACGCGTGCCTGCAGATGCACATTTGTATGGTTTAGGTCTGAGTTGGGTGTTGGGTGCCTTTCTCACTTCCTCCTCATCTAATTTTTTGAGATAGTTCTCTCAACTGACTGTGAGCTGACTGAGCTTTATTGTCTGACCAGTGGGCCTCAAGGATCTTTCTGTTTCTAGCACACAGCCATATCTGGCTTTTACCTAGATTCTGGACCATGAGCTCAGGTCCTGAGCTTGTGTGGCAACTGCTCTATTGAGCCTTCTTCCCTAAGAGCAAAATTGTTGCAGCCAGGATCCTCTCTTCCCGTCCTTTTTCCTCCTCCACACTGTTACCTTTCACTTTTCTTTCTGTCCCTGATTCTGGCACATACACATTGGTGCAATTGAAAAGAACAAGGCTGACAGAGGTCTGCCTAATTTGTAACTCTTGTACCAATTATTGTCTCTGGTGTTAACTTTAATGGTCAAATCTATAAAACTACAAAGTTGGTTGGAATAAGATATTGTTTCAAGGAAATAGCTACAGAAAGATGTCCCCAGTCTTTTGAGCAGTGTCTAGAGAATATTAGATTCACTATGAAAAGTCATGAGATTCCATTTGGAAGAAGTTCATTGATCACTAATAGAATGACTACAGCTGCCTACATGCTGACTTGACAGGTGAATCAGGATGCCAATAGACTCACTTGACATTGAACAGTATCTGACTTAGCAACCACACTAGTCATTTCTTGTAGACGCTACACACATTCAATTACATATGCAGAGCCAGACCTAGTGACCATGTGTTTCTATAAATATGTGTTCCATTGGCCCAGGAAACTTTGATGTAATAACTGCCTAGAAATGATAATCTGGGATGAACATCAGGTGATCCTTGTTGGGCAACACTACAGCCTTTGTGTAGAACACCTTGGCCAGATGGCATTCTTAATGCAGGTGATGTTATCACATTGTATGTTGTTGTGGTTTGCCCTGAAGTTATCTGTATTTTGATGCTAATTCCACTGCTCCAAGCACAGCTGCCTAGTCAAGGACTCAGAACTCAGGTGACTTCACCAGAACCACCTCTCCATTGAATTTGTAAAGTACTGGTGAGGGGCAGGTACAGGATAGAAGGAGGCCTGCCATTGGAGGAGAAGGAAGGTTGGGCAGGAGAGAAGTTTGAAGGAAGAGGAGGAGACTAAGGGAGAGAGGAAGAGACAGGAAGGAGAGAGGGGCAGAGGAGCCGTGGCAGGACAAGATGGCAGGTGATGTTAAGATTCTGCTCTGTGTATTTACAGGTGGTTATTAATGTTCTCAAGGGATGGATGGTACTGGGCTTTGTATGTTTAAGTGGGCAATTATATCTTACCAATTGGGTCAAAGATTATTGTGTCGGGTATTCTTTTATGTGGGGGTTTGAGTGTAGGAAAGTGCGGCTGGGATGTGTTTCCGCCAAGATATCCAGCAGATATCTTGGGCCCCGTGGTGCGGACCAAGCAGGGTAAAAAGACACTGTTACTTTTTTATTTTTATATTTTTACAACAACAGTACGTCTTACCCTGTTTTGAAGATTTTCATTTCTGTTCGCATTCAGAAAATATTCTCTCTCTTTTTTTGATGTGCAGTGTTGTATCTTTATGATACTACTCTTTGAGAATTTTCTGCAAAACATCTTATTTGACCCTTGCTAATTTGGTAAGTTTGAAAAATGGGGGCTGCTATAGTCTTTTTGTTACTATAATAAAATCATAGACACATGGGTATTTATAATTTATTAAATTTTTTACTAAATTGCTGGTGGCTGTGCAATCCAAAATATCAGGGAAAGCATCTGGGAGAGTCTCCTGTTGCGTCATCCAATGATCAGAAGAGGCAGGGAGTTGAGGAATGCTAAGCTGTTGTTGAAGCTTTCTGTAATGAGGTCTATCTGCACCTGAATGAAGAGCCCAGGTATCTCTCTGGTCTTATCATGTAGGATATGGTCTTCTACACTATCAGTTTATTTTCCAACAAAACAGAACACTAAACCATTTAAGAAATTTTAAGTGTTTTTGCTCCCATGTACATTTTTGCCCATATGTGTCTTTTAGCATCTTCATTAGAAGATCATATGCTTGAGTTTATGGATTACCATAGAGCAATTTAAGGAGGAGCCATACACAGTAGACACAATCAAGCAATCACATATAGGGCCCTAGGGTGTGGGCCCTGTTTCCTTTCTCCAACTATATAATAGTGCTGCTTGTTATACCGCAGGATATTTAGATAAGATCATTTAGGTATCATTTAGATATTTTTGCTTACATTTATAATTCCATGATTGCAATGAATAAATACTATCTTTAATGCCAGTTTGTGTTTTACAAGAGAGTTTTGAATATATTATCTCAGTTGACCCCACAAGCATTCTAGCTGTGGGAAAAAATTATTTTTGATTGACAAATAATTACCCCAATTCAGGTTGAGCAAACTTACAAAATAAAAACCACTATTTTGTACTCAATGTGGGTTAGATGATGTCATAAACACTTCGTAATCTTGGTTTCATTTCTCACTTGTTTATAATCTCTCTCTTTGCTTCTCCCTGATCTCTCCTATCATCTCCATTTTAGAGATAACACAATTGAAGCTCAGGAAATGTTAGCAACATGAATAAAGCCTCTGGGAGCATGGGTGGTGCAATGAGTAGAATTCCATCCTTCTGACCATCTTCATCATCCTTGTCCCCAGCAGTATATCCCACTAATGTGAAGATACAAATGTATTTCACGCTAAGACCACATTCCTAGTAAATTGTTAGTTTCTGTGAATAATAAATTGGTTTTCTTAGTGCATTGGAAAAATCTTGATATTTTAAGTATTGTGAAAGAAATAATGCTATAGAAAACTAGAATTAGCCTTGTACCTAAAAAGTAACTTAACATGATCAATGTACACTTCCAACAATACTGTTCAGATAGACTTTCTCCCTTTCTCCTTTCTCCCACAGGCTGTGACAACATGTGATTAACATGGCAGTTGGCAGAGTACTGTGGTAGGATCCACACATCAGACACAATGGATGCACTTCTGCTTAAGGTGGATTTCTGCTCTGTTTGCCAGATGTGTTTTTCTCCCAGTTGCCACTGGAAATTACTAATGGTTGTATTTTACTTGGGCTTATTCAGTCATGGGTTTACTCAGTCACTTGAGGTACAAGAAGTAGCCTTTTGCTTTTAGGGAACAACTGATTAGGAATAGAGAAGCTTAGGGTCTGCCCTGAAGTTCTGCCAACACTAGTTGAATAGGAAGGACCACTTTTTGATTTCCTCTGGTCACATGCAGCTATGAGCATAACTAGACCAGTCACAAGAGGACCAAATGTGCTGAAACAAGTCAAGACACATGAAGATACTAAAAGTAATATCAATTTTCTGGTTTCTCTGCAACAACATCAGAACTTTTTATTGCAGAAGTCACTGGTACACACCATATTCAGAAAACAAAACAAAGAAATGAAACCTTGGGTTGGGGATTTGGCTCAGTGGCAGAGCGCTTGCCTAGGAAGCGCAAGGCCCTGGGTTCGGTCCCCAGCTCCGAAAAAAAAAAAAAAAAAAGAACCAAAAAAAAAAAAAAAGAAATGAAACCTTAAGAAGGTCCTTACCCTTCTAACTTTAATCAAAATTCAATTGAAGGGGGTTTTGGGTCTTATTAATTGTCAAAATTATATCTGCATTCATTACTTTTCTTCACACTATGGACCAAATGAATGCCCAATGACAAGCAACTTAAGGGGGAAGCATTGGAGTGCAGTCTATCATGGTGAGGAAGGTGTGGCAGCAGCAGGGTGAGGCATCAAGTTACCTTGTGTCAACAGGCAAAAAGAGAGCGAAATGGACCCTGGTGCTCAGCTTGCTGTATTCCCAATCTGCTTTTGCTCAGTTCAGGAACCCTGCCAGTGGGGTGAGGGCACCACTGCTTGTTGTGGCTTTTCCATCCTCTGCTAATTTTCTTAGGGATTCATTCACAGGCAGGAGACAAGCCAGGGATATGATTCTAAACTTAGTAGGCAACGAAGACTGACCCTTGCATTCCCACCTCTTCCATTATTCTGTTCCAACATAGATCAGACTTGAAGACCGTTACATATTGCCTAGCTGTTTATCTCTGTCTTAGTCAGCATTGACAATCATTGTGGTTTAGTGGGTGTAGTTCTAACATTTATCGCTCTTTATAAACAAGAAGGGAGTGGCTGTGTGATGGATGAGTGTAAGCAACAGTCTTACCCTGTACAGAAGTATGATCCAGGTCAAGTCCCTTAGCTTTCCCATTAACATTGATTGATAAGCTAAGAATCAAAGCCTAAGTGGAGCGAGAGTTCATTGACTCAGCTAAAACTTTCCAGAGAAAGCCCTTGCTACATATATTTCTTTTAAAGTTATACCTACTATGTGCTCGTATGTGTGAGAACCTGCATACATGTGGGTTGATGTAGTACTCACAGGAAAACATGCAGGAGTAGTTTGATTTCTTCATGTGGATCAATATGGTTATCAGGATTAGGTAATAAATCAATTTTATCCACAAGGCTACCTCCCTGGGTTGCTTGAGCTAACTCTTTAGAAGTATGTCTTTCAATCCTTCCTTGCCTATATTATTAAGATGCCTCTCAAGAAGTTAGACTCCAGAGAACCAAATAACCGTATTTTAAAGATGAGGAATAGAGAAATTTTCTCAACTGAGGAAATTCGAATAACCGAGAAGCACCTAAAGACATGTTCAACATCCTTAGTCATCAGAGAAATGCAAATAAAAACAACACTGAGATTCTACCTTACATCAATCAGAATGGCTAAGATCAAAAACTCAAATGACAGGCTGGCGAGAGTGTGGAGAAAGAGGAACACTCCTCTAGTGCTGGTAGGATTGCAAGCTAGTACAACCACTCTGGAAATCAGTCTGGTGGTTCCTCAGAAAATTGAACATAGTACTACCTGAGGACCCAGCTATACCACTCCTGGGCATATACCCAAAAGAAACTCCAACATATAACAAGGACACATGCTCTACTATGTTCATAGCAGCCATATTTATAATAGCCAGAAACTAGAAACAACCCAGATGTCCCTCAACAGAGGAATGAATACAGAAAATGTGTTACATTTATATAATGGAATACTACTCAGTTATTAAAAGCAATACCTTCATAAAATTCACAGGCAAATGGATGGATCTAGAAAATACCATCGTGAGTGAGGTAACTCAGTCACAAAAGAACACACAGGGTATGTACTCACTGATAAGTGCATATTAAGCAAAGAGCCTAGAACACCCATGATACAACTCACAGACCACAGGAAGCTCAAGAGGAAGGAAGACCAAGGAATGGATGCTTCAGTCCTACTTAGAAGGGGGAACAAAATAATGAGGGGAAGTAGAGCGTGGAAGATACTTGGGAGGACTAGAGGAAATGGAGGGGAAAAAAAAACAATGTCTCATCAGCACTGAGTTCAGTCATCTGCCACACGTTTAGACTGATTAAAAAAAAAAACACAGATTAACTTTCATCTCTATTTTACATCATCTGTCCAGGCTCTTAAAGTAGATAACAAGTCACCCTTCAATGTTTAATTATTTGTATTATCCCTTCAATTTCTACTGCAGAATTTAGAAAAATGAGAATGTTAAACTGTTAGTGAGAGTGTGTTAGAATAGTTATTACACCAGACAAAAAGAGTGGATTCATTTTTTATTAATCATCTTTCCTTAGTGTATTCACGATGGTTTTCTATTTCTTTCCTGTAGCTATATGAGTTATAGAGTGCTTAATACAGTACTTATTGTAGATTGTAAAGTACTTAGCATGGTATTTGTTTTAGGTTGCAGAGTACATAATATAGTACCGACTATGCTACCTCAAGTGTTCCCTAATTCCCAATCACTTTAAAAATCCCGATGTCATATTGGCGTTCTTAAAGGCCAGTTTTGAAGGACAAGGAATGTGTGTGGTTGCAGGAGGATCAGGGATGTGTTAGGCTTCTGAGGAGTTCAGTACCATCTGAAGGATTTATCTGCACTGCTGCTAGAAGATAGATTTAGCAGCATTAAGCTCACACAGTCTCTCTGAGTACATGACACAGAAATTGGCAGTTTCATTGGTGTGCAGAGGAAAACATTAATGAACACAGTCTTGGAGTGCACGAGATCTTATAAAAAATTAGTATTTTTCAACATGTCAGTAATCAAACAAGAGACCTCCCATTTTCAAACAGACTAAGAGAAGATAATTGGAATACACATGGAGAAACCTACCAACAAAATACTTTTCTTCAGTTGTGGCTACTTATCCAGAAAACCTCACTCTTCTTGAATTCATATTTCAGCACTATAAACAAATATATGAGTCATATGTATATGTAAGATTTATATGACGCATATATGTGACTTATAAATAGGACATGTATATGGCATATCTGTGTCACATATATGTGTGTGTCATATGTACATATATATACATATTATGTGTATTATATATTATATATTAAATATTGTTTATTGCATATTTTATATTATATACTAATACTATTACTAATATATATGACTATGTAACATATTATATATAAAATATATAAAAGTAATATGTGGTATAATGTAGCATAATGAAATATATAATGTATAACATACATAGTCTTCTTAAATAGTTACTGCTTGAGCAATCAAATGTCTCAGTTCTCAACCTTAGGAGCTTCGTATCTTCTTTATTATATAACCAACTTAAAGTTAGCATCCCATGAAATAGAGGTAGTGATATTTCTTGGCTTATCCTGACATTTGGCACACATTAGGTAGCCTAAAGCAGAGAGTCATGTATCAGGAATAACATGTCCTTACTGCAAATGACCTTGGTTCTTAGAGGAGGTGCTTGAAATGTCTTTATATTCTTAAGCCATTATTGTGCTTTCTCTGAAACCAACAATTAAAGTCTCTAGCTAGCTGAATATTTTGGAGTCTTTCAAGAATGTTGTATAGAAGTGAAAGAAATGTGTTGACAATTATATGTAGCACACCACAGGGAGGTAAAGACAAGATTTTATTCATAATTTTTACAATAGAATCTCGTCTTTATACACACAAAGTTGTTATACAAGAAAACATAATATAAAATAATACAAGGAAATGTAATATAAAATAATTCATAGAAGTGAATGTCTTAACAAAACCAGTTTCATCGTTACTAACACAGAGAAGCTTGGACTGTGATTTCACTCACCATGAAATAATTTTACATGAAAAGAATCTTGGGTACAATCTGGTGAATTGCTAATCAATAAAACAGAATGTCTTCAGCCTTGTATGCAAATGTTGGATGTATGTGTGCATACAGTTACGGCCTTGTATGCAATGCTATGTACATGTACACAGTTATAGCCTTGTATGCAGATATTTTGTATGTGTTCACCCAGTTCTAGCCTTGTATTCAAATGTTATATATGTGCACACAGTTAAAGTGTTTATAGCTAGAACATAACAGCAGCATGGTATTTTACATTTAGCTTTGTCTTTTATAACAATACTATGCAAAGGACAGATTGTCTGTGTCCTATTGTGGTGTCTTTAGTATTTCCTCTCATCCTTTTTACTTTAAAACTCAGAGCATGATCACTCAATTCAAACTGTTGATTTTGTTCCCCAATTGTTGATTGATTTAAAATTAGCCTAATTTTGAAAATCACTTTTGTTTGCTTTTCTAGGATTTGGGCAGGTGTTTAAGACTACCTACTCTGCTGCCTTTGTTCTCCCCACTCCTGGTATATTTAAAAACTTTTATAACCTCTTGAATGTCCTGTGCTCAGTTGTTTTCATGGTCCTGTGCTCAGTTGTTTTCATGGTACTCTTGACGAGATTACCACATCCTGAAGAGCTAGGTTTGCACTGAGGTCTAGAGGTGGAGGCTTGAATCCTGGCCTCCCTTCAAGGATTAGAAACTCCAGAGACTTTGATGATGAACACATTGCTAGGCACCAGGTTCTTAATTTAGAATTACCCTGAATTATTGGCTGATGTCTGAAATGTGTCAACAGAACAAAAAGATCTTGAGGTGGCATGTCCATCTTTGACATTGTTGATAGATTTTAGAATTAGCAAAACCTAACTCTATTTTGTTGTTGCAGTAAATACTAAAGAACTGGTAGGTAACCTTTTATCCCATGCTAGCCCCAGCACTCGAGGGGGGCAACATGGCACTTCAGGGTATCTTTATCTCAGTGGCTCCACACTGTCCCCAAGTACTCTTAGACCCAGGCAACTCATGAATCGTTCCAGCATGTCACCTTGGTATGTTGTCCTTAGAGTTAGTTCCAGAGCCAAGGTGCCATATGGAACTAACCATATTGTATCTCTGATTAGTGTCTCTCCTGGTGACTCTTTGCTAGCCACTAACTCTCTGGTTCCACTCCCAACAACCGCACCCTGGTAGTTGAGGTATAAACTCCCAACTACCCTGTGAAACCAGGACTCAATAAACTGTAATTTATCAATCAGATTTACATGTTAAATTCTCAATTAGTAATATATCTACACAATAAACTCATAACCAATTGATAAGGATATAAACCACCCATCTAGATAAGGTAAATTTGCCTACAGAAAACAATCCATTAAAAAATATACATAACTACCTTGGCAATTCAAGACCTCTTGGATCTGGGTCATCTTGATTCTCCTCCTCCTTCCCCTTCTCTCCTGCCTTTGTCCCTGCCTTATTTTTTTACTGTCCAATCATGGCCTTGACCTAACTTGTGCCAGCCTTCACCTGATATAGACATCAACCTACACTTCACCCTTTCTGTCTAATTAAAAAAAAAACTTTCCTCTCAAATGTAAGCTGAGCAGAACTATTATCATTTTGTAATGTATAAAGCATAAAATACACCTTACACGCACTCCAACATTTTATAAGTTAAATTTAGTTATTATTCCATCTTAAGAAAAGCTTAAAATTTATGTTATGTCCTGGCTAGCTTGTATACTATCTGATAACTACCCAATTAAATATGGATTCTCATAATTAAACAGTCTGGATAGGTTATGAGACTATAACTAGTTTCAAACCCATCAGAAATCTGAGAACGACCAATATTATCTGAAAATATAGGAAGGCTAAGAAGGCCTTTTGAACTGAGACAGGCTGTAGAGACAATTGTCTACTTGCACAGTCCCCTGTTAACCACATGTGAGAGCAAGTCTTCAGCCTTGAGCCTAGGATCATCTGACAGACTTTTGAAATGCAAAATTACGAAGGGCTGATCACGCTGGCTCAGCAGAGATTATCAGTCAACTATTCTACAATAAATTTTTTTTTCTGGACAGTATTTTGTCTGTAGGAGAAATAGGCAATTTCTGTCCAGTGGCTACCTAGCCACAATGTATTACCTCACCTGGAGGTGAAAATGCTCAGTTTCTTCCTGAAATCCACCAAAGGGGGCTGTTAAGAGCAGACATGTCTCAACAAATGATAAATAACAGTAAGTGTCACATTTTGTGGATTTCTGACGTTTTTGAAAACCATCAAACTATGTAAGTAATCTGGACTGTTGTCCGTTAATTATCTTGATAACTTAGCTTGAAGGCACTCTAACAATAAATTTAGAGCCATGATTTGCTATCTGATCCTGAACTCAGAGGTTTAATCATCTCAGATTAGTTATTTATGAGCAGTAAAGAATTGGGTCTAAGCCTTGTATACTTAACTGTGTTGTACTCTAGGGACCAATGTGGCAAAGTGTCACACTGGAATGGCTAGTAGACTGCCTGGGTGTGAGAGTAGTCGGGGGCAGCATGGATCTGCTGAGATAAAAGTACCCCACAGTGCCTTGTGGCCCCATGGGTGTCAACACTAGCATGGGATGAAAGGTTAGCATTTTTTTATATTTACTGCAACATTTTGTTACACCCTAGAACTGAAAAATAAAATAAACATTAAAATTTATTTAATAAATAAATATTAAAATAATATTAATCCCAATTTCTGCTCCCACATTTCCAGTAGTTCATCTCTAATGTTTATTCTTCTTTGAAGGTCTTCGCTGTCACTGTGGGCTCCTGGCAATGGAGCTTCATGAACTGGCTCTCACCCTGAAGTCTTTAGTGACATGGATTGATTTCTAAATCTATCCGAAGTGTGATGAAAGAAGGAGATAAGCGAGTAGCTTTCAGAGTGTGTGGGATGGTTGAGTAACAATAGCTTTTCATTATCTGATTGCTGACAAATTCTATTCTGGTCATTGCTATTCAAAGCCTCCTCTAACTGATTTATCTCGTGGGTTTTGTGTTTGTGTATTCTGTTTTACATTAAATCCAATGGCTGTGTTGGGCTCTGTCTTTGTGTTGGAACATTGCCTGTGAGGTATCAGGAAGTTATTCTCTGCCTGAAGGAACAAATCTAGGTCTTGAAATTAAATAAGAAGTTCTTCAGCCAGACTTTGAATCTTGGCAATGTGACCACAGACTACAGTAATAATGGTTGTGTTCTAAAGCTCTTCATTGTATAAGGAAAAACATGGGAGAGTCTCCTCATAAAATGATTGCAATTTAATGATTATAATAATCAAGTATGCATACAATCTTGGAAAATGTTATTTTCCATGAATTTTGGATGAATAGTCAGGATAATTGGCTCTCTCAGCTAAGTTTCTTCATTGGAAATGGCAGCTTAGTAATTTATCATTACTTATTTTCTAATAGTAAGAACATATATAAAATCTTTACTGAAATTTTCGAACCAGTTATTTCATTTACACAGACAAAAGTGCAGCTGAGAAATCTAAATATGTCTTTAAATGTACAGAAAATCATTATTTTTCCCCCAAGTGAGCCCTCTATTATTCCTTGGGAATTTCTCTTTACTATGTAATGGCTCTTTTGTTGGTGAGATTTTCCTGAGTTATTCATTGACAGCTGCAAAACTGCTTTGCCAAGTTAAAATGAAATCTGTATTTTGCAAGATAGTTATTTGTTAAACATGAGATGATTCATTTAGCTGCCTGTTTATAGTAGTTTTCAAGAAATGTAACTTTAGGAATATATTTTTATCCCTTATGACTACTAAGATATCATTATATTCTTCCCTATTTAGGATGCCCATCTCTCATGACTGCAATATCCTCTGCAATTAAACACTATCAAAATGGACTCCATATTTTTATTTTCAACTCTCTTCATATTCTTTTTATTTATTTCTGTACTCACTAGAAAATTATAACCAGATGAAAATCATTTTATGGATGCCCATTAAAAAGATAACAGCAGCTAGAGAGATGGCTCTGTGAGTAAGGATACACAGTAGGCACTATTCAGGAGAATGTGAATTCTGTTCCCATCAAGAGCATCAGGTGGCCACTACAGGCACCTATATATATGGACACACAGCCACAGACAAGTATACACATACACATAATTACAAATAAATAAAAGTGTAGATCTTTAAAAGATCTCAGATGTGAAGGAGTGACACAGCCTTCAAGCTGTTCTTACCCAGGATATACACTGCTCTAATCTCTTCCCTAGTCTCACGTTGGATTCCTTCTAAGTTTCTACATCCTACTCCCCTTTGCTAAGGATCACAAATGGATCCTTAGCAGGAAATTATTTAATGCATCATGAAAACATTGATCTTTTTTTTTTTTTTTTTGCTGTTGTTTACTGAAACTGCTTTCATGATAGGCATGTCTCAATTCATTTCTCTGTTTTTCTGTCATCTTCTAGACTGAAGCTTGTGCAATCTTTAAGCAGGATGTGTGTGTGTGTGTGTGTGTGTGTGTGTGTGTGTGTGTGTGTGTGTGTGTGTGTGCATGCACCCAGAAATAACATGTTTAATAATATCTCTAACTTGTTAGTATATTCATCTTTGTTTAAAATAATTTTAATGGCAATACTTCGTAAAGATGATAATTGTACACTAGAAGGACTATCCAATACCTGAGTCAGATAAAGACAGATGACACACTAAGATTTGGTCTGACATCTGTCTCTATAGTAGTAGTCTCAGAGTCTCAGAGGCGTGTACAACCCTTAAGAGTCAGGAGACTAGCCATCAGTTAATACCTTCTAGCTGAATATCTTAACTATGATTGAAAACAGTTTCTTCAAAGTGCATTTGTGACTTGAATTGGTCCTTGGATGGCCAGACCAACTTAAATGTAGGGAATCTGCTCTTGAACTAGTACTTGCAAGTCAACCCCACCATTCTTTCATACCAGTGTCAACGAAGATTATTTGTGGAGGCGTGTTACCCAAAAGAAGCATTAGGACAGGACTTGCCTGTTGGTCAATACATCAAAGATGGAGACATAAAGTGGTCTATGAGTCTGCGATGGATCACTGCTATTGGGTGGCTCTGACCTGGAAGAAACAATGTTTTTTAACTGCCCCATACGAGGGCATTAAGGGCCCTTGTGTCACTCATTGTTCTGTGATGCCTGTGTATCTAACTCACTCAATTAGTGGGGTGATTGTTTGTGTAGGTTTGCCAGGAAGTCTGGGCGTGTCACTATATTCTCCCTCTATTGTGTTCCTGGTGTCTAGCCAGAATGGTGAGTTGGATGTAGGTATTGGTCACTTATTAGTCATTTGGATTTATCAGAGCATAGGCTATGCCAAGATTGCTGATGCACTCTTACTGACCCCCTTTTTACTTTAGTGACAATAAAACTTTTATTTTCATGACAATACACTAGAATTGTAATACACTAGAAAGAGCAGCAAATACTTGACTCAGATAAATGGAGATTACAGACTAAGGAGATTTTATTTGACATCTGTCTCTGAAGTAGGCTCCGTGTAGCACCCCAGGAGGAGGGTGCAGAGAAGTGGAGCTGATGTATGATACTCACGCAACCATTTATGGAGATGGGGTCAGAAACCAGGCCATGTGTATGTGTTCCATAAATTCTGGCAATGGTACTTAGTAAGCGTGACAGTTCCCATTTTTTTTTTACTAAGATAGTCAGAGATGGTGAGACTTTCATCTTCTTGCTCTGTCCCTGTGACCCCATTAAAATTACTGAACGTTGCTTTCTGATCAGAGGGATACTGTGGGATAGTCAGGATTTCATGGATATAAGACGTAGTGTGGGATAGATAGTCAAGGCCTTGGCAGAGGTATGAGTGATACATATAGGAAACAGGAGCAGGCTTCTAGAAGAGTAGAGTCTTTAAGTTGTCTGACTTATCTTCTGTAAGGCAAGTGATATTTTATACTAGACTTTTCAATATTTTACTGTGAATATGTCTGATCCAAACCTCTTTGTTCCTGTGACCTAATATTTTGGATAGAAAACAGGTTCAGGAAAATGTGAAATTATAACCATGACTCAGGTTATCCCTGGGGTTAGAGCTCTTCCTCTCTGCTTCTCACCTCCTAGTGTTCTATCTCTATGATAGACCACTATGGTAACCACGGAGCAGATGTGGTCCATATGTTTTAGTGATAGTAACACCTTCCCTCTATCACTGGCCTTTTCTTAGTGCAGTAGCTGAAATTATTAGAAACTTTTGGTTTAGAGGGCAGAGGCAGCTAACTTGAATTTTAATTCATAGTTGCATTTTACTATCTAGGCTGAAGTTTCTCTTCTGTAACCTAGAGAGAGTAGATATTCTCCACCAATCATACTTTGAATATGCCCTAGATTCCCTCATTTATTGACATATGTTTTGGACTGAGAAGCTGAGAGTTGAGAAGTGAAGCAACCAGGATACGTTCCTGACTTGCACTTGATATAAAAACTAACAAATAAATAAACTAATCTAGAATTTCTTCCCCACTGCTGGGGTGACAACTTCCTGGACTCTGGAGTGGGCGTGTGAACGGAGAAGGACTTATACAAAGATGAAGAGAGACGACGAAGTTGGGTAGATTTACGATTTCAGTCCTTCTGAAGAACTACCCAGAAGCTGAAGTGGGCAGAATTCAGTCTTCTGTCTCACAGTGTGTTTACAGAAACAGAAAATATTGCTAACAATCAGCAAACAAGATTTCAGCAGCTTACACTGGCTAGTTCACAAGTTAGACATAAGTGATTGTGCGTAAACCACCAGAGACACCTGCTTGAGTAGCTCAGAGCAGATGATCTGGAAATAACAGGTCAATGAGCAACAATCCAGCAGCAATGAGAGAAAGAACAAGCGTAGCACCCCAGGCAGGTGGGTGTGGAGAAATGGAGCTGATATATGAAACTCATGCAGCCATTTGGGTCAAAACCAAACCATGTGCATGTGTTACATAAATTTTGGAAATGATGCTGAGTAAAAGTGATGGTTCCCGTTTCTCTAGTAAGATAGTTAAGAGATGACAAGACTTGTATCTTCTTGTTCTGTCCCTGTGACCTTGGATACACTTATTCTCAATGGTGTAGCTAGGATTTGGAGAAACAGCACGTGACATATTTCGACCTGCACCTCTAAAACAGTAGAATCTATTGTATTATGTCATTGAAGTTTCTGAGTTTGTCTATTCACATTATATAAACTAGATATTGTTGAGATTCTCTTTGTATTGGGAAGTTTTGATAGATAGTTGATTCTCTTATGCAAAATTACTTAAGCAGAGACAAATGTGCTCACAAATGTGTAAGAATCTTAACATTTAAAGAGACACGCTTGCCCCATTACTACTGAAGGCAGTTTTGGGGACACTGATGCTCAAACCTTAATATATGTATTTATCAACTAGGGATCTTGTTGAAATCCTGCATCTGACTCAACCCACTATTGAACTTAGCGATTTGTACTCCTAGTAAACTCTTTAAGTGTCAAGGTTACTGTATGATGTAATACTGAAAACAAAAGTCTACAGTTGTACAGGGAAAGTCTATGTCACTAAACCTTGCAAATGATTGAGGAGAAAAGCATTGAACTGGGCAGTTATGATAAAAGATGAAAGAATGAGTCTTGGGTTGGTTTCTGTGTGGTTGGTCTATCCATGTTGACATTCTTGTGGCATTGATCACTTCTTGCTTTTCTGTTGTTTAATATCGTGAGTGATAGACAGTGTAGGTAAAATATTGGAGTGGTCTCCAATGTTCCAGTAAGCTTAGAGCAGAGCATTCCTCTTAGGTTCCAGGCTTTCATACTGATTTAGACATGTCAACAGTGTACAGATTGAATGTGCTCCAGGACAATGCCACTGCAATCAAACATTTGATCTGAGGTATTCTTCATTTACATTTACACGTTCTGTGAGTCAATTTTAATATATGAAGGTGTTTAGGCACTTTAACTCTGCTTAAGTAACACCATGCTTGGGAATATTGGACATTCTAAGTACTTATCATTTTGGAATACAAAGAATGACAAATGCTATAGTAACATAACTATGTATATTATGTCATGATCGAATTTACTATTTTGCCTTGGCAATCATATTTTCTTCCTAATCTATGAACTCTTTACATTTTGTCAAACTGGCACAGACAAGAGTCATCTGGAAACCCCAAACAACAATTCCACAATCGGAGATTTGCTCTGGTCAGATTGACACATGGGCCTGTCTGGAGAGCATATTTTTAATTGGTGATCCATGTATGAGAGCCCAGTCCACTGTAGGTGGTGCCATACCTGAGCAGGTGATCCTGGGTTGTATAAAAATGGTAGCTGGATATGATCAAGGTAGTAATCACTGGTCCTCCACTTCTTTTTGCTTCAGTTCCAACCTCCAGGTTCCTGTATTGAGTTCCTGACTTGGCTTCCCTGAATGACTGATTGTGACTTGCAAGAAAAATAAACCCTTTTCTTCTCAAGTTGCTTTTCCTCACAGAGTTTATCATATCCACATAAATAAAAGCAGAAAAGTATATATTCAGAAAAATATGAACATAGATTTTTTCACTAGAATGAGTCAAGGTAGATACTTTATGTCCCTAGTAGACAGTTCAAGAACTTTTTCAAAATATGATCTGAATCAGAAGAGTGAAAGATTTCTTTTTAGACACTTCGGTTTGTGGAGAACTGTGCGGAAATGTATCTCTAAAGAGTCCCTTGGAGAAGCCAAGTCTTTCCCTTTGAAAAACTCTTAACCCTTATCACTTTATGGTTTCTCATGAGCTTTAAAACATCTTCACACATTCTTAGAAACTCAAACTCGTTAAGGTCTGCTGATGTCACTGAGTCACTAGTGACTGTGGTGTGTTAAATCTCTCTCAAGCTAGGGCCAGTTTTCTTTAATTAGTTAGCTCCAGTTATAGAGTTTTTGGTCTGTCTGAGTTGTCACTATCTGAAGCGTGAACACTTTTAATAATCCCACACACTGCAGTGCATATTTGCTAGGTATACAGTTTAATCTTTTTTTTTGAGATCAGAAATGTAACATTTGTTTATTTTTTTCCTAAATCAAATTAAATTTGTTTGTGAAATGAAAGTTATCAATCTAGGAGGAATTTCTTCCTGAACTCAGGATGATCTTTTTTTTTTTTAATGTTATTTGGAAGACTTACAAGGTGGCTGGGATGAAGAAAATACTCATTTACACTTATCTCATTCTCAATATTCAAGTTCATCTAAACATGGGTACTACTAAATAATTTTGAGTCTTAATATTTCCACCACATAGACATGTTTTTCTGATTAAGTGAACTCTTCAAAATTCTATGAATGATGACAGCAATATGCTTTATTTAGGAACCGAATCCTCAATAAACATACTTTATGCTGAAGTTTTGGAAGATCTTTTCTTCAGAAAGGAAACGCAGACCCAGTGTAGCCTCTGTAACCCAGACGTTATCTGTTTTGAAAGTTTCTTATTTCCCATTTCTCTTAAGAGTGAAAAGGAAGAAAAGATGAGTACCAGGTAACAAGATACGGTGTGGGTGGGGGGTGTGGAGAAGGATGGGGTCAAAGGTGGGGAGGAAGGGGCAGGAGGGACTCTTACATGGGTAGAAGACACTGAAGAAAATCTTCCCACGTGAATCCTGAGTCTGAGCACAGTTGCCATTCTAGTTCAGTGACTTTCAGAACATTCTTTCTGTTTAGACCACAGCCACACCGTTCTTCCAAATGGAAGTCAATCTGCAAAATACACACTTCAGATCACTGCTTGTTTAGAATATGTTTCCTGGCAAGGCCCCTGCTTCTCAGTGGCCAGCCTTTGTCCCCTCTTGAATACTCTTCTCAGGGTAGCTTTTACACACTGTGACTTTCATTTAAAACACCTGTCTTTAAAAAGCAGGTATCTCTGAGTACGTTAAATAAAATAACATTATTTCCCCCTTTAAAATTCTTATGTGTATTATTTTAAAAAATCACACTGAGTTAAGTGAAAATGACCTTACAATGAAGAACTCATTTTTATTTTCTGAATCAAAGAGTTTTTCCTTCAGCTTGGTCTCAGATAGCACCCATCATATCAAGAGAGCATTACCAACTCCTTCTAAGATTTATACAAAGCTACCTGACCACTAAAAATATGTGTACTTAGGAAATTTCCAACTTTTTCTTAACATAGCTCCTTCAGAGCAATTCAACTAAGTGTGTTCTTAAAGAAAAATCATAATCACATTATTTATAAAACAACACCAAATTATTTGATTTGAATCTAGATCTCTAAAATAATTTATTTTATTTATACTTGAAAAATTAAAGCAATGCTGATATTATCAAGTTGATCACATTATTACTTCTAAACTCAAGTTGTATTCATACTTTAGGTTAACGGTTTTAATTTTATTGAGGATGAGTACCACAAATCCCTTGTAATTCCATTTCTAACTAAAACAGAATAAACACTTTGGAAATTAAAATACCTGTCATAAAAGAGCACATGAAGTTCCTAAAAGATGCTGGACGGTTAGTATATTAAAATACAAATGAGAAAAAATCAACTGACCAACAAGAGAAAATTAAAATTAAAAGTTAAATCAAATTCAGAAAACTATGATACAGAGTTATGTTTCATAATACATAAGCTTTATGTAGATTTATTCATCAAATTTTATCTTTTACTTATGTGTGTGAGTATGGTTCTCCTTGGTACTCTGAGCAGCAAGCACACATTTCCATCAAATTTCTTTCCTAGGCCATATGTTTCCTATCCCGCCCAGCACCCCTTTAATGGAATAAGGGTCTACTGCCAATCCAAGGGTGTTACTGTTGGTCAAAAATTTGAACAGCAATCTGATAATTACAAATAACCTCACTTCTCATTCTGAAAAAGGGATTTGCAGGTTTTTTGTTTTGTTTTGTGTTTTAAATCTGTCTGGCTTCTTATGTTTAGATTTCCCATGCTAAACAAGGCTGTGGCAGCATTCTACTTATTTTTCTTGCCATGACCAAATGCCCAAAACAAAACAAAACAAAAAACCCTCAAGAGGGAAGGTTTTTTTCTGGTTTAAGTCAATGTGGTAGCTCACCATGCAGGATGTGATGGAAATCCAGCTCAGGCCTGTGGCGTTGGGAGCTGGAAGCTGCTTGCTGACCCTCCACATGTGGAGAAGCAGAGCAAGCAGAGACAGAAGAGCCAAGTTATACTCAAAGCCTGCTTCTCCAACGTCTCAAATATCAACCCATGTCAGTTAGGACCCAATTTCCAAAGGTTCTAAAACCTCCCGACACAGCACCATCCTCTCAGGACATAGACGCATACACAAGGGTTTGCCTCAAAATCTAACAAATAGCTTGAATTCTAGTGTTTGTGTCCCTTATACTTAGCATGTTTGTCTACAGTTTCTCTGTGCTGCCTCCCACACCTCACACTGTTGTCTCACAGGGGGCAGGGGGGAGTTCTGATAGCCAGTGTCTGTAGAAATAACTTACTTCCCACATTGACAACAGACAGTGATTGGCAATTCTGATTAACTCAGTCATCGAGTTGCACTTTCCTAGCTGCTGGACTTGCTGTCTTCCCCAGCATCTATTTCTTAGGTGGTTTCTATTCATCTCACTACATAAAAATAGTTATATGACCTGTCCTGATTGTGTATTAATATAACATACTCTTTCAAGAAGGTAGAGAAGGTACTGATGTTATCGCCTCCTAAGTGAAAACTACAATATCGGATTTAATAACCCAGTCTTCAAGACATATGGCAAAATTCCAGAAACGTGGTTTTATTCTCCACTGTATTTCCCCATAAAGCTTTATATAACCTATTGACTTTATAGCGCACATTCACTGTGCCCTTGCTGTAATCAATGTAAGTACTCAAACAAATGATTATTCAGGGGCTGATTAAATGACATTTCCTCTTTAAAGCTTTTCTTAATGCAACACTAGGGGAGATTTTTTTTCTTTTCTATATATTTCAGAAACATTCTAAATCCTCTCGCACAGCAAGAACAGCTCTTAGTTTGAATCATGATTATTTATGTATGTGTTTGCAACCCATGGTAGAAGTCTTCTGTAGTTAATTCATTAAAATATCCGAGGCTCACCAAGCAGAGTAGGTACTCAATAAACACATGCTGGGAACATAATTTTTCCCACTGAATTTTTAAAACCATTGAGCAAAAATTTGGTTAGAAAGCTTTCACTTTTAAATCTCGGGTCTGTTAATATCTGCTTAAAATGTCATCCTAAATCACTTTAAGAAAAAAGGTTTTATGCCAACCAATTGCCATTAAAGAGACACCACACAACTAATCTTCTTAGGGTGTGAAAATTACCAAGGTTCATCTAAGAGTCATGGCTTTCCTTCTCTACTTCAGTCCCAAAAGAGCCTTGGTCTGTATGGGACACAGAGACAGATTCCTACTTGTAGTGAGAAACAGGATCTGGACAGAGCAAATGCCTTCACCTGCTTAGAACATGCTTGCATACTTTGATATTTACTTATTCATACATTCAACAATGTTCTCCAAAATTTCTGAAGACATTCCACCTTTCTCCATTCTGGCCTCTTTAGGGATCAAATTGTATCATCTTATTGTATTGCCTTATACATCGGGAACCATACTAATCAATAAGTGGGAACTGGCTGTGTCTATAAAGATCAGTGACCATCTGCTCTTAAATCACGAAGAAAATGACTCTACAAATACATGCTGTTATGGTGTCATTGGTAAATCAGACTCATGGTACGCACACAGTTAAGGACAGATTGTATCCATAATATAGATGGAAATCAGGTTGTCGATGGCTGTGTTTCTGATTATATTTTAACGTGGCATCTCTGCTCCCATTTTAATTATTAAATGTTTTAAAAGAATTGATATCAGTTGATGTTTTCTCATATGCAATAAGTCATAAAATGTGAAACTTTCTAGGTTTTGAATTTGTTCCCACATTTAGATATGTGACAAGCATTCTCCTTTGTAAAGTAAAAACCAAACAATAAACAAACAAAACCAGCAAATTAAGCAGGAGGTGACAGGAGGTAAGGGAGAGTCATGTTTGTTATTGACAATGCTTAGCTGATCTTTAGATTCAGAAAATGTCCATAGATTTATAACAACAGGAAAGAGTTAAGTGCTTGCCAACAAATTAAGGTATTTCAAGGATGTGATATTGGTGTGATAAATATTTAGTCATAGACTGGAAACCCACATGTTACAATGAGACATAGCACCTGTGTTAATTAGCTTAGGTAATCATTTGTGATGTGTATGCATGCTAAATCTCAATCTATATAATTTTATTTTTTAATCTCTATTATTGTGGAATTATAAAGCATATGATACATTCTAAGCACACACACTACTCTTAAATAAAAATATTTATGTAATCACAAGATAATAGATCAAGTTCTATTCATAGAAAGAGAAAGTTATTCTTACCAAATTAATTTTTAATTTGTATTGTTTTATAAGCTGTTCCAATATCAGGTATACTATGCAAACTAAACTTGTAATGTTAAATCATTTTAATTCATCTTAAATTTCATAAGTCTGTGAGGAAGGACTTAGTGTGGCTGCTTTTTCAGTCTTACTTAGAAAGGAGAACAAAATAATCACGGGGGTAGAGGGAGGGAGTGAATTGGGAAGGAGAGAGGAAAGGCAGGGAAATGGGAGACAGGATCAGGTGTGGGAGGAGACAGGGAGATGTATAGAGGGTCAGGAAATTGAGCAGAGGTGTATAGCAGTAGGGGATGAGGAATTGGGGATATCTGCAGAAAGTTCCAGTTGCCAGGAAAGCAAGAGGTTCCCAGGACCCAGTGGGAGATAACATTAGCTGAAATACCCAATAGAGGGGAGAGAGAACCTGTTGAGACCATATCCAGAGGTTAGACATGGCCTCCGGTTGAGGGAAGGAGCCACCCACCCATCTCAAAAATATTAACCCAGAATTGCTCCTGTCTAAAGGAAATGCAAAGACAAAGTGTGGAGCAGAGACTGAAGGAAAGGCCATTCAGAGACTACCTCACCTGGGGATCCATCCCATAGGGAGACACCAAACCCAGTCACTATTGCTTATGCCAAGAAAGCTTGTTGACAGGAGCCTGATATATCTGTCCCTGAGAGGCAGTGCCAGAGCCTGACCAATAGAGATGTGGATGCTTACAGCCAACCATCGGACTGCGTACAGGCACTTCAAATTCAGGAGTTAAGGGTAGGACTGAAGGAGCTGAAGGGTTTGCAACCCCATAGGAAGAACAACAGTATCAACCAACCAGAACCCCAAAGCTCCCATGGACTAAATCACCAACCAAAGAGTACACATGGAGGGACCTATGGCTCCAGCTGTACATGTAGCAGAGGATGGCGTTGTCAGGCATCAGTGGGAGGGGAGGCCCTTAGTCCTGTGGAGGTTTGATGCCCTAATGTAGGGGGATACTAGGGCAGTGAAGCAGGAGTAGGTGGACTGGTGGAGGAGCACCCCTCATAGAAGCAGGGGGAAGTGAAATGGGATAGGGTATTTGTGAAGGGAAAACCAGAAAGGGGGATAACATTTGAAATGTAAACAAATAATAATAAAAAAGGTTAGGGGTTAACTGATGTAGCTGGAATGGGGAAGGAGAAAGGAAACTATTGGGACTTTTCTGTAATCATGAGGGTTTTTTTTAATGCTAATCTTATGATTTCTTTAAATAAAATATCCAATGATACCACTGCTCTGGTGAGCAGGACTGTGATTTGTGTAAATAAAGTGACCAAGCTTGTTGGGGCCCCTTGCTTGAAAGTCAAAATATCATTTTCAAATCAAGCCAAGATTCAGATCATATAATATTTCAAAATCTACTTAATTAACTTTTGTTACCTTATATAGGGTCACAATAAATTACTACGAGTAGAAATATATATATATATATATATGAAGGAAATATATATGAAGGAAAAAATTCTCTTTGTATTACAGGATACAGCACTTTTATTTTTGAGTTAAGCACATTTATACTAAAAGTTTCAGAAATGCTTTTCTCTTCTGCTGTTCAGATAAGATATAGAGGAAATAGTATTTCCACAGAGGCCTCAAAAGAATAAAAGTATAACTCATATAGCAATGCCTTTCCACCCCTCCAAAGGGTAGATATCTCTGAGTGGTCCTAGGGGCCGGGGATCCCCTTCCAGCAGGGTGTTTGGGTGAAGTGAGACCTCTTCATTTTAGCACTCAGCATTGCAGTTGCTTTGTGGGGTTTTCCCTTCAGTGTCATTTTGCTGCTGTCCTTCAAAAATAAGGAAAAGAGTGTAAAAGACTAGATTTGCATCAGCACTGGGAAGTCCTATGGAAAAAGAGATGATGGCTGTGTCAGGGCAGTGGTTTGGAGGGTGGAAACACCATTACTGGGATACTTCATTGAGCAGCTTCTAATCTGCAGCACCCAGAATTTAGGTCATCGACAGGCATCCCCACATCTGATATTTAGAGAGAGAGCACAGCTGATGCCATTGGATCATTCACAGGCAATAGAAAGGGTGCTCTCATAGGATCATAATTCAACCCACTGAACCCCAATATCATAAACATGTGAGCGTGAATCAGCAGATTAGGTAGAACACATATTTGCATCCCACAGAAATGAAGGGAAGGGCTGTAGACTGTCTTTGGCTGGGATGGGATGGAGTTATGATCTCCTAGTACTGGACTCAAAGCACATCTGGAAGTTGAGTGTGTGTGACCCAAGAAGGGACTCTGAAGCTTTCTCCTGGTTTGTGAAAGTGTCTACTGTTCTTCAAAGGGACATTTCTCTTCTCTTCCCTGTCTCCTCCCATCCAAAGATCATGTGACTTAAATAATCCACCGACGTGTGCTGAAGGAATACGTCTAGAATAGTTTCTGACTTTGACAACCTTATGACTTGTCCATGGATCATAACCATGGGGAATAATGTATTCCGGTATTCAGAGGTTTCCCAGGTTTGTACACCCAATACATACCAACCACATTTGAACTGTTTTCTGTGACTACTGAAAGCTGTTCATTCGGCTCACATTTGGAACACATAACAGTAATAGATTATTTAAAGAAGTTATCTTAACCTTTTAGAAAAATAAAAAAGTGTACAATATTTGATGTTTACATATACTTGTGAAAATGCGATATAATTAATGTAGATATATTATGTAAGAGTTTATAAATCTATTATACTGTACCCATTATTCGTGAGTGTAATCATAAAAATAAACCTACCAGGAAGTCATTTTTTATTTAAGTTAAAAAAAATCAACAACTTTCAACTCTCTATGAACTCATTTAACTCATGTCTTTTGCTCAGAAATGAACCCTTACTGTGAACCTATGTCTTTGTAGAATATAACAGCATTTTTTTCACTACTGACCCTGTGTGTGTTTTTCCAGCAATGTTGGAACAATATATTTTCACCATTGTTTAAATTTCATCAAAGTGGTATCATAATATGCACAGTCCTTTGTGACTTTCCTTTTATTAGCCCAACATGAACAGCCATCAAAATTCATTCAGATTGATGTGAAAAATATAGCTCATTATGTTTTCATTTCTGTAGACCGTCCTATATGACTCTATTCCAATGTATCTATACAATTTCCTTATGAATGATAAGCAGGCTACATTTGATTTTGAGTGTTTTGAATGATGCTGATGGAAACAACCCCATGATTTCCTGCTAATTCAAAATCAAAACTTCCTCTAAAGCATGTATCTAGAAAGACAATCACTGCTTACAAGACCATAACAAATTGTGCAAACTGATTTTAAAGTTGTCCATGCAAGCTTGACTATTAACCAAGAGTGTTCTGCCTAAGCCATAATTATATTTGATTTTGTCTAAATTTTTTATCAGTTTTAAGGTTAATAGTTAGTTTGCTCACCCTTAACTTGGGTTTTGTTTCCAGAAAGACCATTTAAAGATTGGTGTTGCCTATTAACATTTCTTTTTACATTTAATATCTACTGAAGTAGATATTGCTTTTATCCAATCATATTCTTCTTTTCTGAGTCCTTTATGTAAGTATTATAAATACTAACTTTTTCTCATGCTTTGTGTATTTCAAATGATTCCCAGTCTTTAGCTTATTTTCTATTAACAAATGCCTGTAGGATGATGTCATTATACAGGTGAAGGCAGGTATAGGATAAAACGAGGCCTGTCATTGGATGAGAAAGAAGGATGGGCAGCAGAAAAGTTTTAGAGAGTAGGAGGGGACTGGAGGGAGAGGGGAAGCAGCCAAGAGAACATGGAGGCTGATGTTAAGATTTGTCTCTGAATATTTATAGGTTGTTATGAATATTTTTAAGGGATGGATGTGTATTGGGCTTTGTATGTCTAGGTGGGCAATTATATATTATCAATTGGATCAGAGGTTATTGTTTTGTATGTTCTTTCATGTGGTGATTTAATTGAATTCAAGAGAGTATGTGGTGGCTGAAGACACTAGGCCACCATTGAATTGGGATTTGTATGTCTGGCATGGTGGCAACCTGCTTTTGGAACTAGATGGGTAGAGAGATCATTTCCAGTCTCAGGGAGTAGCCATTGGCAGTGTGATACAGGATGAATTAAAGTGGGTGAGACGCTTTGCTGACTGAGATGATGTGTAACAGATGTCTTAGGCAGTGCCAGATCTAGTGCGCGATAAAAGACAGCATCTTTTATAATTTTACAGCAACAAATGCTAACAGTGTTCTCTAAATCTGAGAATGATATTTCATTACAAATTACATCTTCTTTGAGGTAACAGTAGGTGCTGCCATTGGATGTGAACTGTTATAGTTTGCTTTTAATTTTCAATTAACTGTGTTATCTGTATTTAGAGTCAGGTGTTTATAATACAGGGATTTCAACATCTAGTTAAATTAAATTCAAAAAATGAAGCATAAACAGCTGATATGTGCAAATGGATTTAGACTCTATCCTCACACAGGATTTATGGTTAAATATTTGGGATTATAGTAGTTTGGGATACATAAGCCTTCTTCGCAGTTCCTTCAAGTAATTAAAAGATACATGTTTGCTGATTGTGTTATATAACTGGTTATTATATAGAGTCAAATATTTTTAATTATTTCTAAAAATAAAATCGGTGTGTAGAATTTACATTTTTCTGTATCCTTTATTGGCATTTGTGAACATGAAAATCAAATTGGACTGTAATGTCTCAGTTCATCTTCTGTGATTAAAGTGAAGTGAATTATTCTGAAAATATCCTAGACATTGTCCAAAGAACTGGGTAAATGTACAAAGTGTAAAGTATACTTCTCTCCATGAAATACAATCGTGGAACATACATGGTTTTTAGAAAATACCTCTAGGCATTTTGTGGTAAGTGTGTGTGTGTGTGTGTGTGTGTGTGTGTGTGTGTGTGTGTGTGTGTGTTTATGAAACAGACCATGTGGTGGGACGAACAGAAAAGGCTGAAGGTGTCAATTCCTGGTATGGCCCCTGAGTTTCCAGGCTGGGAACAGGACAAGTGGAAGATGAAGAAAGCTTTTCATGGGTCTGTTTCCTCCCTTCCCTGCTGACAAGATGTCTCTCTATTTGTTGGAGAAGGAAGACATTCTGTAGGACCATAGCCTCCCGAGGCCTGCAGCAATGCAGTCAAGGTATTAGTGGACTTTAGCAGGTAATTAAGTTGCCAAGAATCACCCTGCCAAAAATAAAGCTAAGTACAGAGCTAAGAGCAAATGAAAACACAAGAGGAGCTCAGTAGAGCAGCAGCACCAGAGATCCGCAGGACATGTCGCAGACTTCCTTTTTGGTCAGCCTTTGGAAACCAAGGCTAAGAGGCCATGCATTGCCCTCCTGTAACTTACAGAACTAGATGCTGGCAAGCTTTTCAACAATGTGCATGTAATGGTGTTGGGGTCCTAACTGTCAGCTTTGTCAGCTGTCCCTTCAGTGGCTGAGGGACAGGGCTTGTTTTATCCAGACAAGTCAGTGTAGACAGTCATACATGGAATAATGGGTCACATTGACTCTGGGGAAGCTTTACTAATCCTGGGTGCACTGAGGCTGACTGATCCCTCTTGTGAGTGACATTCTTTGAGAAATTGGTTAAATTAATATTTTACAGGAAACAATAAAGAGCTTATTGAGGTTGAACCATTGCATGTGAGGATGAAAAATTCTCCATCCCCGGTGTGCAGTGTGGGGTATCCCACCCGTCAAACTGTGGGTTCACTGTGGGGCGTTCCACCTGTCTCACTGTGGGTGCAGTGTGGGACATCCTACCCGTTACACTATGGCATCTTCTGGAACATAGATTTGTCTCACCTTTGTTAGAATGTTTGCATTCTTTCTGATTTCCCTAGATTAAGTTCTGATTTATTCTTCTCTCACATATTGCATCCTGACCGTGGTTTCCCTTTCATCCACCCCTCCCAGTTAGCCTCCTCCCCCTCATCCAGATCCTTTCCGTCTCTTTTTCCCTTCAAAAAAAGAGTAGACCTCCCAGTGATATCAACTGAACACAGCGTAAGAATTTACAATATGACTAGGCACAAATCCTCATATGGAGACTGGATAAGGTAACCCAGTAGGAGGAATGGGGTCCTACCAGCAGGCAAAGCAGAGGCAGCCTGACTCCCACTGTTAGTAGTCCCACAAAAGCCAAGCTAACAACCACAACATATGTGCAGTCCTCGTGCAGACCCATGCAGGCTCTGCGATTGTTGCTTCAGTCAGTCTTTGTGATTCCCTCTGAGCCCTGCTTAGTCGATTCTGTGTTTTGATGTCCTTGACCCCTCTGGCTCCTGTTTGCTTTCTAAGCTCAACAATTTGAAGAGTCAGTTTGTTTCTCAGTCTTCGGGGTCTAATGTCCACCTTCTCTAGAAGACAAATATTGGGCTTCTCACTAAGATTAAATCATAACCTCAAGTAGATATTAGACATCCCAGAATATCTAGTGATATTCTAGGGATGGTGCATGTATCAATATTTTTAATCCTGCCTTAACATTTTATTACGTAATCTTCTCTAGTGGTTTTTTAAAAAAAATGTATGTCTGTTTCTCACTTATCTTCATCTTTGTGATTTTTTTTTTTCATTTTAGTTATTCAAAAGCATTTACTGAGCACCCTGGAAGGTGATGGATGTGCTTCTATATGCACCAGTCAACAAAGCTATACAGTATCTTATCATGTGTTCTGTGGCCGGCTGGTGATGATCCATTTAAATTGGTCATTAAGGGCAATGAACAGGGGAAGACACTGGACCAACGAGACTTTGGTTGCCCATGTGCAGGACTTCCGGAATCCTTAGCACTCTGAGCATGCCCAGGAAAGCTGGACCAGACCCACGACAGTAGCAACCTTGGAAATCTGATGTGTCTGTCTGTTAGTGTTCAGACACAAAAGGAAAGGGAATCCTTTAGGTGTCTCCTCTCCTTCTCTTTGAAGACCCCTGGACACCTTAGTGGCACATTCTCTTGTTCCCTAGGATTTATGGTTATTGTCACATACAATCTCTTTGCAAAAAAAATATTTTAGTTGTGAAGGAGATTTTTTTTTTACCTTTAATCTTATACCTTTACTAACTTGACTTTTGGTCTTGCAATTCCTTGCTGGTGTTTCTTTCTAACTCCACCGTTATGTTCAAAGCTGATAGGCAAATGGCAAAGGGTTTTTACCTGCTTTTTGTTTGAAACCTTTGCAGGAAATCATTTTTCAACACCAGTCATCCTGTTGTATTTCTTTAAGTTGGAAAGCCTATCCTAAAAGAATTAAAGGTTTAACTTGCGTATGACTGTTTAATCCCAAATCTAGTAAATTTGTACGCACCGTTCCTTGTCATCGCAGATTTATGATGAACTGGAATGTCAACTTATCGTGCCGTCATAGCATAGGCAAGTCAGTTCTAAGTCAAAACGCCAAAGGAGGAGACAGTACTTGCATACAGATCAAGGAATGGAGATAGAGCAGACTGAGAGATTCTTATGAGTAAAGCAATAGTGATGGTGCTTTTGTGTTTCTAGATGAGAGGTAATGAAGAATGTCTCCCAACAGCACGTTAGCGTAAGTGATTTGCTGTTTATTTAAGGGCTCCTTCATAAAACAGTGCATTTTACTACCTACTGGTTTGCTCAGCTGCCTTCCCTGAGTACACACATAGCTCCTAGTAGATGGGAACAAAGAAAGAACCATCACTGATCCTCATGTACCCTATCTCCTCAACCTCATATATTTATGTCAGACCAGGGTGAGAAGATCTCCAATGTGGCCATTATGGGGACCAGGACTGAATTGCTCTTTTCTTGCGGTACCTGGCCTGTTGGAATTCTCCTCCCCTATCCCTTCCTCCTGGGTCACCTCAGGCTTTATGCATGAGCACATGCTAGTAGGTGCCAGAGTGAACAAAATCCATGCCTTTAGTTCCTCTCTGAAGCGCGAACAGAGACACTAGAAGGCTGTCTATGAAAAATAAAGCCTAACACATGACAAAATGGCCATGGTCTTTAAAGCAATTCACAACAATCTCAGTGTCTCAGACGTACACAGTGTTTCTATCTGGTGAACTGGGCCCCATACCTCTCTAGTCAGTCATTTTTGTACATGAGTTTTTCTCATTAGTCAATGAGATTATTTAAGAAATAGAGGAAGGTAATAAATGGCCAATAATGGTAATAAATAATGAAAGGGATTGGTTAGATGCAAAATTTTAAAATAAACGGTTTTAATTATTTTCCCTCATTGTACCTAGAAAAGTATTTGTGATCCAGTAAGTACCTGGTCTGGATAAATCGTGTTAGAGTGTGGTAATGAATTGCTAGCAGTGACTATGCATTTTGTGGGTAGAACCTTACTCACACATTGTACTGTACGGTTGTTGTCATGCTCCAATCCTTTGGTCTCTAACTTATCAATTGGTATTTGCTCTTGGTGGGGTTTCAGTGAGGAGCCCTATGAACCCACAGGTTTGTCTTGAGGACTTGGAAGATTCTTTTTTTCTTTCCTCCAGGAGAATATGCCTCAATATAAGGAAAGGACTCCACCATAGAGTTACTAATGATTGCACTCATGTCTGCACTTAATGTTGAGCACACAGACATGCATCTACTACAAAGTACTGTATGTCAAAATACAATCCAGGAAAACATGTGTCTTTATTACCTATTGTTAAGCACCAATACATAGATAAAATGTAATTTCTCTCATTTTTTCTTTGTTTGCTTTTAGACAGGAACTCACTGTGTAGTTCTGGCTGGCCTGTATCATTATGTAGATGAAGCCGGCCATTTCTCTTTTGTCTGCCAAGAGCTAGGATTAAATGTGTGTGCCATCACACCCAGATAACATATAATTTTAATGGCTAAAGAATATCAAAGTGTGGATGCTAGAATTTTAATTATAATTCCTCATAGGTAAAAATATTTTCATCAATAATAAAAATTTTACTTTTGCGTTTGCTAGACATTTGTATTTTTGGCATGAACTGGGTCTATGTTTTGTTCACTTTTTAATCAATGGTTTCATTTTTAATAGATAAATAAGAATTTTGACATACTAGATATAATAAAACTATAAAATAAAACTATATATTTAGCACTTCCTCCAAATTTTTTTTTCAGAGTCTGTTTTACTTTTTAAATGTATGGGGCTACAGAGATGGCTCGGTGGCTATGAACACTATGCTAGATGGCCTGAGTACAGTTTTGGACACCCATTGTTGGGTGACTCAGAGCCACCTTTAATTCTAGCTTCAGGACAAGCATGTGTGTGTGTGTGTGTGTGTGTGTGTGTGTGTGTGTGTGTGTGTATGTATACACACTCATATATATACAGATACACATATATCCATATATGCATATATACATATGTACTTATACACATATACACATATATACATACATACACACATATATATACACACATCCATATATACATATATGCTATATACATATATATATAATATGCTACACACATACACATATACATATAAACATATACATATATATATGAACATAAATACCTATTTGGATAATGCATGTTTACTACATGCACATGCACATGCACACATGTACACATACACAAGTACATGTATATATACACATACACAAATACATATACATGTATATACATACATATAAAATATTAATGAATTCTTAAAATATTGAAAACCTGTGTATCTTATGAGCCAGCATTCTCAACAGAACGTTACAAAGTGTCCCACTTCTCCAAGCAACTTTGGACTTTAGCAGAGACCCCCTCCACCTTGCTCCAGCTCTTCTATGCTCTTGTCATAGTTTCCTCAACTATGCCTGATCAGTCATGCTCCTGCATCAGCCCTTGTTGCCTTTCTCTTTGCAACTGTGGATGTCAACTTGCACTGTTCTTTCAGTTGTCATGAGTATTATGGAGTCAGTCCACTTTACATTCCTACAGTATGTGGAGAGGAAGTCGAGAAACAGACCTGTGGCTCAGGTTCAGAAGGTGTTAGACAATCTCCTTGTTTTTCTTGCCTTTTTTTTTTATTAACTTGAGTATTTCTTATATACATTTCGAGTGTTATTCCCTTTCCCGGTTTCCGGGCAAACATCCCCCTGCCCCCTCCCCTTCCTTATGGGTGTTCCCCTCCCAACCCTCCCCCCATTGCCGCCCTCCCCCCAACAGTCTAGTTCACTGGGGGTTCAGTCTTAGCAGGACCCAGGGCTTCCCCTTCCACTGGTGCTCTTACTAGGATATTCATTGCTACCTATGGGGTCAGAGTCCAGGGTCAGTCCATGTATAGTCTTTAGGTAGTGGCTTAGTCCCTGGAAGCTCTGGTTGCTTGACATTGTTGTACTTTTGGGGTCTCGAGCCCCTTCAAGCTCTTCCAGTTCTTTCTCTGATTCCTTCAACGGGGGACCTATTCTCAGTTCAGTGGTTTGCTGCTGGCATTCGCCTCTGTATTTGCTGTATTCTGGCTCTGTCTCTCAGGAGCGATCTACATCCGGCTCCTGTCGGTCTGCACTTCTTTGCTTCATCCATCTTGTCTAATTGGGTGGCTGTATATATATGGGCCACATGTGGGGCAGGCTCTGAATGGGTGTTCCTTCAGTCTCTGTTTTAATCTTTGCCTCTCCCTTCCCTGCCAAGGGTATTCTTTTTCCTCATTTAAAGAAGGAGTGAAGCATTCACATTTTGATCATCCATCTTGAGTTTCGTTTGTTCTAGGGATCTAGGGTAATTCAAGCATTTGGGCTAATAGCCATTTATCAATGAGTGAATACCATGTGTGTTTTTCTGTGATTGGGTTAGCTCACTCAGGATGATATTTTCCAGTTCCAACCATTTGCCTACGAATTTCATAAACTCGTTGTTTTTGATAGCTGAGTAATACTCCATTGTGTAGATGTACCACATTTTCTGTATCCATTCCTCTGTTGAAGGGCATCTGGGTTCTTTCCAGTTTCTGGCTATTATAAATAAGGCTGCTATGAACATAGTGGAGCACGTGTCTCTTTTATATGTTGAGGCATCTTTTGGGTATATGCCCAAGAGAGGTATAGCTGGATCCTCAGGCAGTTCAATGTCCAATTTTCTGAGGAACCTCCAGACTGATTTCCAGAATGGTTTTACCAGTCTGCAATCCCACCAACAATGGAGGAGTGTTCCTCTTTCTCCACATCCTCGCCAGCATCTGCTGTCACCTGAGTTTTTGATCTTAGCCAATCGCACTGGTGTGAGGTGAAATCTCAGGGTTGTTTTGATTTGCATTTCCCTTATGACTAAAGATGTTGAACATTTCTTTAGGTGTTTCTCAGCCATTCGGCATTCCTCAGCTGTGAATTCTTTGTTTAGCTCTGAACCCCATTTTTTAATAGGGTTATTTGTTTCCCAGCGGTCTAACTTCTTGAGTTCTTTGTATATTTTGGATATAAGGCCTCTATCTGTTGTAGGATTGGTAAAGATCTTTTCCCAATCTGTTGGTTGCCGTTTTGTCCTAACAACAGCGTCCTTTGCCTTACAGAAGCTTTGCAGTTTTATGAGATCCCATTTGTCGATTCTTGATCTTAGAGCATAAGCCATTGGTGTTTTGTTCAGGAAATTTTTTCCAGTGCCCATGTGTTCCAGATGCTTCCCTAGTTTTTCTTCTATTAGTTTGAGTGTATCTGGTTTGATGTGGAGGTCCTTGATCCACTTGGACTTAAGCTTTGTACAGGGTGATAAGGATGGATCGATCTGCATTCTTCTACATGTTGCCCTCCAGTTGAACCAGCACCATTTGCTGAAAATGCTATCTTTTTTCCACTGGATGGTAGTGATTAAATGTTCTCTATTATTCTGATAAGGGATTTGGCAATTTGGAAATGAATGCCATCTTGTTCTATAAGTTCAGTGTCAGAAGAAGTGCTGCCTGCGTTTGTACAAAACAGAAAGTGCATCACACATGCGGTTGCCTCCGAGTAACAGTAACAACAGTTGAAAAGATGAATTGCACCAGGTGTTTACCAGAAAGGCTGACAGAAAACAGAAAACTTATGATGATGTCCACTGGCTCTCAGTCTGTTCTCTTCCTTACGTGAATTTCCAGGAGGTGGTAAAACATCCATTGAATTCTCTATGTATGCTATGCTTGTGTGCATGTCTTCAGGTTATGAGCAAGAGCCTAGTTTACTGGTTTAAATGTGGCTTAGACCTGCTTTATGGCCAGTTACTTGAGGTCCTTCATCTCTATCCAGATAGCAACTGGACTGGGTACAACGCTTTACTATGTCCCAGGTTCTTACAGTGAAGTGAGCCGTTTGATAAGACTGGCTCTACCATTGATTATATCCATGAAGTAAGCAAAGTGGTTGCTTTCAAATCTCCGAAGGCTATAAAGTGACTTTAGTTGGTCAGACCATGTCATCTGCAACAACTGCATGACGCACCATGCATGGATCAGTAATGCTGGTCCAAGGAATTCACCTTGACCTGTTTGTAAACACCATGAATGTCCCCAACAGTGGGGTGGCCGCCAGTCACTGTGCCTTTGCCAACCCGTAGGTAGGGAAACTCCCTCTCAGTGCAAACAAGGCCTGGACTTCCAAAAGACGACGATGAGCTGCCTCGTACAAATCTACCCACTACAGCTGGAGAGCAAGAATTCTACACTTAAAAATATTGTGCCTCCGTGACTAATTATGCTTTTGCAAACTTAGTAAAACATTACTGTTTATTTAAACTTGGGCTGCATTCGCTCTCCCTCCAGTGAATGGGAGCTATTCTGAAAACCACGCATAAACATCTATTTTGTGTAGAAACCAGCAATTAAGGACTTGTAATGAATTCTAGTCTTTTTCAATCTTTTTCAAAGAATACGACGGAACCACGGAAAATAAGATATGGGGATTCTTTTTTTTTTTTTTTTTTGGTTCTTTTTTTTTCGGAGCTGGGGACCGAACCCAGGGTCTTGCGCTTCCTAGGTAAGCGCTCTACCACTGAGCTAAATCCCCAGCCCCAGATATGGGGATTCTTTTAAAAACTGTCCTGTCTTTTTCTGTTGAGTTAAAAGAAAATAATTTATTTTTATATGCATTTTTCATTTTTAAATTCATTTTTCCCTTTGGAAATTGCAACCCAAGACTCTCTGGAAACACTGCACATATAATTATACAGCTCAAATATCTGTACTATTCTAGATCAGTGAAATTTTGGAGATATTTATATGCTGACACTGCAGCTGCATTGCAGATTTGCTTAATTCAAGGAGTATATGAAAACATTCCATAAATACTGGATATATTTTATCGTGTGTAACTGTAGCCACACAGTGTAAACTCCTGTAGAATTCAGGACATATTTGTGGTCATAAATGACAACATTTTGCTGATACATCAAGTAGCTTAGCTTCCTGTGAGTTAAGGCAAAGTCAAAGAATATGTGACTATCTATATTGCAAGGATCTTATTCATATAAAAGAAATCGGGGCCAAATGCAGAATAAGATGTGGTGCAGGCAATTACACCTGATAATTGCACTTGGAGAGGACTGGGTGTTCAGACACCAATCTACCTTGGCTCACAGGGGCTGAAACAGAAACACTGACCAGAGTGAAAGCATGGGACAGCCCAAGGCCCCTTACACGTATGTAATAGATGTACATATTGGTCTTCATGTGGTAGCCCTAACAACTAGAAACTCTTTCCCCTATCTGGTCTACACACAACGGAAGATGCTCCTAGTCTTCCTGCAATTTGATTTGCCAAGGCTGGTTGATATCCATGGTAGGAGAAAGGGAGGGGGATGGGAGAAGACAAGGTGAGGGGGAGGGGTTGGGAGGAGAGGAGGGTGGAAAAATTTGTAATCTCAGAATAAAATAAATAAATTAATTAATGAAAAAAGAAAGAACTATCCTCTTCTGGTGCTCAATGAAGGCCCCTGAAAAGGTCAGGTGGCCCCTAGAGTCTCCCATGGTGCTCTTCGGAGTGACGGGCCTTTTATCTCCTGCAGCTGTTGGTGCTTTTTTGATATACTGAATCATAAAGAATTCATAGAGCAAAGATAAGCAAACAGTTACAAGACAGGGGCTGACTGTAACCCCTGTATTCTCTCAGCATGGAGTATCTATCTTTGAATTTCAGGAGTGTGTAATGTTGAAGTGGGTTGGACTGGACTGGAATGCCGTACCAGACTAGAACCCCACACTGGACTGGAATGCTGTATCTGACTGGAACACCAAATTGGACCGAAACCACACCAGACTGGAATGTTGCATCAGTTTCAAGACAACTATTGAGGTGTCACCATATCACATACTGCCGATCTATATAAAAATACAAAACCAAATCAACAAATGAACAAAAGCAATGAAAGGCAAATGCTTATCCGTATTCCTGGAAAGCCAGGATAATGGCAGACACACACACCATCCCCTGTGTTATTAGAACATGTATGCCTTTTGGCAAAGGCAGCAACTCTGAGTTATTCTTATATGAGCAGGACACTGGTGTCTATGTTATGTCTTATAATTGTTGTAGCTAAGTTCACAGGGGCTACAGAATTTACATAAGATCATTTTGCCTTTAATAACCACTCTGTACAGGCGAATGCCAGCAGCAAACCACTGAACTGAGAATAGGACCCCCGTTGAAGGAATCAGAGAAAGAACTGGAAGAGCTTGAAGGGGCTCGAGACCCCAAATGTACAACAATGCCAAGCAACCAGAGCTTCCAGGGACTAAGCCACTACCTAAAGACTATTCATGGACTGACCCTGGACTCTGACCTCATAGGTAGCAATGAATATCCTAGTAAGAGCACCAGTGGAAGGGGAAGCCCTGGGTCCTGCTAAGACTGAACCCCCAGTGAACTAGACTGTTGGGGGGAGGGCGGCAATGGGGGGAGGGTGGGGAGGGGAACACCCATAAAGAAGGGGAGGGGGGAGGGGGATGTTTGCCCGGAAACCGGGAAAGGGAATAACACTCGAAATGTATATAAGAAATACTCAAGTTAATAAAAAAAAAAAATAACCACTCTGTACATATTGCCGAATCTGAGGGTAATTCTTTCTGGGTATCTTCTATCTAGATTTGGTGCGTTAAACCTTCTGGATTTTTAGCACACCACTGTAATGCCACTGATGCACCGAGACAGAGAAAATAGCAAAATAACACTGATTTGCCTCCCATTTTGATAAAAATATTATTTTTTAGCTGCTAGTGATAGACAAACTTAGAAGATTAAGGCTAAGTGTGTGTGTGTGTGTGTGTGTGTGTGTGTGTGTGTGTGTGTGTGTGTGTGTGTATCTGCTGTCTGTCTGTGTCCATGTGTACTGAGGACAAACTGCAGCTCTTCAAACAGCGATGAAGGTGGCAGGGACAAACTAAGCAGGGACACCCTGAGACCAGAGCAGGTGTGGCACTGTGGGAAGCACAGAGTCTGCATAGGTAAAGGGGTCCTTAATTCTGGGAAATCAGTTACACTAAGTACAAATCTCAGAGAAGGAAATGGTCAGGCAAACCTAGAGCAAAAAGTCACGTGCCAAAGACAGGCTTCCTTTTGACTAAGTGAACTCTGAAGCCCAAGATCTCCTTCAAATACATGAGACAAGACCATGCGAAGGTGTGACTTTGAAGAAGCTACCATCCGAGTGACAGGGTGACGTGAACCAATATTAGGAGGTACAACACAGTGTAAATGTCCTGTGCTATCATAAAACAAACAAATGAAACAAAGAATGGTGCCCACTGTGAAACAGCCACCACTATGAATTGAATACATCTTAAAGATTATCATTATGTATAAAATTTTATATAACATGCACAATCATTTCAATGTGTGTATGCATAAGTACATGCATTTTGTATTATGTGCTTTCATTTTCAAGGAGCTCTTTTTAATTGCTAAATACAGAATAGCATGCCACTGAGCTCATTCGTGCAGGTGTCATTTTATTCAACCTATCTTTAAAGCAAATAATGCTATATCTACGTACCTCTTAGGTTGGGCAATATAGGATGATGTAATATTTACCTGATGCATTCGTTAGTAAAACATAGCCTACTTTTTGATAAATCTGGGTAGATTAAATGCTTCGTCTCCACACTCAGTTTTCTTCTGAGGAATGCTGTGTGACAGGAAGGGAGCTATTGGCTCGTTCAGAAAGAGTGTGAAGATCGGCTCCAGAGAAACAAGCCTTGAGAACTGCAGCCTAGTCGGGTGTTGCTAAGGCAACCGCTGCTTGATAATAGTGTAGTGATAGGAGAGAAAAGTCAATCTGAGGAACAATGCCTCTCAAAACCCAGAGAAGAAACAAAGCCCAGAGAACCCTGATGCAGGAGAAACTGTGCGGTGGCCATCGGCTGCATACTTTTTGGGTAGTAGAGTGGTGGAGGGAATCCAACAGGGGAGAAGCCTGTAGAATTCCGGGCATGTTTGCTGTCTTTGCAATCCCACAGCCTTAAATTCTCAACACTAATCCATAGTTTTCTTAAAGGATAGTCTCTGAGGCCTATCTCCAGACCCTTACAGCTCGTTCCAGGCGTTCTCATTCATATCACTGCAAAGGGCCAGAGTCACATGATGCTAGCGCGTGCAGGTTCATGTAATCAGACATGTGCATGGAAGTTCTAAGGCTGACCCAGGACATCTTCCTAGGTCACCTTCCGCCTCATTCACAGAGTCACGGTCTGTCTATTGGTTGAACCCAGAGCTTACCAACAAGGCCAGGACAGTTACTTATCTTGATCTAAGTCTCCTTGCCTGAGATTTTCCGGCTCTTGTGCACAGTATTTATTTAGGTAGTTCTGGAATTCTGACCTCTGCACCTCATGGCTGCCAGATAAGTACTTAATTGACTGAGCCCATGCACGATACTTTTTGAGACAGGGGACTGGCAGTTTTACTGGCCTCGCTGCCCAGCAAGCTCCAGGGATCCTCCTGTCTCTGCCTCCCAAGTATGGAGGTTACAAGCAGACATCATCACACTTGGTTTTATGTGGGTTCTGGGGATCAAACCAAAATCCTCAGGCCTGCTATGTAAACACTTTATTGTGTGCCCCACCCACCCAGAGCCCAGATTATTTCTCTTTAAGGACTCAGTAAGCATCTTTGAGGCTGGTTTGCAAACAAGGACTAGTCCCAAGGTAACAGCAAGCGGCAGATGTTCACCTGAAGAGAGAGGCTCCTGGGAGTTGTAGTTTACTGTTAGCAATATAACAGGTGCTGCAGGTTCATTTGACTGGTGAATCGAAGCCATTAGTAAGAGAAAGGCATGAAATGGATGGAGACGGCTACTTTAAACGCTCCATTAGCCCAGTGAGTTGGGTAATCTTTTCACCTTTCTAATGACGAGGATGAGGGTTCTAAGGATTAAATCCTGCACGTCTTCATCGGCGAACACCAGTAACTGGGAAGGATCCTGAGTTAACCTTTGCCCTCTACCTGTACAGGCTACACTTCCTAAAATCCAAAGATACATATGCAGAACGATTTGTTCCTATTTTTTTGGATCATTTCTACATCATTATGGTATTGTTGGCTTTTCGAGCTTTAGATATCGTTTTGCAAGAACTGGCTCCCTGACAGGAGAGGTCTCATTATCCTAGTTGGATCTGGATAAAAGAACTGATGCCTTTTCTCCAACCCAGCCATTTTAATTTGGCTGCTGACCTGCTACAAATCACCCCACAAATGAGTAGAAAGCACAAAACCGTATGCAGACACTTGGGTTTAGTTCAAACAGACATTTCCCACACAGATTCCTTAACTGTCAGTGCTGCATTTGGAAATCCCATTTGTTAGAACCATGCTAGGGGAAGCCTCCTGTCAGCTTTACTGTATGACAGACTGGCTTTCTCACATCCCCTTCACGTGGGCACAGACCGAGGTTGCAAACAGTGCTGAGCAAACAAGGCATGCAATGTTGAAAACATATTTAAGATGACCACTCCAGAGAACAAAATTTATGATATTTACTTAAGAAAGCAGCACTTAGAGATATCATTTGATGCAATGCTTGCTTTTTTATCTTGGTGGCTATTTCTATGATATTTAATGGCCATATATGACCATAGGCTTCACATATATTTGCAAGTTTACCACTGCCATGATATACATCTTTTCCAATAACACATTTATCATAAATACTACTAAAACATCAGACAGGTAAATGGTCAGGGAGACTTGTCCATGCCTCTTGGCATTTCTAAATACCAAGTGGGCTGTAACAGGTGCCAAGGTATCCATCTTCTCAGAGGCCATTGGGGGAATGCTCAAAGACCAAAGGGAGACACGATTAGGAAATCCTACGTCCTGAGACTTCACTGCGTAATAAGCTCCAACTAAGCATGAATGACCCTTCAGGTTTCACACAGCTAATTCAGAAAGGAAGCAGGAGCGAACTGTTGTAGAACACACGTGTTACTTCTTCAGGAAAATCTTTACACAGTTACCAAGTAGAATTTAAAATGTCTTTACTTGTAGTCCTTCATCGTTGCTGTAAAACGGTGCCAGGAGCATGGAGCATTGTGGGCTTAGAGGAGCAGGCCCAGCGGTGTCCAAGGGTCTTTGGGTTTTCCTCTGTAGCAAGTCCATCTCTCCATCAGATTTTTCCTCTGGTTTATGGCCACCTCTTATAAACGAATGTGTGCGGCATCTGTGTCTATCCTAGCAAATATCAAATATACAGTCCAACAACCACTCTTGATTTCCGAGTGTTTGTTACTATCTTTCAAAATTACCATCCTGGTCACTCATGTAAAACAGTGTCATGTTTCTCTGAGAAGTCGGGCGTGATAGTAATTAAACTTCACGCTTCTTCCAGGAACATTTGGTTTCAATAGTTTTTTTTCTCCTTTTTTCTAAGTCAGCATATTTTTTTTTTCTCATCCAATTTATTCAGAGGGAGGAAGCAGGATGGATCTGTTATTTAACCAAGCTTTTGGTTTACACTGCAATTTGAAAGCTCTGAACTCTTTCACTTCTGGTGTGCAGTGTTCTCCATCTCTGTCAAACCCTTCAAACTCTCTCTCCATTTCTCAAGGACAATTTCCTTCAGAGCAGTAAAACATACAAGACTAATTCGCATCACCCCGAAGGAAGAGCATGCCCTGTGCCCCGCAGGGGAAGACGGCTTTCTGTCACCTATATTTGCTAAATTTCAGAGCTGCGGTTTAAGAGACGTGTGGCATTTTATTAGCTTTTGCAATTTACCTTTGGAGGCTCAAGCAATTTAGTCGGTCAGGACATTAAATTTGGCAGCCAGACTTTTTCTTATTTGTGCACATTTGCCTAGCTCCCGCTTTCCATATTTATTTACCTAGTGATATGAACTGTGAGACTCCATCAAATGTATCCTTCGTCTCTGATCCAGTTTTCTTTCTTGACAGCTCTGAGAGCAGGTTGGATCTCAGGGTGTTTGTCTGACCCTCAGATGACTGGTGATTCAGAATGATAGGGGTGGGTCATGGAACAGAGGTGTTAGGAAGTAGAAAAAGTTGGCTGAGCCCATGACGATGGCAGTGACTTAATCCACCATCACTCTGTAGCAGTCTTCTATATGACTGGATTCTGACCCTGAAGGAGGAAAGCAAGGAATAATGATGATGATGGTGATGGTGGTGATGGTAGTGATGGTAATGGTAGTGATGGTAATGGTAGTGATGATGGTGGTGATGGTGATGATAAGCATCTCAGGACACTGCAGGCAGCTGAGAGGCACAGAGGGGCAGAAAGTCTCCAGCACAAAGCAGGGCACATGTTAGAACTTCACCACAAGCTCCTCACAGTGAAGGAAAGATGCAGTTATATCCAAGCTGTAGGACTCGTGGGCTAGAGACAATACCCTAGCTGTCCCATCCAGATCTCCAAACACTGCTCAGAGGCTTCCAACCCAGTGTGTAGGAATCCTCCATAACACTGATCCTCCCACAATTAGGCCAACATTTCCAATGAATAGAACCTTTCTCATCGCATAAAACTCCTGATGTCCTACAGCCTGAAGTCATTCCAAGGGGAGCCTACAGTGTTTAAACTGAGATATTCTGATGACCTGAAAACAACTGGATCGGCTTACCACAGAGTATGGGTAAAGACAATTTCCAGCGAAGTTTGCAAAGACAAGTCACATGTGGACACGCTGAGAAACTGAAACAGGGGCTTCTACTGCAGCAGGAAGGTGGCCCCGCTTTGTGTGGTAAAGAGCCAGGGTCTCCCTGAGGATTTCTGACAGCCACCACAGATGGAAGGCCAGTGTGAGTCAATAAACATGAAGTGACCATTTGTGTACTCGGACAGGACAGGTCGCTTAGATGAGCTAGACTGCACGTGCATAGTGTAAAAATGGATGACACCATGCTCCATCTTTTATAGTTTTCCAGGAACTGATTGGCTTTGGAGCATATCTTAGGGGTGCTCTCTTGATTGTCAGTTGATGTAACAGGGATTGGTTTTTGGTGATTGTCACCATGGATAGCACCATTCCCCAGGCAAGTGGTCCTGGAGAGCATAAGGAATCTAATTAAAGACGGATATGCTCTAAGCTGACCAGCAAGCTGTGTCCTCCATGTTTTCTGCTTCAAGTTACTGCCCTGATTCCCTTTGTGATGGCCGGTGCCTAGGAGCTGATGCATCTCTCCCATCTAAGTTGCTTTAGGTCAGAGGGCTTCACATTTGCTACAATGGCTCTCAGTCCAGCCCATGCTTGCTCTTTGATAGTTCAGACTCTGGGGGCCCCCAAGTGTCCAAGTTAGAGGACTCTGTTGATCTTCCTGTAGAGCTCCTATCCCTCCTAGCTCCTCAGTCCTTACCCCTGACTCTTTCAAAAGACTCCCTAGTCTTTGTCCAATGTTTGGCTGTGGGTCTCTGCATCAGTTTCAGTTAGCTGCTGGGTGGTTCCTCTCAGAGGACACAGTGCTAGGTTCCTGTCTGCAAGCCTAACACACTGTATATATTTTAATCTTACTGTTCCCTGACTACTTTCATTCATAGCTTTTATTTTTAAAAGTTATTTGTTTATTTATTTGTAGTTTTGAGACCTTCTCTGATACAGATGTTGAAAGCTCTTGGTTCTTTTGCTATCCTTCACTTTAACTCATTTGTTCTAGTCCAGTACCTTCTGGTTTGCTCACTGTTCTTTGTCAGCTATTCCATGATTCCTGTCTGGATATCTCCTCTTCACAAATGGTTGTTTAACAGAGTGCCTATTAAACATGCAGACGGAAGGGCTTTTGTTCTGATTTGTTCAGGAGAAATTAGATTATTTTAAATTTTCTTTTCATTCACAGTAATCACGAAGATTGTAGGATTTTATTTTATGGCTTCTCATTTCCCGGATGTCCCCGGAAACTGAGACAGCGGTGTATTATTTACCAAGGCTGTTTGGCTCTATTAATTTCCATCTTACCCCTCATGTGCTGAGAGTGAGTGGTGAGCTAAAGCCACTGTTAAGATCCTCTTCTTATTCAAATCGCCTTAAAATCTCCTTCATTGATGTTTCCCTTCACAGATGTGAATACTTACTCTATTATCCCCATGGGTCATGGCTTCTGCTTTAGTCTGATTCTATGAATAATGTAAAACAATCTATGCGTGTCCTGTGTAAGGGTCTCGATCTCTGTTTTCTTCTCCTTCCACCTGCCTGGGGAATTCAACTTCCTGTTTTCACTTGCATCTGCTTTGGACAAATGCAGCTTTAAACAGAGTTATAGAATCCAATTGTTGTTCATAAAGTTGAAATTGGGCTTGGTCTCAATTCCACCAGAGTTGCATGTAGTGTTTATATGGTACTCATGAGTTTATTTCATATTTGTGGATCCCCCTTCATTACATTCACTTTTGAGTTAGGAATGTCTGCATTTTTTGCCAGTGGTTCCTCCACCTCCTCCTCCTTCCACCCCATCCTTCTTTCTTTTTCTTCCTTCTTTCCCTTCTTTCCTTCCTTCTTTCTCTTCCTTCCTTTTTTCCTTTCTTTCCTTCCTTCTTTCTCTTCCTTCCTTCTTTCCCTTCTTCCCTTCCTTCTTTCCCTTCTTCCCTTCCTTCTTCCCCTTCTTTCCCTCCCTTCCTTACTTTGTTCTTGTCTTCCTCCCTTTCTTCCTCCCTCCCTCCTTTCTTTCCTTCTTCCTTCCTTCCTTCCTCCTTTCTTCCTTCCTCCCTTCCTTCCTTCCTTCCTTCCTTCCTTCCTTCCTTCCTTCCTTCCATTCTTCTTCCCTCCCTCCCCTCTCTATCAGGACCGAGGATTGAAGCCAGGACCTCATGTATGAGACAGGTGCTTAACCCCAAGTGCCCGATGAATGCTGGCTGTGCATGTCTCAACTGTACTCTATGGCATGTCAGTTATAAATGACTCTACCCAGTTCCAATTCATTAATAGCCAGAGCAACACAATGATATTACTGAAATTTCTTTTAATTCTTTCTCTCTTCCTTTAGAATTTCCGAATCTTCACAGATCACTCATTCTGGTGCTGTCTCCATTTTACCTTACCACGGTGTTAGTTTCAGATAGGTGTCAGGTCTCAGTTTTGTTATTGTTTTTGTTTATTTGTTTTCGAAGTGTCTAGTTTATATATGAATTCTCTGTTTTGACAGTCTGATGTTAGTTATTTAAGAAATTAGTATTTGCTAATTCTTTTTATTTTCTTTTGAGACTGAAACTCACTGAGCAAGGGCTAATCTCAGGCTCTGTGTAGGCTGGGCTACCATCAAGTTCTTCGTTCTCATTCCACAGGCTTCGGGGGTTATACTTACAAGTAATAACACTGCCTGGGTGCTGTTGGAACACTTTAGCCATCTCCACAGGGTTCCCACCCTCTTCTAGTTCTCCAAGAGATTAATTAAGGTTTCATGTAATCTATGTTCTCCCCATTGCTGTAAACTGTAGCTTCTGTTTCTAATATGATTTCATGATTTCACTTTAGTAATTTCTTCTAATTATTTTCAAATGCATTTTGGATTCACTTTTTTAAAATTTTCTTTTGTTCGTACCTGTTCTTTGTTTTAATCTTTGTATTCAAGAAGTTTCTTCCCACATCTTCATGTTATTTGTGGATGTTTGAGTTGCCTTGAACCATATCATTAATGGTTGTCATCTGGTCTTTTGACCATTAGTAGGAATCACCTTTTTGTTTCTCACCTTTTTGTCAAAAAGTTTTCAAAAAGTTTTACATAAATATGAGCTATGTAATGTTTTTCCACATTTCTCTTGCTTTCCTATGATGAGTCTATCCTTAAAGTTCTGTCCCTTCAATAAGCTATCATTCAAGAGCAGTGGCAGTGCTACCTAGTGTTTGAGGTAAGGTGTTTAGAAGTCTGTTCTGTTTCCCTTTCTATGTGATGTCGGTTCTTTTGCTACCTTCCCTCTCCATGTGTCTCCTCTGTGGATTTCCATCTTTCAGGACTATTGGTTGCTTCAGCAAAGGTGCTTACTTCCTTACACTGTTGGATAGTTCCTACTTCCTATCCTGGGATCAGGCCTTCTTTCATGGTGTTTAACATTCTGATATCCGCTTTAGTCTCTTTCAGGTGGTAATTTAATTTGTATTTTGTTTAAGATGGTTTTCATAGCTGGGGAACACTGCTTGGATATATAATACCCTAGGTTCTATTTCCAGTCACACACATACAACACACACACACACACACACACACACACACACACACACACACACACAGTCAACAAACAAGCAAGAGCAAGACTGCTTTCACATCTCCTTCCCAAGAAATGATACCATCTGTAGACTAGACTAGTGTTCTTGAACCTACTATGTCTCTCAGATTGTCTTTGAACTCGTCATCTTCCTGCTTTAGTCTCCCAAATGTTGGGATTCTTGTTACACATGAGCCTCCTTGGCAGCCACCTCTGGTTTGCTGTTGATTCTCTTAACCCCACTCCCCTACACACACACACACACACACACACACACACACACACACACACACATACACACACACACACACACACACACACACAGTGAGAGAGGGGGGGGGGACTGTCCTCTACTCTCAGAGGCAAGGAGGGCTATGATGATAGAAACCTTTAAAGTCAAGACTCACCCTCTCAGTGATACTAAGATAGTCTATCTATTTTAATTTTCTGCCATTGTTTTTGCTTCTTGGGAAACACTTGGGTGTTTTTTAACAAGACAGATTTACTGAATTAGATTAGGCCCATGACTGCATTTTAATAGATCATCATGCTAATTCTATGAAAGTTTTAGGACCATTTCTTTCTAGATACTTTCATATCAAATACTATGCAGTCTTTGGACAGCAGATTAGTGTTCTGAGTAGCTGATAAGAGATGAGTCCAGTGAGTACAACTTTCACACACTAGAATATTTTGATTTGATAATCAGATTTCTGGCTATGAACCTGGAATCTATACATCCAATAAAAGCAGCATTTTTTACGTTAGTTGCTACTTGCACCACTCCTAAAGTTCTAAGGCGAAAGAGTAATGGGCATCTCTTCCAGGACTCTGCTCTTGGCTCTAATATTTTCCCTTTTTATATTCCTATTGCAAAACATAAAATTCTCCATTTGAAAGAAGATTCTGTGGCTCCATCTTGATGTGTGTGTAGCTCCTTGACAAAAAGTTTGCAATAGGAAGTCAGAAGGAAAACCTCACGAAAACCAGAATATGTCTCTCAGCAAAAAGTTATGATGGGCAGAAAAGCAAAAAGAATTTCCATCAGGCATGTACTTAACTCCAGAAAACTTAGACTTTAATATATGTCAGTTTTTTACCAGTTTCAACCAAGTCGAAGGATGGTGTTTGGAAGTCAGATTCATAAAGATCTAATATCACATAATATAATCTAATAATGTCAATGACCCACACAATGAAGGTGGCCCTGGGAACTGGGGAGAGAGAAGCCAGAATTCCTACTCCTAAAGCAATACATGCTGTATCCTGCCTGCTTTGGAGCAGTTATAGATGACAGAGAGTCTGCACCCCCTTCTCATACTGCAGCAAGTATTAAGTACTTTTATAGCACAACCTGGATGACAATTGCCAGGGAGTAACTGTTGGTTTCCTCCCTCTGGTTTTCTAAAATCCAAAACTAAACCAAGCCTATTTGCAAATCCACACTTGGTTTTACCAATGTGTTGTTGTCTGCCCATGATAAACACCTATAAGAGGAGATCATAGATCTGTATCTGCTCTGGTGCACGGAAGAGAGAGCCCAGGTTGTGTGTATCAGATGTGCTAAAATGAAGAGAGAACCCAGGCTGTGTGCAACAGATGGATTTGAAGGCACTTACCTACTTCTTTGCCAGACACAGGATTGTGGGGCAGTGAAACCCTGGTTCCTGGTTGAGGATGTTTGAAAGTCCTGTGACCCTGAAGGGATGGTAGGCATTTTGCCTGACTCCCAGGAAACCAGGTATGTCACTAGCCCACAGCCCTCCATAGATTTGTGACCATCAGCCACATAAGGATAATGCCCCAAGCACCTTCACAAGTGGAGGAGATCTCAAGACAGATCTCCATTATAATGAGGTACCTAAAGGCCTGGAGGCTTAGCCAATGAATTTCCCTTTCCTGACACTCCTTCCTGCAAACGATATTTAATCTCAGTTTATTCATCTACTTTCTGCCATGACAATAAACACTTTGAAACCATGGGCTGCATCTTTTATCAGTATCCACTGTAGAGAGCCACAGAGAAGGCCTTTTGCCTACAGAGCCACTCTATGTCCTCTGTGGTGCCCAGCCCCTAAGCTCAAGCCTACAGCAGTTAAGCCAAGGACTACTCCTAGTAGAACCAGCTGGAGTGTCCCCCCTCCTTTTCCCAGTTAGCCCTAGGCTAGATCCAGTCCCCATGTGCCCCCACTTGTTTATCAGCTCTTCCTTGGCATCCCAGTGGATGCCCAAGAGCCTGAGAACTGAAGCCCCCGACCTCCTTGCAGGCTCGGGAACCCCCAAGCCTGCTCTGGCTATGTTCTGTACTCAGAGTGCACTTCACCACCCTTGAGTGACTGGTGTCTGGCAGCTTCCCACAGCCTGATACCTGCCCAGGGGGCGGCGTAGGGTAAGCACGGTCAAGGACTTACCTTGTCCTGCTTCCTCAAGTGGCCCGAGCCCTGTGGTGGAGCAGATGTGGGGCCCCCACTTGATCCTACACAGTAATTCAAGAATTAACATAATCCTCGGTATTAGAAGCCCCGGATAGAGAAAATTTATGTTGATCAATGACACATAGATGCTGACCAGTACCGTTAGACCATTGCATACGTATTATTCATTTTTCACACCAGTGAAAAATATATGACTGAAAACCTTGAAATTGCTGTCCTGCCAACTTCTGGATAAGAACAGAAGAAATAGTTGCATTGGTTTTAATGATAATTTGTTATCTAACCTTTTGCCCTCTTTTCTTCCTTCCTTCCTTTCTTTACTTTTCTTTTTCATTTCTTTCTTTCTCCCTCCCTTCTTTCCTCCCATCCTTCCTTCTTTCTTTTCTTTCTTTTTTCTTCCTCTTTCTCTTTCTTTCTTTCTTTCTTTCTTTCTTTCTTTCTTTCTTTCTTTCTTTCTTTCTTTCTTTCTTTCTCTCTGGAAGGTGTATACAAGACACCTTTCTCTCTTTTATTGAGCAAAGGATCTTTTTTCCTAAAATATTAATCTGAAAACAGCTTCCCCTCTCTCTATTTTCACGTGCCCCTTTCTCCTCCTCTCTGGATCTACTCCCTTTCAGTCTCTCATTAGAAAAGTACAGGCTTCTAAGTGATAACAAAAAAAGACAAAACAACAAAAACAAACAAACAAACAAACAAACAAACAAACACATCGTACAGGAGTTGAGAAGCCAAGAAAACAGGATAATAAAAGAGTCACAAGAACCAGCACAAGAATAAGAATAAGTCACACAGTCAAGAGTTCCAGAAAAGTACTAACCTGAAGTCTAGAGTGTGTTCCCAGAAGATCTGATAAAGACCTGTGCAGGTCCTGTGCATGCTGCTTCAGTGTCTGAGAGTTCATATGAGCTTTGCTCAGTTGTTTGAGAGGATCTTGGCTCACTGTCTTTCTCTTCTGGTATCTGTCTCCTATTTTCTAAATCTTTTTTTTTTTTGGTTCTTTTTTTTTTTCGGAGCTGGGGACCGAACCCAGGGCCTTGCGTTTCCTAGGCAAGCGCTCTACCACTGAGCTAAATCCCCAACCCCCTAAATCTTTATCCATAATTGAGTTTTAATGGACTTGTATCATTAGTTCATTAGTTCATATTAAAACCCTAGTTGAGTTTTTCCCAAAATGACAAAATGATCTTGTGTGTTTGTGGGAAAGTATTCACAGATTTCTCTCTCTCTCTCTCTCTCTCTCTCTCTCTCTCTCTGTGTGTGTGTGTGTGTGTGTGTGTGAGAGAGAGAGAGAGAGAGAGAGAGAGAGAGAGAGAGAGAATCTTGCATGGATAAAGATTGCTGTGTGAGCACAGTTATAGCAGTTATAGCATGAAGATTTTAAGCAATGCTGGTTCAGTAGAGGGTAGTTCACAGAATGTGAGTAATTATTTCTTCTTTCAGTACAGTGACTTCTATTAGAAAACTCCCTTTAGCTGTGCCACTACTTGGCTCTCTTATGCACCCCAAGGTTCACGCAGACTTCGCTGGACTTTCCTCTTTGTAGCACACCACCAGCACATAGCCATATCTTCTGTGTGATGTGCAACATCTCCTTAGACTCCCATATGTTTTTAAAAGTTTATTATCTTTCTTTCACAAAATGCCCTTTCCTTTTAAGCCTCTGGCCAGCCATTATTGCATTCAGTTACAATCATGAGCAATAAACCAACAGAAAGTGTATGTTGAGATGTTTATAAAGCTTCCAAGGCGTGTTTACTGCTCTCCTTGTCTTCGTGACAGCAAAAGCAAGTATTCCTGAGTTCACCCGGAGACCTGGTGGCACATGCATTACACGTGGTAGAGGAAACCCCAGTACTTAGATAACGACCCTCCCACAAAGGCAGCTGAGTATGTGTGGATGCTCAGAAGGCCGTGTCCGCATTTTCAGCTGTGTGCATTACTGGATATTTCCTCACAACAGTATTTATGTCAGCAGCAAACCTGCTGAGCCCTAATGTAGTTTTATTAATAATTACTTCCAGGGTTGCAAAAATATTTTATTCTAGCGCTAGATGTTCCAATGTCAAAACCTCTGTAGTAGATGCATTTTGTTAGGAGGCCAAAGATTTCTGTGCAAAAGACTAAGTCAATATTTGTTCTGATCTCAAGCTTAGCCTTCTTAAAGCCATCTGATGCCTGTGGTTTAGATTACAGAGTAGTCCGAGTGGAGATTTGTATAAATTGATTATCTGTGTGAGGAACTGAGCTACTGATGCATTCCTGCAAACAGAAGAGGATCAGAGTATCTAAAATGCCCCGTGAATATGATTAACTCAGGATGGAAACAGGCTTCTGAAAAAGAGTTTCAATAGGGTTTATTTCAGTGTAATAAAAATATATTTAAGGTATTCTAGTTTTCATCCTGTCACTGTAAAAAATAAAATAACCAAAATTAAATTAGGGAAGGGAGTATTTTTTTTTGACTGACCCTGCCTTGTCACAGTCTAGTCACAGAGGGATGTCAGGACAGGAACTTAAGCTAGAACCTGATGCAGAAATCACAGAATAATGATACATCTCTCCACCCTCTCAAGCTCACACTTAGCTAGCTTTGTGATAAAGCCCAGGGCCACCTGTCAGGGGAACACTGCCTGCCACAGCTGACAGAAATGTCCTCTACTACTTAACATTCTAAACAGACATGCACACAGGGCAGTCTGAGAGGTCAGTTCCTCAACCTAGGCTTTCCTCTCAGTTGATTGTAGGCTATGTCAAGTTTACAATGAAAGCCGGCTAGGCCAAAGGATAGCAGGAGTTTAATCAAATACTATGATGAGAATACAGTGTGTTTCTGTCACCTTTAAAATTACTTCAAGCTCTCTCTAGTTAGTTCCCCTTCGTGCCTGACTTAAAGGCCTCACTATCTTCCCTTCAACAGAAGATTGGATTTTCCTGCTGGTAGGGCCACGCAATAGGTTTCTTCTGCATCATTAGTAGATCACTCAGTGTATTCTGCCAGCTTTGTCCACAGTGTGACACTATGGGTAGCGTGTGCAGCTTTTCTGCTGAGCTGTGCTAACTGGTACACACAATGCGACATTTGTTCCTGACATCACCATGGAAGGATGCTTCCTTCCTCTTGAGTCTAATTTAAGAACGTTGTGAAGATTTTCTTAGCATCTTCTCCGTGGATAGATTTTTTCATCCCTTTCAGCTATATAATTTATAAGTCACATTCTTTTAAAAGCCATATTTTATTTTTTTAACTTGTATGTGGGTGTGTGTGCACACAAGTGCAGGCTCCAGTGGAAGCTGAAGTAACTGGTAATTGAGAGTGGCTTGACATAGCTTCTGGGAATCAAACCGAAGTTTCCTCTGTGGCAGCAGTAAGCTCTCTGACCTGCTGAGCCACCTCTCCAGTCCCTTAGATATATTCTCATGTTTTCAAATGTTCTCAATGCTCTTGAGCTACTTTGTATTACTTTTATAACTCTTGAGCGTCCAGTGGGGAAATGTTGCTGACTCAGAATTTATCCTCATTCTCACTAATTGGTGTGCAACAGTAAAATATGTAATTATCTTACTCATAATTTGATTTGAGAGTACTGATTACTTATTTATGGAGGTAAGATCTTACTCTTCAGTTAAGACTGGCTTCGAACTCCTAACAACCCTTTTGTCTCCACTTGTGATATGAGTGTAGGAATGAACCCTGGCACCCTGGTTAGGATGTTATATTTAGTGGTGTTTCCTTTTTAAAGAGTTAGTTGCAGGAGTAGGTTAGGTTTTCCTTTTTAAAGAGTCAGTTAAAGTTCTTGTCATACAGATCTTTCACTTGATTAGAGTTACACCAAGATATTTTATATTATTGACTATTGCTAAGGGTGCTGTTTCCCTAATTTCTTTCTGTGCCCACTTACTAATTTCATAAAGGAAGCACCTGATTTATTTGAGTTAATTTTATATCCGGCCTCTTTGCTGAACTTGTTTATCAGCTGTAGGAGTTCTCTTGCTGAATTTTTGGGATCACTTATGTATCCTATCATGTCTGTGAATAGTAATGCCTTAACTTCTTTCTTTCCCATTTGTATTTCCTTCATCTCCTTTTGTTGTCTTATTGACCAAGCTAGAACTTCAAGTACTGTATTGAATAGATATGGAGACAGTGGCAGCTTTGTCTTATCCCTGATTTTAGTGGGGTTTCTTCAAGTTTCTTACTATTTAATTAGCTGCTGGCTATTGGCTTGCTGTATATTACCTTCATTATGTTTAACTATGAGCCTCAAATTCCTGATCTTTCCAAGATTTTTGACATTTAAGGGGTGTCAGGTATTGTTGAAAGCTTTTCAGCATCTAATGAGATGATTGTGTGATTTTTTTTTCTTTTGAGTTAGTTAATTAATTACACTGATGGACTTTTGCATATAAATTGACCCTGTATCCTTGGGATGAAGCCTTCTTGATCATGGTGAATAATGCGAAATTCTTGCATTCAGTTTGCAAGAATTTTATTGATTACTTTTGAATTGATATTCATAAGTGAAATTTGTCTGAGGTTCTCTTTCTGTGTTGGGTCTTTGTGTGGTTTAGGTATCAGAGTCACTGTGGTTCCCTTCCATAGATTGAGTTAGGTAATGTTCCTTCTGTTTCTATTTCATGAAATAGTTTGAGGATTTTTTTTTTTTGGTTTTTGGAGGTTTTTTTTACAACTGCTTTTATTTCTTTAGGTGTTCTGGGACTGTTTAAATGATTTAACTCTGCTATGTAGTGTTATGGGTCTAGAAAATCATCCATTTCGTTTGGATTTTCCAGTTTTGTTGAGTACAGACTTTTGAAGGAAGACCAAATGACTTTTTAACTTTTTATCAGTTTTGTTTTCTTGTCTCCCTTCTTGTCTCCCTTTTCATTTTGGTGGGAATTACATTGAATCTGTACATTACTTTCTTAGGTGGCCATTTTCACTATGTTAATCCTATAGCTCCATGATCATGGAAGATCTGTCCATCTTCTGAGGTCTTCTATTTCTTTCATCAGGGACTTTTATTTTATTTTCACTTTTGTATCTTTATTTCCACTTAATTCCAGGAAAAAAATTATAATTTCTTTCCTGGTTTCTTCTTTGTCCATTAGAAAAGTTTTAATTTCTTTCTTGATTTCTCCTTGAACCATTCAGTGATATCTTGTTTAGTCTTTGTGAGTCGTGTGATTACTGGAGACTATTTGCTGTTGAGTTTATGTTGGGATATGTGCGTTCAGAAATTATATGCAGGCTTGCTTCAATTTTTTCATTTTTTTCAAGATTTGCTTGTTGTTTATTTGAAATATGTCATCTACTGCTCTTCTCCAATCTTCTTCAAGTCTTTTCACAAGTGCAGTTCTCCACTGAGGACGCTAGTGGCAATAGTGTGACATGTTGCCTCTCAGTTTTCTAACTTTCCTAATTTTCTTATTAATTTTCACTGGACTTCCTTTTAATTTAACTTAATAGTTTTCCATATTTGTTTGTGTCCTCTGTACTTTAAGAGAGCAGGGAATTTCATTTGGTTTTAGTCAATGAGCCTGTTTACTCATTTGTTGTTTTTTGTTTTCTTAGGGTATTGTTCCAGCCTGTGGTCATATTAAGGTTTATTGTTGAATGAAGGTAGAACACTTCAGACTTCCTTTGAATTCTTGCATAAATGGTGTACCTCAAAAGAAGTCAGCCCAAAGTTTTTGTTCTTGTACATATTTGTAAACAAAGAGGTCAACTTGCACACCTGTCCTTGTTGGTTGGAGGACAAAGGACTCTTCACTATAGGCTGTCCTCCTGAAGTCACTTCTTGTGCACTAATACATCTCCTTCACAGAAACTCTGTACAGGGTTAAATGTCTATTGAATGTTATAAAGTCAGAACTTGACAAGAATGAAGAAGATAAAGCTCCCATCTACTTTAGTTAACCTCCTGCTCTATCTGAAATGTTGGGCTATCTATTTCTGATCCTCACTAGGGAGCAGAAGGACAAGAGCAAATATTTCTAGCAACACTTTCCTTGGGTACTTTGAATAAAGTTTTTCCTACTAGTTTCCTTATCCAGGATGTCTTTCCTTGGTTTCTGTTTTGTCTTTCTTATTTAATAAAGTCCCCTTTCCTTTCCTTTGCTTTGTTTATTTTATTAACTTCTCCCTTTTTGTCATTTCAGCATAGTCTCTGTCCAAACAGACGCGGGCCATGTGTGCTTAATCCATCATCTTAGAAGAAAATGTGTTGCTGTATTTTAAAATCAATCAGAATTCAGTCGTTGGCTAGTCTTTGACAGCTACCAAGTCCAGCCAACTGCTGTCATCACATCCTTTCCTCTCCTTCCTCACAGGGACAGCAGTCTCATGCCCTTCCCTGTCCTCCGCAATCCTTACACAAGCAATATGCCTCATGAGCCAAGGAAGATGTGCATAGAGAAAGTCTCTGTTATGAGTGACAGTCTAACATTTTCTAAGACAAATTTATCTTAAAATAATAAAATCAAAGTGCTGAATGCCTTGTGTTCACAAAACTAAAAAGTGATCCCTGGTTCCTTACATCAGGATTCAGAGTATAGCAGTATAGACAAGGATGCGAGAGAAAGCTGGGAGATGAAGGAATTCCTTACTGCACCAGGAAACATGACCAACCCATCACTATCAAACGACCTCAGTTTAATCCTATGTGGTTTTGATAGATCCTGCCCTTGTTAGTGGCAAGAAATATTTTTCTTCATTTTGTACAAATACAAAAGATAAGAAGAAACCACCTTACCAAATTTGAGAGGGGAGGATGTGCCCTAGAAAGAGGTCTTTAACATGGATCAAAAGATTGGCAAAAGAGTCTCTTAGACAATGGATCATAAAACTGTTACAAAAGTATCCCGAGTATGAGAAATCTTACCTATCTCACTTTTTCATGTGAGATATGCCTGCAGCTCTGGACAAGGAATCAAAACCGTTCCTTACAAAAAGTTTTCAGGGCATCTATTTCACACATGTTCTTGCTAGTGTACCACTTCACTTTCCCCTCTTTGATGTATGCACCCTGGCTGGACCTCTCAGTCAAGGGTTACCAGAGTTGAATTGAGTGAGAATACAAATCTCTTAAGTACCTAAGACAGGAAAACATAGAACATTATTTCAAGGTTGCAAGGTAAAACAACATAATTCATATAAAAGAACTAGATTCTAAATAAGCGTCCCATGATTGAGGAAATTGGTATTTCCATGGTTTGCATCAAACTATGCTTCTGTAACTCCTTTTACGTTAGACAACTTACTCTCAAGCAAGAATTACTTGTGATCTATTTTATCTTCAAGGCCTGTTGATGAAGAAATCATTTAAAAGGAATGCACCCATGTTGAGAGTTGTGGCTCTGGGATGTGTATCTTTTTCCTATACTTTAAAGTTCACTGTTTAGATACCTTTAGGAAGCAAAAACATGCTTATTTTGGTAGTATTACTGAATAACATTTAGAAAAAGTGCCTTAAAATAATCTAAACAGCAATTATGATAAAGAATCAACATTTTAGTAATTTCTGAGCAATGAATAAAGTATCCCTTCATGACTTTTCTTGAGAAAGCATGGCACTCTTATAAAGAAAGACTCAACAAAAAATAAATAGGAGGGAACCAATGTAGTTCAGACGCCTTCAGTGGTCAGCTCATTGTAACAGTTACTTCAGAGCACCACAGAGTAAACATGTACAAAACATCTTCAGGATGTACCATATTTTCTTTAGCCATTGTTCAGTTGAGGGACATTTATGTTGTTGACAGTTCCTCACTATTACAGATAAAGCTACTATGAACATTGTTGAGCAAGTGTCTCTGTGGTATCGTGGGGCATCTTTTGAGTGTATGTTCAAAAGTGGTATACCTGGGTTTTAGAGTAGAATTATTTCCAGTTTTCTGATAAATGGCTAAATTGATTTCTAAATTGACTGTTTAAGTTTGCATTCCCACCATCAGTGGAGGAGTGTTTCCCTTCTCCACATCCTTGCCAGCATGTGCAGTCACCTGAGTCATTGATCTTAGCCATTGTGACAGGTATAACATGGAATCTCAGGGTCGTCTTGATTTGCGTTTTCCTGATGATTAAGGTCATTGAACATTTCCTTAAGTGCTTCTTAGCCATCTGAGTGAAATTTCTCTCTTGAGAATTTTCTGTTTATCTTCTCTGTATCCCATTTTTAATTGGAATATATATATATATATACATACATATGTATATATATATATATATATATATATATATATATATATATATATGATATTAACCCTCTGTCAGAAATACAGTTGAAGAAGATCCTTTACCAATTTTTCCAATAGGTAGGCTGTCATTTTGTTTTATTGACAGTTTCTTTGCCTATAAATGCTTTGCAGTTTTATGAGATTCTATTTATCTTCGAGCCAGAGCCACTGGAATTCTGTTCAGGAAGTTGTCTTCTGTACCAATGCATTCAAGGTTATCCCCATTTTCTCTTCAATTAGATGTGGTGTATCTTGTTTCATGTTGATGTCTTTGGTCTACTTCAACTTGAGTTTTGTTCAGGGTGATAAATATGGCTCCATTCATCTACATGTAGACTTCTAGTTAGAATAGCATAATTTGTTTAAGATGATTTCTATTTTTCATTGTATGATTTTTGTCTTCTTTGTCAAATATAAAGTGACTGTAGGTACATGGATTTATTTCAGGGTCCTTGATTCAATATTATTAATCTATCTCTTTGTTTCTATAGCAATGCCATGCAGTTTTAATTACTCTGTGGTAAATCCACACAATGCAACACTATTCAGCTATTTAAAAAGAAAACATGGTTTCATGGATTTTCAGGCAAATGGATGGAACTCAAGAATATCATACTGAATGAGGTGGCCCAGCTCCAGAAAAAAATCATATGGTATGTACTCACTTATATGTGGACATTAGTCATGAATTGCTACAATTTAAAGGAAGCTGGGTGATAAGGAGGTCCCAAGGGAAGATGCACAAAGCTCCTCAGTAGGGAAAAGCAAATAGTCATTCATCTGAGGTGGATGGGGAGAAGGAACTAGACAAGAGAAGAGGTAAGGAGGAAACAGGGATGGCAATCAGGTATGGGGAGAGTGGGGTAAAGAGATGGAAATAAGAATCGAAATCAGTGAGGGGCATCTCTGGTGACTAGCTGGAAGCCTGGGAGTAGAAAGAATGTGGAGGTGTCCCTAGCTGATATTCCTACCAGAGGAGGATATAGGGATTGAAGTGGCCACCTCCTATAGGCACACAGGACTTCTTGAGGAGGGATGAGAACATCAGTCTCCCTTAAAACCTTCAACTCAAAGTTAGTCCTGCCTATAAGATGTGCAGGGATAAAGATAGAACAGAGACTGAGGGAATGGCCAACCAAGACTGGCCCAACTTAGGACCCATCCCGTGGGAGAAGCCAATCCCTGACACTATTAATGACACTCTGTTATGCTTGCAGACAGGAACCTAGAATAACTGTCTCCTAAGAGGCCTCATTCAATAATGAATAGAAACAGATGCAGAGTTCCACAGCCAAACTTCAGGCAGAGCTCAAGAAGTCTGGTGGAAGAGTGAGGAATAGAATGTAGCAAGCTAGAGCGATCAAGGACTCCACAAGAAGACCTATGTGGAAAGCCGCGATAGCATTCGCCATTACAAGATGGCGCTGGCTTTCGCTGTGCCCCACGTGGAAAGCTGTGATAACATTCCCCATTACAAGATGGCGCTGGCTTCCGCTGCGCCAGCCTGACTTCCTTTCAGGAAACTAGCTGTGTGCGCATGTGCAAGAGTGTGTTCGCGCCAAGTCTTTGCCCACCCCGGGGCGTGCCAGTGAGATCATGGGTAAGCGACCAATCAGGCGTGGACGCGCTGTGCTAGGGTTTTATAAGCAGCGCCTTTCTGGGTCCCGGGTCTCTTCCTCTTTAAGATGCAATAAACGCTTTGCTGCAGAAGGATCCTGGTGTCCAAGCGTCATTCTTGCCGGCGAGACGTTGGGCGCGCGACAGACCTACGAATCAAATATCTCGGGCCTATAGGGACTCACATGGCATGCAGGAGCTGGACCTAGACCTCTACACATTTGTAGCCAATGTGCAGCTTGGTCTTCATGTGACTCTCCTAACAAGTGGAGTGAGGGTTGTCTCAATGTCTGTTCCCTGCCATTGGATCCCCTTCTACCTCGACTGCCTGGTTGAACCTCACTGGAAGAGGATGTGCCTACTTCTGCTGGAACTAGATAACCAAGGGTGGATTGATAACCAAGGGGCTGTGTCTTGCCCCAGTGGGAGAGAATGCACCTAATGATACCTGATGTGCCAGGGTGAAGGGAGCCACCATCTCAGAGGAAAGTGGGTGGAAAGATGGGGACAGAACCTCTGTGAAGGGGACAGAAGCAGGCAAAAGGGGGCAAAAGAGAGCAGAGTCTGGGATGTAAATAAATAAATATTAAAACAAAAATAGCTCCAGAATGTACACTAAAAAATGGAGATAGAATACTCTCTTTTGTTAATGCAATAAATTCAGAGGTCTGGTTTAAGAAAGCCACTATCTCCTATCCAACAATTATAGAATTGTCTCTAAGCACTGACCTTAGAGTTAAAACAAACAACTAAAAACAAATGTCATGAACAACATGTGGGGGACAGTTCTCACACTGTATGCTTTAATTCTGTTTAAGAGTCAGCATTTTATGTGTTTGAAACTGCATCAGAGAGACTGAAAGGCCTGGGGCATTTGATTCATGTTTGTTATTGAGATTTTACTTTTGAGTAGTTTCACACTCATAGGAAAAGTGAGTAGAAGGTACCGGGGTCCTCATGCAGCTCCCACCACACACTGCCCCAGCCCTCTGTTATTGCTTTTAAAAAAGCTTTGTAAATATCTCACCTCTAAGGAGCCAAGGCATTGGTATCCAAGGAGTACACTCAGCATGGTTCTGCACTCTGTGCATTTTGGAAAACATGTAACATGAGCCTATTATTACACAATCATACTGAACATTGTGGAGGGACTTCTGTACCACCTACTCTCAACCCACTCCCCTTAAGGATTTCAATGTCCAAGCCCTGAGGATCCTTTTTATTTCTTACACAGGGTATTTATCCTGAATGTCATTGGGTATCCATGATATCTACATTTATTTTTATTTTTTTATGTGACATCCTTTGCTTGGATATATTGTTTAAGATGTCTTGTGTTTTTATGTGGCTCTGTTTCTCTTCATCAGACCATACATTCATGAGTGTACCCTCCTGTGTTTTTCTATTCACCCACTGGAAAGCATGTTGATTGCTTCGTCAATGTTTTGATAATTATGAACAAATCCCCTGTAGGCACTCAGGAGCAGGCTTCCCTGGGAAAATAAGTTGCTAACATATTTGAGTAATTACCAAAGAGCTGGTCGGCAAATATAGTGGTGAAGTTATATTTGATTTTATAAGAAGCAGTCAAAGTCTTTTACCACCTTGTACCCCTTTTAGTAGAAAGAAGGAAGTTTTAATGCTTTGGGGGTTTCTGTTTTGGATTCGTGTTATTAGACTAGTTATGCAGTGATATTGTTTGAATTTGGAATTTTCCAACGTATGATGTTGTACATGCCTTCACATGCCTATTTGCTTTGGTGACAGGTTATCATGTACATAAGTATGTATTTTTATATTATTAGGTTGGATTGTTAACTTTCTTGCTGGACATTAAAAGATCTTTTATTTGTTTTATATCAGACTGTTTTCAGTAAACTTTTCTCACATTCCTTCTTGCAGTGTGTGAACTGCCTTTTAACTCTGTTAACACTTCCCGCCTAAAAGAAGGAATTTAAACTATTAATAATATCTAATCTAATAATATATATATAGCTAAATCTAAAGTTGCTTTAGTCATCTTTATTTAATAATTACATGTAACATATTATGTCATATAGTCTATACTATGTACAATATGTAGAAGTTGAAAAGTGGATATACTGGTTCCCTATGTGCTTATTAAATGTGATGAAACCAAATATTATGGCATTTTTCCTGGTCCTTTTTGTTTTGTTTTGTTTTCCAGTAAGGTTTCACACATCATAGGCTTATACAGAAATGGCTGTGAGGCTAAGGATGACATTGAACTTCTAATTCTCCTAAGTGTTGCTACCAGAGGTGTGCATTATAACCTTTGTCTATAACAGGTGCTGGGGACTGATCCATGCTTAGTTCATGTTGGGCAAGTTCTCTGCCTATTGACATATATTCCCACATTTGTTCCTGACCCTACTGAGAAGAATTTCATTTCTCACATTAACCATCCTATAGAGAGGTAGGTGTCTGGGTGGATGTTAGGAGTTGGATTCAAAAAGGTCTCCTCTGTTCCTACTGTGGTTAAATCCTCTTATGTGAATGGCCTTTGAATTTGCTTAATGCTTTTCTACATGCATTGACAACACTGCACGGTTTTTATTCTATAATCTGTTAATGGAAGATTTAAGATTAAACGAGTCTTTCTCCAACCAGACTCTTTACCTAGAGTAAATTCTGTTTGGTTACACTGTGCCAAGATGGAGTCTAGGTTCCAGAAGTCTTTCCAAAAGGATACAGCTGAGCACAATATTGGTAAAAAGGTAATTCACATTTGCTTCTTTTTTCCTAAAATGTCAGTCCAAGTAAGGTGATGTTCATAAGCTTTCTCCACTTAAATTTGGAAAAAATCTCCACGAATTTACTAATTTAAAGCCACAAAGAGCACACAGTATAAAATGAATCAGCAGGTTAAAAAAATTAACTCAGACTTACTTACTTTACATTTTTTAGCGCTTCTTGAATGTAAGTGCTCCCTTTAGTACAGTGTTGCTTTTCAATGTGGCTTTTGTTCTTTCTGTCCAGTTGCTGTGTCCTCGTTTGGAAGTGTGTCTGTCTTTTCAATACATTTTTAAAGTCGTTGTCTTGGGGTTGAGCCCAGCATGAAGAACATGAGCCAGCTTTCTGAAGACTCTTTACCCCCATGAGGTAGTCTAAACATATAGCTTGCCTCTCTTGCTTAAAATCCTTCAGTGACTCATCTTTTGCAGTCCGAGTTCTTGTTCCCTTTCACATACTAAAAAGATCTTTCCACCCCCGCCCCCCGTATCCACATCTTTTCCATACAAATCCATGCCATCATGGGTATTGTTCTCAGCAGAGCAAACTGGTTCAGGAACGAGGACCATAATAACATCCTCTTCTTCCTTAGCACCAACTTACCCTTCATACACTTGTTAGAAGCTGCCATCACAAGTATGGCTCCAAGTGCCTGGAGATGCACAAGTCTCATGTTCAGTAACAGTACAGGGATATGCGGCAGAGCAGGTGGGTGTCACTACCTCTGCAGTGTCCAAATAGCATTGCCTTCTTTATAAATCTAAAAATATCTACTTATGAAAGGAACATCTCATAAGAATATCAGAGGATCTGAATAGAAAACTCTGGCAGCTAATCTAGGATGAAATCATGTAGGCTCTCCCAAGAACCTCTGGTTCTTCACAGTAAATCTTATATAAAAAATATTTCTAAGTTATTGCAAACCTCACTCTCCTCTCTTATGAAAATGAAATGCATGTGATATCGAGACTCAAATTTTATAAATATCACTTAATATAATTGACACCCAAAAGTTTTGTTCTAACACCAAAGAATGAGAAATACAAGATGTAAGGAATATCATCCACAGAATTGTTAATTCAAAAGTTTTTCATTACTTTTATGAGAAGGAAGTTTAACTATACTCAGAGCTATGGCTCTGTGTACAGAACAGGATTGGTAAGATACAGTTATCACTGACTCCGTTAGAAGCACTCACCCTTGCCACCATTGTGGATAGCATACAGCTGGACTTGACCCCACCCAGCTAGAGTGTGTTTATGGAAGTAGCCCTCAGCTGCCAGCCTCCATAAGAGTTTTGTCTTTATACAGTGCAAACCCCTTCACTTCTGCTAACAAATGGCTTGTGCATTTGGAGTTTAAACATAAGAACTTTTCAGTTAGACTCCATATAACTCTAAGCTTCACTTTGCCCTTGGTGATTTCTGGAGGGTAAGCTGAGGTATGTGGATTTTAATCACACCTGAACCTTTCTTATATGTCCTGATTTGTTTCCTTCCCCATTACACAGCTGATTCCTTCACTAATTACCTCCCCACTCATTTTCCTTCATCTTGTGGTCTATTTCTCTCCAACACTTCGGATTCAAATGAGAACAGGGAGAATAAAACACGGAATAACAGTGTTATTTTACAGAGCCTCTAAAGCAATAAGACATTGTGGCTCTCCAGGGATAATGATGAGGCCTCAAGTCTCTACCACACGGGGCTGATTAACTGCGGGTAGGTTGTGCTGTCCACCACTTAGCAAATCACATCTCTGGGAATCTAAAGGTCTAAAATGCTTGCACACTCTTACTCTCCATGTTCAGCCATCCAGGTTTACAAGATGCCTACACCTCATGGTAGTTCACAGTCCATTCGAAAACAGAACTGGATGTAATGGGATTGAGACAGAGTCCCCATAGCAAGCCATCCACATACACAGAGATATACTCAGCAATATCTTTTCTGCTTTTGGACACCATCTAACCTCCCACTCTGTGGTAACTTTTCTGTTTTATTTTTCCTTCCATGTGTTCTACTCTCATAACTATCTGGGCATCACATCTTCCATAATTCACTGAATGTACCTTTATCATGTTTTATGATAAAAGCCCTTTAGCCATTTTCTCCACATTCCTGTATTCAGTATCTAATATCTGACAACAAGTTTTCAGAGAAACAGTGATAAATACACTGTTTCTCTGAGTGTGTGAATGCATTCTGTGTTGCAACGATATTACTAAAAGAGTATATCCAAAGGACCCGATGAAGTTAAATGCAGATAAGTGTGTATCATTAAGGCACAGAGGGATTTTGCATTGCTAGTGTAACATAATGAATGATAGAAAGAAAAAAATCCTCCTGCCAGAGTCTTTGTTATTCCCCGTAAGAACATTCCTAAATTGTCTTTCAACCAGAACTAATGTATATAATAAAAAATGCAGTGGCAATGAGGTTGGCAACTGTGTCTTAATGAATATGTGCTGGGGAAAACATGCGTAATTGACAGCATTGGAAACTCCAGCTCTAGTAGCAGCTTTAGCTCCAGACGCTCACTCCAGACCCTCTCCACTGTCCCTCTGGACAGGCTGGGTTTGACATGTGAAAAGGCAATTAAATCTGTTTAGCTTGTGTTGAGATGAGGATAAGGCTGTGCTGAGTCTCCATAAAGTCAGGCATTGGATTTATTTTGTTTTTGTTCTCTCTTTTTTTTCTTTTCTTAAGATTTTCTTGTTCTTTCTCGGCAATGGAATCTCTCAACTGAGATATTGGTTTTCCTAAAGGTGTCACTCAAGCAGAGAGTTTTTCAGTCCCGCAAGAAAATTTAAAATGCTTCTGTTGATGGAATAAGTAAGAACACAGGACAAACCTTCTCACCCATTTAAATCGGCATTATGGTCTCAGCCCGAAAATTCATGATCACTCCACTTCTCCACATTTCTTTGCAGGTCATCTGGAATATAATCCAGAGGGCTGCTTGGAGTTCAACCTGGATCTCTATTTTGCCAGGAGATGGGAATCAAGCAGGGGGCAAGGTGCTAAATGGGAGAGTTATTCAGTACACTGACCAGCACAGGCTTCTGGAAGTTATTACAAAAGACGCATTGAAACCACTGGCTCAGTGCACAGCGGTAGGCGAGGAGGGTGAGGAGGATAATAGTTGATGTTAGGAGCAGGGGAAAAGGAATGGTTTGATCATTTCTCTACAGTTCGGCTTTTCATCTATCCCATAGCAATCTAAGGGATCTGTGTTACAGAAAAAATATTATCACCGGCAGACAGACAATATGATATATACCACCTAAATAACTATTGCTGGCCAGGTTCTATGAGGAAGGAGACAGGCTTCTCTGATGGAAGGAGGTTAATTAGAGAAAGACAATAATAATAACAATAGCTAAGGTGTCAGTGACCATGCTCCAGAGAGAAGCAGGGCCACAGAACAGTGAGATATATGGACACATTTATCTAGTATATAACTCAAGAAAGGTAAGCATTGTGCCTCTCTTTAACCAAAGGAGAGAAATTCATATCAGGGAGATTAAGGACTTTTCAAGGTCACAGTGCCTGCAAAGAGATAATCTGAATTCCAGAAGACTGCGGACACTAAGTACAAGTCCTTCAACTCCAGGGATTGGTGCCTAACTCATTTCCCTAAGTGGAGTACTGAAAACTTTTAGAGTGAAAATGACTGGAAACTTATGTATTATCCCCTTGAACTTAGGGGATAAATACATAGATATAAATATGAATGAGCCTCTTGATCTACTGTGGGATCTATAGCAATAACCCTTCTGTAGTCTGAAAATGTGTAGGTAGAAAATGCATTGAGTAGTCTTAGCCTATAGAAAACCATCACCAGGCAGCATAGCACATTGCAAAATGTTTGTTTGCCCTCAAGCTGGATGGGCAGAGTGTGGGGGATCCTATCTTGCATCTCTTGCTAAAGCTTGTTACTCCAAAAGCCTATTGTACTACTGGTTACTAAAAATAGCAATGATACTTCCAAATCTGGAGAACAGACCCTTGGGAACTCATGATTCTTTGCAGCATAGTGAGGTTAAAAACATCGTAACTGTTACCAGAGTAGGTAAGGGATGTCCATGTAGTCCATAAAAACGAGGCATGTTATCATTGATTTCCCATTAGAAATCCATGCTTTTCCCATTCCTTCTGTGGCAACTTTGAGAAGAAACTGTTCAGTTTCAGGGGTCCTACAGTTTCATAGGTATAGAGTCCATTACTACAGTGATGGGGTGCAGGGAGACATCATGTCAACAAGGAGGCAGGCATGGTGCTGGAGCAGAAAAGCTCATACCTTATTCAAAAGTAGGCAGCAGAAAGAGCTAACTGGGAATGGTTTGGGCATTTGAACCACAAATCCCAGCCCCCAGTGACCTTCTCCAACAGGGCCACATCCTAATTTTTCTCAAACAGGCCTGTCAACTGGGACACAAACATTTAAATATATGGGACCATTATCATTCAAAACACCACAGGCTGACTCTACGTCTGGAGACGATTGTTCAAGGAAGTGTTCAGAGACTTGAGCCTTGTTAAGAACTCAGACAATCTGGAAAGATGCTGCTGGCACAGGAGACAGGAACTTTGAAGAAACTTAAATATGCTGTGCTAAAATGCACCAAGTTCATTTCAAGACGTGGATACATAAATATAATCTGAAAAATAAAACCTATCAGTCATCTTCGGAGCCATCATGAATATCACAAAAGCCAGTCAATAAAACGAAGGACTGCATATTGATCTTGCATTTTCTACCCATATCCATCCATGAGCGGCATGTGCAGAGAGCAAGCCGTTGAGGTCTGCTCGCAGGAGCTTTCCAGAAATAAAGTGAAGGAGGAGCAGAGCTAGAATGTCATAAATGTGTGGAGTTGGAGAGCTAGCTTGGGGGTTAAGAGTGCTTCCCAGTGACCCAAGCTCAGTTCTCAGCAGTCCCTGGGCAGTTAACCTTCCTGCAACTCCAGCAGCCTGTGATCTGCCATACTACTCATGTCTACACAGCTGCCACTCTCCACTCACAAATGATAAAGCATTAAAGTCTCATAAATCTGTAAACTTTATGAGCCTATGGCACCTGAGATGAGAGCTAATGACATCTAATTACACACCACAGAGAGAAATGTCTACCTCACATGATGTCCTGTGTGGGAAGAATACAAGCCTTGTGGCACCGTCTGTGTTAGTGAGGGGGTTCCCGTGGCATGAGAACTACAGTGTGGATGTATAGGGATTCCTGTCACTGTAATTGGTCACATGATTGTGGAGGCTAGTAAGTTTCAGTCTCCTGTGCTTGCAAGCTGTGAACCATGAAGGCCAGTGTTAAAATCCTGTTTAAAATCAACAGTTAAATGCAGTACAGATACACAGGGACAGGAGACACATCTCCAGTTAAATGGAGGAACCATGTACCTCCTCTACTTCACCCCAGACTTTGTACTTTCCCAGAGGATGCTTGCTTTCATTGGCAAGGAGATTAGAAAATATTTCCTATTGCTCGAGAACTTCGTACACATGTGTAATGTGTGCTGGTCAAACTCACACCCTATTCCCTCACCAGCAAATCTTCCCATCATGTTTTCTTCCCATTTTCATGTTTTCTTCTATTTTTAAACCCACTGAGCTTCATCCTTCTTAGTCTGTGACTGCAGCATCTCTGATGTCAGTTAACCCTGACTTTAAAATAGTCTAACAGAAACAGCAGTAAATGTACCTGTCTTTCCTAACTACCCAGAGAGTATGCTGTCTGTCCTTTGTGTTAACCACATCGTCATCTTGCCTGAACATGTGAAAGTTTCGTTTGTCTTATACTCATTTTCCAAACAAAACATAAACACCATTGCATCTTATAAGTAATGTAGGCATGCTTTGTGTAAGGAGCTTGGAACCACAGGCCTTGGTGTCTGCACAGGGCCTCAGTGCCAGTCTCTCAGGGGGCCAAGGAGCAGCTATATAATGGAGACAGGTATCTTCTGGGCTTCCTAGTACAGACTTGTATTCTTTTCAATCTTAAAAAGGTTTAATTTTTGTATGAGTGCTTTGCTTCCATGTGTGTCTCTGGACCGTTTGCACACCTAGTGCCCAGGAAGACCAGAAGAGGGCACTGCATCCCCTGAAACTAGAGCTGCAGGCGTTTGAGAGCCTTCATATGAATGCTGGGATTCAAATCCAAGTCCCCTAGAAGAACAATTAGTCCTCGTAGTCATGAAGTCATCTTTCCAGCCATTGGGCCAGTAAGCCTTACATGACAAAATTTTCAGTTTGATCATGAAAGATTTTCTGCCTTGCTTTTCAGCCAACCACGCAGAGTGTTACAACTCCTTTTAACTCTGGCATTGAGTTACCATGTGCAGGCTACGCTGAGGGGCTCTATGCTCGTCAACTCTGCATTCCTTCTGCCTCTATTCAAAACTCGTAGCTTCTAGATGCATGTGGGATCTGCATTTCTGTCTGTCTTTCCTAGACAATTCAAGTGTTTTCTGGGTGGAGCCCGTCTTCTTGTGGGTCTTGCTTTGTCCACCTTCTTCAGGGTGCTGTGAGCGACAAACACCACTGTTACCAAGGAAGTAGAGTAGGAAAGTTGAGCCTGAAGAGACACAACTCTGTCTTGGGAGCCAATGTGCTAATTCCTCCAGAGGCAGCATAAAGCTTTTCATAACTCTAGGTTGACAAAATAGGGAATACAGAGAACAACTAGCTTACCTATGCCATAGGGATGCAGTTAGCAATGCTAAACTAAAAAGAATGAAGAAAAATGTGACATTCTCTTTTATTTTAACTTAGTATAAAAACAGGAGAATTATAAGAGTTCAAACTATCTGTACATTTTAACATTAAATTCTACTTACAATTTATTTATATTTTTGTACTTTGTTTAAAGCTGTCTGTGGACACTTGAATATACCAAAGCTTACACATGCTTACATGTATGTTCTTCATAGGTGTATTTATTTCTCAAGAATGTGAACACGCATCCACGTAGTATCTCTCTCTCTCTCTCTCTCTCTCTCTCTCTCTCCCTCCCTCCCTCCCTCCCTCCCTCCCTCTCCTCTCCTCTTCCCTCCTCTCCAGTATAACATCTATCTAGATATTTAGAGGGAGTAGGGAAACACGAAGAATATACATAGAATGAAAATTCATACCAAAAAAGGATGTGGTATATGTTAAAGAACTTTAATTTGTAGTAAACACTAGCAATATATTGATGTCTAGGGCCATTTTTATCTACTTGTAAATGCAACTATGGTTTTTCATTATAAATCTAGAGACAGACAGACAGCTTACAGATAGACTAGTTTATTTGTGAGTTAAATAATACTGTGCTTGGATGTTTGGGCATAGGCAGGAGAATACAATCTGCAGCGGGACTGGAGTGGATTTTCCCCCAAAAGTGCAACCCTCACTATTGTCATAACAGGAATCATGTGCTACTGGCAGCTAAGCTAAGTGACTAGGGATGCTGGGCCTTTCAGGTTCTTTTTTTTCTTTTTTTTTTATTAACTTGAGTATCCTCCCCTTCTTTATGGTAGTTCCCCTCCCCATCCTCCCCCCCTTGTCGCCCTCCCCCCAACAATCTAGTTCACTGGGGGTTCAGTCTTAGCGGGACCCAGGGCTTCCCCTTCCACTGGTGCTCTTACTAGGATATTCAATGCTTCCTATGAGGTCAGAGTCCAGGGTCAGTCCATGTATAGTCTTTAGGTAGTGGCTTAGTCCCTGGAAGCTCTGGTTGCTTGGCATTGTTGTACATATGGGGTCTCGGGCCCCTTCAAGCTCTTCCAGTTCTTTCTCTGATTCCTTCAACGGGGGTCCTATTCTCAATTCAGTGGTTTGCTGCTGGCATACGCCTCTGTGTTTGCTGTATTCTGGCTGTGTCTCTCGGGAGAGATCAACATCCGGCTCCTGTCGGACTGCACTTCTTTGCTTCATCCATCTTGTCTAATTGGATGGCTGTATATGCATGGGCCGCATGTGGGGCAGGATCTGAATGGATGTTCCTTCTGTGTCTGTTTTAATCTTTGCCTCTCTCTTCCCTGCCAAGGGTATTCTTGTTCCCCTTTTAAAGAAGGAGTGAAGCATTCACATTTTGATCATCCGTCTTGAGTTTCATTTGTTCTAGGCATCTAGGGTAATTCAAGCATTTGGGCTAATAGCCACTTATCAATGAGTGAATACCATGTGTGTTTTTCTGTGATTGGGTTAGCTCACTCAGGATGATATTTTCCAGTTCCAACCATTTGCCTACGAATTTCATAAAGTCATTGTTTTTGATAGCTGAGTAATATTCCATTGTGTAGATGTACCACATTTTCTGTATGCATTCCTCTGTTGAAGGGCATCTGGGTTCTTTCCAGCTTCTGGCTATTATAAATAAGGCTGCGATGAACATAGAGGAGCACGTGACTTTTTTATATGTTGGGGCATCTTTTGGGTATATGCCCAAGAAGGTATAGCTGGATCCCCAGGCAGTTCAATGTCCAATTTTCTGAGGAACCTCCAGACTGATTTCCAGAATGGTTTTACCAGTTTGCAATCCCACCAACAATGGAGGAGTGTTCCTCTTTCTCCACATCCTTACCAGCATTTGTTGTCACCTGAGTATTTGATCTTAGCCATTCTCACTGGTGTGAGGTGAAATCTCAGGGTTGTTTTGATTTGCATTTCCCTTATGACTAAAGATGTTGAACATTTCTTTAGGTGTTTCTCAGCCATTCGGCATTCCTCAGCTGTGAATTCTTTGTTTAGCTCTGAACCCCATTTTTTAATAGGGTTATTTGTCTCCCTGCGCTCAAACTTCTTGAGTTCTTTGTATATTTTGGATATAAGGCCTCTATCTGTTGTAGGATTGGTAAAGATCTTTTCCCAATCTGTTGGTTGCCGTTTTGTCCTAACCACAGTGTCCTTTGCCTTACAGAAGCTTTGCAGTATTATGAGATCCCATTTGTCGATTCTCGATCTTAGAGCATAAGCCATTGGTGTTTTGTTCAGGAATTTTTTTCCAGTGCCCATGTGTTCCAGATGCTTCCCTAGTTTTTCTTCTATTAGTTTGAGTGTATCTGGTTTGATGTGGAGGTCCTTGATCCACTTGGACTTAAGCTTTGTACAGGGTGATAAGCATGGATCGATCTGCATTCTTCTACATGTTGACCTCCAGTTGAAACAGAACCATTTGCTGAAAATGCTATTTTTTTTCCATTTGATGGTTTTGGCTCCTTTGTCAAAAATCAAGTGCCCATAGATGTGTGGGTTCATTTCTGGGTCTTCAATTCTATTCCATTGGTCTATCTGTCTGTCTCTGTACCAATACCATGCAGTTTTTATCACTATTGCTCTGTAATACTGCTTGAGTTCAGGGATAGTGATTCCCCCTGAAGTCCTTTTATTGTTGAGGATAGCTTTAGCTATCCTGGGTTTTTTGTTATTCCAGATGAATTTGCAAATTGTTCTGTCTAACTCTTTGAAGAATTGGATTGGTATTTTGATGGGGATTGCATTGAATCTGTAGATTGCTTTTGGTAAAATGGCCATTTTTACCATATTAATCCTGCCAATCCATGAGCATGGGAGATCTTTCCATCTTCTGAGGTCTTCTTCAATTTCCTTCCTCAGTGTCTTGAAGTTCTTATTGTACAGATCTTTTACTTGCTTGGTTAAAGTCACACCGAGGTACTTTATATTATTTGGGTCTATTATGAAGGGTGTCGTTTCCCTAATTTCTTTCTCGGCTTGTTTCTCTTTTGTATAGAGGAAGGCAAGTGATTTATTTGAGTTAATTTTATACCCAGCCACTTTGCTGAAGTTGTTTATCAGCTTTAGTAGTTCTCTGGTGGAACTTTTGGGATCACTTAAATATACTATCATGTCATCTGCAAATAGTGATATTTTGACCTCTTCTTTTCCGATCTGTATCCCCTTGATCTCCTTTTGTTGTCTGATTGCTCTGGCTAGAACTTCAAGAACTATATTGAATAAGTAGGGAGAGAGTGGGCAGCCTTGTCTAGTCCCTGATTTTAGTGGGATTGCTTCAAGTTTCTCTCCATTTAGTTTAATGTTAGCAACTGGTTTGCTGTATATGGCTTTTACTATGTTTAGGTATGGGCCTTGAATTCCTATTCTTTCCAGGACTTTTATCATGAAGGGGTGTTGAATTTTGTCAAATGCTTTCTCAGCATCTAATGAAATGATCATGTGGTTCTGTTCTTTCAGTTTGTTTATATAATGGATCACGTTGATGGTTTTCCGTATATTAAACCATCCCTGCATGCCTGGGATGAAGCCTACTTGATCATGGTGGATGATTGTTTTGATGTGCTCTTGAATTCGGTTTGCCAGAATTTTATTGAGTATTTTTGCGTCGATATTCATAAGGGAAATTGGTCTGAAGTTCTCTTTCTTTGTTGTGTCTTTGTGTGGTTTAGGTATAAGAGTAATTGTGGCTTCGTAGAAGGAATTCGGTAGGGCTCCATCTGTTTCAATTTTGTGGAATAGTTTGGATAACATTGGTATGAGGTCTTCTATGAAGGTTTGATAGAATTCTGCACTAACCCGTCTGGACCTGGGCACTTTTTGGTTGGGAGACCTTTGATGACTGCTTCTATTTCCTTAGGAGTTATGGGGTTGTTTAGCTGGTTTATCTGTTCATGATTTATCTTCGGTACCTGGTATCTGTCTAGGAAAATTTCCATTTCCTGAAGATTTTCAAGTTTTGTTGAATATAGGCTTTTATAGTAAGATCTGATGATTTTTTGAATTTCCTCTGAATCTGTTGTTATGTCTCCCTTTTCATTTCTTATTTTGTTAATTTGGATACACTGTCTGTGTCCTCTCGTTAGTCTGGCTAAGGGTTTATCTATCTTGTTGATTTTCTCAAAGAACCAACTTTTGGTTCTGTTGATTCTTTCTATGGTCCTTTTTGTTTCTACTTGGTTGATTTCAGCTCTGAGTTTGATTATTTCCTGCCTTCTACTCCTCCTGGGTGTATTTGCTTCTTTTTGTTCTAGAGATTTTAGGTGTGCTGTCAAGCTGGTGACATATGCTCTTTCCTGTTTCTTTCTGCAGGCACTCAGAGCTATGAGTTTTCCTCTTAGCCCAGCTTTCATTGTGTCCCATAAGTTTGGGTATGTTGTACCTTCATTTTAATTAAATTCTAAAAAGTTTTTAATTTCTTTCTTTATTTCGTCCTTGACCAGGTTATCATTGAGTAGAGCATTGTTCAATTTCCACGTACATGTGGACATTCTTCCCTTATTGTTATTGAAGACCAGTTTTAGGCCGTGGTGGTCCGATAGCACGCATGGGATTATTTCTATCTTTCTGTACCTGTGGAGGCCCGTTTTTTGACCAATTATGTTGTCAGTTTTGGAGAAAGTACCATGAGGAGCTGAGAAGAAGGTATATCCTTTTGCTTTAGGGTAGAATGTTCTACAAATATCTGTTAAGTCCATTTGGCTCATGACTTCTCTTAGTCTGTCTACGTCTCTGTTTAATTTCTGTTTCCATGATCTGTCCATTGATGAGAGTGGGGCTTTGAAGTCTCCTACTATTATTGTGTGAGGTACAATGTGTGTTTTTTTTTTTTTTTTTAGACTTTTTTTTTCCTTCGGAGCTGGGGACTGAACCCAGGGCCTTGCGCTTCCTAGGTAAGCGCTCTACCACTGAGCTAAATCCCCAGCCCCACAATGTGTGTTTTGAGCTTTGTAAGGTTTCTTTTACGTATGTAGGTGCCCTTGTATTTGGGGCATAGATATTTAGGATTGAGATTTCATCTTGGTGGGTTTTTCCTTTGATGAATATGAAGTGTCCTTCCTTATCTTTTTTGATGAATTTTAGTGAAAATTGATTTTATTTGATATTAGACTGGCTACTCCAGCTTGCTTCTTCCGACCATTTGCTTGGAAAGTTGTTTTCCAGCCTTTCACTCTGAGGTAGTGTCTGTCTTTGTCTCTGAGGTGTGTTTCCTGTAGGCAGCAGAATGCAGGGTCCTCGTTGCGTATCCAGTTTGTTAATCTATGTCTTTTTATTGGGGAGTTGAGGCCATTGATGTTGAGAGATATTAAGGAATAGTGATTATTGCTTCCTGTTATATTCATATTTGGATGTGAGGTTATGTTTGTGTGCTTTTCTTCTCTTTGTTTTGTTGCCAAGATGATTAGTTTCTTGTTTCTTCTAGGGTATAGCTTGCCTCCTTATGTTGGGCTTTACCATTTATTATCCTTTGTAGTCCTGGATTTGTAGAAAGATATTGTGTAAATTTGGTTTTGTCATGGTATATCTTGGTTTCTCCATCTATGTTAATTGAGAATTTTGCAGGATACAGTAACCTGGGCTGGCATTTGTGTTCTCTTACACTCTGTATGACATCTGTCCAGGATCTTCTGGCTTTCATAGTTTCTGGCGAAAAGTCTGGTGTGATTCTGATAGGTCTGCCTTTATATGTTACTTGACCCTTTTCCCTTACTGCTTTTAATATTCTTTCTTTATTTTGTGCGTTTGGTGTTTTGACTATTATGTGACGGGAGGTGTTTCTTTTCTGATCCAATCTATTTGGAGTTCTGTAGGCTTCTTGTATGCCTATGGGTATCTCTATTTTTAGGTTAGGGAAGTTTTCTTCTATGATTTTGTTGAAGATATTTACTGGTCCTTTGAGCTGGGAGTCTTCACTCTCTTCTATACCTATTATCCTTAGGTATGATCTTCTCATTGAGTCCTGGATTTCCTGTATGTTTTGGACCAGTAGCTTTTTCCACTTTACATTATCTTTGACAGTTGAGTCAATGATTTCTATGGAATCTTCTGCTCCTGAGATTCTCTCTTCCATCTCTTGTATTCTGTTGGTAAAGCTCGTATCTACAGCTCCCTGTCTCTTCTTTTGGTTTTCTATATCCAGGGTTGTTTCCATGTGTTCTTTCCTGATTGATTCTATTTCCATTTTTAATTCCTTCAACTGTTTGATTGTGTTTTCCTGGAATTCTTTCAGGGATTTTTGCGATTCCTCTCTGTAGGCTTCTACTTGTTTATTAATGTTTTCCTGTGTTTCTCTAAGGGAGTTCTTCCTGTCTTTCTTGAAGTCCTCCAGCATCATGATCAAATATGATTTTGAAACTAGATCTTGCTTTTCTGGTGTGTTTGGATATTCCATGTTTGTTTTGCTGGGAGAATTGGGCTCCGATGATGCCATGTAGTCTTGGTTTCTGTTGCTTGGGTTCCTGTGCTTGTCTCTCGCCATCAGATTATCTCTAGTGTTACTTTGTTCTGCTATTTCTGACAGTGGCTAGACTGTCCTATAAGCCTGTGTGTCAGGAGTGCTGTAGACCTGTTTTCCTGTTTTCTGTCAGCCAGTTATGGGGACAGAGTGTTCTGCTTTCGGGTGTGTAGTTTTTTCTATCTACAGGTCTTCAGCTGTTCCTGTGGGCCTGTGTCTGGTGTTCACCAGGGAGGTCATTTGCAGCAGAAAAGTTGGTCTTACCTGTGGTCTGTAGGCTCAAGTTTGCTCGTGGGGTGCTGCCTAGGAGCTGTCTGAGGCACCAAAAAGATCTGCGCCGCTGTTTCCGGGAGCCTCCGTGCACCAGGGTTCCAGATGGCGTTTCGTGTTTTCCTCTGGAGTCAGAGATGTGTGCCGAGTGCAGTCTCTTCTGGTTTCCCAGGCGTGTCTGCCTCTCTGAAGGTTTAGCTCTCCCTCCCACGGGATTTGGGTGCAGAGAACTGTTTATCTGGTCGGTCCCTTCCGGTTCTGGCGGTGTCTCAGATGCAGTGGATCTGCTGCTCCTGGGCCCTCCTCTACGGGGACCCAGAGGCCATATACAGTTTCCTCTTGGGCCAGGGATGTGAGCAGGGGTGGGCAGTGTTGGTGGTCTCTTCCGCTCTGCAGCCTCAGGAGTGCCCACCTGACCAGGCGGTGAGGTCTCTCTCCCACGGGGTTTGGGAGCAGAGAGCTGCTGCGGGCCAGGATCTGCGGGTTTGGGACTCCCTGCCTTTCAGGTTCTTAATGCAAGTCCCTAACCATACCCACATGCAGAGACATAACAGAAACATTTAGCTTAATACATTATGGAAAATGACTCTATTTCCTTTTGTGTGTTCTTAAATTATTCCATAATATTTAAATCTAGATCAAGTTCACCAGGATGGAGAACTTTATTTATTCACCAGGTATCAGTATTGGGATTTTGTATAACTCTGACCAATGCAAGTCACAGACCTGCTAATTAAGAAACCGATTCACAGTGATATTAACCTGTTCATACCCAAGAGAATAATTAAACCCAACCCACTCTTTAAGCTTGAGAAGTCCAGACCTATGGAGCCCTTTGCGATTAGTAAACTTCACAGACTGAGATCATGACTTGAAAGTAGATGTCCAGGGTGTAATGACTCCCTGGTAAGCTAAGTCTTTAGAAAGGATCTGCTTTGCAGTTTCTTCAAATAAATAAGTCTCTTTCCTGAATTGATATGAATTGATTTACACACATTTGACTAAAATGTAAATCTTCTGGAGCTCACACAGAGTATGAATCAATTTTTACCAAAACAGTAAGTTCAAAATGTTCTAGTTACCTACCTGAAAAGTTCAGTGGAAAATAATGTAGTTCTTTTAAGAAAACTACAGCTAGAATCTGCACCTTGCTTCAGCCCATGGTCATTTATTACTCATGAAATTTGAGACTCAGTTCTTTCTGTGTTGAAGGCTCTAGAAGAAGAGAAATAACAAAAATTCAAAGAGGGAAGAAGTGTGGAAAATTCAACATCTAGTTATTTGCTGATTCATTGGCACCCTGGATTGTGTTTCTCCTTTCTATTCTTAACACAGTATAGAAAATGGACTTTAAAGAGGCAGAATTAGGAGATTTGTGGAGTTTTTTGAGAAGATGGGACAGCAATGGTAAAAGAAGCTGTGTATCAAGACTTGGGGATAGGGCATACATTTATAATTCTTTCTCTCAGTTCTAGATGTTTGGGAGAAAAAGAAGGGTCAAGGGAGTCTTAGAAATTTTTAGCTTGACCAGTTGAAGTGGAAATTGAACTTACTAAGGAAACCAGATGGAAGAAGTGTGTTAATGTGAATGAGAAAAATTCTATTATGGCCATTGGAAGTGTGAAATGCTGGGTAAGCATGAAGCAGAGGTGTTAAAGATGATTATGGCTTGTGACTGGTAATATTGATTGTCACTTTGAGAGGTTCTAGAAGGACCCGGGAGGCAAACCTCTGAGCTTGTGTGGGAGGGAGTTTATGGATTGGGGTATTGATGAGTGAAACTCACACTATATGTGATGCACACCCTTCCACAGACTGAGTAAAAGTTGAGCTGAGAAAATTTCCTCATCCCCTTGTGCTTCCTGACTGTGGATGAAGTTGATTTGTCCTGTGCACTGTGAAGCCTCCATGATATGCCTTCATGGACTGTGTGCTTAAAACATGAGCTAAATACATATCTCCCTTGTGAAGTAAACTTTATCAGGCATTTTATCACAAAGGTGATAAAAAGATAACAAGGGCAGATAATATTAATGAGGAGTTAAGATTTGCAAAATAAAACTATACTTTTCCTAATTACAGATATGTAAGAGCTTTCAGAGCTGAACATTACTATGTATCTATATGTGTGTGCAGGAACCGACAGTGAAGAACTGAGCCAACTGAAACGCACATTAGAGTTGTGGTAGAAACAGAAGCTGCAAAGATTGAGCACGAATGGTACATAATGAGCAAAGCATTACACAGTTTGTCGTGTCTCAGAAATCAGGTAAAGGAGTATTTCCAGAAGGGCAGACTCATATCAGTCCTATCAACTCTTATTCTAAGGAAGAAGTGAGACATTTGACGGTTAGTTCATGTGACAGCATTAAGTCAGGTGCCGTCAAAGTCGGAGAGTTAATTTATGATATCCTCAGATTCACTTTGTTCTGTGTTAATAGATAAATGTATACATGACTCTTTATAAATCATAGCCACATACCATCTCATTCTATTGAAAACCTCTCCTATCTGGCACCCTTAAGACTCAGGCCAAATACTGGCTTTGTCCTCAAGGGTTTCCAACTGAGAGTCTGTCCAGTCCTGGCTGCATATCAATCTCCAGTGGTTTATTTTAGTCATCTGAATTTAGATAACATATCATAGTCATAGTGGGGGGTGTATATCACACTGAAAGCTTAGGCATCTAATGCAGTGGCCACCTGTTGATCACTGGGAAAACACAGAAAGTAAATGAGACTATAGATGCTGCCCTGTGTTTCTGTCACCTGTTTAGACCACAAGGCTACAAACGGCTGATATTACATGAACCCTGAGGCTCAGAATATCTGCGATTTTTTTCTAGACTACAGGTAGACTGAAAATAACAATTTGCCTTCACCGTCCATAATTCTTGGTTTCTTGGAAGTGACATAGTGAATATTCTTACTTCAGAGGTGCACTTACTGACATCAGTGTCACAGCCAGGAGCTGAATGATTGACAGCTCAGACTGAGATAATGGTGATCTTTCTGATCAATTTAAGGGTGACCTCACAGTAGTGGGTTCAAGAGGTAACTGAAAACAAATCTATCACTAAGAATCCTGTTTGCACCTCCAGGTAGACTCTCCAACTGCTTCTCATGGGCCTGCTTTATTGGGGTAAGGGGATGCAAAGGATTTGAATCAACCACACGACCTGCCCTTTTCCATATGTGTCCCTTCTTCATTTAACTGTTCTTCTCAAAAGAGGAAGCGGTGCTTTCTAGCTATGGAGGCCGGATATTCATATGATGGCCACTCAGACACTGACGTGCTTCTCCCTCTGCCTTTGGGTTCCGACTCTTCCTGTTCTCTCTGCGCTACTGCGGCTCATGCACAGCAAAGGTCCTGCCCTGGTTATGCATTAGTTTGTTTGCAGTGCTCACAGTTTTCTCAGTTTTGATTTGCTCTCAGCATTCCTTTTTAAATTATTTATTATTTATTTAATGTATGTGGGTACAGTGTAGCTATCGTCAGACACACCAGAAGAGGGCATCAGATTCCATTACAGATGGTTGTAAGGCATCTGGGAATTGAACTCAGGACCTCTAAAAGAGCAGTCAGTTCTTTTAACTGTAGAGCCATCTCTCCAGCCCCTGTTCTCTGAATTCTTGTAAGACTCTCTCTGATATATATTATGGGGAGCAAATTACAAATTATATTTTCCACATCTTTTGCAAAAATTAACTAGAAATTTTGTTCACCAAAAGAATTATCTAATCATTTATGTATTTATCGATCCCTGTTGACTTATTCCTGAATATACAATGAATTAATTCTCAGAATAAGCTAGAAATACTATTTCTACCACTTACAAAGTAGGAATATGGAGACAAAACATGAATTACAAAATCCCACACACACTAACATCCACTAATAATTCCAAAGTGAGTAAATGAATATACGCATTTGTAAAATAGACTAGGTACATTGTAAGAACACTCAGCTAGAGCTGGGAATAACCTGTAGAGTTCAAGATGTATCAGGGAAGTAAAAGAGCATCCACTGCACAAGGCGGCTTATTAAAGTGCTACCCCATCACTGTCTTCCTCAGACTCCACTGACAGGGCTGTAGTGGTACCAAGAACCACTTTCTGATGATGATGTTGTTTCAAGAATGAGGAGACACGAGTACGGCTGAACAAGTCACATAATGCGGATAGATTTAAATTTCTCTATCAGTATTCTGAGTGTCTGACCTTGACAAATGTGACCTATTCTATGTTAGTGAGAGAAAGATACATTGACTGATATAACTGAGTCAATGGACAGCTCCCCGTCAGCTGCCCTCATCAGTAGAAAAGGTGAAAAGGCCAATTCAATATGCTATAGTTATTTTTGAATATTCACTCTCTGGGTCTGGACCTGGACTAAGTGCTAATAAAACAGAGCTTAGGAAGAAATCGTGCTGGTTTTCAAGGTAGGAAATGTGGTAGAAGAAGTGGTTTAATGCTCAATTTCAACACCAAGGGGTAAATGCTGAATAGGATCATATACATACGAAGGAGTCCTGATAACAGGCATCTAGTATTGACTTAGAGAAGTAGGAAGATGCATTAAAGGTTGTGGTATTTTAGTTGCAATGTCAGGAATATGATTATGGAAGCAAGAATATTGCCCAAGTGTTCAAGAGTTAAGCAAGTATTTGGTGAACGATTGGGAAATGCTGGGTAGGTTTGACAAATAAGATTATGACAAAAAAAAAGATTATGACTATAATCAGAAAAAAAGTCTCAGTGTTGGTTGGGAGCTGAATACAAGCACTGTTTTCCATGAGAATGGTACTCAAGAGAAGCCACTGAATTGTTTTTAATAAGGAGAAAAAATATGACTTTTTTCAAGATGGCAGTATATGCCATTTTGATTATGGATGGTAAGTTTTGAACTATGAATTTTCTACCTGAATTTATCAGTGGTCCAGGTGATCCAGGTTTATACTTTGTCACTTCCCATGGATATGTTTGTGGTCAAGTTGCTTAAACCTTTTGACTCCAATTTCATGTCTGTAAATGGGTATGAACACAATGCCCTGAAAACAGTGGAGGGTTACTTGAACAAAACATTACTAAATGCTTAACAAAGGGCCTGAGACTTTCACAGGATCAGCAAATACTAATGAAGACAGTTGAGACTTGTGACTTTACACAGCATAGTGCTTATTAGGTTTTCTTTGTCTTCTGCTTTCATGGGTTCTTGTTCTGAAAAGTTGAGAATTGGTCAAAAAAGGTGGTAGAAAGGACATATCCAAGGGCATCTGGTTTGTATATATTTCCCGGATATCTACGAACTGAAAGAAAAAGTGGACACAGTTTAGGGAATATTGTGGTAAGAGTTGGAAATAGGAATAGTTGAAGAATGCAGTGGGGTTCTATGAAATGCTGCACCCTGGACAGGACAACTTAACACGACCTGCGGTTACCTTCACCTGACCTATACAACGTAAGGCCTGTAGAAGTCCCAGTGGAGAGAAGGCTCAGGAGTCCCCAAACCTAATTGAAGAGCTTGTGGCAGTTGGTGCTGTTGGAGATTGAGATTCATTCCTGGGAGTCTGGCCACTTATAGGCTACCCAGGCTCTAGTGAATGGACCTATAACTATGTAAATAGAAATAGCTATTTCGACTAAGTGCGTTAGAGAAAAAAAGATAAAGATATAGAGATGAGATGGGAACATGTCTGGGCAATGCAGGGGGTGTGGAGGAGAAAAAGTGTGGTTGAAAATGCTTCTCAACATCTCAGGACAATGGCCAAAAGAACTGATGGATATAGTCTGCTAGCTTCTGCCGTAGCTCTGCATCATCCAAGGAGAGGCTGAGACTGTCTGCCTGTGTGATCACTGCCCTCACGTACTAGCCTGTCAGCTCTTTCTCTCTAGCTTCTGTGTGTCCATTTGGTGAAAGGGATGTGCTCCCAGCTTCATACTGCACCTGTCCTCTGCCCACCACGTCCACACTCAGTTTTTGAGCTGTCATTTTTTTCTTTTATTTAAGGGGAAAAGCAATTTATGTGCTTTATATATTATCAAGAAAAATAATAAACAAAAGCATCTGATACTTTTAATTGTTTTGATTTATTTGTTTACTGTGTGTGTGTGTGTGTGTGTGTGTGTGTGTGTGTATGTGTGTTCACATCTATGTACAGGTGTGGCCACAGCATGCATGTTGAAATCAATTCTACCCTCTCACTGTGTGGGTCCTGGAATAGAACTCAGGCTATAAGACTTGACAAAAAACACTTTTATGCACCGAACCTTCTCATTGGCCTACCGTATACTTCTCATAGTTCTCTTGGCCATTAGTGATTGTCTAGGTCATTAGTTAGGTAGTACCTAAGTTTCCTTAGATTGTTTTGCTTTAGGTATCCCAAGTTCCTATCCATGCTCCAGCCCTAAGCCTTGATCCTTCTTTGATGTCATCACCTTCTCCTGGGCCTGGTGTCAATACACCCAGAGACAGGGTAAGCAGTATGATGCACATGTTCCAAATCGAGTAGCAGACTGACTTAACTCTCATGACAGAAAGCCAAGGTAAGAAGAAAAATGTTGTGGGCCAAGGTAAAGCTTATTGACTGACTACAAATATAAATGTTTGTTAAAGTATAGAAATGGATCTTTAAACTTTGGCCCATCAACACCATTGCAAGTATAATCTGATCTTTTTTTTTTCTGTAGGAATTTCTCTATCACTTACAGGATTGTATTTTGATACCTTACCATCAGTGGCTTCCTACCTTGAGTAAATCAGAAACATATGAAACACAATTGTGACCTTTACACTGATTGCCCCAGAATCAATGTAAACAGGGTGGGTTCCTAGAACTAGAACATTTGAAAAGTTCAGAGTAGACAAATGTACTTATATTAGGAAGGTTTTTGGTGTGTTTTCATCTGTTGTTCATTGTCTTTGATCTAGTACTTCAGAAAAAGAGTCTATGTAAGAGAGTCATCATGGAAGGGTATAGAGAAAAAAATCCATGTTGGGACATCATCAGACGTCATGCAAGGGCATGGGGAAAGTGAGACCTTAAGTTGTTTGGGGATGGGGAGACTGGCGTGTGAGCTGTATCATAGATCTGAGTATTATGTTCTCCTCTGCTATTATTACTATGTCTTAGAAAAGGTAATTTTAGATTTCTACATACATAGGCTAAATTTTTTTTATCCATCCTCGAACATTCTCACTTCGAAGCACTTATTTCAAAAGAACATGTCTATGTCTGCTCACCTTCTGGTCTCAGAGGTTCCTGCTTCTTACTTGGAGTCTGTCCATACCACACTACCGTCTACTCACTGTGCTCTATGAAGACAGGCGTACTAAGTGCGCCACACACCGCGGTCCTCTAATTTCATTAATTCGACTTCACTTGAAGTCAAAACCTCTCTCCCACTGGATTATTCCACCACCTCTGTTGGGAAAGGCAGCAGCACGTGCTCAAAAAAGGCCAGAGTGTGAGAACAATTGTACTAACCCTTCCACAGTGGTGTCTGGAAATCATGACACGAACAAGAGAAAGTTGTCAAGTAACCATTAAAAATGGCACATAATAAAGTTATCAGAGCGATCTGCTGGCCTTTGCAGATAATAAAATCATAAGATAAGGCCAGTATAAAATTTCAAGAACCTCTAACCGGTGGTGGCCATGAGCAGGTGATAAGGATTAGCTCCAAAGACAGAGCACAGAAAGCCAGGGAGGAACAGAGTGCTGCTAAAAATGGGATGAACATCAGAGCTCATAGAGAAGGGTGAGCTATATTGCTCGCCTGAAGAAGTTTATTAGGCACCGCTGAATTAATCAGTGGGTGGCTTTCCAATAGAAAGCTAGAACATTACCCTTTCATGGTACGAATGATCAAATATCTAAAGAACTAATGATTAGTGCCATCCCATATGTGATCTGATTCAGGAGTCTTTGCTTCTTCATAATTTCTACAATAAATGATGTAGGCATTTCTATATAAATTATATCAATACTTGTCCCCCAATAGATCTGTACTGACAAGATGGCTGAGTGGATAAAGTGTTTACTGTCATGCCTGATAGCCCAAGTTTCATTCTAGGGTCACATATGTATTACACACACACACACACAGACACACATACCACAAACATACATACATGCACACTGATAACACAAAATAAATGCTGATTTAATATTCATAGAATTGTCATTTTAAAAGAAAACGTTGTTCAAGCCAGACACCAGATTTAGTGACTGATGTAGATTTTCAGTTTTTACTACATGAGAATTTTTTCTAAACTCTCTATGTGCATCATAAATATTTTTGAATATGGGGTTCAAAGAGGATATACCCCAAAGTATGCAATGATAAACTGGAGAGATGTGGACAAGGCATCGTTGACTAATACTGCATTCTTGACAATACAGACAACATTCACTAGTTCTAATATACACATAGCACTCTATGGTAAGAGCGGAGTCCAAGAAAAAAATACACCTAAGTCCCTTAGGCCAAAGTTGTTTTCATCCTGATACTGTGAGTCTATTCAGCATACACTGGATAACGATGAATGGGAAACACAGCCAGTGAGCATCCTAAGAACAAAGACACCTCCATATTTGCTATGAATCTTCACTACTTGGCAAAAGTACTCACAAACAGAATGCATTTGATTAGCGTCTATTGGGTGTTTGAAGGGCCATAAAATAAATAACAGCAGATTCAAAAAATCAAGAAGGCAGAAACATTAAAAAAATACAAAGCTCCATTCAAATGCAAAAACAACACATTTTATGAATTTCAAAAGAATGAAGAATCCCAGTGTGAATAAAGAGATTGAGCTGAGCCTGAAGGAGAGTGGCATTTGACTGAATTTTGTAGAACGTGTTGATTTTAACAAGTGAATATTAAGGTGATTCTTGCAGTACAAAGAGATGTGCAATGGCCACAGACGTGCCTAGCAAATCATTCTAAGGTTTTAATAGCATGTAAATGCATAATTCATAATTTTATATGGGAGACTGCACTGTAGTGCAGATTATATCAGACCATGTAATCAATACTGTTAGCAAAATCCACACTGTGAAGAAAAGATTTTGGAGATTTGAGTCAGCTGATGAACTGGAAACTGATTTTTTTAAAAAAAAATCTTTTTACTATAGTGTGAAGATAATTTGACTAATAACTAGATACTTTAAATTAGTCATATTATTGGATAATAAAAAAATAGCCTCTTCTAATTGTTGAGTAAAATAGACCCCACTCCTCCTGGAAGGGCCATTAATAGAAAGACTATAAACTGTAGAGGAATATCTATGTTTGCGTGTGAAGGAATGGCTACACTCACTTAGGTGTCAGAGAAATGTTTCTCCATCACAGCCACCTGCTGGGGTGCTAAGAGGCAAAGCTAATGCCCAGGAAACGCTACCACATTACAAACAGTCATAGCCAGGACAGAGTTCAACACCAAAATGAGTATTCACATTGGACTATAAAATTTTATTTCATTAAAAAAAATCCCTCCCCATGAAAAGTAAGCATTTCTTTCCTTTTTAATTGATATTTTTCTTTAGTCTTAGAGTTTTTCACTGACTGTAGTGGTCATTTTTTAAGCCTATGACTGCCCAGCATGAATCCAGGTTATAGCAGACATGAATGTCACTTTTACTTTTGAAGGCAAAGAAAACTGGAAGACACACTAGTAATTGAGCCTTAGCATACACATGTTCTTTGTCATGTCTATTTTAATTCCATGACTTGAAATATACATGAATGACAACGAAATATAGACATATGGTGTGTGTTTGAATCCATTTTCATATTCTCTCAAGAAATCACTGTGTGTGTGAGTGTGTGTGAGTGTGTGTGTGTGAGTGTGTGTGTGTGTGTCTTATTTAACATGCTTGATTATCGAACACATGACTAGGACTAGTAAAACATCAAAGAGTAAGATGATTTTGCACACTATTGTTATTTTGTTTAGTTCCTTCTTGAAATGTTATTGCCCAAGTTATTTGTAGAACAAGAATAAGAAAATGAGAGACACCTGTGTATCCATGTCTTCCTCACGTTTTCATGTTTAGAAGAGACCTCCATTGCAGACAGCATCCGACGACAGCCTTTTCCTCTATTACTTCACTTCCTTTCCTCATGTTTCCTGACTCCATCTCCTTTCCTCTCCTAAGTGAGCATGGTTTAGTAACATAGCATTGTGTTCTACACGATGTTCTATATAATGTGCACGTGAAATATCTGTAACACTGATAACCTGTCCCTTCATACAGCTATGTGTGTACATTTCCAAGTTACTTTTTGTTATGTCTCCATGATACTTGATGACACGAATGTCTCAAGCTTCTTCAATAGTTTTCCCACGAATAACTGTAGCAGGAAGAATTTAAAAAGGATTTGCCATCCCACGCTATCACCTGCTAATCTCTTAGGCCCAGCGTTCTTGCTGCCTCTATGGCTAGCCCCACGCAACTGCCCATCTCTCGGTTAGCTGCCATAAATTCCTATAACCCGGTGAAATCAAAACTCTTGAGACTTGTAATTTGTCAGTCATATTTATATCAGTAAATTCTCATTCCACAAAACATCCACACAATAAACTCAGAGCCAATTGATATTAATATAAACTTCCCACCTAGATAAGACAAATTGTCCTGTAATTATCCATTCTTTAGAAGATATTGATAGCTACCTGTGGCCAGTTAAAGCCACATGGATCTGGGTCATCCTTTTCTTTCTCCATCTTCCTACTTCCTCCTCTCCCTACTCCCTTTTCTCCTCTTCTCTCCACCTCCTCCTCTCTATATCCTCTTTTCTCCTCCTCTCCCCTACCTGGAAGTCCTGCCTACTCCTCCCCCAGTGATTGGTCCCCTGAAATCTTTATTCATTAGGGAAAGGTCCTTGCCACAAATAACTACTCATTAGTATTTATTATAAGAAAAACATTAAGTACACAAATGAAATTTTTTTATTTCAATTATTTATTTAATTTGGAGTCTGACTGCTAAAGCACATTCTATCTTTTGAAAACTTGTCTTCCTTAAATATTTTTATGTGTCTGTCTCAGTAATTTATTTTATACTTATTTGTGTCAATCAGAGGTATGTCAGGCTCTATGCTATATGTTTCAGACAGACTATAGAATAAGATACAGTCTAATCCATAGAAACTCAAGGAAGGATTGGGAAATCAAGAAGGTACACAGTTTGGAAAAGTCTTCATGAAACAAATAAGACCAGCATCTTTTTTTGGTATAGAGGGTGAGGATGCCCATGTGTAGATTTTGGTATTAAGGAGCAATTGAGTAAGTTAACTGGATTTGAAGTTAGTGGGAAATGATCTCACAATTATGAAAATTATTTATGAAGGTTGGGGAGTTGGGATTCCACTGGGGTTCCCTCAACAGAACCAGTAGGCCAGAAAGACTCACCCATGGTTTTTCCTCTCGATTATTATGGAAGGAGACAAAGTAGTTTCAGACACTTTCATGTTTCCACTCTCGCACTTAAGTCTTCTGGGAAAAAATTATTGGTGTGCATATCACAACATTGGAAAGGCAGTGATGGAAGCTAATGTGAGGGAGAAGACTGCTCTCTGGGGTACTCAGCGTCAGAGACGTACAGCCTCTGACCCAGGGCGCTAGTGGAGAAAAAAGAAAGGTTAAGGGTCAATTGTCAATTACTTGGGTCTATAAAATTCTATTTCATTAAAAGCATTCCTCCCCATAAGAATTAAACGTTTCTTTCCTTTTTAATTGAAGTGTTCTAGCAATGTTCTCCATGGATCAGAAATGTGTTCATGTCCAATGTAGCATGAAAAACAGGACTGACTAAACTGATTAATTATAAAACCAAGAAATCAACACAGATATTCAAATAATTATAAACAAGTCTAAGAAGAATCAGTTGGTTGAGAAGATATTTGAGAAAAGAAGGACAAGTCTGACGTCATTAGACATATTCCCAAGTTTTCCTAACAATTAAGGGCATGACATTTCTTTCCATGTGAGTCCCAACACCATTTCTTATGTAGATTCAAGCACTGAGCACTTTAACTACCTTCTCCTGTAAATTACAGCCACTGATACTTTTAGAAAGTTACAGAGACCTTCACTCATTCAAAGGACAATGTCAGGGTATCACATTGCCCTCGGATAACTCTTAAGAACTCTATAGATGTAGCTGTGCTTGGTTACAGAAGGGCATTTCCTAGGAGGATAAATAGTTCCTTCTTTCTGGGTCTGCCATAGTTACTCACTCAGCAATGGGAGTCCTCCAGGCAGGAAGAAGGGTGGTGAAATTTTGCCCGACTTCCACTGAGATAAACAGTGTACAGCTCTCACTGAATTCCAGGCATCAGAACACTGGCCAAGGTTGTTATAGATGATGGATTTGCCCTGAAAACCTTCCCCCTAAGCTGGCACCCAGTTGTACAATTTCGAACAGGTGCTTCTGTACCTGGACAGATGCTCATGGAGAAGCACAGAGGTCGATACAAAAGGTTTGCTTGCATACAGATCACAAAATCCACCTGCATCATCAATCTAGCACCTGGTGATTTGTGGAAGTAGATTGGAGGGGTCTGGGGATTTGGGAAGCCTGCTAAAAGTCAGTCCTGGAGCCTAAATTATCCTTATGCTCAGATCTCTGTTTATAGTCTCCTATGCTAAATTTATCATGAAGAATGGAGAGCAAGCTTGCTTCTAGTCTAGCATAAGGTTTACCCATGTAGCCAATGACACAACATCATTGAGGAAAAGTACACCAAAAAACAGAGATAGAAATCTCCTGTCTGAACCTCACTGTTAGACTACTTACGAGCTTCAGGCAAACCAAAATAATTCTATTAAGCTATACCACATCAAGGCCCTCCCAGATACTGGCAGGAATCTATAGAAAGGCCTTGATCAACTTTATGGAAAAGTGGAATCGCTCATGGCATTTCTCCCTTACTTTACTCTGTAAACCTATCTCCTACATGTAATAACCGGGAAATTGGTTGTGTGTTTTACATAATGTGTGAATTGTTAAGAAATAACTTCTGAGGTAGATGCGAGATTCAACACAACGACAAATTTTTCATACCGGTAACTATTTCCTGTTACCTGTATCACAGATCTTTCCACCGAGTAACTGTTCATTAGATGCACGCTAGACGAAGATGGCTGCATGCGGTGCTTCACTGTTCCGTGTATTGAAGCCAGCCCTCACCCATCAATGCAGCCCCGTACAAATGACCACAGGTGAGCGGATTCAAATGGCAGAGCGGAAGGGTTTCTGTTATTAAAGAGATAGACATCTTAACCGACACTAGGATATGTGCCTGGCAGATATATAACAGCTCGTGTGAGCACCGCACTGTACACAGTGTGCCACTGACAGCCGGAAGCAGCCTGGGAGCAATTGGAGCAAGATAAGATTCTGGGCCTTCCTGCTGGTTTCGTGTCAGAGAAAGACATGACAGATAGCCGACCGTTCAAACGTAAAGTGAAGGGAATATGTTTCTCCTATCGGCACCTTGGTTTACGACTACGAGTTATTGCAAAGGAATCTTTCTATCTGTGAACACAATTTCGGGGAAGTAAAATTAATTGTGATCCTCAGCGACTCTTCGGTTACGAGATCACATGCACCCCTCATCACAGCCCAGGGGAGAAGCTGGGAAGCCGCCGACCACAAAAGTGAGCCTGCTGTTTAACGGAAACATCGTCTCTCTGGAGTTCAGCCTGAAGATGTCATCTCAAGCCCAGACACCACAGTCACAGGCTCATAGGAAGCAGCAAGAAGCAGGTAGGCCGTTGTGTTGGGCCTTCCACACGTCCATTATACCACACGGGTGGACATCCACGTCCAGTATACCACAGAGGCAAATCGACTCCAGCTTTTAAGAACCTAGAGTTCTGATCCCCTGTGAATCCTGTCACTTGATTGAGGAGATGAAATTTGCAGTTCACTCTGAGTCAAACCTGTTATGATCACATAGAATGTATCTATAAATCTCCTTCCCCAGTCAAAAGTCATAATCCTGTACTGCACGTCAGATCCGTATGGATTAAATGCACAATCATGATGAAACTTTTATGGACCGAAAATGTGGCTTCATTTATGTTTTAATAATCACCATATTAGATGTTTGCAGGTCATAATTTAGCTCAAAGATAGGTTATTTTTAAGTAATTGGATCAAGTTTACGAAAAATTTGTGTAAACCAGTTTATTACCACTCTGTTCCTTTAAATAAAAAAAAGCACCTAAATTATCGAGGGACCATGACTCAGGTGTTTAACTAAACACAGCTCATGGCATGTGAGAGAAAAAATACTTAACACGATGATGAACAATGCTGTAAATACTTAACGATATGTTAAAAATCAACTTTTTCGTGGTTTTATAAATTATTATGGGACTCACAATCAAGAAAAAACTCCCAGGTTTCTTCATCCAACTTTCCAATTCTCATTGCTAAGTGAACCTCACCCATCAACGTTATTACATTTTTTCTGCGTATTTCAGATTTTCCAGGTAGATATTTACTATCTTGAGATTTTATAGAAAATATAATTTAGTTATTTTATTTATCACATGAATATATATACGTACACTACTGTGGCAGTGAGTTTTTGCTACACAGCTTTGGATCCTAGCAGATCGCGTTTGCGCACCCGCCCAGAAGCTATTTTTGGATCCACCAATGAAACACAACACACACATTAGCTTATTTTTAACATGCCTTACAAGCTCAGTGCTTGAGCACTTGTCAGCCTCCTGTGGTTAGTATGCCTTTTTCCGTACTCCTGGCTCAACACCTTCTAAATCTACTTTTAACATGGTTACTCTATTATCTTCTGTGAAGCCCATTGATCTTTGCTGCCCAGTTTGCTGCCCAAGACGCTTCTGGGCAGCCCTTCCGGGAACCATTTTCCCTTTATTCCTACATTTTGGATGATCTCCCCTCTGCAGCTCTAAATCTGTTCTGTCTGTCTCTCCTGGGTCCTGGAGATCCTCCTTTCCTCCTCCTGCCCTGCGAGTGCAACTCTGTGGTTTCCGCCCAGCTCCCTTTGTCTAGGCATTGGCAATCCAGCTAGAGTCAGGCTTCCTTTAGCCTGCATGCAGGACACTGCAAACAGTATTTTTGGATAACACAACTAAGAAGAGAACAGCAGCCACTACATACTATATTTTCATTCTTTTACATATACACATCATCGGTTATGTTCACAGGAATGTAGAGTTCATTATTGACCTCATGTATTATTTTCCCAATTGGGTCAAGTGGTAAACCCCAACTGCATATAAAAACATTATTTTTCTTTAGTAATATTACTGGGGCGTTTCTCGTTTGTCTTATTTCCTATGTGGTTTCTGTATTTTGGAACTTTGGCAAGAAAATATAAATCTCTATTAAACGCTCTCTGGATGTTTTCTGATTAGTCTGGGAAGCAGGAGCAGAACACGGAGATTCTCAGCACCAGAGAGGCTGACTAAATAAGTAAATAAGTACAGTATGTTAGGGAGAGCAGATGCTCTAGGAATAAGCTGCTAGCCTATGGAATGGTGGGTAGATGCTGATGTCATTGTAAAATAGGGTAAAAAGGGAAGATGAAAAGGAAATGGGTTTCTGAACATGATGCACAGAGCTCAGTGAGAAATTATTCCTCCCTGTTGGGGAAATGTGCAGTGGGAACTGAAGAAATATGAAAACAGGGTTGGAGAAGGTGTTAGGAAACAGATATAGGTACAGGTTTGCAAGCAACTGCTCAGACGTTTTACTTTTACTCTGAGAAACAGAATTAATCCTTGGGATTTGAGAAAGAGGTGTCACGTGGTCTACCTGGAGGATTTCAAAGATGATGTAACCATCTCAATGGATGCTGTGCTGACATAGGGAAAAAAGAGAGCGGAGATGTTTTGGAAGCAGGTATAGGAAATTAGATAAGACGTGGAGTATCTATCTTGTCATACACAGAACTGTTACTTTTGTTATTTTATTATAAAGGTTACTTACTGGCAGCGCCCAGCTTTCAGAGGGCTGCCTAGATTCATGCCTTAGTGACTCTGCTTGTCAGCTACTGCAGGGCACTGAATGCTCCCACTGGCTGTCTTTTGTCCCGTCTTCCTCTCTCCTAAGGCCAAGAGATTTAGTAGACACCTAAGGACAGACATATCAGAAGTATATTTGAGTACTTAAATTTATCTTACAATTAACCTTCTGCAGTTCTGTGGAAGTTTTCACTAAGTAAATAATTCTAAATAAAGAAGTAAACTCAAAAGTTTGATGGTGATTTTTTTTTGACCACCCAGAACACACATTTTTATTTCATAATCACCAGGTCTTAACATTTTTATTTTCCTTCCTTTTTTACTATGCATTTTAAAGCCAGGGCAAAACTTTTCCATCTCTTTTAGATTTCTTTTATTCTTTATTATTTATCCTTTCATCATTCGCTTTTCTATGACTCGTTTTTAAATTTATATTCCTAATTTGTAACTACTTCTTCACTTCGTTGGCTTCATTCCTGGGAGTGTTCCTCGGTTCCCAAGCTACTCAAATGGGGTGTTTTTGTTTGGTTTTTGCATGTCCCCTGTTTGTTCCTCTGGCCTCTGCTGTGTTCTCCCACAGCAGTCCTCTCTGCTACCAATCCATTACCCCCTCATCCCAAGTGCCATCACCCTCATCCATTCCTTTTTCCTAACAGATGATGGATTTATTCCTTAATCCTTGCACATAAATTTAAAAGACCTTCTCTACCATGGGCATGTTTACTTGAAGACCTTGCATCCTATTTCACCGAGAAAAAAAAGTCATATTTAAGCAAAGGGATTCTATAGTTTATCAGCACCATTGGTTTTTAGCAGAACCCCATCTGGACCCCATTTACTCCACCTGCTTTCTGTGATCATAGATGAATTCTCCATGTTTCCATCAAAGGCCTACATTGTCTTACTGGAAGACCTCAGCTTTCCCGGTTTCACACCTTTTTACATGTAAATGTCTAATCCACTCTAGTTCTCTCACCATCCCATCAACGTACTAAACTCTGACTCACACACAACAATTTCCTGATACTTTATCCTTGAAATGACCAACCTTTTGTCCATCCTTATGATACAGTTTCTTGAAGTATGATGTAGAGACAATGTCAGCTTTCTCTGACGGTTGTGTGCCTCTTGGCTTCTCTGCTGAAACCATTCTTACCAAGTATGTGTGGTGAGAGTCTTGCTTATCTCCGCAACCTCTTCTCTGTGTGCACGCTCACAAACTCACCTGGGGTTAGCATTGGGGTCTGCCTGTACACTGCCAGAGTCATCTGTTTTAGCATTTGTGGAATGTTTGCTATCTGTTCCTTGACAGTTATTCTGCCTGGCTACTCAGAGGCCAATGTTCTTTTAGTATTTTCTCCTAAGTTGCTGACAGATTCTCTGTATTTTAGGTGATCATCTTATATCTTCCTATGACTCTTGATGCTGTGTTGTCCTTTCCTTATGCTTCTGTATTTTTACTTAGCTCCAGGAAATCTCATTTAGCTGTGTAGCTTTCCAGTTCTCTATATTACCTTCTGCACGTGCTCTCGGAACTTTCATTGACTCTGGACTTCTCACACGAGACTGCTCCTTGGCAGTTTTACCAGCATGCTTATTATATACATCAAAGCTTAAAAGATTAAACTGTAGATTCTTTTCTTCTTCAACTCTCAAATCTACTGTACTATTGCCTTTTCCCCCTTTTGCTTGGTGACAATTTGTATCTCCCAGAAAATCAAACCAAATGTTGAAGCCAACTTTTCCTCTTCCTTTCAGAATTTACAAAAGTATATTTCACTTTAACTTTAAGGTATATAAGATTCAGTATAATAAATCAAATTCTGCGGGTCAAGCCCCAGCACTTATTCTTGGTTTATTTTCCAAAGTGTTTATCCTGTTCTTTTGCTTTTAGCCTTGAGTTTCTGTATCAAGTTTGAGTTTCTTTATCAATATATAGAAATCGAAATAGACTTCTTAAATTAAGGAGATATTGTTCCTCTGCTGAGAGTTTTATAGTAAAGTATCTTCTCAAAAAATTAAAATGAAATAACACAGAGGAAAACACAGCTTAGATATATGAACAATACACAATCTTAGCAGTATATTAGAAACTAAAAGGAAATTAAAGACTAATTCTCTAAGAAGTTTGTGCTCATGCCTCATCTTTCATGTCCTGTTTCTCACTCTTTTAGTAACTGTGCTGTTGTGTACATAAGAGTATTTCTCCTAATAAACACTAACTTATCCTCATGAGCAAGGCAATTAAACAAGAAAATTGACAACTGGAATGTAGTAAATTAGAAACGTTAAATTAAATATACTGGATGAGAATAACAAAATAAACATGATTGCTATGAAACAGAAATGGAGTAAGTCCAGGAAATTTGAATATACAGGACTAAAAAGAATCTAATTTGAAACAGGAATAAAATCATGGCTCCATTGATGAACAGACCATATGTGTTTGTGGCATCAAAATTGTTAATGTGCAGACAAATGCTGTCCACAAACTCCGAAGATATAAAAGGAGAATAGAGGAAAAATGAGGAAACAATGGTCAAACATGTCCAAATTTAGAAAATAAGCATCAGTCTATAAATTCAAAGAAGAGCAACTACAAAATTAACAGGTAAGAAAAAATTATATCATTGTCATAATGAGAAATTAGAGATAAAGTATGAATAAAGACCAGAAATATTTGCATCAAAATGGGAAAATTTCTAATACTGTGAATTTCGGCAGCAATGGAACTTGTACTTCAGTGAGAGTGCCATAAGGATTAATGTGAAAAACTTCACATTTCTAGAAAGCTCTTCAATTATAAGAATGAGAACATATTTATATTAAACCCTAAGTAAACCCAGTGTCACAAGCATTCTTAATCTAAAGAAACCCAATAGGGGGACACCTCTTCAGAAAGGTGTGAAAGTCACTAAAAAGGCAGATAACTTAAAATAACTTTTGAATGAATCAATTTCAAAATTAATTTACTAAGTTTGTTGAGAATTGCTTTTTGTGTTTATATGTGGTCGATTTTGTCGAAAGTTCTATGGGCTGCTGAGAAGAATGTGCGTTTTTTTTCCCCTTGGGTGGAATGTTAGATAGCATTTATTATATTGATTTGGTTTATGATGTCATTTAGCTTCCAAGTCTCCCTACTTTTTGTCTGGATGACCCATCTCTTGGTAAGAATAGACCGTTGAAGTCACCCACTATCATTATGTTGGGATCAATCTGGAATTTTAGAATTAATATTGTTTTACGAACCGATGACCCTATATTTGATCCATAAATGTTTAGAACGGCAACATTCTCTCAGTGAGATTTTCCTTTCGTGACTACAAAACGTGCCTTCCTGTCTCTTCCAATTAGTTTTGGTTTAAAATGTTTAGACTTGCTAGATTCTCACAGTGATTGTGAACAGCAAACACAAGAATGATATGCAGGCTATAGAACTCTTACATATGTTAAATAGACAAACATCACCATGGAGTCAAATATAAACAGATGCAAACTGCAAGCCTATAGAAAAGATTGATAGTGGCCACAAAATGTTATATATCACAAGCCATTAGACATACAAGGAGATGGTATTTTAAAATGTTCAATGCCAAAGACTTGATATGAGATAAAAGGGGAAGGGAGTTGTAAACAAACACAAACCATCCTGGCAGGGATTATATTTTCTCTAAGTGTTGTTAAGGAGATTATCAAGAGGGACGCAGAGCAGAATAGAAGACATATGGAGATAGACATCCAGTATTAGGAGCCATTTTAGGGGTCACATGGAAACCTAATACCAGTAATTATTCCCAAGACAAGAGGGCTCAGGAACCATAGAACTCTGAGGTGGGGCAGTGTCCCAGTGGAAGGGCATCCTGAAATGCAGGAGCCCAGGAACCTTATAGATCTAAGGGGAAGCCTCGTCAGAGGAGGCTTTATTGTACCCAGAGGAGGGTATCCCCAGCTGAGCTGAGGAGCTCAAGCGACCTAGCTCTGATCCTTCTCTTCTTTTATTCCCTTCTCTTCATTGCTTCATGTTTTCTTCTAGTGAGTCACACCAGGTAGCATATCTTTTGAAAGAGTTTTATCAGAGAACACAGGGTGTGCAGGGATGAATCCAGGAGTGGCTGCCTATGCTCCCAGAAGGGAGCAGATGACAGCGAAGCAGACAAAGCACAGTACTTATCTGGGGTCTTTGGGTGATGGAGCTTTCTGGGGTGGAAATGTGCAGGGTGAGAATTGATGGGATTTCAAGTCCTGAGCTTGGAGGAGCTCAGGGATTCGTGGAATTTCCTGCTCAGTCATTAGTGAGTTTTCGTGCCCAGGGTAGGTGGGTTTCAGTGGGAAGTTCAGGGATTGGTGAGTTTTCCTACTAAGGGATTGATGTTTTTTTTCCCCAGACTTTTTACCTAAAATTAGAATATTCTGGGGAGGGTGCTCCTGCCTGGGAGCCCCTCAGGCATGGTGCCTGGCCACATTCCTGTCTTTAGTGTTTACAAAGTATGCAAAGTGTACAGATGGGTCCACTGGAAGGAAAGTCATTTCTGCCACTAGGGTGGCATGACTATCCAACAGTGGAAGCTTTCTATAAAATGTACATCTAGACAGGCAATTGAAATGAATTGCCAAGTAGTGGGGAGATACATCTCCAAGTGAGCAACTCTGGTTACCAAACAAAGCTTTCAGTAACAGAGAGGAAAAACCTCTAGTTAGATTTCCTGGTTAGATTTCCTAACCAGATGGGCCCTGTTGGCATTTCTTCTAGGTTCTGCTCAGTGGTCCACTACCACACAGGGTCCCATGGAAATTCTGAAAGAACCCAGACTATTGGTACTGCTCCAAAAACTGATGGTGTCTCTCCACAAAGTAACTGAAGAGGAAAACCTGTACAACTCATTGAATCCAGAGAACCTGACATTGTGCCAACCTAGAACCCTCACCCCATTGACTACTTTTTATGATACTAGAAGACAGTGTAAAGGAGAAAGGTAAACACCAAGCCAGGTGCTAATCTGTACATCTACAAAAATGGGTTGTCTGCAAGATACGTTAGTGTGATAGCGACACAAAGTTTGTCTCTATTGGGGATAACAAACCAATTTCTTATTTGGCTTGAGGTCCACTCCATGAAATGGGGCACATATTCAATGTCACTTTGGTGAGCAAGAACCTGAGACTAGAGGGGTCCAGAACCTAGTTAAACTAGATCTTCCTTCTACTAAAGAACCAAATTGTACACCAATGGTACTTCCCTCAAACTCTGCTCTGCCTTTTATGCCTGAACTTCTTGTAGGCAGGACAAGTTATGGGTCTAAGGTTTTGTGGTTAGGTTGGTGCTCCATTTCCTCCATTGGAAATCTTGCCTGGTTATAAGAGATGTCCTGTTTGTGCTTCATAATCACTCATTGCTAGGAGTCTTACCCATAGTCACCCTCATAGAGTCCTGAGTGTTTCCATCGTCTGAGATTTCTAACTCATCTTAGAGATGCCAAAACTCAATCCAGTTGTCTCTCCCAGTCCTCTCTCCTTCTGTTCTCCCACCACCTCTTCCTGGTCCCACTCCTCTCCCTACCCCCAGTACCATTCCTCCATCCTTTCACTATATTTAGTCTTATTTCCCTTTCTCAGTGTGGTTCAAGTGTCTCTTCTTGGACCTTCCTTGTTACTTAGCCTCTTTGACCCTGTGGTTCGTAGCATGTATTTTATGACATATCTACTTATCAGTGAAAACATACCATATTTGTCTTTCTGGATCTGGGCTACATTACTCAGGATGATTTTTTTCTAGTCCAATCATTTTTCTCCAAATTTTATTATGTCATTGTTTTTAATAGCTGAATAATAATTCATTGTGTAAATACATCACATATTTTAAATCCATTCTTTGGTTGAGAGACATCTAGGTCATTTCTAGTCCATGGCTATTATGAATAAAGTTGTTATGATCATAATAGAGCAAGTGTCTTTGTGGTATTGTGGAAATTCTTTTAGCTATATGTCCAGGTAAAGTACATGGGCCTTGAGGTAGAACTATTAGCGATTTTCTGAGAAAACACCATATTGATTTCTAGAGTGGTTGCACAAGCAATGGAGGAGTTTTCCACTTGCTCCACATCCTTGCTGTAAAGAATTGTGCCACCTAAGGCAACTACATAAAAGAAAACAGATTAAGCATGTTTTATTGCATGTTCACCAAGTCCAGAAAAAGAGAAAAAGAAAAAAGAATAAAAATTTAATAATAAGCTAGAATTAGTAAAGTAGTCATGTTTTAGTTTGCTTGGTTGGTTTTTACCTTTCTCAAGAATTACAATTGGAAGATTTCTAACAGAGAACAAGAATAAAGAATAGAGTAGGTTTATATCCATATAAGTACTATTCACTAGGGCATGTGCAGTTTCTCTGCAGCTACACAAAACCAGAGAAATATCTCACATCTGCCTTTCCAAGGGCTCTGAGGTAGATCCCTGATAATAAATATGCTATGGTCTTAAGAAAAATAATAAAGATGGAATTTTCTTCTTCCATTGTTTATACCTGGGAATTATTTAAGTAGTTCCAGTTAAGGAGAAGAGAATGACCACTATTTAATTATTCCTGCAATCTCAATAGAAAAGGTATTGATTTTGCACAAAATTGTGAGCAATAGGTATAGTTTATGAAATGGATGTAACTCTACACAAGCAAGTAAAAGACCTGTATATGACAAGAACTTCAAATTTTTGAAGAAGGACCTTGAAGATGATATCAGAAGATAAAGAGATTAATCCATGATCATGGATCAGTTAGATAAACGAACCACTCTTTTTGTAACTTGTGATTTTTCTTTGACTCTTTCCTTCCTTCCATTTCATTTTATGAGAATTATTTAGATGACTGTTTTATAAAGAGAGAGAGAAAGGTTGTGGATCCAGATGTGGGTTGGGTAGGGTACTTGGAGGAATATAGGGAAACCATAATTAGAATATATTGTATGAAATAAAAACATTTTCAGTAGAAGAAAGTAAGGATATTATCACAGTGAACAAAAATCTGTTGGGAGGTCCCAATTTATGCAGTGTGGACTTGTGGGCTCAGTTCTTTTCTGAAGATGCTGTGTGGAAAGAGTTCTCCTCCACAGAGGTAGAAGCCTAGGTTGTTGTGTGTAATCAGGTAGACAAGCTTCCTTCAGTATTGTCTTAGTGTAAGCTTCTGTTTTGGGTGCTGTGTCTTTACCTACACTCCTTCTACCACACTTGCTTCCAGATCCTCTCTGACTGAAATACTGTTATCCCCATGGCTCTGACTGCAGTGCTTGGTCTGCTTATAAAAATAGCACTTCATCTTGAAAAGGTTCACTTACAAGAAGACTCTTCTGTGGGAGTTATCTTGGCACAGTGGTCATCATAATCATTCTTTATCTCCTAATAAAATTAGTAATGGTCCTAATCTTTAATTTACAAAATCAAGAATTAGCTATGCTTCCATGAGAAATTTATACACACACACACACACACACACACACACACACACACACACACACACACAGGAGTGATAAAAAATGACTATTTTTTTATTGTAACTAAATACAAATTGTAAGCACATGTTCGATGTCAGCCCATTTCAGCAAAAATCAAAGCTGTTTAAAAAATGGAACCCTAAATTGCAATAGAATAAACAAATTACTACCAGATGCCTCAAGAAGAAGTCCAAAGCCTTCACTGCCAAACCAAAGCAAAGCAAGGTGCAAAGGCTTGCCTATCTCTGATTCTGTTTGCATATGGTCCCATGGTAAATGCATTTAACCTATAGAGAAGTGTCTGGCTTTGGAAGCTGCCACCAGTAAATAGACATTAAAAGTAGCTACTCCTCAAGGCAGATAAATGTAAATATATTCCAGAGATCACCAGTATTTAAAGTTTCCAGTTATGGTGAGGTTGTGGGAAAATACGTCCTGGCCCATGGCTGGTGGGAGTGGAACCTAGTGGAGACATTGTGAAGATCTGCATGGAGGCGATCAGGACAATGAAAAGCAGAACTCCCAGATGGTCCCACCATACAACTCCTGCAAATGTCTGCAGGAGACCTTGCCCTATCCTTGTATCTACGATTTTGCTTCTTTGCTCAGAGATTCAAGGAAATGAAGCTAGCTGACGTCTCCATCAGCAGATGGGTAGATCTTGGAACTGTGATTCTTATATACAGTGAGATTTAATGGAGTTGAAATCTTCAAGGAAAATTAGTGCTTCTGGAAAAGATACGAAGTGAGATGTTACAGACTTAGATAAAGAAGAGCCTCGGGTTTCTACAACATTAAGATTCTATAATTTAGTCTGTGTGTGTGAGAATGTGCGTGTGTGTGTGTGTGTGTGTGTGTGTGTGTGCGTGTGTGTGTGTGTAAATGTTGGCATAGATAGGGGGTCAAAGGGACATGAATGAACACCAAGGGTAATGCTGACAGGTGGGGAAAAGATGTGAGAGAGGGGGAGAAAACCGTCATTTTGTCTGAAAATAAGGAGATTTAATTCATACACTGAATAAGAAAATAAAAATTTACTCATCAGTTGCTTTCTGTATTATTTATAAACACTAAAATTGCACTGAATCTTCTCAACTTTTCCTGAGACTTAGGTGACCAGCCTTCTCTCAGAATCTTGCTATCTTTGTGTCCTAAGTGTGGAGAGGACTTAGCATCAGCACACTCAGGAAAAAAAATTGAATTTTGTACTCAAGCGTCCATTTTAATATGCTAGTAGATAAAATTCAGATTCTCACGTAGTATGATAACAAAGGAATGATTCTTAGTAAGCATTTATTTAATAAAAAATAATAAGCAAAACCACAACTTCTACTAATTAACCAATTCTAAAATCTAATGAGTATAACTAAATGTTACAATTAAATAAATGATATACTGCAATGCCTTGCTTGACAAATAAGATGCATTTTTCTTACATAATTGTCTGGCTTTGGAGGTTAATATTAAAAGATTGGTAAGATAAAAAGATCAGTCACTCTCCTTTTGACTAATGTTTAAATCATCACGTGCACACTGCGCAGTGCCGTGTCACAACTGGCATACTCCCTGTACTTTAGAAAGAATTAAGGATTGGTTCAGTTCAGAATCACCTAGCGACGTTTGTTTGGCGTACTCGGGCATGCACCAGTTTGGTACATCATAACTCAGTTCAATGGTCTTATTCCAGTCTTACAGTGGGGGAGACAGAGTCTGGGTATGAATGTGAATACTCCCATCTAGAGCAATCAGCACGTGCCTGACAGGAAGACAGTTGCTCATGCAACTTCAATACAGGCTATCAGCAAACACTTCTGATCTCGGAAAGAAATTGTCTCCCTGGTTCTCATCCTCACAGGAAAACCCGGTCATGTCTGCTAAGTTGTCTGAGAGCCAGATGCTCATCTTTGTCTACCTTTTGGTTAGTTCTTTGGGTCAGGAGCTCAATGAAAGCTGGAGCTGTGACAGGAAGAGGCAGAGTCATAGCTCTGAAAACAACGTGATTAATTCTCGACTCGCTGTCACACGTCATTTATGACTGGAAATTTAAAAGTTCATTATATTGAAGAAAACACAATGCCCATAGCATTAACGAATGATATAAACTCTATACCTTATTTTTTCCAAAAAGAATATATTTTGTCATCAGTTTTTTTAATCTCTGGGGGAAAAAGAATCTATCAACACTAGTGTCAAAAAGTTGGTCAACTGAATTAAATGGTAGACTTATCATTTCCTTGTATGCTAGAAAACATGCATCAGGTATTCTATTTCATGGTGATTATTTAATGAACATGACTTAATTTTCATGTAGTGTGAAGAAAATGATCACATGTTTATAGACAGATGGCAGGAAGTCTAAAAGGCACTATCCTAAGTCCTTTTCACGTTTAAATATATTCCTATATATTCCTATATTTCATTATGTTGTGGCATAGGAGCAAGAAAGATATACTAATGAGCTTATTTTTTAATCAAATATTTTATGTACTAATTCTGGAACAGGTGTGAAAATTTGTGACCTGTGGTCTGTATTCATCCATCCCATGGTAGTTAGGTGACCTATTGTCTGTATGTATCCCACAATGCCTGTGTGGCCACGGTCTCTATTAAATACATGATGTCCACATGGGCTGTGTGCATCCCATAATACTTATCAATTCTTGACAATACACTTGAAGATGGCATTGTCACGCTTCAAGATCAGAAGGTGCATAGCCGTGTAGAACACCAATTTCCTTACTTGTCTAACTGATATAACAGTAAATAGAACTCAGGCCTTTCTTCTCCAATCTCAAATAGAATTGCAAGTATATAGGTAACAAGGTATAAACTAAAGCAGTCACATTCTATAAACAACACACAAAACACAGGGACACTCCACAACTCTTCAATTAAACTCAAATACCCCCCTTCAGTTAAATGGTGAGACTGGAGTTTCAGTTCTAACAGATATGCAGGGATTCTCAAAATGATATAATACTGAAATAGCAAAAATGTTAAAACAGACTCATTATTGTTTAGTCTCTATGTGTCCCTTCACCTTGTGACATACTTCATGTTGTCCTGTGAAATCTTTGCCTGAGTTACAAACATATTTTATATATCAATTCTTGTTGAGGACTCTATCTACCATATGACATGAAACTAACATGTATGACTCATTCACACATTAAAATACTCTCAAATATAATTTGACCCCCTCCTTGGTCTTATTACTATATATGTTCCAATATTTGCTTGATACAATAAAAGTTCACATTTTGACCTTTTATTGATACTTGAGGTCTTTTGTTATTGTTTTTAATACTAATCTTGGGGCTGGGGATTTAGCTCAGTGGTAGAGCGCTTACCTAGGAAGTGCAAGACCCTGGGTTCGGTCCCCAGCTCCGAAAAAATGAGCCAAAAAAATACTAATCTTCTGTAAAGCACCCCATAGATGTCTTAGTAAAAATGTTATTGCTGTAAAAGGACACTGTGACCATGACAACTCTTAATAAAGAAAAAAAGCTATTGGGGCTAGAGTAAAGTTTCAGAGATTTAGTTCATTATTGCCATGGTGGGACACATGGCAGCATGGTGCTAGAGAAGCCACCTAAAGTTCTACATCTGGCTTGCCAGGCACCGGAATGGGAGAGTGAGCCACTGGGACTTCCTTGCACCCCTGAAACTTCAAAGCCCACTCCTGTTGACACACTTCTTTCAACAAGGCTACACCTACTCTGACAAAGCCTCCAGGAATGCTACCTCCTATCAATAGGGGTCATTTTCATTCAAACCACCACAAATTGTTCTGCCCCTCTATTCTGACACTTTAGGTCATCTACTCAGGTCTCTCGGTTTAATTTTTTCTTAATGAGCATATCAGGCCATTTTCAAATTTCCAGTCATCATCAGACCTGCAATCTTCATGGATTACTTCAAAATCTAAAAATAACTTAAATATGTTTTTACACAAATACTAATGCATAAATACTAAGTGTATCTGATGTACCAGGTATCCTATATAATATCATAGAGGGAAATATCGTTAATTTGGACCCTTTGATATGAAGAAGCTCACACAAGAAGATATTCAGTTGGACCAAGTAGTCAGAGAAGAACATTTTATGCAACATGAGTTTACACAAAGCTCTACAGAAAGCAACATTACTTGTAAGGCATGCTAACACAGAACTTCAACTCCAGTCTGTCCCATTAACCGACATGTATAGCTTTTCTTCCTCTGCAAGCCGCCACCACCCACCTTAACTCCAGACATATCTTGGGTGGATGCTCTCTGCCATATCTTCCAAACTTCTGTTCTATTTTTCATGTGGCTTCATCTGTCTGCAGTATCTGCTGTTCCTATTGGCCATCTGTCAAACTCTTGTTCATACTCTTCTGTTTAAACATTAACCATTACATGAAAACTTCCATTGCATAGCACGGGAGGCTGGGAAAACCCATTCTTCTGCACTGCTATGCCCTGTGAATGTGTTTCTAGAAGTTGTCACCATATATAATAATTTTAAATCAGGATATTTTTAACACGTCTCTGAGCTTCTGAAAGAGGAGACAAGGAGATAGTGTGCATACTTCATGATTAGAACACAATAAAGTTTTATGAAATGAAGACAGTTATTCACCAAAAGGAAGGAAACTCCAATTAAAAAGAAACTTTTCTTTTTTTCCAGTGGGCACCAGAAGCAACTTCTTGTTCATAATTTATTGATCCCGAATTGATTGTAATTAAAACTCCCTACAAGGTCTGCCCATTGTCTTGCCATCTTTATGAATCAGATGCATTGTCTTTATGAAGAAGCTTCAATGTGGAAGGAGGGACCCACATTTTTGTGTCCTTTTTGGCATGAATCCCAGGGCTGGCATTTCTAAAAGCAGATCCAGGAGGAGGCATCAGTGTTTATTCCCACTGACTCTGCCACCTGCAAAGGCTCATTCCAAACCTGTAAAACGAAGAAATGATTGCATGTATTCTTAGCCTGGAATGGATGGTGACTACTCTGCAGGTATTGGGACAGACTTGGTTATTTTAACAGCTTTTTTGTGGAAGAGAATTAAACACTACATTCAAGTATAACTTCCTAATCTGGAAAGCCAGAGGTACTAATGACCATCAGTCTCCAGTACCATAGGTACTAATGACCATAGTATCTACTACTATCCCTATCACATAAGGTAGCATTGCCATACATACCCCCAAATGGGATTTGTTATAGAGAAGTTCACAACTGATACATAAACCCAGTAAACTAAGGTCTTTGACTTAATAAAACATTCTTCTGGTTTTTTTTTTCTCTTAAATTCAAATAAGCCTTCACCGTTTCAACTCAGTAAGTAGCTCTACAGAAGACATGGTGGTTACTGTCACTGTGTTTTAATATTATTTTAGGTTACCTGTGCATGGCTGCCATTGTAAGAACAGATTTTACTTCAGAATTCAGTTGATACCAGGTGTTGGAGCTGTATGGTGATCTCAAAAGTATGCTGACTCATGCAGGCTCACAGCCAGCCATGATCTCATAAGTGTGCTGACTCATGTGTTCACACCCTTGTCCTTGTGACACTTGAGTGACAGATGGACTCAGGCTTCTCTTTTAGTCATCACAATATGAGTGTTTCACTTTTGACCCACAACACATTCCTATAGTAAAGGCCAAGAAGACTATCTCACATTATTATTTTTCACCAAATTACCTATTATGTAGCATTAATAATTATAATAATAATTCTTCATGCTGAGTATATCACAAAGCTACGGGAATTTTCAAGTTAAAGGTTTTATTTCCTGTACAGTGCATCAAGCTAACGTTTACCTAGCAATATTACCACCCTGCCTCACAAAATAACATTTATATGGTATATTGCCATCCTGCCTCACAGGCTAGGCCTGCTTACCACAAGACTAATATTTACTGTTTGTCTATATTACTACTTAACATGAAAAATGTAAAAATAACTGAAATTCACTGTAAAACTCAAAATGTAGGACTTGTGAAAGCCATTGACATAGGCACCTTGGGGGAAAAAAGGAAGAGAGAAAAATGAAAGCGACATTTTAACTCACTGGCCTCCTTGGATCACAGCTTTGGAAGCTTTGTCTTTCTCAGTGATGCAGCACACGATTACAGAGTGGTAGGGCTGTGGCTGCAGAAACGCTTGGGTGACAAAGAGCACCTGTCTTTTCTACAGAGGATTCTTTGGTTCCCCGCGCCCACATGGTGGTTCCCAACCATCGGAATTCCAGGTTCATGGGATCTCTTTTCATGGGCACTTGACCCATAAGGCGCACAAATCTATGTTCGGGCAAACCATCATGAACGTACAAATAAAATACACTTTAAAAGAAATGACACAGTTGCTGGAGAGTGAATCTCAGACGAAGTCATGATTGGGTTCAGAGTCTTCCTTCGGATCCTTCATATTGGATCTGTTTAATTCAAATTCTATAACTTCTCTGAACATTGCACCCTCTAGTTGACGAGTTCTGTAGAGATGTTCTTCAGAACTCAGAGAATAATAGTACTCAGATATGTATATTTAAATATGCATGTCCATAGAGACCAGTAGAGGAGCTTGGGTCCCCTGGATGTGAGCTGTAGGGTATGGGTCATTGAGTCCTGAGAACTTTATTGCTGGAGCAGTTCACAGTGTTAACCACTGAGCCGTTCCTCAGACCCTGACTCAAACTAGTAACGATGTAAAGAGACACTGAAGAAATTTGTTCCCATGTTACCACAGCGTAACCATTTATCTATTTATTTATTTATTTATTTATTTATTTATTTATTTATTTATGACCAGGAGTATGCTTTGATCCCTACGTGGTCTTTCTCACAAGGTGGGAATGTTCATTATCCCTGTCTATGGGGTTGGCAAAGCCCGAAGAGTGATGACAAGATCACAGAATCTCCAGTCCACAGCACGTAGGCCACCCATTCTCAAGTCTGTCTTTCTCACAAGGTGGGAATGTTCATTATCCCTGTCTATGGGGTTGGCAAAGCCCGAAGAGTGATGACAAGATCACAGAATCTCCAGTCCACAGCACGTAGGCCACCCATTCTCAAGTCTGTCTTTCTCACAAGGTGGGAATGTTCATTATCCCTGTCTATGGGGTTGGCAAAGCCCGAAGAGTGATGACAAGATCACAGAATCTCCAGTCCACAGCACGTAGGCCACCCATTCTCAAGTCTGTCTTTCTCACAAGGTGGGAATGTTCATTATCCCTGTCTATGGGGTTGGCAAAGCCCGAAGAGTGATGACAAGATCACAGAATCTCCAGTCCACAGCACGTAGGCCACCCATTCTCAAGTCTGCTGTCTCAGCTAGCACGGTGCACAGTGTGAACTGTTGGGATCAAGCAATCATGGAATAAATACGCTACATTAAGGACCTAATGAAAAGTCCCAAAGAAGTACTTCTTAGAAAGGAAGACATTTAAATAAACACGTTTATGGCAGAGTAACAGGAAAGCCTGGCGTTTTTAAGGGGCATGCAGTAGTGGCGAAGCAAAAGTAAAGTTTAGATGCTGATGACTGTCTATGGGCTGTGCTTCAAACCTAAGAGCTCTGAATTTCAACACAAATTCACATGAAATAGTTTTATTTATACTACATTAGGCCCTGTTCCACTTCGCTCAAACTGTGACATTATGTTTTCAAACCCATTGCTTTGCCATTGATTTTACTATGGTCTCCTGGAGTTGTTACTGAGTTGATGTTTCCTATATGAGATACACAGCCAAATGGTTATTTTAAGAGAAAACTCATATGTATGGAAAGATGAGCCTTTCATTTTGTATTTTATTTGGTGCTTCATAGAGGTTTCAATAGTTTATATAATACAGTGTGTTATTTTGAAAGTCAGAGAAAATATTTACTATTTTGTTTTAATTTTTTACTTCTTTCAGTTCAACTGTTTTATCAAGAACTGCATTTTTAAATATACAAATATTTCATACATTTATTCTTGCTTTAAGAAAGATAATGAATTATTTACTTTTGATCCTGAGGCAATATTAATGTAAATCATTGCTGGGTTGCAAGCATAGAAACATGAGAGATTGATTTGTATATAGTTTAATAAAGTCCCTCTTTATTTTTTCAGCAAAATGTGTGAAATTTGAAGCAATGCTTCAAGCACTCAAAGGTAGCTTTTAAATAAATTCCCAATTGTGAAATTCACATTTTATCCTCTCTAGTAAGTTCACTATTTTTGCCAAATGTTGGCTAAATCATATTTGGTTAGATCAAGTAGACTGTATAAAACATTTTCAAAACCTTAATTATTGCATGAAACAGAATAGCAATAATAATGACAAGATATAGATTTACATTGTGCACAATTTTATGAAATAGTTCCCTTCTATAAACGTTTTCCCTTTTACCTAACAAAGACAATTTGACATTTTAGCCAATGTTCAGTTTACTTTATGAATAAATTCTAAATATCAAAGTAGATATTCAATACTTATTTATTTATCAATTTTGGTACCGTTTTAAGGCATGCAAAACTTTTCAATTTATTTTTATAGCACAGGTATATCTCACTGAATATATTTTACTTCATACAGTATAATTTATAAGTTTGTATAGTTTAATGATTCTAAATAAATTTTAGAATGCCTAAAATATAATGAGATTAAATACGTAGCTATTAAATTAAAATGCCCAGGAAGTCATTATCATAAGTATCTATTGGAAAATGCAGAGGATGAATTCTTAGGATGCTTGGGGAAGCCACTGTATCCATGATACACTTACCTATGAAGGCTGGCTCTCTTCACCAGCACCTTAGAGCCACTTTGTTCCCATGCAGTTCCTAACTCACCACTAGATGGTGCAGGTCTTAGCTATTCTAGGTTTCATCAGGTACAGAGGTTCTATTAGCCCCATTTCTTCTCATATCTTCTCCACCTTTCCATCCATCCATCTACCCACCTACCTACCCCATCCATCCACCCACCACCCATTCATCTACCTATACACCCACCCACCCTCCATTCATCATCCATCCACCATTTACCCATCTATCCATCCATCCGTCCATCAATCCATCCATCCACTCATGCTAACATTCTCCTAACAATGTTTTTGTTCAGTGAAAATGTAAAACCCCACAGAAGCAAAGCCACATCCCCCAAGCTAAAGCCCAGGTTGACTGTTCTGTACTGTAGGGTGAAAGACACAGATATTTGGAAATGTTGAATTTTTTTTCTTCAGGAAACAATTGCAAGGCACATGCACAGGTCATTCTCTGTCCTAGACAGAGGCAGAGAGAATAAGAATAAAGCTCACTTCTTATGAGTTACTGTTATAATAGAACAGATGGTGTGACTTCTTACCGGAAACAAAGACTCCTCTCTCACCCTTCCTCACACTCTCAGGTCTAACTGAACAGCATCAATTTCCATTAGTCATATCTATATCTATCTCTATCTCTATCTCTATCTCTATCTCTATCTCTATCTCTATCTCTATCTCTATCTCTATCTCTATCTCTATCTCTATCTCTATCCATATCCATATCCATATCCATATCTATATCTATATCTATATCCATATCTATACCTATCTATAATTTTTCGGAAGATCTGTTTTGTTTTTTGTTTGTTTGTTTGTTTGTTTGTTTGTTTTGTGTCTGCCATGGTCCTGCTGTGGAAGTGCACTCTATATTTCCCCTGAGGCTAAACTGTCCAAGAACCATAATGGGTTCTATTTTTAGCAAATTAATACTCTAAAGTAATCGTTCTCTTCGTTTGGGAAAGAAGAGCGAATGCCTCTGCACTCCTTGTCTTCTGACGTGCTATTTGGTTAAAACACAAAGCAGGGGCATTTTTCTTCTCTCTCCCCTTGAGTGTGTCTGTGGTGAAGAAGCGTTCCAGCCAGAATCAGATACTGTGGAGAAGAGGAGCTGATGAACGCCTGAGGCATGTCTGAGCAAGCTCCACTGCCCTATTTATAAGACAACAGGGTGCTTTGCTTGGAAAGCCAGGCTACTTCAGGGATCCCACAGGCAAATCTGTTACCAAGCGACAACTGATTTTTTATGAAGCCCAAATTTAAAAGCCCACACCATTAATTAAACAGATACGGACGAAGCCTTCCCACTGATAGTAACCTGCGAGCAGGGAGGCTCTGTGTCAGTGTGGAGCGAGCGTCGCCATTTTGTTTTCAGGCAGCTACTGTTGTTTGCAGTCAGAGAAGTGTGCTGTGGTAAGACAGAGGGGCCTGTATTTAGAGATCATTTATTGGCTAAGGCCAGAGAGTAAGTAATTTATGTGCCAGAGATGAGAAAGGGCTTTGACCTTCTGGAGTTAGTTTCTGTATTTTCTTCAAAGTAGACTAATATTAATTGCAGATAAAACTTTGCAGCAACTCACAGGCTTTGTATTGGATGATGTTAAGAATTGAGCCTATGAACAGGCGGTAAATCAGTCACCAGATAATCTGTGTTTTTGAAATATAAAGATTTTTGATTAGCATTCTAGTCCTTTATGTGATCCTTCTCTTGAAATGTAGACTGCTATAGAGAAAGGAGGGAACAGAATCCAAGAAAATGATTTAGTAGGGAAATAGCTAGAGAAGGCAGAGGGTGGGGTGAATGTTATTTTGCCCTGTATGTTCTCTGTAGATACGTTACCCTGTATATACATTGCTCTGTATATACCCTGAGGCAATGGCCATGATTATGTGGGTATGGCCAACACTCCTCTGATGATATGTGGCCACTTAAATGCATGCATTGTTTTAGAAAGATCTGTTTACTGTTTTTGAACTGGATTTAATGGAATCTCCTTTTAAGTGGGTAGAAAATTGAGATAAACCTCGCATGTGAACATAGCTGGCCATACTTTCAGATTAATAAAAACTGATTGTTCTTTAACCAGCTCTGTGTTGTATTTCTCGGTTTTCTGTTACATGATGTACACTGCAGTGTACATATTAAAAGGCATGCTGGTTTCTAATTTACTGTGTTTATGCGTGCATGCAGATATGTTCACAGCTACATATGAAACAAGAGGTTGCCATGGTATCTTCCTCAGTTGATCCTGCTTTGGAGCTCACCTGTACTACCAGGATGTCTGGCTGGCAATCCCAGTGTTCTTCCTGCCTGTCTTTCCCCAGCCATGGGGTTAGCAATCGATTCTTTTTCATGGTTTCCAGGTACCCATGGCCAGGTCTGCAAGACTGAATATAAGAACTTCAGCAACTGGGGCACCTCATCACATACTGTTTCTCCCTATTTTTTTTAAAAGAATGGCTCCTGCAAGGAACCTACAGAAGGTGTAGGAAAATCATTATTCCTGTCCTTCACTAGACACAAAGTACATCTCTGTTTGCAAACTTACTTCTCTGCTTGGGAAAGGAAAAATACATTCTACTGACAAAGGTCTGCTAGTGTAAATTGAACATGTATTCTAAGACATTCCATCCAAAGATTTCAGACTAGAATTTGGGTTGAAAGTGGGTCAAAATTGTGAGCTGCTTGGCTTGTAATGTTAATTTTGATCCACAGGTCAAGATAGCACCTGTGTGGTCACATGACCTCATTACTCATCACTGCGCCCCACCCCCCAAGGTGTTCGCTATATGTGGTTCTTTCTTGTCTGACCCAATTGCTGCCATCTTATCTGTGATAAGTTGATTTTCTCTGACTACTTGATCCTTCCACTTTGTCTACATTATTTATCCACTGATTTAATTAGTTGGCTATCTGCTCTAATCTGATTCCCTATGTATCCTTCTAACTCAATTAGTGAGGAAATTATTGATAAAATTGATTTTTACTTAAAATATCCCAATGCAAATCATTATTTAATTTTGATAGGCAAGGGGATATTTTTCTTCCTTAGAAAACATATATTAAAAATGAAAGGACGTAATGAGGTTTGAATATAATCTCCAGTACCTCATAAAATATAGAGAAATTCAACAAAAATCACTTTATAGAATGGACATCCATGAAACTGTTTTCCTAGGTAATAAAAATAAGAAAACGTAGAATGGAAAAGTTGATGGATCTGCTTCTTGTTCAATACAGAAAAAAAAAAGAAAACAGCAGACATGGTCATAGCGTATTTTAGACATCACGCAGAATTTGTTTCTCATGAGGTCTGCAGTGGTCACATAACACCACAGAAACGGTTTTTGAGGTTACTAGATCTAAGATTAATTTAAGATCTCAGACTATCTCTTTGGTTTATTTCTCTTCTGTTAGCATTCACTTGGTGTCTCCAAAGTGTTTTAAACACAACCACATAGCTGTGATTATACGAATTTTAAATGATATATATTTATGTCCACATTATAGAGAAAAGTCTGAATTGTGTTTTTGTGATTGTATTTTTAATTCATAGGATCTGAAGTAAATATGTGGAGAATTTATTAGACTGTGAACTTTTTCAGAGTATCACTCTGTCTTATCGAAACTTCCCGTAGACTTGGTAAATGATGCAGTGTATGGCCACACCTTTTAAAAGTTCTTATTTTTAAAAGTTACTTATCTCTGTGTTTGTGTGTGTATGTGTGCGTACCTGTGTGTGTCTGTGTGTGTGTGTGTGTCTGTGCGTGTGTGTATAGGTGCATGTGTGTATGTGTGTGCATGTGTGTGTATGTGTGTGCATGTGTGTGTATAGGTGCATGTGTGTATGTGTGTGCATGTGTGTATATGTGTGTGCATGTGTGTATATGTGCGTAGGTGCATATGTGTATGTGTGCATAGGTGTGTGTGCGTATATTGTATGTGTGTGTAGGTGCATGTGTGCATGTGTGTGCATGTGGGTTTATGTGTATACCATGTGGCGTCTGTGAACACTTAAATGTGGCCATGTATGTACCACGGCATGTACATACAGGCCAACATTCAAGAATCCCTCTTTGCTTTTCACTTGGAGCTCTGTTATCTAATTCAGGGCTACTGGCTTGCAAAGCAAGCGTCCTAGCTTTTAAGCTGTCTCTGGCCCTGCTGGTGCAGTAGTGGTGAGGAAATAACTAGTCATTAGTACCTTTACAGGGCAAGAGGATTCTGGTAAAGGCTCTAGCACCCAGTTCAAGGCATTTTGTTTACGAGTTTCCTTACTGTTTCCATTTTCTCCCATAATTAAATTTTATATTCAAATTGTAACATGCATTCACTGTGAGTAAAATTAGTAAGAGTATGGGGAGGAAACATTTGAGGAAAATAAGTTTTTAATTTCCTTTTTAAATAAGCATTTCTCAAGTGCTCAAGACAAGTAGAACAAGGTCTTTGCAGGAATAACTAATACACATCAAGTGCTTCCTTTGTGCCCCTCGATATGTTTTAATCCAGAGGCAGATGAGGTCATTATGATACAGTTACTTTGTAGTTGGTTTGATGATGATGTGTTTTATGGTTGATTACAAGATTTATCAGTTATTTTATTATTGCAACAAAATACCTAGCACAGACAACATGGGGAAAGTGGTGTATCCTGGTTCATATCTCAGACGGCTTAGAACATCACACCAAGAGCAGGAAGAAAGCTGAGGTGCCAATGTTGTTCTAGCAAACCCCACAGGGAAGGGTGGGAGCAGCTTCTCACATTTGGTGGAGCAGGAGTCAGAAAGATCTAGACTGAGACCCAAGTTCTATGTGATTTCCAACTGCTTTCCCCAGTAATCTGCCTCTTGAAGTCAGGCCTCAGCTTCTAAAGTTAGGTAACTATCTGTGCAGGCTGTAGAACATTTGCATGTCAAAAAGCATGTCATACACTTATTAACAGAAAATCATTAGACCAGTTCAAGAGTAAAACGCAGAGAAAATGTTTCTGTTTCCTTGACTTTTCTAATCACTTCTAGGTTTTAACCAGGCTCCATTAGAAGTAATATTTGAGAGGCTTAAAATGTCTTAAAAGAACTATGGAATATCAATGTTATCTAGTGTACATGTGTGTGTACATGCATATATATGTGTGTCTGTGCATGTGTGTGTATGTGTGCCCATTTGCATGTGTGTGCACATCTGTGAAAGTATGTGGTGTATGTATATGTATATATTTGTCTGAATATATACATGTGTGTATGTCTATGTGTGTATATGCATGTATGCTTGTGAATATGTATATGTATGTGTGTGCATGAGTGTGTGTATGTATGAGAGCATGTGTGTACATATGTGTGTGTGTTCATGTACGTATATCACTGTGTGGTAGATTGGGTGTGTGTAGGCATGTCTCTGCAAGTATATGAGAAGGCCAGAGGGTGATGTCAAGTACTAATGTCCTTTATCATTCTCCACCTTAATTTTGAGAATCAGTCTCTCACTCAACATTTTATTTTAATCTTTTTTTGAGACAGGGTCTCTCACTAAATAAGGAGACTAGCTGGAGATGGAGACATAAAGATTTTAATACTTTCCTAAAGATCAGAGGATTAGTATGAATAAAGTGTGTGATACCAATAGCTGGGAACTCAAGGGAAGATTAAACCATGAAAATATCTAGATGTTGGTGGTTTCCATGGTGTAAGAAGAGAAATGTTTGACTAAATAGAAGACAAAGTAAAATTATATTTTGTGATAGTATTGATGATCAAAATTCATAAGAAGATATAAGATAGATAGATAGATCTAGGTAGATATAGATAGATGTAGATAAATAGATACATATATATATATACATACATGAATAGATAGATACTACATTAACAGATAAATGGGTAAACACATATACATAACTACATATATTAAAAGTATATATGTATATACATATAACTATGTATGTATATATGCAGATATATAGTAAGAGTGAATTCTAACTGCTTTTTATATCATGGAGTTGGATAACAACTCATTTCACACTGAGTTTACTGGAGAATGACAGCATTAAGAGACTGAACTCAGTTAAGGTTCTGAATGTGAGTGTCAACAGCTCTGTAGGTTTGTATAATCTCACATGAAACTGAAACTGCTCAAACGAAAGTCCATGTTTAAAAAAATGTAAGGTGTACTATGTTGCAGCCCGTCTTTTTGGATTGGAGCTGTATAAAGCACCAGGCAGTAATGGAGAGGGACACTTATCAGAACATGGATCACACAAAGCACAAAGGAGCAGAATCTGTGAGCGGGAAACTTACTGGGGGATTCAGCTTTCTGCTCCAGCAATCTTAAAAGTAATTATGCTTGGCTGAAGAGATAGCACAGAGGTACGTGCATAGGGCTGGTACAGAGGTTTGAGGTGGAAGCTCCCTTCCTGCCTCCTGTCTCTGTGCTCTGACTTGCCTTTACCTTACTGTCTTTGCTCTCAACCTCCCTTTTCTGGCTAAATGGTGATATAAGCTCCAGCTGAGTGAAGCTTGACATTAATCTCAAATGTTGGCGTTTGTACTCCTGCCAGGACCCACCATAGTTGGTATCACATGGAGCCTATAACCATGGCCACTGAGGTAAGACTTTTTTTTTATTGAGAGGACCTGGGTAAAGGCCTCATTGCTATTAGATGGTCGAATGAGATAGAACCACATTGCACCCTGTAGACAGAGAGTGGAAGGGGCTCCAGAAAGGTGAATGAGGTCATCCAGCAGAACTTCTAAACTCTATGAAGAGTAAACTACAAATGGCCCCACAGTATCCACACCCCTTCTTTCTTTGGCAATGATCCCCTTGAACACTGGCCACCCACATGATCTACTTGGACAGACATATTTCCTCATCTCTCTTGAAGCTCTATGGGACTGATTTTCTCAGTTCTAGACACAGGGGTGTAAGCAAAGGTGGTGGACACAGATTCTGAGACAATCTCCATAAGGATTGCTGTTCTGAGTTTTTTCCATTGTGTAGACAGTGAAATGAGCGTAGTTTGAGGGGATCAGGAGAGCCAAGTCTAGAGCCACCTGGATCCCTGGGTCAGATGAAAGTGCTGTGACAATCTTTAAACCAAGGTTCTGTCCCCCAGTTGCCACACTCAACTTGTTAAAGTTACAATTGTTAACTGTCAAGTGTGTAATAGCATCAGGAGTGTGGTTTGTTTAATAGACAACAATAAAGAAATGTTCAATTCTTACACATTGTGCTATAAAAATATCCAACATACTTTTGAACTTCTAAGGTAACAAATCTGTTCCTAATAGCAAGAAAATAGTGGTCAGATTTAAAGCTTGTCTGATGCAAGTCTCTGCCCAAAGTGCTCTGTGTATCTTGCCACAAGGATGCCACAGATGTTAAAGATCTATCACCAACTCCTCTTTGGTCAAGTGCAACTTTTGATTCTTTGTTTTCTGTGCTTGAGATCAGACCAGGGTCTTACACATCATGTACAGTCTGGGCTATACTGGATATCTTATGACAAGATCTTAACAGGTATCAAAACTTCCTCAGACTCAATCTTTCTGCACTTGCATCCCAACTGCTGGGATGACAAACAACCACTGGGTACATTTGTGTGGAAAGTTGTTTTAAATTGGGAGTAATTAGTATTCATTAAGTGCACATTCACGATGACCACAAGATAAGCAAACATTTCTCAACTTCGGAAGGGACTTTTTAAAATGCAAACTGTGATTAATTTTGACACAAACCATGCTATGGCTCAAATTATGTGTCCTGGTGGGTTAGACTACTTTGAGAAGATTTTCTGACCTTCCTGACGGGAATAGATGAGCTTCGCTGCCCAGGCAGACAGCAGATGTCTCCTAGCAGAGACCACTGTGGTTTTAGAAAAGCATAAAATTAGAATTTCAAAAAAAATAATGAAGTTGAAAAAAACTAATTTTCTTAATGAAGTATAAATTAAAATATTCAAAAGTGTTTCATAGGGCTGTGGGTTAACTGATTTCAGTGTCTATATTCTCAGCCTTTTACTCACGTCTTTGCTTTATGAGGGACTGGGCCACCATAATTATGAACAGTCCACAGCTTAGAGTCCACAAGCCTCAGAGCTTTTATCAAAGATTCCTATTTTCCATATGTAATGGGATTCTCTGTCCTGTTTTCACATTAGCCAATTGGTTCTTTTAGTGTGTGTTTGTGTGTGTGTGTGTGTGTGTGTGTGTGTGGGTATATGTGTGTGTGTATGTGGTGTGTGTGTGTGGTATGGGGTGTGTATGTGTGTGTTTGTGTGTTGTGTGTGTGTGCGGTGTATGTGTGGTGTGTATGTGTGGTGTGTTTGTGTGTGTGTGGTGTGTATGTGGCATGTATGTGTGTGTGTGTAGATGTGGATGTGTGGTGTGGTATGTATGTGGTGTGTATGTGTGTGGATGTGGATGTGTGGTGTAGTATGTATGTGGTGTGTGTGTGTGTATGTGTGGTGTGTGTGTGTGAGGTGTGTATGTGGTGTGTGTGTGCATGTGTGGTGTGTGTGTGTGTGGTGTGTTTATGTGTGTGGTGTGTATGTGGCATGTGTGTGTGTGTATATATGTGTGTGTGGTTTGGTATGTATGTGTGGGGTGTGTGTGTGTGGTGTGTATGTGGTATGTGTGTGTGTTTGTGTGTGTGTGGTGTGTGGTGTGTATGTGTGGGTTGTGTGTGTGTATGTGTATGTGTGGTGTGGTGTGTATGTGTGGAGTGTGTATGTGTGTATGTGTATGTGTGTATGTGTGGTGTGGTATGGATGTGTGGTGTGTGTGTGTGTGTGGTGTGGTATGGATGTGTGGTGTGTGTGTGTGTGTGGTGTATGTGGTGTGTGTATGTGTGTGTGTGCAGTGTGTGTATGTGGTGTGTGTGTAGTGTGGGGTGTGTATGTGTGGGGTGTTTGTGTATGTGTATATGTGGTGTGGTGTGTATGTGTGATGTGTGGTGTGTGTGTGTGTGTGTGGTATGGTGTGTATGTGTGGTGTGTGTGTGTATGTGTGTGTGTGTGTGTGTGTGTGTGTGCATGTGAGGGTAGAACTATTGTCTATTTGATAAGATAAAAGTTCCTAAAAATGACAATTTTCCTTACTTTCCTGAAAATCAGAGACATAAGACTCAACATGGACAAGTCTGTTCTCTAAGTCCCTCACCCTTCAGAGTGCTCCAGCTAACCCTCTACTCCTTTCTTTGAACTAAATTCCCAGATCCACATTTGGACTATAGTTTTCCTCAGCTGAACTTGGATTGTTTACGAATTGTTAGAGACTATATTTATTCTGTTGTTTCCTAGGTGGATCTCATGCAATTTCACCTCATATATCCTTTATCTAAGTACTTATATTTCAATACAGTCAACAATAGCATAGTATAATGCATTATAATGCATTTCCACATATATTCCAGAGATCATTTTCTGATAGTTTACTCACTAACAACTGCTCAAAATTTTATATATTTACTCCATGCATTGTCCTGAAAGTTTGGAAATGTATGAAAAGTATAGCCTCTACCAGTTCTAGGAAAGTATTCTTATTAGCAGCATTTTATTTTACAAATCAAGAATTTTACAAATTAAGGAAAATGGCATGAACGTTTTGTTCAAGAGTAGTCAATTGCCTCAGGACATATTCTAATCTGAGCTGTGTGATTATGCCTGTACTGTGTTCTTATTGGAAGATAATTTGTTATTCCAACTCTGTTAAAATGAAAGTATACATGCTTGAAAAGATGTTCATGAACTTTAATATATATGCATGTATTCAGCTTTCATTGTGTATGTGTACATATATGCATATACATATCTATGCATTTTATAAGATGAAAGAAAGATCAACGTTGAAATTACATTCCATGATGGTAAGGCAGACATAGTTACTGATTCCCATGTTTTTTCCATTAAGTATTTTGATATTTAAGGAGCCAAAAATTACATTATAAAAACCATAAATCCTCCTCCCTACTAGATGACAGACTGAGTCGAGGAACTTTGGAAGGCAACATTCTAAGTTTGAAACACTCATATCCTTTGTGAGGAAGAGTTTGAACTTGTGAGGCCTGTCGGTCTGCAGGGTGTTGTAGATGCCAGTGTCCTTGAGAAGCAGGTGGCTGTAGCCAGAGTTTGAGGAGAATATCGTTTGCCCTGGGAGGGGAGTCATGTAGGCAGCAGAGCATCTACAGTCACAGGAGCTGTGGTGCAGCTCCCTTCATTCCCTCTGGTTTGGGTGTTGGTATTTTAGATGAGCATTGCAGCCTCTAATACACCCATCACCACTGGGCGTGGCTCTGGTTAATACATTGCAAAGTCACTAGTAAGACTCAACAGGAAGACTTTCTTGCTACTCCTGTTCTGTGATCTCCCCAGGCATTTGCATCAGTTATCGTCAAGTTCCATGGAGGAGACTTCTTCCTCATCTGCAGAGAAAGAAAAGCACTTTGTCACGATTACTGCTGATACATCAATGATGCGCACAGATTTGTTTTTCTATCTTCAAGTATTTCCTGCTGTGCCAAAAGGCACTTTGACCTTTTCCTGTATGAGTATGTCTATAGGAAAGAAAGCAACCGCTATCCAGCTCTATTAAGAACTGAGTTATTTAGGAAATTCAAAATCAAGATGGAGATTTGGATTGAGAATGTCTAATGTCGCTGATGACAATTAACAATACTGTGAAATGTCCAGGAAGCCAGTCTCATAAGCTTGACAATTTGAGGGAAATTCATGAAAATATCTGCACAGTGAAACTATTTTCATTTTTTCATAAGTGTCAAAATTAAAGTAATAGGGAAAAGGTTGCCTTGATGGCACCAGATTTATATAATCCATATCCTGTATATTATGAAATGATTGATCTCGTCATGAGGAAATTCAAACCAACTGATAGCAACGTTATGACATGGAGGAGGGAGTCATTTGTTGATTACTAACAATAAGATGGATATGAGTTAAACCTGAAATAATAAAATAAAAATAATATAGAATAGGCATCATATTCTATATTGCAAAAATAATAAATTTGCCTTCTGTGAACTGTGAGAAATATATAAATATTTAGCCAATATTACACTTCTGGTTTGGGCTCCATCGTATTTTAAATTTTATATGATATGCAGAATTTAAAATGCAATGCTGTCTAATATTTGACTCAAAATGTTTGGCCAGACAACGTAAAGCTTACTTAAGGAATTAGCTTTTTATAAAATTACTTACAAAATTAAAAAAAAAATAGATGGAGTGTGTGATTTGTTCAGGCAACATTTAAAGAGGCTGACATTGTTCCATTAGGCGACTTCCCATGTGTTTGTTTTAAGTAGCACTTCAAGGAATACTCTTTTTTCCACAGATCAATCATTTAGCTCTTCATTCCACAAATATTCATGAATTTTAAATTTATTCTGTGAGAAGGTCACAGGCAGTCAAAAAGTCTTTGTTCTCTCTGGAACGCAGGAAACAAACACATGAAATACACTGTCATATGTGTCTCACATGTGTGTCGTTACAATGTGATATTTGCTATGCCATGGAGGGAATACAGAACAAGATTGTGGGTTGGCAGTAGCAGGCGTTCAGTGTGCTTTTACTTAGTCTTAAATGTCCTCTGAAGATCGGTACAGTGAAGGACTCATCCTAGCTGTAGTGCTTTAAATGAGGAATCTCCCTGTAGGCTCACTTGTTTGAATTCTTGGTCCTTGACACACAATGCTGTTTCAGACAGCTACAGAACTTTTCAGAGAAGGGGACTTGCTGGAGAAGTATGCAATGTCTCTTGGCTTTGAGGGTTTATGGCTTCTCCCCATTTCTTGTTCATATTCTGCTTCCTATATATGCATCATGAAGTGATTTCTCAACTTCTTGCCATGCTTTCATTTCTTCCTCTGTGCACATCAAACCCTCTGGAACCATAGGCCACAGTAAACTCTATCCTGGGTTCCTTTGGTTCGGGTGTTGATCACAGCAACAGAATAGTAGCACTGCTAATAGAGTTGACTGGATCCTCAATAATGACCTAGTGAACAGAAGTTACATCACTGGGGACAACTGTGCTGTCCTCTCTCTATTCTCTTGGCCTCTCTCGGGTAGACTCCACATGCCCAGGCCATGGTGTCAAACATGTGGAACCAGAAGAATATTGACTGAAGTCTTTGAAACTACAACCACAGGATCCTTTGCACTTTATATGTTGATTTTCTCAAGCATGAGCATGATAGATCTCACTGGCGGTAGCAAATTAGGTGCACAGAATAACCCTTCTTGGTCCTGTGACCAGTCATGGAGAGTTTCAGAGTTGGAGAAGAACCAGGTTTTCCTAGAGTTTAAGGGAATCAATTCCCTAAGGACTGTTGATCTCACCTTTCATTTGCTTTTGATGACTCCAGTTTGATTGATGTTCCAGGGTCTGGAAATTTGTTTCTCTGAATGACAGAATCATTTATACATCTCTATATACAAATACTACAAACAAAATAAAAATATTGCAAATTATTTATGTGTGTGCATGTGAGAGAGAGAGAGAGAGAGAGAGAGACAGAGACAGAGACAGAGAGAGAGACATGAGCACATGCTAAAACATGGAGGTTAGAGGAGTTATTGTGGGAATTAGTTCATTCATTGATGGGTCACACAGGTTGAATCTAAATCATAACTCTTATAAGAAATGCTGTTATTGACTGAGCCATCTGGCAGGACTGACAAATTTTAAATGTATTAAAAAGCAATAATAATAGCACTTGTAATAAGTTTTATTTACTTCAGTTATCTACTGGTGAAGTGACATTTTAATCTCTCATTCTTGGCTATCAAGGAGGAATACCCTTTACATTGAAAATAAAAGCCAAGGAGGGCCTAGGGTGAACAAGCTGTAAGATATCCGAAGAAGCCAATAGAGTTGAGAAAGCCCAGAGACATGTTGTCAGGACAAAGAGGTAAAGACTGTGTAACTGGAAATTGCATTTACAAGTCTCAGACTAACTTTGCAGAAGGGCACAGCCACCAGCCTTGACTGCCTTTAAGCAAAGTGTGGGAATTACTAGGAAACTATGCAAAATATAGTTCACTAAACTGATCAAATGCTTTGCCAAAATAAGACAATGACAGCTTTTCTCTTTAAGATACAAGCCACATGCTCATTACTGCCCCACCTGCTGCCACTTGCAGTGCATTAAGCAAACCTTATTTTTATTCATGATCTAAAGAGCAAATGTCTTTACCTTCTGTACCCCCAATCCATCCCCTCATATGATGGTGGCATAACTATCACCCTGACCATTCACGGGCCTTTTTCCACAAAGAAGGATCAGCTTCATTATTTGATAATGCTCATGATTTCTCTAATATCAACTGAATTTAGTAATCTCATAACAAACCTTTAAGGTAGTATCTATACTGTTCACTTGTTAAAGTATTAAAATCCTCAATTTAAAAGACTCCTACTGGGATCCAGGCTACAATCTGAGAGCTGATCTCTAAGGGAATTATTATACAATATTACTTTTTTTTAAATTTTCTTTCTCTGTAATTTTACAATGAAAAGGGGAAACATCAACAATTTTGGTTAATTTGAATGCTTAATCTCTTATGAGCATGAAGAACTGTTAATCCCAAACTATCCAGCATTGAATAATCTCTTAGTAATAATTTCTAGCTGCAGAAGAAACATTAGCAAAAATGGCCTTCTGATGGTGAGGACAGGCCCATCATTTTAAAAATGGAAAATGGTCCCACTCATTAGTTGCAATAATGAAACACTGAACCTTTATGTTCAATTGCATATGCCCCTGCCTATAGCAGGCCAACAGAGATGCATGACCTCACAGGGACACTCAAAGGAAAATAATTTCTTTCATGCATGAACATTGCTTTTCCCTTTTGGGATCTTAAGTGTGAACAACCACTTTAGGAATTTGAGGGTAAAGAATCAGGCCTGATCACATGGCGTTCACAAACGCCCAAACATCCTCTTGCAGGGAATCATCTTCCCTTGCACAGCGACACATTAAATGACCTGGTAATTGTGTACCCTTCTTCTTCTGGAACTTCTATGAATACAAATGAACTCTTCATGGGCAATCTCAGTAATAGGAACCTTTCAATGGTCTGATCATGAACCAAGCATTTCTGCATAGCTGCAGCCCACATTCTCCATCAGTAATGGATATGACTTGGGAGTTTATTCACTTACAGTTTGAAGTTGCTGGTTCCTAATGTTATCTCAAATATAAACAGTGTCCGGATTTTCTCTACTCTCTACTATCTTTGTGTGTGTGTGTGTGTGTGTGTGTGTGTGTGTGTGTGTATAGGTTATGTGTTGATATATGTGGTGTGTGTGTATGTGTGTCTTATGTGTTGGTGTGTGTGTATGCGTGTGTGTGTGTGGTATGTGGTATGTGTGTATACGTGTGTGTTGTGTGTGTTTGGCATGTGTATGTGGTATGTATATATGTGTGTTTGTATACGGTGTGAGTGTGGTATGTTTGTATATGTGTGTGAGGTAACTGTATGTGTATGTGTGTGTACATTTGTGTATGTATGTGGTATGCATTTGTTTATGTGCATATGTGTATATGTGTGTGCATGTATGTGTATATATGTGTATGTGAGTGTCATGTGTGCATATGTGTGTCTAAAGGTATGTAAGTGTTTGTGTATATGTGCCTGTATCTGTATGTTTTATGTCTATATGCATTTTTGGGGTGTGTGTATATGTATGCATGTGTATGATGTGGGTGTATATTTGAAAACATTGTGTTTATATATGTGTGTATGTGAGTGTTATGTGTGAGCGTGTGTCTGTGTGTGTGTGTGCTAGGGGGTATTATGTCATCATCTACCCCTTTTTCCCTACTTTCGTTCTTTTTGTCTTCCCTCTCACTGTCAATATCTGCCTCTCTCTTTGTCCCTTTTACCTCTTTCCCTCCCTTTCTTCCTTCCTTAGTTTTTACCTCACCTCCTTTTTTTCCTTGTACTTTCCAACATTAGAGTAAGGGCATTGGTTGGTAGAGATGTTTAACTTCTTATTGAGAAATAATTCTACAGATTCAAAGCAGGAGTCACATACTGGGTGAGCTCTTCTACTGCTTGGGACAATTCATGGCTTAGATCTTGGTCTGAAGTGACTGATTGGTTGTGAACATGTCAGTTACTGTCACTGATTCTGTAGGGGTGCTGGGGTACTGCCTTGCTGGCCCCACTTAGTTTCTGCGGTGCAATCTTATACTGTCATTGTGGTGGTGACCCAGTTTCTACTTCCAGGCATCCAGAAAATAAGTTAGAATTGAAGAATAAGAGAACAATAATGATCTGTGGCAATATTGTTGTAAACAGCCCTCAGGGGTGGGCAATGTCGTGTGTGAACCAGAGTGGTCAGCTGCAAGATAATATGAGTCATGTGAATAATTTGGGACAGGATGGATCAAATGGGAGATGCTGTAAGTGCAAATAGGTTAAGAGGAAATGAAGGAAATAGCAATGAAGCCGGGTGGCCAGGGGAGAGGCTCACTTATTCTACATTGTGAGGAGAACCATCGCCTTGACAGTTGTCATTAAAAGATAATTACTTTTCATTCTGTAACATGTCCATCAGTTTTCTTAGAAAGACAAGGGAAAATATTAGAGATTGTGTTTTGGAGGTGAACAAGGAATAAACAAAAAAATTTCTCTAGAACTGTTGTACATGAACCTGGAAAAAAATGAGGGGAGGAGGGGAGGAAGAAAAGCAAGATTCTGCAAATTTCCTCAGTGCCTCAACCCTCCTTGGTAGAAATCAATCTTGGGTTCTTTCAAAATGTCAGAGACTAATGCTTCATGTTTGATGTTCTGTGGATGTGTGTCCCTGTAAGCACATTTCCATCAAAATCCTCTTACGTACAGCTGACTGTTCTGAGCACTGTTTTAGTGGATCATGGCTGTGGAGAGAGGAAGCCACTGCAGTGAATGAAACAAACAGGGAGAAATCAGCCTACACCAGAAGTGGAGGAGAGTTCAAACAGTGAGAAATGGGATTTACAGAAAGCTTGGGTCCAGATACTCTTACCAACAGGACAGGGTCCCCACACAGCCGTCTGAGTTGATTGTTATATTGGAACACTTGACACAGGGCAATGTTAGAAGAAAAACATTCCAAATCAAGTTGAAGGTCCGATAGCTGAACCTAAAATAAACATCTAATAGATATAGCAATGCCTTATGAAAATAAGCGAGACTCAGAATCAGTAAGAACTCATTCTGTTTGCATATCTTCATTTCATTCAACTGACGGCCGCAGATAAAGTACGGAAAGCCACACAGCTCGAGTGTTTCAGCTCCGGATAAACAACAGAACACAGAGTCCAGGCTTGGTGGGTATTTCCATGAATATGAACATATTGCTTCCTCATTTTAAAATCAATTTGCTTGTTCTTAGGTGGTGGAGCAGGTAAGCAAAGCTGTCAGTGCCACACTTACTCTGAAGGTGACATCTGCTCACGCAGGTTTCATCCTTCTATTGTCTCAGCCGCCTTCGTCACCCATCCCTGCAGCTGTCTAAAAGCACCCTCCACTCCTGCTTTCCTCGGGGCAGAGAAATGGAACTGTCTGTGCATTTTGACCACTTACGAAGCTACTATGTATCTGAAGGTCTGAGTCTCTCTGGGGGGAGGGGGGGGGGATGCAGCTGTTTCTTAGCACTGGTTCTTTTATGCTTCAGAGAAGGGAAGAAAATAGCTCTATTTAGTGCTTAGAAAAATATGTATCTGTTTTGAATTTGCAGCAATTAGATTTCTCAAAATGAATTCATTGAACTTGGATGGTTCTCTGGTTAAGGAATAATAAGGCGCATGCTTGATTACTGAAAAGCCTCTTCTGGTCCATGTGTCGTAATGTTAAATTTCATTCAACAAGCATCACTGATATTTTCTTCAGTACTTTAGTACTTTAGTACTACTGAATCTGAGAGCAACATGGGCTCTGGGGCGGTCTCAGTGCTCATTGTAAGCCCCCACCTTGCCAGGTACCCTTCCTTTTCACAAATGCATATAGACTTCATAAATGTAGTAGCGGTTTCCAATATAGAGAAACAAATAAAAATATTGGTATGTTAGGCCATTCGGCTTGGCAAATAGCTATGGTGTTGGGCTCTCTCCTTCGTTTCCCAGAGTCCACTGCAGCCTTGCATAATAGAACAGCCATCCCTTGCATTTATTAAGTTGTCTCTTTCTTTTCATTCTATCAATGAACCACACACTACCTACTGGCAGGACCCCTCCTGATGTCAGAGGGTATTACCTAAAGCAAGCTTCAGTAAGGAGGTAGGCAGTATGCACTTATGCCAACCGTAATTCAGAACCCAAAATTTTATGTTATTTTTTAATTGTTAAGTTATGTTTATTTTTATTTATTTGGGGTGGCATAGTATGACATGCGCATGGAGGTCAGATGACAACTTGCAGGAGTCAGGTCTCTCTTTCTACCACGTAGGTTCCAGGGATCTAACCCAGGTCCTTAGATAGATTTGGCAGCAAGGCCCTTTACCTGTTGAGATAGCCTGACAACACACAGTTTACTGTTTAATACTGTTTAATACGGAGAGATTGCTAATGATTTGCTGAGTCACTGTGGGATGCCACCCAGTTTATTCAAAGGTCTGTATTCAGCAGGGATGCAGCTGTACGATTGTTTCATTTCCTTTTGTTACTGATTTTTGCTACACTTTCAAGCCGGACTCTCTAGGCCATTACGGAAATCTCAGGCACATCTTCCAGGATTCCTGAACACTTTCAGTCTCATCTACTTTACCCTAGTTGGGTTTTTCAAAGGTAGATTCAAGCTAGTTTAATTTTCTCCCTTTCCTGGTCCTGCTCAGGCTTCAGACTGAAGGCCCTGAAACACTAAACTAGTAAAGGAAGGATCAGTGATGACCCTTCTGGGCGGCTAGGAATGCTGGGCTTCGATTCCTGTGAATGGTAGTTGGGAGGAGACAGGCAGGAGTGATCGTTCAAGCCTCACACTCAGTGATGCTATGATACTGTCAGGGTGGGCTGTGCCTGCACCATGTCCCTTCGATTTCCCTGTATTTTCTCCATTCTTTGGAACTGGTAATTACATCAGCATAAACATTAGATGTGAAAGGATGCCTGCCTCCCATGTCTAGTTACCTGTTTGGATTTTTGTCTTCAGTAGTTTTTTTTTTTTTTAACATTTGTTAAGGAATTCTTCTTGCTCTGACATTCTCCGTAAAGATAAACTAAGGCCTTTGAAATCTCCAGTCTCCGTGCTCTTCATGAATTTAATACCCTAGGATCCAGGGAGAAGTTGAGAGGCAGTAAGTGTTACAGTTCCTCAAGAGGCTTAGCACACTCTCCGTTCAGCTTTAAATTCGAATAGCCATTTCTAGAACAGCAGAAAATGTATCAGACACTTGGTCAAGGCTTTGAAATTAATTTGCATTATTCTTTTAAACGAGGCAATAGATAAGTAATAGTCTGGTTGCCTTCATGAAGAGGTCCTGTCAAGTGTTAATAATATGTATCTGCATCTGAAGTGTATGCAAAACATCCCTTTACATCCACAGAACTTTCTTACTAAACTCTCCACTCAACAGATATCCACTCTCGAGAAGTTTGCCTGTAGCGAGATAAAAGGACAGCGCAGAGATTTTGACAATACGAGGATTATGGGAAAGACATGATAAGAAGATTAGAAAGCCTACGTGTAAACAAATAACAAAGATTTTTTCCTTTGGTGAATACCAAAGGGAAACATGAAAAATTCATTAGTAATATGTCAGTAGTAAAATTCATCTTTAGAGAAGGTGACTCAGACACTGTATTGCTATCCCTGTGTCTCTGTTTGGTTAACATCACAGGAGGTTTTGCTGCATGTCTTGTACTGACATGCACCTTTAATTTAGGATATGCCTGTGTGGCCTTTGTTTGCTTGCTTGTTACAATAGAAGGATTGTAAACCATTGTAAATGGTAACTTTGTAAACGCTGTGGTTAAAGTCTACCTCATGGATTTCCCTGCTGTAATTTCTAGAAAAGCAGAGAAGGGCTTGGTGGTGGAGGCAGACACATGCAGGTGTTTGTGACCCTGAAAAGGGAGACATAACTGTGCTCTTCACATTCTTTTACTTACAAGCTGGACAGCCTCGTGTAAGACAGATGAGCAGCAGGTGGACAGCCCAGGAAATAACAAAGAGGAGTTCTTCATAGATTTTATAAGACGACATAGCCCACGGATACTCTGCAGTTCCAGGAGACAGCGCAATGCATGGATCCTAATAGTATCTGAATTGTATTAGGAGAAATATGATTACCTTCGTGTATGTGTGTGTGTGTGTGTGTGTGTGTGTGTGTGTGTGTGTAGTACCACAGAGAGAATAAACAATCTGGTCTATACATGTACTGTTACAGTGAACTTTGGAAATCCATACGTCTTGAGTTTTCTGTCTCTTTGCATTCAAATATTAATGAATTAGTTTCCCACACAGTTTGTAATATAAATAGTATAAAATAATATGATAAATTATCATTAAAATTCAAAACAGTGTCCAAAATAAATTAAAACACGTTTAAATGCCCTAATTTGAGAATTAAATATTGCCTCAGTCTAGTGCCCTGAGCAAGCAAACCATTTAACCTCCACCTCAGCTTCCTCAAATTGGGAGATAACAATTATTTACCTACCTCAGAAGAGTGGAAGGTCTAATTACTTAATGTTTATAGAGCGCTTTAAAGTGGAAAGGAGCTGAATAAGTATTACTATTAATAGTATAGGCTCTTTAATTTGATTTTAGTGTTTGGGGACAATGAAAGTCTAATTCAGCAGCTTCCACACAGCCTTTGTTGCTGTGACTATAAAATGAACTAGTGATGCATTATGCTTTCTAAAGGGGACTCCTATAGAATGACTGGTATAGAATTACAAACATGCAAGTCAAAGACTGTATTCAGGATCCCAGAGACAAAAGGGAGAGCCTTTTAAATAAACCTGAGTGGAGCAGAAGGGAAGGTACCCAGCTCTGTGTGAATGACAAGGAACCCTGACTGTGTCTGCTGCATACCCAGAACAGGTCACACTGCCTTTTGGGGTGACCACATTTTGTTCTTCATCCTTTTGGCTGGGGATTTTCACGATTCTTTCCCCTGTCTTCATTGTTCACCCATATCTTTGTCTTTAAAGGTGGCTACAATATACTATGGAGACTCAGTGCACAGCTGATGCAGAGTACAGCCTGCACATCAGAATGGGAGAGGCTCTTCCATATTCTACACCTGTGTCATCGATGTCTCATCAGCTCCTCTCAATTCCCTTCACCCTTTCTCAGGTGGTGTGCGGTTTTGACATCAGTCCAAAGGCTTCCCCATGCTCTTTACTTTGACTGATTTAACTTACATTTATTGGTAACCATGAATTTTTTTCTTATCTCTTTCATCTTATGCAAAGAATGAGTCCCTTACTACACAACCTTGTCTTTCTTGTACAACTGACTAATGTGTACCTTAGAAACTATGTGTTTGTTTTCTCTCTCTCTCTCTCTCTCTCTCTCTCTCTCTCTCTCTCTCTCTCTCTGTGTGTGTGTGTGTGTGTGTGTGTGTGTGTGTGTGTGTGTGTGTGTGTGTGTGTGTGTGTGTAAAATGTAACTTGCATCCCATTTGTAACTGCTTCCAGGAAGGTTACACCCACGACATCAAGTAAAAATTTCAAATCCTCTTTCCTTTAGCCAATCAACATGACTTTACTATACCAGCTCAAGCACGCTTCTTTTGTAATCCTTATCTCACCATGGCCACCTTACCAGATGGAAGTGGTATTTGTAAGCATGGTTTTCAAGCCACAATCGAGGCTCTGGGGAAGACTTTCAGTCACTTTCAGTGGCTCAGGGTCACTTTCAGTCACTCTGAGATAGACTTTCAGTCATCTTTGAGTTGCATGAAAATGGCAGGTGGCTGTAGCCCGTGACAGCTAGAAGGTGTGTTCTGAAAGGACTCTAGCCAGCCCAGCCTGACAAGTGTGGCTCTGGCAGTCTTTGCTTTTCTCCCTCATTCCCTTGACTCGCTAAAACCCATTAGATTACATTCCTTAAGCTGCCCATCAAGGTCTATTCCCTTATTTGGCCACTTCTGCCTCCTGAGGCTGACTATCAAGGTCCAGCTATCAAAGTATTGAAGTCTAGCAAATTGAAACCCTCATTGGCTCACCTAATAACCATGCCCAATTAAAATTAAGCACCTCGTCCTAGCATGTGGTTTCTCCCATATCTTTATAAACTGCCGTTTTCCTATAAGTTTGTCTCCTATCTTTTGTCCTGTTTTCCTCCAGGACAAATATCCCTATCTCCTCTTTCTTGTTCCCCTTTTCTCCCTGCTTCATTATCTCCTGTCTCTGTCTCTTATTTTTCTACCCTCTGTCCTTCTGAGGAAAATACTGAGAATTTGGCCTTGGCTGGAGCCTTCTCCTTTTATGGTTTGAAGATATGGGCAGTTTATTTTCATACAAACTATCATGATGATTTATTACAGTAGCGGAGAACAGTTATGTGACACGCATAATTGAATTATGTGACACCTGTTCCTTCTAATCTTAAGATTACAAAGCCAGCAATTTCTTATAACTCCAGGGCACAAGAATATAGAAATTCCTAGGGCACACAGAGACAGATGGGGCCTAGAGCAAGCCATCTTCTCAATATGCTATGTGGATCTGTGTGGCAGGCATTAGTATCCATAATTCCATAATCCAGTAACTGCTTCTGATTTGCTTTATCAACTTTATGCCTATCTTCCTGTGTGATTTAAAAAAAACAGATACAATATTTGTTCAATCAATATGCATACTACCTGAGACACACACCACATTGGGTATAAAAAGAATTATTAAGATTTTTTTTTGCAATGGAGAGATTCAAATGACCTTGATAATTCCTATGTTCAAGCCCCACAAATCTGGAAATAATGTGGAAAATACTGAATGAGGAAGTAGGGTTTTATTCACATGCAGGTTGAAATGGCCATTAGATTCCTGAGGAGAAATGCCAGTAACCTGGTTCATGGCATGATCACCTCTTATAGTTGACTAAATTGAGTGAGATTCAGACAATTGATTAGGCTCTCCAAGTTATAATAATAGTTGATTACGGACCAACCAACTCAGTGTGGCAAGTACAGGTTCCTTTTCTCTCCGTGCTTTTATCTGTTTTATACAACCAACTTCAAGAAAGCAATTGCACATTCACATCTGTGAGAAAATGTTATGTAGTACTCCAAGCATTACTCTTGGAAGATAAACTATGGGTCTTTTCAATTTAAAGATGAGACAAGTAAAAATGAATTGTTTGCAAAAATGCAAATCGCATTCTAAGACATAGTGAAGAAAGGTCTTAATGGAAAAATGCTGTGAAATTTCGTTAAGTTGGTTTTTATTTTTCATAGAATGCAGCATTTCTACATGGTGTGTTGACCACATTGCATGACTATTTTTTTTGAAACAAGTAAACAAGCAGATATTTAAAAATGGGTTGCCCATGATATCTCACAGCAAAGAATAACAAGGTCTTACATGAATTTCATTACAAAATAACCAGGAAGCTGCAGACTATTATAAAACATATACTACCCCAAAGACAAAAGCTGAAATATACCTGAGTCAATTCCTACCATTAAGCACTTCTGGGAATAGCAAGCAGGAGTAATAATAAATTACCTTAAATTATGAGTCTTTGGATTAAGAACCAATAATCATACTTGCTTTAGCCAACAGCATAAGCATCAATTATGAAGGGAGATGCCTAACCTTTACACATCTGTGTTTATGTGTACTAGCTTGTTAATATGCGAATACCATGCTTGGCGATGAATATTTCAATTTCTTGATTTTGTTTTATGCCTTGTAACTCAGTAATGAATCTCCTGCATGCTCTTTATGCGGTACCCTCTTCTCCATGCCAATATGAATGACTATTGTTCTTCAGTATAATTACCTGGTGATATGGGAGGATTTATATTCTGGGTTGTTTCTCCTTTTGTTTTGTTGAACATTTGTCAGTGGCCTGAAAATTTAGCATTTCTGTTCATCAATACACAGCATGAGAAACAGTGCTGGGCAAGTCCAGGGCTCATACTACAGTGTCAGCCATATTCACCTCAATTTTCTGCCGGAAGTCACTTAAAATACCTATGAGTGTTTGCTTCCAAAATGTGCCCAATGAGTACATCATATCTTCAACATAGCTGCTAATTTTCAAGCATGTTCTCATTTGGCACCTTTCTTAAGTTTTGTAGAAGTCTCTGAATGAATTACTAAAGCTTCTATCACTGATACTCTTAGTCCTACTGTTAGCATTTTGGGCAGTTTTATGTTAATATCTTACATTAAGCATGTTCTACTAGGTTTTAAAAGTAATTTATTTCTAATCATCTACTCATATCAAAAGTTGAATTATCAAAACACCAAATGCACAAAACAAAGAAAGAATATTAAAAGCAGTAAGGGAGAAAGGTCAAGTAACATATAAAGGCAGACCTATCAGAATCACACCAGACTTCTCACCAGAGACTATGAAAGCCAGAAGATCCTGGACAGATGTCATACAGACCCTAAGAGAACACAAATGCCAGCCCAGGTTACTGTATCCAGCAAAACTCTTGATTAACATAGATGGATAAACCAAGATATTCCATGACAAAACCAAATTTACACAATATCTTTCTACAAATCCAGCACTACAAAGGATAATAAATGGTATAGTCCAACATAAGGAGGCAAGCTACACCCTAGAAAAAGCAAGAAACTGATCATTTTACAACAAAACAAAGAGAAGGCAAGCATACAAACATAATCTCACCTCCAAATATGAAGATAACAGGAAGCAACAATCACTATTCCTTAATATCTCTCAACATCAATGGACTCAATTCCCCAATAAAAAGACACAGATTAACAAACAAGATACACAATGAGGACCCAACATTTTGTTGCCTACAGGAAACACACCTCAGAGACAAAGACAGACACTCCCTCAGAGTAAAATGCTGGAAAACAGCTTTCCAAGAAAATCCTCTGAAAAAGCACGCTGGAGTAGCCATTCTAATATCGAATAAAATTGATTTTCAACAAAAAGTCATCAAAAAATATAAGAAGGAAACTTTATATTCATCAAAGGAAAAATCCACCAAGATGAACTCTCAATCCTAAATATCTACGCTCCAGATACAAGTGCACATACATACATAAAAGAAACCTTACTAAAGCTCAAAGCACACACTGCACCTCACACAATAATAGTAGGAGATTTCAACACCGTACTCTCATCAATGGACAGATAATGGAAACAGAAATTGAACAGAGACATAGACAGACTAACAGAATTTATGAACCAAGTGGACTTAACAGATATTTATAGAACATTCTATCCTACAACAAAAGGATATACCTTCTTCTCACTGCCTCATGGTACTTTTGCCAAAATTGAACATATAATTGGGCACAAAATATGCCTCAACAGATACAGAAAGATAGAAATAATCCCATGCGTCCTATCAGAACACCACATGCTAAAGCTGGCCTTCAATAACAATAAAGAAAGAATGCTCACTTATACATGGAAGTTGAACAATGCTCTACTCAAGGATAACCTAGTCAAGGAAGAAATAAAGAAAGAAAGTAAAGACTTCTTAGAATTTAATGAAAATGAAGGTATATACCAAACTTATGGGATACAATGAAAGCTGTGCTAAGAGGAAAACTCATAGCTCTGAGTGCCTACAGAAAGAAACAGGAGACAGCATACATCAGCAGCTTGACAGCACACCTAAAAGCTCTAGAACAAAAAGAAGCGTACACACCAAGGAGGAGTAGAAGTCAGGAAATAATCAAACTCAGAGCTGAAATCAACCAAGTAGGAACAAAAAGGACTATACAAATACTCAACAGAACCAAAAGTTGGTTCTTTGAGAAAATCAGCAAGATAGATAAACCCTTAGACAGACTAGCCAGAGGACACAAAGAGTGTGTCCAAATAAACAAAATCAAAAATGAAAAGGGAGACATAACAACAGAGCCAGAAGAAATTCAAAAAATCATCAGATCCTACTACAAAAGCCTATATTCAACAAAACTTGAAAATCTGGAGAAGAAGGAAATTTTCCTAGACAGAAACCAGGTACCAAAGTTAAATCAGGAACAGATAAACCATTTAAACAACCCTATACCTCCTAAAGAAATAGAAGCAGTCAATAAAAGTGTCCGAACCAAAAAGAGCCCAGGTCCAGATGAGTTCAGTGCAGAATTCTATCAGACCTTCATAGAAGACCTCATACCAATACTATCCAAAGTATTCCACAAAATTGAAACAAATGGAGCACTACCAAATTTCTTCTATGAAGCCACAATTACTCTTATACCTAAACCACACAAAGACCCAACAAAGAAAGACAACTTCAGACCAATTTCCCTTATGAATATTGATGCAAAAGTACTTAATAAAATTCTTGCAAACTGAATCCAAGAACAAATCAAAACAATCAGCCATCATGATGAAGTAGGCTTCATCCCAGGTATGCAGGGATGGTTTAATATATGGAAAACCATCAATGTAATTGACTACATAAACAAACTGAAAAATAAAAACCACATGATCATTTCATTAGATGCTGAGAAAGCATTTGACAAACTTCAACACCCCTTCCTGGTAAAAGTCCTGGAAAGAAGAGGAACTCAAGGCCCATACCTAAACATAGTAAAAGCCATATACAGCAAACCAGTAGCTAACATTAAATTAAACAGAGAAAAACTTGAAGCAATCCCACTAAAATCAGGGACTAGACAAGGCTGCCTACTCTCTTCCTACTTATTCAATATAGTTCTCGAAGTCCTAGCCAGAGCAATCAGACAACAAAAGATCAAAGGGATACAGATTGGAAAGGAAGAAGTCAAAATATCACTATTTGCCATTGATATGATAGTATATTTAAGTGATCCCAAAAGTTCCACCAGAGAACTACTAAACCTGATAAACACTTTCAGCAAAGTGGCTGGGTATAAAATTAACTCAAATAAATCAGTAACCTTCCTCTACACAAAAGAGAAACAAGCTGAGAAAGAAAGTAGGGAGACAACACCCTTCATAATAGTCCCAAATAATACAAAATCCCTCGGTGTGACTTTAACCAAGCAAGTGAAAGATCTGTATGATAAGAACTTCAAGCCTCTGAAGAAAGAAATTGAGGAAGGTCTCAGAAGATGGAACGATCTCCCATGCTCATGGATTGGCAGGATTAATATAGTAAAAATAGCCATTTTACCAAAAGCAATCTACAGATTCAATGCAATCCCCATCAAAATACCAATCCAATTATTCAAAGAGTTATACAGAACAATTTGCAAATTCATCTGGAATAACAAAAAAACCAGGATAGCTAAAACTATTTTCAACAATAAAAGGACTTCTGGGGGAATCACTATCCCTGAACTCCAGCAGTATTACAGAGCAATAGTGAGAAAAACTGCATGGTATTGATACAGATACAGGCACATAGACCAGTGGAATAGAATTGAAGAACCAGAAATGAACCCACACACCTAGCTATGGTCACTTGATTTTTGACAAAGGAGCCAAAACCATCCAATGGAAAGAAGATAGCATTTTCAGCAATTGGTGCTGGTTCAACTGGAAGTCAGCATGTAGAAGAATGCAGATTGATTCATTCTTATCACCCTGTACAAAGCTTAAGTCCAAGTGGATCAAGGACCTCCAAATCAAACCAGATACACTCAAACTAATAGAAGAAAAAGTGGGGAAGAATTTCTAACACATGGGCACTGGAGAAAATTTCCTGAACAACACACCAATGGCTTATGCTCTAAAATCAAGAATCAACAAATGAGACCTCCTAAAACTGCAAAGCTTCCGTAAGGCAAAGGACACTCTTGTTAGGACAAAATGGCAACCAACAGATTGGGAAAAGCTCTTTATCAATCCTACAACTGAGAGAGGGCTCTTATCCAAAATATACAAAGAACTCAAGAAGTTAGACTTCAGGGAGACAAATAACCCTATTTAAAAATGGGGTTCAGAGCTAAACAAAGAATTCACTGCTGAGACTGTCAAATAGCTGAGAAGCACCTAAAGAAATGTTCAGCATCTTTAGTCATAAGGGAAATGCAAATCAAAACAACCCTGAGATTCTACCTCACACCAGTGAGAATGGCTAAGATCAAAAACTCAGTTGATAGCAGATGCTAGCGAGGATGTGGAGAAAGAGGAACACTCCTCCACTGTTAGTGGGATTGCAGACTGGTACAACCATTCTGGAAATCAGTCTGGATGTTCCTCAGAAAATTGGACATTGCCGTACTTGAGGACCCAGCTATACCTCTTTTGGGCATATACCCAAAAGATGCTCCAACATATAACAAAGACACATGCTCCACTATGTTCATGGCAGCCTTATTTATAATAGCCAGAAGCTGGAAAGAACCCAGATGCCCTGACAACAGCAGAATGGATACAGAAAATGTGGTACATCTACACAATGGAATGTTACTCAGCTATCAAAAACAATGACTTTATGAAATTCGTAGGCAAATGGATGGAACTAGAAAATATCATCCTGAGTTAGGTAACCCAATCACAGAAAAACACACATGGTATGCACTCATTGGTAAGTGGGTATTAGCCCAAATGCTTGAATTACCCTAGATGCATAGAACACACAAAACTCAAGAAGGATACCCAAAATGCAGATGCTTTACTCCTTCTTTAAATGGAGAACAAGAATACTCTTAGGAGGGTATAGGGAGGCAAAGTTTAGAACAGAGGCTGAAAGAATGCCCACTCAGAGCCTGCCCCACATGTGGCCCATACATATACAGCCACCAAACTAGATAAGATGCATGAAGCAAAGAAGTACAGGCTGACAGGAACCGGATGTAAATCTCCCCTGAGAGACACAGCCAGAATAAGGTAAATATATAGGTGAATGCTAGCAGCAAACCACAGAACTGAGAACGGGACCCCTGTTGAAGGAATCAGAGAAAGGTGTGAAAGAGCTGAAGTAGCTTGATACCCCATATGAACAACAATGCCAAGCAACCAGATCTTCCAGGGACTAAGCCACTACCCAAACACTATACATGAACTGACCCTGGGCTTCAACTGCATAGGTAGCAATGAATAGCCTAGTAAGGGCACCAGTGGAAGGGGAAACCATTGGTCCTGCCAAGGCTGGATCCCCAGTGAATGGGATTCTTGGGAGGAGGGCGGTAATGGGGGAAGGATGGGGAGGGGAACACTAATATACGAGGGGAGGGGTAGGTTTTAGGAGGATTTTGGCCTGGAAACCAGGAAAGGGAATAACATTTGAAATATAAATAAGAAATACCCATTTAATAAAGATGGGGAAAAAGTTGGGTTATGCAAAAGTTACATAATTTGGAATGATACATCTCCAGGACAAGGGTATTTATGTGGGATGCAGATTACCAATGTGGTATATTCACTACAATTTGTGGATTGTTGTCATTAACAATACTTAACAAATACCAAACACACACACAGAGGAGGGAGGAAGGAGAAAGAGAGAGAGAGAGAGAGAGAGAGAGAGAGAGAGAGAGAGAGAGAGAGGAAAAATAAACTAGCTTTAGTGGTGGAATGCAGTTCCCATAAACTATGACACAATGTCTTTAGAACTTGAGGTCTGGCTGGCAACATGCTGTTTCCCTGGAGCTCCATTGTCTTGCCATATTTCCATATTTCATCAAGCCTGCTTCAACAGGAACAAGTAGCTAAGATCCCTTCCCCTGCCTGCAATCTTTTTCCTGCCATGTCACCATGGTCATACCCACCTGCTAGAAGATGTACATTGTCTCCTGAGTTCTATTGTCCAACTCAAGGTAGCTCACCAGAGGCCTGATGCACTAGGAATAACCAGGCTAGGCCCTCATTCCCAATATCTGCTACATTAGGAAAGTCCAGGGACAAAAATATGGCTAAAGGTCACCATAGGAACACAATCAATAGAAGCCAGGGCAATTTGGCATCTTCAAAGCACTACTACAGTAACCCTAGCAAAAACAAAGCACAAGAAAATAATTTTAATTACAATCTTATAAAGATTATAGAGGCCTTTAAAGAGGAAATGAATAAATCCCTTAAAGAAACATATGAAAATTCAATTAAAGAGGTAAAGGCCTTTAAAGAGGAAATTAATAAACCCTTTAAGAAATAAAAAAAATACAGTTACACTTGGTGAAATAAACGAATAAAGTTATTCAAAAATTAAAATAGAATTAAAAACAATAAAGAGAAAATTCTGGGAATGGAAGACATAATGAAGAGAACAGGAATTACAAACATAAGAATTTCCAACAGAATAAAAGAGATAGAAGATAGATTCTTAGGCTTAGAAGATAGATAGATGAAACTGATAAATCAGTCAAAGAAAATATTAAATCTAAAAAGACCAAGTAATATACAAAGATAGATCTATCAGGATTACACAAGACTTCTCAACAGAGATTCTGAAAGTTAGAAGAGCCTGGAAAGATGTCTTGCAGCCTCTAAGAAACTACATCTTCCAACCTAGACGACTATACCCCGAAAAACTCTCAATCAACATAGATGGAGAAAACAAAATATTCCAAGACAAACCAAATTTATATCTATCCAAATATTCAGCCCTGCAGAAAATAGTTGAAGGAAAATCTCAACCCAATTAAGTTAAGTACACTCAAGAAAACACAGAAAATAAATAATTCCATACCATCAAAAACAAAATAAGGGAAATAAACACACACACACACACACACACACACACACACACACACACACACACACACACTCTAACATCACCAACAAAGAAGTAAAAGGAATTGCCAATCATTGGTCATGGATATCTCTGGTCAAGGGACTCAATTCCCCAATAAAAAGACACAGGCTACAAGAGTGGATGTAAAAACAGGATCCATCATTCAGTGGCATACAAGAAACCCACTTCAGCCACAAAGATAGACATTACCTCAGAGCTGGACAAAAAGTTAAATGGACACAAGAAGCAAGCTGAGGTAGTCATTCTAACATCTACTCGAATATACTTTCAACCAAAATTAATCCAAAGAGATGAGGAAGGACAATCCATACTTATCAAAGGCAATATTTAACAAGATGACATCTCAATTCTGAACAACTATGCCCCAAACACAATGGCACCAACATAAATAAAAGAACGTTGAGAAAACTTAAATTTTACATCAAATACCAACAAGAATAGTAGGAGACTTTAACACCCAACTCTCACCAATAGACAGATCATCAGGAAAAAATACTAACCAATGAAATAATGAAGCCAACCAATGTTACGGATCAAATAGACCTAATAGAGATGTACAGAACATTTCACCCAAACACAAAAGAAAATACCTTCTTTTCAGCACCTCATGTAACCTTCTCCAAAATGGACCATATATTTGATCACAACGCAAGCCTCAACGGATACAAGGAAAATGATATAACTCCATGTATCTTATCAGACTATTATGGATTAAAGCTGGACTTCAACAACAACAGAAACAAGAGCCACAAAGTTATGAAAATGTAACAACTCCCTACTTAGTATCACTGAGTCAGAGAAGAGATAAAGAAAGTAATTAAAGACTTTCAATGAAAATGAGTGCATACTGTACCCAAATTTATGGGACACAGTGAAAGCACTGTTAAGAGGAAAGTTCATAGCACTAAGTGCTTTCCTAAAGAAACTGGAGATCTCTCATACTATCTCTTAAGAGCACACATGAAAGTTCTATAACAAAAACAAGTAAACACACCCAAGACTATTAGACAGCACAAAATAATCAAACTCATGACTGAAATCAATCATTAGAAACAAAGAAAACAATAGAAAGAATCAATAGAAACAAGAGCTAGTACTTTGAAAAATTTAACAAGATAGGCAAACTGTTAGCAAAACTAAATGATAATAAGACAGTGTCCCAATTAATAAAATGAGAAATGAGAAGGGAGACATAACAATTGACACTGGAGAAATTTAAAGAATCATTAGGTCTTACTTCAAAACTCTGCACTGCACAGAATAAGAAAATGTAAATGAAATGGATGGTTTTCTAGATAAATATAACGTACCAAAGTTAAATCAAGATTATATTAACCCTAAGGAAATATAAGCAGTCATTAAAGTCTCAACCAGTATACACATATTCCAGATCCAGATGGTTTTAGCAGAGAATTCTACTAGACTTTCAAAGAAGGGCTAAAACTCCTTCTCCTCAATCTATTCCATAAAATAAAAGCAGAAGGAATACTGCTAAACTAATTCTATAAGGTCATAGTCACTGTGATACCTAAAATACACAAAGACTCAACAAAGAAAGAGAATTACAGACCAAATTCTCTTATTTGATGCAAAAATATTTAACAAAGTACTTGCAAAGCAAGTCAAGAACACGTCAAAACCATCATCCAATATGATAAAGTAGTCTTTATCTTATGGATGCAGGGATGGTTCATGATACAAAAATCCATCATTTTAATCCAAAATAGAAACAAACTGAGAGGAAAGAATCACATGATATCTCATTAATGCTGAAAAACCCAAAGCCCACTTTTGTTAAAAATTCCTGGAGATACCGCGGATGCAAGGTGCATGCCTAAACATAATAAAAGCAACATGCAGCAAAGTAATAGTCAACATCAAATTAAATTGAGAGAAACTTAAAGCAATTCCACTACAATCAGGGACAAGACAGACCTTCCCATTCTTTTCTATCTGTTTAGTATAGTACTTTAAGTTCTAGCTAGAGAAATAATATAACTAAAATAGATGGAGGGATACAGATTGAGAAGGATGAAGTCAAAGTATAGCTATTTGTGGATGACATAGTAGAATGTGAAAATGACCCCAAAAACTCTACCGAAGAATGTCTACAGCTGATAAACACCTTACCAATGTGGCTGGATACAAAATTTACTTTAAAAAATCAGTACCCGTCCTTTATACAAATGATAAATGAGCTGAGAAAGAAATTAGGGAAATAGCACACTTTACAATTGTTAAAAATAATAGAAAAAATCTTGGTGTAATTCTAGTCAAGCAAGCAAAATACCTGCAGGACAAGAACTTCAAATCTCACAAGAAGAAATTAAAGACAATATCAGAAGGTGAAAACAACACCCCCCTGCTCATGGATCGCTTAGATCAACAGAGTAAAAAGGGTATCTTACCAAAAGCAATCCACAGATTCGATTCAATTCCCATTAAAATTCCAACTTTTTTTTCAGAAGCTGAAAGGGTAATTCTCAACTTCATATGGAAAAAGCAAAAACCCAGGATAGCTGAAACAATCCTTAACAATAAAAGAACTTCTAGAGGTATCACCATTCCTGATTTCAAAATACACTTTAGTGCAATATCAATAAACACCACATGGTATTGGCATAAAAGCAGACAGGTTGATAAGTGGAATAGAACTGAAGACCCATAAATAACCCACATATCTATGGACATTTGATAATTGAGAAAGAGGTCAAAATTATACAACGGAAAACTGAACAACAATTGGTGTTGTTTTAACTGGATGTGTATATGTAGATGAATGCACACGGACAAATATTTATCATCCTACCCAAAATTCAAGTCCAAGTAAATCAAAGACCTCAACCTAAAACTAGACACATTAAATGTAATAGAACAGAAAGTGGTGAACTGCCTTGAACCCATTGGCACAAGAGACAAATTCTTGAACAGAATAACAATAGGTTAGGCACTAAGACCAACAATAAATAGATAGCAGCCTGCTGAATGGGAAAAAACCTTCATTAAACATATCAAATACAACTAACACCCAAAATATATAAATATATAAAGAACTTAAGAAATGAGACATCAACAAACCAAATAAGCCAATTAAAATGGTGGTACACAGATAAACAAAGAATTCTCAACAGAGTAATCCCAAATGGCAGAGAAGGACTCAGTGTCCTTAGTCATCAGGGAAATGGAAATCAAAAGGATTCTGAGATTTTATCTTAAAACTGTCAGAGTGGGCTAAGGTTAAAAAAAACAAAACAAACAAACAAAAAAACCTAAAATGACAGCGCATGCTGTAGAAAATGTAGAGCAAGCAGAACATCCTACATTGCTGGTAGAATGCAACTTGTACAGTGACTTTGGAGATCAACTTGACACTTTCTCAGAAATTTGGAAATTTTTCTACCTCGAGAACCAACTTTACCACCAACGGGCATATACCCATAAGATCATCCACAGTACCACAAGGAGGCTTGCTCAACTATGTCATAGCAGCCTTATGCAAAATAGCCAGAAACTGCAAATCACCCATATGTTCCTAAATTGATGAATGGGTAAAGAAAATGTGGTCATCTACACAATGGAATACAATACAACTACTAAAAACAAAGATATCATGAATTTTTCAGGCAAATAAATAGAACTTGAGAATACCATAGGGAGTGAGGTACCCCAGTGCAAGAAGAACACATACAGAATGTATTCCCTGATAAGTCAACATTAGCCATAAAGCTCAGGATTACCATGTTGCAATCAAACAGACTCAAAGACACTGGGTAATAAAGAGGGCTCAAGGAAGGGTGTGTGAATCTCACATAGAAGGGGAAACAACATAGTAATTGGAGATAGGTGAAGAAAGGGAACTGTGTGTAAGAGAGGGCTAAGAAAGGTACAGGAATGTTGATCAAGTGCAGAGGGAGAAGGACTGAGAGGGCTAGGAGTGAGAATGGAAATCAGTTGGGGGGCATATCACTGGGACTGACTGGAGACCTGAGATCAGGGAGGCTATAGGGAATCTATGGGGTTGACATTTGCTGAGATCCCTACCAGCAGGGGATACAGATACTGAAGTGACCACCTCCTGTAGCCAGGCAGGACTTCTAGTGGAAAGGAAGGAGGACATCACACCCCAAACAAATCATTCAACCAAAAATTGTTCCTGTCTAGTATATATGGAGAAACAAAGATGAAGCAGAGGCTAAGGGAATGGCCAAGTAATAGCTGACCTAACTTGAGGCTCATGCCATGAAAGAAAGCCAACCAGTGACACTATTAAGGCTACTCTGCTATGCTTGCAGTTATGCTAGCATAACTGTCTCCTGGGAGGCTTCATCCAGCAGCAGGTGGAAATAGATTCAAAGACCCACAGTCAAATATCAGGTGAAGCTTAGGGAGCCTTGTAGAAGAGTGAGGGATAGAATCATGTGACCCAGAAAGGTCAAGGACACCACAAGAAGACCAGCAGAGTCAACTAACCTAGACCCATGGGGGCTCACAAAGACTGAACCACCAGCTAAAGAGCATACATGGGGCTGCATCTAGGGCCCCTATACATTTGTACCAAATGTGCATCTTCATTTTCACTTGGGGACCCTAACAATTGGAAAGTAGGCTATCTCTGACTCTGTGTCCTGCCACTGAAACCCCTTCCCCTACCTGGACTTCTTTGTTGGGCCTCAGTGAGAGAGGTTGTTCTTAGACCTGCTGGGAATAGATGTCCCATGGTGGTGTGGTACTGAAGCTGTGGGGAGGGCGGCTTCCTCTTGACAGAGGAGAAGGGGAGGTGCTAATAGGGGAAAAATTTGAAAGGACAGGCCTGGGAGGAAAGGAGGAAGGCAGGCTGTGATAGTGATGCAAAGTGAATAAAAAAATAAATTACAGAAAAAATAATAGCTTGTGGCCTGCTTTTGTTTCTTTTATTTTGTTTTGTTTTAACAATGTTGAAGGTTACCTCAGAAAATTTTTTCTTTGGGTGTGTAAAGGAAAAGGGAAATACTCTTATGCTCCATTCCTGATCCTGACTGGATAATAGGAGTCAGGAGTCAATTACTTTAAATAAATTCCATGAGCGAAACTTGACTCAAATTCTCAGTGGCTACAATTCCCAGAGTATTCAACAAGGAATCAAATTCTCAGTTAAACACGGGGAAAGAAAGTAAAGGCAAGATGGCTGCCTCTGAGCCTTGCTGTGAGCTTAAGGAAGCTTAAGCAAAAATAAACCCAAAATGGAAACATTTTCCGATGAAAAGTACTGCCTCATTAGTCAAATCAGACATCTAAATGGGGAAGAGATAAATCTTGTCACATTTTGGACTTGTTAAATGTCTGGAAATATTTTCAAACGAAAGATGTTTCTAAAATTCAATGCAACAAAATGTCACTCACTTATATCCTTAATTTTAAAATATCTGAGTGGCATAAATGTAAAACTTCTCCCCATACTTTCAGACTACTTCAGTGTCATCCTATTAAAGTTTGCTTTGGGGGGAAGGGGCACTTTCAAGGAGAAAGCTCTAAAAGGTTTCAGACTTAATTAAATAAGCTCACTGAATTTAGCTGTTCTACTTTGAAAAGTTCATACCCTAGAAAACACTGGTCATAATGGAGTTGCTGGTTTCTCTTGCTACTCCTAGCACTTGAATGTGCTGGACTCATGGTCCACCTGCTGTTTCATGGTATGAAGGAAAGCGAAGGCATTAAAAGAAACACTCCTTTACAGTAGAACATAGACAACTTGGAAAATGGCATTGATCTTGCTGCAGCAGAGCAATTCTTATAAGGTTACCTTGAAGCAAAACCCTAACTAAGAATTCACTCATGCTTTTTGTCTGAAGGGAGTTGCTTTCACACTGTAAAGAAAACTGAACAACTCTCAGTATTGTCACTGGTGGTATTTTCAATTCTTTCAAGATAAAACATCAGCACTTGATTTGCTTTACCAATGAGGTTACATGATTCTCTGATCTAGTTGAAGATTGACCTTCATTTGTAAAATGGTCTAACCAATTACATTTTAATTGTAGTTAGTGAGTAACAGCATTCAACTCATGATGGACTGGAGAATTTAGGCTTTTATTTGTTTGTGAGGCTTTTCAGTTGTATGAGTTAAAGATAATTAATTAAATTCAGTATCAATTGCTAGTATGTCCTTCAGAAGTTACCCTTAGAATATTCTGCGACTCAGATGTGTATAAAACTTCAGAATGAGTTAAAATCCAATATTGCAGATAATGAGTGCTATAGTATGATTAGAATAACTGATAGACCCTCTGTTGATGCAGATTTATGATTTAAATGGGAAATTAAAACTAACATCTTAATTTGAGATGTCCTAATTATTTTAGAGTTTTAAACACACACATGCACATGCACATACACACATATGCACATCTCTCTCTCCTTCTCTCTCTCTCTTTCTCTGTATATACACACACGTCCTTTTAGTCCTCTAATTAGTAATATAAGACTATGTACTCTACAAATTCTTTTTACTACAGGTTTTCTACTTATAACTGTATTTAGAAATAGTGTCCTATTACAACCAAATCTTTCTTTATATTTTTCTCAATTTGTGAGAGTGATATAACCAAGTTCTCAATTATTTTCCCTTGAAAGTGTCTCAGCCCAGGGCTGGAGAGGTGATTTGGTCGTCAAGAGTATGTACTGCTCTTAGAGAGAACGTGAATTCTGTTCCCAGTAGGCCCAGCAGGGAGATATCACCACTAATAACTCCAGCTCCAGGAACTGTGATGCCTTGGACCTTCACTGACAACTGTACGCACAGTTACACATACCCACACAGACATGCCTAGACATAATTAAAAATAATAAAGTATTTAAATGTCCAAACACATTATTATAGACAATATTGTATCTAATATGCTTCAACTTCCAATGCTCATTATTTTTTGCAGATTCCTGCGTGCCTGATCACTGTGGTAATGGAGTTTTCTAGGCCAATGACACAGGTGCATAATTGTTCAACATTCTCCATAGCTATAGAACTAGTATTTACTCTTCCCTGCAGTTTTAAAGAGGATAAAAATGATTTTATCAAAATTTTCTATAAACTTAAGAAATTCAGCAACAACCAACTCCTGAGCTCAGTGCTGTGGAATGATTGGCAGCCTCTGCAGGAGGGATTTCTTGGAAGTGACAGCACAGTGTATATGATTTGTATAGACTTGAGAGACATTTACTGTAAACACAAGAACCTGCATTGACAGATATTTCTGACATTGAATTATCCCCAACTTCTATAATCAAACCTACCAAAGGTCAAGGCAGCATTTGCTCTGTGTATTAAATATTTTGGCAAGGAATTTTTATGAGAACTCAAAATTTTAACATCATTGGTAATAGTTGGTGGAAATTTGTTAAAATTCATCTCACTATGGTCACATCTCAGTAAGAGATGCATTGACCATCCATTGCTGGGTTGTGTTCAGTTAAGAGTATAATTATTGTATCTTATTTGGTTACTTGGGGCTCTAAAGCCATGAACACATTGTGGTGGTTCATTTCCTAGTGTTAATTTTCATACATCCTTTGACACACTTTTAATTATCTTCAATTTAATGGTTATTTCTTAATATAAGTCATTGGATTACTTTTTCATGTTCCCATCACCTTAATTAGATTTTTAATAGTTAATCAATGTTTTGGACTTATGGTATAAATTTAGGGTTCTTTACTATAGTATTCTATGGCCTAGTTTATTAATTTGAACCTCAATTTTATTTCTTCAACTTATTATTTTGGCTTTACTTTGTACAGTTTTCTTAATTATTTAGCCAGATGTTAAATCTTTCTTTCATTTATTAAATACTTATAGAATAACTATACATTCTTGTTTATCTAACTTTCAGTTACATGTCCGAGTTATATGAATGCAGGACAAAGGCATAGACTACTAGTCTCACAGGTAAGATAGAATACAAGATGTATAGGATACACTGCCAAACAGGGAAGTAGTATAGTACCTAGGCTCAGCAGACCTCAGCATTGACAGAGGTAGACTTCCTGTCAACTTATGTGGCTGTCTGGACATCCACAAGCAAGAGGGAGACCTACTGGTCTGCCATCTGCTTTCATAAATTAAACTATGAAGGTTAGTCACCCTTCCTCCTGAGGAAAAAGAGCCATGATCTGAAAACTGAGAAACTTAATCACAGTTTTACCTATTCCAAGTAACAGGATTATTAGACACAAACACTGATGACCTTCCCCAGATTAAATTATGCCAACTAGGACTTTATTAACATTATAAACTCTCACTGGAGGGGAGGGAATCCATGCAGACCAATTTGTATTCAGTCTATTCTTGAGACATCTGATTTTCAACTATATTCATCTCACCACTCCTGGCTAGCCACAGATAACAATGGAAATATTGGTGGTATTTGAGATTAGTGGCCTTTCAGTGTTGTTTTAACTTAGACCTCAACACAGATTCCATGCATATTAAAATACAAAGAGTAGCATAGAAAACATGACAATTTTTCTTACGTGCAATTATCTAACATAAAGAGAAAATAGATGTTTCTTCTATGTGCAAGAGAATTCGAGGGTGCAAAGGGATACTTATGATCTTCCTTTTTCTGTGCTCTCATCTCCCTATAGGGATTTCCATTATTGGATCTCCCATGGCGACTCAGGTGCTGTGGATCCTGGAGAAGATCCTGGAGAAGAAGTTTATAGAACTACTTAAGTAACCTTAATAGCCGGGGTCATGTTTATATATTATCTTTGATTTCAGCAATTAGTCTATTGTCCATTTTCAGAGAGCTCGACAAAAAAATTCCTTGTTTCAACAAAGAGGAACTTGTAGGTTATTTCTTAAGTTTCTCTGACTCCCAGGTACCACACAGATCACAGTGTATAGGTGGACATGATCATAAGGCATGTTTACACAGTTACAGACAGCAGCAGCATTGGTTTTGTAAAGGTATTTGGTGGAGAAATCTGTATGCTCTGAAATGGAAATAGTTGTAAAGTCAACAAAAGCGTTCAATGTATAGCCGAACACTCTACTGTGCCCTCGGCTTTTCAAAGGTCTTCACTACTGAACACAACCCTTACAGTTCACTGGTCTTACTTGTCTGGGTCTTCCGTGTTGGTTTATAACATTACCTGTCTCAGCACGTGCTCCCTGGCCTCAGCACCATGAGCGATATCAACCGTGGTCTCTAGAATTCAATTCTGTAATCTAATGTTGACTTGTAATTATTCTGATGAAATGTTGTGGCAGCCTATTGATTTGTTCAACCTGGAGCCTGCTTCACTCGTGACACTTATTGTCTTTGGATATATAAAGTCACAAGTGTAGAGCTTCCTGGAGTGGAGTGTCAGAGCTGATTTTTCCCTGTCTCATAAGTGAACAGCCTCCTGTTTATAAAAGCCGCTAAGGTATCAAAAGTCTCATTTTCACTCTCATTTGATGGTTTCATCAAGAATAAGAGGAGCAAATACAAATCAAAAGATGGCTGTCTTTGCTGCATTCCTATGTAAAGTATCTGTAGGCTCAAGTCTTCCCAGGAAGATGGCGCCTAGTATCAAAGTTCAGAACATGGCAAGTGATGGTGATGTTTTAACAGCTCTACCAATTAATCATCCTATGGATTCTAAGATAGAGCGAACATTGAGGCTGGACTCAGCTTTCTATCCTATTATCCTATCCAATCTTTTAATGCCCTAAGCTATATGTGCTGCCTCTTAAGAGTGACGATCTGTTGACTTTCTAGAGATGTTGGAAAGATCCAAGGTAAAAGAGGCGGAGCTTCCTCTAATACTCAAGGTGACTGAACAGGTGTGGAGACTCCTCTGAAGTGAAAAGTCTTCCTTCAACCATTTGAGAGTTACAGATCGGAAGACTCTTAAGTGGTATAGATTTGGATTGTGCTGTCCATCAAAATCCATTCCTCTTTCACTAGTGGGGTATGTATTTCACTCAATACAATGCAAAAAGCTGTTTTCTCCACATAGGTTATAATCAAAGGTCATCTTTGCACAAACTACACCCTCCAAAACTTATAGTTGAACTAGACAAGGTCTAACTTGTCAAGGATGTATAGTAAAGACAAATGACCTTTCTGTCTTATAAAGAAAGAAGTCTATACTAACTGTGAGTAGTGCCAGATTGTTGAACTTGTGAGGAGCAGTTAGCAATGCTGCTCTTTAGGATAAGTCTATAGAACCCACACTTAAGGTCCAGGCATCCGAGGCTATTTTTAGAGATTAATTTTTGTCCAAATACCTTCTTAAACTCTCCATCTTCAGAGAGAATGAAGCATTATTTCTCATAGATTATAATTTTAATTATATAAATTAGAAATCTTGCCAGGCAAACACATTGCCAGGCAATGTGTTGATTTTTCTTAAATACCGGAAACAAATACCTAAGCATCTCATGGTGTTTCAGGCCACACCACAGGGTACATGCTGAGAAAGTTGCATTCATAAACAGACAATTATAGCAAAACTGTAGGTACTCACACTGAGCTTGACCGTTGATGTTACAACAGGCACAATAGAATATAATAGCTTGCTTGTGAACTAAACCATTTCATCATTGTCCATGCCCACCCAAAGGTGATGGTAATTAAGGAAGAAAACCTTTGCTGAATTCTAGGCAACTCATTTATTCAGCTTTGGTAAACAGAATTGGAAGGTAAACATCAAGATTCCCCCAACAAAACATCAGCTATTCAGACAGTGGGAAGGGTGCTTGGAAGATTATTTTTTGGCAATAAACATGTTTGACATAATGCATTTTTTCTATCACCTTGATAAAATAAATAGTTGAGACTTGAGTAAACACAGAGGCCTGAAAGAAAAATTTACTCAGGTTAAGGGGCTTTTGCTTCTATACCCTGACATATGGTAAGACTGAGAATACTTGCTCTATAGGTAACATTCAGATATATGGATCATTAACACGTAGATTCAAAGTAGGTTATGAAAGACAGTGCATTTTTTCTGATATTAAAAGGTAAATAGCAAGGAAGCCCATAGGCAGAGAATATACACATGAAAGACCCAGATAGTGTTAGTACAGGATTGATTTAGCCCTGTAGAGTTACTGCATTTACGTGATTTTCTTTTCTCTATTTCTCTGGCATGGTGGTTCGGCAAGGTACCTCATTATGATGCAAAGGTAAATATGTTAGGGAGTAGACCTTGGTTGTGAGAATCTGTCATTGCACTGTGGGTGAAGCCAACAGAGTTAGAGGAGAGCACTGTAAGTAACGGTGAAAGCATGCTCGCTTGGCCTTGCATAATTTTCCTTCCTAGATGCTCAGGGATTATGCTAAGCTTCAGGAAAGGATCAACTGGGCAAGAAGCAGAATGAGACCCTTGGCAGCAGTATAGAAAGTGAGTGTCCACAGTAAATTAGGCAGGACTTGTAAATTATCCCAGAAGTCCCCAGCCAGCTGCAGTGAAGGCCAGAGTCAGAATTTACAGGTAGACTGGCAAAGCAAGACTGATTTGAAGTGTGATTTGAAGACAGCGAACAGCTGAATTGAGAAGGGGGCAAAAGAAGTGAACAGCCAAGCTTCAGCATGGAGCTCACACATTTATTAAAACCAGTGTGAGAGAGTAACAATCAAAGTTGAGCACTAATAGAGTGGGTTTCAGTTAGAACATAATCGAGTTTAGCACGGCTGTGGGAAAACTGAATGAAAACATTCAGAAGATGGTGTGGTAGGGACTGGTAGCATTAAGGGATAGACTCGAGTTCTATTTCACGCCGTTTTCCTCAATGCAATATAAAAAGAACAAAATTATGCAGTACACTAAGTCTCAAGTAATATACAAAAGACATAACACTGAACTCACAGGACAAGAGAGTGAAGAAAAGCTGAAGTTTCAAAGAAAGAAAATAATGCTTGTGGAGTGATACCAGCATTGGAGAGGAAGGGAAATTGTGAGTCCCCTGCTGGCATTGGGCTGCATAACAGGACTCTATTTCACATAATCTTTTCTGAGCAAAACATAGCTAGTATGTTAAACTGACCACTGATGTTCGCTGTAGAGGGAGCCCAGAAACCAGGAAACTTCCTGTTGCTTTGCTTTTGTGGGCTGAGCGATATGCATCCAACTCTTTGACAATAGAAAGGTTTTGAGATATTGAGGATTTCCAATTTAGAAATATTTTGCTTTAAAAATATATATTGTGGAGAAGGGACTAAATGTGGTCATGATGTTTATCTACGATAATATATATATGTATATACATATGGTGTGTGTACATATATAAAATATATTTTATACGCTTGACACATGATTTAAATAAAATTGGACCAACTATTTTCAGTACGTCTCTGACTGATCCATCTCATGAAGCCATGTTTGCATCATCACGGAAGAACAAACACATTTTGGATTTAAGCTCTTTTGGGAGTGGAGAAAGTTTGGAAGTGAAAAAGGTTGAAAACAGATGGTAACAGGATTTATGGCTATAACCAAGATTAGGGATAAGTGAGGGTGGGGTGGAGAGACTACTGCTACTATCTCCTGATAGTGACCATCCACTCAAACCCTTTTTCTTTTATGCGTCAAGTGGAGTCAGATGTTATGAGATGGAGGAGAGATAGCTGTCATTTGTGATGATTGAGTTCTAGGGAGAGTTGGAGGATTAAAATGAAAATAAGATGTATTTCAGGAGACTGGCCTGACATCAAATGCTATGGAAGCATGGGGCAGGTAAGGGTTTGCAGCACCCCTTCTCCTGTTTTGACAGGTTGTTTCCCTGCCAATAGTGAAGAGCATTTATTGAATGTGTTTTTCTTCCATTCTTCCCTTCCTGTTACAGTAAAGTGCCCTTTTCATACGCATTGACATTGATACTTAGATCATAAATCATAAGCTTTCAATATCTTATACTGAATATTAATCCCATTATAGCTAAGGTCATTGGACTTGTAATTTTAGTGTACTGCTTCCATTCACTCCAGCTGAGCATGCTCACGTGACGGTTTGGAATTTAAACTTCTCATGGCACATACAACGGGCATCTAAAGACAAGTTATGGCACACACAGACTCCAATATACAGGATTTTATTGATGAGTAATAATTCTTTGGATTAAAAAGCTGGACTAGGACCGCATGTTGTTTATTGGAGACAGGGTCTTACTATTTACATGAGACTGAGTTAGAATTTGCTACCTAACCCAAGCTTGCCCCTCCATCCTCTTGTTTCAGGCTCCCACATGCTGGAATGACAGGAGTAAGCGCCATGATATCTGTGCACATGGCCCTCATCCAATCGTCACTGGATTGATTCCTGGGTTGGCTTCTTTTTATTATGGATTGTCTATTATCTAGCTATCATAATCTATCTATCATCTATCTACCATCATCTACCTTCTATTTTTCTATCTCTTATCTATTTATCTAATCTATGTGTCCATCTATCATCTATTTATATATCACCTATTTATCTCTCAACTATTACTTTGAGCCTCAATTTAATGCACCATCAATAGTGTCCCACTAACTTTCTCTCACAAAAAAATATATCATTTTCACATATAATCTTTTCATCGTAAGAAATACTTCAGGAAAACCTAGTCTGTGTTTCACTCTAAACCTTTTCTCAATATTTTGTTTCTAGCCTCTAAATACCCCACAACCCTTATGGAAACCTGGATATAAGCCCAGAATATTGAGTTCTGAACCCCAGCTTTTTTCAGCAGGGTGGGCATATCACAGTTGCGACCTTGCAAAAAATGTCCATTGAATGTAGAATGAAAGATGGAGTTTTTACAAATGTACAAACAAGGCTACATTGATAATGCTTATACCTCTAATATCCAATATACTATAAATTCTAAAGATTAATTTGTTGAAAATAAGTTTTGGATCTTCACATTTGTAATTATTCTTTGAATTTCCATGCAACATTCTCATTCCATTAAGAGACAGAGGGCTAAGGTTGTGTTTCCCTGGGTGATTTTGCTGTTTTGCCTGAGTGGGTATTATCATCAAGTTTCACACCATACTTGTGTTGGGTTGGTCTGCTGTACTTGATTTTCCTCTAACTTCTGTGATATTTGCCTTAATGTGAAGTAAAATGTTATTTTCATAAACTTCAATTCATGCATCAGCAACGGAGGTGGTGTCATTCAACCATTTTCTACAAAGGCAGCAACACTGTGAAGCAGGAGCCTAAATTCAGTTCTATCAACTCTAAACCAATACTTTTGTACATCATGGGCTGTCTCTCAGAAAGGAGGTCTTAAGGAAAAATCTCACAGGACTTCCAGAGATACATAATTTTTGAAATATTGGCAGTCTCTGAAAGTCTTTACCACAGGGCATAGGCACAAATTTTGCCATACATATTAAATTGTGTATCTGGATCTTTCACAAAGATGCCTTTAAAAATGGCTTGCCATTTCAAAATAAGTAATGAAAGAGAAAGGAAAGGGTTTACCTCTGGCTCATATAGTATATCTATTTCTTCTTTTGTTTCCTAGGTTATTGGCTCTGATAATTTTTTTTTATTAACTTGAGTATTTCTTATATACATTTCGAGTGTTATTCCCTTTCCCGGTTTCCGGGCAAACATCCCCCTCCCCCTCCCCTTCCTTATGGGTGTTCCCCTCCCAACCCTCCCCCCATTGCCGCCCTCCCCCCATAGACTAGTTCACTGGGGGTTCAGTCTTAGCAGGACCCAGGGCTTCCCCTTCCACTGGTGCTCTTACTAGGATATTCATTGCTACCTATGGGGTCAGAGTCCAGGGTCAGTCCATGTATAGTCTTTAGGTAGTGGCTTAGTCCCTGGAAGCTCTGGTTGCTTGGCATGGTTGTACTTTTGGGGTCTCAAGCCCCTTCAAGCTCTTCCAGTTCTTTCTCTGGCTCTGATAATTTTAATGGCCTTTCTTCATAGAAGTTTAATGCAATATCCCAAATAATGTTTGTTAATATTGAGGGTGTAGCTACACATTCTAGCTAGGAAAACAAACTTAGTAAGAGGGGATCAGATTTAAAAAATTGTAAAATGCTTATAGTTTCAAAAATATATATTTGCTTAGTTTCACTCTTAAACCAACAAAGGAAGGACTATATGGTAAATAAGAATGGTCTATGGGATGGTAGAGACCACTCAGTGGCAAAAAGCGTTTGTTGCTCTCGCACAGGTCCTGAGTCCAGTTCCGGGGATCCACATGGTAGCCCACACCTAGTAATTCCAGTTTCAAGGAATCTGATATCCTCTGTTGGCCTCTGTAGGTACCACATATGAATGTGGTACACAAATATACAGGCAGGCAAAACAAAGGCACACAAAATGATGAATTAAATTATCTTAATACACATAATGCTCAATTATTTTAACTGTTGTCTTCCATGATGTTTATACCAATGTAGTACAGACATTTCAAGAGCAATGCCATACATAGAGGTACCTGGGAACAAAAATCAGTTTTTCTTTGCCACATGCCACAGTGCACTGATGTAGATGACATATCAAAAAGGCTTGTAGTGACTTGATTCTATTTCATGTGTTTTCAAAACAGTTTGTCTTTAGTTAATATCAAAATATTTGGACCCTAGAGGCTTTAATGAATACTGGAAATGAAACAATAGACAACATTTTAATGAAGACTGCTTTGTGTTGTGCAAACAAATAGTGGACCTGTCTAGCCCATCTCTGTGCTTGTGTCCGCAGCGTTTGAACATGAACTTTCCTTGTTATGGAGTGTTGTCCACAATCTTTTCAAAGTGCAAGAGAAAACTTCTTTATTTCTTTTGAGTTTCCTTTTCTAATGAGTTGGTAATGTGTGCGGCACCCACTGCTGATGTAAACCTGATAGAATTCTCAACTCATTTAGCTACTGTCTCAATAGGCAGACAATGCCTGGTGGGAGGGATGATTAAAAAGTAACAACAGAGGCAGAACAAGCATGAAAAAAATCTATAATAGGAGCCTCACTGCTGTTGGGCTCTCCTGTCAGCTAAGAGAAGACAGCACTTTAATTATACAGTGTGTTGGTTGAATGATGGGCACACCAGAGAGGCAGCAAAATAAAGAATAGAGGAGAAACCTCACTTTGATCATGTGCCCTGACCATCAACCAGCAGAGGCAGTCTTGAGGACATGTTTCCTGAGCTGTTAGATGGTATTCACAAGAAAACAATGAGGTAATTATTTCCTGCATGTAGATAGTCACGCAGGGCAGGGAAGGCAGACGGTCATCCTTCTGCTGCTCAATTATCTTATAATTTTCAGATTCCGTATGCCTCTGATTTTATAATCACTTAAGAGAGGTAAATCCAGTATTGGTTCATGCTTGCCTCCATATTTAGGAAGAAAGTCTTGCATTTCCTGTATGGCCCATTTGATTATAGTGGTATCTATAGGGTTATCTACCAAAAAGAAAGAAACAAACAAACAAATTGAAAAATTAAAAAATATTTCCTTATAGTGTTTCCCAAGTCACATTAGTACTGAAGCCATAATGTGTGTGTATGCTATGTGTGTATGTTTGTGTGTATGTACGTATCTATGCATGTAGATTTGTCTATGCATCTGTATGTCTGTGTGTGTGTGTGTGTGTGTGTGTGTGTAATTGATGGCTATATGCCAAAGGAAGAGACAGTTTGAGATTAATTCTTTTGTTCTAAGAAGGTAGACTTTATGAAATAGCCAATAATTCTTTTCAAAGTCAATAAAAGCATACAGTATTTCTTCTCAAGATACAAGAGAAATCAAGGATTTAAGTTCAGAACAATCAGATTTTCAAAGTGCTTATCACAATATACAGCGTGCAGGGGGGAAATTGATGTATTCAAATAAAGTGCATTTGCAATATAAAATGTCTACCTTTTTCTGAAAATGTCAGCGATTCGGTATGTCATGGAAAGCATGCTGCGTCCATCTCATAGTTACTGAGTGGCTGTTTCCTTTTGTGTACTCTTCCAACATCCCCTCACATGGTGGTGCGATTATATGCTCCTTCTTGTCCTCGCGAGATTCACTGTGACATAACAAACATTCAAATTCTTTGTAACATCAAAGGCTGTTACAAAGTGCTTGAGTTCAGATTCAATCCCTCCCCTGAATAAAGGGTGAACGTTCAGAAAAGTCTTAAAAAAAACAACACATTTATACGTGAGACAGGAACCGGTGTGTTCCTACAGAAATGAGAGGAAACCAGTTTCCCTGGGAACAAGGCACCGTGTGAAAGGGCAAGTCTCAAACGACCCCCTCCCTGGCAGAAGGCTTTGTGGTTTGGTTTTGCTTGGCTTTGTTTTTCTTGCTTCCTGATTCTCTGTTTGCAGATGAGCTTTGATAGAAAATCAGCTTCCCACTCTGACAGGAAGACTCAGTAAGGAAAGAGAGAGAGAGAGACACTGACAGGTAGCAGCCTGCACATCACTCAGAAGGTCTCTATCTCAGCACTGACTGCTATCACTGTGTTCCCAAACTATACATGCTTTTATCTGCAATTGCATTGGAAAACAAAGAATGTGATGAAAAGAAAAAAAATGTATCTCTGTGCTTTGTTCTCGGTTGTACCTTTAAGTTTCTAGAAGGAGTCCTGAGAGGTTTGTTTCTGGGAGCTTGTACCAAAGGTTTTTTTTTTTTTTTTCACCACAACAAAAGTGGCAATGGGCCACCATCAGGGGTGGCAGGAGTCTTTTAGTAAAATAAAAATCCGGCTGGTGGGATAAATGCAGTTTGTAGTGCCCTAGCCATAGGGCAGTTGGTGGACATTCGTCAAGCTAGGTTAACAGTGGGTGAATGGAAAATGGTTTAAGGTAATTTCCTAAATGGCAAACTGCAGTGGTATAGATTTGCATAAATAGCAAAATGCATTAAAAGGCTCTTTCTTTGGCCACCTACATTTTTTGCTCAATAGTTCTTTTGAATTACTTAGAAAATTAGTAGCTACAAAATTATATCCATTCAGTGTGGACCCTGGGAGCTACTTGGGAAGAGCGGTAGAAAGAACCGGACTACCCTCCCCTGGATACAGGGTCGCAATCTTTGTTTCCTTATACTTCAGCTGCCTGTTTGCTATAAGGTCAAATGCCTAATAAACAAGGAAAGGGATCTTAGAAATCCACAAGGAAAAGGCATGTGCTAGGTAGAGTTTAATGTGGCACAAATTTCAGGTTGAGGCAAGTATCTTATGCTACATTGACTGATGTGGTTAGAGGTGCCAGGAAGTGAGAACAGCCACTGTCACTGACATCAAGGCCCAGGGAGCACAGTGTAGCACCTAATGGAGAGACTGTCTTATCTACCAGAAGGAAATGGTGACTCTCCAACCAGCGAAGGGATTCATTATTATCCAGTGAAAATATTTGTTATTTAGTATATCTAAAATTCATGTATGCTCAAAATATCAAAGACAGAGAGCAAATGAATTATTTATTTCTTTGCAATTGAGAGGTACAAGTACCGTATCATTTCCAACTCTTTTCTTTCCCTTTCATTCCTCCTGTGCCCTTCCCATACACATCCCTTCTCAAGTTCATGACTTTTTAAATTGTTATGTAATTGTTGAACACACATATACACACTAGCACACACACAGACACACACATACACATTCACACACAGAAACACATGCACATGCACACAGGCACATGCACACATGCACATGCGCGTGCGCGCGCACACACACACACACACACACACACACGGTGTTCAATGAACTCACATGCACATGAGCATATGGACCCACATGCATGCACACACACGTGTAACATGCACAAATACACATACACGTGAGCATGCACACACATATCAACACACACATAAACACACACTCCGGAGAGTCCTAGTGTTGCTGAAAGAGTTTAGGGTTTACTGCCTGGGATTGGATCTACCTATCGGGAGACTCAGCCCTGGAGAAAACTGATTCTTTCTCTCTCAGCAACTATTACTTGCCTATTGCTCTTCATTCATGAAGAAGGGATAGAACCTTTTAAGACTTCATCCATCACAAATTTTAAAGTATCAACTGGTGTTGTCACGGTGCAGTTATTTTTTTAAGTTGATCATAATGTTGGGAAGTCATGGCTGCCACTTCCTGTGGAATATTGAGAACACTATCTTCCAGCTAATGTTCTGGACTCTGGCTAGAACCCACAACATTGACTAGCGTGGTAAGACGCCTCTAATGGTAACAGAGTGTACTTAAGGTACTTATACCTCGGGAGTAAGCAGCTGCTGTCTAACTGAACTTAAAGACTTTTCTATGGTAGGGGATTTATGATTTATACTGTAAGCCTAGACAATTACAGGTGGCTGATGTGGATACGGACCCTGGAAACGAAATTACTATTTCCACTTTTGTAAACCAGAACAATTTCCAACTGCGTTCTCAATATTTATCTTTATCTATAAAGATATACATTGATATATATTGTAGTCCTCTGCATTAAAGAAGCTTCTCTTTACAGAAGATGGGATTATTACAGATGTTCACAGCTGGTCAACACACTGAGGACAATTGGGCAAATCCAGTTGAAAGATTCACAATATAATGTCCAAACCTAGAGCTCAATGGACTCCATTGAGGGAGAAGTGAGAGAGACTTGTAAGAGCAAAGGACTTACATTTTACATATCAGTTAGACTAATGGTGTCCCTACTGATAAAGACAATGGGATCTTTTCAGATGTGAAACCCATCGGGATAATGATTGATTATGTGTTGGTTTTCAGGATTTATTTTTGTCTAGATTCCATTTCTTACTCATTCCCTACATTTCTAGAAAGGCTTTAATATAGCATCCATATTTAAGGGTAACTCTCATAAATTTCAGATACACAATGTGACTTTATGTGTGTCCAACATAAATCTCATCACTTCTTTCATTTATTATCCAATACTTTTACAGTTGCATTCTATGTGGAGTCTGTGATTTTTCAGAAATGGTTTTGTGTGTGTGTGTCTGTGTGTGTGTGTGTGTGTGTGTGTGTGTGTGTGTGTACAGTATCTGTCATTGGGATTAGATGTTGGTATTGTTGTTAGAATCAGGTCTTGTAAATATAAATTTGGTTTATTTTGGGTGGATCTCATTTGCTAATATATAGTTTATACTCATCTTCCTCTAGTAAATTCTTGATGAATGGATGGATTAAATGTGACCAAAGTGAAAGACTGGTTCCACATTAGAGTGTACTGTGAGTACAGGTGTGTATTAAGAAGAATAGAAGAATACCAGTTACACATTGAATTTTGAGGTAAAAATTATATTTTCATGGCCATATTTTTTCACTTACAAAATGAACAATTAGTTAAATCTCCATGTACTTCTATTTACTTAAGTAACAGGATTTAATAATTCCTTTTAGCATAGTTAAATAGGAAAAGTAAGAGTGACACAGTCACGGACTCATTACGATGGCCTTGCCGCCAAAGGTCCCTCTATAGCTTTCCAAAATATACAGGTCACCCTGGTCCCGATAAGCAGCTAACAGCTTCCTCTTTGGACCTGGCCAGTAAGCCTGGCCACAGGATACTGTGGATGTTTAGTCTTTGGCTGGTCACATGTACATGGAGCTGAACCATCATGTCTCCCGTTGCTTTCAAGGCAATGGGATAGGTCATCCCAGAATCCTCCACTAAGTTCTGAGACCATAGTGCCTCGTTTAGCTCTTGATTCCATTAAGCTGTCAGTATGTGACCACGATTACATAGATTGTATTTGGAATAATTATTTCAGTCCTATTTGTGGGAAAATGGTTTTATAGTCTATTAATCAGAGAAGTTGAGTTTTGCTATGAGCACAGCTTTCTAAATAATACTTAAGCTTAAATATCCCCTAAGCTTCATCTTTCATGCTGTCTTTTAACATCCAAGGAAGAAAAAATAAGCTCCTGTTTACAAAAAACGAAACTATTGTCCAATTTTTAGTTTTCTTCTTTCTTTGCCCAAATGATTAAAGATAGCATATTACTTTTGGCTTGGGTTGTGTATCTTAAGATGGTTCTTCTTGTATTTCACATTATTTTGTCTTATAATGTTCTTATAACAATAAATAGGCCAATAATAATCATTTATAGTATAGATAAAGAAAATAAATTCTAGCTAGGTCTTCTAAAAAATAACAAAGAACCAATGAAATATGTAGAATACTCATCTTGCTCCTTTACTCAATGGTTCATTGTTGCTTTTGCTGTTTCAATGCCAAATGCTTATTTTCACTCTTTCCATGATTGTTTAAAGTTCCATTGTCATTTTCCTGGGAAACCTGGACTCATTTGCAGTTGTTGCTGTAGTTGTCCTTGTTATAACATGTCCTTTGATTTTATGATATTTTTTCTCATAAAAAGGAAAAGAGAGAGTTCTCAAAAGATGTGGTCAATGCTTACTGTTGTTGGAGGCCAACGGCTATACTTCTAGTAGTAACAGAGGAGAAACCCATCTCTGGTTTGGAATAGTGGGCACAAGCTTAACTAGGAAAGAACTCTCTTGTCAGCAGTTACCTGGAAAAAGCAGGTGACTCCATTTTTCAGAATAACTCCTTCTTTGAGTAGCCCTTCACCTGCTTGCTACCTGGAAAAGAGCAGATGTAAACAGTTCAGTAGTGTGTGACACAAAATAGCTGGAGACCATATCTGCCACTGTGATCATGAAAAGATTGTCTTGTTTCTATGGTGAAGAACCAAATCGACTGAGCAGTTCCCTAAAAATTATTGATGGGTGATGGTCCTTAATGTGAGGCCTTTTAGAAACAACGATTTGGAAGATGCCTGAGTGATTCACCTCCAGTAAAGTGGCAGATGGACCATAACAGACATAGGTGAAGGCATTGCCAGATCAAGCAGACTTCATCTTGAAGATCTTGTAGCTAAGTTGCCTCTGTAAGGAGACACATCAAGATGGTAGAAATCTCCAGATAGTATATTATGAAAAAAATATTACTCAGAGAACCTCGAGATCATATGTGTCAGGAACACATAGCCTTGGTTATGTATTGTAATAGTTTTTACTATCAGGACATTCTAATCAGTCCTGGAACCAGAATAAAATGGGGTCTACTATGGAGCAGTCATGGAAAATGAGATATGTTGTCTTAATTAATTTTTTTTAGGACTGCTGAAAGGATGCTGCCACCTTACTGCTCCAGAGGAGAGAGCTCTCTGAGAACAGTTAAAATGATGGAAAGGAACTAGAGTAGGTGGTTCAAGAAGTGAAAAAGATCTAATTTTTAAGGGTTTTTGCAATCCAGGTATAAGCCAGTTGTAAACATCATTTAGTGACTGTAAGCATCCCATAGATCAAATAGGCATGAAAAATGTGACTTTGTGTTATCTTATTATTCTTAATGCTTGAGAAAAAGAATAATTCATTCACACTGAAATGGAAATTTTACAGTTAAATAATATATTATACATTCTCTGTAATAAACTGAAGCTTATTAATAAACATACTCCATAATAACAAACATTAGCATTTCTCCTTTAAGTGAATATTACAAGCTTATTGTTCACTCAAGGTAGAATATCTCATATCTTCACAAACACAACATTAGATTTTTATGTCATTTACTATATCTTATTTGGTCAGTGTCTCAAAGACTAGAAAGTCTTAAATGAGTAGGTTAGAACCACAGTGTGGTCCTCTGAGACCAGATTATGGTATAACAGAAATTTTGAATGCATTCATATTTATGTATGACTTCCAATAATTGTATAAACTGACAGCTCTACTATGAGAGTTTTTTTAGTTTCATAAACAGAAATAGGTCAAGAGACTATAATCACCCTCTTAAAGAAAAATGCACTGGACTTATCCACATGTCTCCAACTATTTCCCCCTTCTCCTTCTGATAGTTCCACATTAACATAGGTTGGATGTGGCACTTATCATTGGTTATAAAGCAGTCCACTTTGTTATGTCTCTGTGTGTAAATAACTAGTATAGAGTTGTTGAAAGCATATTATAAAAATTAAATGTTCTAACATTGTATATTCCTAGCCTAACCGGTTTTATGTATTTGCAATTAAATTGACAAGAGATTAGGTTTTTGTATTTTTATTTTTTTTTATTTTTTATTTATTTTTTTTATTAACTTGAGTATTTCTTATATACATTTCGAGTGTTATTCCCTTTCCCGGTTTCCGGGCAAGCATCCCCCTCCCCCCTCCCCTTCCCTATGGGTGTTCCCCTCCCAACCCTCCCCCCATTGCCGCCCTCCCCCCATAGACTAGTTCACTGGGGGTTCAGTCTTAGCAGGACCCAGGGCTTCCCCTTTCACTGGTGCTCTTACTAGGATATTCATTGCTACCTATGGGGTCAGAGTCCAGGGTCAGTCCATGTATAGTCTTTAGGTAGTGGCTTAGTCCCTGGAAGCTCTGGTTGCTTGGCATTGTTGTACTTTTGGGGTCTCGAGCCCCTTCAAGCTCTTCCAGTTCTTTCTCTGATTCCTTCAATAGGGGACCTATTCTCAGTTCAGTGGTTTGCTGCTGGCATTCGCCTCTATATTTGCTGTATTCTGGCTGTGTCTCTCAGGAGCGATCTACATCCGGCTCCTGTCGGTCTGCACTTCTTTGCTTCATCAATCTTGTCTAATTGGGTGGCTGTATATGTATGGGCCACATGTGGGGCAGGCTCTGAATGGGTGTTCCTTCAGTCTCTGTTTTAATCTTTGCCTCTCCCTTCCCTGCCAAGGGTATTCTTTTTCCTCATTTAAAGAAGGAGTGAAGCATTCACATTTTGATCATCCGTCTTGAGTTTCGTTTGTTCTAGGGATCTAGGGTAATTCAAGCATTTGGGCTAATAGCCACTTATCAATGAGTGCATACCATGTATGTCTTTCTGTGATTGGGTTAGCTCACTCAGGATGATATTTTCCAGTTCCATCCATTTGCCTACGAATTTCATAAACTCGTTGTTTTTGATAGCTGAGTAATATTCCATTGTGTAGATGTACCACATTTTCTGTATCCATTCTTCTGTTGAAGGGCATCTGGGTTCTTTCCAGTTTCTGGCTATTATAAATAAGGCTGCGATGAACATAGTGGAGCACGTGTCTCTTTTATATGTTGAGGCATCTTTTGGGTATACGCCCAAGAGAGGTATAGCTGGATCCTCAGGCAGTTCAATGTCCAATTTTCTGAGGAACCTCCACACTGATTTCCAGAATGGTTTTACCAGTCTGCAATCCCACCAACAATGGAGGAGTGTTCCTCTTTCTCCACATCCTCGCCAGCATCTGCTGTCACCTGAGTTTTTGATCTTAGCCAATCGCACTGGTGTGAGGTGAAATCTCAGGGTTGTTTTGATTTGCATTTCCCTTATGACTAAAGATGTTGAACATTTCTTTAGGTGTTTCTCCGCCATTCGGCATTCCTCAGCTCTGAATTCTTTGTTTAGCTCTGAACCCCATTTTTTAATAGGGTTATTTGTTTCCCTGCGGTCTAACTTCTTGAGTTCTTTGTATATTTTGGAAATAAGGCCTCTATCTGTTGTAGGATTGGTAAAGATCTTTTCCCAATCTGTTGGTTGCCGTTTTGTCCTAACCACAGTGTCCTTTGCCTTACTGAAGCTTTGCAGTTTTATGAGATCCCATTTGTCGATTCTTGATCTTAGAGCATAAGCCATTGGTGTTTTGTTCAGGAAATTTTTTCCAGTGCCCATGTGTTCCAGATGCTTCCCTAGTTTTTCTTCTATTAGTTTGAGTGTGTCTGGTTTGATGTGGAGGTCCTTGATCCACTTGGACTTAAGCTTTGTACAGGGTGATAAGCATGGATCGATCTGCATTCTTCTACATGTTGCCCTCCAGTTGAACCAGCACCATTTGCTGAAAATGTTATCTTTTTTCCATTGGATGGTTTTGGCTCCTTTGTCAAAAATCAAGTGACCATAGGTGTGTGGGTTCATTTCTGGGTCTTCAATTCTATTCCATTGGTCTATCTGTCTGTCTCTGTACCAATACCATGCAGTTTTTATCACTATTGCTCTGTAATACTGCTTGAGTTCAGGGATAGTGATTCCCCCTGAAGTCCTTTTATTGTTGAGGATAGCTTTAGCTATCCTGGGTTTTTTGTTATTCCAGATGAATTTGCAAATTGTTCTGTCTAACTCTTTGAAGAATTGGATTGGTATTTTGATGGGGATTGCATTGAATCTGTAGATTGCTTTTAGTAAAATGGCCATTTTTACCATATTAATCCTGCCAATCCATGAGCATGGGAGATCTTTCCATCTTCTGAGGTCTTCTTCAATTTCTTTCCTCAGTGTCTTGAAGTTCTTATTGTACAGATCTTTTACTTGCTTGGTTAAAGTCACACCGAGGTACTTTATATTATTTGGGTCTATTATGAAGGGTGTCGTTTCCCTAATTTCTTTCTCGGCTTGTTTCTCTTTTGTATAGAGGAAGGCAACTGATTTATTTGAGTTAATTTTATACCCAGCCACTTTGCTGAAGTTGTTTATCAGCTTTAGTAGTTCTCTGGTGGAACTTTTGGGATCACTTAAATATACTATCATGTCATCTGCAAATAGTGATATTTTGACCTCTTCTTTTCTGATCTGTATCACTTTGATCTCCTTTTGTTGTCTGATTGCTCTGGCTAGAACTTCAAGAACTATATTGAATAAGTAGGGAGAGAGTGGGCAGCCTTGTCTAGTCCCTGATTTTAGTGGGATTGCTTCAAGTTTCTCTCCATTTAGTTTAATGTTAGCAACTGGTTTGCTGTATATGGCTTTTACTATGTTTAGGTATGGGCCTTGAATTCCTATTCTTTCCAGGACTTTTATCATGAAGGGGTGTTGAATTTTGTCAAATGCTTTCTCAGCATCTAATGAAATGATCATGTGGTTCTGTTCTTTCAGTTTGTTTATATAATGGATCACGTTGATGGTTTTCCGTATATTAAACCATCCCTGCATGCCTGGGATGAAGCCTACTTGATCATGGTGGATGATTGTTTTGATGTGCTCTTGAATTCGGTTTGCCAGAATTTTATTGAGTATTTTTGCGTCGATATTCATAAGGGAAATTGGTCTGAAGTTCTCTTTCTTTGTTGTGTCTTTGTGTGGTTTAGGTATAAGAGTAATTGTGGCTTCGTAGAAGGAATTCGGTAGGGCTCCATCTGTTTCAATTTTGTGGAATAGTTTGGATAATATTGGTATGAGGTCTTCTATGAAGGTTTGATAGAATTCTGCACTAAACCCGTCTGGACCTGGGCTCTTTTTGGTTGGGAGACCTTTAATGACTGCTTCTATTTCCTTAGGAGTTATGGGGTTGTTTAACTGGTTTATCTGTTCCTGATTTAACTTCGATACCTGGTATCTGTCTAGGAAATTGTCCATTTCCTGAAGATTTTCAAATTTTGTTGAATATAGGTTTTTATAGTAAGATCTGATGATTTTTTGAATTTCCTCCGAATCTGTAGTTATGTCTCCCTTTTCATTTCTGATTTTGTTAATTTGGACACACTCTCTGTGTCCTCTCGTTAGTCTGGCTAAGGGTTTATCTATCTTGTTGATTTTCTCAAAGAACCAACTTTTGGTTCTGTTGATTCTTTCTATGGTCCTTTTTGTTTCTACTTGGTTGATTTCAGCTCTGAATTTGATTATTTCCTGCCTTCTACTCCTCCTGGGTGTATTTGCTTCTTTTTGTTCTAGAGCTTTTAGGTGTGCTGTCAAGCTGCTGACATATGCTCTTTCCTGTTTCTTTCTGCAGGCACTCAGCGCTATGAGTTTTCCTCTTAGCACAGCTTTCATTGTGTCCCATAAGTTTGAGTATGTTGTATCTTCATTTTCATTAAATTCTAAAAAGTTTTTAATTTCTTTCTTTATTTCTTCCTTGACCAGGTTATCATTGAGTAGAGCATTGTTCAATTTCCACGTATATGTGGGCATTCTTCCCTTATTGTTATTGAAGACCAGTTTTAGGCCGTGGTGGTCCGATAGCACGCATGGGATTATTTCTATCTTTCTGTACCTGTTGAGGCCCGTTTTTTGACCAATTATATGGTCAATTTTGGAGAAAGTACCATGAGGAGCTGAGAAGAAGGTATATCCTTTTGCTTTAGGATAGAATGTTCTATAAATATCCGTTAAGTCCATTTGGCTCATGACTTCTCTTAGTCTGTCTACATCACTGTTTAATTTCTGTTTCCATGATCTGTCCATTGATGAGAGTGGGGTGTTGAAATCTCCCACTATTATTGTGTGAGGTGCAATGTGTGTTTTGAGCTTTAGTAAGGTTTCTTTTACGTATGTAGGTGCCTTTATATTTGGGGCATAGATATTTAGGATTGAGAGTTCATCTTGGTGGATTTTTCCTTTGATGAATATGAAGTGTCCTTCCTTATCTTTTTTGATGACTTTTAGTTGGAAATTGATTTTATTTGATATTAGAATGGCTACTCCAGCTTGCTTCTTCTGACCATTTGCTTGGAAAGTTGTTTTCCAGCCTTTCACTCTGAGGTAGTGTCTGTCTTTGTCTCTGAGGTGTGTTTCCTGTAGGCAGCAGAAAGCAGGGTCCTCGTTGCGTATCCAGTTTGTTAATCTATATCTTTTTATTGGGGAGTTGAGGACATTGATATTGAGAGATATTAAGGAATAGTGATTATTGCTTCCCGTTATATTCATATTTGGATGTGAGGTTATGTTTGTGTGCTTTCATTCTCTTTGTTTTGTTGCCAAGACGATTAGTTTCTTGCTTCTTCTAGGGTATAGCTTGCCTCCTTATGTTGGGCTTTACCATTTATTATCCTTTGTAGTGCTGGATTTGTAGAAAGATATTGTGTAAATTTGGTTTTGTCATGGAATATCTTGGTTTCTCCATCAATGTTAATTGAGAGTTTTGCTGGATACAGTAATCTGGGCTGGCATTTGTGTTCTCTTAGGGTCTGTATAACATCAGTCCAGGATCTTCTGGCCTTCATAGTTTCTGGCGAGAAGTCTGGTGTGATTCTGATAGGTCTCCCTTTATATGTTACTTGACCTTTTTCACTTACTGCTTTTAATATTCTTTCTTTATTTTGTGCGTTTGGTGTTTTGACAATTATGTGACGGGAGGTGTTTCTTTTCTGGTCCAATCTATTTGGAGTTCTGTAGGCTTCTTGTATGTCTATGGGTATCTCTTTTTTTGGGTTAGGGAAGTTTTCTTCTATGATTTTGTTGAAGATATTTACTGGTCCTTTGATCTGTGAGTCTTCACTCTCTTCTATACCTATTATCCTTAGGTTTGATCTTCTTATTGAGTCCTGGATTTCCTGTATGTTTTGGACCAGTAGCTTTTTCCACTTTACATTATCTTTGACAGTTGAGTCAATGATTTCTATGGAATTTTCTGCTCCTGAGATTCTCTCTTCCATCTCTTGTATTCTGTTGGTGAAGCTTGTATCTACAGCTCCTTGTCTCTTCTTTTGGTTTTCTATATCCAGGGTTGTTTCCATGTGTTCTTTCTTGATTGCTTCTATTTCCATTTTTAATTCCTTCAACTGTTTGATTGTGTTTTCCTGGAATTCTTTCAGGGATTTTTGCGATTCCTCTCTGTAGGCTTTTACTTGTTTATTAATGTTTTCCTGTGCTTCCCTAAGTGTGTTCAGGTCTTTCTTGAAGTCCTCCAGCATCATGATCAAATATGATTTTGAAACTAGATCTTGCTTTTCTGGTGTGTTTGGATATTCCATGTTTGTTTTGGTGGGAGAATTGGGCTCCGATGATGGCATGTAGTCTTGGTTTCTGTTGCTTGGGTTCCTGCGCTTGCCTCTCGCCATCAGATTATCTCTAGTGTTACTTTGTTCTGCTATTTCTGACAGTGGCTAGACTGTCCTATAAGCCTGTGTGTCAGGAGTGCTGTAGACCTGTTTTCCTCTCTTTCAGCCAGTTATGGGGACAGAGTGTTCTGCTTTCGGGCGTGTAGTTTTTCCTCTCTACAGGTCTTCAGCTGTTCCTGTGGGCCTGTGTCTTGAGTTCACCAGGCAGCTTTCTTGCAGCAGAAAATTTGGTCTTACTTGTGGTCCCGAGGCTCAGGTTTGCTCGTGGGGTGTTGTCCAGGGGCTCTCTGCAGCGGCAGCAACCAGGAAGACCTGTGCTGCCCCTTCCGGGAGCTTCAGTGCACCAGGGTTCCAGATGGTCTTTGGCTTTTTCCTCTGGCGTCCGAGATGTGTGTGCAGGGAGCAGTCTCTTCTGGTTTCCCAGGCTTGTCTGCCTCTCTGAAGGTTTAGCTCTCCCTCCCACGGGATTTGGGTGCAGAGAACTGTTTATCCGGTCTGTTTCCTTCAGGGTCCGGAGGTGTCTCTGGCAGGGGTCCTGCCGCTCCTGGGCCCTCCCCCACGGGAGCCCAGAGGCCTTATACAGTTTCCTCTTGGGCCAGGGATGTGGGCAGGGGTGAGCAGTGTTGGTGGTCTCTTCCGCTCTGCAGCCTCAGGAGTGCCCACCTGACCAGGCGTTTGGGTCTCTCTCTCACCGGGGTTTTTGTATTTTTAAATTTTGAAATTTGAACATATTATGACTTTTTATGTTCTTTTTTTTATTCCTTTAAGATCTTTAAATGGATGCTTACTTTGTTAAGTAAAACATGCTATTAAATTATTTTATGTGAAATCTTATGAAACCATCCATAAAAAAGACTAAACAAAGAAAGGAAAGAAAAAGTTAATCACATACAAGGTTTAGATTAGGATGAACAATTAATTATTCCACTAAGAGTAGTGAGACTATAGTACATATCAGATATGGTACTTGATACAACATCATATACAGTCTAAGGGTTTTAGGAATCTTTGGGACCCCTGAGCAGGAAGTAGTAAAGTAAATTAAAAGGAGGTGATTATAATAGTAACATTGAAATTTAAACTTGGACCGTGAGAACATTCCAAGACAAGCAAGTACATCTATTCCCTGGGAGTGTGCTCCCTTAGGTGAGAAATAGTGTGGAACTCACGGTAGACCTCTATGTAGAATTCTACATTATCAGTGCCTAAAATATATCCGCTTACCCAACAAAAGAGAGGGAGGGAACACACAAACACACTTGTGCATATATGTGTTTTGGATTAGATGGAATGCATGCATGAGCTGGGGAAAGAGGAAACCTGTACACACAGTCTGTTTATTGACAGAGGGAAAGTGTGTATGGTTCAGAAATCCCCACTAAGTTTTCTGTCTTCTCAACACATTCTTCACTTGACACCAGGAAGCCTAATGGGCCTGTTCTATTAGACCCTGCCTGCTGTGTAAGAGTCTCAGACCTGAAATATGGAAAATATCAAAAAGGCTCTTTAGTTGGTTTCAGGATGAAGGTCACATCCATATTAATTGCCCTGGTACTGAGGCCCTCCTGGAGGCCACCTGTCAGAACATCTGGAGCTGTTGTTGTGGAAGCTTCCTACCCAGCACTGTTTCTACCTCTGTGTTGACTTCAAAGGCCCATCAGGGTTGAAATGAAGGACCTGGGAAGGGCATCTGCCTAGATTCACTGGTCCAGGGTAGGTTTGCTCCCATAATGGTCACATTTATTTTTCTTAGTTAAGGACTTAGAGAGGAGAAATGACAGTTGGGTAAGCTTTCGCTTAAAAAAATACCATTTTATAAAGTTTTCTCTAATATTATGATGGATATAAATCAAAATCATCATCACCTGTTCCAATGCCAATAAATTGAGTGTAATCAGTTTAGTAGCACTATGATAAAGTAAAGGTTAATACTATATGTCCAGTTAATGGGATGAAGGGAACTCCAGATAACTGGCTGAATGAGGAAGATTTGTCATCCTCACGGGATGCACATGGCATTGCTCAATAATCACATGACCTTCTTAGGTCCTTCTTATGACCATCTTAGCATGCTAAGATGACCTTCATCTTGCAAAATGTTGAAGAAAAGTAAACTCTCTCCCTCTCTCCCTCTCTTCCTCTCTCCCTCTCTCCCTCTCTCCCCCTCTCCCTCTCTCCCCCTCTCCCTCTCTCCCCCTCTCCCCTCATTTCTTGCTTACCTTTGGACAACTAAACTACATCCTGAAGGACCTATAGGGAAAAATGCATATTTCTTATTGCAGGGTACTGTAGGCATGGAGTTTAATTGATTTTCAATATTGCTCAACAGAATGCAATTATTAGTTCTCATTAAAATCATTTATTTGGAACAGGAGTTTAATTCATACGATGTGGTGCAAAGTAATACTTGATGAACTGAGTTAGGAAAATGGGATTGTCTTTAGTGGGTTTTCTCACGACAAGTTTTGTTGTAGGTTTGTGTTTTCAACTTAAACTCCAAATAGAGAATGTGCTTCACAGAATTGTTCTTAATCATTTTTTAATCTTATTGTTTTCTTGCTATAGGATTTTTGAAGTAGTTCATAAAATGTATTTTGAAAAACTTATTAAGTAGATGATCAGCATTCAAACAAATATAGTTTGAATCTCAGTACTACCTGCAGCCTGCTGAGATTAGAGAGACACACACACACAGAGACACACACAGACATACAGACACACAGACACACACACACACAGACACACACACAGACAGACACACACACAGATGCAAACACACACACACAGAAACATTCACATACACATGTATGTATGTATATATGTATGTATACATTTAAATATGACTGTCTTACAGCAGTTTTGACTATTTAACATACAGCATCACTTTAGTGTGTCTTACATCTTTTCACAGCCTGAGATTAATAATTTTCACATAGTTTCAGTGTCTATACCTGATGCTTTTATTATCTTTAGTTCAGAAATGACCAGTTAGTAGGTAAAAGTTAAAGGAATGCTGTAGAATCAACACTATGTCCCTGTGCTCCTTTAAGGAAGCCACCAATGCCTTCTCTGATCAGGCATCCTTATGCAGATATCTGCAAATATGTCTGTTGGTTGATGATAGCAGACTAAGCCTGTCCGTGAGCCATACCATAGCTTTGTGATGAATGTTGGTTTTCATCAGACCAGCTATTGTTAGCATTGTTAGCTGTGCAAAACAAAATGTAAATAAAAATAAACAACTTAAATGAACTAGTCTGGAAAGGTATATATATTCCTTTTCCACTGCTTTGAAAATATTCTAAATCATTATCCAAAGACTAATTGTACAATTTTTATTTTATTTGAAAAAGATTTTAAAATCTAAACTTCCATAAAATAAGTTTCTGAGCTCTTCATCTCTTTTGAAGAACCCAGTCTTAATGGAAGTTAATAAGTGAGTATTTAATTTTTATAATATCAATTTCTTTTTGAATCACAATTGACTTTCTCCTTTGCTGATCTGAGAAATTCATTTAAAATAATATTATTTGCCTTAGCTACTTCGATTGAAGACTTGGAATCCCATTGGTAATGCTGCATGTAATTTCTAGCAAGTTCAAGATGTAGAACCTAGTAGGAAGAAGTAAGTGACTGAAATCATGTTCTTGGGCACTTTATTTTGTCCAAGTCATTTTGTTCCTCTGCCTCAACAACACATCCATCATACATCCCACACTCATGACATCACAGTGTTCTTTCTCAGGATAGACCCATAAGTCACAGACCCATGGAAGATGGACTGGACCCTGTAAAGGTAGCAGTGAAAGTAAATACTTCTTCTCTTAAGTTGTGTGTGCAAAACACCTTGTTACAATGACAAAGTAGTAGCATGTGTTCTCTTTTTCTTTATGATATATTAAGAATCCCCAAAGAGAAATATTTGAACCAACCAAGAGGGAAGAGAGAAGACCAGTTTCGGTGAATACATTAAAACATGGCCTTTTGGACAATGGAGAGGGAGAAAAAGGATGGTTTTGAATGCACAATTGAGAAAAAGAATGGACTTAGATGAAGACAAGAATAAGGAGTCAATCAGTTAGAGAAAAGGTTGCCTACGGTCACTTCTTCCTAGGTGTTCTCACTCCATGTGCCTCCCTTCTTTTCTATACTTTATACTTAACAGAGTACCTAAAAATCAATAAGGTTTTAACACTGTGATCATGGGAGAAGCACAAAGTTTGTTGATGTAGAGGCCATTACTGAATGCTTGTAAATATACCAGATCCTACACTAGAGGTTTTCCTCTGTTTATTTGATCTTCATATAAGCATTATATGAGAGGATGCTGTTTTTTATAAATGTAAGAAAAGAACCGCATACTAAGGGGTTTCCTCAAAGTAATATGTCAGCCAATATTAAACTTGAGTTACAGTAACAAAGTCTTCCTACCTGATCATTTAATTAGATTTTTTGTTGTGTGACTATTTCTGTGGAAAAGTAGCTACATCTCTTTACCCCAAATAATGCACCAACTAACAAAGATAGAAACAAGTCTGTCATAATTGATCTGGGTTTTCCATGTGTTTACTGATATTACTCAGAGAACCCCAGAGAAGGGTAAGTACAAGAATGCTTGAGACCCAAAAACATTGAGTCACAGAAATCTCAACTCAAGTCACCAAAAGTTGTCTTCTACCCTTGACTAATTTCCAAGCACCTCCACCAGCTTTATTCCCATCTCCCCCACCATTGTTTACTGAAAATAGAACTTTGGGAGAGTACTTTGTGAATCTTATGAGATTCATGAACTTTCTGAGTCTGTTAGGTTTCCTTAGATTCCTGAGTTTTAACATTTTCTCTCTTTCCTCTAGGAGATGTTTATATTTTAAGGAAATGGCCATATAATATTTGGGAATTATTGTTTTCATACTCAGTACAAATGACATTACAAGTAGTAATAGATACATTCAGTCTTCAGGCTCCATTATAATTTCATATACTTATCTCATCAAGTTAATTTCTACCACATAATCATACAACGATGTTGCTACATGTACATGTGGCTGTAAAGGACGCAGCATGAAGATTGCTACATGTACATGTGGCTGTAAAGGACGCAGCATGAAGAATAAATTAGATATTATAGGATGCTGCCCTCCTAGAGTTTTCATTCCTATAGGACATAGACAATTAGTCCATAATAGGCAGGATCAATTTAACATTTCTATGGTGAAGAGACAGAAGTACAATTGAACTCAAGCTTTCCCTTATCAAAAGCCTGTCTGCTCTGTCTTTCCCCTTTCTCAACTGAAATGGGAATTAGGCAACCTTGTCATGAAACTGAGGGCCCAATAAGCATTGTTCCAAGTCTTGTAGCTAAAGGCATGATATACTCAATTATGAAGTTTTTCTCTCTCCATCTCTGTCTCTGTCCCTGTCCAGTCCCTCTCCCCCTCCCCCTCCCCCTCCCTCAACCCTCCCCTTCCCCCATCTCTCCCCCCTCCCTTATCCCCTCCCTTTCTCCAACAGGTCTAGCCTAAAGACATTCTCTCAAGGTTCTGATTTAGAATGGAGGCTTCACAGCCCTAATCTTAAATGGGAGGAATTTGTGATCTGTATTTTCAGTAGATGTACCAATTCCTTCTAATGCAGTTACATTGTCCTCCAAACTCTGTGAGATTCATTTAGTAATAATAAGGTCTCAACATGCTAGAACAATGTTTCAATGAATGTTTGTATTGTTGTGTTAAAACAACATGACAAAACATCCTGTAGAAAAAAAGAGCAGGGAAATAATTTAGAGGCAAGAACTGGTACAGAAGCTATGGAGGAGTACTGGTTACTGGCTTGCTGATCATGTGTTGGTTGGCCTGCTTCCTAATAGATCGTATGACTGGGATCATAAGATGGAATCTCCCAGACTGCTCTGGACCCTTCCAAAGCAATCACTAATTAAGAAAATATAGCAGGCTTGCCTACAAGCCAATCTGATGTGGACATTTTGTCAAGGGAATTCCCTCTTCTCAGATAACTCTGGGTTGATGTCAAGTTGACATCAAACACTACACAGGCAGACAGTGAATAACGAAGATAATGGATCTGGTAGACAAGATGACCTGACCAGGGCCAAGAAGTGTCGCCCTAAAAACCCTTATGAGTTAGAGACACTGTAACGGCCATAGAAAGTTTGGCACACTTAGCTTTTATCCTTGATAGTGGTGATTCAGTGGTTTCTGTGAATAAAGAGCTGACTCTAAGGGATTATTTCATTACTTAAGGAAACTCCTATTCTTCCCCCATCAAAAGACTTCCACCAGCCTTTCCGAAACTTAAAGAGTTTATTGTCAATGGCCAAAATTAACTGTAGACCAAGTAGAAATATTTTACTTCAGTACAACAGTACAATCCAAAATGTGAAACATCTCAGGCTTTTATTAACAAGGTATACATAGAAATAAAGACCTTTCTGGTTTCCAGAAAAGGAATTGTAGCAATTTAATTCGGCATATACATTTTCATGTAGTATTTAATATATGCTGATGAACATATGTATGTTTTTATCCTCAGGAAATTAATATCTTGACTCCATTTTGACCGGGAATTGGCAAGAAGAGAAAAGGTATTGCAGACACCTTGGAAATCTTGTACTGTGCTTAAGAAGTTCTTTGGGAGACACCAGAGAACAGCTCTCCTCATGACCCAGATGCCTAAGGGTGTCACCTCTTTAAACCTGGATATTTCCATTGAATTAGCATGGCTTTTTAAAAGTTACTTCTTTTATTTTTGAGATTATAATATAATTATATCATTCTCCTACTTCTATTCTGTCTCTTCAAGCCCTGGTATAACTCTCCCCATACTTTCTTTTAAATTTATGGACACATTTTTCATATATATCCTGAAATTCATAAATATACCCTGTTGAATCTTAACAATAATGTTATTTCTAAGGATATAGAAATACATTATTTGCAGAAATGATCACTTGATAAATGATTACCAATTTCTCTTTGCTCAAGAAGACCATTTCTCATAAATGACTGTAGTCCTTCCTGCTCATTAAGGAAACTTTTCCTAGCAGCAGAGAGGACCATTACAAAATCCCATAAGGAATCAAAATGCAGAGGTTTGAAGCCCCATCCCAATGGATATGTATATAATATAACTGCCATACCTAAGGAACATTGCAAAAGAAGGGGGGGGATAGATGTAAGAGTCAGAGAATCAGGGATTTTACTGTGAGATTGTGTCTCCTAGGAATGTCAGATCCTATACCAATAATGATTCACCAAGAAGACTGCCTAAGCATGAGCTAAGCAAGGGCATCAACAATAGACATGGTAATGTGGATGGGTGGCGGTGGGTCTCTATAGGCCTCATCCCTACACAGAGAACTACACACTACCAAGGAATGCTGAGAGCATCAGCTGGGATTCTGAAGTCTTAAAACTATTGCTAATTCTGTGGTCTGGGAACTCTTTAGAGTATGAGAATGTTTGCACAGCATGATGCACTTTGTGTGATATCTTGTCTCCTTGACATCAGGTTAGGAAATGGATGTGAAGGTGTCAGTATGCACCACCTGGTGCTTCACACGACTGAATACGATCTTAATTACTTTCTTTGCTGAAATTTAAAAGACAGGGCTAAGTGCTAATTGTTCCATTTTATGAAAACTTTCCTTGTTTTTCGAAAAATAATTAAAAAAATACCCACAGTTTTCTGATCCATTGTTTGATATTTTCCTTTTTCTTGTATAATCTGCTGATAATAAACTCCTTGTGGGTTCCATCATAGCATGTAACTCATAGATACTTAGGAATGTTTTGTGACTGAATGAATAGATGCAATACTAGGAATTTCAAGAGTGTAAAGAAAATATTTTTCACAGTCAAGCTCAGGGACTGTTTAGGATAAATAAATTGCCTTCTGTAACCCAGAAAGCTGGGCTCAGCATCTTCTTAGATATACTGATAGCAGCAATAACAACAATGAAAGACACACAGAGATTTGCTCATTATTGTCAAAATTAAAAGGGGAACCCTCCTCTACAGAGGTTCATTGACCACCTCAAGCCTGTATTTAGTTTAGTCTAGTGACAGTAGTGTTGGGTTTCCACAAAGGATGCAAGGTACATGAAATTCAGCTCTGGTCCTCCCAGTTAAGCCAAGTGTTGTTATTGCCATCGTTGGACAGAATCCACATGGCTTCTGAAAATGAACTCTCTCTGCCCTAGGGTACAGTCTGCATCTCATGGATAATTGTCCTGAATTAGATCAAGGACAGGGATTTCCGGAGAGATGGGTACAGATCAAACTCAACAGGAGTAAAGGGTATAGGAGCAGGGCTCATGGAAGAGCTGTGGAGAAGTAACATGTGATGAAGCAAAGTGGACGAGTAGGGCTTAGTGGAGTAAGGATGCAGCTGTAGGTGTGGAAAAGGAGTGGGGTGAGGAATGGTGTTAGGGGAGTAGAGGCATCCCTAGGGAAGGGGCTATGGTCTCTCTGGAATCTATGTTACTGGAGGCATTGGTCAAGGACTCATCTCTGTGTCTTCAGCTTTGGTATTCCTCATTGCCCTTGAATAGTCAATGCCCCTTCACAAACACAGCAAGCTGTTACAGTAGGAAGGAAAGGAGAGAGGGAGGGAGGGAGGGAGGGAGGGAGGGAGGGAGGGAGGGAAAGAGGGAGGAACAAAGGAAAAAGTAAGGAAGGAGAGAGAGGGAAGTAGTGAGGAAGGGAGGAAGGGAGGGAGGAAGAGATGGAGGAACAAAAGAAAGAAGGAAGGAAGGAGGGGGAGGGGAATATCGAGGGAGGAAGGGAAAGAGGGAGAGAGGGAGGGAAACAGAGTAAAGATAGACTCCTAAAATGTAGGCTGCTGCACAGTCAAGTTAGAGCATGAATTTATTTAATTATTGGCCAGGTTCCATTCTGTGTAACAAAAGCCCACAACTTTCAGAGCTGTGGTTGTGAGCTTTCACTGCAGTCCAGTATCTTCCTCTGCTTATCTGACCTTGGTCAGATACCTCTGGCTGCTTTAGTTTTCACTGTTCATTGAGAAAGTTGCCACCACTTCCAGATACTGAATCCTGAAATGCAGAAGACTTCTGTGCACTCTTCTTCCTTCTTTCCAAACAGCCGACTGCTCAGTATGCCCTGTGAGCAAGGCAGAGAGAAATGAGCTCATTTTCAGACTTTGTCAACCTGTTTCCTGGGTATCTGTCTGCAAGTCCAGCAGTTCACTCAGGCTTAACTTACAAAGTGGCAGATCTCTCTCTTTAGGGCAAACACATCACTGCTATGCTTACAAAACCACCAAAGCCATATTCCTAGTTCCCATTTAGAGTTGATTCATCCCCTATGTGCTCAAGGAGGCGTGACTAAGCCACAAGGCCTGCAAGAGGCTCTGGGACTGGAAGTCTTTTAATAGCTATGGAGCCTTGTTCTAGCAGTGGATTGATTAAAGTGGTACAGCTCTTATAATTTACTTTATATATATAAGCTCTCTTTACCTACGGAAATGAACCTTCCTCCTATCAGGCGGCAGCCAGGCACCTTTTCACATTATTTAACTGCAGAAAGTATTCAAATGAAAGTACAGGGCCTCAGACTGTGCTTGTGCACATGACTTTCATTTTGACCTTGACTTTGCCCGTAGATAGCTATACTGGGTAAATTAAATACACTAAAAGTATGTCCTTAGTGGCATCGAGACTCTAACGCCTCCTCCAAAAGAGCAGAAAAAAAGGTTAAGAGAAAGGAAAACAAAACAAACAAAACCCCTCTGAGCTTCTGAGTTCTGTTCTCAGCTTTAGCGTCATTTACTGTGTCTGAATCTCCAGAAACCAGGAGTCTATTTTGTGTCATGCATTAGGTTATGGCGACCTTCCTGGGATAGTTTGATACTTACTGCATTCACTCTGCACCCTGCCCTTTGAACCCATTTTATCCCTTTGTCTTATCTGAACCTGGAGCTCCCAGAAGTGAGAAAAGCAGGGATCCTGCTTCCCAGGCCTCTGTCTCTTTCTTCAGCATTCTGATGTTAGAACACTTTCCGTTCTCAGAATATACCAAGCAGTTTACTCATCTCTGTTTTTGTTAATGTTGCCCTTCCGTTTTAGGTGAAACAATGAAACTATGAAACAATGTTGTTATGATTCAGGTAAGAAATGATACAGATCAAGCTCAAGAGGCACAGGGCAAACGGCGGATCTCTGCCTCAGAAGCAAGGCCAGCAAGGCCTGCCATTGTATCAGGTGTGGGAGAGGTGAGCAGAGTGGGATGGTCTGGTTGCTTTTGTCTCAGTCCAAACCCATGCTGAACTTTAATGCCAGTGTCAGAACATTATGAGGTGTGTTCACTGTGTCTCCTGCTTGCAAATCTCCTCCAGATGCCATCACAGCTCGATTTATTAATTACTTGGTTGTCATAGTAACTGCCTGTGGCCAGTACAAAGAATAAACTGCCTCATGCTCTTTCTGCTACACTTCCATTTTCTGTCATTTATCACCATTTAAAATCATTTCTTTCTCATTGTTCCCCGAGCCTGGATTGTGGGAGATGTTTAATGGATGAATCCACTAGGATTCTGCTTCACAACTCTGCATTTTGATAGCTTGTGAATCTTTTGATGCGTGATTGTCTCCCTCTGTTGCAAAAGGAATAAGTTTTTTTTTAGATGAAAGATAGTACCTATACTCATTGTGATTATAAGAACGAATATTTAGAATGTAGTTAGGTAGTAAGCTGGCTTAGTAAAATGGTAGTCATAGGTTCTTCTCTCAAATCTTTGAGTTCACTAGCCCTGAGTAGTTGGCTAGGCTTTCAGTACTAGGCATAGTCTCCCTACTGCTGAAGAGTCACCAGTCCAACTAGAGAACAGTTGGTTACTGACAGGGTCAGTGTGGCACACTGTTTGCCAAAGCTGGATAGAACTGTTGATCATTTTCATTTGAAAACTTGCATGTGTCATGCTATCAGGAGGTACAAAATCCTGTCCTTAGCGAGGAGGCTTTCAGGTCAGTTCTTATTCAGTGGCCCCTGGGTCTTGTCTGAATTGCATGGTATTGTTAGTAATAGGGACATGCTTTATACCTCTGGGAGCAACCAAATTTATTCATAAATATTATTAGTGAGCTATGAGGTTTTAACAGGTCTTTATTGGACATTTTTTATTTACATCTCAAATGTTATTCCCTTTCCTGGTTTCTCGTCCATAAGTCTCCTATCCCATCCTCCTCCCCTTCTTCTATGAGGGTGTTCCCCCTTCCCAGCCACCCCCCTTCTCTCCCTCACATTCCCCTACACTGGGAGGGGGATCCAGCCATGGAAGGACAAAGGGCCTCTCCCCCAATTGGTGCCCAACAAGGCCATCCTCTGCTACATATGTAGCTGGAGCCATGGGTCTCTCCATGTATGCTCTTTGGGTAGTGGTTTAGTTCCTGGAAGTCCTGATTAGTTGGTATTGTTGTTCTTATTGGGTTGCAAACCCCTTCAGCTCTTTCAATCCTTTCTCTAACTCTCCAATGGGGTCCCCATTCTCAGTTCAATGGTTGGCCACAAGCATTCACCTGTGTATTTGTCATGCTATGGTAGAGCCTCTCAGGAGACAGGTATATCAGGCTCCTTAACAGATCTTTATATATGAACATAGGCATATATGCAATCATACAGCCCTATCCGCATGTAAGAAATAAATTACATTCTTAGTAGGCCAAACATTTTTTAGTGTAACCTACAATTGGTTCTGTCCAAGGCCCATCCACATTCCGCTGCAGTCATCTTTGTCTTCTTCCCGTAACTTCATATGGTGCTATGGTTGTGGCTGCACCAGGGGCTTAGATTAGACTTGTAGCAATTCTCTAAACAGGTTATATATTAAGAAAACATCATCAGAAAGTAGCATCTCTGGTTTTATACCCATTTTCATTTTTCCCATTAAAAACAGAATTTAGGCAACAATGTTTAAAATAAGATATTTTAAACAAAATAATTGAATTAAAAAACTGGCTTTAACACTGGGGAGAATCTGACTAAGACTCTGTATATGGTCGATTCTTTTTTTTTTTCCTTTTTTTTCATTATTAACTTGAGTATTTATTTACATTTCAAATGTTATTCCCTTCCCCGGTTTCCGGGCCAACATCCCCCCAACCCCTCCACCTCCCACTCTATATGGGTGTTTCCCTCCCCATCCTCCCCCCATTACTACCCTCCCCCCAACAGTCTAGTTCACTGGGGGTTCAGGCTTAGCAGGACCCAGGGCTTCCCCTTCCACTGGTGCTCTTACTAGGATATTCATTGCTACCTATGAGGTCAGAGTCCAGGGTCAGTCCATGTATAGTCTTTGGGTAGTGGCTTAGTCCCTGGAAGCTCTGGTTGGTTGGCTATATGGTAGATTCTTGATGAGGTGCTTCCAAACCAGGTTTTGTTTTTACTTTTAGAACTCCGATGACAGGATTGTCCTACGTCTAAGCCTACTGAGTCTCTGTTTCTAGAGTTTTATCTTTTAAGTCCCTTCCCTTCCTTCTGAGACTTATAATTTAGGCAACATAGGTTTTCATACATTTTTCTGGAAAGTTCTGTTCTAAGATGCCACTCTTATGGAAAAGTTAAACCATCCTGACACAGGGGTTTATTCTAATCAAAAAGTGTTTCAGTGAAACAGAGCCAGAAAATGCTGAGGGACATGTGACTGCAAGTTCTCGGGGACACTGGTGTCAACTGCTGACTTTGCCTGTGACACTGATGGTCACTGTGTCAGAATTTTCCTGCCCTGATTTAGGGTAAAGGCTTATAATGTAGGATAATGCATGCATTGCTAGCAAAAAATAACTCCAAGCTCAGCGGGTGCAGTGCACTATAAATTCGTTTCTCAGTCTCCAATTGTGTTCCAGATGTTATTCTGCCACCTGGAGATCTTACACCTTCCCACCATCTTCTGGGAGGAGGAGTAGGGGGCAGTTTTTAATCCGTCCTTGGATCACATATGCATACTAGTCTGTACAGCAGTGGGGAGGTGGGATGCAGAGCAAATGACATCCTATTATATGTCAGAAGATTATGTGCCTTCAGTATTTGTTGTTGTTGTTGTTATTGTTATTGAAAGAGCTCATTCACTGGTTCATACCAATCTTGAAGCCAGAGCAGAAGTAGAGAAGGCCGTGGTTCTACCGGAGCTTAAATGCTTGGCAACAAAATAGATCTGTGGTGCTAGGAAGCAGATTTCTACAGATTTAACAGCCCTCTCCTCCATTTGTAGTGCAAGTACTTTGGCTAGCATGGCTTCTGCAGGCCTAAATGTTTTTTACTTGGGTTTTGCATTCATCTGTTATTTTAGGTGAAACCCTGCTTCTAGAATCTACCTAAATCCTATATGGTCTGCCATTCAAATTTATCTTATTTTATGGAATGTTACAATAGTGAAAAGGATTATCGTTATCCCGCCCCCATCTTAATGCACGGTCACATTCCACACCGTGAACCCTGATACCTTATGTTCCCGTGGCTCTGTATTTTGGGGGTCTGTGGGCAATCCTCTGGTCCCGACAGACGTATCTGCACACCTTTCTCAATCTCCACCTCGGCAGCTGTATGGTCAGACTCTAGATCACATTTGTCGGACAGCTGTTTTGTGAGTGAGCCTCAACTGTGTGCTCTCTCTGATATCAAAAGTGAAATTTTGGCCATGAGTATTAGTTACAGCAGAGACAATGCATAGTCTTACAACTGTCACCCACCTCTGTCAGGGTAGGAAGACACAAGCCATGATGAAGAGTCTGAGCACAGAAGCCTAGCGATGTTGGTTGAGAATTTCAGTATGGTTTCCAGTATTTATGGCCCAGTCATCTGTAGACCGCGAAATAGAATGGTACACAAATGGTTCAGTAGATAAGATAGCCTCCTTCGCAGTCCTAGAGTTGTCCAGGGTTAGCAGAAATGATGTCAATAGTTTGCAGGTTTTAATTTCAGGGGTGCTCTTTCCGTGAACATGCACACACAGATTTTCATGAACACGTGAGAGCATCTGCTGCCATTATGCTGAAAGTTCATTTTCCTCATGGAATCCCACCTGTTGTGCTGTGGTTAGATCCAACAGGTTGGTTATTTACTTTCACTGAAGAAGAAATAAACATTCTACTAGTGTCCTCTGGATGCGTTTGTAGATATGATAAATGATTTATCACAATGTATTCTTTCATCACAAGCCATTATTCTTGCTTAGTTTATAGTAAATATTGCTATTTTTACCTTTATGTGTTTATCTTCCCCTTTCTCTAGAATCTGAAAACGAATCAGATTTTATAGTAACTTTAGATAGAAACCTTATGTCTAGTTCTCCTTAGTATTTTAAGTTTTCAATGTGACCATGTCCTTTTCACTAACTATTGGCATTTATTATGGTCAGAAACAAAATAATTCAACTCCTGATACATGGTATGCACAATATAGCATATTCTTCTCCATTTCTCTTCATAATTTTCAGATGGTTTTAATTTGTACGTCCTCGTTATGACTTTATTTCGGACAGCTGTGTCTAGAGAGGTAGATTGTTTCTCATCTCTCTCAGGATGCATGTTTGAGTGTTTGTCTCTGAAGAGTAATTCTGCCATGTTGGGCTGTCGTGTCTGCTAGTTATGAAGAGTAGAAATGCCCGTAATATTACAGTGTTTTCAGCCTCCTTCAGGCCTCCTTTCTACCATGATTCTACTCTAGACCAGGGATGTAATTTTTGTTCTACTTTCTTTGTCTGGAACCTGTCAGCCAGAGGGTGGCTTTACACATATCTATTCCCACTTAATTGTCTATTTCCTCTGTGGTTACTATGGTGTACTGTGGCTTCATCCTGTCCTGTGGCCTGATCATCTTTCTAACACCGTTTTAGTGTGCAGTTTGTTTTAAATCTAACTCCTCATGCATTTGGAAGCTGAGCTCCTCCATATGCTTTTGTTGTAAGAATATCTTTCTAGCACACTTCTGCTGATAGTCTTATTTCTAGCAATTGATTTCCAGAATAGACAACTACAATCGTAAGGTAAGTGTTCTCCTTCTTGATTAAAGGAAGCTTCTGGAAGCTCTCGTTCTCTGGGATTCCTTAGTAATATTTGCTTGGTTTCAGTTCCTGCAAAGCTTCCCATCCATGGACCACATTCACTGTCTCTATTTACCTTGAATTTGGAGGCATGTTTGTAGTGTCCCTGTCCTCAGGTGAGCTCCTTCATCATCCTTCCTGCCTCTTCTCTCTCAGATTCAGTTAGGAAAAGCAGGCTGACCTCATACATCTGCTTCCAGACCTATGAGCATTCAGCCTATCTCTGCTGGGAATCCGATGATTCAGGCTACACAACCTTTTTTGTGGTATGTAAGAGTATGAGGAATGACGTGGTTTCCAGTGTGCGCAGTCCTTGTACGCAGTCCATGTGCACAGTTCCCAGCACTTACTTTGACTTCCATGAAACATGTGCTTTTTGTGCTACTGAGTGTCTCAAATAGAGCATCATATCATGCTGTGTGGTAATTTTATATCATACTACAGTTCTGGTCTCTAAGCAAAGGAGTAACAGTAAGTACAGATGGAGAAAACTACACAAGACCACAACGTCCTTCTCTGGTTGGGACAATGGGTGATCTCCTATTTTCTTTGAGAAACTAGGACAGTCATGGGCAACCTTAGCTTCGACGGCTTGGTAATGTCCTAATGTTTTGATGATCCTACCTTGCTCCTCCTTGATTTGCTATGGTCACCTCTGATATCTTATCTGTTCACACCTCTGCTTACCCATGTGATTTCTAAGTCATGATAAACTTAACTTCTCCCTACTATTCATGATGGGTTAATCCTTTAATATTTTGAAACTCTCCACATTGTTTGCTCATAACTTCGGCTAATAATATTCTCAATCACAACTGCAGCCCAGGTTGCTGCATTTCTCTAATTCAAGTTTTCCTCTTGCTTTTATACACTTATTTTATATGAGTCCTTGTTTAATAAGTTTTGTTTTATTATTTTCAGGTTTTAGCTAGAGAATTCTTTTTTTTCCAATTTATATCCATTTGTAATGATATTTTTTTTATCACTTTGCCCTTGTTTTTGATTGTTTCTCTCAAGTGTTTCTTCTGAAAAACAACAGGTTCTCCAATCATTCTTTGCTCTTCACTGCAATCGGAGAATCTTTGTCTTTAATCAGGAAGGTTAAACTGTATAAAGCTGCTATAATCATCGGCCTCTTAGGGTTTCTCGTTACACTGAAATTTAGGTTATCAAGCAGTCTTTTCTTTTGAGTATTCTCTACTAGAAATACCAATTAAATTAGAATTTCTATTCCCTCTTTCATTTTTAAAATTACAGATTATTTAACAAACAGTTTGTGAGCAAGGCACAGACTGAGGCTCAGCTTTGCTATACTGTAGCAATGCCAAGATTTCTGTGTGGGGACCGCGGATGTAACAACTTAGAGGACCTGATTGTTTCCTTCCACTCTGTTGGCTTTGAAGTTAGAGGCTGGTCAGCTTTGCTATACCGTAGCAATGCTAAGATTTCTGTGTCAGGACCGGGGATGTAACAACTTAGAGGACCTGACTGTTTCCTTCCACTCTGTTGGCTTTGAAGTTAGAGGCTAGGTAGGTTGGTAGGCGTGGCTGCAAGTGCCTTTACTCACAGACACATCTCCTGCACCTACTGCCCAGTTTTGTTTGCCTTGCTGTTTGCTCTTTCAAGACCTCCAGGCCAAGAAGCTTATGCTGCAGACAGATGACACTTAATTTTTGGGATGGTATAGTGAGCAAGCAGTAGCCAGTCTGCCTGTTGCTGTCGAAGCTTGCTCGACCCCATTTGAAGATACTCTGACTGTGTTTCAATAAGTCTGCTGCTTCCTTTGCTGATCCTGCAGAGCTTGTGTTGGGTTGAGTGAACACTTGTTGCGTCCATGCTCACTGGATCTTCCATTGCTTCTGACTTACAATCGTGATCTTGGCTGTACTTTGAGCACACAAAACCTGAATGATCACGCTTCATAATGCCGGACACCTTTCACCCACTGGACAAGTTCTCCAGATTGTGCACCTAGGTGCTGGATAAACCAAAATGATGAGGTGTCGGGAAAGTATCGTTTAAGAGAGGCAGATAAGATTTTCTCTCCAAACAGGCAACTCTTTATGTTTAGTTCCTCCTATGTTAGTGTGAATACTTTCTCTAATTACTTTATGAGTCTCCTAAAATTGCTGAGCTGAATTTGTCTAAGTTTCAGGCCACATCTGCCCTAAATACACAAAGTCGGCATCTTTTGAGCATGTTGTGAAGGAAGAGGATGTAGTTGAATCCATGTGCATCACTTTCTGTAGAGAAGATCCTGGTGTACTGCCTCACTGGGGCAGCCACAGCTCACTTTGCCCAAGGGGCTTTATCAGGGCCAGGATTTCTTGATCATTTCATATGCTTTGTGCCAATCTCCGTCTTATCACTTAAAATGTTGTGGTTTTGTCATCTCTTCTACCAAACATCCTCCTCCTTGGTGGAACAAAATATTCTGTCTCAAGTACATAGATGTCCCTTAGCAAAATTCCCCACACTATGTTAAGATAGTGAAATGACTCTCCTCTGAGACGCCTGCAGGAACACAAATGGCTAAGTGCACAGGACACATCCTCCCTTTTAAATAGATGCCCCGGAATGCAGAAGCTATTTTTTTTCAAATGTATAAATTTTCGGGAACTAGAAGATATTTTCTTACTTTTCAATCACATAAATTACATCTGCTGAGAAAGTGTCACAGCGCAGTTGTTTATCATTGCCCCTAAAGGCTTATCTGAGTGTCCCGCTGCTCGGATGTCAAGTGCGGTTAATGTCTGGTTTCCTAAAGAGTTGAATCGGGCTTAGAAAGAAGGAGGGGTGAGCAGAAACTACCAACAGGAATTGTTTGTCCTTGGAACCTTAAAAGTGAGTTTTATCAGAAACTGAAGCTATCCAAACTAGAAGGAATTTTCTGAAAAGATTAGACGAAGCAGGAAGCTGCGGGTATGTTAAAAAAACATGCTACTCAAGTATTTTTAAAATTTTTATTTTCTGGTAATTTTACATTTCATCATATCCCGATAACTATTTTCTCTCCAACTCCTCCCTCATATTCCCCCTCAGCTCATACTAACTTCCGGTTCCTCCTCCTCTCGCTTCCTTCCCTCACAGTACAGTAACGGGCAACAGCAATGACACCCAAAGCCACTACACGCTCATTCTGTAGTACTAATCAATCACTTTTAAATGTGTAGAAAAGCTGGACACGGGAGCTCATACTTGTAATCTTAGTAATCAAGAAGGTGAGGCAAGAGAGTTCAAAGTCAGCTTAGTACGTGGGATATGTTCTAGCCGGGCTGCCTTGTCTGGCCTGGGTGGGAGAGGAACCCTAGCTTCACAGAGACTTGAAGTGCAGGGCTCAGGGAGATACCCAAGTGGGCCCCGCCTGCTCAGAGAGGAAGGGGAGAAGGGGGTAAAGATTGTGGGCGTGAGACGGACAGGGGGCAGTGAGAAGGATGTAAACTGAATAATAAAAAATAGATAAAATTAAATATCAAAAAGCCATCTTAAAAGACAGAATGAGTCCCAAACCAGCTTAGATCACACAGTGAATCCCTGTGGCTAAAGTCAAACAAACAACATTTTTGAGTAAAACAAAACAACATCCTGTCTTGCATGTAAGTAAATTACCCAAAATTTAGCTCTACTTCTGAGTTATGTTCATTTAAAAGAAATTAGAAATATATTAAAAGCTGCTGGTACGACACCTGACGTACAGTAGAAACATTGGTGTGAACAATGATACAACCCTCCTGCCTCTTTCTAGGCTACTGACACTGTGCCAAAGCCTGCTTACCCTTGAATGAAGAAGGGAATGTTGTGAATTTAACTATTTGCTACATTTTCCTGTTGCCGCTCCAGCTTCTACTTCACTTCGTTCTTTTCATTCATATCCTCGAGTGATAAGTGTCCATGTTTTACATTTTAAATGTGGTTTATTATTTTGTTTTCTATGTAAAATGGGAAAAACCCTATAGAAGAATCCAGTAATATTGGATTCTGCTTTGCCATGGGGCACGTACCGTATAAGAAGCTTATCTCATCTCTAACTTAATCGCAAGGGAATGTCGTTAATGGAAAAGCCAAGGATGAAAGAAGTGCGCCTTTCAGAAATTTATTCAAGTATAAACCCATTATAATAGCAATCATATATTACAATAACACAGTAGCAATAATATATTTCTTCCTCTGCTACACTTAGATAAGATTTATTGTCTATAGCTATTGAATTTCAGCGGGGGAACGCCGAAGTAAAGAGGTCTTTAAATGACATGATTTAAGTACCCGCCTCTGATAATGCTGTAGGTATACTATAAATAAGTAAACACGTGCCCGCCCCGAAGGAACAGGCTTCAGACTGTCTAAAAGGTAAGCTCCAGAAGTGACGGAGTGTTCTTAGCGTGACTTGTCCCATCTGAAATAGTTCAACGGAGATGAAAAACTATACCTTAAAACTTGCAGCAATCACCCTAGAGTACCCCGTAAATCTGAACCTTGCAATCATTTTCCTTTTTGTGTAACCCAGACCTATGGAAGGAGATACCTCACTTGCTCATTACAGTACCGTGTTAGCAGTGTTGCATTGATATTTTCAATGCCCGTTGTGTCTGTCCCCTTATGTAATATACTGGTGTACTTGGGCTTTGCGGACCAGGAAAAGATATAATTTAAAGACAACAGACTGCGTTCCAGGTGACAGACTATTAGCTTAGCACAGAAATCGCTGTGTCCTTAGCCAGAGAATTGAAAATTTTTAAAATTACTTTTATTTATTTTTTTTAACAGTCCAGTCTTTGGCCCTGCCTCCCAGCCTACCCTCCCTCATTTCCTCATCCAATTCCTTTTTCCCGTTTTCAACAGGATGTCCCCCGCCACTCCCACTAGCCTCCCCACTCCCTGAGGCCTCGAGTCTCAGGTTAAGCGTGGGAAGGAGCCTTCGGACCAGCAGATCTATGCTGCCGGCATGGTGGCTCAGTGTCTGAGAGACCTCGTGGGTCCAGATTAGTTGAGACTGCTGGTCTTCCTTCCTTTGGGGTTGCCTTCCTCCTCAGCTTCTTCCAGGCTTTCCCTAGTTCAACCACAAGGGTCCGCAACTTCAGTCCAATGGTTGGGTGTAACTCTCTGTATCTGACTTTTTCAGCTGCTTGAGTCTCTCAGAGGACAGCCATGCTTGGCTCCTGTCTGTAAGAACACCATAGCATCAGTATGGTATCAGGCCTTGGAGCCTCCCCTTGGGCTGGATCCCAATTTGGATCCCAATCACTGAACCTCCTTTCCCTCCCTCTCTTCTCCATTTTTGTCTCTGCAATTCTTTTAGACAGGAACAATTCTGGGTCAGTGTTTTTGACTGTGGGATGACAACCCATCCAGATTTGGTGTCCTGTCTTTCTACTAAAAGTAGACTCTATATGTTCTCCCTTGAGTCCTGAAAGTCTCTCACCTGTCAGGTCTCTGTTACTTTCTAGCTGCCCCACCACCACAACTCTCATCCCTCAAGGTTGCTTATTTCCATTTACTCTGCAGACCCTCAGGGCTTCTCTCCTGTCTCTGCCCCCATGTCCACCCCCACCTGATTTCCCTTCCCCCTCCCTTCTCATCCATGTCCCTCCCTCTCTCTGCCCCATGATTGTTTTCTTCTCTCTCCCAAGTGGAACTGAGGCATCCTCACAGAACTACACAAGGTTAACTAGCAAAAGGGCCCAAGTGAGAATTGCAACTTTAATGAGCATTTCCCTTATGACTGAAATGGGTTTAGATTGGTGTTTCCACTCATGCTGTTCTGATAAGCAGTGTACCCTAAAGCCCCGAAGCCCCTGCAAATAACTTTGTTTGCTTTGGGGGCTCACTTCATATTCATCTTTTGTGGTGATAATAGTCACACCACATTTTAATAGCACTAGTTTGAAAGGTCAGAAAATCTAGATTCTACCCAGTCATTCCAGTGTTTACAAGTTCACTGAGGCTTATGTGTGGCTTTGTTCTGTGTCAAACACAACTGTCCATTTGCTGTTGGACTTAAAATATTTTTATCAGATGACAAGGAGTGCTTGTTAATAATTTTGATGAACTTTTACATTCTCTAATTTGCATAAAATAAAATTTATTGGAATTAAAATTACTGAATATCACAGGAAATGTCTCCAATGATGCTCTTCCCTTGAAAAGCAGCAAGAGTTACTATGTAAACCACTCAAAGACCAGTGTCCCTGGATCATGACAGTTTCTTGAAGACTAGTGTGTGCACTGCCCTGATGGCACCATTTGTAGTAATGCAGCCCTACAGTAAACGACTGATGGTTCCTGCTACTTTTAGGGTATAATAACTTTGCATGAAGATACAGAATACATAAAAATAATTATATTCTTACAACATGAAGTTTATAAAAGCTAATGTTTGGCAAGAATTTTTAAATTGAAATTAACTTGATTTTGTGTTTTAATTTGGAATATACTTGAAGATGAATTCTGTAATTTGGGATGATGTTTATATACCTCTATGGCCTCACCTGTGTGGTGAATCATAATAGTTCAGACCCCTGTTTTTTCTGCCTTTTGGTTAGCAAACTCTGTTAAGTGCAGACGGGATCTACAGCTTGGTATTGTCCAGTTGAAGATATAACACCCATACATACATCCATAGTTAAATAACTCTCTCTCTCTCTCTTCTCTCCTTCCCTCTTTCCTTCCTTTCCTCCCTCCCTGCAGGCCCCCTCTCCTAATCTTTCTTCTCTCTCTCTCTCTCTCTCTCTCTCTCTCTCTCTCTTTCTTTCTTTCTTTCTTTCTTTCTGTTTTTTACACCTCTACTTCTACACAGAGTAGCGACAGGGTGTTCTATCTGTGAGCTTTATTCAAGAAGAGACCAGGTCACGAAGCAGCTTGGAAACCCCGGCAGCGGACTATTCCTTTATTCTGCAGGAAGCAAGAGCCTGAGCTCCTAGTGAAGTAGCAAGAAAAGACATTGTTACCAGGTTGAGTGATCTCAGCTCATTCTGTCTGTCTCTTATGTGAGACTATAACCCATCGTATGCTGTCAATTCGGATCCCGGACTATGGTCTGGTAAAATTGTGAAGATAGGACTATTTTAAATTGTGAGTATGTTAACTTGGTGTCAGTTCATATACACCAGAAGGAAATAAACAAGATCCCCAACATGTAATGACTTATCTATAGTTTAATCAAGATAAAATACTGTAATAATAAAATTTAGATTTATTTTAAATTACATTGCACAGCTACCTCAGTCAACATTCATGTTGCAAGCATATGTGTTTAATAAGAAAATATGAAATTTTATATTGTTTTATTTTAATTTTATGGGAAATATAAGGAATTCTTTTTAATATAAGATTGTTTTAGAGAAACCTTAACTTTGTCTCACTACAAATGTGTCAATTATGAAAATGGTTTGAAAGCATCACTAATCACCAGGTCAAAGAAGTTAGAATGACCTCATTGGATTATGTAGTTTTTCTTTAAAATTAAAAAGCAGTATTTTCTAGTGAAAATGAAATTTCTTATAAATAATTATAGAATAATTGCCTAGCTATGTAAGAATGCAGTGTGCAGCACATTATCACTTATTGTACTAGTCAGGCATAGAAAGTCTGTGCAGGCTTAGCATGTGACAGAGTCCATCTGATGGTCATCACTATTACCAGTTCAATGTAAAACAGAGGAAAAGTCAGTGGGGTATTGAACAGTTTTCAGTGAACTAAGGTCGCTATTTTCAAAGTCCTAACTTACCCCAAGATGATTGTTTGATAAAGAAAGGGGCCCAAGAATTATCTGTCGTCTGTCTATCTATCTATCTATCTATCTATCTATCTATCTATCTATCTATCTATCTATCATCCATCCATCTATCATCTATCTATCCATCCATCTACCAATCCATACATCTATCTCTCTATTTCACTTTTTATTTTGAAAGAACTTTGATGGTTTGCAATATCTGAACAAAGAGATCCTACTGTTATTTCTACCATCTCCCATAATTGTGTATTTAACAAAACTATGGCAGGGAGTTTTTGCTATCAGTGAACTTTTCTGTCTTGAGTTGCTCTTCACTGACAATTCTGAAACTACCAATTCTATGTGTTTTTTGATCATTTATATTATTTTAATAATCTGAGAATTTTTTTTTTGGTTCTTTTTTTCGGAGCTGGGGATCGAACCCAGGGCCTTGCGCTTCCTAGGTAAGCGCTCTACCACTGAGCTAAATCCCCAGCCCCTAATCTGAGAATTTTTAGAGAAGGTAGCTAATGCCCTTCTCAGTCTTTTCCTTTGTTTCGCACAAATAGTTTGATTGATAAGTCACACCTTGCACATGTGATTAAGAGGGCAGCAGCCAGGAGTATCTGCCTCAAATTTGCATTTTCTCATTTCATTTTTTATTTCAGAATCAAATTATTCAGTTTACAGGCAAGAGAAACATAATTAGACTTCACTTCTTGGGGAAAGGAGACTATCAAGTTCATTGTGGGAATTAGTTAAACATTTGTAGAGTTTAGAGAGGGGGCTTTCTAGGAATCTGGCAAGAATTTAACATTGGACTTGGACAAGGAGGTAGGCTCAGATGAGAATTTGACAGTGGGCAAGGCTCAAGGTGAATGCAGCAAAGGAATGTTTTGTATTCCTTGAATATTGGTCATCCCGATAAGCCACTGGACACAGTGTCCACAGGTACCTACGCCTTGTTTGTTCCTTGACTACTTCATCTTTGATCTAAGAACTGACCCTATTCTTTGTATGTAGAATGGAATAAATCAGGTTGGAAGAATTATAAACCCACTTCAGCTTCAGCCTCAGCCTCAGCACTGGCTGGGGTCACGGTCTCATGTTGTCCAATTGTCTTTTACTTCTCAATCCTCAGTCTCTCCCTCAAGATCCTATTGACTGACGGAGCTGGCTTGGTCAGACACCAGACCAGTTAAGATGTACTTTGTAGGACAGATATTAAGGCACTTGAGGTATTTTATTTCATTATGTTTTGTTTCATATTTTGGCACTTGTCTGTTAATTAAACCTGTGCAGCATTCATGACAAGGATTCTAGCTGCTATTTTATATTTTTAATTTCTTGTATGTTTGCAGTTTTGGATTGTTTTGTGAATAGTCTTTGTTCCCACTCTTGCACTTAGCGTATTCAATCTGTTTTCATGGGTCCTTATTCTTCAATTATACTGCTGAACCTTGGCTTGTAAAGGGGGTATGTATGTCTGTCAGCTTTATTACCCATACTCCTCTTCTCAAATAATAACTCAGAGTCTTATTACTTAATAATAATAATAATAATCATAATAATAATAATAACACTTAAGCATTAAGCTAGGCCTGTTCCCAACTAGCTCATAACTCAATTAACCCATTTATATTATTCTATGTCTGCCATTTGGCTGGTGACCTCTCCTTAGTTCCATATGTCTGACTTCCTCTGAGTCCACGTGGAAATCTTGCACTAGATTACTCCCCAGAGTTCCTAACTCCTTTCTCTACCAGATGTCCTATCTTTACATCCTGACTCAGCTTATTGGTCATCAGGCTTTTATTGACAGGTGATGCCTTTACACAATGTACTAGAAATCATTCCTACACCTCCCCTTTTTAGTCCAGTAAGCTTACACCAATAAACCATATCAATTAGAACAATTATGAAAACTGTCAGGTAGAATTACATTCACAATATCCAGCCCATTTGCATCTGGCAAACTTGGAGAAATAACTCCATTATTTATTCTATCTTGGTGAGTCCAAGGTTCTGCATCTAAGTCACCTCTCTATTATAATTTGCATTACCAAACTAAGATTATCCTTTTAGATTTCATAACTTTTTTTCAATCCTAAACAACTTTAGCTTAACTGTGAGACTATAACTATCTAATCTTCAGCTCTATCAGAGACTTCAGATGGGTAAACATTACCTCAGTAAGCAGAAAATACCCAGTATGCATCTTCCAAAACTGTAGAAATGACAGAGACTTTTGGCCAACTAGACAGTCACTAAGGTTTCTCTAAATTGTTGAACTATGATGTTTGGTATTTCAGCCCAAAAGCAATTATAAAGGACTGTTTAGCTTGTCTTGGCAAAGCTTGGCAGTTGACTTCCCTGTGTCCTCTTTGTCCAGTTTGGACAGCATTTTATCTGCAGTTGAAGCAAAGGACAGTTTTTTGGCCACTGGCTAGTTTGTCTGTATATTGAGGTTCTTCAATGATTACTGTCTTCTTTGAAGTGGTGTGGGGGTTCTGCCAGGAGCAATTGTGTCTCACTGTCATGAAAAGCCTTATGTTAGTAGAATATTTTCAAATGCCATATTCTGCAGATCTCTGAGGTTTTTGAAAGATCATCTACCTATCTCTAAAATATCTGAATAGTCAAACATTGCTCATTTCTAGCTATTTGCATTGTTTAAGCTGGGAAGGATATTTCTGTAATTAACTAAACCAGTACCTAACATGACCATAAGTTTGATGGACTACTAACTTGTTTTTTATAATTGTCCTAATTTTGTAACAGTAGCATTCAAGAACTAGAACTTTAAGTTGCATTTTTAAGTGAGTTACATAGGCATGATATTTTACACAACAGTTAAAAGAACATATTCGGTATATAGTAGAAAATAAAATCTTAAAATCTGTATCAGAATAAAAAGTCTATACCAAATGTAATATATTTGGCTTGCTCTTCAATCTAAAAATATATTCAATATTATACCCTTTTATCATATCATTTCTATACCCTCCTCTTTTCTTTTCATCCCTTCTCCCTCTCTTTTCTCCACCCCTAACACTAGATAAAAGAGAAAGGTGGCTATTGGAAGGGAAGAGGAAGAGAAAAAGAGATCTCTGAATCTAACCTTCGATATTTTGTTTTCTCCCTGACTAAGACCATCAACAACTTATGACCAACCTCTTTAAAATAACAACAACTATCCACCATCCACCAAGTGGCAAAAAAAAATCCATCCACCCCATTTTTTGGGAATAAGATATTATACTCTTAAATTTGCTTCTTGCTGTCTGAGGGTGACGTTCTCTTTTGGAATCCCTAAGGAGATTTATAAAATTATAACTGTTACTGAAAAAATAATTATTTGTATACTGAGAAGCAAAACAAAATCATATGAAATCCAGATGGATTGTTTCATTGCATTTTCTAGATTTCAGCACAGGAAATAGTTTTCTTTTTAATCTCTAGCTCTTTCCTGACGGACTTCCTAAGTATCGTGCAATGTCTGCAAACTTTTCAGTTTTTCATGCTATTTCTGCTTCTGTGCAGTCAGAGTGTTCCATGGTTTCTGCCACTCACCTAGCGCATGCATCACACAGGCTGCAGGCTCCTGGTTCTGCCCACTTGGATCAGTCTTTCTCTCCACCCAACTCTGAGCAGTTGCCGGCTTTCACCGCTTGCTCTGGGCTGGGACTGTCCTCTGACCTACATCCACTCTGTGACTTGGCCTCAGACTGAAGGATGCTGCATCCTTCACGGCTCCAGGCTAGTTCAGGCTTTCACACTGAGCATACACTGGTTTCCCGTGGGCCCATGGTTGGGTAGCTTAAGCACGTTCCCTCACTAGATCATAACTCAACCCGTTTAAACTATTCTATGTCTGCAACATGGCTGATCACATCTCCCTCAGTTTCATGTGTCTAACTTACTCAGTCCAGGGGGTGAAACTTGTGCCTATTTCCTGGAATCTCACCCCCACCCCGACCCCAGCAGCCTTTGCCAGATATTCCGTCTTCTAATCCCGCCTCAGTTTATTGGCTGACTGTCTTGACATGTGAAGCTTTCACGCAATCTACAAGAGATTGTCCTGAAAGACAGAGCCAAATATCTTCATTGAGAATTGAAGATATTATGATATGAAAGTGCATCACATCGACTGAGCTTCATAAATCAGCGGGAAGCTGTCCTGTGGAATAGTCTCTATCCTCAATGATGCCCTTCCAGTCACTGCTCAGTACTGCAAGTGAGCATCCAAATGTGGATAGCCATTTCAGGGTGAACCTCAATAAAAATTTTGATGCATGAATTTGGTCATTTTCTGTTAATTTTAACCATTGTATTATGGAAAAGTTCATGTTGAACTATCTAAATTTAATCATATTTGATGCATGTGAGAAGTCATAGATCAGCACTCTTGGTGGATAAGACCTAACCAATGTTTTGTGTGTCTGTTTGTGTTTGTGTTTGTGTTGTTTGTGTGTGTGTGTGCGTGTGTGTGTGTGTTACATTCCTTAAACACTTAAGCTCACCTATATTTAATCATGTGTATAATTGTGTGATTCTAAGATATATATGTGTTCATACTAGTATATTATACTTTATTCTATAACCATAGCTCTTATTTATATCTTGCTAATTTATGAGTTTGCAATACTTTTCTTTCTCTGACCATGAGAAATTTCCTAGTGCTGATATGCCTATTTTTACATTAGAAAATTCCACCCACATTAATTTCAAAATTATAAAATGAACTCACTTGAATAACACATTTACTAACTCCAGTGCTGCATGACTGCTGGTTATTTTTTATTTAGTTGCTACTTTATTGATTTATCTATTTTTACCATTTATAGAAGACAAATAGGGGACTATTCATGCATATTTCTTGAGCCAGGCTTTTGCCCCAAAGGGAGTGCCAAACTGTATACTTTACTCAGGGTTTATATACGCTGTGGATAGAGTGATATTCTTTTGTTTCATTTTATATTCTATATTTGGATGGGGGCTTTGCTTGGTTTTCCTTGCAATTTGCATTAAGTTCCTCCATGGACTTGTACTATTTGACTTGAAAATACTCAGAGTAACTGCTACAAGGTGAGCATATCCTTACGAAGCCTCGTCATATGAAAAATTTCTCACAGGAACTTCTTTTACTCAACTATGATCTTAGAATGACTGCCAGTCATCCATTTGTCCTACAAACATCTGCTTTCAAATTTTCAAAATCTCATATTAATGTGATCATCATGGCCTGAGAGATGCGTGTCTCAGCAGTTAAGGACACTTGCTCTGTTGAGAAGGCCAGGACTTCTTTACCAGAACCTACAAGGTGGCACACAACCATATGCAGCTCTAATTACAGTTAATCTGCATCTCCCTTACAACCTCTACAGGAACCAAGGACACATGTAACACAGACATACATGCAGGTGATCATAGTCTGTGTGAGGGTGATTTTGGGAAGCCACATGTGCTTAAGACTGGTTGATGTTTGAACCAAAAGGTCATTTTCATCAATCTCTTCTGTGAATGCTCAGCTCATTCGCCAGCAGTATATTTTGCTGTTCCCCAAACTTTTTTTGGACTTTATCAGTAAAGCTACTACATATCATTAATTGTTATTATATGAACAAAAACATGTATTCACTATAATGATATCTAGCCATGTGGCTGAATATATTGACTGTGCTAACCTGCTCTGAACATCTTTTCCAGTCTAGCCTTTCTGCTCCTGTCACAATGTTGGTCTTTCTTCATAATTCTTTCATCAGATCATACTGATAGACTGAGTTTTATTTATTTTTAGTAATATTTCTAGTAGCTGTTATGTGCTTATCATTACCAGGGACAAATGATGACCTTAGGGACTAATAGTAGTGAGACTTTGATATTCTTATCTTTATATATTTTGAGGAATCTCAGATCTATTGCCAACTGTCTTTTGACTTGTTTACTTTCTCACTCAACCTTAGCTTCTAAACATGCTCAATGTTGCATGTTTTCATATATGTTGATAAATATTCTGTAATAGTATAACTCATATTTTTACCCTCTTAAGAATGTATTCTTACAGAGCAAAAGATTTTAATATATGCTGATACATATTCTTTACTTTTAAGATAATGACCTATGTTTTAAGTCTTACGTAAAAAATTAGCTATGTTTTCTTTCATAACTTCTTCTGCACATTTCATAATTTTGCAGTTTACACTGAGAGTTAACTTTGCTGACGTTGTTAGAAAGCTGCTGGAGTTCAGCTCATCATCTCTCCTACAACACTGACTAGCCACAGTCAGCTGTTGGAAACGCACAGATGCTCTTGTATTCATGAGGTCCTGTCTACTCTGTACTCCAGAGCCCTATGTGGGAAGCAAACACCTCTGCCTTTGAACTGAAATGCATCCGTACATTTTTCTGTAGTAGTTTCACAGTATGGGCCGTTATATTAGCATCTTTGAATCATTGGCTGTGGAATTCTGTCTAGTGTGAGAAATGAAGGTCTAGTTTCATTTTTCTGTTTATTGAGATTCATATATCTAAAAATCATTTGTTGAAGATTCTGGCATTTATTTAATCAATAATTCTGATATCTTTGTTAAAAATCAGGTAGCTATAGTTTCATCAGCCTATTCCCGAGTTCTCTGTTCTGTTATACACACCACACACACACACACACACACACACACACACACACACACATGCATGCACACACATCTTATCCTGTGAGGACATATGAATGAAACAATTACCTACTGTCAACAGGCATGTCCATTCTTGTGACATTGTGATACTGCATGCTAACCTACAAGAGTTAAGCTTCAGAGCACTGCTGACTTACAAAGAGTGCTAATATATATTATAATATTCTAAATAAGTTGTGTTTAGTGTTAGTCCTCATTCATAGCTCTCTGGATTCACAAAAAATAATTGGCAGAGGCAGTAGGTATATATTAGATATAAATTCACTACATTGGGTAGCATCTAAAATTCATACATTTGTTCAGATGTCTCCAAAAGTTATAAGGATTTCTTACTATGACTTAACTTGAAGAAATGAATATGGATATTTTTGTATATTTGAAAAAAATGGAATTGTCATCCGTTTTCCTATGTCACCTGCTAATCTGAGCTTATATGTATGCTATCCATATGTGCTGATCACACACACACATATTGTAATACACATATTGTATATATAATATGTCAATCATTTCATATATAAAAATGCATGTAGATAGGTATATTTAGGAATGAAGGAAGATTAATAGAGACCCAGGAACATGAAACATCAATTGGTCATGAGTTCTCAGGGAGGTCATTTCTCCTGTGGTAACAAGATTTAGTACTAAAGAGACTGGTGAATTAGGAGTGTTAACGGCCCAGAAAATAAGAACAAAGACCATTTATGCATTCCTCAGTGCAGCAAGACAAAATATGTGTGACAATACCAGGTCTATCTCAGCAATACCACAGATAAACGTCACGCGACTCAGAGTCACCTCCACAAATACTGATGAGGGTCTAGAAACATCTCTTGACAAGCAAAGGGAGAACAGGAAACTCCTTATACGTGTACTCAATGCTGAGGGATAAACCAGCCGGTCATTACTACCAGGTATATACTCCACCCCATGGTGAAAATTTTTGTGGAAATCCCTGGCTGTCAGAATTTATCAGTCATTCAATAGTTTCTTTATTCAGGGGCTTGCGGTTGGAGAGGTAATTGCTCTCCCTTGCCCTGGCCAGGAGGACATTGTCCATTCGTCAGTGGGTTCCACAGTAGGACAACAGGCTTCTCACTGTAATGAGTGGGAAAGCATTCTTCAGTTTCAGTATACATTGTGTGGTATGGCGAAAACAGGCAATGCCAATAACATCTACAGTCCTATGTCTGAACCATAAATTAGGGAGACTAAAAAGAAAGTGTTGAGACATTTGGGTCTCTTGCAAGAGGTCTGATTCTATTTTCATTAGATTCCAAGAAGTATGGGGTAGATTTCACTTTTTAAAAATATATTTGGGGAAATAGTTGTTGGCTATTTCCCCAAATTGGAGAAAAAACATAATTTACATATTCAGAAAACATATTGAGATACAAATGAAAACTTCAAATGAAACAGACTAAGAAAATATATAAAAATACATGTCAAAGCATATTGTTATCAAGCTTCTAACTACCTAGGAAAACTTTTCAAGCTGTCTTAACAAAATAAAGTATTACCTACAGGGGAAAAATAGTTCAGATGACAGCTGACTTTGCATCAGAAGCCAAAGCAGCCAGGAGGAAGGATACCACATCTTTCAAGAGCTAAAAGTAAAGAACTGTCAACTTAAAAATTGTATATCCACTGAAAATACCCACCAGGAGGCAGAAAGCAATCAATATATCACTGGGTAAAAGAAAAGTCAGAGAGCATGTTGTCAGCAGACATATTTAGTAGATTGACCAAAGTAATTTTCGTACACTGAGTGGAAGCACACGTGTTGAAGCATAAGAGAAGAAAGATGAATAAGGACGGGGATGAACTTGTGCAGAAAGGTCTCTCTGTGTGAGAAATTTTCCGATAATTGGGGTAAAGTTGAACCTTTCAAGGGTGCTTCAGCAGACAGTGCTTTTCTCCCTTGACAGTTTGCCCAGAACTTTCCAATTGTATGAGAGTTAGTCCTCAGGGAGGTGGCTTCCATCCCAGATCCATCTCAATTCTGCCAGACACTGTGTCTGTTTATCTGTGGTGTATTCAGCAGTGTGTATTTACTTTCAAATTCTGTAGGCAAGAGTAAGGAAAGCAGCAATAACATATTGTTTGGGGAGTCACTTGGAATATTTGTCATGTAATTACCATGCAGCACAACATTGTCTAACATCTGGGAAATATTTCTTTGTTCACCGTTTTCTTGCCTCAATCCCAACTGAAATGGAAGGCTCATAAGACTGTAGACCCAGACTATTGGGTGTTCACCTGCACTCCAAGAGCATAGATTAGTCACTGACATAGATGACAAACAAAAATAAATATTTGCTTAAAATGATGAACATAAATCAAGAAAGACTTGGGGCAGAGAAAATAAAGCAGAGTAGACTGCACAGAAGGTGATTCAGAGCACTTAGACATGAAGAGAGGCAGAGAGAAGAGAAAACAGTAGCTTGAAAGCAGAGGAAAGTTTGACTGGGGATGAGTGGTGATGGGCACAGAGGACCATTCTGTCTTCCATTACTGCCTCTAGGGAGTTGGTGGACTCAAGGAGGTGGGTGGAGAATGAACAGAGAGAGAGAGAGAAATGTGCATTGCAATTATTATTATGAGAACAATATTAGGCTTGGATGCAGATTGAGAAATATTTCTACAGACACAAGAAGCAGATCAGAGAGACTACCCATCTATTAACACTACCTTCATTCTATAAATAAAACAAAAGAGTGGTGGTTGTGTAAATGTAGCTATGATGGCTATAGTTAATTGTCAACTTGATGTAATTTAGAATCACTCAAGAGATGCACCTCTGGGAGTGCCTGTATGCAATAGTGTCTTTGTTAGTTGAGGTGGGAAGTGCTGTCCAATTTGCATGGCACCTTTCCCCAGCTACTCCCAGAATACAAATATGGAGCAAGGGAGTTGGGCATGGCTTGAATGCTCTTTATCTACTTCCTATTTGAACATGTGATCTGACCATCTCCTTCAAGATCCTACCCCTGTGATTTCCGCATTCTAGGACAACACACTTGAACTATGAGTCAAAATAATCCCTCTCTGCCTTAAAGGTCATTTGCTAAAATATTTTATCACATAAACAGAAAAGTAACTAGATGGTAACGGTTCTCCACGCGGGCAAGTTTTTCATTTTTAAGCCTCATTTTTCCTATACATATAGGTACCATGGTTCCTTACTCAGTAGAGTATTGACCATTATCCTTGACTTCATTTACATCTTGTCCTTCATGCTCTCCACCAGGGGAAGCACTCACTGCATAGACCTGCTGTTCCTTTCCATACCTTCTGAAGGAAACATGTCAATGAGTAATAAAATTTTCTTTTACTGTTAGCTCAGTAGTTTTTTGTGGTATTCATCTTTGTCTTTATCTGCCTAATCCCAAATATTTCAGGTTTATTCCATAGGAAAAAATAGCCAATTATTTTGGAGAGAATAGAAATTACTTTTCTTATCCACATAACTATCATTATTTCTGTATTCTCAATTTCTCACACAGCAACAAGATGTAAATGACTGCAACTAAAACTTTGGATTCTAGTAGCAAAAACTGGAGCCACCCACTCTCTGTTTAAGAGGTCGTTAACCTTTGACAAATTGGAGATCATATCTATCTATCTATCTATCTATCTATCTATCTATCTATCTCTATCTATAGATAGATAGATAGAGATAGATAGATATACATGTACACATATACTTCAGGTATGTGTATATCTATTCATGAATTATATATGGAACATTTATGAAAAAAGATTGTATTCTAAAAAATATTTCAGAGTAACACAGATTCTCTCTCTCTCTCTCTCTCTCTCTCACACACACACACACACAGAGAGAGAGAGAGAGAGAGAGAGAGAGAGAGAGAGAGAGAGAGAGAAACTTAAAAATTTACAATTCCCAAATTTGGCTGTTTATATATTTGAATTCCATCTTACCAATATGTAAATACCTATTCTCCTCTAGTGTATAAACTGTACAATTATGTACAATGTATAAAAGAAAAATAAAATTTCATAGACGCTACATGTAACTTACACTATAAATTTCTCTCTTCTTCACAGTCAAATTTGATGAGATTACTTGCCAATAACATATTCTAATTTATATTTCACCAATTCTCAAATGTGTTGACGACTGACACAGCTAAATTTTTCACTATTGTCCTATCACTGATAGGCAGCTCATGTCCTTTGTAGTAAAATCTCACGTGCAGGAATCACGCAGGTGACTCAGAGAACTAAGTCCCTACCTGGTTGGGAGGTGAGCCCACTACAAAGAAAGTCTGTCCTTAGAGTTAGGAAGCAACGTGTGGAATATATTTTGTCGTTTGGAAATACATCTTCCCCCAAAACTTTCAATGCCCAAATTCTAAATTTTCAGATGTCTTTCTTGATTTTTGCCTGCTCCTAATCTAATTTTGTTTGGAAACTGGTGATGTTCAGTCTGCCATGTTTCCAGTTAATATTCGAATATTATACTGAAGGGAAGTCAGACAATATTCTGTCACACACATTTCTCTTTGTTTTATGGAGCTGTTCATTTGCTTGCTTGTTTATGTACAATGTAACCGTTAATCTTGATTATCAGTCAGATGGCACCAAGAACCCCTAGAAGACACAAAACTGGGAGTGTCTGTGAAATCATTTTCACAGAAGCTTAGCACAGGAGGAGAGGGGCATGTGGCTGTGTATAGCATCGCTCTGTGTCTCTGGTCCAGATGAAATGAGAGGAAGAAACAGAATATTGGCAGCATGTACCTCACAAAGGCCTACGACTGCAGACACAATTCATCCATCCCTTTCTTAACATGAAGATTTCTACCCTCAAACACTGAGCGAACTTTCTTGCTTTATGTTGTATTTTCGTAACTCTTTTGTCATTTCTATAAAACAAACAAACAAACAAACAAACAAACAAACAAACAGTAATAAGTGCACAGTGTCTTCCATGGGAGCCAGGCTGCCTGGAACTCACCATGCAAGCCAGACTATCCTTCACCTGAGCTCACCCAATTGTGGCCATAAGCCATCAAAGATAAAGCTAAAAAACAAAGACTTAACACTATCAATTATTGATTTTAGTCATTGCCTCAAATGACAACTTTTTTAAAAAAATGTTATCATCTAATTGGTGTTTTCTCCATAAGTACCTATCTAAGAAATCCAACTGTAGTTATTTTTGTAACATTACAACATGAATGGCATGGTGTCCTAACTGTACAGACAGCAGTGAAAGCAGACACACTTCATGGTAAAGTTGATAGCATTAATGTGTGTTTCTCTCCTAGCCATGCTATGAAATCCAAGTAGTCTCTTCAAAAGAACAGCCTTACTTATTCCTGCCATGGTGTCATCGGTGCTGACTATGCAACTGTGGAGTTTTAGATTGCTTGTTTGTTTTTTCTGTTTTATAATAAACTCATCTTCTTTCCATGTGTTAGGAACATGGACAGCATTGTGACTGCTTCAAAGGGAAATCTACATGGAACCAAAGACAGAGGAATCTAGCCTCCCCCAACTCTTCTCACCCTTCCCACTGGTCTCCAGTCACTAAAACGAGCAGACTCAATTAGATGAGACCTTGTCCCGCCTACGTTTTCTTAATGATATTCATAAGATGCTTGCATACATATACTTTCTTGATCTCTTTTATTTTAATCAGAAAAGTCAGAAAAAAATTAAGTATATACTCATTATCATATATATATATATTTATAATAATAGAATATATACATATTTATATATTTATTGTATGATGTATATTGTTTGTTTTTGTTTCTATCTCCCTAATTACTGTAATTATTTATCAGTACATAGGAATTTTAATACATTTTAGCATTAAGAAACATTCAGTGGCTTTAATCTTCCCACTACTTTACAAACTCACCTTTTTTTTTTTTGAAAATGGCATGCTTAAATTTTATCTCTTTTTTGTAGGTTAGTCTTTTTCTATTGGTTTTGTTATCATTTTATTACTTTATAATTTATGCATATAGAAATTTTTACTATGTGCATATCTGGGCACCACATGGGTAAAATGCCTATAGAGTGAAGCCCAAGAAGAAGGATGACCAATATGCAGATGCTACACTCCTTCTTAAAAGGGGAAACAAAAATATTCATAGGAAGGGATATGGAGGCAAAGTTTAGAGCAGAGACTAAAGGAACGGCCAATCAGAGCCTGCCCCTCATGTGGCCCACCAAAACTAGATAAGATTGGTGAAGCTAAAAAGTGCATGCTTTAAGAAACTGGATATAGATCATTCCTGAGAGGTTCAGCCAGAGCATATCAAATACAGAGGCGAATGCTAGCGCTAAAGGGCTGAAATAAGAACAGAACCCTTGTTGGAGAAATTAGAGAAAGGACTGAAAGAGCTGACGGGGCTTGCAACCCCATAAGAACAACAATACCAACCAACCAGAGCTTCCAGGGACTAAACCACTACCCAAAGACTATACATGGACTGACCCAGGGCTCCAGCTGCATATGTAGCAGAGGCTGGCCTTGTTGAGCAGCAATGGAAGGAGAACCCCCCTTAGTCCTGCCAAGGTTGGATCCCCAGTGTAAAGGAATGCCGAGGGTGAGAGAAAACTAAGGAGGGATGGATGGGGAGGGGAACACTCTTACGGAAGAAGGGGAGAGGGAGTGGATAGGGGGCTTATGTACAGGAAACCTGGAAAGGGGATAATATTTGAAATGTAAAGAAAGAAGTATCCAATAAAAAAATGCCTGTAGAGTTCACAAAAGGACGTCATACTCTCCGGAATGCGAGTTAAAGATACTTGTGGACCACGAAGTGGATGCTAAGCATTGAACCTGTGACTTCTGGAAAAGTATCCAGAACTCTCGACTGCTGAGTCAACTCTCCGGCTCTATCTCCACTTGTTTCAACTTCATTTCGATCTTTCTTGTAGTATTGTGTAATTTTTACTCTTCTGGCTCTATTGCGCACATTTGTCTTGCTCATAATTGAATAGTAAATACGCCTACCGGCTCTGAGGTCGCCCCTACCCACCACTAAATCTCTGATAGATTCCTCAGGCATGATTCAGGATGCTAGTTTGTTTTGGAACTGTGTACATGTGCGCCGTCTTTAAAATCACCGTGAGTTATACTGGGTATGTCACGCAAATTTGGTTTCTGACTTTCATAGTCCCCTTTCCCATGCTATAGTTTTGAACTTAAATTAAAAAAAAATTCACCTTGCCTTATATTCACGTGGTGAAGTGCGAGGTGCTTATTATTACATCATTTCATTCTTCAGTTTCCTATATTTTAAGTTCTGTGTGTCGATCCAGCTTAAGATACTGAAATGCAGTCTGTTTCCGTGAGTCTCACTGATATGTATTGGCTCCACAAGAGAGGGTAAGAGATGAGAATCTGAACAGCGCCATGCTCCTGGATATCAGGGGAAGACCCTGCAGGTAAATTTCAAATAAATGACAAGGAAACTTTTATTAGAGAATGATAACGGGCTCTGTGACACCGGGACTTGCCCTATCAGGCATGTAAATGCTCCTATTTCATATTTATCGCTAACCATGTATCCTTAGTGTACTGAATCCTGGAGATAGATTCATAAATAATTGACCTGGTTTGAATGGAGCTGAAGCTGTTAATACAGGAGATAGGAAAATAATTCTGAGGTAATAAAGGCATGGCCTTGAGCTTTAGAGCCAAACCGTGCACACCTAAACTCCCTAGGAAAGACAAGAGTCTTTCATGATGCTAGAAATACCCAGGCATTAAGTTAAAGAACCAGAAAAATGGGGAGCATAGTAATTTGGAACTTTCTGTCATTTTAAAGTCTTTTCTAAACAATTTCTGAGGTTTTTGAGTTGCACAAAGTAAACTGAGGAACAGTCTGAACTTAAAGGAATCCGTTCTAACAGCGACTTGAGCAGAGAAGAAAGGGAGAGAAATGGACATTAGTGTTAAGCTTGCCTCAGAGTTGTTTAGAGCTAAATTAAACCAAATAAACATGGAGAAACATTTACTAATGAAGATACAAGAGCTGACTTCAAAAAGCAAAGCATGGAAGCCTTGTATGTTTCTTATATAATTAGAATACATTTTTTTCCTCTATTGAAAACGGAGTCCAGTAGCCTCATGTTTACGTTTGTGGCAATCTAGTTAAGGAATCTCTTGCCTTTGACTTCTTCCTCCTCCAAAAGCCTAAGAAAACAGATGAATAAAATAACTCCACTTCCCCTCACACACGAAAAATCAAAACAACAAATAGAAAACTGTATTCCAGCCAGTGTCATTTCTTAGGCATGAAATATTCTAGTGCTTTCCCTAAATTAAATCGTAAACAAGTTTGGCAATCCATAATGCGCTTACATTTGCAGATACATAAATTTTATCTGGATAACTGCATGTCAGCCCCTTAAAAAAAACGTACATGCAGCTAAGGAGCGTCTTATTCGCATCCCAATAAATCACAGGATTCTCGTAGCTTAGTTGTCATGGATACGCACCTTTTGTTGGAAAGATCTATCGGATGTGCGCATTTTAACCTTTGCTTAGCATATCTGCAGTGATGGTACAAGTATTTCACAGTAGCAAATAAAATTAAGTCACTGTATAATTTATGCTTAAAATATAAGCCCATCCGCTGCATATATTTTAATAAATCAGTCCTTACTGACATTTGAGATACAGGGAACTAAGTAGTGGGCTCACAGTTCATGAGATGGTGTCTTTCTTCACTTGTGAGAGTATAAGCATATGGTGCAGAAGGCGCGATGACCCAGGAGTAACACGGATGAGTACCGCATCTCTTCAGGCATCATATCCCTCGTTCTTAGCAGCCCTCTGTGGAGAGCGAGCTCCGCAGGTCCAGATCCTAAATCTCACTCAGTTCTTATGTCTTTTTTATCGGTGTCATTACCACCTCGTCTTCCTGGGTTGGTACATCCGTGAAATTCATATATTTGTATCTTCAAGCCCCAAACTAGGAAAACGTGGATCCGGAGCTGTGTTTTGCCGTATGTGAAAGTCACTGATACAAAGGAAATGGATTTTTAAAAAAGAACAAAGAAAATATGACTGGAATGGAAGCTGCCGTCTCTTGGTTCAAACTCACAAACTGAATTTCTTGATGTCACCATTATGTCAACTTGACAGCCAGGCCGGCCTTCAGATGAGAAGACAGAATAGAATACTCAGGATGCAGTGACTCCATTGGTGAGTGCTTGGTCTCCAAAGGCAGCAGACTCTTTAGAGGCTGCTAATAAAGGCCTGTACAGCAAGTAGAGCACATTGTAGTTTTGCCCCTCTACCGGTCCACTTACTGAAACAGATGCCTCTAGTAAACAAATACAATTAAGTATAAACACTTCAAATTTGGTCCCATTGCTGTCTTCCTTTTGGGAATATTTGCAGATATTTACTGTGTGGTATCTTGCTGACTGTCGTATAACTTCTCCATCACGTCATTATAGTCATGCTTGCATAGAGGACAAAATTCTCATTTAGTGAATAGTTTCTTTTTAGAGAAACGAGAAACATTGAGAGCTGTTGACTTACTATTCGTCCTGTAGGTAAATTTGAATCCCTACATACATCCTGTATGGAAACATCTATGAGGAGTATTTTATTTTTAATATTGTACATGTTTCAGTAAATTATGAGGTATGGGGAGATGTGGACATTAGAGATTTTTTTCTGTGTGTCTTTATTTCAATATTAACAGGGATGGTTTGCTGCTACTTATGTTCCCAATCTAGGAAGAGCATATTGTGATGTTATTAAACACACAGACTTTTCCTTAATTTTCAAAATGGAGAAGTATTTTTCTTAGAATTACCTCTTTTATTAAGTTAATAACCAAAGTTAGAAACCATTTCATTGATATTTTCACTGTGGAAAATTCAGGGTACTTTATAAATTGCCTTAAAGTGGAAACATTAATTAATAGGCAATATAATTCAAACCTTTGTCACTTATTTAAAAATATCTAGAATAATTCTGACAACCTCCACAAATGGGATGTGGTTGAGAGAAGGAGAAAGAAAATCTCTCATTGTACATGAGCTCTTAATGGATGCATTCAAGTAAAGTCACTGACTTAAATGAAAGAAAAAGAAAAAAAGGCTGTAAATTCATGTTGAATGAAAAGTTCTAAAGGGTATTGGCTACTTTGTTTTAAACCATTATATATATATTATTATTATATATTTATATCATATATAATATGTTATATAACATATAACATATGTAATATGTAATTACATTTGTATATGTCTATATATAACAACTGAATTTACATACACATAAATCCATATATACATAAACATAAATATTATATATTATATCTGACAAGTACATATAATATATTACATTCGTTATGTTTGTTATGTCCCCCCTTTCAGAGTTGAGTGCTGGCTTAGTTTCTGACCTTTGCTTTAAGCAGAAGCAAAGCAAAAGTAATGATGACAATTCAAACAAGTATTAGATTGTCTGCAGCACAGTATGCCTCAAATAAATATTCTTAGAAATTAAACTATCCTGCAAAAGATCAGGCCTAGCTCAGCAGTCATCCCAATCCTATCTTCCTGTGCCACTCATATCCTTGACAGCCAATTCACGAGTGAGATTAAGTCAGATGGGTATATTTCGTGGAAACACATTTGTATTTTTTCAATGTAATCTCTGGTTTGGATAACCCCTGTTAGCACAGAATGATTCAATGAAGATGGATATTCTCCTCGTATTCATTAGAATAATTTTAAATCACAGGTGATGGTTCAAAATAAAACCTGACAATACTTAATGAGGAATCACTGGCGGAAAAACTGAAAGAAAAAAATCATGTTATTGTTTCTTAGTCTAAGGAAATGCACTGAGTTCCACTAGTTCTTCATTAGGAGATAGAGCAAAGAAGTAACTAATCTATAGAATGTAATTATTTTAATTTTTGTTTTTATTTATTCTGTCTAAGTTTTATGTATATATGTGGAAATTTGCTTGTATTTGTGCATGGGTGACTTCATTTGTTTATGAAAGTGCATATGTGAATGAGAGTACACATGTGTGCACGTGTTTATGAGTGTACATGTGTATTAGCACTCATGTGTATATGAGTAATCAGCTATGTCCAGATATGTGAGTGAGTACACATGTGTGTAAGCATGGGTATGTGAGTGCACCACGTGTCACTGCGCTTGTGGGAGTGTGAGTGTGAGTGTGTTGTGGTTTGCCCTGGAGTTGTCTGTATTTTGATGTTAATTCCACTGCCCCAAGGATGGCTGCCTAGTCAGGTACTCAGGACTCAGGTGACTTCACCAGAACCTTCTCCTCATTGAATTTGTAAAATACAGGTGAGGGGCAGGTACAGGATAGAAGGAGGCCTGTCATTGGAGGAGAAGGAAGGGTGGGTGGGAGAGAAGTTTGAAGGAAGAGGAGGAGACAAGAACAAAAAGGAGGAAGAGACAGGAGGGACAGGGAGGGTAGCCAAGCGACAACAATGGAGGCTGACATTAAGATTCTGCTCTGTGTATTTACAGGTTGTTATTAATGTACTTAAGGGATGGATGGTACTGGGCTTTGTATGCTTAGATGGGCAATTATATCTTTTTTTTTTTATTAACTTGAGTATTTCTTATATACATTTCGAGTGTTATTCCCTTTCCCGGTTTCCGGGCAAATCCCCCTCCCCCCTCCCCTTCCTTATGGGTGTTCCCCTCCCAACCCTCCCCCCATTGCCGCCCTCCCCCCATAGACTAGTTCACTGGGGGTTCAGTCTTAGCAGGACCCAGGGCTTCCCCTTCCACTGGTGCTCTTACTAGGATATGCATTGCTACCTATGGGGTCAGAGTCCAGGGTCAGTCAATGTATAGTCTTTAGGTAGTGGCTTAGTCCCTGGAAGCTCTGATTGCTTGGCATTGTTGTACTTTTGGGGTCTCGAGCCCCTTCAAGCTCTTCCAGTTCTTTCTCTGATTCCTTCAATAGGGGACCTATTCTCAGTTCAGTGGTTTGCTGCTGGCATTCGCCTCTGTATTTGCTGTATTCTGGCTGTGTCTCTCAGGAGAGATCTACATCCGGCTCCTGTCGGTCTGCACTTCTTTGCTTCATCCATCTTGTCTAATTGGGTGGCTGTATATGTATGGGCCACATGTGGGGCAGGCTCTGAATGGGTGTTCCTTAAGTCTCTGTTTTAATCTTTGCCTCTCCCTTCCCTGCCAAGGGTATTCTTTTTCCTCATTTAAAGAAGGAGTGAAGCATTCACATTTTGATCATCCGTCTTGAGTTTCGTTTGTTCTAGGGATCTAGGGTAATTCAAGCATTTGGGCTAATAGCCACTTATCAATGAGTGCATACCATGTATGTCTTTCTGTGATTGGGTTAGCTCACTCAGGATGATATTTTCCAGTTCCAACCATTTGCCTACGAATTTCATAAACTCGTTGTTTTTGATAGCTGAGTAATATTCCATTGTGTAGATGTACCACATTTTCTGTATCCATTCCTCTGTTGAAGGGCATCTGGGTTCTTTCCAGTTTCTGGCTATTATAAATAAGGCTGCGATGAACATAGTGGAGCACGTGTCTCTTTTATATGTTGAGGCATCTTTTGGGTATATGCCCAAGAGAGGTATAGCTGGATCCTCAGGCAGTTCAATGTCCAATTTTCTGAGGAACCTCCACACTGATTTCCAGAATGGTTTTACCAGTCTGCAATCCCACCAACAATGGAGGAGTGTTCCTCTTTCTCCACATCCTCGCCAGCATCTGCTCTCACCTGAGTTTTTGATCTTAGCCATTCTCACTGGTGTGAGGTGAAATCTCAGGGTTGTTTTGATTTGCATTTCCCTTATGACTAAAGATGTTGAACATTTCTTTAGGTGTTCCTCAGCCATTCGGCATTCCTCAGCTGTAAATTCTTTGTTTAGCTCTGAACCCCATTTTTTAATAGGGTTATTTGTTTCCCTGCGGTCTAACTTCTTGAGTTCTTTGTATATTTTGGATATAAGGCCTCTATCTGTTGTAGGATTGGTAAAGATCTTTTCCCAATCTGTTGGTTGCCGTTTTGTCCTAACCACAGTGTCCTTTGCCTTACAGAAGCTTTGCAGTTTTATGAGATCCCATTTGTCGATTCTTGATCTTAGAGCATAAGCCATTGGTGTTTTGTTCAGGAAATTTTTTCCAGTGCCCATGTGTTCCAGATGCTTCCCTAGTTTTTCTTCTATTAGTTTGAGTGTGTCTGGTTTGATGTGGAGGTCCTTGATCCACTTGGACTTAAGCTTTGTACAGGGTGATAAGCATGGATCGATCTGCATTCTTCTACATGTTGCCCTCCAGTTGAACCAGCACCATTTGCTGAAAATGCTATCTTTTTTCCATTGGATGGTTTTGGCTCCTTTGTCAAAAATCAAGTGACCATAGGTGTGTGGGTTCATTTCTGGGTCTTCAATTCTATTCCATTGGTCTATCTGTCTGTCTCTGTACCAATACCATGCAGTTTTTATCACTATTGCTCTGTAATACTGCTTGAGTTCAGGGATAGTGATTCCCCCTGAAGTCCTTTTATTGTTGAGGATAGCTTTAGCTATCCTGGGTTTTTTGTTATTCCAGATGAATTTGCAAATTGTTCTGTCTAACTCTTTGAAGAATTGGATTGGTATTTTGATGGGGATTGCATTGAATCTGTAGATTGCTTTTGGTAAAATGGCCATTTTTACTATATTAATCCTGCCAATCCATGAGCATGGGAGATCTTTCCATCTTCTGAGGTCTTCTTCAATTTCTTTCCTCAGTGTCTTGATGTTCTTATTGTACAGATCTTTTACTTGCTTGGTTAAAGTCACACCGAGGTACTTTATATTATTTGGGTCTATTATGAAGGGTGTCGTTTCCCTAATTTCTTTCTCGGCTTGTTTCTCTTTTGTATAGAGGAAGGCAAGTGATTTATTTGAGTTAATTTTATACCCAGCCACTTTGCTGAAGTTGTTTATCAGCTTTAGTAGTTCTCTGGTGGAACTTTTGGGATCACTTAAATATACTATCATGTCATCTGCAAATAGTGATATTTTGACCTCTTCTTTTCCGATCTGTATCCCCTTGATCTCCTTTTGTTGTCTGATTGCTCTGGCTAGAACTTCAAGAACTATATTGAATAAGTAGGGAGAGAGTGGGCAGCCTTGTCTAGTCCCTGATTTTAGTGGGATTGCTTCAAGTTTCTCTCCATTTAGTTTAATGTTAGCAACTGGTTTGCTGTATATGGCTTTTACTATGTTTAGGTATGGGCCTTGAATTCCTATTCTTTCCAGGACTTTTATCATGAAGGGGTGTTGAATTTTGTCAAATGCTTTCTCGGCATCTAATGAAATGATCATGTGGTTCTGTTCTTTCAGTTTGTTTATATAATGGATCACGTTGATGGTTTTCCGTATATTAAACCATCCCTGCATGCCTGGGATGAAGCCTACTTGATCATGGTGGATGATTGTTTTGATGTGCTCTTGAATTCGGTTTGCCAGAATTTTATTGAGTATTTTTGCGTCGATATTCATAAGGGAAATCGGTCTGAAGTTCTCTTTCTTTGTTGTGTCTTTGTGTGGTTTAGGTATAAGAGTAATTGTGGCTTCGTAGAAGGAATTCGGTAGGGCTCCATCTGTTTCAATTTTGTGGAATAGTTTGGATAATATTGGTATGAGGTCTTCTATGAAGGTTTGATAGAATTCTGCACTAAACCCGTCTGGACCTGGGCTCTTTTTGGTTGGGAGACCTTTAATGACTGCTTCTATTTCCTTAGGAGTTATGGGGTTGTTTAACTGGTTTATCTGTTCCTGATTTAACTTCGGTACCTGGTATCTGTCTAGGAAATTGTCCATTTCCTGAAGATTTTCAAATTTTGTTGAATATAGGTTTTTATAGTAAGATCTGATGATTTTTTGAATTTCCTCTGAATCTGTAGTTATGTCTCCCTTTTCATTTCTGATTTTGTTAATTTGGACGCACTCTCTGTGTCCTCTCGTTAGTCTGGCTAAGGGTTTATCTATCTTGTTGATTTTCTCAACGAACCAACTTTTGGTTCTGTTGATTCTTTCTATGGTCCTTTTTGTTTCTACTTGGTTGATTTCAGCTCTGAGTTTGATTATTTCCTGCCTTCTACTCCTCCTGGGTGTATTTGCTTCTTTTTGTTCTAGAGCTTTTAGGTGTGCTGTCAAGCTGCTGACATATGCTCTTTCCTGTTTCTTTCTGCAGGCACTCAGCGCTATGAGTTTTCCTCTTAGCACAGCTTTCATTGTGTCCCATATATCAATTGGATCTAACGCTACTATGTTGTGTGTTCTCTCATGTAGCGATTTAAGTGTAATGGAGTGTGGGGCGACTGGTGTGGGCCACCACAGAGTTGGGTTACATGTTTCTGGCATGGAAACTTGCCTTGGAACCTAAAGAGATTGCTGCCAGGCTCAGAGAGAGAGGCCTTTGGCAGTGTGATATAGGATGGGGCAGAGTGGGTGAGACGCTTTGCTGACTGAGAATTAAGATATCTACAGATATCTTGGGGCACTGAGGTGCCAGAACTAGTGGGGATAAATGACAACCCTCCTTTTTTATTTTTTATATTTCTGCAATAACATGAGTGTGCTTGTGAGACATGTATGTGAGTACACATGTGTGCATAAGAGTGCACATGTGTTTATGAGTATACATGTGTATTAGCACTCATCTGTGTGAGTGATCAGTTATGTCCAGATATGTGAGTAAATGCACATGTTTGTAAGCATATATATGTGAGTGCACCACGCGTATCAGTGTGCTTGTGGGAGTGTGAGTGTGCTTGTGAGAGTGTACATGTTTGTGAGTACACATGTATGTGAGTGTACATGTATGTGAGAGAGAGATTATACAGGTGAGAGAGAGAGAGAGAGAGAGAGAGAGAGAGAGTTAATATTCACTTGAATTTAAGAAAGATTGTCTAGTCACTGTAAAAGGACTCAGCACCATGATCATGACCCAGGTAAGATTCCCATGAGGATCTCAGGATGTTCCTCAATTTCTAAGCAAGGGAGTATAAAATTGGGCTTCCTATCACCCTTGCTTTGTTTGGAGACTGATCTGATGTTTTTAAAAATGCTACACTTGATGCAGGTGGATAGCCAGTGAAGACAGCAACAGAAAAAGGTCCACATGGGTTGTCATCACGAGACTTCTGTTCCATTAAAGTCTGCAATCATGGTTCCCAAGACCTGGTGTCTTCAGCGAAGTTTGGAAGGGGGTTGTGGCTTCCTTGTGTAAGCAACATCAGACAATCATGTACAATTTAATTGCCAGACAGTTCCCATTTCCAGACCCCATCCTAAAGCTATCAAGAGCAATGACATTAGAATAACAAATACTCTTACTATTAAGAAGCTCTCAGAAAGTCTAGGAAAAATATGTTAACAAAGATCAAATACTAAATAATGGCAGGCAGATGCCTTGAGTTCACTACCACACACACAGAATACTCCTGGCATGGAATCCCTTGAGCATTGGAAAGTTGGTGGTACGTTGACTGAATTCAAACAAAGAGGTCCTCACACTTGTTTCGTTAGGATTTTGTGAAAGCACCAAAGGATCTGAAAATGAGTTATTAATCGGTGTGAGTGCTTACACTCAAAAATAAGATTTCTGAAATAATAACAGATCTGTGCTTACTGCTGTGATAGAAATAATAATGTAAGTTATCGCAACAAGGTAAGTGTAAAACTAGACATAAAAGAGGCAGAAGACACAGAAATGGTCATTTTAAAACTTACAAAAGTGACAAGTATAATTAAGAAAAGCAGAAGCATTAGTTGTTAATATTATAACTAAAATAGAATACAAGTAGATTATTTCGGGGATTAAAAATTACAGAGGCTTTACAATATAAATGCACTCTGAAATTCAGAATGAATGGATACAAATCTATCAAATTATAATCTATTACAGCTGGGCATTATTAAGCAATATTATTTTTTAATACTGTCCAAAGTAAAAGTGGTGACTAACACTTGAGGGCAGTCAGAACAAATTCAGATTCTGTAAGTTATTTCAGGATATGAAGTTCCATTTCTCACAACATTTCCAGATGCCCAGGTTAATGACACATTAAATTTCACTAATGATTCCCACAGCAAACACAAGCCTGTCACAGAAGGAAAGTAGAGTTCTGTTTCAGTCAGAAAACCTTGTGCAACCTTACAAGACAGAAAAGAGAATGAGAGAGAGAGAGAGAGAGAGAGAGAGAGAGAGAGAGAGAGAGAGAAATGTATCTATACATGTCGATGTTTCCTAAGGTTTATTAAAAGACTAATTTAGGACTAAGACTGGCTTCACGTTGTTATCTGAAGCCATGCGTATTAAATGGCACACCATCTGATCACTCTGTATGGGAAATGAAAATATCAGTAAAATTCCAAAACCCACTTTTAATGATGTAAAATTGTAGAGAATTCGAAGCTGAAGTGAATAATAACAAAATCTCCACAGCTGATACATTTATGGTGAAATTACTCTCTTTTGATAGTGATAAATCACAAAAACGATTATGAATAATAGCCATGATGTATTTTCCAGGTGTTAACTTTTATTGTGTGTATTGATTGTACATGGTACTCTTACATAAGGACATTTTAATGCAAGGACCTTGGACATAGAGAAGCCATTACATCAAGAATACAAACTACCCTCTCATTATTCCCTTTTTTTATTAATTTATAACAGTAATATGTGTACGATAACTCCAAAAGGATGGATGCTTTTTGTGAAGTAATTGGTAAAATCAGGGGGAAAATAACATTTCATAAAAGATCAAATGGAATTTTGACAAATGAAAAGAAAAATGTCTTAGAAATCAGAAGTTTTTACTGGGTCAACTTAACAGTAGTAGTGACTTTGATTCTCATTAAGCTTAAAGACAGAACCATAGAAATTGTCAAAATTGAAGCAGGGGTACAGAAAAAAATGGGAACATGTACCCCTTAAGACTAATATACACTTGACATTCTCAATAATTCACAAGACAAATTGAGTTTCTAACTTTTACCATTTTTCTTTCTTCTTGAGAATTCCATGCAACTGTGCAGTATGATCATAGCTGTGTTCTGCCTCCATCAACTCGCTCCCTCTTGCTTAACAGATGGGAGGATGGGGAGGGGAACAGCCAAAGAGAAGGGGAGGGGGAGGGGTTAGGGGGATGTTGGCCCAGAAACCAGGAAAGGGAATAACAATTGAAATGTAAATAAGAAATACCCAAGTTAATAAAGATGGAGGAAAAAAAAGAGATTCCTCTCTGAACTTTATGCAGCCCCACTTGGGGATGACGTTCTAAAAGCAGGCAGTGATGTCCAAGCAATGCTGTGCATATGTATGTGGTTATGGAGAGTCCATTCACTGAATCCTGAAAGCATACAGGTAGGCATATCCCTGAAAAGAACTGAATCTCAACCCCGACCACAAGCCTCGAGGTACATCACGGAAGAGGGTGAGAAAAGTGTATTAGCCCGAGAATAGGAAAGACAGCTGTGGAATGTGGTCCTCTAGGTATGACCCTGTGGTTACACTCAAGAACTCACAGCACACAGGGTTATCAACACAACATCAAGTCAGTCAATGTTATGAAATAGATGGGAGTTGATAATCTCTTCCTGTTTTATTGCATTAATTTGTAAAAACTTAGGAGGAAATGTGGTCTCTTTCTGTGGTGCTGAAGTCCATGTTGAAAAATATTGGAAGAAATAAAAGAAGAAAGGCAAGACTGGTACGATAGAAATTGAGCTTTGAAAGTGGCCTGCAGCCATGACCCACTGAAGTGAGAGTTGCCACTTTCCCAGTGGTCTTCTTTGGCTATACTTACTTGCTTCTTCTGCCTGCAGAATTCATACAGTGACTGGAGTTGGTTGATAGATGTAGAACTGTCTAGTGAGTCCTCAGAATATTCTGGATGGCATGCCAAATTGGGGGTTATTAACACAACCATACTCCTCTAATTCCTTGTGTTCCACAGGGATCCAAAAGGACATTCTCCAAAAAAGGTCTTTTCTTCTTACCCACACAGTGATGAATTGAGATCAAGACACACAGGCGACCCTTGAACCTTCACCCTTGAGCCTTTCCCGCTGCATTATTCACATTAAGCAAGAGTTGATATCACACCGTGTCTGCCTCTATGGGAGTGGATAATAATGTTGTTAATGTGGAAAGGAACAGTGTTCACACGAGTATGTGACTCAGGAAGGATGGAGAAGAGTAAAGCACTGGTTTAAGACTTTGCTCTCTGTAGATTTCAGGGTTTTCATGATCTTCCCAGCCTTCAGCTCTGTTGGAGTGTTAAGATGCCCTTACCAAAACCAGTTGAGGGGAGAGGAAAGAATTATTTGGGTTATGTTTCCAACTTAGTCGTTCACTGAAGGAAGTCTAGGAAGGAACCCAAGAAGGACCCTGAAGGCAGGTGGGCTAGCTTTTCCATGAGGCATTCTCTCCAACTGGGGAACTCTCATCAAGGAAGAAGAGCAGAAACCCTGGAGTTTGCTGCTTACCGTCTTCTGTGTGTTCATACCCAGATAGCCATCCTTAGCTGTTATGTTACCATAACACGTTTGTTTTTCCACTTATAAGAAAAAGTTTTGCTCTAACTTTCCTTCATATGAGGTCACTGAAGGGTGAAATGGCATATAAATTTCATGTTGGATTTTGTGAAGACACATGTCTGTTTTTCCTCTGGAATCGTCTGTGTGAGACTGCTTGATCTCATATACTGTATTTTTAAATTGTTGAATCCTACTATTTGTCAAATCTGTACTTCAAAATAATGAATTAAGGGCTATGGCAAATGCAAACATGTTGCATTTACTAATAGATATTTTAAAAATCCATTTCCAGAATTTGAAGAATTTGGAAGATCAGGAGATTATTTAAAATCCTCACAATTACTCTTCTTCTCTCATTTTTACCAAATGGAGAGCCAGTTTCCTCTTTCTCTGAAGATTTACTATTAAGTTTGCTTCTACATGGAAATTCATATAAGTATGTCATTTTATGCACAATACAGATTTCATGTTTTTGTGATTGTCAGTGCACAGAGGCTTGTGGTGTTTCCCAGGCAATCTTTAAAATTCTCTCAGAAATACCAATTTAGAGAGTGATGTCATAGGATGTTATCTACTCCTCCATCATGGGATTATCTAATAATTTTGATCTGAAAAAACAAAACACCTCTCTGTGCAGTGAAGAAGAATGTTCCTCATTCAGGCACTTCCCATTGAATTCTCAAATTGTATTAATGTGTGCATAGACTCACATGACTGGAAAAAGACAAACACAATACTACAAGGAATCTCAGTAACACATAGCCCAGATACCTGCTTCCTGTTATAAGCTTTATGGATTTTTTCTGAGTATTTTATGGAAAGTGTAACTTTCACATTCTCATTCCCTCCATGAATCTGCCTGCTACAACCCAGGACGTTAGTTTACTGGACTGTGGTAGTGGAGCAAATAGATAAATTAAGTGAAGAATACTCTCCAGCAAATAATGCTATCTTCTTTTATTGTCTGAGCACGCTAGTTCTAGTGTCTGAAAATTGGTGAGCATTTGGCATGGTTTGACCTATAAAGTACATATTGGTGACACTGTGGGGTGATGAGATGGTTGGACTGTTATAGTGTAGTGATGTTTATGGTGGTTAAATCATGAGAAGGAGGTAGGTAGGTGGTAGAGGATGTGGCTGTGATGCTGGGAATCTTGCGGTGAGTTATACCTAATGGTGGCAATGCTTGCTCAGAAGACTGTAAGACTGTTATTGTCAGTGAAGCAGTGGTTACTGCCAAGGCAGCAGTAGTACTGGTAGTTGTGATGGTGATGGGCTGATGGTAGACATAGAATGAGTAAGGAAAGATCTGGGTAGTTTATGAACATCACTCAACTATTGTGGGAGTATTGATAACTATTGCTGGCTGTGTGCTATGAGGAAATGTAGCTAAACTCTCATTGCATCATTACAGTGTCCGAGGGGAGAACAGGCTGCAAGTCTGAATATCTTATCAAGCAACTTAGGCTCTTACAAAGGCATTATAAACAGTGAACCTCCAAAGATACGTGAATGGCTCCTTGCATGGTATTTCATTCAGTGACAGTGTGGCAATTATAAAGGACACAGGGGAGTGAAATGGTGTTAAAGGTTATATCAACATGGACATAAAATACACATTCACTAGAGGGAATGGAGAAATGAAAACATTGAAAGGTGAATCAGTTCTTACTACGAAAGGTTAACATAACCAAACCACAGTCATTCATTATAGCCTATTGAGGAAGAATAAAGTGTCTGTTCATTCCTCAATGCCCTTTGGTGTCCGGTGACCAGAACTTGTCTTCAAACTTTGTAGCATATCACTCTATAGTTTGTAACCTAGGAATGTTTACTGTTGCTCTCAGCTTAGGATACTACTAAATCATATTTTAACTTTTCGTTTCCAAACCTTAGCTATGCACATAAAGTTTTCTCATGCCCTAAATTATCACAACCATGTAGAAGCCATAATAGTAAAATGAAGATTTCAAATACTATTAGCACTACAAACTTTACATTTTGTTCTTCAGTTTTATTCTTTCCCTGACTGACCATTATCCTCCAACATGAGCAAATCTCAGTTGAAATTGGGTCCTCATCACTGAGCTCCTAGAACCTCTGAGCTCTCCCTTCCAGTGGTACACCCTACTCCATATACCCTTTGACTGACACAATAGCATTGTACTGGGATGTCCTAGAAAGATGACATTGTTGACAAATACTTCTGTGATGGTTCCTTCTGAGCTCTGAGTTTGAAAGTAGAAGACATGTTAAACTATTTTATTTTTTAAAGTCCATGTTTGTGAGATGACTTAGTTAATGGTACTTTGTACCAAGCCCAATAATCTGATCTTAACCCCAGGATCCACACAGTGAAAGAGGGGATCCGATCCTCATGAGACCGAGTTTCTCTCTTCTGCCAGCGTGTGGACCAGAAAATACAATCTTACTGCTTCTGTTTCTTAAGTACTTGGATTATGAGTGTACCCGTCTACGCTGTGCAGTGGTGGAACTGAGGCAAAGGAAAACAGTCTGCCAAACGGGATGCATCCACAAACCACTTCGTTTAACTCTTAAAACTGACTTCCATTGGTTGAACTTCACTGGGGTCCTCAACGGAAGCATGGCCTCTGGAAAGCACACGGCATGCGCTCCAACGCTGAAGGTGGTTTCCTTACCCTTTCATTATTCATTCTTTATTGTTTCCTCGTGCCATTCTTTCCTCCACAAACTACATGTTTTGCATTCTTTTTCTTTATATAGTTGCAGCTATTTCATCTAATTCTCCCCCGGGCCATGTCTCTGCAGTGTTTGTGAAATGGAAAAACTGCAATCAAGAGTGAGAGTAGATACTTTAGCCGTCCTCTCCTACTTTAGGTGATAACACCTCTGTTGCAGTGGCTGCATCCCACCACAGATGAGTCAAGATTTTTTTGCACTTACAGAACTTACATATATGTATGTATGTGTATGCATATATATATATATATATATATATGTGTGTGTGTGTGTGTGTTTGTACTGGGAGTCTAGCACATATATAATTATAAATATATCTGATATATGATTGATATATGATATATAATATATGATTGATATTGATATCTGATTATTATATGATATATATGATATCTGGTGTGTGATGTATGATATATGGTGTAATATCTAATATGTACTGTGTACTGTATAATGTATAATGTGTAATGTGTAATATGTGTAATATATGTAATATATAAATTTTATATTACTATATGTAACTATATATAATTATATATTTTATGTGTATATGTATGTATATGCATGTGTGTGTGTGTATGTGAGTGTGATTTATTGGTCTAAGTGGGTAACACAATATAACAGTAATAGTAATATAAATGTGGTGATTTGAATAGGTATGGTCTCCATAGACTCATGTCTTTGAATGCTTGGACCTTATGGTGGCACCCTTTCAGGAGTTGTGACTTTTTGAAGTTAGTGTAGTCTTGTTGGAAGAAATATGTCACTGTGGGGATAGGCAGTGAAGTCTTCTATGCTAAAGCTACATCCAGTGTGGCACACAGTGTTTCCTTGCTGCACATGAATCAAGATGTAGAAATCTCAGCTCTCTCTTCAGCACCATGTTGGGCTGCATGCTATCATACTTCCCACCATGAAGATAATGTACTAAACCTCTAAAACTGTAAGCCATCCCCAATTAAGTGTTTTCCTCTATAAGAGTTGCCTTGGTCACGGTGCATCTTAACAGGAATAAAACTATAAGAAAATCAAGTAATATAAGCTCCTAACCCAAGTTTGCTATACCGGGCTGAATTCTGTAATGAACTCCAACAAAAAGTTAGCAATTAATTATCAGCTATAAAGTGAAGACTTCATTCTGGGGATCTAGCTGGAATATATAAACCAGAATCAGACCCAACTCTGTCACCCCACAGACAAAACTGCTGCTAGTCTGTAGATGTAGATAGCTCTCTGCTCATGTGAAAGCCCTTTAATTCTCTATCTCCTTTAAATATTAATCAGTCTTTATGTCCATTTCTTAACAGTTGACTACAATTAACATTTCTATTTCTATATTTGGTAGTTATAACAAGTATGTGCTGTGAAAAATCACTATTTACTAAATTATTATGAGGTTTGAAACTTTTTCTTTCAATTATGTCATTGCTAATGTAACAGGCTGTTGTCTGACTATACACACTGATCTGTGGTACACACAGCAGAATGTAATTACTAGGTTTTAGTATTTTCAAAGTCTTCAGTTTTATACACAGAAGGTGAGGTACTGTGCTTAGTGAGTTTAAAATTTTTCATCTTTTCAAGAGAGATTTAAACACTCAATTTCTTTTTTTGTCATCAACCAACATTTAACATTCACTGAATATTTAATTTGAAATAATCTCTTGGGCATTAATTCTAGAAGAATTTTAATCCAGCAACATGGCTGCTCTGATTACATCTAAAGACCTCCTAGGACTATGTGATCTGGTGAAAATGCAAACAAGTCAGACCCCTTTAATCCTCCTCAATAGAATCCTTTAGTATACAACTTTAGTCCCAAACCATGACATTAATTGATGGGCAGTCAAAGAGATGAATCAGAGAAATATTTGATAGATGGTCAGTGATAGGATACACCCAAGTCTCAGGAGAAAAGCTATTTAAGAGGAGGACTCCAGGGGAGGCAGTCAGTTCAGCTGAGTGGAGTTGAAGTCAACAATGTCAGGATTCTGGGCGGAGAGTGCAGTGTAATGGAGTTGAGTTCAGTCATGAGTTAATGAAGATCAGTTCACGTCAGCAGAGGCAGTTGAATCCAAAGAATAAGGAGCCAGAAGAACAGATTGCCAAGTTAGTTTGAGGCTCTGCAGAGCAATTCAGTGAGAAGCCAAAAGAAGCCAGACTGAATCAGTCAGCTTGGAAAGGAGTTTGAACTGGAACAGCTGAGTTGAACCAGCCAGCCAGAGTTCAGAAAGAACTGGAAAGGGTGAGTTTATTCAGCAATATGTCTCTGAGGTGAAAATTACATCTAGGGAATAAAATTTACCTTTACAATTTAGTTTATTTTTAAAACCCTATATTAATACTTTTATTGATTTATGTCCATATTGTAACCTAATTGGAAAAATAAATCAGCAACAGCAACAAGGATGCACCAATAACACATGAATCAGGAAGGAAGGTTGATTCCTGTCTACTACACTAAAGATGTACAGGAGTCATCACACAGTTTTAATGCTGCTTCCCCTGGGTGACAGTCAATTTTGGAACCAATGACCCATAAGCTGTACTTCATAGCTTTGGAGCTGCAGAGTAATATCAATGTATGCTCTGACATCTGACTGACTGAATTATATAGTTCTTATTGAAAATCTAACAATTAATTTATGTCTATCTGATAACCCATGAAATGGAGGAGCATAACAGAGAAAACAAATGGCTTTCTAGATGCAAAGGATACATGGAAACCTTACTGTGTAGTATTATTTAATTACTCTGAAATTCTAAAGATATGGCAAAATATGTGTATTTCTGGAATTCTTAGTTTTTAAGTCTGAGCAGGATTCCACAATCTAAATGTATAATTATAATCATTTTACATAAATTAGACTTATGGGTATACTTAATACATTTATGAACATGACATATGGTTTGTTCTCAGCAGCTAACATCCTCCAGAGCTAGGCTTGTTCTAGTGTCATTTGTGTTAATAGGTAACATTTTTGTGATTATTTTTTTAGTGTAATAATAAAAACTAAGTCATTCATTTTTCTTTAGGGAGCACCACTAATGCTGTTTTTATAATACTTGCAAAATCTTACTAGAAATCCTCCTTTTGAAACATGAATTGAAGAGATATTCCTGAGAGCATATTTAGAACTAAATAGGAAAAAAATGTTGAAGTCTGAAAATCAAAAACAACTACGTCTTTCTAATTATATGTACAAAAAATGCACATATTGAGTTCAAGTAAAAGTCTTTTGATTTATTAAGTCTTTATTGTATTAAGCTTTTGTTTCTGAGACACTGTTTGATAGGATCACAACTTGTGATGTGCTCTTGTTTGTGCTTCCAGCACCGTGTGATCCGACGGAGCAGGCATGGTGCTCATTGATTTATGGAGTTCCTTCATGTGACACACTTTCCTTCCTCAAGTCGAGATGACTCAGCTCTATAAAGTGAAAGCTGAAGTACCAACATCTATTCACTCTAATATTAGAATAATATACTAATGATTCAAAACTCACATGACATTTTAAAAGGGAAACATTGTATTTATTTCTTGCATCCAGGGTTAGTGAAATTGTTAATATTATTTTTTTAAATTATCTACATAAAGCTAATTAAAATGCTTAAGTATGAAAGACTAAAATATGTTTTCTTTTGGTTGGTTGTTTTTTTGTTTGTTTGTTTATTTGTTTGAGACAGGGTTTCTCTGTATATCCTTGGCTGTCCAACTACTTGCTCTGTAGACCAGGCTAGCCTTGAACAGATCAACCTGCCTCTGCCTTCCTTGTGCTGGGATAAAAGGCATGTACCACCACCACCCGGTTTCAAGATCATTTCAAAATGTTTTAAAATCTAATGAAAAAACTAATCAAAAGTAATGGAAAGGGGGAGAATGGGTAAAGGAGACAAGTAGGAGGCTGAGGCCATTCGTAGTTCTAACACATCTGCTGGAATATTGCTCTGCTCTGGTCTTTCAGACACCTTATCTGCCCATCTTCTTTAGTTCTCATGATGTTAAATGGTAATTTTGTTTTCTGTCTTCATGATTTTGCACTACTCACGAAATCTAGAAAAAACCTCCACACATACATATTTCCATTTTGTGAGCAAGATGATTAGAGCCCATCTTTGAATATATACTCTGCTTACATTCATGCAGTTGAGAAATGGAGAGCTGGTGTGAAGGTGCTTTGTGCTACTACTGTGAATGAACATTATGCATTACTCTCTTACCTAGAATTATGATGAAAGACCAAATGTGCGTTTAGATATGAATTAAAGATAGATTTATCCATTGTTTTCTCTTTTTTAATCAATTTTCAATATTTATATTCTTTATTCCTTAATATTTCCATATTTATATACCATGGGCCATAATCTCCTCACTCCTTACTTTCTATCCTTTATTCTTCCAAATACATCTTCCCACTAAATTAATGTCCATATATATCTGTGTGTCACTCTAACTCTGATTAGTAAGAAGTCTGAGTAAGAAGCTCTACTAGCTTTTCTATTTCTTGGAAAAGTGTTGAATGATAGAAAAATACAATGGTTTTTATAGTACATTAATTTTGAGCTTATCCATAAGTAACTTTACTGCTATTTATTTATTTATTTATTTATTTATTTATTTATTTATTGCTGTTTTTCTGTGTGATGTGTATGTGATTGTGTTTAAACCACATGCAAGTGTCTGGATGCAGGGGCCTGTGCATATACATGCAGAGTTCAGAGCAGGCTGCAGAGCATCTTCACTACCACTCTGTGACACACTGATTTTAAAGGAGGCCTTTCACCAAAAGCATGTGTTTTGGGGCTCAGCTGCCTGGCAATAGAACCTCAAGATTCTCCAATCTATTTACTTATAGATAGAGTTACAGGCCATGGCTATTTACCTATAGATAGAGTTACAGGCCATGACTGTTTTAAATTTGCTAAGTATCATAGTTTTCAGAAATTACTACAATGGTTATTGTAGTAAAATTTTAATCTCTAATAGGGGTTACTAGCTGCCTTTTGATCATTCAGTTCCCAGATAAAAGATATACAATTTTTATATTTGTAATAAGCCTTTAATGCACTAGGGTTGGGCAGATATCTAACCTCTATGCTTTTATGTCTGCTTTCTTAACAATAACCTCCAGTTGTAACTTGCTATGCTTCATATGGGTTGCTCTTAACTTCAATTGTCTAGCCCTCATGGCCATGTTTTCATAAATAACCTACCCTAAGGTGTCTATCCTCTCTCCTCCTTCTTCTCTCTCTCTTCATGGTCCTCAGACTCAAAGCCCTGGAACTCAAAGCTCACCCATCTCTCTTCTTCCCAATATAGTCAGGGATTACCTGGGAAGTACTTGTGTACCTGCAGATACTCTCATCCTTGGGGGGAGCCAGACCTTGGAAGCCAATATTTAGCATTACAATAGATAGGAAAAGACCAAACTTCAACAGACAGTATTTGAGATCTGGAAATAAATACAAAATGTGAAGTATGAGTTTTCAGACAGTAGATATTCATGATGCATTTGTTGAAAAATATTGGAATCAATGAAAATATTTTAAAATGATGCTTTGTACAATATGCATTGACTGAAAATATTTTAATTAGTGAAAATAATTTAAAACAATGTGTCTTGCTGTAATCATACCATCAAATAACACATTTTACAAACAGAAATGCATTAAAGTTATGATGTACTTTCCTTTCCTATTGCTGTCCTACCTTGCTGCTGTTGTGACGGCTTTTGCTGCTCACCAAATAATGTATGTGGAGTAGTTGACTGTCCATACTTAACTGCTACAGGACAAATTTTACACTGGGCACAAACATTTGTACTGAAAAATGGTAGATACGCACAACATCATTTGGCAAGTATTATTAGTGAATACAAATGAACTAAAAGAAGAAAACTGAATTTAACAAAATGTTACTACCTGCATTTCTATACCTAAAAACTAGTGGAATTTTGCTGTTTTCTAATATAAACACTGTAACACTTTTTAATTTTTATCTACTATTTTCCTGAGCTACTAATCTTGTGTCAGTAAAACGAGATCATGTGATGTGCTGAATTCTAGATCAATAAGATCTCAGGTAAAAATCTAGTAAATGTTACTTTGAGAGAAATTTGTATTTCATTACAGTTTCTTTGTAAGGCATTTTGGATATATACCAAATGGTTACTGTTACATTAACATGAAATCCTATGTTCTACATTTAAAATAAATTATAGCAATAGATCACTTTAATAGACAGTACTTTGATTATGTAAAGCCTTGGGTGTGGAACGAGTAAGCCACCCAAATTCAGACATTAGTAACACAGTGATGTATTCTTCTACCATCCATCATCTACTTGGCATACTCCATCAACTTACACAGCACTACGTCTACAGCTGTAAGGGTTCCACAGATTTATGTAACGTGTATTTCATCCTTAAGGTCACTGTGGTGAAGTCATCAAGATATGTCACTCTTAAGAGTAGATATAAAGGAGGACTATAGAGAATGGGTGAGCCATTTTGACAGATTTCTACACTAACTGTTCAAGTCCGGAATATTACTCATGCTGTTTTAACTGAGCATTAAGAATGTGTCTGTCTCCACAAACACAGCACCCTGTTGGGGGGAAAATAAATTTGGGCTTTGAAAAAGCATAGGGAATACGATAGGAAGCAGGACGACGGCGTGAACCTTGATATTTAATGTAAAACATCAATACCAGGGACATATTAGAACTCATACTTATCTCCTACACTAAAAAAGACTGGATGGCAGAACAATAAATGAGGTGTTCAGATAACATCCGGTCTATGGCCCACCAATCCTTTGTCCTTTCTTGTCATTTAGGTTGACTTTGTCATGCTGATGCTATTTTCCCTTCTTAAAACAAAAGAAACAAAACACTAATTAAAACGGTATAGGTAAACAGTGAGGATGAATACACTTGAAGCTGAATAGAAAACAGATTAAAAGCTTTATGTTAGCAGTGACTGGCCTGGCTGAAGTAAAGAACAGGGTAAAGTACTCGTTCCTTAGTCAGTTGTAGTATTAAAGCTCTGGAAACTGCATGTGTCGAAAGCAATATTTAAGCCTAGGCCGGTGAGCAGTAGAAGACAGTCAACCTGGAATATCTCTGAACACACAGATATTCACTTGGAACAGGCACTACACATAGAATACATTCCTCGGGACAAGTGAGCCTCCCGGCTGTTAACAGGACACATGATCCTCATCCAGAAAACATACAGCACTTACTATAAATCTGAAACATTCTAGGACATTCTGTTGAAACTATTATACTACCTTACACCTACAGTATTGAAAGAGGCAGAAATGGGTTATTATGAAGATCTGTATTATATATGACTAGATGAATGCTCACAAGGAGTTTCAAAAATAATGTATCATCTTAAAACTGGGGAGCTGACTCAGTAGTTAGGAGAGCTGTCTGCCCAATCATAAAAGCCACATCCTGTTTCCACCCATAATGAGTGTCTGACAAATGCCTGTAGCTCCAGCTTCAAGGGATCTGATGCCTGTGTCTAGCCTTCTTGTGCATCTGCATACATATGCATATACTCTCTCTCTCTCTTTTTCTCTCTCTGTCTCTCTCTCTCTCTCCCCCTCTTTCTGTCTCACACACACACAAATAAAATAAATCTTAAATACCATATACATGTACACACACACACACACACACACACACACACACACACACACACACATATATTTCTTTTGGTGCCACCATCTGTTCCTGTGTCACATCAAAACCAGGAGAGGAGTAAGTTTTACTCTTCCCTATTCGCTGGACCTTATTTAATTTCCACCAATTTTTGAATAGCATCCAATACAACTTGCTTCACTATCAATTTGCGTTACAATCTTCATTGTCAATATACGAAATTACTGAGCACCACAGAGCAATTCTCTTCTAATTTCTATCTCTGTCCTCCCAGCGGACTCGCCTATTTGTAACTTCTGTGTTTTCTTTTCCTTTCTTTACTTTTTTCCAATCAAAAGTACCATAAAAACAACTCATGTGCCATGTAGACTTACAGGACATTTTTAACTGAGGATAATGCGCATGCCATTCACTCACACTGTTTTATTCAAGGACAACTGTTCACTTTAGACAGCTTACTTGTACTCCGTTACATGGAGAAGCTAATATAAACAGTAATCAGGTGTGCATTCTTTAAGGGCTGTGCCTTTTGCAATATTGTTTCCAGTAGTATGCTCTTAAAAATAAAGCTGTGATGGGAAATCGTGTGACAGTGTTCCTGTAAATAATGGTTTCAATTGCATATTGGATATCCAAGAGTAGGCTCAGTGACTTACACAATAGATGCTCATTTAGTTAAAAATAAACCACAAAGATGATAGTGATTTTAATGTCATACACCTGTGACAAATCTCTTCAGTAGCATGTACAACTAAAATGTATTTTTTCAATGTGTATTAAAAGAACAAAGAATCCCTTTTACAAAAGCCTATATTAAAGAGACCATGCTGGTTAAAAAGACTAAAACAACAGCAGCCATCTATGCATTCTACGGAATTACAGCCCATGTTTATTTCAACATTGAGTCATGTAGTTGCATTCTTAAAATGTTTACGAAGTTTTGCTTCAAACAATATAATTCCTATTAAATTTGGACTTTTACTATCAGAAGTAAAATAGACAACATTGAACACTCATCTGCCTTTATACATCAATATATTTAAATTTTATATAGTTTTGTCTTGATTCTTTCCACTGTCTGAAAAAATTTCTGAATTTAGTGACGGAAAATATTTTTCTGGAATTTTTCTAAACGAATATCCATCTGCACCTAATAATGCCATTTATCATTGAAATGTTTGCCTCTCCTAATCTCCTCTACTTTATGTTTCAATTTCAATCAGCATTTGACTATGAATAATCCTTATTTCACTTTATTCTATTATCCATAAGCTATTTGATTATATTGATTTTTAGAGTACACAAGAGATACGAATAATATCTTTTAGAGTACATAAGATATATGAATATATATATATATGTATGCACACATCCATATATATGGATAGATAGATGATAGAAGATAGATAGATAGATAGATAGAGAGAGAGAGAGATAGATAGATAGAGAGATAGAGAGATAGAAATAGATAGAAAGGTAGGTAGGTATAGTGGGTTTGGTCTAGTATTACTTGTATCATAATGTTAATTTGGATCCCCAAAACTGCTTGCACCAGTGTCTGCACATAGCTTTTGGTAACCTTCCCCCAATTGATTATAATTGATAAATAAAGATACAGCCAGCCAATAGCTGGGCAGGGCAGACACAGGCAGTACTTTAGGATTCCCAGGCTTGGGAATGAGAAAAGAGGAAGAAGAAAAAGGAGATCAACCAGGCCAAGAGCATGTAAAGGAAAGGAAACATCCTATACCTGAGAACAATACAGGACAGAGAGGCATGACCCACCATGTGAAGGAGCTAGGAGAGCTCTGCCCTGAGCGTGACCCAGTGGGGCAGTCCTCTGGGTCCAGAGCAGCCTAGATATAATAAAGAGTTTGGTAAATAATAATTTAGGATTATTGGTGGGAGTGGGATTAACTGCATGGATGTTAAAAAGTGGTCCTGTAATTGATTTGTATAAGGCATATTAAAATTAAAGACTGTGTGTGAGTGAGTGAGTGTGTGTGTGTGTGTGTGTGTGTGTGTGTGTGTGTGTGTGTGTTTGCATGTGTGTTTCACTCTGGTCGGAACATAAACCATCGAGATGGGTAGCGAACCTGCCACTGGGATTAATTAATTAATTAATTCATTCATTCATTCATTCACCATGCAGGTAGGTAGATAGAACAGAAGACACATAGGGAAAGAGAGATTGACGGAAGTTGTATAACATGGACTTGAACCCACAAAGCCCATCTCCATTAGACCAGCTCCTAGAACAAGGCCACATCACCTAATCCTTTCCAAACAGTTCAACCAATCAGGGACTAACTTGATATACGTGAGATTGCCTGTTTCCATAATCTTATGCCTTTATGCAGATGTTTCTTTCTATTTGCTTCTTTCCAGTGAACAGTTTCCTTAGATGTCTTCTATAATTCAAAAGTAGTAGTAATCATTTCAAATTTTCTATCTATGAAAAGGCCTTTATTATAAGTTTGTTTTTAGAAGAAATGTTTAGGGCTTCTAGCTAACTCTTCTTTGTTTTGAAACCCTTCATGTACTGATGTGCTGTATTATGAGAATAAATCTGTTTTCTGTAATTACTTTTTGTGTTTTCTTTGTGTGTGTAAGTGTGTGTATGTGTGTATGTATTTATTTCAGAATTTTTGTTATATCGAAAATATATTTTCTCATGTAATAGCTCCTGATTATAGTTTTTCTTCCCTCTCTATATAGGAAGATGATATGTAGGTATTCATCTATATGATCTACACATGTAGTTATTTAGACAAAACCCAATACATTGGAATAGAAAAAACAAGCAAAAGAGTAAAAAAAAAAAAAACACCAGAAGCAGATACAGATTCAGAGACTCATTTATACGCCCATTTAAAAATCTCATAAAAGCACTAACCTGGAAGCCATAATATAGGTGCAAGAGACCTGTAAAGTAAAAACAAAAAATATGTATACATAAGTAAAATACAAATTAAAAATAATATAAAAATTTAAGAACAGCCCAACATTATGAGTAGTTGGTTCTACCAGTGAGACTGCCTTGGAGAAAACTGGATTTTTCATTTGTTACTGTCTATCAGTTGGAAATAGCTTCTGGATTATAAATGGTGCCATGTGTTTACTTCTTCTCTTAGCTCTAGGAACTTGCCTGGTGCAAACCACTAAAAACTATGTGCATGCTGCCTTTGTCTGTGAGTTCTAGTGAGCTTTATGTTTAGAGACCCTTCTTTTCTTGGTACCCTTCAGGCCTTCTGATTCTAAAAGTCTTCCACCTATATTTTTGTGAGTTTTCCTGAGACTTGAGTTGGAGTGTTTAATGAAGACATGGAGTTGAGTGTCTCAAGGTCTCTCGTCTACTGCATTTGGTTGGCAGCATGTCTCTGTAGTTGGTGACAAGACGTGCACTCTTGGGGCTCTGTCCCCCTCATTACTTTGGCCACGTCGTTTAGATTGCTCTCATATGTGTGTTTATCTGAAGAAGCTTCTGCTAGGTTAGGTGCTCATACTCTTCCTGAAATGCTCTTTAAAAATTATTCTGAAGGAGTTAACCCAGTCCCAGAAAGACAAATATGATCTGTAGTCATTTAAACATGGATATTAGATGCTAGCACACAGCAAACATACTATAATCCATAGAAGTACAGAATCTATGTATTGGTCAAGCAACTGTGGAGAACAGATTGATCTCCTGAGGAAGGGAACTTATTCTACTGTTGGATAGTTTTTGGAAGAATGGAGCAGGAGCTGGAAAGAGAGGATCAAGTGGGGAGGAGTAAGAGGGTATTAGAAAAGAAATATGGCGAGAGAAAACTAAAGTAAGGGCCATTAGATTTTTTAAATTATAATCAGTAATCTTAGGCACTTTTATGATAATGTGAGGTGATGCTTTTGGCTTTTTCTCTAAAATGATTCTCTTTTTTCTTGGGTGCATCAAAAGGATTGTTTTCATTCATTTTTTTTGACAATGAGATAGATTAATGTTATTCAATCTGTAGACTTATGTTTCTCAAGTTAGAACAAACAATTTTGCCAATTATTGTTCATTTTATATTTTCTGGCATCGTATTTGGCCCTTCGACTTTAACCTGTAGGTCAGTGACACTCTTTTTCATGTTTGTTTTCACTTCTGTTAAGTTCTCTGTTTCACATTTGTGCAAAACCCTTCTCTTTTCTTCTGAAGTGTATGATGTACTTAAACTCCCGTATGGTATATTCTTCAATGCACATATTGTACTTGACATATTGAGGGGTCGGATCTTACCTCACTATATATATATATATATATATATATATATATATATATATATATATATGTGTGTGTGTGTGTGTGTGTGTGTGTGTGTGTATGTGTGTGTGTATCTATATATATCTATCTCTCTCTCTCTCTCTCTCTCTCTCTCTCTATATATATATATATATATATATGGTGATTGGATACTATACCCATCTAGCAAGGTAATAATAGTCTGTCCATCACTAGATTATAATAGCAGGCATAAGATTCCTGCTGTGTTTAAAATCATACATCCAATCAGAGAGCAGTAGGTCACCCCAATAACAATCATGCCATTATTATACTCATGGACACATCTTGCCACATGGGTCATTACTATATTTTACAGAGTTCACAGCTGGATAAAACTGTTGGCCCAGCAGTTTGGATAGCACCTTCTTTACTATGAAAGATACCCACCAGGGAGAAAGCTTCCAGGAGAGTACCAACATGATTTTGTGAGTTTGGGTATCAAAGTGTATTGTGCGTTCAGAAGTATAACTGTACTGTCAGTTCCAGTGGGTAACCAAGAGAAGTACCAATAATTGTATGGGAATCTTTTGGACTGTTTTTGCCAGTCCAACAACTCTAGAAGACATATTCCACACCTAGTCCTGGCCTTTTTATTTCACAAACTTAAGTTTTAGACATATATTAATCCTTTATTGCCAAATAAAAATATTTCAAAGTTAATAATTCAAAAAAATATATAAATTTATTTTCTTCAAGTTTTTGTGGTAAGATGCCCAGGCATGCCTTGCTGTGCCTTCTTTTGGGTTCCTCTTACAAGGTTAAATGGATGTTGACATTATTAAATGCTCGCAATGTTGGGGCCCAATTTTCCGATTGGCTGTAAGTCACATAAAACCTGAAGAGACCTGTGCAGATTATATCTCTGCCCTCCTCAGTTCTCTCACTGGTTGGTAGATCACTGCTCTAAAGAGAGTGTGAGACCCACTCTTAGAAAGGATTAGAACCATTGCTTAAGGTTTTCACATTCATCTCCTTCACATTAAACACAAAACCAGACAACTTGAAACCTTTTAACTGAAAATGCTTCTCACCTTCACCATATAACAAGATCTAAAAACAGTTATGAACCCACTAACTTTGCAGCCCATGTGTGCACATAAAGCGTCAGGATCGCGAAGGGAGAATACCCTAAGTTAACCATCTTATATTTTCTTAACCTATTTCTTAGATCATTACTAATTCTTCTCCATGTTGAGGAAACCCTTTTACGAATACTCTATCCAAAGCTACTCTGAGATGTTCCTAATCTTACTCTTCAGAAGGACACCTTCTAGCCACGTGTGATCTACTGTGGCTATTATGTATGTTGGCTAATACCCTTTATTTTATGTGATTTTCTTTTAATTTATTAATATTAATGTGACTTATTAATGTTAACTGGAACTCTTCAGAGGACTTCCATAAGACCTCAGAGGTACCTTCTCTGTGCATTTCTGTCCAGGATGCTTATTGCAAACTTTCCCCCTTTTGCCTCTCCAGAAGTAATTTCCTTTCTACAAGTCATGGATAACCAAATATTAACTCCAGGGAGTGAGGGGGGTCCTGAGGACTAACCTTATGTTTGCCGTCTCTTACAGAGCACTGCTGCTATCTGGCTATCAATGTTTGGTTCTCCTTGATGTAGTCATCAGAATATTTATTGTATAGAGATAGAAAGATCCTTTTTAGTCCATCTTGACAAGAAGAAAACTAAACCTATGATACCACCTTTCTTTTTCCCAATTCACAATTATATCTCATTGCTTGCCCTCCACTTCAAAACTGCTTTGCTCCATCAGGGCTGGAAGGCATTTTCCTTATTTCCTAATATTCAGTCTATTGCTTACCAGTGACTTCTATTAACCCAGTTTCTGAATTGTCTCAAATATCTTCTGTCATGTCTTCCCATTGAACTCTATGGTTTCCTCAGAGTCTCTGGGATTCTATTGTCTTTGAATTATTAATGATGAATTAAAATGTTTTCCTTCTTTAATTCTATCCTCCACTGTTGATGTTCTGTGGTTTTACTTTACAAGTTTGTTGCTGATTCCTTATGGAAGTCTTTCTTGGTTTTAAAGGCTTTGCTTCCGTTTTAAATTTCTTTCTCTTCTAAAAATATTAAAAAGCTGATCAAACTCCATACACTTGTATTACTTATAGGTCACATGGTTATTCATCTTAAGTATGTAAAGCTTTTAAAGCCCATGTATAGAATATTCTTATGCAACATCTTGTTCCTGCTCCTCCATTTGAATGCACTCATAAATACCTAACTATATGCTTCACTCCTGCATACTGATAGCCATAATACAACATAAAGAGGCTCATTGCTTCAGATCAATTATGCTGACATCTGGAGGAGACTTGACAAGTGACCACATTCTTTTAAGTATTGGTGCTATTTTTAGATTACTTCCTAGCTGTTGTGAAAGAGTAGGGTCAAATGAGGACACAATGGCTTTATATTTCTACCAAACAGAATAGAAGAAAAACAAGGAAAGATGAAGCTCCCAGAAGGGTGAATTCTTTTGAATTAACTGCTTGCTAAGGCATGTCAGAGGCACTGCAGTTTGTATGCTAATGTACTCTTAAGAACCATCATGGCAGTAGCTATGTCAGATTTTTATTTAACAAATGATATATTCTTTATCAAGGAAAATACTCTTGTGGGCAGAGAGCAATTGTTATTGACACTGCCTAAATACATGTTTAATTTCGGGTACTTTCATCATGAGTTAGCTACAGAAAGAAACTATGGATGGGAGGAAGGGTTTGTAAAGTGACAGGAAGAAGGACACAAAAGGATGTTAGAAGGCATGCAACATTATACCAAAGTTAGGGACTTATTGTGAGCTCAAGGGCATCAGCAAGTGGGCAGAAGAGTGTGGGAGGCACGGAGCATTACGGGGAAAAAGATCAAAGTATGATGGTGTTCTCCAACGAAAATGTCACCATGGAACTTGTCACTGTATACATTAACCTCTGTCTACCCCATCTCTTACTATAACCTTGACGGTCTTAAGGAGGGAAAGACAGACTTAGTCCCATGTCTCTAACTTAATATTAATTACCCTTTAAAGCAAACAAAGGCTGCATGATTTTCTTTACTTCTACATTTCTCTCCCTAAATAAAACTGTGCAGTTCCACGTCAATTGTATGGCATTTAAAAATGCATGCAGAGGCAAGTTCCTAACCCTGAAAGCATGGAGGGTTGTGATAAAAGATATGATTCCTCAGGTCTGGTGTCCATGCTGCTTCTCCACCAGCACCAGAGACTAAAGGACTGTAGTTTGAGTCAGGCTAACTTGTCACCACATAACACCCCATTCATCAAGAAAGCACTTACCGAAAGGAAGGTGCATGTCTCCTTTTAATAATTAATTTAGACCTCTATGTGTATGTGTGCATGTGTGCATGACTGGGCACTCAAACATCATGGTGAGTACATGGAGGTCAGAGGCCAGCTTGAAAGTAGATTCTCCTGTCCTACACTGTAAGTCCTGGATAAAACTCACTTTACCTATGTTTATGGAAAATGCCTTTGCTCAGTTCTCTTCCAGCAGACGATTCAACTCACCCACAGACTATCATTGCCATTGCTGTTTTTCCAGATGTGGTACTGGAAAAGATAATCCAGAAGCTCAACCACAGACTAAGCATACCTACAGGTTACATTGCAATGAGAGTCCTTGTGACACATCTATTTATCTTCTCTAGTGCTAGAATCTGTTTGTGCAAAACAGTCAGGTGATTCTTATAGGTGAGAATGTTTAAAATAGCTGTTCTAAAATAGAGATATTCGGGTTTGTTTTTTTTTTAGTATGCAGAAAACGCCTTTCATTAAATGATACATCTTTTAGGAGCAGGTAATGTGAACTAATCGTCTCCTAGAGACAGAGCATAAATGTGATTAACCCTGGTACGATGCAAAACTCTTGAGTGTGGGGCTGGAAGGGATGGATCCTTGCAGAGGATGGAGATACATTTCCCAGTACATGCCTTTGAGCTAAGAAATGAAATATGAGGTAGAATTTAATAGACAGGGAAAAGTTGAAAAGAGGCATTCTAGGGACAATGGCTCAGAATGAACACAGGAAAATGTGAATGAGACATAAAGGACTCTGAAAAGTGACAGGTATATGGAGGGACTTAAGCTCAAGGGGGGGGTGAATGAGTTCTTGTGGCAGCCTCCTGTGACTTCAGTCTGGTACAAGATTATTCCTTAGTGGATACCTGAAGAGTAGAACTGAATAGTATCCTAAATATTTAACCATATGCCTGGTTTTGCTGTAGTTGGATGCCATTCTCACAAATGAGCATGGTAAGGCTCACAAGTTCAAGATCATTCTCACGGGCTTCACATCAGCCAGCACCCAACACTATTCTCTTTAAAACAAACAGAGTTGAAGAATTTCAGTTGCTTTATATTGATTTAGTTTCAAAACTAAAAGGCCTAGTTTACAAAAGTTTGATAGATTCTTTCTGTGTGCAAAGGGAGTCCATGTGTAGTTTGCACACACTGTTCTTGCATGGATTGTGAATCTGCTATTTTTTTTTAATTTCCTGAATTTCTAAAGTCCATGAAATTGAAGTTAATCAATCCCTCTCAATTTCACAGACATGAGAGCATTAACAGAGGTAGAGCAGATGGAGTAGTTGCTGTCCTCCTCTTCTGTCCTCAGGCCCATTCACCTCCTAACATCTGCAACTCTGTCATATATAACAACTGTGATTTTTGCATGTGTTCAAAACTTAAGGACTGCAAATGTCCTCAGTGTAACCCAAAGAAATTTGGGGGCAACCATGTGGGTAGTGATCAGAGGAGTAACTATAAAAGACCAACTTGGACAAGACTCCCCACACTCCATCAATCTACATACACATTGGATATGGGTACGTGAATCTGTTTCTGTCAAATACTGTATGGAACCTCTCAGAGCAGAGTTATGCTAGGCTCTTCTCTGCAAGCATAGTAGTATATCATTCATAGTGTCATTGGTTAGTTCTTGCCAATGGGATGGGTCTCAATTGGTTGGCCATTCCGTATATATTTGTCTCTGCATATCTTGTACACAAGACGAAGTTTGGGTAGAAGGCTGTGTTGAGTGTGTTGCTGAACTTACCCTACCACTGGGAGATCTGCTATGCCGTAGGAGGTGCTCACTTCAGGATTTCTATCCTCCACTGACAGGAGTCTCATCTAGAACTTCCCTAATAGATACTCTGAGGCCTCCCCTTGGTCCCAGGTCTCTGGCACTTCCTGGAGATAGCCTTCCTACTTCCCACTCTGAAGTGTTCTGTTCTCTCCTCCCTGTTTTCCCTACACGTGATCACCCCTCCTGCTCCCTACTCTAATCCCTCTCCCACCCAGTTCTCTTCCTCCATCTAACACCAATATTTACTTTACTTCCTTTTCTGAACCACTGAAGTGCCAGAAAAGGAGAAGGAAGACCAACAGAGTCAACTAACATGGATCCTTGAAAGCTCCCATGATACCAACCCAAAAGAACACGTGAGCTGGATAGAGGCCCCCACACATATGGAGCAGATGTACATCTTGATCTTCATGCATGTCCTTTAACAACTGGGACAGAGGATGTCCCTAAATCTGTTGCCTGACTGTGGACCCTGTTCCCCTAGCTGGGCCATCTTGACTTCAGTGGGAGAGGATGTGCCTACAGTGACTTGATGTGTGGTGTAGGGAAGTAGAGGGTGATGACAGCCCGAGAGATGCTTCCTCTTCTCAGAGGACTAGGAAGTGGACGAATGGCTGTCTGCATGAGGGGGTATTGGGAGAAGAGGGGGCGATGTTGGGTTATAAAATTAATTAATTAATAAATAAGTAGAATTTAAAAATATATCACAGAAGGCCAACTTGGAGTAATGTCTATCGAGACTAGAGAAAGACAGCTTCGGGAAAAGCAGCGTTGTTATCAAACAGCTGGAAAAATGCAACACTTCATCTTTATCAATAGTCTCCAGTAGGTACAGAACATTGTTCACACTTGGTCTTAAGCCCACAAAGCTCTTGTCAGTGCCAGTGAAGATGCTCAGAGAGTGAAAGCGCTTGCTGTCAAGTCTAATGACCTGAGTTTTAGCCACAGATCAACATGTTGTAAAGAGAGAAGCAAGTTCCTTATATTGTTCAATGACCTCCACATGTATACCTTGGTATGCACTCCTTTGTCCATTTGCACAAGTGCTCGCACGTGCGTGCATGTACACATACACACACACACACACACACACACAAATACACACACAGAAATTAATGTAATGAAAAGTTAAATGAAACCCATTAACCCATTTCAGATTTTTATCTCCAGAAATTTAAAAAAAAATGTGTGGGTAAAGCCCTATAAATTTGCATTACTTTATCATGTTTAGTAGAAAAAAAAATGCTTGTTTCCACACACATAACCATCAGGCAAGGGAGAACACTGTAGCTTTGATTTTATGCAGAGAATCATATTTCTTTGCCTCCCTGAAGACAGTTGAATGCAATGCCAGACCAAAGGATACTTTGGGACTTAGGAATAAGTGATCAAGATCCACTGACTTGCATTGCTTTGACTGACCTGTCAACAGATACTGTCCCACTGAAAGAGATCTAGAAAAGGAGAAAGGGTCAAGGTCTCATTTCCTGTCTCTGCTGTCAGTTGCTGATTTGCATGCTTCTTGGCATTGTGGGATAGTGCAGATGGCTCATCCAATCCACACAGAATTTTTCTTTGCCCAACGCTGGCTAATTTGTATTGTAGAAGACAGCTTGCCTGAGGGTTACCAGCAATTATAGCTGCCATTCTCCAACTTGAACACTCCTCAGAGTCAGAAGTGCAGCTATGCTATGGCTCCTGTCTAGGTGGCCTTGCTTTGTTGCCTAGAAGTGCCTCTTTTGGTCAAAGGATTATTTACACAAGTCAGCCGAGTGATAGAGCTCTCACCTAATGCACTTTTCAACTAACGGATGTTCTGCCCACTTTGTGGTGCTTTTCAGAAATCGTTCTTCCTGGCTGGCCATGTACGCCCTGAACTTTTGGATTTATTTCTTCCTTCCTCTCCACTGGCAGCCTCTAACCTTTCTCATACTCTCGGTTGGCAACATGTAACAGTCCACCAAGCAAAGGAAAGATGTAATTGAAGATTTGTGGCACAAGGTTTTTTCTTAATAAGCTAATGTCATCCCTCTTCACAGCAGTGACAATTAGGTTCAGGAGGAAGCCAGGGGTTCCCCTGAGTTCATGAGGCCTGAAAGCAGAAGCAGGACTAATTACAAGACAATTTCAACTTCCAAAGATACCAGCATGAGAGCAATGCGGAATACTGGTTAGATTAAGTTTGAAAGCCATCCAGGAGCATTCCCCAATCTCACTGCCTGCTAGCTCATGGTAAATTTGCTTCTCGTCATAGACCATATGGATAATTTTATAAGGCAGTCTCCAAGCTTTTAAATGAAATTATCCCATGTAGTTACTTACACAGAAGCAGTGATTGAATGTGAAGCTCTGGCTTTGAGTTGTACCGTTGATGTCTTCTGTGCTGTAATATTGTTCTCATGGTACGTGAGATGCTGTATCCACTTACTCTTCTTTATCTGCTTTCCAGTCTGAGCGGAAGGTAAGAGACAAGTTATGGAGAGGCAGACAACAAATGGAGCCTGGCAGGGCAACGTAAGACCACGAGGAGATATTAACCATCCTCATAGTAAGGACAGCTAAGTGCGGAATGCAAAAAAGACAGATGATAGCGTGCATGGAGAGGGTATGGGGAAAGGAACTTTGGGACATGGTTGATAGAAATGTTAGTCAGTGGAACTGATGCAAACACTGTTCTAGTTATAGGAGTAACAGAGGACACAGCAGCTGTAGAAACAGGATATTTTGAAGGAACATTCAACCCATCTGCTGAAAAGGCATCTGGATGTTTCTGCTAACTATGGCACTGCTCACAATGGTTATGAAATGCGAACAACCTAAGTGTCATCTCTTGATGGACTAAAAGCCCCAATACTTATACAGAGTGGAATGTTACTGAGCTATGCAGAGAACAAAATAATATCACCTGTGACACCTTGATGGAATCCACCTGTACATATCAGTTCAGTGGCGCAGAGTGGGGCCCATCACTATGTAAAGTGAAGTAAGTCAGGCACAGAAACATGTTATTTATATGCAGGCTCTAAAAAATGTCAATCACACAGAAATTAAGAGTAATCTGGAGGTTACCAGAGTGTAAGGGAGGTGAGTAGGAAGATGGATCTGAGTAAGTTTGACCAATAGACACTAAATAGCATATGTAAGACAATCTGCTATGGCTGCATGTGATAATTATATGCAATGTGTTTCAGAAGTATTCAAAATATTTCCCCATAGAAATATGTTTAACCCTGTTTAAACATAATGATCGTGTACACACATGAAAGAATCACTTGGCATACTTTGTTCATATGAGCAGTTGCAGAGACAGGGTCTTGCTATGTAGTCCAGGCTGTTGCCTTCAAATGAGGTAAGATCCTATTACAGTCCCTGGAATGATGAGATTATAGGCAGGAGCTGGCAACTTTGTGATGGCTTTGTAGCAGTTTATCATGGCAAATGAAATCTTGAAGATAGAGTAGGTGGTCTTAACATTTGCTGTAGATTTTTGTCAGAAGAGTCTATCAGTTGCCACAAACAAAAGTAGATTATGAGACTGATTGCATTCCTAGAATAAAAACAACTGCTGGGATTGTAGGAAGCCTATCAGGATAGACTTGTGGTAAGAATGGAGAAAGGGAAGTGCTATGGTTAAGGATAGTTGGGCACATCCTGAAAGAAGCCATGGTGACATAGACAAGACAGGATTTCACTGGTTTCCTGTACAAATGAATTTAGTTGAAATATAATTTGTGCAGTCATTCTTTAAATATATATTTGACCTGTTCTTTGATAGTTTCATACATGTATAAAGACTGTCTATCATAGCCACCTCAAGACCATTCCCATCTCTATCACCTTTCTTTCTCAGTCTCTTTTCCATATTCTTATCATTTTGTTTGTCTCTGTCATTGCACTCTTTGGTGGGTACATAACTGAAGTCAACACCTTCTCCTCCCCAGAGTCTATCAGTAGCTAACAGTTCATTAGTGACTATGAGCCTCTCCTCAATCTGTGATTAATAGCTGGCAGATTCATACTGCTGCAATCCTGTACAGGGATGCTGTCATTAGACAGCGCTTGCATACCCAGAAGACTGAAGCTCACAATACCATGGCACTGTCTTCAGCGGTTCCATCTTCCCACCTCCTCTTCTGTGTAACCCATGAGCCTCAGCTGAGGTGCTGTAAATGCCAAGCTTTGCAAAGAGAAGCTTCGCAGTTAAGGATCGAAGATGTTGTTGATATTAATATAGATATTCATTAGACTGTTTGGGGAAATGACAGTTTAAGCAGTAATAGTATTTATTCCCATGGCTTATAAACTCCTTAGTCATGGTTTTGACCATGTGTACATGGTCATGCATAAATCATGTGTTGTAAAAAGGACTTCAAATTAGTGAGAGCATGGTTGGTTACCCACATAGCCATACTATTACCATTCGTAATGGTTTGTGCCTCAAAAGCTGTGTATGAGCAAAACTGATGGATCTTAAATATAATAAATTAGGACCTAGTTTCTAAGTCAGCATTATTTTACAAATAAACAATACCAAGAAACTAAAGCAGAATACATATTTTAATATAGTAGCTATTACTGAGTAGCCTACATTTTATTACTTTGCCCTCATACTATGAGATATGCAGTTATGATGTGAAACTCTGCTTCGGAATCCATTTTTTATAGAACAAAATGGGACCTCTTAGAGTCGACACATTGAGCTGCTTTACAAGGCAAGGAGGAGATATTTATTACAGTCAACTAAACTCTGCATTTAGTTGGACCTTTCCTCCCTCCATATTTCACATTCTCTATGAAAGGGGAGTCGTACACAGTGGGGGAGAATTACACAGAGTAGTGACACTTCTGAGTTTCAGCTTTGCTGAGAACCCCTGCCTGTAAGACACTGAAAAACTAAAAGTGATTAAGGTAATACCAGAGCAAACCTGCACATATGTAGCAGATATGAAGCTTGGTCTTCATGTGGGTCCTCCAACAATGGATCAGGTCATTGGACCATTAGACCAGGAGCTAATCGTGTCTCTGTTGTCTGCCTGTGGATCCTTTTCCCATAAATGGGCTGCTTTGTCTGGCCTCGATAGAAGAGTAATCATGCAGTGGCTTGAGGTGCCAGGGTAGGTTGGTACCTGGGAGGAACCACCCCCTTTTCAGAAGTCGAGCAAAGGCGGGAGTGGAGGGAGGAGACCTGCATGGGGGGAACTGTGTGGGGAAGTAGACCTGAGAGTATCAGGGTCTGTGATTGGGATATTAAGTGAATAAATTAATTAATGGAAGAAAAACTATAGCCATCTGAAGTCCTAGCTGTTGTGTCATAAGCCTGTAATCTTGGCACTCAGGTGACTGACACAGGTGGATTAGGAGGTCAACAACAACAGGAATATACAATGAGACCTTGAATCAAAATGACAATATTAATGAAACATTCATAATGTACCGAGAGTATTAATACTGATAATAAACAATTTTCTTTTTAAGTTAGTTTATTGGTTTATTTAGTTAGCTTTGAGGCAGAGTATCATGCAACATAGGCTTGCCCTGAACTCCTAATTATTCATTTGCCTCCTCCTATTACTTGCTGGGTTACAGGCTGGATGCTATAATCATCATTATTTTTATCATTGTATATTTGATAATTTATAGAATAATATTTAACAATACATACTAAAAGTATTTTGAAAAGGAATAAAACCGTCCATGACATGGTGAGGACAGATTTTCTTTATAGAGAACTAGAATGTCCAGTGAGGCTGTTGTGAGACTCCTACCCTCTTCCTAGGTATGGCCACACCCTTGCCAATACCATTTCTCCAGGGAACATGTAGTTTCTTTTTTTTAAAGATTTATTTATTTATTATATATAAGTACACTGTAGCTGTCTTCAGATACACCAGAAGAGGGCATCAGATCTCTTTACAGATGGTTGTGAGCCACCATGTGGTTGCTGGGAATTGAACTCATGACCTCTGAAAGAGCAGTCGGGTGCTCTTAACCGCTGAGCCATCTCTCCAGCCCTAGTTTCTTTTTTTTTTTTTTTTGGAGCTGGGGACCAAACCCAGGGCCTTGCGCTTGCTAGCAAGCGCTCTAACGCTGAGCTAAATCCCCAACCCCTTGTAGTTTCATATTTGATGGGAAGTCTTATTATATTTGCCATAATATTTCAGAAGACATACAGACAAAGCACCACAAGATTATAAAAATAACCATCACACTAGTACTAAAGTGGAAGTTACTTATAATATTTGGGTTATTTTTGATGAATATGTCTGTATATATTTTAACACATATAAAACTGAAAACATGAGGCAAACACAGAAGTTATGAACTAGAAACACATCATAAAACACTTCAGTAGGAAAATGTTGCCAGCCACCAAGACATCACATTTCTATCTAGAGTCCCATTCCCACTGTAGCTTTCTACTACTCTATCTATAGATGGGAGCAACAAGATGTTCAGCGCAGGCACCTATAGTTTCACCTTCCACTACTTTCCTCGGATGCCCCTCATGATCAAGAGCTGGCAGGTGAGGACACAATGCACTTCACTATTACTGGGCCATATTAGACATTTTTACAACATATTATATTGCTTATACATAGAGATGCAACTCTGTGTGTTTTTCTTTGTATTTTCTTGTGAGTTGGGCGTGGCTCTTTTGAGACAAGGAAACAGTAGCATGGTGGGCTAATATTGCTATGACTACCTGCACAGTGGGCATACCGACAATCTGGTAGATGTTGGGGGCATGAAACTGGATAACTTTTCAGTTGCAGTTAAGAGCTCCATGAAGAGGCTCTGGTATGCATTCCTTTTTAAAAGTCTGAGGGAGCTAATATAAATGAAGAGTAGAAGCATCAGGGACGTATCCATTCGCTCGGAAAATAGCAATGCCAGGCAGATGGCAACACATCCTCCTTATACCTCTTTGTATCTATGGTGGCCATTAGAAGACACACCCTAAAGGCAGGTCTTCCCCTTCTCAGTAAATTCTGTCTGGAAAACCTCTTGCAGACTATTTCAGAGGTATGTCTTCTAAATAGCAATCATAGAATGTACCTTTCACTCAAGACATTTGATCACTTGTTTATCTATGCTTCTCCTTTACAATGTGTTCTTTGTAAAACGTGCTCTCTTTACAATGAGATGTCTACTGGCTTAAATCTTCCCAAGCTTCAAAATTCATCTTTGAGTTCTTTTTGGAAGACAAAATTTGGATTGAAAATTATTTTTTTATTCTATAATATTTTATTGGATTGATAACTATTTCTAAAAGTGTAACAGTTCATAATTAATCTAGTTAATGGTAGTATTTATTTTACAGAACTGGCTATAATCTAATTAGATAAGCAGGACAGGGATTGTCTGTAAAAACTCTAGTTAGAATAATTTTTACAAAGATGGGAAATGAACCAGTCTAAAAGACCTAAAAAGTTCTAGACATAATTTCTTCTTTGAAATGGGAAGCTTTATGGTCACATAATAAAATTGGTGCTCGGAAATAGTATATTAGTTTATGTAAATCATCTAATTTGTTGGGTAATACATTGTAAGTATTCACAAATGATAACTGAGTTAATTTATTAGTTTGCTGTATTGTATAATGACTATATATAAATATATATAATGAGTTGTTAGGGGATTGTAATTGTATTTATTAGTACTAAGGTTGACTGGATAGAGGTTATAATTCTGTAAGGTCATTTGGCTGTTTTCTTTTATAATCTTATTTTTAATATCAACGACAATAAAGTTTTTATAAAGGTTTTAAGTAAATTGCCTTGATGAGAACTTATTATTTTCTGTTTTATTTTGTAGATTATGTTATTATCTACTTTTAAAATCTTAATGCAGTTTAATGTTCTGTTTCCTTCTGAATTTCCTCAACTGCTTTTCTACCGAACACTGGGTCTGTCAGGATTAAAATATTCATTTTTGAAAAGATGCTTCAATTTCATTGTGTGAACTGGAAATCAATTACAATGGCGGCTGCAGTCTTTTCCTGGATGGTATTCATTCTCCTGTTCCCAAATAAGATGCATTAGAGAAGGGTAGGCCTCTGAACTTCATGGGGCAAAATAGGAAATGCTAAGGTGTCCTGGGGGAGGAACAGGGATGTTAATATTTCCTCTCTTCTGTTTTATTTTCCATTGTGAATTTCTTTGTATATTTTATTCTATGGAGTGACATTTTGGAAATCTTTGTCACCATATTTATTCTTATATCCTTTGGTTTGTTTTCAAAGTGAAAGTAGTGACCACAAACAATTATCATGTATTTCAATGCCAAGAAGCAAAATACATCAAATAATTTTGAAACATTATATTCATTTTTGAAAATTATTTTCTTGGTCTTCAAATGATCTTGCAGTAGATAATATTTAAGTCACCTGAGAACTGTGAATAGGTCACTGGAATGATAGTTTTGTATGTGAACAAGAATAAGGATGCTTGAACTTTATAATGTCATGAATGAACGAAGCACATACACATTCTGTGCATTGATTAACCATAGTCAAACAATAATAAAAAATATGATCAAGAAATTCGAAAAGTAAAAACAAGAATTTCTATACCTTTATTGACATATGCTTGCATACACAAAGACTCTGGAACACATGTGTGTGTGCGCACAACTTACGGAACAAGAAATAACGATAAAAATTCATAAACACCTATATATAAAATCATCATATTCAATATTTTAAAATGAACATTTGATGTTATTATAGTCAGTACTAACATGAACATAGCATGCTGAAGATAATTACTTTGTAACACATTTAAATTCTTTTTATAATCTCTTCTGAAATTATAATGATTATGCTTTGCATTTCTTTCCAAAATGTAAGTCTATTGTTTAGAAAATTTAAAAAGCAATCACAAAACCATTATATATGAGAAAGTGAGCACAGGCATGAAATAAAACAATCAAGGCAATAAAAATAAAAGTTCCACTATGAACTAGCCCATTACTGGATTACAGGAAATCATGGCAGAAATGTGGTGGTGTACCTGCATATGCCCACGGGAAAATTAACTGGAAAGAAAATGGAAGTAAAAGGAATCTTCCAATTTAAATTAAATTTAAAGGCCCTTTATTGTTGTATTTTTTATTTCAAAACAGTTCTAATTTGAACAGAGTAATCTCCTGGGGGCATCTTGTCCCCTGTACTGTAAAGAGCAGTGTGTGTGTGTGTGTCTGTGTTTGTGTGTGTGTGTGTGTGTGTGTGTGTGTGTTGTGTGTGTGTGCGTGCATGCGTGTGTTTGTTAGTAACAGACATAGTAACAAAGATGGAAAAATGGAGAATTTTAATACCTATTAACAACAGAGTTTACATCACTTTAAATAATTTGTAAAATAATCAAACCATACACATCTTTCCACAATTTTTAACATGAAGAATTGTTGAATTTTGCAAATGTTTTTTCAACATCTAATGAAATGATCATGTGGGTTTTTTTTGAGTTTGTTTATGTAGTGGATTACATTGATGGATTTCCATATATTGAACAATTCCTCCATCTCTGAGATGAAGCCTATTTGGTCATGATGGATTATTGTTTTGATGTGTTCTTGGATTCGGTTTGCAAGAATTTTATTGAGTATTTTTGCATCAATATTCATAAGGGAAATTGGTCTGAAGTTCTCTTTTTTAGTTAGGTCTTTGTGTGGTTTTCATATCAGTGTAAGTGTGGCTTCATAGAACGAATTGGGTAGTGTTCCTTTTGTTTCTATTTTGTGGAATAGTTTGAAGAGTATTGGTATTAGGTCTTCTTTGAAGGTCTGATAAAATTCTGCACTAAACCCTGGGTTTTTTTGTTGTTGTTGTTGTTGGGAGACTTTTATTGACTCCTTCTTTATCTTTAGGGGTTATTGGGACTGTTTAGATGGTTTATTGATCCTGATTTAACTTTGGCACCTGGTATCTGATTAGAAAATTGTCTATTTCATTCAGCTTTTCCAGCTTTGTTGAGTATAGGCTTTTGTAGTAAAATCTGATGTTTTTGAGTTTCCTCAGTTTCTGTTGTTATGTCTCCCTGTTCATTTGTGATTTTGTTAATTTGGATACTGTCTCTGTGCCCTCTGGTTAGTCTGGCCAAGGGTGTATTTGTCTTATTGATTTTCTCAAAGAACCAACTCCTGGTTTTGTTGACTCTTTGCATAGTTCTTTTTTATTTCTACTAGTTGATTTCAGTCCCGAGTTTGATTGTTTCCTGCCATCTACTCCTCTTGGGTGTATTTGCTTCTTTTTGTTCTAGAGCTTTCAGCTGTGCTGTCAAGCTGCTAGTGTATGCTCTCTCCAGTTTCTTTTTGGAGGCACTCAGAGCTATGAGTTTTCCTCTTAGCACTGCTTTCATTGTGTCCACAAGTGTTGGTATGTTATGCCTTCATTTTCATTAAATTCTAAAACGTCTTTAAATTCTTTCTTTATTTCTTCCTTGACCAGGTTATCATTGAGTAGAGCATTGTTCAACTTCCGTGTGTATGTGGGCTTTCTGTTGTTTACTGAAGACCAGCCTTCGACCATGGTGATCTGCTAGGATATGGGTTTATTTCAACTTTCTTATATCTGTTGAGGCCTGTCAAAGAGTGGATGCTTCAGTCCTACTTTTAAGAGGGAACAAAATAATCAGGGAAGTAGAAGGTGGGAAGGACTTGGGAGGAAGCGGGGAGAGGAGGGAAAAAGAGGGCGGAATCAGGTATGGGAGGAGATGGAGAAGATGTTCAGAGGATCAGGAAACTGAACAAAGGTGTGTAGCAATGAGGGATGGGAAACTGGTGGCAGAAACCAGATAGTCCCAGATGCCAGGAAAGCAAGAGCCTCTCGGGACCCCACAGGAATGACATTAGGTCAAATACCCCACAAAGGGGAGGGAAAACCTCTCAAGACCATATTCAAAGGTTAGGCATGGACCCCTGGTTGAGGGATGGGGCTGCCTACCCATCTCCAAAGTTTTAAGCTAGGATTGTTCCCATCTAAGGAAATACAGGGACAAAGAGAGAAACTGAAGGAAAGGCCATGCGAGACCACCCCACCTGCAGACACCAAACTCAGACAGTATTGCTGATGCCAAGAAGTGCTTGCTGACAGGAGCCTGATACAGCTGTCTTCTGATAGGCTCTGCCAGATCCTGACCAATACAGATGCAGATGCTCAAAGCCATTGGAGGAGTTAGGGGAAGGACTGAAGAAGCTGAAGGGGTCTTATCTGGCACAAATGGGAGGGGAGGTCCTTTGGGCCTACGAAAGCTTGATGCCCCAGTGTAGAGGAATTCTAGGGCAGTGAGGATGGAGTGGGTGGGTAGAGGAGAACCCTCTTAGAAGTAGGCTAAGGGGGGACGGGAAACAAAGTTTGCAGAGGAGAAACCAGAAAAGGAGTAACATTTGAAATGTCAATATATAAAATATGCAATTAAAAAAGAAATTGACCAATAAGGAAGAAGAAGGATTTAGAGGATGATTTGTAGAAGAATGTCTCTTTGAAGGAGCAGAAAGAGTAATGGAATCGCATAGGAACACCTTAGTGGCCATCTGTCAGGAATGTTTGTCAAAAGAGGTGGCTGATGTGATATTATATCATTTTTAAAACAATAGATGGAAGCAAAGACAATCATGTTAAACAAAATAATCAAATTTATAAACACAAATATGTCTTCTCTGATATGTGAAATCTAGATTTATTATAAATTGTCTGTGTATGACATAAATACACTGAATCCCATGAAGAGAGGATGTGAATTAGTGAGTCAAGAGAGGGAACAACAGACAAAATGGCAACAAACCCTTAAAATATCACACTTTAAGTCATACAAAGACACTCATCTGAGATAAGTTTGTGTGCCTGTATGTACCTGTGTGGTATGTGTGTCTCTCTGTGTGTATAAGCATTTACATATGTCTTTGTGTGTCTCTGAAAGCTGTGTATTTGTGTGAACATGAATGAGTATGTATGTGTATATGCATGTGTATATGTGTGCATGTGACTTTATGTGCATGGAAGTGTGTATATGCATTTGTGTGTTTGTATGTGCACATATGTGGGCATGCTTTTGTGTGACATGTAAGCAATAAAGCACTGCTGGTTGGGAGGAAATAAACCAGTAAGTGCAGGGACAAGATTTGTGGGAAAAAATAGATGGGTTGAATTTGATCAATGTAAAATGGTTCACATATATTAAAGAATAAGTAGGAAACCTAGCCCTTTGTGTTCTAAATTTAAGATAATAAAAAAAGAAACATCTGACAGCTAAATTTAATGTCCATATGAATACTCACAATGCTTCAGTGCAATCTTGTGCACTTCAATTTTGTAGTTTATTTTGTAGTCAATTTTGTAGTTGGAAAACTACAAATGGCTGGAAAACATGAGCCCTTTGTGTCAAGGACAAAGGCTTTCATTCTCTGACTCTGCTACTGCACTCACCCAGGCAACACCCTGACTCCTGTTCAAGTGTCAGTTCACATTATCTTGTGATCAGCAGAGTACTGTCTGCACATACACTGAAGGTGGAGAATATCCACGAAACTAGAAACCCTTTCTAGAGGTCTGATGTTCCTTAGTCTGCAGTGCAAGGCGAATGTGCTTTCAGGCAGGCAGAGGCATTTCCAGATTGGAATCAGTGAATAACTGCTTTCAGGATTGAATAAACACCTTTACCTTTCTATAGCATTTGCCTAAACTATAACTGTTAAAAGATAAAGTCAATGAACGTTAGAGCTTCCTGGCTCTGGCTTGTGATCCTAATATTCTGGAAGCTGATGCAGTTCTTGCAATCATCAGGCTAGCCTGGGATAAAATCTTAAGTCAAGCTGAGCTTGCATAAACCAATAGTATCCTATCACAGATTGCAAGGTAAATAGATGGCTGGGAGTTTTCCTCACACCAGAGTGTTTGTTTGATAAGCCCAGTCTCAGTCTCCAGTTACAATTAAACATTTTATAGGAGGGTAAACAAAAACAGAATGAGAAATAAAATCAAGTCATGCTGAGCATATCCTGTAAAACTTCTGTTCACATGACATAGGGAAGAATGCAAAGCCACCTAATGTGGTGGTTTGATTAGAAATGGCCCCCATAGACTCATGTTTGAATGCTTGGCCAATAGGGAGGGGCACTATAAGGAGGTGTGACCTTTGTGGAGTAGGTGTGGCCTTGTTGAAAGACTTCTTTCAAAGTGTGTCACTGTGAGGTAGGCTTTGAAGTTTCCTATGTTCAAGGAACCACCCAGAGTGGCACAGTTACCTTCTACTGCCTGCAGATATGTAGAACTCTTGGCACCTCCGGCACCATGTCTGCCTGGACTCTGCCATGCTTTCTGCCATGATGGTAACGCATTGAATCTCTGAAAGTGTAAGCCAGTCCCAATTAAATGTTTTTCTTCATAAGGATTCCCTGTGTCATGATGTCTTTTCACAGCAATAAAACCCTAATTAAGGCACATATTCATGTACTTTCCAAGTAAGGCTGAAGTGTGCAAGTTGTAATAGAAAATTATAAAGACTTTAGAAGATGCTATTGTAGGGGGGAGAGAGAGAGAGAGAGAGAGAGAGAGAGAGAGAGAGAGAGAGAGAGAAGAGAGAAGAGGTAAACACAGACATGTTTGTTGCATCTTTCTTTAAATCTATAATTACAAAAAGTTAATGTTTATTATATTTAACCACATTTAATGCCCCTGCCAAAAGATTTTAAATTAAAAATCAATTAAGTCAATATTTTTAGCAAGTCCTTTCTTATAAGTGAAAACACACCACAGTTCAGTATAAAACTGTAAGAAACATTGCTTAGTAGTGGTCGAAACAAATGTGACACTTCTAATTTGACACCATAGATGTCTCTTTGTCATTATGCCAACTGAACATGAAGGCTGTTGTGAAAATGGCATGAAGTTGGTCCATGGCTCTGTACACTGTTGTGCCCCACACCCTAAGTCACCACTACCCACAACTCTCAGTTCTATAGGTGTCAAATATAGCATCATTAATCTCTAGACACTTGCATACCACCCTTGAAAGATATAAGGATGGGATCCAATTAGGGTTTAATTTTGCTTCTGGCTGTGTCCTGTGATAAGTCATCCAATTAGTGGCATGGAGATGATCGGTCCATGGAAATAGAGGCTTGCACATCCACATGATTTCCCAATGATTCACATCCAATGTTTAATTAAATTGCATTGGCAACCAAATCTCCAAAATTGACTGCAATAGGCTGCCTCTTTAAAGAACTAGTCCATCAGCAACAATAAAACAAGATGGCTGCAGGATGAGGAGAGGCCCCGTGTGAAAGAACCACTGAGGGGTGAAGGTCTCATGGTTGGGCTAGAGTTCTGGAGGAGACATAGCCTACAAATACATAGGAAAGAGTCAAAGCTGTCACAAGGAATAACACTGTAGTCTAGAATCTCAGAAAAAATAGATGAGCTAAGGCTTTCGAACATTCTTGGAACTTGAAATGGGTGGTTGGGAAGAAGCTGGATCAAATGAAGAAGAAAGGATGAAAATGAGTGTCTACTGTCATGGGAATTCCACTCTGACATAAGGCTGAAGTGTACATGAAGGAGGCAGACAGAGTGCTGCAACATTGACTCAGTTCATCCTCTAGAGAAATGATTGTGGGCTTTGGTGATAAATAGGTAGGACTGAAGGGAGTGCCCTCTGCCATTACTTGTGTGCTGACATTAACTTTCCCATTGCTTTGTGTTTAAGGAATAGCCTCTGCTTTATCTTCCTCCATTCCTCTGGGTCTGCTCCATTCCTTTGTTCATTTATTTTGTTCTGAGAAAACTGTATTAGCCTAGGCTAATCTGGAATGCACAGTCCTCTTGCTTCTATTAGCAGTTGCTATGCATGAAGACATGAAGCACCATACTTGACTGCGCTTATTTGTGATATGACAACAATGTTATAAATAATGTATATGCATATACTTAATATGTACACACACAGACACACACACACAGGTAGATAAATGAGTAGATAGTTTTGTAGACAGACAAATAGATGGGCAGATAAATAGACAGGCACACACTGATGGATGAGTGTGTGGGCCTATGGTCATTTTGTGGTCTTGAAGAAATACAATTTAGCTGCAGCAAAATAAAGAGACCTTTGAAATATCCTGATGTGAGAGGGCCATAAAACCTACTAAAGAAATAGCCCTGCATCTCTTAGCTCTTAGAGACTGTGGACATATCTTTCTCTGATGTTCCTCTTGCTTCCTGCCAGTCAGCATGCTTTAGTGCAAAGGAGGGTTCTGAGACTTTCCTCCTTATTGACCTCATTTTCTAGCAGTTTTTCTTGAATTATTTTCCTCCTAAGAACAGGGTACTTCAAAAACGCAATTGTTGTCTCAAAATTGCAACCCCAGGGCTTGAAAAATTATCATCTTAGAGCAGGTATGAGTCGTTTGTAGAAATGGAAAGTGTAGCTTACTGCAGAGAGTAATGTTGTGTTTTAAATCTCCCAAGGTTTTTATCCTGTCAATTTTCCTTTCACTTTTCTGTATATTGAACCTTCTTCAAATACAGAATTCTTCCTACAATACTAAAAATGTTAAAGCCATATTACTTTAAAGCTGTTGCTTCTTGTTATGGTTTGTATATGCTTGGCCCAGGGTGTGGCAAGATACAAGGTGTGGCTCTGTTGGAGGAGGTGTGGCCTTGGAGTAGCTGTGCAACTGTTGGTGGTGGAGCTTTAAGACCTTCGTCCTAGCTGCCTGGAAGTCAGTATTCTGCTAGCAGCCTTCAGATGAAGATGTATAACTCTCAGCTCCTGCATTGTGCCTGCCTAGACACTGCCATGCTCCCACCTTGGTCATAATAATGGACTGAAACTCTGAACCTGTAAGCCAGCCCCAGTTAAATGATTTGCCGTGGTCATGGTGTCTGTTCTCAGCAGTAAAACCCTAAGACACTTCTATTTACTAATTCATTCATTTATTCATTCATTCATCCATCTATCCATTCATCCACCCATTCATTCATTCATTTATTCATCCATTTTTTCATTCATCCATCCAAATAACAATGGAAAACTCCCTCATAGAACTTCATTTTTTAGCAAGGACAGAGAGTTAAGAAATAAGTAGACAATAAATAAAATAACTGAAAAAAAACACCAGGGCACATTGAGGATGGGATACCTAAGCTAGTTGTGAAGATTGATTTTTGTTGTTCTTTCTTTCTTTTTTTCTTTCTATTTTTGTTGTTGATTTGAGACAGGGTTCCACAGAGTGCAGTCTTGACTGGTCGGGAATTCACTATATTGATCATGATGGCCTCTAAGGAAAGGAGAAGCACCTGTCTCTGCCTCCTGAGTACTGAATGTATACATTGTATACATTGTATAGGTTTTAAGGAGGAACCTCAAGTCTTGGGGGAGTGAGAGGAGCAAAGGTGAGAGGTGGAGAGGTGTGGTATGCCCTGGAGTTATCTGCATTTTGATGCTAATTCCACTGCCCCAAGGATGGCTGCCTAGTCAAGTACTCAGGACTCAGGTGACTTCACCAGAACCTTCTCTCCATTGAATTTGTAAAAATACAGGCGAGGGGTAAGTACAGGATAGAAGGAGAACTGTCATTGGATGAGAAGGAAGGATGGGCAGGACAGAAGTTTGAAGGAAGAGGAGGAGACTGGGATGGAAAGGAGGAAGAGACAGGAGGGAGAGGGAGAGAAGCTGTGGCAGGACAATATGGCGGGTGACGTTAAGATTTTGCCCTGTGTATTTACAGGTTGTTTTTAATGTTTTTAAGGAATGGATGGTACTGGGCTTTGTATGTTTAGGTGAACAATTATATCTTATCAATTGGGCCAAAGGTTATTTGTGTTGTGTAGATTTAAGTGTAATGAAGTGTGGGGCAGCTGGTCTGGGCCACCATGGAGTTGGAATGTGTGTTTCTGGCATGGAAACCTGCCTTGTGAGCTAGATAGGTAGAGAGATTGCTGCCAGGCTCAGACAGAGGCCATCGGCAGTGTGATATGGGATGGAGCAAAGCAGGTGAGAGACTTGGCTGACTGAGAATTAGGATATCCAGCAGATATCATGGGGCACTGTGGTGCTGCGTCTAGTGCAGGTAAAAACACAACGCTAAATATTTTTTATATTTTTACAACAACAGAGAGGCTCTGAAAAGTGGCACTCCATAGCCAGGATTCGTCCTTTCTTTCAGCTGTATTCATTTCATAATGTACTTATTATATCCTTAGAGTATGCTATAGTGTTTTAAAATATGGGTGTTTTGTGTTGGGAAGACAGATTCTCTTCTACTCTCTATCAATGGCTGAAATTTTCTAAATGTTTTTCATCTTATATATATATATATACATATATATATACACACATACACACACACACAGTATTAAATATAATGCAAGCAGTTGTTAAATTCTAAAGGTATCCATAACAGAGTGGTTCAGATATGTTAAAGACAATTAAAATCAGTAAGTAAATAAGCCCTCAAACAAAGAAATGTGAATACATTTACTTTTTTTTTAAATAAATGCAGGTAAGTTTCAAATGCCATAACCTATTAAACAATTTTCTGTTTTATGGGGATGCCAAGGTGGGAAAGGTTTTGAGTGAAAACCCTTGTTGCAGGCTAAGTTAGGGGGAAAGCAAAATAGAGAATGACATTTTACTTGTGGGTTGAGGTAGGAAAGTCTGAACGTCAGCCTGATTGCAGAGTGCCTGCTCTAACTGGTAAGAGTCCTGCCTCTGCCCCTTTCTTGCCTTAAGAAAGCCACTTCCTGCACGTTCCTTTGTTATCCGGCTGCCTGCTGGTGTAATAGTGTTGATGGACTCCATTCAGTGCACTGCCCAACACCACACAGGCAGCCAGGGTCTGCTTCCCTGGGTCTTTCTTAGTCTTTCATGTGGTGGAGTATGATAGGAAGGAAGTGTGTCATTGGGGTGGGCTTTGAGGTTTCAGTAGCTCACATCAGGCTGAGTGTCTTTTTCTCTCTCTGCCTGTGGATTAGGATCTATCTCTCAGCTACTGTTCCACGTCCATGCTTGCCACTGTTCCCTGCCATGATAGTGATGGACTAACCCTCTGAAACTATAAGCTAGCCCCAATTAAATACTTCCCTTTGTAAGAGTTCCCTTGGTCATGGTGTCTCTTCACAGCAGCAGAACAGAGACTAAGACAATAAGACAGACCGACTCTTAGATTGTCATGCTCATGTATCCGGATTCTGATGTACCACCCAGGTCTACCTCAGAAGCCTTACATGCAGACAGGAGTTGACACTCTGATAGCAGTGATTGATCTCAGTGTCAGACTTGGCCCATATCCCTCGTCTCTCCTTTGTGATATACTACATGGCAAAACTGTTTTTTCGTGTTTGGTTAATGCCGTTTAACAGTAACATGGAAAGTTCTTCTCTGTCTTCTACCTCTCTATATAACTGCTATTCAAAACCTGGCTTAGGGGAAAAGGTCTTATCTCCCTGGAATCTCTTTTCCAACATGACATGAGACATCCCATAGATGTGGTTCATATTGATCATCACGTTTTAATTTCTTCATCAGTATCTGAATTTGGTACAAGATATTACCATTTATCAGCCCATAATCACACATCTCTTAGATCATATCTTTGACAGAAAACATGGGTTTAGTGCACGCTGAAGATCAAATAAATACTGATTGAATAAACAGATGGATGAGTAAGGGGCATTTAAAGTATGGATTATCTCTACCTGGAAGAACCTAGAAGTTTTATGTTTAGATGCTGTTTCCCATGCATGACCTAGAGTTCCTATATGTTCATATTAAGCCGAGATATGTTATATGCTCTGGAAGGCAAATATTTTTAAACAAATTTTATATTTTACCAGATAGAGAAAGAATGCTGAATTACTTCAAAACTGTGATTTCCATAAAGCCTTCCTAGTAAGGGCATGGAATCACTGGTCAGCAGGGAAGCACTAACACAGGTCAGGGAGTGTGGCACCCCATGGGCATTCCTAGAATGAAATTTCTTCTTTAGCTTTCACCTGATTTGACAATGCTTTTGTCAACCAGGTTCCATGTATAGATGCTTCAGTTTTGAATTTATGTATTTTATATCAAAATGAAACAAATTATTTTAAAAATTACTGTAAAAATACAAGTAGAAGGGTGTTAAAAACATTGTGGCTTGGAGAGTGTCCATTTGGCACTTAAACAGGAAAATAATTTGTAGGTGCTATGGTGGTAATTCATACGCAGTGACTCAGCCCCATCCTGGAAGGAAAGGTAATTGAATTGCCTCTATCCATTCGGTAACTCACTCAGGATTCAAGGATTCATTATAACTATCAAAGTTTTATTACTTCCTTAGAGTCTAGGGTGGGTTTTTATTTGAAGGTAGTGGGTGATATACAGTTCACTTGTATAATACGACAACCATAGTCAGAAAATATGGAGCCTTGCTACGGCACCTTTATATTTAGATTATAGCTTGCCTTGTCTACCTGTTCCATTAAATAGGGAGGAAGAAAAAAAGTGAGAAAAGAAAAAGAAAGCCCTGAATTTGACTGTGATTTTCACCCATGGACCGCATATTCATAATTTAGGATGAGCCACATTCACTAATAAATTCTGTGTGTGTGTGTATGTGTGTGTGTGTGTGTGTGTGTGTGTGTGCGTGTGCGCGCGCACGTGTGCATGTATAATTTTCTAGAATATATTTATATTTTCTCATATCTATTAGTAAAAACCTTTGGTAGTAGTCATAGAACAAATGGTGTCTAGTTTATAACAACAACAATAAGTACAGGGAACCACCATCTTCACAATCAATTGACAAAAAGATTTTGTTTAATTTCATCATATTTAAAATTGCAATTAGGTATGGAAATGATTCATGTACTCATGTAAAATGGAAAGGTTTCAATGTACTCCCTTTAGCCACTTTCTTCCATTCCTAATCTGTTAACAAATTTTGTTTGCAAATTAAAAGTGTTAGAAAGGATGGAAGGAAGGGGTGGAAGGAGGGAGGGAGGCAGGGAGAGAACGGGGGCAGAGGAAGGATAGAGGTTGAGTAGGAGAGGAGGCAAAAGAATGAAATGAAGGAGGGAGAGAGGGAAGACGGGGAAAGACAGAGGGGGGAAGATGTTGAGAAGGAGAGGGGAGGAAAGAAGGGGAAGAGGGAAGGAGGGAATTCTGAGTTTGTTTGTCTACATTTTTCAAATACAACTTAAAACATAGACCCTTCATCTCTCCAAGGGAATCTAAACAATTTGCCTTTGCTAGCTACTGATGGATATCACAGAATTTGAATTCTCTCTCATCAATGTGCTTGTTTTAACTTTCAAATGCATCGTAAAATATCTATAAACATGAACCATTTCATTTATCTTTAGCTCTTTCAGTTACACTGATATATATATATATATATATAAATCATATATACACATATATATATATAAATTTTATCCCCACTTATTTTACATAAACTAAAATCTACTTATTGATTACAGATACTGGTTTTGGAAGTGTTTCTATAACTGCATAGTTACCCTTACAGCATAATTTCAGTTTTTGAGAAGTGAGGGCACATACACAGTTAACTCCATAATCCAGCTAATCTACCCAACCAGTAAGAACCTCTCATCGTTCTACATTTTTAGATTCCCATGTTCACACATCCATATAAGCATGATCAATATGTCAAATTCTCTATCTTTTACAGGCATAGTGATTTAAGGCTTGCCAATATTAAAGAATACCCAGGATTTTCTTTTTAAACCACCAAGTAACAGTCCATTACTGGGCCATGCCACAGTTGTCCATCTGTCCTGTGTCAGTTGATATTCTGATTGTTTCAGTGGTTGTGCTTGTGTAAGGCAACACATGAACCAGTTGTTTGTTCCTACCTGTCCTCAATTCTACCAAGTATAATTTGAGAGGCAAAACTTTCTGGAACTTTGTGTACTAAACACAACTCAGACTCACGGTTCTTCATTTTTTTTTAAACACTGGCATTATATTTGTGTCCATACATATATGCAATTCTGCTGTAATGGTTACACTTACTGTTTCTGAGCTACCGTTTTCATCAGATAAGAAAACGCTGCACAGGTTGCCTCTTCTTTGTGTATTTACTCATGTAGTATCCTTTGCCATTATCCTGCCCATCTCCTTGTGAATAAGCTTTTCAGTCTGGTCTTTTTGAATCCTTTTGTCACCGGTCACACACACCCTGCCAACAATAAGTGTTCCTGGTTTCTTGTTTCTGGAGTAAGTTTGATTTGGTTCTTTTCCTTTCAGTTGGAAGGGAAGCCTCCTTAATGGGTAGTCTTTCAATTGGATGACTAGGGACAATGGCAGCCACCAATTGCAGCCTCCGCAAACAGTAGTCTCTAAGAGAGGTAAACGTAGCTTGTTTCCTTCTTCCTCCTTCCATCCACATTACCTCCTCAAACCCTTCCTACCCCAACTCCTACTCCTCTCATCCTCCCTAACCAGAGCTCTCCCACGATGCCCTGCTCCCAAACCCTGTCCCTGCACCCCTCTGCATGCAGACCTGCCTGCTCAGATCCTCTTAAACATTCTCACAGACCTTTTCCTCCCAGTTAACACTTTGCATATTGATCTTCTTCGGGACTATGCCCAGGGTACACAGACATACATCCTCCAGTGCTGCACATCCTTTTACCCAGTCATGTAGACAAACGAGGCTTCATTTATCCATTTCTTGAGTTTCAACCATGCAACATTTTCTTGTTTCTGTTGTTTTTTTTCACTTTATCAAAGGAAACGTCACACCATCTTATAGAACTCACATTAGATTCTCTTTGTTGAGCTATGGAAATCCCATGTGACTTGGGCTTGCCACTCTTGTCATGGAGGTGCTTGATTCTTTGTCATCTGTTGCCAGAGAAAGACATAGGCTTTGCAAAAGCAGGGGCTCATTGATTTGCTTCTGAAGGTACGCATGTGTACCATCAATCCAGAGTGTCTGCTGAGAGCAGAGATGCGCTCGTCTTTTAGCAAGCTTGGCAGGAGCTGAGGTAGAGAAGGGAAGGGTGATCAGTGAGCCGTGACTGTGAGCTCAAGCATTTGTCCATGCTCTTTCTGGTATGTAACTGTTTATTCTCTTTCTTAAAGGTTGATTTATGAAGTCTGACAGGATAGTCTGTAAACTCAACCCAGAGCTACTTGGAGAACAAGAGAAGATGATATATTAAGTCGCAGTGGCCCAATTGTTTTGAGATATTAAGTCCCAGGCTGAAGCAGGACAAATGAAAACTCATTAGAAGTGAATATTGATGTCCTTCATATCTGAAAATGGGATTTTGAACAACTGCCAGGAATGTCTCTGTAGGCCCCCAAAGCCTGGCTCACCTATGCGTGAGTGGTCAGTGTCACTGTGACGGGTACCCACTGGCTCTATTCTTGTACTTTATTTTCTGATAAATCCACAACCTCCTCTCAAAACACCGGTTTAAACTTAGCATAAACTGTCAACGAGTCACACACGGAAGTAATCTACATTGTTTAATTTTGTGCATGACCAGTTATGCTCACAACGTAATTACCTGAGGAGAATGCTTCTTTAAGCTAATTTATGAAAGGTTAGTGGTAAAGATTTCCATATATACTACAAAACTGTGATTTTCTTTCTTTTTAAAGTATGAAAACCATTTGTTGCTTTCCCATTCACTTGCACCTGATGCAGACGGAGTGGAGTCCCTGAAAGAGAAGACTGTATTTTTTCATAATTTGAATAAAATTATTTTTATCTTCTAAACTCTTATCTCATTTGAAGAAACTTTAACCACATTTACTACTATACCCAGAATGTATTTCTCTGGCTTCTTGGAAGCTCCGAACAAAGGTGGTCTTCAGCCTTGAGTGACAGCAGCCATGGTATCAAAGCCCAAACACAGTCTTTCCTGCTTTGGATTTTTGCTTATAACTTTAATGCCCCTTCCCTCACCTCTTCATTCCACCATGTGTTCAATTCTCACGGAATCCCAAGAAATGTCTTCCATTTCCAAATATTTATGTATCATGCAGTTACTTATAAAATTTAAGAAACTTAGGCCTGACTATTACACATATCAGTAACTCCACAGGGGAAAGTCCGAGCCTTCATTTCTACAAGATTTAGCTTGTAGGGTGGTGCTACATAAATTCTCCATATTGCGTGGGTTATCCCAGTGTAGCTGTCTAGTTCCACTTTAGTCTGTAAGGAAATGGGGGAGCCCTGGGCATTTATTGCATTCTGAGCATTAACTTAGATAAACTCCCCGTGAAACATAAACCAACATCTTCAACTTACCTAAAATGCAAGTCAAATTTCCTTAAAGGAAATAGAATTTTTTGTCTCACTTTCTATGACATACTTATATTTATTACATTTAATCATTCCCTGGGTATTATGAAAGTAGCTGTCATTAATGTAAGAACTCTCTACCTTTTTACCTTCATGCTAAACATCTGTAGCACTTGACACCCTTTAATATTCGCAACCAGTGGAAGGAACTAATTTATATCCCTTTGTTGTTTTGCTTGTTGTCAACTGAGAATAGCATGAAATTATGAGGCTGATATTAATAGGAATGGCTTAGTATCCTGTGACTCCATTCTGTTCTAGACTGTGCACACCCCCTTGGTAGCTGAGTTTTTACACTAACACATATGTGTACAAACACCCATCTTCAAACAAAGTGCCTAGCAAACTCAAAAACTTCTGGTTCCAACCCTATCAGGTGACATGTATCCTCATCTGCCACAGTAATGACATTGATGGTTTCTACTTTTTTATACTTTTCCATATTTTGGAATATGAAGACTGGAAGCCCATCCAGCCAAACCAGACTGACTGACATGGATGCATGAACAGACTAAATGGAATTCTCTAGTGACCTCTGCAGAAAGAATCCACATCCAAAACCTCTCCCCTTTGCATAATTAGGAATGCATATCATTGAGAAGAGATATGTGCCATCGAATAAATGATTTTATTTAACAAAATCTACCAATCAAAACTACCCAAATTGTGTCCCTCAACATCAAGCCCCTCCTTCTCTTAAATGCCTGATTAGAGAACCCAGACACCATTGATGACTTTCCCTCATGGCCAGTTGTTAACATTGTAAGTGTATATCTTTTTTAACATTTAAAATCCTTTTCTCAAAAACAAAGTCATCTTGCTCCCTTCCCAAATCTGTGTGAATCCTTATTTTCAATTATTTGGATACCCTAATCCAAGAATTTGAAAACACATCCCAAGACATTGCCTAACAGTAACAATCACTCTTGCTAGGTCAGATTTATATGGCTAGGAATTTCTAAGGTTGTGACTTTAGTACAAGATAAAATGACAGTGAAATATATGGCGTTCTCATTCTCTGTTTTAGACACAGAAGGTGCTTTCAGCTGATGGATTAAATGTAAAAACATGGAAAAGGCATTGACCTTCAGATGCTATAAGCATATTTTCAGAGGGTGTTAGGAAAATGGCTGATGAAAGTAACAGATTTCTTCCCATTGTGCACCATAAGTATGGTCCAGAGTGAGTGGACAGACGCACACAAAATCAATTTGATATAGTGATTTTATAGTTAATATGGTACCTGAGCTCCACAAATTTCCTTTAATGATTGGAGTCCCTGATTTTTTGTTCCCTGACAGCTTTTTCTCACATTACATCTTGCTAGCTTCTCTCTACCAAGCAGCTGAAGTGCTGTGGGAAGACATTTTTTTCCAAGAAGACGTCAAAGGGCCCTTTATAAACAGCATTAGTTCCATGACTCCAGTGCTCTGATTTTAACTATCAGCATCGAATGAACCTGCTGTTCATACCATTAGAGGGTTGGGTATGAGACAGCTAATGTAAACCAAGGTACCACACCACAAGAAAACCGAGTTTGTCTTTTAAGCCTTGGGTCTCTCAAGGAGGATGAGGTGGTTCTGCAGAGTTAAACCATGATGGTATAATAACCTTAAACTAACTCCTCTTCTAACTTTTTGTGTGGCTTTGAAACTAACCACTAAACTGATATAAACTTTGTTTTCTTCTCTGTAACAGAAAAATAATTGTAATTAAACAGGAATGGATGAGGTATTACTTGCAAGGATTAAAAATTACGTCCCGGCAATTTCAAAGTCTATATTAAATAATGTTTTGTTCCATTCTGTCTTTCTGATGAGATGCCATGTGTAGAAAGATTAGATGATCATCTCAAGACAAGCAGCTTGCAACTGTGAACAGGAGTAAGAACCTAAAGCTTTAGCACACGATGCCCATCCTGGCTTTTGATGTAGCCAGTGGTGTCTTCCACTGGTAAAGGGGTTGCTCAGTTTTACTCATGATGCCTTCCATATACATTGATTCTTGGCGGACAATGGAAAGTTGCTTTGTTTATCAAGGAATGAAGAATACTTCATGTAGAACACACCCCTTGAACACAGCATTATGATGGTCATTGAATATGTTTGTCTAACACAGAGCAAAACATCTCTGTCAGAGGACAGTAGCAGTCTTGTAAAATGTTTGGCTGAAACTTTATGCCATTACTGTACATTCCCATTTATGATCTTACAACATGTCTCTCATTCTGGATGAAGATGAAGATGATGATGACGATGATGACAACGACGACGACGACAATGATGATGATGATGATGATGACGACGACAACAATGACAAAGAGGACAAATGATGATGTATAGGTAAAAAGTAGTTTTATTTTATGTTGGAAAATAAATGGCCTGATTCTATCAAATATTCTTCGAAAAAAATCAGTAAATTTACAGGAGTACTTAAGAATATTTTCACTTTAAACAGTATAGACTATGTAACTCATCAAAGCAAGGCAAGTTATTACAATGTATAATCTAGTGTATCAGTCAAAATAATAGTCTGAGTACTAGGGTTTAGAACAAGTGCATTTTTTATACATATGTATGCATAGCATGCATGTGTACATGCACAGGTATTGATGAGAGGATTCACTTGTCGATGAGCACCTACCTATGCAAGAGGCTCCTGGGTGGAGACTTGGGGATGATAGGAAGTCACTTTCTTATATCCACACCCTTTAAATTGAGACAGGGTCTCCCCTTGAAAGACATTCACGAGTCCCCTATCTTCTCGTCACATGTCATAGTATTATAGACATGCCACACTTCAACCACCTCACTTCTTTTATATGTGTGCAAGGCATCAAAACTGCAGATTCTTTACCCATGCAGCAAATAATACACTCCCAAGTCATCTTCCCTTAACCTCAAGTATGATTTTTCGGGGGCTTATTTGAATTCAAATTGTGCTCTAAGTATCTCTGTTTATACCCATGAACAAGATATACTCGGTCTTTAGCAGAGAAATGTCTTTTTGTGATAAAGCTTGGTAAATTCAAACACTAATAATCCATCTATACATGGTGCTGAGGATGAGTAGAGGCTGAGTGCTCAGCCCTACACAAGGAATCTGTGATTCCTCCTCCATTGCTCATGGCATGTGGAGAAAGAGGGAAGAGAAGGAGCACAGGAGACAGAGAAAGGGAGAAAAGCTTCTGAATGCCAGTTTCTAAGCGTGGCACCACTCCTGAAACCATGAATTTACAAACCACAAACAGCTGAGCTTACATGCACTGGGGCCTATGGAAGACTAGACCTGTCTGGAATAGAGAGAGAGCATGATAGCTAATATCATGTAAAGGTTTTATACAGGACCCAGGTTGGGTTTTCAGCACCTACTGCAAGTGGATCACAGCTATAACTCTAGCTTCAGGGAGATCCAATGTCTCTAGCTTCAGCACTTGCCCAGGTATACATAATCCAAAATTGACAATAGAAGTTTTGAATTTTTTTATTAAAGCTGTGGCTAGATTCTGGGGGATGTCATCCTTTTATCTTCGTACCCACTGCTGATTCCATCAGACCCTATGAGGCCGTTCCAGTCCTGTTGACCACACAGATGGACTTAAGTAAACCTACATAGATATGGAGATGAGATTTGTAGGAAGTGGGGGTGGAGCAGATGGGTAAAAGGAAAGCTGACAGGTTGGGAGTGACAGTGTTTAGGATATTACTCTATATTTTTCAAAGAACAAATTTAAGTTTGAAAAATGAGAATGCTTTCCTATGGGGTTGCTATCCCCTTCAGCTCCTTCAATCCTTCCCCTAACTCTTCCACAGGGGTCCCAGGCCTCAGTCTCTGGTAGGCTGTTAAGTATCTGCTCCTGTCCCAGTCAGCTGCTGGTAGAGCCTCTCAGAGAATAGACAGGCTGTCTGCAAGCTCCTGTCTGCAAACACATTTTGGCAGCAGCAATAGTGTTGAAGTTGGCTGTCTGTGGTATGGATCCCAAGTTGGGCCAGTCACTGGATGGCCTTTCCTTCAGTCTCTGTTCCATTTTTGTCCCTGTATTTCTTTTAGATAGGAATATTTCTGGGTCAAAAAATTTGAAGGTGGGGTGGTGATCCCTCCACTGGAGGCCCTGTCTCTCTACTGGAGATGTTCTCTTCAGTTTCCTCCTCCCCACTGTTAGTCAGGTCATTCCCATTGAGTCCTGGGAGCTAACACCATAGGAAGACCAACAGTAACAACTGACCTGAACCCCTGGAAGCTCCCAGAGACTAAACCACTAACCAAAGAAAATACATGGGCTGGTCCATGGCTCCCAGCACATATGTGACAAAAGACTTAAGAGGATGTGCCTATCCAGCTCCATATGTATCAGAGGATGGCCTTGTTGAACACCAATGGAAGGAGAAGCCCTTGGTCCTGCCAAGGTTGGACCCCCCAGTGTAAGGGAATGTGGAGGGGGGTGGTAGTGGATATAGAAGAAGGGGTGGGGGCTTATTTCTGGGTGGAAAGGGAGTAACATTTGAAATATAAATAAAAAAATACAATAAAAGAAAAAAAAAGAATACCAACGGTACCAGTCAGCAAAAAGAGGCAAAATAAAAAAAAATAAAATAAAATAAAAAGAGGATGTGCCTAATTCTGTAGAGGTTTAAGCTGGGGGTTGAAGGGATGGGGAGCCATTCTCCCAGAGGCAAAAGGAAGGGGGAGGGGTGAAGTGCTCTTGTAGGGGCACCAGAAAGTGGGGATAAGGAGGGAGGGCAACATTTGGAAGGTAAATAAATAAAGCAATTTTTTTCCAAAGTGAGAATGTTCCATATCTTAATATTTCTTAAAATAAAAAACAAACACTAAAGGACCTTATTTTGCAGCCATGTTTACAAGAATGGAGAAAGTAGGAGAAACAAAGAGTAACATGTGGCGAGACAGTGTGCAGGGCACAGCCACAGACTTAAGATCCAGGGAGCTTAGCAGGCTCCCCTTTGTCCTCTTGTGCTAAGCTAAGCCAGCATCTCATTAGACCCAGACCTCACATGCACTTGAGTCCTGACACATGTCCTGACACCTGTCATAGGCAGCACACACACTTTCATTGAATTCCAGTTGCTGGACTCTAACTTCCCCTGAGAGCAGCAGTGTGGACAGGACCAGGCGTCTACTGCTGATGGTGCTTTAGAATGTTGGTTATTTTCATAAGCAAAGGGGACTTTTACTGGGACCAAAATATATGCATGTCCAGGGTTCAAACAGGTGCTTCTCACATGATCTAAATCTAGGAATTTCTTATTCCTTGCATTTTTGATTGATTATGTGATATTTTGGTCATGAAAATATACTAACCTTATCTGATCTTTTTAGCCAAATGGAGGGCCAGAGTTCAGTGGTTTAGATATTTACCAATCAAACACAGGATCACAGAATTTCTGGAATATTTTTTCCTTATCTCATCCTTGTTGGGAAAAAGTGACAGTTAAAATCAATCAATCTCTTCTCTCTCTCTCTCTCTCTCTCTCTCTCTCTCTCTATCTCTCTCTCTCTCTCTCTCTCTCTGGTGTGTGTGTGTGTGTGTGTGTGTGTGTGTGTTGTATGTTTTCTAGACTTAAGGATGTAATAAAAGAATGATTTTTTGTAATAATAAAATTTTGAACTTGAAGATAGATAGGTATTGAAAATTTTGAGTTGAAGTTGAAGAGTCCACGATGAAGCAAAGTTTTAGACATGTGCTGTCTTTGTGCCTCTTTGCTGCTGTAAAGAGAATGCAGGGTCCTGGAATATCATGGAGAACACTTTTTCATGTTTCCCAACCTTGTTTAAGGAATACTCTCAGAACAATGTGAAGATGTTAGATTTATTCCCTGAAAAAAAAAAAGAATGGGTAAAATTGAAAAAAATGAAAGAAGATAAATAAACGGTAGTTGGCTGAGATCCAAAAGGGTAAAATCCTCCAGTATCATGGCCTGACAGAGCAGAAGAAATGGATAAGGAATGGGAATCACTACATCCCCAAATGGTGTTAGAGAAGGCACCATCCTACCAAGACCCATCTTACAAGTGACTGAACTAGGCAAGCCAAGTGCAGTGTGTCCAAGCTCCAATGTGAGAAGTGTTAGCCTGTGATGGAGATGAAGCCTGAGTGAGTCTACTGTGGCAACATCTCTTCCTCTTTCCCTTGAATCAATCACATCTGTGAGTGAAAAAAGCAGTCTCAAAGATTTTTATTTGTATTCATGTGTATGTGTGAGAACCTTAGTGTGTGCATAAGCACTTTGTGCATGTGGCGGCCTGAACGTGCCAGACGAGGAAGGAACTGGTGTCCTGAAACCTGACCTGCCAGTCACTGTGAATTGGATGTGGGCTCTGGGAACCAAACCTGGATCTCAGCAAGTACAGCAAATGCTCTGAGCCACTGAATCTTTCCCATTGCCCCCAGAGTCACCTTTACAAATGCCTCAAAGAGAGATTTGGAAAGAAGTCTGTCAGGGAAGCCTATTAAAATTCCCATCTCTGTAGGAAAATGCTCTTTTGCTGTAGGCACATAGTGAGCTTTCACAGCCACCTGATTAGCACCCAGCAGGGCTGCAGGAAAACCACTAGGATCTTTGTGACAGCCACTATGCATCTGAAAGGTAGGGTGATTCTCTTTACCTCCCTTGAGTTACAAACACCTCCCTGTTTCCTAAGACTTTCACAAAGGACTGGGCAGAGATTATAATTCTGGAAAATACTGACCAGATCAGCCACCCTGACATAATATGGTCCCTTTACAGAATTTGGTTTCTTCTAGCATAAGTAAACAATCTGAAAATAAGTTTGTGACCAGTGCTCAGTTTTGTTTCTCTAATAACCACTTGACTACCCTCTAGACAATAATTCCAGTGTCTACAGGGTGTAAAACATACAAAAATGGGTCATACTTTACAGGTCATAAAGTCTAACAAGAGGATAGACACAGTTGCAGCCGAGAGCCCTGTGTGCAATGAAAATGGAGAACACCGGATCTTATGTACATAAAAAGAAATCACAATCAGACAGCCTTCGCCCTAGTTACAGTTGCCATCATGAAAATCCCAGCACAACACATAGCTATAGCATCAGGGACAGGTGAAATTTAGCTGGGCCTTTAGAAAAATAGTATAGGTGTTGCTTGAAAGCAGCAAAATAGTTCTGGGTGAACAGCTATTGTCTTAAATCATGAGCAGGAAGGTGTCACAGATAACAGACATTTCCCTATGTGTACTCATAGTGTGACATCATCTACAAACCTAAGATTTAAAGTCAATGGAGATGCCTGTCAACATATAAGCACAAGTATGTGCACATCGGTACATGTGTGTATGTGTCCATGTAACACTATTGAAAAACATCAAAGAATTAATCCTGACATTTGAAACAAAATTGATGGAATTTAAGTTCATTGTGTAGTGTGCGACAATTTGGCCACAAAATGAGATAATCCACATCATCATATTGGAAATTCCTGGAAGTCAGCTTGATTGTAGAATTCTGACCGGCAGGGAGGGAATCGAGAATCAGTACATAAAGGGAGGTTGAAAAAACAAGAAGTTCTGGACGCCCAACCCAAAGGCAGGGTTGTGGTTCCCAACACACATCTTAGCTCTAGAAGAGTTTGAAATTGTCAAACAAAGAAAGGAAGGCAGAAATACCATTTATCTTATTCGATCTCTGCAAGACCTGTGTGCATGCTTTGAAATATCACAATGAGTTCTCTTAGTAAAATAAGTATTAATTCGAAGTATGTTTTGAAATTGGCAAATTCTATCAGTTTCAAAAACATGAATGTTGTGGGTGACTGTTAACTTAAGTAAGTCAAACCCAGAAACACAAGTACAGTCATTCGAGGGCATTCCAGAAACAAGTGAAAATGTAGACAAGGGAAAGAAGAACTCAATAATGAGCCCCAAACTGGAGTTAGATGATGACTTTTTTTTTCCAGTCAGGTAAGGTACTTATCAGAAAATACACTACATAGTGTGCATCAAAATGACTGAAAAAGTATAAAATTTCAAACATACAATAAGTAATAGTTGAAAAGATGCAAATTTATACTGTCCTGTTTTGATTGGTTTGCATTTCACACTTGTCTTGAGTTATTATAATGTTCTCTGCAAAGTTGTATAAACACTGTGCCGTAATAAAATCATAAAGAAATCTTTTTAAAATGAAAGAAAAAAACCACTATCTAAGTCTGATATGGAATCTTGAAAAGCTATAATCACTTTGAAGTTAAAATTGATGAGGAAACAACTACAAGGACACCTTGTGGCCTGCCTTCTGTGTCTTTTCGGGTCCACTATGAGTGTTGTGGGGCCAGTGCCACACAGACATTGTGTTACAGAGTACAAGTGTTTTAAGTCTTACAAGTTCTTGTAGTACACACTGTAATCCCCTATTTTCTAGAGTACAAATCTTGCCGCCTGAAGGGTTTCTGGCTACAGAGTCTTGTTTATCCTGAGGCCACACCATGACTTCTGTGAACTCGAAGCTAACTGGTCTTCATCGACCTTCTCTTGGTAGAAGATTAAGAAGATTAAGTGTCAAACTTTATGATTACATTGCTAAAAACAAGTTAAAATATGATGAGTTTGTAGAATTCAGTTTAAGACCAAAGTATCTGTCTTGAAGCCTCCTCTGCAATGGCATGGCCCCTTTCTCAAGGCAGTGACCATGACTATTGGCTAACCCCACCAAAGCCAATGATACAAATGGCTCCTGTGCCCACATTCAGCCTAAACACTAATCTGTTTACCATGGAGTATTTATCTGAATATTTACCTGAATAACACAATCATACATCTTCACCTCATCTTTGTGTGTGTGTGTGTGTGTGTGTGTGTGTGTGTGTTCATACTTCTTTTTTTTAATTAACTTGAGTATTTCTTATATACATTTCGAGTGTTATTCCCTTTCCCGGTTTCCGGGCAAACATCCCCCCCCTCCCCTTAAAGAAACACTTAGGAAATGGCCATTTAAAGTTAGATGTTTGTAACAAGTAGAATATTTCTAACAGATTAGGTCTCAGATATCAACAGTATATTCGCACACCAAAACAACAAGCAAGGTGAGTGAAAAAGTGTACAGAAGTTCATTTTAAAATGAATTGCCCATAAACACCAAGCAGTATAAACTTCAGATGTGAAAATGTACTCTATTCCAAAATAAAAGTGGAAACCTCTTTTTTTCAATCAGAATATATATATATATGTATATATACATATATATATACATATTCAAAGAAGAGGGGCATACAGTTGTATTCACAGTTTTGGAGTTTTGTTCTATCTGGGCCTCTTCAACCTTTACTTGTGTAGATCTTCAAGTTCAAAAGCACTGTCACCCCTTCATAATAGACCCAAATAATATAAAGTACCTCGGTGTGACTTTAACAAAGCAAGTAAAAGATCTGTACAATAAGAACTTCAAGACACTGAAGAAAGAAATTGAAGAAGACCTCAGAAGATGGAAAGATCTCCCATGCTCATGGATTGGCAGGATTAATATGGTAAAAATGGCCATCTTACCAAAAGCAATCTACAGATTCAATGCAATCCCCATCAAAATACCAATCCAATTCTTCAAAGAGTTAGACAGAACAATTTGCAAATTCATCTGGAATAACAAAAAACCCAGGATAGCTAAAGCTATCCTCAACAATAAAAGGACTTCAGGGGGAATCACTATCCCTGAACTCAAGCAGTATTACAGAGCAATAGTGATAAAAACTGCATGGTATTGGTACAGAGACAGACAGATAGACCAATGGAATAGAATTGAAGACCCAGAAATGAACCCACACACCTATGGTCACTTGATTTTTGACAAAGGAGCCAAAACCATCCAATGGAAAAAAGATAGTATTTTCAGCAAATGGTGCTGGTTCAACTGGAGGGCAACATGTAGAAGAATGCAGTTCGATCCATCCTTATCACCCTGTACAAAGCTTAAGTCCAAGTGGATCAAGGACCTCCACATCAAACCAGACACACTCAAACTAATAGAAGAAAAACTAGGGAAGCATCTGGAACACATGGGCACTGGAAAAAATTTCCTGAACAAAACACCAATGGCTTATGCTCTAAGATCAAGAATCGACAAATGGGATCTCATAAAACTGCAAAGCTTCTGTAAGGCAAAGGACACTGTGGTTAGGACAAAACGGCAACCAACAGATTGGGAAAAGATCTTTACCAATCCTACAACAGATAGAGGCCTTATTTCCAAAATATACAAAGAACTCAAGAAGTTAGACCGCAGGGAAACAAATAACCCTATTAAAAAATGGGGTTCAGAGCTAAACAAAGAATTCACAGCTGAGGAATGCCGAATGGCTGAGAAACACCTAAAGAAATGTTCAACATCTTTAGTCATAAGGGAAATGCAAATCAAAACAACCCTGAGATTTCACCTCACACCAGTGCGATTGGCTAAGATCAAAAACTCAGGTGACAGCAGATGCTGGCGAGGATGTGGAGAAAGAGGAACACTCCTCCATTGTTGGTGGGATTGCAGACTGGTAAAACCATTCTGGAAATCAGTCTGGAGGTTCCTCAGAAAATTGGACATTGAACTGCCTGATGATCCAGCTATACCTCTCTTGGGCATATACCCAAAAGATGCCTCAACATATAAAAGAGACACGTGCTCCACTATGTTCATCGCAGCCTTATTTATAATAGCCAGAAGCTGGAAAGAACCCAGATGCCCTTCAACAGAGGAATGGATACAGAAAATGTGGTACATCTACACAATGGAATATTACTCAGCTATCAAAAACAACGAGTTTATGAAATTCGTAGGCAAATGGTTGGAACTGGAAAATATCATCCTGAGTGAGCTAACCCAAACACAGAAAGACATACATGGTATGCACTCATTGATAAGTGGCTATTAGCCCAAATGCTTGAATTACCCTAGATCCCTAGAACAAACGAAACTCAAGACGGATGATCAAAATGTGAATGCTTCACTCCTTCTTTAAATGAGGAAAAAGAATACCCTTGGCAGGGAAGGGAGAGGCAAAGATTAAAACAGAGACTGAAGGAACACCCATTCAGAGCCTGCCCCACATGTGGCCCATACATATACAGCCACCCAATTAGACAAGATGGATGAAGCAAAGAAGTGCAGACCGACAGGAGCCGGATGTAGATCGCTCCTGAGAGACACAGCCAGAATACAGCAAATATAGAGGCGAATGCCAGCAGCAAACCACTGAACTGAGAATAGGTCCCCTATTGAAGGAATCAGAGAAAGAACTGGAAGAGCTTGAAGGGGCTCGAGACCCCAAAAGTACAACAATGCCAAGCAACCAGAGCTTCCAGGGACTAAGCCACTACCTAAAGACTATACATGGACTGACCCTGGACTCTGACCCCATAGGTAGCAATGAATATCCTAGTAAGAGCACCAGTGGAAGGGGAAGCCCTGGGTCCTGCTAAGACTGAACCCACAGTGAACTAGTCTATGGGGGGAGGGCGGCAATGGGGGGAGGGTTGGGAGGGGAACACCCATAAGGAAGGGGAGGGGGGAGGGGGATGTTTGCCCGGAAACCGGGAAAGGGAATAACACTCGAAATGTATATAAGAAATACTCAAGTTAATAAAAAAAAAAAAAAAAGAAATAAAAACAAAGCAGAAACTTGAAAAAAAAATGTGAATGCTTCACTCCTTCTTTAAAAGGGGAACAAGAATACCCTTGGCAGGGAAGAGAGAGGCAAAGATTAAAACAGAGACTGAAGGAACACCCATTCAGAGCCTGCCCCACATGTGGCCCATACATATACAACCACACAATTAGACAAGATGGATGAAGCAAAGAAGTGCAGACCGACAGGAGCCGGATGTAGATCGCTCCTGAGAGACACAGCCAGAATACAGCAAATACAGAGGCGAATACCAGCAGCAAACCACTGAACTGAGAATAGAACCCCCGTTGAAGGAATCAGAGAAAGAACTGGAAGAGCTTGAAGGGGCTCGAGACCCCATATGTACAACAATGCCAAGCAACCAGAGCTTCCAGGGACTAAGCCACTAACTAAAGACTATACATGGACTGACCCTGGACTCTGACCTCATAGGTAGCAATGAATATCCTAGTAAGAGCACCAGTGGAAGGGGAAGCCCTGGGTTCTGCTAAGACTGAACCCCCAGTGAACTAGACTGGTGGGGGGAGGGCGGCAATGGGGGGAGGGTTGGGAGGGGAACACCCATAAGGAAGGGGAGGGGCGAGGGAGATGTTTGCCCGGATACCGGGAAAGGGAATAACACTCGAAATGTATATAAGAAATACTCAAGTTAATAAAATAAATAAATAAATAAATAAATAAATAAAAATAAAAAAAGCACTGTCACAAAATAGCCTTTATATCTCATTTTTAGTAGGTCATTCTTAGTAGAAAAAGAACAAAGTGCATACATATGTGCATGCACACACATACACACATGTGGGGTGGAGGAGAGAGAGAAGGGGAGAGAGAGAGATTGACAGAGAGAGAGACAGAGAAAGACAGAGAGAGTAAGGAAAGAGCAAAGAAAACAGTTATGTAGCCTAAAGTATGTATCTTCCAGTGTTTCTACCTCTGATATTGTGTCAATGAACATCACTGTTCTTTAAAAATTTACACATTATTTGATTCTTATACTTTCCAGGAATGTGGTAATTTTATATAAATATTTTTCTACCAAACCGAAAAAACAATATTCGAATAACCAATAGTGCTCATTGGTTAAACTGTGTCAGTATAAATGTCTGAAGTAGCATTGGGACACTATTAAATACTTTCATGGATTATTTGAGAGCATAGAAAGAAAGAACAACAGGATGTAACAGGAAACAAACCTGAGATACGCTCTAAGACCCTATCTTGAAAAGTAAAAAAGAAAAAAAAAATTAACAGAGTCATGTATTTCATGTATTTCAGGTTGATTAATTGGATTATATGACAATAAGTAAAATACATTTGGGTGACCACTGGATCTCAAGAAGACACCTATGTGGTCTACAAGACAGCTGAATCATGGAGTATACTGTGGGGAGTAACCTCTCACTGCAGGGAATACCCAGCCCCTGTAGGAAGTACCTCCACTGTAGAGAGTACCCACCCTCTGGAGGAGGTAACCACCCACTGTAGGGAGTTTCCACAGCTGTGTTGACCACACCCAGATGCCAGCACTCATGACCAGTGATGCATGGCCCTGTAAATTCTTGTACAGTGTAGGGGTCACATGTGGATGTGGTCAGTTTGTGAGGCACCCAGAGACACTCATTCAGTTTGTCGGCTGTGGGCATTCCAAACTAATCGAAGGCCCGTGATCTTAGTGCAGACACTGCGGCAGGATCTGAACTTAATGCTCAGAGCATATTTCCTCATTGTGCCCAAAGGAAATGCCACATGTCTACTCGTTAAACATACTGAATTTGGCCAAAAGAAATTGGGTACTCATGGGGTTTATGTAATTTCATTGTTTTATGTCTGTTTGTTTTTCTTTCTTGGTATCACTGCACGGCCTACATTAATTAATTAACATGCCTTAAAAGGGATATTCATTTCAAAGAAAGTGTAAAGAATTGACAATAAACACGTTAGGTTTCTTTGCAGTTTCCAATCCTCTGTGATAAAATTTTTCAATTTTTTTTAACATGACTGGACTACCGCTTGATGTCTCTCTGGCCATGACCCTCTGAACCTTTCACCTTCATTTCCTGAATGCTGTGTCTTGCCATGTTTGACTCCTCTCTTTTTTTCTTTTTTAAAATATTTACATTTTTACTTTGACTCAAAGAACTGAATTGGTGTCTATGAACTTTCATCTTGCAACTGTGCCTATAGTAACTTTCAGGAACTGTTTTTCTCCCTGAGTCATGTGTCTCTTGGGGATCAAACTCAGGTTATCAGTCTTGGTGGCAGTCACAGTTCCTAGAAGAGCATCCTGCCAGCCCTCTTGCATAAATATTGATGGCTACTCTCTATTTACGACAAATTAAAAAGGTGGGGTTTTCTGTGGTTGGTTTTTTTTCGGTTTTTGATTTTTTGTTTGTTTGTTTTATCTTGTTTGTTTGTTTTTCGGCCCAGGTACAATATAGACTGCCCACAATAAGTGGAGGACATTTCAGTAACTGCTAAACTAATTTTTAAAAATGAATTTATTACTTGTGCTAATATAATAACAGTTGATGTGTTGCGTTATCAGACAGTCCTCAACTTCTGTAGAAATGTTACATTGTAAGAATCCTCTCAGACAGATACAATCAATTGTAGATTGTGAAAAATAATAATCAATCAATAAAAATAATTCTTTATATTCCAGTGCTGGAAATGCTTTAAGAAGGCCCAGAACAAGGATCCAGTGTTCCCTGACACTGGTGTGCTCTGGATATGTGTCTTCTTTAAATTCATATATAAAATGTAATTCTGAATTCAGCAATATAAGAAGCGGGGTCTTTGGGAGGTGAGTATGTGGAAAAGCCCGGTAGAACAGCAATCCAGTCTGTGTACAAGGGTACTTCATGAAATGAAACATGGCTGTCACCAGGCATGAAGCCTGTTGATGCCTTGTCCTTAGTCTTCTGCTTCCATTAGACATGTCTTTCAAGGACCATCTAGACTAATACACTTTGTTGCAGCTAAGAACAGGATTTGGAGAGGACAGGATTCCTATGTGGTTTTTCCATGCAGAAGCTAATCATTTTCTCAAAACTGTAATAGTGCTTAAAGTAGATTTTCTTCTGAGTTACAGTAACTGTTCTTTGCAGATCCAGTGATGGACGTTCCACTAAAGGATAGGGAATCTTGAAATTTGGACTGAGGTATGAGTATGTAGTAATGGAGATTTTATTCTAATATTTATTTTAAATGATGGACTTGCCAGATGCATACAGCTTACAGGGTTTGATAGCTGTGGTTGGAAAGTAGAACTGTCATCCTTATAACTCTATAACAAATGCTCTTTACCTGCACGGCCATCTTCAGAGACCCTACAAAATTTAAAGATTAACATTACTATGCCGCTGTTCAAAAGATCTAAACTTGAGAATTTACAGAGAGAAAACAGAGAATGTGATATTTAACCAAGTTTTGAAGATAAAAGGTTTGACTAAAAGAAAGCGAGTAAGAAATAAAATCCACACAGAGTTCACGGAGCACACAAACAGTAGAAATATAATCCACATAGAGTTGATGTAGCATGCACACAGTAGAAAATGATAGACCCTCTTCTGTTGGCCATAAATAAAGTTGTACCACTATTTCAAGTCTCTCCAGTGAAGAGCAGGGTAGGGGACATAATTAATTTGGAGAGTCACAGATGCCAAATCAGGAAGGGTCACTCTGGCACCTTTAGAAATCCAGGCCGTCTCTAATTTCTCTCTACTGCTTCACTCTCTACTGCTGCAATGCTGCCATGAGGCTGTTGTCTGCCTTGCAGCTGATCTCCAGACTAGATTAACTCTCATGCCACCATTTCTATTTCGTTTTATGGTCTCCCTCCTCCCAGCAGCTGTCAAGAGTTTTAGTTTGCCCTTTATGGGTCATTTTTTTAAGCTCTATTTGTTGGAGTAGTTAATTCTCTGCTGTTGAAATAAAATGCTTTGTGGGAGGCAACTTAAGAAAGAGACAGTTGCTCTTGACTTAGGACCCACCACTGAAGGGAAGCATGGTCTAGTGTCAGGCTAGCTGAGAGCTCCATTCCTCAAGTGTGAACAGGAACCAGATAGAACTAACACAAATGGTGTCATCTCAAAGCCTGCGCACTATTGACAAAGACACTGACACTTCCCACAACAGTTCTAACAACTGAAGCCCCAGTCAAATACCTCAGAATCTTGGACATTTCTTATGCTTTTACATTATATTGCCTAGTGCATGTCACCCAGCACTTATTCTACTTACTCAGCCACCAAACCCAGACACTTGCTGATGCCAAGAAGTGCTTGCTGACAGGAGCCTGTTATGGATGTTTCCTGAGAGGCTCTGTCAGAGCCTTACTGATACAAATGTGGATGTTTGCAGCCAACCATCAGATTGAGCACCAGGGACCCCAGTGGAGGAATTAGGGGAAGGACTGAAGGAGCTGAAAGGGTTTGCAATCCTATAGGAATAATAACAATATCAACCAACCAGACGCCCAGAGCTCCCAGGGACTAAATTACCAACTAAAGAGTACACATGGAGGGACCCATGACTCCAGGATGGCCTTGTCTGGCATCAATGGGAGTGGAAGCCCTTGGTCCTCTAAAGCCTTGATGCCCCAGTGTAGGTGAATGCTAGGGTAGTGGGGAAGGAGTGGAGGCAGGGTGAGGTGGGTCGAATGGGTGATTTTTGGAGGGGAAACCGGGAAGGGGGATAACATTTGAAATGCAAATAAACAAAATAACCAATAAAAATAAGTTTACTCCCAGGACAGTTTTGAAATATGCTTGCATCTAGTATTCACAATATCTACAAAGCTTACCTACCTCTTAATCCACATATTTAGTTGCTAATAGTAAATTTTATGTCTAAGATGACTGACTATTTACAGTGACAACTTCAGTTTCACACCAAACTGCAGACTAGAACTGTGTTCTCTTCTTGATGTAAGTACATAAGGTGGGCAGCCCGGAATAACTCATAGGCCATTAATTCATTCACATATCATTTGTACAAAAATAATATTTCTCTAAGTTCTAAGCAATACAATTATTTTTTGGAAGATTTGATTAGCTAAAACAAGCTTGCATAAAATGGAATATAAAAATGTTGTGTAAATTCTGGCAGGACATATATGTATTTTAAGATTGGGTGAAAACTGCCAAATGTAATCCATCTGCTCAAACATGAGTTATTCAGTATTAATGGCCTGGGCCACTGGGAGGATTATTTAATTAGTTTCATGGCTAGTACACCAGGTAACAACAATTATCCCCACTCTTATCCCAGCAGTGAGGCTGCTGAAGATGAGCTCAATTTGTGTTCGGAATATGATTTGAATGGATTCTAGGAGCCAGGCAGTCTAAAAAGTACTGTTCTAGTGCTCACAGTGAAGCAACCAAAGCCATAAGCTTGAAAGCCAAAGAGGAGCCGACCAGGAGTGCTGCTGGCTTTATCCATTCTGGAGGCTTTGCTCTAATGCACATTGGGTCATTGACAATGGGAACTATGAAGAAAGCAAAGCCATTGGGATGGACTTGGGCCATCTTCACTATGTCATAGCTATGGACATAGATAACACGTGTATTTGCATCCTAATACAAATGCACATTTATGGTTACTCGTAGTGGTAAATAGTTTAAATTGATGTGAGGCACCACGTACCAGGTACCATGTTACCTTCACACTACCTCCTATTACTCTCCGTTCCCAGAGGTCTCTCCACCTCTATGTCTAGCCCCATATTGGCACCAGCTACTCCCTGGCTCCAGCATCAGCTGCCCTCTTGCGACTCTCTGTTGCAAACTCTGTTCACATTCCCAGCACCCACCTCATGTGGTTATTGTCACAATTCCCAGTATACTGGTAAAATAAAAACTCTAGAAGATTGTTACTTATCAATCAGATTTAGATCAGTAAATTCTCACTCCACAAAACGTCCATACAATAAACTCAGAGCCAATTAATATTGATATAAACTGCCCATCTAGATAAGACAAATTGTCCTGTAATAATCCATCCCTTATATGATATTCATAGCCACCTGTGGCTGATTAAAGTCACACAGGTGTGGGTCATCCTTCCCTCCTCCATCGTCTCCTTCTTCTCCTTCTCTTCCTCTCCTGCCTGTCAAAAACTCTATCCCTGTCTTTTTTATTACTGCCCAATCACAGGCCTTGCCTATCTTGTACCTGCCCTCACCTGCATATAGACATCAACCCACAGTTACTCAGTATGGATGTCTACTGTTCTTAACAGACAGTAAATATTGGTCAAATTCCAAACAAAATGTGTTATATATTACTAAATATACATTTTTGTTACACAGTGTTCATGCATGATATCTGTACTGTATGAAGGTAGTTAATTTTCCCTTTTTATGTAGGTAATACAATTCAGGAGAATAATCTGATATATAGGTTGGTAAATGGTGTTCTGAGAAAGGACTGTAAAAGTAGATATTTCTTTCTCTAAAGTCTCCCCAGACTTTTGTCATTATTAAATATAACATAAATTACTTTTTGAGTTTTGGAAAAAATCTTGGCGGTTATGTATGTGCCTAAGAAAAGAAGTCTAGATTTTTCTGGTAGCAAGTTTGTATGGCCCGTACTGAATTGGAAATATTACTGGATTTTTCTCACATAAATTTAAATTTATTCCAGGCACTTGTTATTATAAAGCATATACATTTAAAAAAAATCCAAGATAGAATTATATCTATCCTAATATCATATACAAATGCTCCTGATTTGGGGGAAACAGAATAGAAATCAAGAGGGATTTCAAATCCACAAACATTTTTTTCAGAGTCTGCTAGGATGCTAGAATGTGATAATACCCACTAAGTTTTATTTCTAAGTTTATTTCTAAGTTTTTTTGAGTAGTGTTGGGTTCTAAGTATGTCTTCTCACATATGCAGATGCATATACTATCAACATGTTCCACCAAAACAATTCATTAGAACATGCATGTGGGAGTACAAAGCCTGTAGGTCAGCACTGAGTATCTGTTTGAGCTGCCTGAGGGTCTCTTTCTGAAGGTGGAGTTAGGTGGTCCATGGAAATTTGCTGACCTACTAACCACATGGTTCCTCTATCTTTCCTAGACACTTGAGTCGTGGGAACACATCCCTATACCTGGCTATTTGCCTGAGTTTTGGAGCGCCAAACTTCAGTCACCATTATTACAGAGCAGGAATTTCATCAAGTAAGCCATTCCCCGGGTGCAGGAAGTACGTTTCAAATTCAAAAGGAAGCTGTAGAGACACATCACAAACCTCACCGTGTACAGTCTATGTTAGGACTCAGTCTCACCTTTTACAGGATAGAGATCTGAACAATGAATGGAACATGTCATAGTCATTCAGTAGTGGTAGATAGTCATGTATTACCAGTAGACACTGGGCTAGGACAACTCTACCAGAAAAGGAAAGACGAGACTTTCAGGAGAATGAATTATGAGAAGGAAACAAAACTTCACCCTGCAATCACATCGCAGCTTTTCCTCAGGTAAATAGTTTTTCTTCTTACAAATTTATTTTATTCTAATAACATTTTTATCCTAGTTAACTCATAAATGAAACCATGACACAGCTAATTCAAAGAAGCTACTCAAACACATGCCCAGGCCCTGACTCTTTATGTACTGGTGAACTTCTACACCGTGAGCATGGTCACTCTGAAGCCGTGGATCATTTGGGAATTTATATCTTCACGATCAGTTAACTTTATATACACTTGTATTAAAAATTCTGTGCTTTTAAACATGAAGAAAAAGGAAAACATGACGAAGAAGAAAAACCTATGAGAAAGAAAACAAATGCTTCTCTGGCTTCTGAAGTGGAGTCTTTTCAAGTTTGAATGAATATTCTTTAGGTTTTTATTTCGATGACTCATTTACAGTTACTATAATTAGCTCTGTAAAAATGTATAAACCTGAATTGGTCACAGTACCCCAGTATCAGTCTGAATATCACCATCACCATAATTTTACATAATGTTAATATTCAGATTATAGACTTTGAGTGTATCAGGTTACTTTGTTTCTTTTTTTATTTGAAAAAATTATCATTTTTATTATGGTATGCATGTGGGGGTATATATGTGTATATGTGTATGTGTCTATGTGTGGGGGGGAATCTGTTTATGTGTATGTATGTTGTGTGCATGTATACTTGTGTATGTATGTGTGTGTATATATGTGAGGTGTGTGTGTATATGTGTATAGGGTCTGTCTGTGTGTACATATGTGGTGTGTGTATGTGTATGTGAGTATATAGATTGTGTGTAGGTATGTTGTGTATGTGGGAGTGTGTGTGTTGTATGTGTATGTTGTGGGGAGATCTGTTTATGTGTATGTTATGGATATGTGTGGGTGTGAGTGTGTGTATGTATGTGTTGTGTACTTGATTATGCATATTACAACTATGTGTAGAGATCAGAAGAGAAGTTTCAGAAGATACCTCTCTCCTCCACCTTGTGCTCTTGAAGCAGGACTCAGTTTTTCTGGATTATACAGCAGGGCTTTTTAACTGCGGAGGTATTTCACTGGCCCTGAGACACATTACATCTTTCTTACACTGTAGCTGGTCTTAATCTAATCTGGTAAAAATTCAATGACAAAGGCCTTTCTAGGAATAACTTTGCCCCCAGAATATCTTAGCATTTAAGTCACAATCACCATTGTCCCTGGGTCTGCAGTCTACCTGCCTACTTCACAGATGCCTACAACACAAACTCCAAAATTATCTAATACATTTTCTTCAAATAAATCTGCAGTTTCTTCATCTCTGGAGCAACAGACTGATTTGTGGGCCATGTGACCTCAGTATTTTATGATGCCATTCTTTTCCTTGATTCACTTATCTAGTACATGTGAAACTTACTGAGGCCTTTTATTACATTATGATTACCAGAGTTTATATGTCTGTGGTATGATCAGAATAGAGGAAGGAATACAGAGTGTAAAACGTATATTTAATTGTATTCTCAGTATTCAGGGCATGTGCCCTGATCTAATGCCTGCTTATAAATCTTACCCAGAGAAACCCTATCTCAATGGAGTACGGGCCATGTTCTGCTTGCAGACCCATATCTTAAAATCCTTAATGTTTATTCAAGCTTCTGTGAACTAAATTTGGCATCTTTTGTCACCCAAGTAATATAAGAAAACAGTATATTTATCCTCTCGCCCAAGACCTTCTTTCTATTATGAAATTACAGCTTTTCAGAGCACGGCAGACTGTCTAGGTCTGAAAGCCTGAGACAACCTCTTCTTTGAAGCTGTGTACAGTTCCTGTGCTTGCAGCATTTGAAACCTAGACACAATGATGCTTTCATACAGTTGAAGAATGGAATAATTTTGAAGTGTTTTGAAGTAACTATTGGTTTTCTAGGGCATTTGGTGAAAAATGAGTGTTCCCTGAGTAGGAAGTGGGGCATGTTCAAACTGCACATTAAGGATCAGGAAGTGAAAACATTTGAAGATTCATATAGCCTCCAGTGGGCTACATGTTCTACTTCTTACAAAATAAATTGAAAAAAAATTGATTTATCAAGGCCAAATTCTTACTTCATACAGTTATGACCCGCTTCAGTTTTGTTTTGCTGAACTTCAGACACAAGGACTTTTCTCATAAGACAGTTAATGGTAGTCTCAAGAAGCATTTCCCTCCATGAAAAAGAAAAGAAAAAGAAGGTCACAGAGGTAAGCAGGCCTAAGGTGACATCTGAAGACACTGATGAGTGATTTAACTGTATGTGGTGCATCTCATAGATGTGTTTTCATTCTAGGGCACCAGGCACTTTGATCACACTGACTCTCTTATCCTCCTGCTTCTCAGTTGCTCTCCTCCTGCTCCCTCCCTCCCTTCCTTCCTTCTTTCTTTCCTCCCTTCCTTCCTCCCTTCCTCCTTTCCTTCCTTCTATCCTTCCTTCTTTCCTTCCTTCCTTCTATCCTTCCTTTCTTCCTTCCTTCCTTTCTTCTATCCTTCCTTCCTTCTGCCATCTCATTTCTACTTTTATACATGCATATAATCCAGGTTATGCTGAGACAATGGCTCAGTGGTTATGATCACTTGCTAAGAAAGCATAAAGAAAGAAATGAGATTATAGTCCTCTAACCCACACAAAATTCATATGTGTCAGTGTGGGCCTATATTTCCAACCTGGAGATGAAGTAATGGAGACAAGAGGATTTTTAGAAAATTTGGGACAACTGCCTTTGGCCAAAAACATCAAACCTCAGGTTCGAAGAAAGAATGAGAAAAGTGACAGTAGCTCTGGATAACTGATGCCCCCTCTGGTCTCTTGGGATGAATACATATCCACACATACATATGAATATCTATCTATCTATCTATCTATCTATCTATCTATCTATCTATCTATCTATCTATCTATCTATCTATCTATATCTCCCATTGTCTTAGAGTTTCTATTGCTGTAATGAAACGCCATGACCAAATGCATGGAGGGATGCTTCTATTAGATCACTCCTATGGCATGCTCAGTCTTCTTTCTTACAGAACCTAGGACTACCAGTCTACACATGGCATCATTCACAATGGACTGGACCCTTCCTGTTAATCTCTAATTAAGAAAATGCCTTACAGTTCTGCAAAGAGCTTGGTAATATGAAGGCATTTTGTAAATTGAGATTCCCTTCTCTCAGAATATTTTAGTTTAGATCAAGTTGATTTAAAACTCTCCAGCACAATTGGCACCTTGTCAACATCACACACACACAAACACACACACACACACACACACACACACACACACACACACACACACACACACACACTCCTGCATGCCTACAAAACTGGTACAACCTAGGTGACCCTTACACTACCATGTTTGGCTGCAGCACAAAGTTGAACATTAGCTCTGTCTGGAACACAGCTTCTGTGTGCTCTCGAGATTCACTGTCTTAAAGATTTTACTTCTTTGCTGCTGGTCTCTTTTTTATTGGTTATTTTATTTATTTACATTTCAAAAGTTATCCCCCTTTACATTTTCCCATCCACAACTCTCTATACTATCCCCACCTCTCTCCTGCTTCTATGAGGTTGTGCCCCCACCAACCCAACAAATGCTCCTCACTGCTCTAGCATTCCCCTACATTGGGGCATCAAGTCTCCACAGGACCAAGGGCCTCCCCTCCCATTGATGCCAGATAAGGTAATCCTCTGCTACACATGCAATTGGAGCCATTGGTCCCTACATGTGAACTCTTTTGTTGGTGATTTAGTCTTTGGGAGCTCTGGGGGGCTCTGGTTTATTGATATTGTAGTTCTTCCTATGGGGTTGCAAACCCCTTCAGATCTTTCAGTCCTCCCCCTAATTCCTCCATGGGGGTTTCAGTGCTCAGTCTGATGTTTGGCTGTAAGCATCCACAACTCTATTGGTCAGGCTCAGGCAGACCCTCTCAGGGGACAGCTTTATCAGGCTCCTGTCAGCAAGCGCATCTTGGCATCAGCAATAGTGTTTGGGTTTGGTGTCTGCAGATGAAATGGGTCCTGAGGCGGAGCTTTTCAAGCTGGTACAACCACTCTGGAAATCAGTTTGGCGGTTCCTTAGAATATTGGACATAGGACTACTTGAGGACCCAGCTATACCACTCCTGGGCATACATCCAAAAGATGCTCCAACATATAACAAGGGCACATGCTCCACTATATTCATAGCAGCCTTATTTGTAATAGCCAGAATCTGAAAACAACCCAGATGTCCCTCATCTGAGGAATGAATACAGAAAATATGGTACATTTGTACAATGGAGCACTACTCAAAAACAATGACTTCATGAAATTCACAGGCAAATGGATAGAACTAGAAAATATCCTGACAGAAGTAACCCAGACACAAAAGAACACACATGATATGTACTCACTGTTAAGTGGATATTAGGACAAAAGCTCGGAACACTCACAATACAACTCATAGACCATATGGAGCTCAAGAAAAGGGAAAACCACAGTGTGGATGCTTCAGTACTACATAAAAGAGGGAACAAAATAATTGTGGAAGGCAGAATGAGGGAGGGACCTGAGAGAGAGAGAGAGGGGAGAGGGTGGGAAGGGCGATGAAGGGTCAGGTAAGGGACGAGAGGGGGGAGAAGTATAGAGGGTCAGGAAACTCAAAAGAATGTGTAGCAGTGGGGAATGGGGAACTGGGGGTAGCCGTTAGAAAGTCCCAGATGCCAGGAAAGCAAAAGGTTCTCAGGACCCAATGGGGATGGCATTAGATAAAATACTCAACAAAGGGGTGAGAGAACCTATAGAGACCATATCCAGAGGTTAGGCATTTTACCCGGTTGTGGGATGGGGCCACCTACCTATCTCAAAAACATTAACCCAGAATTGCTCTCCTGTAAAGGAAATGCAGGGACAAAGAGTGGTATCCTCTTAATAACTGCTATTTTCTCAGCTCCAGTAACCAGTGTCAAGAATCCTAGCAAAGCAAAGGTTTTACTTTAGTAGTTCTTGTGTCTTGCTAATCATATCTGATCATTCAGCCTCAGCTAACCAGAATCACAGACTTTTACTTCAAAATAACTTTCCTTGATAAAGCATCTAATTTTCCCTCTGAAACTTCTCAAAACAAGCCTATATTGTCTGCATTGCCCTCAACAATTTTATCTTCCAAGCTCCTATCTCAACACTCAATGGTTTTGCTAGTTCAAAATTCCAAATTCCTTCCACAATCTTCCTGAAAACAGTTTTATATCTGTCAACCAACACCCCACTTCTGGTACCAACTTTTCTTTGGGTTTCTATCACTGCATGGAAATACCATGACCAAAATTAATTTTGGAGGAAACGTTTTATTTAGCCTACATTTCCACACCATAGTCCATCACTGAAGAACGTTAAGATAGGAACTCAAACAGAGCAGGAACTTTGAGGCAGGAGCTGATTCAGAGGATCTTCAGGGGTGCTACTTATTGGGTTGCTCTCCATGGCTTTCTCAGTCTTCTCTCCCTGGTTTGCTCATTCTTATAGAACCTAAAACCACTAGCTTGGGGATGATACTATCCACTATAAACTGAACTCTCCCCTACCAATCATTAATTTTAAAAAAATGTCCTACAGGCTTCCTTATATCCTGATTTTATGGAGGCATTTTCTTAATTAAGGTTCCTTCCTTTGAAATAACAAGCTTTTGTTAACATGACATAAAATTTTCTAGAACACCACATACACAAAATCTAGCATTTCTATATAAATTTAATACTTGTTTTTCTGATTCTGGAATACTTTGACTAATAAGATGGTCTCAGGTCTATCCGTTGTATCTCATTCTTCTTTATCAACAACACATAGGAAGGTATTATCCTCTTTTAGATGAATCAATGCAACAGACATCTTCGGAAACATAATGAACAGACACTGAAATAAAGGAAAACATATAATTCATATCACTGGGTGCTGGCAGGCTATTTCATATAGCTGTTCTTGAACCTAAAACATTGGGCCTCAACAGGACCAATGTAAAAAGTCTCTGAGACCTTAGGGAGAAGCAAAATCATCTGAGGCATTCTGAGTTCCATCCTATATGTGGCTGGGATCATTTCTTTCACCATTTGGTGAGAAGTTATTTGCTGAGATGCCAATTCCAAACACATGCAACTTGCAATGAAGAATAAGGGAGTGTGCCTAAGAAGGCCAGTAAACGTAAGAGAACTTGTGCAAGGCAGAAGTTTGTCGCTTCTGTGTTTTCTCTACTATGTCTGCAATTATTTCCCTGAGTTTTCTCTACTATGTCTGCAATTATTTCCCTTTGTTTTCTCTACTATGTCTGCAATTATTTCCATGAGTTTTCTCTACTATGTCTGCAATTATTTCCCTGTGTTTTCTCTACTATGTCTGCAATTATTTCCTTTAAAAAGTTCATTTAATATTGCTTAATGTTTATGGTTGTACCTTCCTGTATGAGTTTATGTATACCATAGGCATGCAAAGCCCAGGCGACTGTAGAGCTGTAAAGCTATCAATCAGAGGTGCAAACCCAACTTAATTGCTTCAACTTAAGTAATAGAAATCTTAAAAGATTCTGTTTGTTAACAAATTCTCACCTGTGTGTTTCGCCTTAAATGTGGCATTTTGAAGAGGCAGGAGTAAATGTGTAAAAGGTCTATAGGATAAACCATATCCAGGTTTCTCATTTCTCTATCTCTTTTGTCTTGCATACTTCCAATTTAGAGAACTTCCTGTGGTATGATGTGATGAGTAGATGAAATGGTGGCATTTTGCATTTGGAATGAGATGTTCTTCCTTGAGATACCAGAAGCCTATTGCATCCTATAAGATGTTAAGGCACCTTCCCTCCTTGGCCAAATACAACATGTGGTATATCTGCAGTTACAATGCTCTATTTTATCCTAACATCACTGAGCACTGAATCAACCCCAGTCTGTAGGACCTAGTCTTGATGTATTTCTTAACACATTTTTGAGGATTTTTGTACCATTAGTTTACTTGGTTTATTCTATGTATGAATCCCATGGACATGGGTCTCCAGAAATGACATTATAGTCTATACACCTACCTCTTTCAAGGGTACAAGAAACTACCATAGCAGTGTAACTGTCTTCACCATTATACAATTGTGAGCATTATCATTAAAATAAAACACTATAATAGGCTCTTCTAAGCAGAAACTGTTACTCAAAAGAAAAGTTAAATGTGAGTTTTGCCATTTTTCTCTTAAAATGTTGGCAAAGACACTCAAAGACTGTTCTTGACCCTTTCTTTGGTTTCCTATGGGAAGAGTAGTCAAATATTTCAATAAAAATCTTAATAACATAAAGGGAAAAGACTAAAGCTGTATGCAACCAGTAAATTAAGAAATATTTTACCTGGAAGGGATCATGCTGAGATAGCTAATTAAACATCTGAAATATTGGATTATGAATTTATAATATTTGCTTCAAGCATGGTTGCTTTTCTGATTTTCTTTAACAAAATTCACAAAAATTTAAGTCATATAAATTTAACACATTAATCAAATGTGCATAGACACACACACACACACACACACACAGACACACACACCATAATTCTACAGCAATGATAGTTGTATTGATTTGAACATTAAAGAGGTAGATACTTAGTCTTTCTCAGGTAGAATATTTCTTTTTTTATGTAGAGAGGGTGGAAAATATAATTTAAATGTAATCTTTATTTCTTGATGACAACCTATTCAAGCCAAAATGTGAGCACCCATCATATGCAAAGTTTCCCCTAAGTGCTATGAAGAACAGATGTGTGGTATTGGAGAGGTAAAATATTACAGTGTTTGAGGATGGAATGGAAACAGTCACCATTGTCCCACTTGGGATGTCCAAAAGTTGTCTTATTTTAGATAAGAAATGAAGGGATTTACCTTGCCTAAGAAAACCTGTCCAGTTGATATCAGGGTGCACTGCCTGCTATTGCAGCTTTGTAGCTCTCAAATGAGCTAGAAAGGTTTTATTTTTTCCTGTTCTGTTTGTTCTTAGATTTTGTCCATTTCCTTTCTTTCTTTCCTTTTCGTTTTTCTTTCTTTCTTTCTTTCTTTTTTTTAAAGCAAATGGCACATGTAGAATTTCCACTTTCTCAAAGAAGCAGAGTTAAATTCACACTAGTAGCCTTATTGGAATGTGGATAGGTAAAATGCATTTCTTGAAAAGAAAATATGAATGGCCTAGATAATTATCAAAGTATTGACGTACTTTTTTTTTTAAAAAAGAAAAAAGCAAAAGCCAAAACTGCCATGCTGTTCTGCAAACAGCAGCCCATGCCGCCAGTGCTTTCCTGATTTAGCTGGACCTGAAGGACAGGAAAGGACAGGAGAAGAGGTAAGTATGGTCCTTTTCAAGGTTTTAAAAGAGCTCCCTGAAGCATACAGGGCTCTAGAAAGAACCAAGCTCTATTAGGGATAGAAAGCTTTCTCCTTTTCTTTTCCTTTCTTTTCTTTTCTTTTCTTTTCGTTTTCATTTTTTGTTGGTGAAGATGAAGGGGGTCTGGGTGGGAATGACTCTGATAAGCAAGCCCCACACTTAAAGTAGGAATTGACTTGGAACATGACTGGTGAGTATGAATGTATATTGGGAATACTGATTGGTTTATGGGTCTGATGATGGTGCACAGACTCTGGAAAGACTTCAAATGGGCAAACAGCAACAAATGAGGGTGTTCTCAAAGCTGACTTCATTCACTGGGACACGCAAATCCTTGGCTTTGCAGTACTGACTGTCACCAGGCCAGCTGCTTTGCTTACACCATCAAGACTCAATGCCCCTCTTTCCCACACTATTCTTGCAGTCTGACTTTCACCATGTAGTTAACACGTCTACTGCTCTAAACTGTAAGAAAGTAGGATTGTGCTTGCATCAGCAAAATTAAATTTCCTTATGAATTTATATGCACTGAATATACAATGAAAATCAAGATATAAATATTTGAAACTCACATGCAACTAATATTTCTATATGTTTTAAGTACATCTGATTAGTACTATGCATTGAAATGCCCCCATTCTTATAAATTATAGAATCCTAATAAAGAAGGATAGAAAGTTGAAAATGGCACAGGATGGATAAACATAAGATAGCCTTCATGGCCCCTGTGGGAACTCAATGGTTTCTCACCTTATGCATTATGTTAAGTGTAGAGACTTAGAAAATCATTACTGAGTATTTAAAAGAAGGCAGGCATGGTTTATGGGATAAAAAGTATCAACACAAAATCAGAGATCCCTGCCTCAAAGAAAGTAAGGTTCCATCAAATAAAAACACAGGATATTTATAGAAATCAAAAAATATTGGAAACATCATAAATCTTAACTGTCTTAAACACCGAGTGACTATGGAAGTAATTTCATTGATCAATTCAAGAAACTCAATTGTAATCCTCACAGAACTTCAGGAAAAAAGTTTCTAATTAGAGAAAACACAGAATACCAAGCACCAAAGGCCATATCAAGCTTTTCACAGATCTGGAAAAATTCCACTACACCCAGAGGTGCAGTGAGAGAAAGAGAAAAGGCAGGAAGGGAAAAAGCATTTTAGATTCCAAAAGGCTTTGTCTTCAGAAAAATACTTGTGATGTTCTTCAAATCAAGCACTTTAAAAGTTTGTGTGAGATATTAAATAGCATAGAGGTATTTTCAAACTCATGTGGTCTGCTCTTCAAACAGTGAATGAATTATAAAGGAATGTATCCTTGAGGGTAAAGAATAGCTTCTCAGAGAGTGCCATCCACTGAGAACAGGACCCCCCGTTGAAGGAATCAGAGAAAGAATTGGAGGAGCTTGAAGGGGCTCGAGACCCCATATGTACAACAATGCCAAGCAACCAGAGCTTCCAGGGACTAAGCCACTACCTAAAGACTATACATGGACTGACCCTGGACTCTGACCTCATAGGTAGCAATGAATATCCTAGTAAGAGCACCAGTGGAAGGGGAAGCCCTGGGTCCTGCTAAGACTGAACCCCCAGTGAACTAGACTGGTGGGGGGAGGGGTGCAATGGGGGGAGGGTTGGGAGGGGAATACCCATAAGGAAGGGGAGGGGGGAGGGGGATGTTTGCCCGGAAACCGGGAAAGGGAATAACACTCGAAATGTATATAAGAAATACTCAAGTTAATAAAAAAAAAAAAAAAAAAGAATAGCTTCTCAGAGAGTGCCATCCACTGAGAACAGGACCCCCCGTTGAAGGAATCAGAGAAAGAACTGGAAGAGCTTGAAGGGGCTCGTGACCCCTTATGAACAACAATGCCAAGCAACCAGAGCTTCCAGGGACTAAGCCACTACCTAAAGACTATCCATGGACTGACCCTGGACTCTGCCCTCATAGGTAGAAATGAATATCCTAGTAAGAGCACCAGTGGAAGGGGAAGCCCTGGGTCCTGCTAAGACTGAACCCCCAGTGAACGTGATTGTTGGGGGGAGGGCGGCAATGGGGGGAGGGTGGGGAGGGGAACACCCATAAGGAAGGGGAGGGGGAGGGATTAGGAGGATGTTTGCCCGGAAACCGGAAACCAGGAAAGGGAACAACATTCGAAATGTAAATAAGAAATACTCAAGTTAATAAAAAAAAAAAAGTGCTCTGAGATGAAATTTTCCTTCAGCCAGAGTCAGAATTGGGTGATTCACAGTGGGTAGACACCTGCCCTCAACAGGGTCTCTTAGGGTCTAGATATTCGATTCTTTTGCATTAATATTGTTGTCAACTTTTAATGTCTCTGCTTTTTCTCTCTATTCTTTCCCCTGAAGCTGCTTCCCCAGTATCAAATTGATCTTCCAGGTTGAAGATGGTAGAGTCAGGACCCGGGAGATAAAGTTCTCATCCAGGGCAGAAAAGGTCAACCTCTGTGAGATAGAGTCAGCCTCTAGAAGATAAGGTCATCCTCCATGAGAAAAGGTCAACTTTCATGAGATAAGAGTAGCTTCTAGGTCTAAAGGCATTCAGCAGTAGATAAGACGAACTCTAGCAGATAAGGTCAAATTCCAGAAAATAAGGTCTAGGAAGATTGGCTCAGCCTCCAAGAGATAAAAGCACACTCCAATAGGTAAGTCCTCCAGAAAATAAGGTCAGACTCCAGAAGTTAAGGGCAGACAACAGCAGATTGTAAGGTTGGCCTACAGAAGACAAACTGTATCATATATGTGCATTATCTAACAGTTCAGGGCAGATTCAAAGACCTTAGTTCAGATTCTTTGACAAAAGAACAGATTCCATTAGATTAGGGTTGCTGCTAGGAAATCAGGTCAGCTCCAGCTGGAAAATTCAGCCACTTCTCCTTCTTGCAAACATTACACATGTTGTATCTCTTAGCCATGTTGCTGGACTCATGTAATTATTGGATGACACACCTAGGAAAAGTATATGTTTCTATTACTGAACACAGAAACTACAAAGACAGGAATCAAAGTAAGAAAGTGCAACTAGAGAAAGGATGAGGACAATGGAGGTGAGCCCTTGAAATGCTGCTCACACTGTGATCTACACACTGGCAGGTGAAGAACTCAGTCTTTATAATCATGTGCCACAGCCAACACACCTGCTTTTTACTCAAGACTCAGCCCTTGAAAGTCTGTATGCTGAGTGATATGCCATTCCAGGGTCAGGCTGTTTCACTTTCCAACCTGCCTTCACATTTACTATTTGTTTCTTTCATGAAATTAAGCTTCCCGTTCATTTTAAACAGCAGTGAGGCTCCTCTAGCATCTACCATTTCAGATGATTGCTGTGATTAAGAGTTATAAATATAAGTGTGATGGCCACTGAGTAAATGCTGAATAAATTCTGGGAGTTGTTTCAAATTCAAATTTATCTCCTACTCTTGCAGTACCCTGGGGAGAATATCCTTCTTTATAGCACATGTTGTATTATCACACAGAACTTGGGACCCAGCCAGCCTCCTTCATCATTTGTTTTAATGCCTTCCTTTTTCCTTCTATAGCTAGAGTGCCAAAGAAGGAAAAGTAGATTTATTTTCACGTGAAGAAAACATTTTTTTTTAATTCTCATAGGTATGTGTTACATCATTTCTGGATGTTTGAATCACCAATTTTGACAATATTTTTAGTTAAAAATTATGACATAAATTGTATGTTCAAAATGACCACCAAAATGGTCACTTTGTCATAACTGTTGATGAAAATGTGTTGTGGAGCATGGAGGCATTGCTTTTCTAGAGCAAACAGAAGCCTAACGGTAGATTTCTGTTTGTCTGAAAATTGGGTCACTCAAGATGGGTTTCCCTTTACCAGACACCTCCCTTAATCTTTCAGTAACCTTCCTTAATCAATCAGAATCTTTCCTTGGTCTTCTATAAAGGTCAACTACCATGGTCAAGGGCATCTTGTTTCTGGTTAGACTGAGCAGCTTTTATCAGCCCAAAGACCCCTTTCTGCTGCCATGTATAATCTTGCTTTTCCACCATTTTGCTTCTCTCTACTTCACTGAGAGCCTAGATATGCCACAATTGCCTAGATATTTGTTGTTGAGCACTGAGCCCCCATGAGGTTTTTTTCTCTTCCAGATTAGTATGTCTATTGGTGCTGTCAATGTTCATGTCTTGTTTAGGTAGTCATGTTAATGAGACTCCATAGAAATAGCTTCTCTGACTTCTCTAGGAGACATAATTTAATAGCAAATATCCTGTATTCTGGGTCCTACCCTATTAATGGACCTTCTTCCCAATGATCTCAGAGCCTTAGGTACAAGGATTGTGTTGTAGGCATAACATTTGGGACTTGGCACTACATTGTCTCCTGTTCTCTGCCTTTTGAATGTGGTTTTCTAAAATTGTCTCCATGTGGACATTCTTCTCAATAATATCAGAACCTTAGGTTCATGGATTGTATTGTAGATATACCAGTTAGGACTAGGCACTACATGGTCTCATGTTCTCTGTCTTTTGATTGGTTTTCTGGTTTTCTAAAATTGTCTCTGTGTGTTGCAAAGAATAGTTTCCTTGAAGAGGGATAATAGCTACAAAGATCTATGGGTATAAGGTTAATATTTAGAATGCAGTTAGGAATAATTCTGGCTTACAAAAGTGACAATTGTATGTTCTACAAAACCCATGAATTCACTGGTAAGGTTTCACTATTTTTTTTTTGTTTTTTTTTTTTTTTGTTTTGTTTTTTGTTTTTTTTTTCTCGGAGCTGGGGACCGAACCCAGGGCCTTGCGCTTGCTAGGCAAGCTCTCTACCACTGAGCCAAATCCCCAGCCCCAGGTTTCACTATTGTTAAGCAAGCCTTAACTCTGATTAAGGATCTGTTCGCTACTCGTAAATATTCATACCACTACCACACTTTTAGAATTACATTCTTGCGGTTCACAGGTGCATCATTATTGGTTGCTTCCTTCCTCTGGAAGATTGTATGGCAACTTTTGGTACTATAAAAGCTAGTCCCCAATGAAGAGACTTTCAGGTTAGATCCAGTTCAGGTCCTCTGAGTCTTGTGTCTGAAGTACATGGTGTTTTTAGTGATAGGAGCTTATCTTCTACTTCTGTGACATAACCAAGTGTAATAGCAGTAGATCATTTGGGGAGCCTTGTGGACAATCTTGATCAACAACTCATAAGAGGCCTTCAGATGCCTTATGTTGGGAGTTTTGTTAGATAGTCCTTGACTCACAGGGGGAAAGTTTAAATCTAAGATGGGGAATTTCCATTTAAACTATGTATGCATTTGCATACGCAGATTTATATGTGTTATAGGTAACTCTAGGTAGATAGATAAGAAAATGATGCCTTATAACATTTTCAGACACCATTGCTGCTTGCTTTCATCCCTACTTCTTTTGTGTTTATCTCTCCTGCTCCTAACTAAAGCCATCCTACAACTCCATAATGAGACTATATTCATGAAAACAAGGATATTTTGGAAACCATGTTCCTTAAGAGTGGTGTCCCAGACAGAAATAGGCAGTTTTCCATTCTTGTATCAGAATATACTGAGCTAATGAAGTTAAAAAGAGGAAAGATTCTCTTACTTTTGGGTGACAGTATTCTAGATTCCTACCTAGGACTCAGTGCTTGTAACAGGACAGCACATTACCATCACATAGCCTGGTAGAAAAGATTAACTCTTCAGTGGCTGGGGACAAAAGATAAGACAGCCTGAATCACTTTGCATGACATGTACCCAATGAAAAGAAGATCCTCCAGTAGGATAAATAGCCTAGGGTTTCATCTCATCCAAGTAGCTGGATGCAGAAGTTTAAAGCTTCAACATATCAGCCTTTAGTGAACATTCTAGATCCAAATTAGACAAAGGCTCAACAGGAGATGATATCTAAGTCAGAGATGTACTTTAATTAGGTGTGACTAAAATCTGCCTTATGCAGTGTGAGCAGTATGCTGATTACATTTGGAAGTTAAAGCACCAACAGTGAGAATACAAAATGAACACGGAATATTTCACTTGCACTTGCTAGGGGATATTATTATTAGCAAGACAAAATATCTACAAACCTTCTAAAGAGTTTCACATTTGATGACCCACACATTAAATTTTAGTCTGCCTAGTAAATGTAGAAATGGAAAAGACAATCCCTTGAGAAAATGTATTTACATAGAACATTAAAAATGTGTTCTTAATATATCCTATATGATTGATAGGTTCCTATAAGCCACTCAAAAGAACAGAAAAGAAACACCAGGCAAAGTATAGCTAGGCTGCTCAGTAAATCAGGACACATATCCTCAAAGGTCAAATAGAAGAGGCCTACTTAATTTTGAGTGAAAACATTCGGACCTAAAGGAGGCATTTTGTACATTGTGTTTGAAAATTTAAAACATTAAACATTTCTAGTTCCAAAAGCAATTGAAATTTAAATACTATTGTAATCTATTGAGTAGTGGATTTGTTATAACTCGCTAGACCCTAATATTGAGTTAAATTTCAAAGCATAAAATCATTGGGCCAGATTTATAGTTTACTTTTTAGAATATTTGTCACATGCAAAACAAAAGCATTTATATAAGCATATTTGATTGTATTTTAGTAATAAGATTAGTGATGATATTTGAAAAACTATAAATATCTGATTAGTAATATGCTGCAAGTACGTTGTATTGTTTGTATAAAACGAAAGTTGTATAGCCATGACCACAAGTCATAGCAAGGCTAAAATGAATGGGCTAGACCCATGGGGCTGCAGAAGAACAGGATGCAGAGGCTGTTAATGAGAATTGTGTGCCTGTCTAGGTAATGAGTTACTAAGATCTGAAAGAATGCCCTGGACCTAAGCGAAGGAAAATCATGAGAGCTAACAGAAGAGCCAGAAATGTAGTCTTTCCCTTTAAGAGACAAAAGATGCCCCAATTCTAGCCCAGTTCTCTGATCTGCATTTTTTTTCATATGAAAAATAGAAATGGTGTTTGAAATTACACAGCTGCTGTGAGAATAACTGCATGCTTCTTTCAACAGCTCTGTGTGATTGAGTGCAAGGGTTTAGTCTTGTGAGAGGACCTTCTGTAGGTATCTGTGACTTCTCCAAGACTGGATCCACTAGCCTGGTTTGCAGACAGAGCTAGGATGCATGAGAAGAGACACAGGACTCAGTGTCATGCTCAGCATTCCACAGAGAGCCTGTCACTTTCTTTAGTGTTTTGGAAATGGTGTCATTCTTCGGACATCCCCTTACCATTTAAGTATCCATAAAGACAACTCACACATTGTAGTGACCAACCACATTATCATATATTAGATCATCTTACGGACTTTTACACTTATTTAATGTGTAGGACTCTCAATCTGAAAGACCAAGTCAAAATTTATTTCCCCCTGTTCATAACAGAGGAAACCAAAACCTCTGTTCCCACTTTCTACCAAGCTTGCTTTTCTGTCGTCCATTCAGAAAGCTGCTTCTCAGTGCTGCCTCCATTCAACTCCCATCAGAGTGCCTCAAGTTCATTTTCTTTCTTTCCTTTCTTTTTGCAATAAAAATAATCAAGTTTATTAAAACATATGGTGAGTTGTACAAATAAATGGACTTATTCTCCCCCCCCCCATCTTTATTAACTTGAGTATTTCTTATTTACATTTGGATTGTTATTCCCCTTCCCGGTTTCCGGGCCAACATCCCCCTAGCCCCTCCCCCTTCCCTTCTTTATGGGTGTTCCCCTCCCCATCCTCCCCCGCATTACCACCCTCCCCCTAACAATCACGTTCACTGGGGGTTCAGTCTTGGCAGGACCAAGGGCTTCCCCTTCCACTGGTGCTCTTACTAGGCTATTCATTGCTACCTATGCGGTTGGAGCCCAGGGTCAGTCCATGTATAGTCTTTAGGTAGTGGCTTAGTCCCTGGAATCTCTGGTTGCTTGGCATTGTTGTTCATATGGGGTCTCGAGCCCCTTCAAGCTCTTCCAGTCCTTTCTCTGATTCCTTCAACGGGGGTCCCGTTCTCAGTTCAGTGGTTCGGTGCTGGCATTCGCCTATGTATTTGCTGTATTCTGGCTGTGTCTCTCAGGAGAGATCTACATCTGGTTCCTGTCGGCCTGCACTTCTTTGTTTTATCCATCTTATCTAGTTTGGTGGCTGATGCGCGGCTTTGTCCTTGTGTCCTTGTTTTGCATGAATGAAATGAGACTTGTACTTTCCATTATTTTTCTTGCTGCTTTGTCTGTGGCACACAGTGTATATGTAGGTGAACCATCCCAAACACATGACAAATGTGAAAAATATTTACGTACTTTATCATCAGCGTCTTAAGTTCTCAGGTAGTCATCTGTAATAACCTTTCAGTTGTGGGATTTGAGCTTTTTTTTTTTAATAGTAGAATTTCATTTGTTGCTCAACTTTACATTCTTCCGCTTTGTAAAGGCACAATGCATTTGCTAGTGATTCCAGCTCTAGGAATGAATCCTAAGGCAGTAGTTAACCATATGAAAATTGAATCACAAAGACATTCATCATGGCATTTTATGTGTGAATGGAAAAAAATAATCAACATAAGTGTCCTATAACAGAGGATTAGCTCGAAAAATAACAGGCCACTTAGTCAACATAATTCCCCGAACCATCAAGAAAAGTGATATGAGTGAATATTAATCATCGTGTAATGATGTTTACAATGGCTTAATAAATAAAAAGCATGAGTGCTTAGCGAGTGAAAGAATTCATTCATGATTTAAATGCATGCACAGAGAATTATAAGCAAAAACATACAATATAAATTATATTAATTATATAAATAAAGGAAAATATAAATGTGGCTAAGTAATTATCTTATGGGATAAATTCTAATGATACACATTCCTATTATTTAGGAAGTCAAAAGGCATTGTCTAATCACAGTCAAAATGATAAAACTGATAAAACTTACACTTATTGATGGCTTCCTTTGTGAAGAGAATGTCTTAACGATCCAGTAGCAGTGAGGGTATTTAGTAAGTAGTCTGTTTCCAAAAGCCATTCAGAGTGTTTGCTTAAATCAATATGTAATGTATCTGAATTAACAGTCAGGTGGGTTATGGCATGGAAAGTCTATGACATGTTCCAATACCATCATCCCAATCACTTATCCCTGTCTGTCCCACAACAAACCACAGCTCTGCTGTGCTTAGTTCTTCAGTTCATTTCACCTCTTATGCTTTCTCAAGATGCTTGCATGCAAAGTTGAGCTTGTAGATTGTCTATCTGTCTCTTTCCCCAGTATCTAAGTAAACATCACTTGTCTGACCAAGCCAGCTCAGTCAGAAATCAGGGTCTCCAGGGAAGGATTGAGGATTAAAGAAAGAAAAGGCATTTAGATAACATTATAGTATGACCTCAGCTAGTGTTGGAGTGGGCTTAATTTTTCCCAGTCACTTTTATATCATTCTAGGTACATGCAAAGAATAGGGTAAGTTTAAGGCATAAGCAAAATAGTCAAGGAACAAACAAATCATAAACAAGGTCCTGGGGTATTCACGGACTTTTTCAGATGATCAAGATCTTGAGCCTACTTTGTTGTCCTAGCACAATGTCGATTTTTTTTTTTGCCAATGTTCTTGAAGCAGCAACAAGAGCTTTTGTCAAATGTGAGATTCCCCCATAGTGCTTATTAAATCAGATCTGTTTCATATACTCTGGAGATATATGAAAAAGCATTATAGTCTACATAAAATGATTTACACATGTGCATGGATATGAAATTCCAAAAACTTAGTGGCAAGTTCTTCACAGGAAAGCAGAAAGTTTCCTTTTGTATTTCTGTATCTTGTCTCACAATAGTTGTAAGGTAGAGTCAGTAAGGCACACACCGATCACTGCTCTCAAGAAAGGAAGTCTTCAAAGGCAAAACACAAGAATATGAGCCTGTCTGGGAAGAAATTTAAGATGGCAAAAAAAACTCTTCTATTCCTAATATAGAAAAATGATTATACACAAAACTTTAATTTCTGTATGTGTGAGAATAACTTTATATCTCTCAAAGCCAGTACTGCAATGTCATTGGTGGGTTGGTTGTTTTTGGTCAGCTAGGGTTGCAGTCTTGGTGAAGTTTGGTTAACATTTTTTTACATCTAGTTTCAGTTTCAGTGTGATGGTATTTAGTACGGAGTGGTATGTGTGATCTCCCAATCTGTCTTTTTTTTTTTCCTAACAAATTCCAGATGAGATGTTTCTGTAAGGAAAACATAAATATTTGCATTCACAAAAGACAAAATAAAGACCAGTATGTTATTTGAGCCCTATAAAGTAGTGAGATCAAAGATAAGCATTTGTAATTGTTGAGAGTTAGATGATAAGGAGACATCCCCTTGGCAAGGCTTCTGCACATAGGAATTAATGCTGTGGATTGCCAGAGACCCACATGGGTTAGAATGCAGCTCCTTTTCTCTGCAGGTAAACATGAGGACAGAGATACTAAACAAGACATACACTTATGCAAAAGGGGGTGAAGAGTTGTATTCACAGAATGTTCATTCTGACTGCCTTGGCAAATGCTTTCACATGGTTTGTATACATGAGGCCACGTGGTCTTGCTGCCATCTGCCCTTCTTAAAATCTCTCATTCCATGGTCACATCTTTACATGCCACTCTGCTGTTAACTGCAGTTTATGTGATACCTTTGAGCCAGAGAGTCAGCATGCTGAGTCTCAATGTGACCTGTCCAGCACCCTTCCCTACAGGTTCTGGCTTCAGCCTAAGGGCAGTAACGTTGTGTGTGAGCAGAGTTGTAGTCCCCCTTCCTTTTTGTACTGACAAATTAAAAAGAGTTCTGTCATGAAACAACCTGAACACTTACAGTAAATACAGAAGGGAAACCCAACAAAGGAGCATCATAAAGAGACATTCTGTAAACTTTCCTGGGTTGTCTTAACTGAAGCTTCTGTGTAACAAGATGCATGAGTGAATCAGAGCCTCCAGGCAATTCATAGGTAAGGGTCCAAAATAAGTATCTCCTCTGCCTTATTTCTTCTGCTATCTACCCTTAGGAGGAGATCAAGGAATGAGCCACTGATCTCTGTGACCTGCTGCCTGAGGTAGGTAGATAGGGCTATTGAAGACTATTACAGGAAGGCATGGAGAAAGCAGTGTTCTCTTGGGTCATTAGTGATCTGTCCAGCAAAGCCAATGCTGAGGATCATCTTACAGAATGCTCTGAAATTTTGCATCTGGTCAAATACACATCTCCACACGAAAGCATACATTTATAGGAGAGGTAGGCAAGGCACCTCTTCCCTGAGAAGATGGGACAACCTAAGAAAACAAGCTGCACATACTTAATATCCGGGATTGCTATCTTCACAGGGAAAGAAATGTTCTTCCCATTTTCAGGTCAGTAGGCACCTGGTCTTCAAACTCTAACTCTAGCAGGGACTATGGTTGTCCCGGGCCCAGACAAAGCACAGGTTTTCCATGCTTCGGGTATTAAGTATAGCCTGAAAGGGAGCTGGCTTGTTTCCAGGGTACAAACGAAGGCTGTTGACTTAACGTGTTTCAATCATGTGTTCACTGAGAGACTGGCTTTCACCTTTGATATGGACCTTGAGAGTGAAAATGTTAAGAACATTACTTAAATAAGGAGCGTGGAGTGATGTAGCCATGATTAAGAGCACATGTTCTTCTAGAGGACTTGACACCAACATGGTGGCTCTCTACAACTGAAGTTCTAGGGGATCTTCTGCCTTAATCTGGTCTTCATGAACACCGGATCTACAAGTAGTGCACAGAAGGCAAACGACTCATATGTGCATAATATAAAATTGAAACTATGTATTATTCATGTTATAACTTAATGGTATTATAGAAGCTTGATAAATGACATCAGGGAAGCGGCTTGGTATCTTGTGCCTTTTTGTCCCACACTCAAGGCTTCTTTCCCATGTATCATCGCTGTGGTTTGAAAGGGAGCTTGAGGGTCAAACACCTATGTGGTTAGCAGGGCATTAGATATAGGTTTGAAGAACACCTGAAATCTTAGATTAAAAGCCCTTAACATTTAGCTATGAAATTGCTTCACAATTATATGACTGTCTCAGTTATCTTTAGTTGCACTGGGGCTAAAATCTTTTCATAATTCAGGTTTAGAGAATTACCACATTTTCCCACTGCAATTCATGGAAAGTAGATTTATAAGTCAGGTGATGGTGTTTTTCCATTCTTCTTCCAAGATATGATTTTCTGTATAATACAAGTTATTGTCTTTGAATCTTGAGGGCTTTAGTTTTATTGATAAAAGAAGATGAAATGGACTCTCCTTTTTTGGAGAATATATTTGATTTCCACATGAATGTTTTTAGAGAAAAGGACCTTAATAAAAATTAAAATCATTAAATATGTACACAAATTATTTTTGTAACATAGCACGTAAGTATGCCTATGAAAGATGACTGGAAAGATGATATTTCAGCACATAAACGACTGGACAGTCTCATTTTCAAAGCATGTGCTGTCTCCTGGTATTTATACATAGAGGGTATTTAAGATTATTATGAAGATTCAGACTTTCTTTATGTGGTATCGAAAATAATCGGTAGTTCAGGTTCATAGAAGAGTGGAAATGGTGCATAGGCAAGAAAAGGTGGTTAGGAGGGTATGTGTGTTAAACAATAGAAATAACTTTGCAAAAGTACATATGGAGGTGGATGTATGGACGGGGGCTGGGATAAGATACTGTGTTGTATCTTGGGGATTTGGAGTTATGCGTTCTTACAATGAGCGCAGAGGCCATGTTGGAGAGTAAGGGTTGTAGACCGGCCTGGTCAGGCATGCGTGTCTATGGTGAAGAACATCTCGTGTTCATGCACAGCTAGGTCCAGTGCCTTCTACCACTTCCATATTACTCAGTCTTTCTTGAAATATAGAAGTTTAACATTCATAATCAATGATTAGTTGTACTCGAGATATAATCTTTCTCAGATTTTAAATCTATTCAAATAAATAGATTCATGATTTGCCCCCAAAAATTAAGTAGAAGTGATTCGAATTAAAGCAGGAGGCTAATTATGCCACAGTCAGCATTATTACTTAAAGTTTCAACAAAAGAAGCAGCCTAAGTAGTTCAAGAAGCAGGTTTGTAAAATGCCCTCAGACATCTAGACTCATATCAACCATATATATATATATATATATATATATATATATATATATATATATATAGAGAGAGAGAGAGAGAGAGAGATGTATAGTAACTGCAGAAAAGCAGTCACTATGGATTAGGAAGACAGACAATCAGGTAGGGTAGAGAGTGTAGGAAGAGTATGCATCAGAGTGTCCCTGAAGGTTACACTGCAAGGATGAACAGATAATGCAGGCAAGGCTAACAAAGGACACAGCATTAGACTGGGGAAATGTCCCTCTGCACACTTAATCATCACTTGTTCACTATCATGCAAGCAGTACTATAGGATGGAGACTATGAATGCTAAAACCAACACAGTCGTATTTTAATAGACTGTTAATTTTTAATTAATCATTCCATTTGCTTACATCTCAAATGATATCCCACTTCGCGGTTACCCCTCCACCAATACCCCATCTCATATCTGCCCTCCCCCTGCCCTTTGCCTGTATAAGGGTGCTAGCCAATCCACTTACCCTCTCCTGCCCCACCACTTCAGTCTCACCCTATTCTGGGGCATCAAACCTCCACAGGACCAAGGGCTTCCCCTCCCGTTGCTTCCAGGCAAAGCTGTCCTCTGCTACATATGTATATGGAACCATGGATCCCTCCTGCACACTCCTTGATTGGTGGTCTAGTCTCTAGGAGCACTGGATGGTCCTGCCAGCTGATGCTGTTCTTCCTATGGGGTTTCATGTAGCATGATGTCATCACACAGGTAAAGGCAGGTACAAGATAGAACGAGGCCTGTCATTGAATGAGAAGGCAGGATGGGTGGGAGAAAAGTTTTAGAGAGAGGAGGAGACTGGAGCAAGGAAGAGAAGCAGCAGAGAGAACATGGAGGCTGATGTTAAGATTCTCTATACATTTACAGGTTGTTATGAATATTAAAAAAGGATGGATGTGTACAGGATTTTACGTGTCTAGATGGGCAAACTGTATGTTATCTAGATGGACAATTATATTTTATCAATGAGATCAAAGGTTATTGTGTTATGTGTTCTTTCATGTGGCGATTTAAGTTCAAGACACTAGGCTGCCATGGAATTGGGATGTATATTTCTGGTGTGGTGGTGACCTGCTTTGGGGACTAGATGGGTCGAGAGATTGTTGCCAGGCTCAGAGAGAAGCCATCAGCAGTATGATATGAGATGGAGCAAAGTGAGTGAGACACTTTGCTGACTGAGATGAAGATGTCTACCAGATATCTTGGGGCACTGCGGTGCTGGACCTAGTGTGGGGTAAAAGACCCCACCTTATTTTTTATAATTTTACAGCAGCAGTTGCAAACCCCTCTGCTCCTCCAGTCCTTCTGCCAGCTCCCCAACTGGGGTCCCTGGGCTCAGTCTGATGGTTGGCTCCAAACATCCACATCTGCATTGGTCAGTTGCTGGCTTGATCTCCTAAGGAACCACCTCACTAGGTTCACGTCAGCAAGTGCGTCTTGACTGCAGCCACAGTGTCAGGTTTGGTGTCTGCAAACATGATGGATCCCCAGGTGGGACAGTCCCTGGATGGCACTTCCTTCAGTCCCTTCTCCATGTTTTTGTCTCTGTTCTTCCTTTGGCCAGGAACATTTCTGGGTTAAAAACTTTGAGATGTGTGGGTACCCCATCCCTAGACCAGGGACTATAAAAATATGTCTTAAAATAACAAATTTAAAAATCATTATTATTTTATAATGATGACATAGTTAAATCCTAAATGTTTTTAATTAATGTATGTTTTAAAATTACAACTTACAGAAAATTGATTTGTTATAGTATTTTATTGATAAATTTGTTTCTTTTGTCTCTCCCATCATCATTCTTGTCTGTACATGTCCCCTCAGGTAATCCTGCCTTTAAACATGGACTTGAAGAAAACACAATCTACCCTGAGGCCAAGAGCAAACCCCTCAGACAAATACAGTGCTATAGATGCCTGAACTAGGTCCTCCATGAGGATCAAACAGGATTGTCTCAGGACACATATGGATATATGTGTGAAAATCTAGTCACGGGTTAGAGTTACACACATCTGAATCTCTAGCTTTCCAAGTGGCTGTCGCAGACATTTTAAAAATATGAATTGTGGTAAATAAAGTACACATTTAAGGTGATATTAAACAAATGAGTTAATATCCTCTAAATATAATATTACATTCATTTTTTTCTGAAATTTGCTTCATTATAGTGCTAGAAATGAAGACTGTACCAAGATCCTTCCCGTAAAATAACTAATTTATTGAGTTAATAACGTTTGTAATTGAAGTACTAGCAATTACACATATCCCCAACACTACAAACTGGTCTTTGGATATTACAGTTTTTTTTTCTTTTTTTTTAACTAGGAAGAAAGAAATCAAGATTCAAAGATGTACAATAATTCGCCGAAGTTCAAACGTTTGACAAGTTCCTATAATGAGGCTCGCACATAATACTTTTCATATGATAATTTTTTTTCTTGCAGTGAGTGGAGATCAGTAGTTACTTAGAATTCTGGGCTGATTTTCTCCCAGACAACATCCATCATAAAAATCTTTGGCGTAATCTACAGAGCCGCCTGGAGAATTTTATTCAACGGATAAATGCTGCTGTTGTTTTTATATATCAGTGTTATAGGTGCCTGTTGAGTGTAGGGAAAGAAGAGAAGGAAGGAGTGAGGACAGGTTGAAGAGAGGGTGGGAAGACTGCTTGCTGCTATCTGGCCAACATAAACCCCTATCTGTACCTGCCAAAATATATGAAGTTTACAGCAAAAATATTCACCTTCTAGCCTTTCCTGTTTATAATCATCCCATTAATTGTTAACTTTCCTTTGGTAATACATGGCTCAGAATGACTTTCAAGGACGCTAGTCATATTTGCAGAGACAGCCCTCAATAGTCAATTCTCTTTGAGGATTGCATTGGGTCAAAACAGCTTCTTCTCCCAAGGGGTTTTCATTGGATGCTTAATCAGCCCAAATATGTGGAAACCCATACCCTCGACTCCAAGTTGGAAAACTTAAAGGGTCAGGAGACTTCCAACATTCTTGACTTTGGTATCCCTGTGATGCAGGCTCACTTCACTCTATTCTGCCTCCTTCCTTCCCATCCTGGCCATGGGCCTTTATCCTAAGGGTGTCTAGTGAAGACATAACCCTGCATTTTAATTCCCACCTCTATGGCTGGGGCCTGGGAAAACTAGAGTTTAAACAGCAGCAGAAGCAGTTGAGCCAGCCTTGGCTAATGAGACTAAAAGAGGGGGTGCTCTTGACATGGTTTCCTTTAAGATAGGAATACAGGTGCCTGTCAGCTCTCCTTCAACAGGGACCAGTCGAAGGAAAAAACATACTCAAGGTTCCTATACTGCTGGGCCCCATAAAGCATCCTTATACATTTCATCCTGTGGAAAACTTAAGTATCACATAGGACTATCAATTGATATGGTTGCTTATAGTCAATATTGTAATAGCTTATGTGCTTATAAAGGTGTAGAGTCTAGTGTAGGACCTTTTTTCAGTTTTTGCTAATATATATATACATATATATACATACATATATGATTGAACTCTGTCATCTGGCATGTCTGAGACTACCCTTCTCATAGTTCATAGTTATGGAACATAGAGAGACCAGGGGGCCTCAGTCCATGTATAACCCCAGTGACCACCATCCTAGCTAGGGTCGCTCTCCTGGAATTTCGATTGCTTCCAAAGTATTGCCACCAGCTGGGGATACTGTTCCCAGCACGAGCTGTGGAAGTCTCTTACTGAATCCACAGCAGCAGTAGAAGCTTGTTTTCAGAAAATATAAAAATTTATTAGTCATAAATAATAAGACATGTAACTAAATAATAAATGAGCTAAATAAAATTGACAAGCCCTTTTCCAGACAAGATAGTTAGGTAATGATTAATGCCATGAAGAGATACTCAGCACCATCAGTCACTAAGAAAATACAATTTAACACAGGGAGGGCTGAGAGATACATCCCCTGTGGTGTCGTCAGAAGTGTGACTGCAGAGAGTGAGAGAGATGGAAACCTGTGAGGCACAGTTGAGACAAGAATTCAGAACATTGCTCCAAAAGTTACCTTAAAGGACACCTACAACACTTGGTGTTTATCCATAATAAATGAAAGGCCATTTCTACAGGTATACTTCTGAAGCCACTCCGGTCAAATTAGAAGAGAACAAATTGTCTTAAAGATTAGTTTTAGGTTCATCATGAAATTGCTGCACGGAAGGATCCTGTATGCTCTTTTCTCTCAGAAGCAGCCTCAGCTGTTGTCCACACAGCCCAGCACTGCTACAGTAATTCACATGTTCACAGTGACGTGTTCACAATGATGAGATCACAGTGATGTGTTCCCAGTGACCTGTTGAGTAATATGTTCACAGAGATGTGTTTACAGTGACATATTCACGGAGACATGATCACAGTGACATGTTTACAGTGACAGTAACATTTTCTCAATGATGTGTTCACAGTGATGTGTTCACATTGACATATTTACAGATATGTTCACAGTAATGTGTTGCCGGTAACATGTTTACAGTGACCTGTTTTCAGTGGCATGCTGACACTGACATTCTCACAGTGACCTGCTCACGCTGATGTGTTCACAGAGACAGGTTCACAGTGACGGCTTCACCTTCCCAGTTCCCAGAAGCAGCTCTTGCTGGTTTGGTCCTCCAAAGTAGAACTGAAAAGGCAATCTCTAATCCCCAAGTCCTCTGTGCTCACACTTCCCACTGCCACCCATCCTTTCACTCTTCGCATAGCCTTATCCATTTTCCAAGATGACATGTAGTTGCAGGATGCATTCACTTTATAAAGATTTTATAACCTCTTGCTTGTGTGTGTGTGTATGTGTGTGTGTGTGTGTGTGTGTGTGTGTGTGTGTGTGTGTGTGTGTGTGTGCGCGCGCACGCTCACCTGATATGGTGAACATGGGGAAAGATCACAGGACAACTTTTGAAAGTCACATTTTTACTTACACCAATTTTTTTTTCCTGGGTTGTCAGGTGAGATCCTGATGTCACCAGGTGTGGTGGCAAGTTCTTTCCTGTGCTGGCCATCTTGCTGGTACATTGCTAGTTTCAATTTGCTAATGTTCATTGAGATTTCTCCATGACCTTCCATGTATTGATGCTTACTTTGCAGAATTGATAAGATTTATGTATCTGGGTATATACAGTTCAGCCAGTAACATTCTTGATATCAACTTACTGGCTTCAAGGGTAAGTCTATAAACAGCTACCAACACACATGTACAAACATTGTTTGTGTGCATGTATGCATGTATGTGCATGTGTGTGTGCATGAGGGTATGTGTGTGCATGTGTGTATATATGTTTTCAGTGGATTTGAGTGATTGTCAATGAACTTGTTACATCATATAGTAAAGGTATATTTAATTTCATAATGGGTTTTCAATAGGTCTTCTCAAGCATTTATGTATTATGCTCTGCCCTCTGAGAAGGATGGTTTTCACTTGCTCTATTTCTTCAATCACTTATGGAATAATACCTTTTTTATTTATTTTTTAGAATTTGAATATTGTAGCACTCTTGCAACATGATCTCATTGATAGTTTAATGTACAATTCCCTGGTAAACTATGGCCTAGATCCTCTTTTCATGTGCATACTTGGTGTCTGCATCCTTTCCATGGTGAGACATCTGCTGGGGTTGGTCTTTGGCTTGTGTGAGAATTGTTTAATAATGGTTGAGTTTCAATCCTTTGCATTTCTGGTTAACAACCCTATTGCCTGTATAGATTACAGTTACGCTCTTTTCTGTAGCTGACCTTCATTCTGTTTATTATGAATTTTTCGCTTTTCCACAACAGACTCTTTAATCTAAATCTTAATGAATTCTGAATATGCATGCATTCATAGATGAATGGTTTTTGATCTAAAAGGTAATTTCCAAAAAATTGAGATAGTCTTATTTTTGTAACATTTTCTAGAAGTTTTGCAGTTTTGAATCTCAATTTTGGTCTATGATTATTTATTTTTATGTAAAATGTAATATGTGTATTTAAATTCAATTTCTACACATGTCCAGTTAGGTGATAATCTGTACAGAATCTACATTGTTCTGCTGTAATGTCTGCACCCTGCTGCCCCAGATCAGTATGCAGTGTGTGTATCTCTTTACATGGACTCTGTCAAATGACAAGCAAACCTAACAACAGTGAATGAGGACATACCACCAGGAATGGTGTAGAAGAGAACAACTGAACACACATTAAATACTCCATGTATCTATATGCTGTGAACTCAAAAAAGAATATATACTTCACAACCCATTAAAATAAACTTTAAAGTACTAAAACTGACCATGATATTCTCTCTCTCTCTCTCTCTCTCTCTCTCTCTCTCTCTCTCTCTCTCTCACACACACACACACACACACACACGCACACACACAGCTTAGAATAATATGCATCATAAATTTAACATAAGGAGCATGTTTTGATATATTACCAACTGATTTTTACAAGGTATCTGTTAAACAAAGAATAGCTAAATATTGTAGGAGAACAAGTGTAGATTAATGTATCTTCCTTGAAAATGCCTTTCACTAAAGGAAAGTTCTCTTCTCAAACTTAACAGCTATAATTATATCTTTAAGTTTGAACTATTTCTACTGAATGACTCATTAAGTGTGGGAAATGAACAATGTTGTGTGCATACATTTGCTTTTATGATATGTTTGAAATTTTAGTCTGTATCAGAGTTTATTCTCATTTGTGTTCATTCACTCAAATAAAGCCAGGAAGCTCTGAGAACAACCAGTTGATGAACCTCTGGTACCTGGCTGGCACTTCAGAGTGTGAATCTAAAAGTTTAAGTTGCAATGCCTACTGAATTGAGAACCACCTGTAATCAGATTTTTATAAAAATAAATAAATAGGACAGCAAAAAGTACCCACATTGATTACAAGGTTAAAATTTAACTCTGGATCTGAAGCAATGGCTTACCAGTTAAGAGAACGCACTTCTCTTGTAGAGTGTATGGGTTCAGTTCCCACCAGGTAAATCAGGTGTTGGTTACAACTCTGTAACTACAGCATCTTCTCCTGGCCTCTGTGTGCTCTGTGTGTACCCTACATATTCATGTACACACACACACACACACACACACACACACACACACGGGGGGGGGGGAGACAGATAGAGAGAGACAGAGAGAGAGACAGATTGAGAGAGACAGAGAGACAGAGAGACAGAGACAGAGAAAGAGACAGACAGAGACAGAGACAGAGAGAAAGAGAGAGAAATAAAACTACCAATCAAAATATGTATATAAAGATATTTTGGAAACAAGTCCTTTTTCTCTGGGACTTAATACAGTTGATTTTCTAGTCCTTCCTTCTCTGGAACTTTTGCAGTCATTTAATTCTTATGTGGATACTCATTTTGCTATATGATTTGTTTTTTATATAATCCAGTTTCTAAACCACAGAGAAACATATCATTTCCAGTGTTACTGTAAACTTTCTTAAAGGCAGGCTTTTAATTATGACATTTAATTGTTGTTCTATCTATAAAAGTAATATCCAAATAAAACTAAAAGCCAGCTTACAAGGAAACATGATATAGGACACATCAGGGTTTTTTTAATTTGTTTTTTGTCTTGTTTTGCATTTTTCTAAATAAATGAAATATTTCTACTAAGGAATTTCAAAAGAGCACATGCATAATCTCTTGCCTAATAATGCAGGGCAAATGATACAGAATTCACAGCAAGGATGAGACTGAACAAAAAGACACGGGAAAAATTTAAGAGAAGGTAAAGTTTCTTGAAACTCCACTTCAAAAGAGTTCTCCCTTTGCTAAAAATTGTTTAGAATATGCATCAATAAAGTCAGAGAAAAATTGCTGCGTCTACACTGCCGAATCAAAAGGAGGTCTACAGGAGAGGAAATAATGGATTGATTCTGCACACTCACTTTTTAGTAGAGAAGAGACATTACTCTGCATTATGGTGATGCTAAACCTAAATGAATTTCATTTTGTGGACGAGATTAGAAGAGAGTAATGTAATTTGAAAACATACATTACTTATGTGAACTTTTATAATAAAATGCTGTCAGTATTTCCAGAAGATGAGATGTTTCTTTGCTTTTAGGTAATTAACTAGCAAAGTGCATATAAGTCCTTTTTAGTCTTATTTTTGTGTTGTCAAATCAAGGTAATTTAAATTCAACCACTATATACGCACCTCTATTTAAAGTAGGTATTCACACAAATCATGATTTGCAAAACGTGAACGTAGGAATGATAAACGGAACTTCAGCACAGCGAAGACTAACATCACATTCACTAGTGTCTCTCCTTTAAAAAAATCAAATTCCATTAAAATATGAAAAGAATAAAAGCTTGATTGGATTCTCTTTTCATCCATAACATATACAATTCATCTATTTAAATGCAGTCGTTTTCCTGTGGTTTTGGCCCCACCACCAATCTCCTAACTAATGCTGTATTTCATACAGCAAATATTATACTAGTCAAACCAATATGGATATTCCTCTCCCTCAGATGACTGCCCATTAATCTCTGAATGCTGAAGTGCTTTGACGTAAATATAATAAAACTTCTCTTCATTTTTCTTGTAGCCTTCATAATAAAATGAATGTCTCTTGCTAGGTCCAATTCCAATTTAATATCAAAGTAGAATGATGCCCCTCTTAACAATGCTACCCTGAGTTCTGTGAGCCAACTAATTTCCTAAGTTATTTCAAAGTTAAATAATTTTCTATTCAAGCTATCAGTTAATGTGATGTATATTTGAGTCACTTCAGAAATGGTTTTGTGGGACTTTAGATTAAGTAGATCAGTGTAGGATGAAAATGAGATTACACGGTAAACTAGAAAGTCCTCCTTCCAACTCGCGAGGAAACTGCTAGCAGTTCTAGAATAATCTTAGTTTCACAACTTTGAAATTTCTTTATCAAGACAGTTACCTGGCTGTATACAATAATTATTTTACAACTAAGCCTGTAGGTGTGTTTGTTTATTTCTCGGAGAGAAGGCCTCATGTTGCACGAGCTCTTGTATATACTCTCTAAGGCTGAGTCTCACTTCCTCATGCTCCACTCTCCTCTAAGATTACAGTGCTGCAATTAAAGGTGTACGCATCATGCTTGATGCAATGTTGCTCTCCCTCGTATACAGTGTATTTAACAGTCATGGAAAATGCCCCGTTAATTACAATGTGTGTGTAGAGTTACATCAGATTTCTATATTTGAACGTTGTCCTAAGAGTCTAGTTGAATTACCATTTCTTGTTGTAAAGGGACTACACTGAATGGTGACCTCATATCTCTTCCATGTTTGGAAACCTCGGCAGACATGTGACAAGCCACTATCCAGATAAATGCATTGGGCAGGTTTAAACTAATTTCATCATCAAGAGACCATCATAGCCCTTCAGACCAGGAGCCTGGTCCAGTGTATTACACGCCTGGGAATAGCTGGTCTCTGCTACTTTCTGGGTTCTTCTTTCTTCCACCATTCTCCATGCCTTCCACACTTTCAACCCCCTAATACCAAATGAGAGAAAAAAAGAATAAAGAATGCAAGGAAAGAGATCCATGAATTAAGTCAGGGGTTGGAAAGGGAGTGACATTTTCATTAAACTACTTCTTGCTGATTAGGGAGATTGAGTTCTTTGGGGCAAGTATGTTCACCATCAGAATATCCAATCTTCCTGATGTTTCCTTTTGTTCACAGCTACTTAACAAACCATAACTAACAACCAACTAACAGCATATCATACATTTACATAAACTTTTAAAAGCCCCCAGAATTCCGAATGTCAGAACATTTCAGAAACTATCTGCAGCTGGCAAAATCACACACCTGCTAGAGCATGAGGGAATCATAGTCAGCTGCAGTGGACAGTCTGAAGTAGCCCCATATCTCACTCCTTGGATTAAACTGAAAAGACAGTCTTATCTGTGTTTTCTAAAGAAATCAAAATTCTCACTACACCTGGGCTCCATGGTGCAGACAGTGGCTTCCAGGAGAGCAAGAGACACAACACTCACTTCTAAGGTCATACAAGGCTCAAGGATTCAATGGCACCCAAGAGAAAGCAATAAAATCAAAAGGCCCAGTGACACAATTAAGATGCTGAAGCCTGCTGGCAATATGATATGGCATGCCACCTTAGAATCAGCTTTAAATGAGGAGAAATAGCACAGCCCAGCACTGACAAGCATGACAGATGACAGTGCATGATCCTGTAACGGCGACTTTCTGGTTATGTATAGGATCTGGTTGATAAGTGCACATGTCACGTTGCAGAAAGACATAGGTCTGGGGGTCTCTCCTTCCTGGTGCGGAAATCAAGGACCTCTTCCTGAATGTGAACGGATAGTTTATTTGAACATGAAATTTTATTTTTCATCCAAAAACGAAAACTGAATATTTGAAAATTCCAAAATGCTGGAAACTGAGTATTTCGTGAATGCAAAGAATATTTCAGGAAAGGGATGTGGCGGTCTAAAAAGCCTAAGGGGCTATAACTTAGTTGTGTCCTTTCTGTGGTGTAGCTTCAGTTTCAGAAGGCCATTACATCATTTTACATTTGTCCCTCAGTGGATACTTAAGCTGGGGACTATTTGTGTGCCTGCAGATGGTTTTTCTAAAGTATACAGTTGGTAAAGACAGAAGACACGGTGGATATGTGCTGCATGGGAAGTGCTCAGTGGTGATATTGGAGTCGATCTCTGCCCATAGATGATGAACTTCCTCCAAAGAGTCCAGGTAGAACGTTCAGTGCTCCCGGCAGCAGCATCCCCTGAATACTTCACTCCTTGAACTGTACCACCAATGTATTTTTAAGGTTATTTTCCTTCACTGTTTTTACATGTGGGTTGTCTTTATACTACTTTTACCTCTTCATATCCCAATCTAACTGCTCTTGTGTTTCCCAGAGCCCCTACACAAATTCACCACCTCTTCTTTAATTATTATTGTTATATAAGCTCATACATATTCAATTATTTATGTGTAATATCTAATACCACACAAATGCCATATAAATACAGTTTGTAGAATTAAACATAAGGAAAATGTACCTGTTCTGCTTAGATGTACATACACAGTGTTTCTCATATGTGTACGTGCTTAGGGCGGGCCACTGGGAATAGATACCCTCATAAGTCTTCCTTAAAGAAGACTGAATTGCTCTCTTTCAGTAGATGTTAACTGCTGATAGCTCATCGTGTAGGGGTGAGGCTTTGTGAGATTCCCCTAAAGTTCATTTCTGTGTCTCTAGGTCTATTTAGGCAACAAGATGGTTGAGATATATGATATCACATATCATATATGTGGTTTCCTGTCTTGTTTTGAAGACACTATATTGTTTCAAATGGCCTGGTCCTCTGGCTTTTAGGATTTTTCAATCTCTTATTCTGCAATTTTTCCCATGAGGAAAAAAATCCATTACTTATTATAGGGATTGCATTGTAGATATCAACGTGCTTTTAAAAGGAAATTTCATCAAACCATATTCTCACATTCCTTTCCAAAACCTTATCCTTAATTTTCCATTAAGGGTATTTTCAGTTTATTCTTCATGAGGGTATCTTCACGTAAGTACCGTGCACACATTAATGACTCTTTGACTCTCATTCTTTCCCCTTCACGGAGTGGTGAAGCTTGTGATTTCTACCACCAGAAATTCATTTCTCCTCCTTTCTATACCCACATCAGTGAGACTATACACGTCATACTACAAACAGGATGCGCACTGAGCGTTTCCAGTGCCTGGATTTATCTTTGATTTTGTTCTATTAATGACTAAACTAGACAAGGTGTACCAATTCATACATTGAATTAAATTTACTTTAAACTATCACAAGCATAACTTATATTTGTGAACAAATGATTTTTCGATTTCAATTTTCGTTGCTCTTTGATAGAGGTCCAGAGGTGGAGTCTAAGGTAAGTTTTACTTAACTACATGGGCTTTGCCTGAAGTGTCCTGGGAAGAGGTCTTACTTGGGTAGTCAAGCTATAATCTCATCACACAGTACTGTGAGGCTTCGAAGTGTTAGTTACATTAGCATGCATTTTAATGATGTTACAACAGTGAGTCTCATTTACATATTCTTTTCATGGAGATTTATATTCTAATTTTATTGCCACTCAAATTTTGTTTGTCTTTCAAAATGACTTGTAGAATTTACTTATGTGTCTCTCAGAACATCACTTGAGTATTTCTTCCCACTCTATACGTTTAACTATTATTTATTTTAGAAAAGTATGCTAAACTTTAACTTTATACTCTTTTTCTGTTCTCTGAGGAAAGATACTTATATCAAACTTTATTATAGAGACTTTATGATCATGGCTTTTATTATATACCCAGCTTCTTCCCATATTGATTGAGTACATGATGCATGTACAGTTCTAAATTTTTGTGTGAACATCTGGCCATTTTTTTTTCTTTTTTTCAGAGCTGGGGACAGAACCCAGGGCCTTGAGCTTGCTAGGCAAGCGCTCTACCACTGAGCTAAATCCCCAACCCCACATCTGGCCATTTTCTGTCACAGCTTTCACACAGAAGCATACCACACTCACACAGGAGCCTAAATTCAAGTGGTATTCTAGTTTTATTCTGTCCCTGTAAAAAGTCAAAATTATCAAAAGCAACTGGAAGACGGAGGAATTTATTGTTGAGAGAAGTCAGGGTGGGAAGCCAAGCGTGAACTTGTATCAGTAACTATGCAAGCATTTTGCTTGCTGGCACAGCCTTGTGCTAAGCTGGTTTTCATATGCAGCTCAGGCTCACTTGCCTATGTATGAGGCCACCCATAATGGTCATGAGCCACTTCCGTGGATTAATCATCAAGACAGCATCACACAGACATGGCCACAGATCAATCTAACCTGGTCAATTCTTCAATTTATGCTTCTATTCTCAGGGAATCGAGACCGTTTCAAGTGGTCTAGGACAGATATAAGTAAGATGATGCCGTGCTCTTCTCCCAAGAAGTTGGAAAACACGGGATTTGAAGTTTGGGACTAGGGATTGAAGAAGAGTAAAGATTGAAGGAGAAAGCTCCAGGAACTCACCTCCTGGAGCTCAGGTCCCAGCAGAGTAAGAACCCAGGAATAAAGCAAAGTTCTTGATGTCAAAGATCAGATTCTGGAATTAGACCTGCTACGGGAGACATAAATTTTAAACGAAATAAACTTCCCTTCTGCATTAGACACATAAGTGTGTCTGCACACATGATCTTGGACTCCTTTCATTCTTCTATGCATTTTCCCCTGAAAACAAAACCTTGACAATATGGCTTCATAGTGAGTCTGTAGCTTAGACAAATCTTCCCTGTTCTCTTTTAAAATAAGTTTGATTATATTATGTACATTGATTTCCCACATGGATTTTAGAGTCAATTTGTTAATTTTTACAGAAAAAGAAATATAAGTTTGATTGATACTAAATGGAATTTATAGGTTAATTTGGGTAAAATAGCTCCCTTAATGGTGAAATTGACAATCTATAATCACATTATGGCTCAACATTCATTTATGTCTTCTTAGATTATTGATTTTTAAGACTTTCTCTTTTTTAAATTGGCAATTAACAACACTAAGCACTCCTCTGGCTGAATACCACAAATTCTGATAAATGCTCTCATTATTCCTAGTATAAATCATATACTCACCAGCACACACTGCCCAGTCACCCACATCCACACAGGCAGGCACTCTGAATCTCCTTGTGTCAAAGACCGTTCACGCCGAAAGTATATTACTGACGTTTAGGTTTCTACCCACCTTTTAAGTTACCCATGGCTCATTTTCAATCTAACATGCTGTGCCTATGGAACATATTAGGTAAAGCTTCAAACTGTAGGACTTCTGAAGCCCATTTAATGGCCTGGAGTAGGATTTTCAAGTGAAAGTTTCTTGCGATTGGATAACTAGATGTGGTTTTCCCTTCTTCTCTGTCAGGCCATATTTAATAATAGCACAGCAAAAAATCTTCCAAATATTTACTACATTTTTTCTTTATGATTGTATGCCTATGCAATAAAAGAGCTACATGCCGCTAAGATGTGCAATTATGAGTGTCAGCATGACTTTATGTTCCATATGTTTTTTAAATTTCAATCATTCTTACCATATGTTTAAGATTGGTTCATCCCATATACACCCAACTGTCATTCACAGATGACATGGACTATTGTGTTAAATCCAATCCTACTTAACTATGTATGTGCATGTGTGTGAGTATGAGTGTGTGTGTGTGAGTGTGTGTGTGTGTGTTTGAGTCTGAATGTGTATAAGTATGAAATGTTTGTGTTTGAGTGTATGTGAATGAGCGGGTGTTAGTGAATGTGTGTGTGTGTGTGAGAGTGTGTGTGTGTGTGTGTGTGTGTGTGTGTGTGTGTTTGAGTCTGTATGTGTATAAGTATGAAATGTTTGTGTTTGAGTGTATGTGAATGAGCGGGTGTGAGTGAATGGGTGTGTGTGTGTGTGTGTGTGTGAGTGAGTGTGTGTGTGTGTGTGTGTGTGTGTGTGTGTGTGTGTGTGTGTGTGTAAAGAATGCTATGCTCTGCCCTGTCAGTGGAGGTATGGATGCTAAAGGGCAACTCTGGATGTTGCCTGATTGCTCTTCACCTTATTTTTGGGGGGATGGTACTACAAACCCTGATACCACTTTATTTAGGCTAAGCTGGGCTTCAGAGAGCCTCAGGATTGACCTGTTTTTCAACTCCACTTTCATACCCAGGTTCTGGGCACAAGAACTCAGATTCTTATTATTGAGGAGCATACAGCTTTATCCTCTGAAGTGAGCTCAGCCTCAGAGGTGTCTAACTGCAAACCGGAGTAGACAGTGGAACACACTTCTGTTTCATGTTCTCATCCTCTCCCACTCTTTTTGTTATTTCCTTGTCATCCACTGTAACGCTGTTGGCATCCCTGCCTGTAAAAGAGAGCAAGCCATCTATGACCATGCCTAACTCTTGTTTTTCTACTTTTACCTTTGTCATCTATGTTCTTGGCTTCCTGTGCAGACCCTGACTTGTGTTGTTTGGTTTCTTATGAATTTTTCCTGCGTTATGACTAGATAGCCACAGCTCTTTCTGCTGTCTGTTCAGTTTTAATTGCTGCTCCTTCCATTGTAGTACATACGTATAAATTGTTAGAATGTGCATGAGAATGTACCCAGATCTGGTTTTCATTTTAATAATCACTTCTTTTCTTTCCTCAAGTTTTCTTGACCTGTTGTTGGTTTGTAGTATCAAGATTTTATCAAGCTCTTAGATAGGGTGTGGGCTTATCAGTCCAGGGCTTGGTTCTCACTAAGAAGATGGAAACCTGGGGATTAGGCTAGAAAACCAGTGTTCTAACCCTCCTTGATTGTATGGGTCTGACTCCAAATGGCTGACAGCTCTGCTTAGACTCTTAGCATTTGCTTCCTGTGGTTTCTTAGACCTTGGAATAATTTACTATCCTGAGGAGGATGTTTGGGGCATTCTTATGCATAGTTAAGAACTCTTGTTTGTGATGCTTAACTCTCAGCCTCTGTTCTGTGTTTCTAAATTATTCTCAGGTCTTCACAATACAATAAAAACTTGGTGTTTGAGTACTAACTAGTACCAAATACACATGAAGAGTCTGTACTTATAAGTTCCTCCTATTATTCTTCCATTTCCAGCCACTTGATTTCTACCTGTTATTGTTCATCCTGCAAAATCTTTGGCAAAATATTTTTATATTTTGTCTATAAATTGCAGTATCTTTCACAGAAATATTTATCTGCATAATGTGATTTACCATTACCAGATGAACGTAATCTGTGCTTAAGTTCACATTGATAATAACTTAATTATTATTTTCTTTCAGAGAAACCATAAAGGTTCATTATAAAGTGTTCCAAAACACATAAGGAGAGGAAACCCCAAACTATTTTTATGTTCACTAATGATAAATAGTTTACGTGTTTATTCTATCTCTATTATTTACACATAGACACATGTGTTTATGAATGAAATTCAGATAATTAGAGAGAGGGATATTGGTATGTCCTCACATAAAAATTTTGCATTAACATGCATATTTTCTTCTATTTATTATTTTTTAAATTTTTAAAAATATTTTCAGTCATAGTGCTAATAATGTCACCATATCATATATATATATATATATATATATATTATAATTTAGAATCAATTTCTCTTGGAAAAGTAATGATAAGTATTTGTTTACAACATGTCCTCTATATTTCATTTTCATTTTTCTTCTTTCTACAGCCTATAGTCTATCTGTATCTTTGCTTATCTCTTCTTCTTCTCCTAAATTTCTGGGGAGATTGAGACAGCTAATGACTGATGAAGGAAGAGGTTATAGTCTTTAGTGCTCTGTGTTCAAGCAAAGAATTTAACACCCAGTTTCATGCTGGCAACTAATTAAGTGCAGTGGTCCATAAACGAAGACAGACATGAAAATAGGAGAAGGGAATGTTACAAGTTATGTTTCTTGCAGATGAACCAGTCCACCACTGACTTTTAAGAACCAGATCCTAGCCCTGACCCTACTCTGAACTGCACCATGAACATTAGTCTCTTTCTGCATGAGGCTTGCTTCTAAGCCTTGCAAGTATAATTCACTTTCCAGTTTCCAAACAGGTATCACTCTCTCTAGGTTGTTTGTAGTTTTGAATGAAGTACTAGTTCTTAGACTATGTCTCTTCCTTCTCTAACATCTCAGATATTTAATTTCAGACAATCAGATAAGATATTGACTTTTACCACTGAGTATTTTCTTTCCCTGATCCTCCCTTCCTTCCTGTTTTCTTTCTCCCTTTTCCTCTCTCCAATGCCTTGACATTCTCCTTTTTTTTTCTTTTTTCCCATCTTTATTAAATTGGGTATGTCTTATTTACATTTCAAATGTTATTCCCTTTCCCAGTTTCTAGGTCAACATCCCCCTAACCCCTTCCCCTCCCCTTCTATATGGGTGTTCCCCTCTCCATCCTCCCCCCATTATCTCCCTCCCCCCAAGAATCCTGTTCACTGGGGATCCAGCCTTCGCAGGACCAAGGGCTTCCCCTTCCACTGGTGCTCTTACTAGGGTATTCATTGCTACCTATGCAGTTGGAGCCCAGGTTCAGTCCATGTATAGTCTTTGGGTAGTGGCTTAGTCCCTGGAAGCTCTGGTTGGTTGGCATTGTTATTCATCTGGGGTCTCAAGCCCCTTCAGCTCTTTCAGTCCTTTCTCTGATTCCTTCAACAGGGGTCCCGTTCTCAGTTCAGTGGTTTGCTGCTAGCATCGTCCTCTTTACTTTTCTTTTCCTCATCTTCTGTTGGTTCATGGATGTGACCCAAGACTCACCCATGCTAATCAGTATTGGGGGCCAGCCCTAGTACTTCCTCTTTCTTTTTGGCTCTCTCTTGACGTAGTGGAGAAGGAAGATCACTGACAGGGGTACTTGGTCTTGCAAGATATTTAGGGTAGCTGTTTAATAATAAAATGTTTATCTATCTTAAGTCTAAACCACTTTGTTGCTGTAGCTGACCTACTTGTCTGAATTCCACTGAGTCCAGAAACTGTAGTCTTTGGCATTTAGGGCCTCATCATAAAACAGCAGGGAATAAGTAAAGTAAACTGTTCTATCTCTACAGAAACTGCTTGTCTTTAACTTCTAGCCTGCTGGTTGAAATCAGAAGAAAGAAAGGACACGTTGAAAAGTGATTTTAATCTTTCCTTCGAAGTTTTCTCTAAAAAGTTTTCTATGAAAGTTCTTCTAAAAGGTCCTACCTCTTCTAATCATCTACCCTTTTGTTGAATATAGAATTAAACCTAAGTCTATAAGAAGAAAGCTTTGCCCTCTTTAGTAAGACTAAGCCTGCCTTGGTCTATTAAAAGAGACCTGTTCTGTCCTCGAGTAAGGACTGCCTATTCTTTCTGTTCACTCCACTGCTTCCCCACCACCCTTTCCCTCTACATTCTTCATAATGCTCTCTTAATTTTTTAAGTTGCTGCATTATTTCTAAGTTTTTCTACTCTACATCCTCCTCCTAATCTTGTTCTCTCCTCCTGGTCTGATGTAACAATGTCCTTGCTCCCAGTGCGATGAAATATAATGTTTCATAGTCTTTTGTACCTTTTTCTAGGAGAAGACATCACATGGTTTATCTTAGCATCCCCCTTCTCCCCTTTTTTAAAACAAAAGGTAAGTAGAATTTCAAACATAAATTAAAATAATAAATTGAATAAGAATTTCACAACAGAGAATGTTTACCTGCATATCCATTAAGAGCAATCTTCTGGCTAAACACTTAAGAGGTTCATAGAAAGTTAAAAACCATAATTTTTGTGATTAAGGTATTAGTGAAGTTTATAGCTACATGCAGTCAATATTTTAACTACTGTCTTTGCACCTATTGTACCTCCTTAGCTCCCCTTTTAAGACCTTGGGTTAATTGCTTCACATCCTCTTGGAATGTACTGTAGGTTGTAGAAGCCTGCTTGTTACCTTAGAAGTAATTAGTTGATGACAGTTGAAAACTTGCAGAGTTCTCATTGGAGTTTTGACATCAGAAAGGTCTTAAAAGCAGTCCTAGTATAAAAGAGCTTAATAATTACTAATATAATTTTAGGAATTCTTATAGAACCATCATTAATAATTAAGAAGTAATCTATTTGTCTATATAGCATCACTCCAAGACAGTGCATCTTTGTTGTTCTTCAGAGAACATCTAAACAAGGATAGGCTGATGCCTAGTGATTGTTGACCCATCCATTCAGGGTTCCAAAGGGGCGCTACCCTTGGGCCAATGGGGGGTGAGAGAAGAAGGAAACCAAGCAAGATTCTATTATCATGGTCTCGTTTATTGAGAGAAATGTACAGCATTTAAAGCTCTGAGGCAGGAATAGAAGCGGGAACTGAAGCTTAGGGTGGGGGAGTTTGGGAAGTGCCCAAGGATATAGGGTGAATCACTAAACTGCAAGATATCCTCCTTAAACACAGAGGCAACAGTCTTCTGGGGACATGTTCTTTGAAAAGGTTGAACCCTTCTCAGGAATCTGCTCAGGGACATTTGGTGTTTTGCTCAGGCTGAAACATCCTGTGATTGCTCCCGGGGTCTTCCTGGGAGAGGGTTTTGTCCAACAATCTCATAATCTTACAATAGCCACCTGAGCGTCTGTGGCCATACAGCCCAGAGTCACGTAGCCACCTTGAGCTATGCAGTCACGAAACGGCCAGGCCCAAATCCAATACGGCTCCCTACAGATTGTTATATATATTTAATAATAACAGCTAAAGCATATTAATAGCAGAAATCTTTTCTAAAATATAGTTTTCTTAACCTTGAGAAGCAAATCTGTCATTCACTTTGACAATCTACGGCAGAACCATCTCAGGAAGATCACCTGCTAGATTTTAGCTTTTCCTTTGATGGTTCCTGGCAACTCAGCTCCTGTACACTGTGCTGCATACACAGAACGACTTCTCAGCTTTTCAATAGAAAAACGGCAGAAGTTCAAAATTCTGTCTCCTTGATTCTTTCCGATGTGTGATAGATCCATTTTTTCATGGCAATGATATAACAGGGGGTAATCTTACATTAGAGCAAACTGAGGTTTCTAAAGCTTGAGAAGTGACTGCAGGAACTTAATGAGGAAAATAGCTCATGGGACCAGGAATCTTTTCTGATCTTTCACAGATGTACAGCATGAATTCTCCCAAGTTCCAAGCACATGCAGACACAAAAGTCTGGAAAAGTCCCAAAGAGATTAGATCACATTTGTCACATAAGTAGGAAAAGAGGAAGAAGAGGAGGGAGAAGAGGGAGGGGTTGTTGACCAGAAGATATCTATGTACTATTTATATTTTTCATTTTAGAATTCCTTTTAGCTTTGATTATTTTGTATGTGCCATGGTGAGAGTGCTGAAGTAAAGAGACAGGTGTCCAGGCTCTCTTTCTGCCAGGCATCTGGGCTTCTTCAACCATGTCAGGTTTGGTCACAAGTGACTTTTACCTCGAATTATCTGGCCCATCCCATTTCTTTTTAAATTCTACTCTTATTCCTGAAGAAAAGAGAGTTGAAAGATATTAAACCACTTCTAAGTTTTTTTTAAACTCATAGAGCTATTCTTTTCATAAACATGGTAAGCACTCACTTTTTATCCTAAAGGTCTTTCCATGCAATATTAATCAATATTCTTTTTATGCAAACTCATTCTGACAGCAACATGCATGCACATGACTCATTTCTTACTTATTAAAAATAATTTGGAGAAAAATTCAGGTAGCAGAATTTGTTAGAAAGAAAAGAAAACAATCTGTAAGGTGCTTATAGTTCCAACTTGATTTAAGGTTTAAAGTAATTTACCAAAGGGAGGAAACAAATGCTTCTTCAATTTCATCTTGAAATTCAGAGTGGATGCAGGGTATGACTAGATACCCCACACTCCTTCCTGAAAGACCTACTCTACAAATGAAAGTGGGCATGCTAAGGGCTTTTTATTTGAATGAGAACAAAAAATTCTGAGAGCTGAAATACGCTAAATTGATTTTAGGTGCAAAGAATTGATGTTAACCTTCTCTAAACACACAAGCACAACACACACTCACAAACACATTTTCACCACACACACACACACACACACACACACACCCTCTCACATATAGTCCTATCAAACAGGTATGCCCATACTCACATACACACATTCACATACATACACACAAAGGAATATACAAATGCACACATACTCACAAACATACACACACTCATAGACACATATACACACTAAACACACACACACAATCACAAACCTCACACCCATACACACCCATAAATACTAACACTCACACACTCATACCCTCATGCATACACACACACACACAAACAGACATACAGACACAAACACACACACACAAACATACAAACACAAACACACACACATACACACACACACACACGCACACACAAGTTCTTTAGGTATTGAACTGCCTGTAGTACCCTGTCATCACGTACTTCTTAATGGGTAGTACTTGTGAGGATGATTGCTGTGACCTGGAAGGACATAACGGGTCAGTACATTCAACAAAGTCACTAAGAACACAGAAGACACAGTAAAATGGGGACAAAAGGAATTCTGTATGGATGTTTAATGAGTTCATTGTAGATTGCTTCAAGTTCCTTGGATATTTGAGAAAAAAATTACGGAGTGCTTCCTGGTGGTACATGCTGAATCACTCTTCAGGGTGCTGTGACAGGAGCTCAGAACGTCAGACATGTTAAGATTGATTTGAACACCTAATCCTGCCTCTACTGACCAGTGGTCAGAAGACTGTCCTGCAACCCTTTTCAAGCTCTCATCTCTCTTGTCAGTAAGGAGAAAAAGAACACATGAATGAGCGTTGTCTAACCGCCCTGTGTTAGGGATGCGAGAACTACAAATTACGATGAACCTGTGTGGTTAAGAATTGAGTTCTCGGTCTTCCTGGTTGCTGCCGCCGTAGAGAGCCCTTGGGCAGCACCCCGCGAGCAAACTTGAGCCTCAGGACCACAGGTAAGACCAACTTGTCTGCTGCAAGAGAGCTGCCTGGTGAGATCGGGACACACAGAGGCAGAGTTCATCTAGGACCAGGCACGTCCTGTGTTTGCCTGAGGTCCCACGCCCGCGGATCCTGGCCCGCAGCAGCTCTCTGCTCCCAGACCCCTTGGGAAAGAGACCTCACCGCCTGGTCAGGTGGGCACTCCTGAGGCTGCAGAGCGGAGAGACCACCAACCCTGCCCACCCCTGCCCACATCCCTGGCCCAAGAGGAAACTGTATAAGGCCTCTGGGCTCCCGTGGGGGAGGGCCCAGGAGCAGCAGGACCCCTGCCTGAGACACCGCCAGAACCTGAAGGAAACAGACCGGATAAACAGTGCTCTGCACCAAAATTCCGTGGGAGGGAGGGCTAAACCTTCAGAGAGGCAGACAAGCCTGGGAAACCAGAAGAGACTGCTCTCTGTACATACATCTCGGACGCCAGAGGAAAACACCAAAGGCCATCTGGAACCCTGGTGCACTGAAGCTCCCAGAAGGGGCGGCACAGGTCTTCCTGGTTGCTGCCGCCTCAGAGAGCCTGTGGGCAGCACCCCACGAGCAAACTTGAGCCTCGGGACCACAGGTTAGACCAACTTTTCTGCTGCAAGAAAGCTGCCTGGTGAACACCAGACACAGGCCCACAGGAACAGCTGAAGACCTGTAGAGAGGAAAAACTACACGCCCGAAAGCAGAACACTCTGTCCCCATAACTGACTGAAAGAGAGGAAAACAGGTATACAGCACTCCTGACACACAGGCTTATAGGACAGTCTAGCCACTGTCAGAAATAGCAGAACAAAGTAACACTAGAGATAATCTGATGGCGAGAGGCAAGCGCAGGAACCCAAGCAACAGAAAGCAAGACAACATGGCATCATCGGAGCCCAATTCTCCCACCAAAACGAACATGGAATATCCAAACACACCAGAAAAGCAAGATCTAGTTTCAAAATCATATTTGATCATGATGCTGGAGGACTTCAAGAAAGACGTGAAGAACTCCCTTAGAGAACAAGTAGAAGCCTACAGAGAGGAATCGCAAAAATCCCTGAAAGAATTCCAGGAAAACACAATCAAACAGTTGAAGGAATTAAAAATGGAAATAGAAGCAATCAAGAAAGAACACATGGAAACAACCCTGGATATAGAAAACCAAAAGAAGAGACAAGGAGCTGTAGATACAAGCTTCACCAACAGAATACAAGAGATGGAAGAGAGAATCTCAGGAGCAGAAGATTCCATAGAAATCATTGACTCAACTGTCAAAGATAATGTAAAGCGGAAAAAGCTACTGGTCCAAAACATACAGGAAATCCAGGACTCAATGAGAAGATCAAACCTAAGGATAATAGGTATAGAAGAGAGTGAAGACTCCCAGCTCAAAGGACCAGTAAATATCTTCAACAAAATCATAGAAGAAAACTTCCCTAACCTAAAAAAAGAGATACCCATAGGCATACAAGAAGCCTACAGAACTCCAAATAGATTGGACCAGAAAAGAAACACCTCCCGTCACATAATAGTCAAAACACCAAACGCACAAAATAAAGAAAGAATATTAAAAGCAGTAAGGGAAAAAGGTCAAGTAACATATAAAGGCAGACCTATCAGAATCACACCAGACTTCTCGCCAGAAACTATGAAGGCCAGAAGATCCTGGACAGATGTCATACAGAGTGTAAGAGAACACAAATGCCAGCCCAGGTTACTGTATCCTGCAAAACTCTCAATTAACATAGATGGAGAAACCAAGATATTCCATGACAAAACCAAATTTACACAATATCTTTCTACAAATTCAGCACTACAAAGGATAATAAATGGTAAAGCCCAACAAAGGGAGGCAAGCTATACCCTAGAAGAAGCAAGAAACTAATCGTCTTGGCAACAAAACAAAGAGAATGAAAGCACACAAACATAACCTCACATCCAAATATGAATATAACGGGAAGCAATAATCACTATTCCTTAATATCTCTCAACATCAATGGCCTCAACTCCCCAATAAAAAGACATAGATTAACAAACTGGATACGCAACGAGGACCCTGCATTCTGCTGCCTACAGGAAACACACCTCAGAGACAAAGACAGACATTACCTCAGAGTGAAAGGCTGGAAAACAATTTTCCAAGCAAATGGTCAGAAGAAGCAAGCTGGAGTAGCCATTCTAATATCAAATAAAATCAATTTTCAACTAAAAGTCATCAAAAAAGATAAGGAAAGACACTTCATATTCATCAAAGAAAAAATCCACCAAGATGAACTCTCAATCCTAAATATCTATGCCCCAAATACAAGGGCACCTACATATGTGAAAGAAACCTTACAAAAGCTCAAAACACACATTGCACCTCACACAATAATAGTGGGAGATTTCAACACCCCACTCTCATCAATGGACAGATCATGGAAACAGAAATTAAACAGAGATGTAGACAGACTAAGAGAAGTCATGAGCCAAATGGACTTAACGGATATTTATAGAACATTCTATCCTAAAGCAAAAGGTTATACCTTCTTCTCAGCTCCTCATGGTACTTTCTCCAAAATTGACCATATAATTGGTCAAAAAACGGGCCTCAACAGGTACAGAAAGATAGAAATAATCCCATGCGAGCTATCGGACCACCACGGCCTAAAACTGGTCTTCAATAACAATCAAGGAAGAATGCCCACATATACTTGGAAATTGAACAATGCTCTACTCAATGATAACCTGGTCAAGGAAGAAATAAAGAAAGAAATTAAAAACTTTTTAAAATTTAATGAAAATGAAGGTACAACATACCCAAACTTATGGGACACAATGAAAGCTGTGCTAAGAGGAAAACTCATAGTGCTGAGTGCCTGCAGAAAGAAACAGGAAAGAGCATATGTCAGCAGCTTGACAGCACACCTAAAAGCTCTAGAACAAAAAGAAGCAAATACACCCAGGAGGAGTGGAAGGCAGGAAATAATCAAACTCAGAGCGGAAATCAACCAAGTAGAAACAAAAAGGACCATAGAAAGAATCAACAGAACCAAAAGTTGGTTCTTTGAGAAAATCAACAAGATAGATAAACCCTTAGCCAGACTAACGAGAGGACACAGAGAGTGTGTCCAAATTAACAAAATCAGAAATGAAAAGGGAGACATAACAACAGATTCAGAGGAAATTCAAAAAATGATCAGATCTTACTATAAAAAACTATATTCAACAAAACTTGAAAATCTTCAGGAAATGGACAATTTCCTAGACAGATACCAGGTACCGAAGTTAAATCAGGAACAGATAAAACAGTTAAACAACCCCATAACTCCTAAGGAAATAGAAGCAGTCATTAAAGGTCTCCCAACCAAAAAGAGCCCAGGTCCAGACGGGTTTAGTGCAGAATTCTATCAAACCTTCATAGAAGACCTCATACCAATATTATCCAAACTATTCCACAAAATTGAAACAGATGGATCACTACCGAATACCTTCTACGAAGCCACAATTACTCTTATACCTAAACCACACAAAGACACAACAAAGAAAGAGAACTTCAGACCAATTTCCCTTATGAATATCGACGCAAAAATACTCAACAAAATTCTGGCAAACCGAATCCAAGAGCACATCAAAACAATCATCCACCATGACCAAGTAGGCTTCATCCCAGGCATGCAGGGATGGTTTAATATACGGAAAACCATCAACGTGATCCATTATATAAACAAACTGAAAGAACAGAACCACATGATCATTTCATTAGATGCTGAGAAAGCATTTGACAAAATTCAACACCCCTTCATGATAAAAGTCCTGGAAAGAATAGGAATTCAAGGCCCATACCTAAACATAGTAAAAGCCATATACAGCAAACCAGTTGCTAACATTAAACTAAATGGAGAGAAACTTGAAGCAATCCCACTAAAATCAGGGACTAGACAAGTCTGCCCACTCTCTCCCTACTTATTCAATATAGTTCTTGAAGTTCTAGCCAGAGCAATCAGACAACAAAAGGAGGTCAAGGGGATACAGATCGGAAAAGAAGAAGTCAAAATATCACTATTTGCAGATGACATGATAGTATATTTAAGTGATCCCAAAAGTTCCACCAGAGAACTACTAAAGCTGATAGACAACTTCAGCAAAGTGGCTGGGTATAAAATTAACTCAAATAAATCAGTTGCCTTCCTCTATACAAAAGGGAAACAAGCCGAGAAAGAAATTAGGGAAACGACACCCTTCATAATAGACCCAAATAATATAAAGTACCTCGGTGTGACTTTAACCAAGCAAGTAAAAGATCTGTACAATAAGAACTTCAAGACACTGAAGAAGGAAATTGAAGAAGACCTCAGAAGATGGAAAGATCTCCCATGCTCATGGATTGGCAGGATTAATATAGTAAAAATGGCCATTTTACCAAAAGCGATCTACAGATTCAATGCAATCCCCATCAAAATACCAATCCAATTCTTCAAAGAGTTAGACAGAACAATTTGCAAATTCATCTGGAATAACAAAAAACCCAGGATAGCTAAAGCTATCCTCAACAATAAAAGGACTTCAGGGGGAATCACTATCCCTGAACTCAAGCAGTATTACAGAGCAATAGTGATAAAAACTGCATGGTATTGGTATAGAGACAGACAGATAGACCAATGGAATAGAATTGAAGACCCAGAAATGAACCCACACACCTATGGTCACTTGATTTTTGACAAAGGAGCCAAAACCATCCAATGGAAAAAAGATAGCATTTTCAGCAAATGGTGCTGGTTCAACTGGAGGGCAACATGTAGAAGAATGCAGATCGATCCATGCTTATCACCCTGTACAAAGCTTAAGTCCAAGTGGATCAAGGACCTCCACATCAAACCAGACACACTCAAACTAATAGAAGAAAAACTAGGGAAGCATCTGGAACACATGGGCACTGGAAAAATTTTCCTAAACAAAACACCAATGGCTTACGCTCTAAGATCAAGAATCGACAAATGGGATCTCATAAAACTGCAAAGCTTCTGTAAGGCAAAGGACACTGTGGTTAGGAGAAAACGGCAACCAACAGATTGGGAAAAGATCTTTACCAATCCTACAACAGATAGAGGCCTTATATCCAAAATATACAAAGAACTCAAGAAGTTAGACCGCAGGGAAACAAATAACCCTATTAAAAATGGGGTTCAGAGCTAAACAAAGAATTCACAGCTGAGGAATGCCAAATGGCTGTGAAACACCTAAAGAAATGTTCAACATCTTTAGTCATAAGGGAAATGCAAATCAAAACAACCCTGAGATTTCACCTCACACCAGTGAGAATGGCTATGATCAAAAACTCAGGGGACAACAGATGCTGGCGAGGATGTGGAGAAAGAGGAACACTCCTCCATTGTTGGTGGGATTGCAAACTGGTACAACCATTCTGGAAATCAGTCTGGAGGATCCTCAGAAAATTGGACATTGAAATGCCTGAGGATCCAGCTATACCTCTCTTGGGCATATACCCACAAGATGCCCCAACATATAAAAAAGACACGTGCTCCACTATGTTCATTGCAGCCTTATTTATAATAGCCAGAAGCTGCAAAGAACCCAGATGCCCTTCAACAGAGGAATGGATACAGAAAATGTGGTACATCTACACAATGGAATATTACTCAGCTATCAAAAACAACGACTTTATGAAATTCGTAGGCAAATGGTTGGAACTGGAAAACATCATCCTGAGTGAGCTAACCCAATCACAGAAAGACATACATGGTATGCACTCATTGATAAGTGGCTATTAGCCCAAATGCTTGAATTACCCTAGATACGTAGAACAAATGAAACTCAAGTCGGATGATCAAAATGTGAATGCTTCACTCCTTCTTTAAAAGGGGAACAAGAATACACTTGGCAGGATAGAGAGAGGCAAAGATTAAAACAGAGACTGAAGGAACACCCATTCAGAGCCTGCCCCACATGTGGCCCATACATATACAGCCACCCAATTAGACAAGATGGATGAAGCAAAGAAGTGCAGACCGACAAGAGCTGGATGTAGATCGCTCCTGAGAGACACAGCCAGAATACAGCAAATACAGAGGCGAATGCCAGCAGCAAAACACTGAACTGAGAATAGAACCACCGTTGAAGGAATCAGAGAAAGAACTGGAAGATCTTGAAGGGGTCCAGACCCCATATGTACAACAATGCTAAGCAACCAGAGCTTCCAGGGACTAAGCCACTACCTAAAGACTATACATGGACTGACCCTGGATTCTGACCTCATAGGTAGCAATGAATATCCTAGTAAGAGCACCAGTGGAAGGAGAAGCCCTGGGTCCTGCTAAGACTGAACCCCCAGTGAACTAGACTGGTGGGGGGAGGGCGGCAATGGGGGGAGGGTTGGGAGGGGAACACCCATAAGGAAGGGGAGGGGGGAGGGGGATGTTTGCCCGGATACCGGGAAAGGGAATAACACTCGAAATGTATATAAGAAATACTCAAGTTAATAAAAAAAATTACTAAATTACTTAGAAATGATCTTTCTCCTCTATTTATCTTGGGACGAGTAGATAATACTTTACAAGGAAAAAGATAAGTGTTTGAAAATGTGGTAACCTACTCATCCTTTATTGCAAGTGGTACTGATCTTATAACATAAATTTTTAACAGAATGATTCATATATTATTTCTCCAAGACTTTATGGGAGGATATAGAAAACATATCACTTCACAGTTCTTTTAAACACAGTGTAACTGTGACTAGGACACAGAAAACATACCTTGTGTAAGGTATGTGGGGTATTTTCTTGGGAAATATCTACAATACCTGGAAGATTTTTTTTCCTTTAGTATAGACAGACCCATTAAACTTATACAACATCTGCTTTTTAAAATCTCTCAGTTTAGACTCTCATTGAAAAATCTGTTTTTACTCCTCTTGGAAAAAACATGTTTCTGTGGGTCACAATGTGAGTTAAGTGATATTGGATTATGGTCCCACTGTCACTCAGCTGCAGAGCCCTTTCTTAGCATATGCAGATTGTGGGTTTGATACAAAACACTACAAAAATTATATTAGATTAAATTATTTGACATGAATTTCTGTCTCACACAATGGGTCATAGAAGCTGAATCCCTAAGGGCTGGCCCCACAGTTATTGTCTATTTTCCGGTGCTTGGCCTTAATTTGCAAGATTTCCTCATATCTGAGATGGCAGCATTATCAGGGTACCACAGTTCCATTTCAGAAGATAACAAATAAGGAGCCACCTCAGTGATACCCTACTCTCAGCTACATCTGACTACTGCAGATGCTAGGTGGGAAGACATCATAACTCGTCAATATTTTTATGACTGGTATGATGAATTGTGTAAAAAGCGCTTTAAAAGGTGATCACACTGTCTGTGTACTAACAATTCCCTGTCTTCATCCTTTCTTCTTTCCTTCTGCCAATCAAATTTGTTAATCCAGTTTGTGTTCTGGGAACTTATGCTGGTTCAGTAGGCATACATCAGTTGTATGGCAAGTAGCACTTGTAGTCTACATGGTAGTTTTCATCCATACATTCAAATGATGTAGATTTGAAACTCACCTTACAAGTCAAATTTTCATCAAATGTAAGGCAGAACTTTCGAAAGTACTAAAGAGGGAAAGCCTAATACCTCACAGGCTGGGGCAAGCAGGAACTCATTTCAGACTAAATGATAATGCAGTCGATATATTATTAAGAGTTTACTAAAGGATCTCTTCATAGTAGAATGTTCCAGAGATGTGGGTTTGTGTGTGCACACTCACCAATCCTAACCTGTGATTTCATCCCGGTGCATAGCTTGAGGAGAACTGATGACCCTGGAATGATGCTCATGAGGAAAACTGAAAGAAGCTCCTGAGAAAGACCTTCCGGGTCCTGAATTAATTTTGCACTTTTAGCAAAAAAAAAAAAAATACCATTTTATGCAGTAGTTTAAGATCCATTCTTTTTATACTTAAGATCATTGAAAGAGTCTGAAAACACTGATCTCAGTACGATATTAAACCTGCTAGAAAAACATTAAAAATTAATGTTTTTTCCTAAAAAGTAGAAAATAAAGCCATGGCTGCAGAAAAGCTAAGTAAATCTGAATTTTGGAACAAGATGGAACATGTATTTGAAGCTATCTGTAGTATCTTGTAACTGTAATGCAGGAGAAGGTCAGGGTAATAAAGACCTCAGCATTCACTGTGCATTACATCATCCTGAAACAGCACTCAACAGCCATCCACCAGAAGCAAAATCGCCTCCATGAAGGGTTCTGAATCCTATTGGGCTGCTCTATGCTTTAATGGATTTTATTTGATCATTAATTTTAATATTTTAGTAAGATATTAGAGTTTACATTTGTATATTCAGCAGTGATTCTATAAATCTGTTTATAATGACCTGTTATGCCATCACAGAAGTATTTTATATTGTACTTTTCCGAAGTTAAAATAGTATAAATAATATTTTAGCCACTGCTTATCATTGATGCTAGATGTGTAAACATGTGTTTTAGATGTGAGAACTCCAATATTCTTTGTTGTCTTTCTATAATTTTCAGTCACCTTACAAATAAGCAATGTGGCAGCATCATTGCAGAATACTTGTCTTTGCACAGCATCATCTATTAGGATCTCTTGGCCATGCTGTTCATGTCAGAGCATAGTTTATTTCTGAAAATCCATGCATTCTCATTGAAGATAAGAAGGACTAATTCTCTCAGTGCAATCTTCGCTACCTCCACCACTCTTCCTAGTGTAACTCAAAAAAAAAAAAAAAAGAGTACAGACTGGAGGTTTCCAATTGTTTTCTGGGAAACATGGAAAAATGGAAAAAGGCTTAGTGTGAAACTAAAATAATAAGTAGAGGGGTGAATTACTGAGTTTTTGAGAAAATGGCAAACAAGTGCCTCATGGTTTCTATTCTGCACAGTAGAGCACATGTGCTCTCGTGCTTTTACACTGCACTACACTCCTGGTTCTGTGGTGATTAGTACCTCCTGTTACTACCTACCTGCAAGTGCAGAAACGGCTCTGGTAAAATGAGCAAAGACACGCACTGTGATTTATTCTGCTTTTCTTCTTTGGTTAAAATGGCATAAATCATAGGTCTTTATTTTTTCTTCTAGATCTCTAATTATGTGGGAATGTAATTTTGTCCAGAAGCTTTAAAATGTATTGAATATTGAAATCCAACTACAGTACATTTTCAATTTGGCTTCTTCATACATTTTTAAATATCAAAATGATTAGGTCAGGCTTAGGACCCATTCTCTGAGAAAGTCCATGATTAAAATGCTCACCCTGTGGCTGGCTGTGAGATAATGAAGCAGTCAACACACCTTTAGAATTTCATGAAGAAGCTAGGAAGAGGTGACCGATCTCTACCTTCTCTGTTGCCTAACTGATGTGTGCATAGAGTTTGGGTAATATAATACATATTCATGCTGACAGCTAATTTTCAGGCTAATGCAATTCAAAACAGAAAAGATAATGAACCCTAAAAAACCCAGAGTTAGTAAATGGAAGTGCTGACAGACTCTTAACTCTAATAGCTATGCTATTGGGCACCACAAAAATAACAAAGCTAATTTTAATGAAGATTTGAGAGTAGATGAGGCATTTATCTTCAGTAATTATGGTGCTTCTGAAGGACCAATATCTAAATGGAATTTAAACCATTTAAATGTCCCAAGGGAGGGAACAATTGTAGAAATAATTTTTTCTCAGTGTGTTTCATATAAGTACAGGAATATGGCAAAAGTATTCAGCACCATGCAACACTCAGATGAAATTCAAATGTAAGCATACCGTTCTTTTATCAGTTTATCATCAAATCTAGTTGAAATACACTTAGATGGTAATGTTTGACTCTGATTCTATTGCTATAGCAGAATGGCTATGATTAGAAAAATAAAAAATATAACCAAAACCAACCAACCAAACAAACAAACAAGCAAACAACCAAACAAAAACCCAACCAATTCATTTATCTCAAAGTGTCAGAGATTGAAATGCATTACATAAACATTTGCTTGCTCTTGCCTTAAGGAAGTTGTTTGTACAATGTTAGGAAAACATAGGAATTTAGGTACTTATAAAATAGCAAGAAAGAGAACAAAACTCCATAGAACAGAATTAATCCATTGTTTGGGTAGAGCCCCATGACACACTCTCTCTCTCTCTCTTTCTCTCTCATATCTTGGAATACTTCAAAAGTAATATAGTAGTGACTACGATTCTAGAATATGAGACTTTGAAAAACAAACTTTATCCATATCTTAACTATACTACATGATTCTAGGATTTTTCGACTTAATAAACAAATATGTTTTATATGCCATAATCATGCCAATAATTATATATCCTATTGCCTTTTTAAAATATGTGTTTAGTGTCTTGGTGACACTCTTTCAAATTTCTCTTTCCGCTTTGAGGGTCAGTTATTTTAAGAAGGATAGATATTCCATATGTCTTAAGGTTGATCTATCTATCTATCTATCTATCTATCTATCTATCTATCTATCTATCATCATCATTGTCTATATATCTATCTACTATCTGTCTATCATCTATGTATGTATGTATTTATCTATCAACTATCTATTTTCTACATAGCTATGTATTTATCTTCTATCTATTCTGTATGACATATGATATATGCAATATACATATATCAATTACCTATCTATATATTTATTATTTATTAACTGTGTATATACCTTTCTGTATCTGTCTTTCTACTTAACATTCCACCTGCCTTAGAGATAGTGACATTTCTCATCTGTCTATACGACATACACAGGAAAGAATAACTAAAAAAGGGTGATCATACTAAATGTGGGTTACATCATTTCACAGACATGAAATAAAAACTAATTCTTATGGCACAGATGTTGTTTCTTTCTGCCTCATTGCCTTTGTGGTGTTAGCTATTCTGTTATGCCTTTTCCTCCTTGATGGGATAAATTTCTTTGGTTTATTCACATTCTGGACACAATGATAATGCCTTTAACACAAAAATTAGTATCATGAGTGTGGTCATTGCTTTGTCTAAAGTTCACTATGTTATTAAACCCTCGGGAGATGTCTAAGACAAAAAAACAACAAACAAACAAATAAACAACCAGAAAGGGAGTGAGAAATAAGAGAGTTAGCATGTTGTCATCAGAGCTTAGTGATGTGCATGTACAACATAGAGTAGGAAAAATAAGAAAAGCTAAAATACCTTGATCATTAGGTCTCACTCATTAGACTTGAGTCCATTCATGTTCTGATGTAGTGCAGAATCTTCCTACATTTTGTCTGCATCCTCAGAATTTGCATGAAGATGATGTTCAGAGTAGTGTTATCTTTCTGGGGGTAGATAGTGACTTTAGTCATTGCTATAGTGACATACGGACATGTGAAAGAAAACATGAAAAAATGCCTCTTGCATTAGAGAAGTCTGAGGAAAGTTGGAGATAAGGAAGGATTTTATTTTGGAGAGATTCCCAGCAATGATAAGGAACTCAGAAAAGCTGCTTTCCCCCAAAATTCAAAAGAAAACATGGGAGTAAGGGCAAGGAGAAACATGATTATTTAATAAAAGAGGAAGCAGGACACAGAAACACTCTTTACCTCTGGTTCATAATAAAGGCTGTGCTATGCCAACCTCCCTGCCATAATTGTCCTTTAAGCACCAACACTGGAAGATGTATTAAATGTTTTCCTTTTTCTGTTGTTTTCTGAGATTCTGTGGCATGAATAAAACTTTTGCTAGTAAAATGGTTTATCTCCTTAATGTGCTTTTCCCTGATAAAAAAATTATGGGTGTTCCTCTTCCCTGTTAATAAGAGAGGTAGCCAAATTGTAGACTCACCTAATTGCCTCTTTCATACCCTAGTCCCCTGAGTTAGAATCTGGCACAAATGCTGCTTCAGGAGGAGCATCTAGAAGACTGAAATTTATTTCTCATGATGTATTTTCTTTGTGCCTCATGAAGATTGTGTGTATTATACAACCAGGCTCATAGTTTTGACTTAAACATGTGTAAGAAGAAAAGGTTCTAATCTTTTAGGGGCCAAAGAACAGAAATAGAAATTGGGACTTGTCCACTCTTGAAATGGAAAGATTCATAAGAATATTATCTTGAGTAAGTTAACCCAGTTCCAAAAGAATACGCCTGGTATGTAATCATTAATAAGTGGAAGTTAGTATTAAAATACAGGTACCATGGTATACTCCACAGACCCACAGAAGCTAAACAAGACAGAAGGCACAAGCGAGGAAGTCTTTTTTTAAGACACGTTTCTGATTTACACTAACATTTAGAAATGGCTGTGCAGAAGATACGTCACCTGTGCCTGTTATTGACATTTTTTTTTATTATGGTGCATGCAAGGCAGAGCTGACCTAGGACTTCATTCTATTCTTGGTTAAGATTCTTCTAGAATCAAACTCAAGTGCAGCACATTTCATGTTATTGTCATGCCTTTATACCCTCTTCCACTTCTTGCATCGTTTTGTTCCCTTGCTTTTGATAAATTTGACTTTTTGAATGTGTCACTGAAACGTCAGATGTACAGATCTATCCAATGCGTTTCATTTTCAGGCTGGGACCATGAGTTTTTTGAGCATCATTTTAGAGATGCAAGGCATCATATAACCACATCTAGCCATTTCATAGCCAAGGTACTTATCTGTCAAGGTGGACTTTTTTTTTCTTTTTTGATGATGAACTTGATCAACTGTTGAATGTAGTGTGGGTCATGTATTTCAGTTTTAAATGTACACAACTCTGATTCTCCTCCTACTCTTTGAAGGAGAGTTATAATAAAAATGCCCTCACGGATGATCAAAATGTGAATGCTTCACTCCTTCTTTAAAAGGGGAACAAGAATACCCTTGGCAGGGAAGAGAGAGGCCAAGATTAAAACAGAGACTGAAGGAACACCCATTCAGACCTGCCCCACATGTGGCCCATACATATACAGCCACCCAATTAGACAAGATGGATGAAGCAAAGAAGTGCAGACCGACAGGAGCTGGATGTAGATCGCTCCTGAGAGACACAGCCAGAATACAGCAAATACAGAGGCGAATGCCAGCAGCAAACCACTGAACTGAGAACAGGACCCCCGTTGAAGGAATCAGAGAAAGAACTGGAAGAGCTTGAAGGGGCTCGAGACCCCATATGAACAACAATGTCAAGCAACCAGAGCTTCCAGGGACTAAGCCACTACTTAAATACTATACATGGACTGACCCTGGACTCTGACCTCATAGGTAGCATTGAATATCCTAGTAAGAGCACCAGTGGAAGGGGAAGCCCTGGGTCCTGCTAAGACTGAACCCAAGTGAACTAGACTATGGGGGGAGGGCGGCAATGGGGGGAGGATGGGGAGGGGAACACACATAAAGAAGGGGAGGGGGAGGGATTAGGGGGATGTTTGCCCGGAAATCGGGAAAGGGAATAACACTCGAAATGTATATAAGAAATACTCAAGTTAATAAAAAAAATTTAAAAAAAATGCCCTCACGGACTTAAGTGATACATGGAAACTAATCTTCAGGCTTCTTAGAACAAATGCATAGCACTCTTTGCAATTTCTCTGAAAAGAAAGATTTCTTCTTCGCTTCAGCTTATGATGTAGATCGTTTATTTGCAGCAAGATGGACTCAGGGACATTGACTGCGTTTTCTGTTCAGAATCCAGTACTTCATTTCCTCACTCATTCCGTCCCCTTCTTCTTCTATGTCTATCTGCCAATTCTTGTATCTCAAAATATTATTCATACCCCCTTGCAGCAACGTTGCGTCTGAGACTCCTTCCACCATTTTGAAATGCTCGCAAATAATTGTGAACATTTTCTGTCTTAGCCGTAGAGCAAGGCATCCCTTCCAGGATCTGTGCTTCTATTGACCGAAGAACTCTTTGTGCCGTCCATGTCTGAGAGCGAAGGGTTCTTTCTGCGACCTTTGCGTTGGACTCTATTTCTATTAAACTGCCAAGGCTCACCTTAGTGGAAGCTGATGAAGGATACAAAGGGGCTCTGCTCTTACATTTGTCTGAGGAATTTGACCCCCATGCCTCTCTGGCTGCAGCTGAGGCTTTATATTTCTCCTTTTCAGGCTATTCCTGCTTCTGTTTTTACACTATTCTTTACATTTTCTTGTGATACACTTATTTTACTCATTGTAGGAAAATTAGGTCTCAGTGATTGAATAATTATGTCTCTAAGGCTATGTTCATGAAGAGGGAGTATAATTTCAAACTCAAAATTTCTTCTCCTAATATACTGTAGAGCAACCATAAGTTGCCTCAGTGTTCAATATGGAGCCTGAATCATATCACTGAAGTCAGTATCTATCCAAGAAGTCAGTATGACCACACTCGTTTGCATTTCTTGCTTGGGTCTTTCATGAGAGTGGACGCAGTTCACGGTACTGAGTGAATATACCTTGAAAACAAAGGAATTAAAAAAATATCAGCTCTTCTTTGATAATAATACTGGCAGATAATCCTATCTTATGAGTATAATTTTGAAGAGGAGTATATGCCTTACGTGCAGTATATAGTTATTAACTTTTACTATGTATCATTTTTGGTAAAGTATTTTCAGGGTTTCACTTCAAGTGAAGCAATTTATCCTCTAGATAGAAAAGAACAATATTCAAGCAAACAAATGAAACTTAATATGAAATCAAAGCAATTCCTCAAGCACGTGGAGGCAGGTTGGATAACACAGCTAGAAGCAAAGCAGAGAGTAAGCACGAGGTCAGCAAAGTGAGCTGGGAAGCAACATCCTTCCAAGTCCTTGTTCCAGTTCCTGTTGTGTTCCTGCCCTGCCCTCCCTCTGTTTTGGACTGTGACAGACCTGTCAACAAAATAACCCTTTCCTCTCCAGGCTGGCTTCTTTTGTGAGAGGGGTTTTACCACAGTAACTAAGAAGCACACTAGAAAATCCCTCTGTGTTAGTGACTGTCACTTCTAGCAGTTCACAGTTTGGCTTTCCAAGCACAAAGCATCTTAGTCCAATGTCATGAGAACCAATGGCTTTCAGCTATAAGCTTTCAAAGCTGGAACATATTGCTATGTATGTCGAAGGCAGAATCTTGTTATCCATAGCTTAGAGTGGAAGATTTTGTGGTGTGGGGACTCTTGGCTTTTTAGCATCTTGTGGATTCCTCCTTCTCCTTCTGTCTGGAAATGTGAATCTACCCCTTGGTGTCATGGCCTAGAGCTATTGCATCTATGGCTTTTACCTTCAGGTGCTGCTCGGCAACTCACAGCTGACTCTTTGGTGTTAGGTCATTGAACCTTGGACATTAGAACTCCCTGGTGGGCTTCAGCTTCCCTTGCATTACTGCTGATGCACTGTTTTATTTTGTTTTTGTATTTTTTTCTGACTCAATGCCCTTTACCTGAAGGAAAGACAAGGAGGAGACTAAAGTTCACACAAGGAAAGCCTTCTTTAGAGTTTGATATTGAACCTGTAGGTATGTGTTTGTGTGTGAGTACGCATGTGAGTATATGTGTCTGTATATGTCTGTGTGCGTGTGTGAATACATGTAACGCACTGCGGAGGTTACAGAAGCCTTGCCATTCAAAGGTAGGTTTTGCCTCTATTCCGGTTTGCTTATATGTGGATGAGTCAAGACCTGAAAGACCAAATTATTTTTTGGCGATCGATGTATTGTCATTCTACCACATGATAATACAGACTCTTAATTATATTTTTAATTTCCTGAATTCTAGAGTTTCTTGCCTTTTTACCTACAGTTCATTAATTAAAAATGTACAAGGTTGGACAAGAGTGTCTTTTTATCTCTTCTTTAAGTAGAAAAATGTTCAAATCTCTTGGCACCCAGATTTCATCAGCCTTTTATCTTTTAACTATTGATCGATGTGTGTTCTATAAACAAGTTGAGTGCTACTTTTGAGATGAGTTATTCAGTCAAAACGTTTCCACTTCCATATTATGTAATAAAACAACAAGCTATTTGGCATTGCAAATGAGCTGGCTTTATTTCTTTTCATATTCTCATTTATCCTATTCTATTGGTATCTATGCATGGATCTTGCAAGCCAATAACTGTTTTATTCACGTGAGTTAGAATTTAGGTAACATATATTAAGTGAGAAAAATGAGAAGAAATATACTATATCGAATAGATTAAATATACTTGGTAATTAAAGTCCTATACCGTGCAAAGGAGTTATGTCTAGGAGGGACACCAGCCTATCATTTGTGACAGAAGATGAATGAGATACTTACAAACATTTAAAAAATAGTCCACATTAATTAATTTAAATATCTTGCCCCCCTATACTGGATGAATATTCAAAAGCAAGAGGAAGGTGAGCTGGAAAATGTTGGTTTCATTGTTCAATCATCTATTGATCCTTAAAAGGAGATGGGCACCGATTCTCATTGCTTGCAAATGTTTGTTAGATGGTAGTGGATAAAATATAATTGGTTTTTAAATGCTTTTAAAAGTAGTAGCCATGCAGAAATCATTCAGTAATGAGTGAAAATCATAATAGATCTTCATCTCTGTTCAAACCTTACAAAGAATGCTGTTTTGAATGCACTGAAGTAAATATAAAACTTGCAGATTGTAGAACCATAATTCAGAGCCTCAGGCATTAACTCCAAAAGTATTATTAGCCAGGTTATTTAATTTCCAAAGGTTCAATTCTTCTTCACTTAATTTAATGCTAATTTTGGGGCCTGTTTTTATGTACATATTGCCTGTGATAGCGTATACTAAATGGCATACGCAATATGTGAAGCATAAAGACTCCTGTCTACCATTACTATCAGTGTCTGATACCTGGATTCCTTTAGGTCAATTCGTGTGTTAACTTTATTAGTAAGTATACAATGTCTGTCTCAAGGACATTTCCAAGGGACTAAAAAGCTAGCTTACAGTAGTGTGAACACTTTTCATTACTGTCCATACATTTATTTATTTGTCCTCATGCTGGTGTACAGGTGTGCTCATGCCGCTGTTCCTAACCTGCCAGAAATTCTGTCATGATGCTAGATTGTAATTCTCTACCCAGTGTTACCAGTAATTGTATCTTTCTCTCCATCAAGTGTCTGTATCTCTAGGTATAACTGTATCTAATTCTCCACCTAACAGCTATTATATTTATGTATGAATATTATCTAAGCCTCTATCTTTCTCCAGCATAAGTATTAATATCTATAGTGGTTTTGCTTAGCCTCTTGCCCATATCATGTACTATTTTTTCAGACATAATTGATCAGCATGCATACCATCTATGTTTGCAGCATCCAAACACCTGTTTCTATAAGATCTAGACTTTCCATGACAGTCATTCTGCACTCATAATTATATCTATCCATGTTTGTTCACATTAATTAATAAGGAAAGTTTCATGGGAACATTGCACAAAGTGAGATGCTGCTATTGGCACGTGGAGACCCAGCAGAGAGTGGTGTGGCAGTGTAGCTGGAAACCATTCTTTTCACAGCACCTTGTTACTGTGATGCTCCTTCTATACAGAGACCCACAGGAAGGGCAGAGGTGCAGGAAGCCAAGCCATGCAGACTTAGAGCCTCAGTCTCACGTCAGAGTGACAGGCAAAGGTGGTGGAGCCCAGAAGTGGGGCTGAATCCTGGAGAAACACGGGAAGAGCATTGGTGGATAAACAGAAGAGACAACTCCGCTTTCTCTTGTTTGATGATTTTTGCCCTTTGATTTTTCTCGGGATGATCGTGTTACAATTAGGGATGCTCATTAAGATTGTGTTTGGGATTAGTGATTTGCTCTATTTTAGGCTTTGTTCTAAAACAAATAACTTTTTCACTTATCTCACCACCATACAAAATGAATTCTGTTTTTCCTTCACTGCCTGAATTTATTTATTCATTCATCAGCAATCAAGACAGGTTTGCATTTCGTTCACCAAACACATACATTATTACTTTAAGAGAACATGAATGAGACCTTGTAACACACGGGTGTAGAAAACTCTGAAACCAAGCAAGGGAAAGGTTATTTTCTTGTTTGATTGTAGACCATTCTCTCTGTGGGAAGCCCATACCTGTTAAGAGAGTAGTTTATATTGAAGTGGAGTCCCATCCCCTGCCTTTGCTTGCCAGATGCATTTTATTATTGTATTTTTATAACAAAGTACATAATTTTGGATGAGATCTGTACTGGAACCTATCTTCAGCTATTGAATTTTTTAAATATAGACAGGAGTACTAAGACAGACTAAAGTACCATACATGTTCCAAACTTAAATTGTGTTTGGGGGCAAGCAATTGATCCTTTTAAATTTTGTCTTCTTTTGAAATGTATAAACCTATCTTGCACACACATCTAGAATGGATATATTTTTCTTCCAGTCTCTCACCTTACAACAAAATATAAAATTTTTGCATGGCTAAGCCTCCAGTTAAATGCAATGTGGAGAGCTAGATGCCATTCAATGAGAAACTTGAAGACATACAACAAAAACAAGAAATCGGCCAGAAATTTAAATAGTGTTGAGGCCTCTACTTTGATGTGTTCACAATTATACATAAAATGCTGAGAGATCAGATGATAAGAAAATGGGATATGTGAATTTTAAATCCAGGAAGGTAAATAATTTATATAGCTCCAGATTTCTATAAAAATAAGAGAACAGTTTTGCCAATTATTAGCTTTTAAATTTGTTTTATTGTGTTTTTGAAAAAAATAGGAAGAAATATATATAATATTATTGATCTAGATAAAATATTTATCTTTAAAGAGTAAAAGGTGATAACAGAAGTTTTACATACGTTTGACATTTTAGTTCTTTTATAGCCAAATAAAGAATAAAAAGAGACACAGGAGCCATGGCATTTTAATGCTCTTATTTGTATTAATGTAAAGGCAGCTGTCTGGTATATATTTAAGTTTAGATCAAATATTACATATAGGATTCTCATTTAGCTGACCATAATGTAAAGTTTAAATATATATACATATGTATATATATACATTTATAATTTATATTAAAAATTTAGGTTCCATCTACTGTCATTCTTCAGAAGTATCTAGTCCTGAGGACTCTGACCAAATCAATGTGTGTCCACTGGTGCATTCTTAGCTTGATGACGTTATTACTAAGAGGTTTTATACATTATTTTGATGGATATCAGGAGAACAGCCTCCATATCCCATATTATTAAATTGTAACAATGTTTTACTTCAATCCAAGCAATGAATCTAGAGAAATATAATTTGATCCCTCTGAAACTCTGAGCCAAAATAAATCCTTCCCCTTCCTGACAAGAATCTTGTACAGAAATGCAATGTGATTCAGCACTAAAAGCATTGACTAAGGGGAATAAGTTTTCCTGTTAATGGGAGCTTCTACCTTTTGAACCGCTTTAAGGAAGAAAGACCCAGACCTTTAAAAAATGCATCTACTATAAGGGCCATAGAAGCAGAGATATGTTAATGTGATTTTACCAACATGATATGTGGCTTTTAATTATGAGAGAAATACGAGTTCAACCCACAATGGTCTCACTGTTGATCCACATGATAAAACATTAATTTCCTCATAATAATTTTGGCCTTTATTAGTTTCTATGTACTAGACATATTTCAGCCGAGTATGAACTGCATGGATGTGCTTGGGTGTGATGAATAGTTTGTCTCTGAAAATTCTTAACACCAATACTATGTGACAACACTTCTTTTTAATCTGTAATTTATTATTTTACTCTGTAAACCCTAATATATTTCCTCACAATTGTATACATCTTTTCCAGACTCATATTTAATAATTTGAAGAATCATGAATGTGCAGGTACTTTAGTTAAACCTGAAAACATTGCCTTCAACTGATGTTTGAGTTCATTCAATAATCATTGTCAATTACATGTTATATCACACTTGAGGTGCTTAGTCTTCTTATCCTAACTACTCAATTAAAGTTCTTATTTATTTTTTCTGAAATGTTATCCTGTTGCAGGCATCTTATACGTCATGGTTTCATGAAGGGACTGCCAGGTCTAGGCCACTCTATACTGTAGCAGATGGCCTATGCTGTGTCCCAAATTCAGTGACTGCTTGTATCATTTATTCTACCTGTATCTTGAGTTGTTCCATGGCCTTCAAAGCTAGGCAGATCCTTGGTAGAGCAAGGCCTGTGGTACATCTTGGCTTTAGGAACCATGCAGCTACTTCTTAGTTCCTCTAGGGCTTTATCTTTGTCATATCATGTCACCAATAGTTTTAAAGAAAACGGACGACTGAAGATAGCATTTTTGCATTGAGCATTCCATGCTCACCGATTCGTTAGAAACTCGTGAACACTTTTATGGCAGTTTCCAATATTTTATCCTCCATTTTATGGGAAGCTCTGTGGTCCACGTCCATGATTGTTTGTTTCCTCATGTGATTAGAACATAATATTTTTTCAAATGGAAGCATTTTTGTGTTGAATATGTGACTTCACAGACTGTAGACTCTATAATACCTCAAATTCTTTCTTAGCTATAAATATACCATAGTTCAAATGTATGATTTCTAAATGATTTAGGTCATGCTGGGCTCATTTATTTCTTTTCTGATCTCCTTGCAGTACTAGGATTTTAGGCTGCAGTCTGTCTTTTCTTGTTATAGCTCTACTGATTAAAACAGGGTTTCTGTAATGGTAGACACTCAATCAATTTTTATTGAATAAATGCCACAATGCAATCTTACCCTCATCAAATTAATTGCAAATTAAAAGGAGAACAGAATGAACAGAAAGTGTATTTGAAACTCTCTTCTAGAAGTTGGATTCCTTCTTTTGAGAGAGCTTTGACCTCTCAAACTTCTGAAACTGCTTCTATCAAACTCTATTCAATAATACCTTACATGTATTACTAGATTTTTGGCCTGAGGCTAGAGTCACATAATCGTCATAGATAATCATGGTGTTTTGTACTAGCATTAGGGAAAAAAGATAATGATTTACAATCTAGTGTTTCTTGAGGTTTTCCAAGTTCATTGAATGGCAAGTTTGCCTTTCATTAAAGAAAATTGACTCATTGATATAAAACCTGTGTGATCATTAACACAATGGCAAAAGTATCTTAAATTAGCCAGGTAAAATTACCATTCTTGCTATATACTCCTAACAGGGTTCTGTGCTTCTTCAGTGGTCTTATTTGCCTGTTGCAGAACCTCAATTTTTTTATTATAGAGTTGAACTTCAATAACACATAGTCCCTTCTGCAAAGAGGTCTTTTTCAGAACATTAAAATATAGGCTCTATTTTTCAATTGACTGAGTTATTTTGAATGAAGGGCTTGGTTGACTCATGGAACTTGCACTATCAAGATCATGTGGGCCTCTAACTCATGATTCTGGGATGGTAAACCACCATTCCTGGCTTAATTGGGTTTAATAAATCATTTTTCTGTAAATGAATAGGTGGTTGGATGCATGGATAAAGACAGAGTAATGGGTAGCATGGCAAGCTACTTTATAATCAATCATCTTTGGCTGTCTGTAAATTACTATATTTTTATGGCTCATCTTTTTATCCTTGGTATTTCACAACTAATTTCTCAACTCAAAATAGATGAAATCGCTGCACCTGAGAAACTGCCGGAACCTGAAAGGACAGACCAGATAAACAGTTCTCTGCACCCAAATTCTGTGGGAGGGAGAGCTAAACCTACAGAGAGGCAGACATGCCTGGGAAAACAGAAGCGACTGCACTCTGCACACATCTCTGACGCCAGAGGAAAACACCCCACGAGCAAACTTGAGCCTCGGGACCACAGGTAAGAGCAAATTTTCTGCTGCAAGTGACCTGCCTGGTGAACACCAGACACAGGCCCACAGGAACAGCTGAAGGCCTGTAGATAGGAAAACTACACGCCCGAAAGCAGAACACTCTGTCCCCATAACTGACTGAAAGAAAACAGGAAAACAGGTCTACAGCACTCCTGACACACAGGCTTATAGGACAGTCTAGCCACTGTCAGAAATAGCAGAACCAGGTAACACTAGAGATAATCTGATGGCGAGAGGCAAGTGCAGGAACCCAAGCAACAGAAACCAAGACTACATGGCATCATCGGAGCCCAATTCTCCCACCAAAGCAAACATGGAATATCCAAACACAACAGAAAAGCAAGATCTAGTTTCAAAATCATATTTGATCATGATGCTGGAGGACTTCAAGAAAGACGTGAAGAACTCCCTTAGAGAACAAGTAGAAGCCTACAGAGAGGAATCGCAAAAATCCCTGAAAGAATTCCAGGAAATCATAAATAAACAAGTAGAAGCCCATAGAGAGGAGTCACAAAAATCCCTGAAAGAATTCCAGGAAAACACAATCAAACAGTTGAAGGAATTAAAAATGGAAATAGAAGCAATTAAGAAGGAACACATGGAAACAACCCTGGATATAGAAAACCAAAAGAAGAGACAAGGAGCTGTAGATACGAGCTTCACCAACAGAATACAAGAGATGGAAGAGAGAATCTCAGGAGCAGAAGATTCCATAGAAATCATTGACTCAACTGTCAAAGATAATGTAAAGCAGAAAAAGCTACTGGTCCAAAACATACAGGAAATCCAGGACTCAATGAGAAGATCAAACCAAAGGATAATAGGTATAGAAGAGAGTGAAGACTCCCAGCTCAAAGGACCAGTAAATATCTTCAACAAACTCATAGAAGAAAACTTCCCTAACCTAAAATAAGAGATACCCATAGGCATACAAGAAGCCTACAGAACTCCAAATAGATTGGACCAGAAAAGAAACACCTCCCGTCACATAATAGTCAAAACACCAAACGCACAAAATAAAGAAAGAATATTAAAAGCAGTGAGGGAAAAGGGTCAAGTAACATATAAAGGCAGACCTATCAGAATCACACCAGACTTTTCGCCAGAAACTATGAAAGCCAGAAGATCCTGGACAGATATCATACAGACCCTAAGAGAACACAAATGCCAGCCCAGGTTACTGTATCATGCAAAACTCTCAATTAACATAGATGGAGAAACCAAGATATACCATGACAAAACCAAATTTACACAATATCTTTCTACAAATCCAGCACTACAAAGGATAATAAATGGTAAAGCCCAACATAAGGAGGCAAGCTATACCCTAGAAGAAACAAGAAACTAATCGTCTTGGCAACAAAACAAAGAGAAGAAAAGCACACAAACATAACCTCACATTCAAATATGAATATGACAGGAAGCAATAATCACTACTCCTTAATATCTCTCAACATCAATGGCCTCAACTCCCCAATAAAAGATATAGATTAACAAACTGGATACGCAACGAGGACCCTGCATTCTGCTGCCTACAGGAAACACACCTCAGAGACAAAGACAGACACTACCTCAGAGTGAAAGGCTGGAAAACAACTTTCCAAGCAAATGGTCAGAAGAAACAAGCTGGAGTAGCCATTCTAATATCAAATAAAATCAATTTTTAACTAAAATTCATCAAAAAAGATAAGGAAGGACACTTCACATTCATCAAAAGAAAAATTCACCAAGATGAACTCTCAATCCTAAATATCTATGCCTCAAATACAAGGGCACCTACATACGTAAAAGAAACCTTACTAAAGCTCAAAACACACATTGCACCTCACACAATAATAGTAGGAGACCTCAACACCCCACTCTCATCAATGGACAGATCATGGAAACAGAAATTAAACAGAGATGTAGACAGACTAAGAGAAGTCATGAGCCAAATGGACTTAACAGATATTTATAGAACATTCTACCCTAAAGCAAAAGGATATACCTTCTTCTCAGCTCCTCATGGTACTTTCTCCAAAATTGACCATATAATTGGTCAAAAAACAGGCCTCAACAGGAACAGAAAGATAGAAATAATCCCATGCGTGCTATCGGACCACCACGGCCTAAAACTGGTCTTCAATAACAATAAGGGAAGAATGCCCACATATACGTGGAAATTGAACAATGCTCTACTCAATGATCACCTGGTCAAGGAAGAAATAAAGAAAGAAATTAATGGCTTTTTAAATTTAATGAAAATGAAGGTACAACATACCCAAACTTATGGGACACAATGAAAGCTGTGCTAAGAGGAAAACTCATAGCGCTGAGTGCCTGCAGAAAGAAACAGGAAAGAGCATATGTCAGCAGCTTGACAGCACACCTAAAAGCTCTAGAACAAAAAGAAGCAAATACACCCAGGAGGAGTAGAAGGCAGGAAATAATCAAACTCAGAGCTGAAATCAACCAAGTAGAAACAAAAAGGACCATAGAAGGAATCAACAGAACCAAAAGTTGGTTCTTTGAGAAAATCAACAAGATAGATAAACCCTTAGCCAGACTAACAAGAGGACACAGAGAGTCTATCCAAATTAACAAAATCAGAAATGAAAAGGGAGACATAACTACACATTCAGAGAAAATTCAAACAATCCTCAGATCTTACTATAAAAGCCTATATTCAACAAAACTTGAAAATCTGCAGGAAATGAACAATTTCCTAGACAGATACCAGGTACCGAAGTTAAATCAGGAACAGATAAACCAGTTAAACAACCCCATAACTCCTAAGGAAATAGAAGCAGTCATTAAAACCTCCCAAACAAAAAGAGCCCAGGTCCAGACGGGTTTAGTGCAGAATTCTATCAGACCTTCATAGAAGACCTCGTACCAATATTATCCAAACTATTCCACAAAATTGAAACAGATGGAGCTCTACCGAATTCCTTCTATGAAGCCACAATTACTCTTATACCTAAACCACACAAAGACCAAACAAAGAAAGAGAACTTCAGACCAATTTCCCTTATGAATATCGACGCAAAAATACTCAATAAAATTCTGGCAAACCGAATCCAAGAGCACATCAAAACAATCATCCACCATGATCAAGTAGGCTTCATCCCAGGCATGCAGGGATGGTTTAATATACGGAAAACCATCAATGTGATCCATTATATAAACAAACTGAAAGAACAAAACCACATGATCATTTCATTAGATGCTGAGAAAGCATTTGACAAAATTCATCACCCCTTCATGATAAAAGTCCTGGAAAGAATAGGAATTCAAGGCCCATACCTAAACATAGTAAAAGCCATATACAGCAAACCAGTTGCTAACATTAAAGTAAATGGAGATAAACTTGAAGCAATCCCACTAAAATCAGGGACTAGACAAGGCTGCCACTCTCTCCCTACTTATTCAATATAGTTCTTGAAGTTCTAGCCAGAGCAATCAGACAACAAAAGGAGGTCAAGGGGATACAAATTGGAAAAGAAGTCAAAATATCACCTTTTTCAGATGATATGATAGTATATTTAAGTGATCCCAAAAGTTCAACCAGAGAACTACTAAAGCTGATAAACAACTTCAGCAAAGTTGCTGGGTAAAAAATTAACCCAAATAAATCAGTAGCCTTCCTCTACACAAAAGAGAAACAATCCGAGAAAGAAATTAGGGAAACGACACCCTTCACAATAGACCCAAATAATATAAAGTACCTCGGTGTGACTTTAACCAAGCAAGTAAAAGATTTGTACAATAAGAACTTCAAGACTCTGAAGAAAGAAATTGAAGAAGTCCTCAGAAGATGGAAAGATCTCCCATGCTCATGGATTGGCAGGATTAATATAGTAAAAATGGCCATTTTACCAAAAGCGATCTACAGATTCAATGCAATCCCCATCAAAATACCAATCCAATTCTTCAAAAAGTTAGACAGAACAATTTGCATATTCATATGGAATAACAAAAAACCCAGGATACCTAAAACTATCCTCAGCAATAAAAGGACGTCAGGGAGCATCACTATCCCTGAACTCAAGCAGTATTACAGAGCAATAGTGATAAAAACTGCATGGTATTGGTACAGAGATAGACAGATAGACCAATGGAACAGAATTGAAGACCCAGAAATGAACCCACACACCTATGGTCACTTGATTTTTGACAAAGGATCTAAAACCATCAAATGGAAAAAAGATAGCATTTCAGCAAATGGTGCTGGTTCAACTGGAGGTCAACATGTAGAAGAATGCAGATCGATCCATGCTTATCACCCTGTACAAAGCTTAAGTCCAAGTGGATCAAGGACCTCCACATCAAACCAGATACACTCAAACTAGTAGAAGAAAAACTAGGGAAGCATCTGGAACACATGGGCACTGGAAAAATTTCCTGAACAAAACACCAATGGCTTATGCTCCAAGATCAAGAATCGACAAATGGGATCTCATAAAACTGCAAAGCTTCTGTAAGGCAAAGGACACTGTGGTTAGGAGAAAACGGCAACCAACAGATTGGGAAAAGATCTTTACCAATCCTACAACAGATAGAGGCCTTATATCCAAAATATACAAAGAACTCAAGAAGTTAGACCGCAGGGAGACAAATAACCCTATTGAAAAATGGGGTTCAGAGCTAAACAAAGAATTCACAGCTGAGGAATGCCGAATGGCTGAGAAACACCTAAAGAAATGTTCAACATCTTTAGTCATAAGGGAAATGCAAATCAAAACAACCCTGAGATTTCACCTCACACCAGTGAGAATGGCTAAGTTCAAAAACTATGGTGACAGCTGATGCTTGCAAGGATGCAGAGAAAGAGGAACACTCCTCCATTGTTGGTGGGATTGCAGACTGGTACAACCATTCTGGAAATCAGTCTGGAGATTCCTCAGAAAATTGGACATTGAACTGCCTGAGGATCCAGCTGTACCTCTCTTGGGCATATACCCAAAAGATGCCCCAACATATACAAAAGACACGTGGTCCACTATGTTCATAGCAGCCTTATTTATAATAGCCAGAAGCTGGAAAGAACCCAGATGCCCTTCAACAAAGGAATGGATACAGAAAATGTGGTACATCTACACAATGGAATATTACTCAGCTATCAAAAACAATGACTTTATGAAATTCGTACGCAAATTGTCAGAACTGGAAAATATCATCCTGAGTGAGGTAACCCAATCACAGAAAAACACACATGGTATGCACTCATTGATAAGTGACTATTAGCCCAAATGCTTGAATTACCCTAGATCCCTAGAACAAATGAAACTCAAGACAGATGATCAAAATGTGAATGCTTCACTCCTTCTTTAAAAGGGGAACAAGAATACCCTAGGCAGGTAATGGAGAGGCAAAGATTAAAACAGACACAGAAGGAACACCCATTCAGAGCCTGCCCCACATGTGGCCCATGCATATACAGTCATTCAATTAGACAAGATGGATGAAGCAAAGAAGTGCAGGCCGACAGGAGCCAGATGTTGATCTCTCCTGAGAGACACATCCAGAATACAACAAACACAGAGGCGAATGCCAGCAGCAAACCACTGAATTGAGAACGGGACCCCCGTTGAGGGAATCAGAGAAAGAATTGGAAGAGCTTGAAGGGGCTCGAGACCCCTTATGTACAACAATGCCAAGCAACCATAGCTCCAGGGACTAAGCCACTACCTAAAGACTATATATGGACTGACCCTGGACTCTGACCTCATAGGTAGCAATGAATATCCTAGTAAGATCACCAGTGGAAGGGGAAGCCCTGGGTCCTGCTAAGACTGAACCCCCAGTGAACGTGATTGTTGGGGGGAGGGCGGCAATGGGGGGAGGATGGGGAGGGGAACACCCATAAAGAAAGGGAGGGGGAGGGATTAGGGGGATGTTTGCCCGGAAACCGGGAAAGGGAATAACACTCGAAATGTATATAAGAAATACTCAAGTTAATAAAAATAAAATAGATGAAATCACCTATTTTAAACTATTTAATTAGAGTATTCGGGACAGATCAGTGACTGAGAGCACATCACACTAGAAAACTTAAAAATCTGTTCCCAGCACCTATACGGTGGATCACAATTATATTTTACTCCAGTTTTAGGGAATGTATTGCCTTCTTTTTTTTTTTTTATTAACTTGAGTATTTCTTATATACATTTCGAGTGTTATTCCCTTTCCCGGTTTCTGGGCAAACATCCCCCTAATCCCTCCCCCTCCCTTTCTTTATGGGTGTTCCCCTCCCCATCCTCCCCCCCTTGCCGCCCTCCCCCCAACAATCTAGTTCACTGGGGGTTCAGTCTTGGCAGGACCCAGGGCTTCCCCTTCCACTGGTGATCTTACTAGGATATTCATTGCTACCTATGAGGTCAGAGTCCAGGGTCAGTCCATGTATAGTCTTTAGGTAGTGGCTTAGTCCCTGGAAGCTCTGGTTGCTTGGCATTGTTGTTCCTATGTAGTCTTGAGCCCATTCAAGCTCTTCCAGTTCTTTCTCTGATTCCTTCAACGGGGGTCCTATTCTCAGTTCAGTGGTTTGCTGCTGGCATTTGCCTCTGTATTTGCTGTATTCTGGCTGTGTCTCTCGGGAGAGATCAACATCCGGCTCCTGTCGGTCTGCACTTCTTTTCTTCATCCATCTTGTCTAATTGGATGGCTGTATATGCATGGGCCGCATGTGGGGCAGGCTCTGAATGGGTGTTCCTTCAGTCTCTGTTTTAATCTTTGCCTCCCTATTCCCTGCCAAGGGTATTTTTGCTCCTCTTTTAAAGAAGGAGTGAAGCATTCACATTTTGATCATCTGTCTTGAGTTTCATTTGTTCTAGGGATCTAGGGTAATTCAAGCATTTGGGCTAATAGCCAATTATCAATGAGTGCATACCATGTGTGTTTTTCTGTGATTGGGTTACCTCACTCAGGATGATATTTTCCAGTTCTGACCATTTGCCTACGAATTTCATAAAGTCATTGTTTTTGATAGCTGAGTAATATTCCATTGTGTAGATGTACCACATTTTCTGTATCCATTCCTCTGTTGGTATTGCCTTCTTCTTGTATCTGTAGGTACATATACACGTGTAATATGTACCTACGTGTAATCAATACACTCACAGATATAAAATAAAAATGAATATCTGTTTTGAAAAAATCTTTATTCATGGCTCCTTGTAATTACTAGAACTGTATAATATTCAAAGATTACCTTCTATCCATGAAAATAGATTTATATATATATAAAGTATATTTATCACAAAAGTTTTATATATTATATAAGTTTATATATAAAAATTAATATATACATATACACATACATACATACACTCATTTTTTGAGGCAAGTTCTCATGATATAAGCCTGGTACCTGGTTTACAGCTCATACAGATCCACTTTCCTCAGTCTTTTGAGTGCTAGGATTAAAGTTCTGTCTCATCATGCTTAGTGCATGTTTTTATTTCTTATAAAACCCTTCTTCCTGTTTATTTTTTAGTATTCAACTTAATGAAAGTTAAACTTTATATCTACTATACACACAAAGAAAGCGAACACAAGAGAGTGAGGGCACGAGAGAGTGCAAGAGAGAGTGAGGGAGAAAGATGAGAGAGAGAGAGAGATAGAGATAGAGAGAGATAGAGAGAGAGAGAGAATGAATCAGAGACTGACTTACTGGAGATAACCTCCATTCATAGCAACTTTTCTGAATGTGCTCTGTGAGTAATGAAGGATGAACATGGAGACATAGAAAATCAAAAGAAAAAATCATCAATTGAACCTCAAAGTGAAAGAAAAAAATCAGATGAGGATAAATGCCAAATTGATGATGAATTTAGTAGAGCAGTGATTGAGTTGTTCATTGTGCTTGTCCAACGCTCAGCACTTCCCTGGAGGTTGTGAAATCAATCAAGAAGCTAATCTCAGTAAAAAGAAGTCAAATTAAGTGGAAAGATACAAAAACACCTTGAGGAAATACAGCTTTAATGACAGAATTCAAAATAAAGCTTTGTACTTCATCATTGCCAAACTGAGCTGTAAACTTGAACTTCAACATTTGAATATTCCTCCCAATTAATGTTAATTATCTGAATTTATTGATCGCTATTAAAATTTTGCATAAAATTAATCCCCTAAATCAGGATATGTAGAGTAGTCTGTGCCACCTTGTATATTTACTCCGAAGCTCTCTTAATCGCTATTTTTGTTTTTTATTAATTTCCATGTGAACACACATGGAAATGAGGATTGGTTTGAATTTTGCACAGATCGCTCAAATTTTCTTTCCCCTCATAATTGTTAACCTTCACTGTTAACTTCACTGAGTTTAGAATTTGCCATGGAAACAAAGCTACGGACCAATCTGACATATCTATAATAATGTTTCCAGGAAGGTTTAACTGATTAGGGAAACATCACCCTTGCTGAGGACACAAGTTAGTTAACTAAGAGCATCTTGCTAAAGCTTGACTGATATTAGTGTTTTCAATTTTGAAACAGAGACATATTTGCCAGTATTATGTACTTAGAAAAACAAACATGTAGGGGATCATCAGTAATCCTTAAGTGCTCTTGTATTAAGTCAAAGGCAGAGCTCTACAGACCATTAATTAATGACATCATCATCTCAAGCGAGATAATACATCCTTTCTTAAAAATCTAGTGTGTGTGTGTGTGTGTGTGTGTGTGTGTGTGTGTGTGTGTGTGTGTGTGTGTACAGACAGGTAGATGTGAAGGCCACAGGACATCCTCAGGTCCTGGACCTTCTCCTCAAACTTGTATGTGACAGATTCTGAGTTTGGTCACTGCTACATGTGCTAGGCTATCTTTATCTAGATTTACCCAGAATCTGGAAATCTAACCTCAGGTTCTCATGATTGTAAGACAAATGCCCTACTTAGTCATCTCCCCTTCTCTTCTTTTAAACCATTATACAGCAAATTAGCAAAACAAATGAAGAACTTAGAAACCAAGTCCAGCATTAAGGTAGAATTTATTAGTTATCTCTAGGCAGTGGGGAAGGGGGAGAAAGAGAATATGCTTGCAGTTTATGAGAACCACAGAGGAAACAATAACCTAGTCAGCATGTGGTAAATGTTAGAGCAACTTAAATCCAAGTTCTGGTCCCGAAGTCTCATCTTCGCTTCTGAGATATTTCAAATGGCTTTTAACACTACAGAGACTGGTTGGCACATTCTGAGTGGAGATTTAGGGAAAGAGCAACCAAGCTTCAGAACGTGGATCTTGAAGGTGAAGCCTTCTACACTACACATCGAATATCAAGGTTTAGGCCACCTGCAACTCAGAATATAACAGTTTCCTGTTGGTAGGGTATTGGTACCTCAATATGGCAGAGAATCAGACTGAGTTGCAAAGTTTTTAGCCCTTAAATTAAACAAACTACACATACTCCAATGTGGTGTGTGATTTTAAAGAGTTTTAGCCTGGGGATTGCTACTTTATTTCAAAGACAAATGCAGACCATAAGCTAACATCAATTTTGATTATAAAATTGTTAAATTATTTTCATTCCATTCATATCTCAGCATGACATAAAGGAAAATAGTTGAGCTTTTGAAAGGAAAAGACCCTGGTGTGAAGCCCAAAGTTACTAATTAGCATGACTAGTATTAATTTTTAGTGTAGCCATGAGCGATGTTCTTAACTTCTTGATTTTACTTTCTATGGCATAGAATTAATATTATTTTGCAAATATGTGAGACAACTATAGCACAATAAAACGTTGATGTTATAATATATGTAATAATAAATATTCATTATCTCCTGTGACAAATACTTACCAAACAATTAAATATTCTAGCCTGGAGGTGCTGGGGTGCATGAGGAACACAAACACATGCTGCACACTGAACAAGCTATTGTTTAGTTTGCACGAAAGATAAACCAAACTGACAGAAGTAAGTGCAAGTTCCTGGGAGCTCACGAAGAGATAAGTTAGTAGAGGAATCAGGAGGGAACTTTGGAAGGGAAGGAAAAGAATGAGACTATTTACATGAACACATTTCTTGGTGAAGCATAGGTTGAGGCCAAATATGCCAGAAGCAGGAGTAAGGACTCTAAAAGGCTGGACAAAGATGAGCAATGTGCAGTGAAGAAAGAATAGCTCAGAAGTACACAACAGATTGTTTTGTGACTGTCTTCTTTTTTTTTTTTTTTTGGTTCTTTTTTTCGGAGCTGGGGACCGAATGACTGTCTTCTTAACTAAAAGTCTCTGTCCTACAACTTTGGTACAAAACCCATCTATGCGTTATTTAGTGGTATTTGCTGGTAAATACATGCATTGGCAAACAGCTATGTCATACCAAGTATTGTAAAATGGTGTCAACATTCAGAGAAGAAAAGAAATGAAGGACAGGTCTGTTTTCTAACAGTGTAAGGACACAGCAGGAAGGTTACCGCATGCAAGCCGGAAAGAAAGCGTTAGTTGCCACTCTGCCCCTGGACTTGCTGGCTTCAGCACTATGAGAAACGTATTTAGTGGGAAAAGAAAATAGAACCCATGTGATTTGTTACAGCAACCTTCCCTGACTCAGACAACTTTCTACACATCTACGATGAGGAGTTACTGGAGACAGTGAGGAGAAAAATATGAAAGAACTGAACTTTTAATTTTGCTTTGAGTGTCATGTGGAGCAGCTATAGACGCAAGTGGAGTCAAGGGATGGATATCAGTTATCTCAGAGATCAAACAGGTGGGAATTTCACTATTTTAAAGACGATCTCTTATCCCTCAGACTTAGGAAGAAAAGATGTAACGCTGATGAGAATAGCACATGCACAAGTCCCCACTCAGGGAATGCCCCTGCACCACTCAGTCCAGCTAAGCATCTAGTTCCTCGGTTGACTGTTTAACATCCACTTTTACCTGTTAACTGTACTATGTGAGGTAAGAATATAGAATTAAGTAATTATGATGAAAATCTTTTCTCCCTTAAAGATTATGATGTCATCTTTCAGGTAGACAAGTATTATACATGGTTAGCTTGTTTATCTGGGCCAGCAGCGGGTAGGTACACATGACATTTTGTTCACACAAAAGCCATGTACACAACGTTTGAGAGGATGAGGCGTGAGCAGAAGTATCTATCACACTGGAACAACTGACTCCTTCCTAATTTATTAGTGGGATACTGAGTTTCTCATAGAAACAAATGTGTGAAGGTTCTGTGTTCTGGTGATTTGTTTCAGCAATTCATCCCAGTGCTCACTCAAAGTCATATTCTAGAATGTTCATGGCATCACTGCGTATAATGCAACAGAACTAAAACCTGACAAAAATACAAGTCTTTACCTGAATATTTCACAAGCACCTTTACATAAGGATAGGACAAAGCAGGCATACTGAATGTGGTTAGTTGACTGTCAACAAAAGATCAAGCCAAGTACAAACATCCCAAGACATTAATTTATTTACATAATTATACTTGATGCATGTGTTATGGGTGTGTCCTTGTGCTTGTATGTGCAGATATATACATGCCTGTGTCCCTGTGGGGGTCAGAAGACAGTTCTGAGGAGTTGGTCGGCTTCTTCTCGCATGGCTTCCCAGGATCAAAACTAGACCACCGTCCTTGTCAACAAATGTTCCCCCAGCCCCCGAGAACTATTCCAGCAGTTCCAAAAATGCTTGTATGCATATCCTTCGCATATTTCAAGAATATGAATTATTTATATATTTATCCTATGTATATTTCATGCATATATGCATATATGCCTATACTTGTAGATCTAATTATTTCAAAAGCACATTCCTCAGTTCCTCACCTTAGAAGTGAGGACATGCTTGCCTGATGTACAGGGCTTCTGTTTGTGCTATGAGAGCTGAAGGAGCCTAAAAAAGTCTGGATCCCTGTGGTCATCCTACCTGTTTACTGTGGGCATGAAATATTTGACTTATTTACCATGTGGGTATTAATCTGTAGATACACATTCTGGTTTAGGCCATGTCCTAGGAAAGTCCTAAAGAGAACATTTACAGCTGAAAGTTAAAAGTAAAAACTACATAAAGCAAGAAAAATGCAAAAAACGTTTAGCATTTATTCTATGGTGGGTGGAAACTTAGAAGATTTTAATTAATACAACTCAAAAAGGGAAATGCTATCAGTGATGGCAAACTGTAAAACTGTGTGAGGATCCTTGAAGCCAAAGGGAGGGAAGACCAACAACCTCAAGTGTTTTTGGACAAATGCCCAGGCCAGAGGCAGGAAGGTTCCCCATTTCCTTTCCATTTGCTGCTACCTCTGTCTGTGTGGATTGTTTAAACCTAGTGAAAAATTTAATCGTTGCAAATTGTCTATTAGAGAAAGGCTCAATACGTTTCTGAAGATAGACCTCCTTCTTGCAATAAATAATATTGTGACTCGGTATGTAATTTATATTCTGTGTCTTCTCAAAATGTTACTTGGTTTTAGTTTCTTCCTTTCTTCCTTTCTTCCTTCCTTCTTTTCTTCCTCCCTTTCTTACTCTTTCTTTCTTTCTCTCACTCTTTCTTTCTTTCTTTCTTTCTTTCTTTCTTTCTTTCTTTCTTTCTTTTTTTCTTTAACACTATGAATTCCTTTAAATGAGGGTGCATTTTGTGTGCCTAGGACTTTACAAAATAGGTCATGATAAATAAGTCAGATTACATTTTATTTATTTATTTATTTATTTATTTATTTATTTAGTTTTAGTTATTCACTTTACATACTGCTCACTGATCCCTCCCAGTTACCCCCTCCCACAATCTTTCTCTCATACCCCTTTCCGGTGCACATCGAGGCCTCCTGGGTTTCCCCCTACCCTGGCATATCATGTCTCTGTGAGGCTAGGCACATCCTTTCCCACTGAGGCTAGACAAGTCAGACAAACTAGAAGAGCATATCCCACATATAGGCAGTAGCTTTTGGGATAGCTCTTCCTACTCCTGCTCCAGTTGTTCAGGACCCACATGAAGACCAAGCTGCACTTCTACTACATATGTGTGGGGAGGCCTACTTCCAGCCACATATGTTCTTTGGTTGGTATTTCAGTCTTTGAGAGCTCTAAGTGTCTAAGTTAATTTACTGTGTTGGTCTTGCTGTGAAGTTCCTATTCCCTCTGGGTCTGCAACCCTTCTTATTCTTCTATAAGAATCCCCAACCTCTTTCCACCATGGTTGTGGTTGTCTGCATCTGTCTGAGTCAGGTGCTGGGTGGAGTTTCTGGGAGGACAGCTATGCTAGACTCCTGTCTGCAAGCATAACAGAGTATCATTAGCAGTGTCAGGGATTGCTGCTTGCCCGTGGGTGAGCCTCTAGTTATGCTGGTTATTGATCAGCTCTTATCTCAGTCTTAGTTTCTCTTAGTCAGTTCCATCTCCTGCCCCTGCATTTCTTGTAGACAGGATATATTCTTGGAAAGTTTTGTGGGTGGGTTGGTGTCCCTATCAATCCATTGGGGATCCTGAGTGACTACAGCAGGTGTCTCTTCAGGTTTCATATCCCCAATACTATGAGTCACAGCTAGTGACACCCCTATTGGTTCTCAGAGAATTCTCAACAAAGGAATCTTGAATGGCCTAGAATTACTTAAGGAAGTGTTCAAAATCCTCATTCATCAGGGAAATGCAAATCAAAATAACTCTGAGGTTCTACCTTACACCCATCAGAATGGCTAAGATTGAAAGCTCAAGAGATAGCACATGTTGGTGAGAATGTGGAGCAAGGGAATACTCCATTTCTTGGGAGTGGTGTACAAACTTATACACCACCTTTGGAAATCAATTTGGTGGTTTCGCAGAAAACTGGGAATAGTTCTATCTCAAGACCCAGCTCTTCACTTCTGGGAGTTTTCTTTCTTACTGGTATTAAAATACAACTAAAACACAAAGGTATCTATCATCTTTCAGGTTGTATCCCTGCTTACCCCAGCTTCACTCCTGTCTGCAGTTGGATCACTTGTATTTATTTATACTCTACATTCCATATATGATGGCCAGTTTTGTATCATCTTCGACATGCAATTATACTGCAGAAGGTTTTCAGTGACCAGAGGATATCTCATTGGGATGTAAAGCTGGATTTATTACTTATATTAATTAGTGATTTGTCAGTGATTCAGTGTATTCATCTATGAATACATATGCTTATCACAATGGATGCAAGTTCACAAATTTTGTTATGAGAAATTGTGTACTCATACACTATGTGCATACATGTGTACAACATGTTGAAAGATGACTTATGATAATGGCTTTCACATTACCCAATCAAAAAGATAATGCATGGATAGGGTACAAGCCCAGTGTCCAAATCTCCTTTCTGAAAAGTGGAGAAGATCGGAAGTCCAAACAATTCTGCCCTTTGTAAGGATTTCGCAACATTTGGCTGGGATCCTTGAAGCATTGCTCTAGTACATGAATGGTATTAGACTCCATTTGCTTTTTTATTTTCATATATTAATTTTCAAGGTATTCTAACTTTTTATCTCTTATTCAGACTGAATTTTGATCGGTTCATTTATACTTTATTAACTGTAAATAATTAAGCTTCTGGAACTTGGAACTCCTAGTGTTCAAAATTAATTTTCTTATATATAGAGTCACACCAACTACAGAATTCCTTTGTTTTCAAATGCGTATTTACACAATTTAACACATTATTTGTTACCGTATGGGCTTTATCTAACACAGCATTTTTGAATACTAATAATACTTTTCAAAAAAAAACCAATCCCTTAAAGAGAGCATGTGTTCAGTTTCAGAAATGAAAGTTCCCATCCTAATGTGTCTGGTTAGGATTAGCTATTGTTATCAATGCTTTAATTTTTTTTAGTTTGTATTTAATATTTACTGTTGAAGTTGTTAACAAACTCATACAGAAGCATGCTTAAAAGATGCTACTAGGAAAAATCTGGGCAATTTATTGTTTGCTTTTCCCCCCATTTTTAGTTTTTATTAATCACTTTATTCATTTACATTTCAAATGATATCCCCCTTCCTTGTTACTCCTCTACTAACCCCACATCCTATCCCCAATATCCCTCTCCCCTTTGCCTCTATGATGCTACACCTTCATCCATTCACCAACTACCGCCTCATCCCTTTAGTATCTTACTAGCCTGGGGCATCAAGCCTCCCTCCCTCATACTGATGTCAGATAAAGCCATCCTCTACTACATATGTATCTGGACACCTTGCTCCCCCCATGTATAATCTGTGGTTGGCGGTTTAGTCCCTGGGAGCTCTGGGTGCTACATTTAATTGATATTGTTCTTTGTATGGGGTTGCAATCCCCTTCAGTTTCTTCAGTCCTTCCCTTAACTCTTCCATTGGGGTCCCCACCTCAGTTCGATGGTTGGCTGTAAGTATCTGCATCTGTAATGGTCAGGTGTTGGTAGAACTGCTCAGGAAACAGCCATATCAGGCTCCTGTCAGCAAATGCTTCTTGGCATCAGTAGTAGTGTGAGGGTTCAGTGTCTGTAGATGGAATGGATCACCCCCCCAAATTTATTTTTAAAAAGTAACATAAAAGTCTTTTGAATGAGTAGCCAGTAACAAAAAGATAACCCATGGAATCACAGTGTACAAATTCCCATTCAGACCCATCATTGTGAAAATCCCGATTAGATAACATAGTAAGAAACACTGCAGGCCATAATGATACTTAATGAAATAGGCTGATAGCTAAGCATGTGAGCACACAAATGCAAAGGCTTTGCAAAACAATAAACTGTCACATGCTCTTACGTCTCCAGCTGTCATCTGTACTGCGACAAATCCAATTGATGTTTTCCTTCTCAGGTGTCCTATATGGAGAGCAAAAAGGTCAAAGTTATCATTGGATATGTGCAAAATGATTCAGAGTTGACTCAGAACCAAAAGAGAGGGAGGGAAATGGATACTTGCAGATAGTTATGACTGCCCATGTGTCTATGACAATGTAGGGCCTGATCATTATTGATGCATTATTTGAATTAGCTCTATGATACATATGTACTACACATGAGTTTCATATTTACAGATTGTTATCCTCATGAGCATGTTGGAAATGTCGGGTATATATATTTCTCTGTGTATACATATATATGTACCTGTATATTTATATACATCTTAGTTCATCTTTGAACTAAAAAATACACCGAGTAAGACAAAACAGCAGTAATAACATGTTTACAAATTTGAGAGAACAATATACTTACTAATGTATTACATTACAAACAATAACTAAAGTGCCCCTCCGATTTACCAGGCTGTTATTTTTGTCTCATGTTCTCAAAAGAGAAACTAAGTAAAATAAATGTAGAACATTAAGAATTAAATAAAATGTTATTTTGAAGAACCAGCAACCTAGTTTAGAAATCAAGTAATTCCTGCTAGTATCAGTCTGAAGAGATATGCACCATGAGTGGTTTTAATTCGGTGAGCTTTTCATGATACTGCTATTTTAGTTTCAGAGCATACCTCCTCCAGTGCCCTTATTGAAATTGAAATTGAGCTCAGAACTATTATTTTTTATTAAAATTCGTATATGTTTATAGTTGTGTGGGTGCCATAGGAGATGAGTGGAGTCAGGGGACAACACTCTGCAGTTAGCTCCCTCTCTAAGCTGGTATGTGGATTCCAGGGTTTGAACTTGAGTCTTTGCAAATTTGGTGTGAGGATCACAAAACCAAGTTCACCAAATCAAGTGAACTATCCAAAGTGCTAGACATACAAAAAGTACTAGATATACAAAAATTAGAACTTATACATATTTGAAGGGTGTAATTCAGCAAAAGCTCTGAGGGTCGGTGTGACTTGGAAAGGCTCATTAATCTCAATGGGATTTACCTAAAGTAAAAAACTAAAACTTGGGATCTTTCTGCCCCTTCTTCCACAGTGCTCTCTTCGCCATCGGTGTGGAAGTTATGAAGCAGCTATATCTATTAGGAATGGGTTCAACAACTCTGCACTTTGATCGGTTGCCATTTCTGTTATTGTCTGCCTGTTGTAAAGAGAAATTTCCTTGGTGGGTAAGAACGAAGATGCAAAAGCTAAAGCATGAGGGAATTTTCCGAGAGATTGTGTCTCCTGGAAATAGTAGAGACATCCATAAAGAATCAATAACATGACCGGATAGACATGTACTGAACATTAGACATTCTCACACGGATGGGGAAATGAAAATGAGCCTTCAACACTACAGAAAGGACCACAGGCAACCAAGGGATATTAAAAGCAGGAGAAATAGTTTCCCACCAGGGAAAAGCATACCAATTGATTATGCGATACCAGATACCGAATAGCCAGCCCTGAAAACACACATAGATGTGTGTAACAACAATTAATGAACAAAGTGGTCATAAGTCAGATGGGCATATGGGATGATCTGGAGAAAGGGAGGTAAAGGAAGAAATGATTTGTTATATTCTAAAAATGTAAAAGAAAAACTAATACTTGTATTTGGTTATGCCAAAGATTCTTCTATAGGATGTTGTGAGTTTCTCTATTATATACCTCTACATGGGACCATCAATAAGTTTAAAGAAATGGTTAACCTTTTGATCAGCATCTTCAGGTTAGGAAAGACATCTTTGTAAACAGTTTGGTATAATGGGTAACAATGCATGAAAAATAAGGCATGGAATTTGGAAATGTGCAAATCCTAGGATATTCAACAATAGCAGATGATTTTGTTCAGTGAGACATTAGGACAGTCATGCCTAGCCTCCCCTCCTAAAAACCTGGAGACATTGTCTCTTCTTGCTTTCCCTCCTGTGGCCAAAGTCATCACTGGGCAGATTTCAGGTCATGTGCTTGTGAGCTGCTCATTTAAGGAATCATGAAGGTTCAGCTCAAAATGTACTACTCATCAGGCCTATTACTGAGGCCAGAATCTTAATTGTTTATAAAACCCTCGCTGCCTGTTGTCATCTGACAGTTTTATTGGTTGTACTTCTGGAGCTGGGATGAGAAGCAAACAGTATTGGAGGAAAAGGTAGACTTGAAGAAAAAAAAGTAAATTTGTTTTTATTATGCATGTTGATATTTAATATTTTCAATTCTAAAACGTCGTGCAAGAGAATCTTATTAAATAAACATGCTGCTGTCCTAAGATTTCTATATTCATGTTCTGTTCTATTTGTTTGTGCTACTTTGGCACAGCAGAGTTGTATCGTACCCTTGAGTTGACAATTGCTCTTTGAAAAAGTGTATCTTCATTATCTTCAAAGGACACGATGCTATCCTGAGAACTCAAACCATATTATGTTCTGTTCCTGAGACAGTGTTTATATGCAAATTTTGCATGATACCACAGAGTGCTAGCATTCATAGGATTGTGCATCATACTGCTTAAAGGTCTATTATTAAATCTCTGCTTGCTTTCTTGTACCATTTTGAACATTTTAGTATATTCAAGTTACACTTTGTGGGGCAGAAAAAATATGATGCTAAGAGATCAGAAAGGACATTAAAGGGATGCACCCTAGTTCTTTTACAGGCAGCCAGCAGGATCCTCTGAGGTCACCATATAATCTTAGATTTTCAATTGCTAAGTACATAAATCATCTTCAACATATTCTTAAAATAGTCACTGGTACTTTAGATATTACGATAGTGTCAAAGTCAACTCTTTCCAAATAATCTGTATCTGGATTTGTTCAAATCTTTATTATTCACTTCCCAAATATTCTACTCTGCTTAATAATTTCAAAATAGTATCTACTTGAAATATTTCTTTAAAATATAACTGAAAAAAAATTGAGAAAATTTTAACAAAAAAAATCTCACTGTATCATCCAGCCATGAGAAGTGCTCTGGACTGACCTTGTTAAATGGTTTGCGAAGTTGTAAAAGATCACTATGTTAAAAGTCAGGGTGGTCGTATTATCACTCAAATCTGGGCACTCCTGAGAATGTCGACTCTCTGTGGAAGTGTAGGTAAGATCATCAAGCCTGGAAAACTGCATGGTTTCCTAGAGCTTTGAGTAGAATTTCATCTGTGGTGACAACTTTTGCTAAGTACTCCACCTCAAAGGCCTGTCTGAGGCCCTTTGAACTCATCTGACCATTTGTCCCTAATGGGTAGGGGTGCACTAGTCATCATTAGATTTGCTCGCATAGTTAAGGAAATGAGTTCTCTTGTCTTTTTGTCATCTGTGTGGAGATGCCCTAGAGAGTGGTGATGACATTTGGTAGAACATGCTAGATTGGATTGAAATATCAACTAGAAGGATTTCTATTGGGAGCCTCCAGGCCTGAGCTGGTTAAAGACTGAGTGTCTCTGGATGTTCTAGCTCTCTAACTATTCTGAATGTTGATGATAACTTCCAAAAAGTCTGAAAATTTTTCTTGCTAATTATGAGGGTTAAAAGCCTTTGGTTGAGGTGATAAACACCTGAGTCTAATAGAGGTGGTAGGGTGGGGGTGTCAATTTTGTTGCCTTTGCACTGCTCTTTCTTTTGTGTCACCCTTAGTGATTGTCTTGCCCAGAATCTGGCCTCAAGTTCTTACAGTCCATTCCCATCTCCGTTGGAATTACAGGGCTCTAAATTTCAGCACGCTAGTTGAAGTCACAGGAAGAAAAAGTGCTTTTAGTGTTTATTAAAATGTTCTTCACAAGTTTAAACATAAATTCAAATCATGAATCAGATAAGAAATTTGCAAGGGTGAATATTTACATGCATATTAATTAAGAGTAATTATTTGGCTAAACATCCATCACCTGTCAAAGCTCCACAGGTTCACTGAGAGTTAAAAAAATAACTAAGTTATTAGTGAAGTTTTGTCACTATTTTATCTTCTGTCTTAGCACCTATAATAAATCATTAGTTCCCTTTTTATAACCTTTGGTAAATGGTTTTATAACCTCTTACCATGTGATTTGAGTAGGAAAATGTCTGCTTACTATCTAAAAGACAATTAACTGGTGACACATGAGAGATTGGCAGAATTATCATTGCTGTTTTGACTATCAGGAAGGACCTAATAGCAGTCCCACTATAGAACAGCTTAATACTGATAAAATATTAGGAATTCTTAATTCACTAAGAATTAATGAGTCCCCCTTTTCCCTCCTTTCTCCCTCCCAGAGCCCTCCCTCCCATGATTATTTTCTTGCCCCTTCTGCATAGGAGTGAAACATTCATACATTGGTCTTCCTTCTTCTTAGGTTTCATGTAGTCTGAGAGTTGTATAGTGGATATTCAAAATTTTTTGTATGGCTAATATCCACTTATCAGTGACTACAAACAATGTGTGTTCTTTGTGGCTGGGTTACCTCACTCAGGATATTTTCTAGCTCTACTCATTTTCATGCAGTCATTGTTTTTAATAGCTCCATTGTTTAGTACTTCATTGTGTTAATGTGTACCACATTTTCTGTATCCATTCCTCTGCTGAGACACATCTGGGTCCTTTTCAGTTTCTGGCTATTATAAATAAGGCTGCTATGAGTATAGTGAAGTATGTGTCCTTGTTATATGTTGAAGCATCTTTTGGGTATATGCCTAGGAGTGCTATAGCTGGGGCCGGATCAGATGTGGGAGGAGATGAAGAAACAATACTGATGGTCAAGAATTTGAATTGAGGCATGTAACAGTGGGGGAATGGGGATCTAGGAGTAGTCACTAGAAAGTCCCAGATGACAGGGACCAAAGAGGTTCTCAGGGCCCAACAGGGATGACAGTGGCCTAAATATCTAACAAAGGGAAGAGAGAACCTGTAGAGACCACATCCAATGGATAGGCATACCCTCTAGTTGAGAGATGGGGCCACTCACCCATCTCAAAAAGTATTAATCCAGAATTGCTCCTGTCAAAAGGAAATGCAGGACAAAGGGTGGAGAAAGACTGGAGGAAAGGGCATCCAGGGCCTGCCCAACCTGCGTTCCATCCCATCTTCAGACACTAAACCCAGACACTGTTGCTGAGGCCAAGAAGCACTTGCTGACAGGAGCCAGGTATAGCTGTCCTCTTAGAGGCTGTGCCAGATCCTGACCAATACAGATGTGAATGCATGAAGCCAACCATCAGACTGAGCACCAGGACCCTGATGGAGGAGTTAGGGGAGGGACTGAAGGAGCTGAAGGGTTTTGCAACCCCATAGGAAGAGCAACAATATCAACAAACTGGATCCCCCCAAAGTTCCCAGGGACTAAAACACAACCCAAAGAGAACACATTGAGGGACCCATGGCTCCAGGTGCATATGAAGCAGAGGATGGCCTTATCTGGCTTTAATGGGAGGGGACCCCTTGGTCCTGTGGAATCTGAATGACCCAGTGTAGGGAATGCTAGGACACTGAGGTGGGAGAGGGTGGATGGGTGGGGGAGCATACTCATAGAAGCAGTGGGGACAAGGCATGAGATAGAGGAATTGTGGAGGGGAACCTGGAAAGGGTGACAACATCTTAAATGTAAATAAATAAAAATAACCCATAGAAAAGAATCACGAAGTAATTTATTTGTCTATGTAACATTGCTATAAGAGAGTACATCTTCATTGATGTTCAGATATCTCCTCAAAAGGGTGGGCTAATACCTAGTGATCGTTATATATGTGTAATAATAATAAGAAAAGCATATTGCTGGCAAGAATCTTTCCTAAAATGATTTTCTCCTGGGCCTTGCCTATGGGAAATTCATCGTAGATGTCTAATCTAAGATGAAGGCATCTCAGGAAGATCACTTGCTGATTATTAGCTTGTCCTATGATGGCTCCTGACAGCTTCCACTATTTATTATTTGAGGTGATCAAGCAAGAAACCATAGTAACCTATAAAGTTTATGTGCGAGGACCATAAATGCTTACCTAACTGAACTGTTACAAAGAAAGGAGAGAGAATAATGCTTTAATGCCTAGGACTGGGTATAAATGAATCAGAAGGTTCTGGAACACACATAGGCAATATGGACTTAGATACAAATACCATGTTCACACACACTTGATAAAATTTTCTGATATCTTTTTCTCTGTTTTCTTATGTTTACTACACGGACTCTCATTTTCTATTTGAAAAAATGATTTAATAGTTATGATTTTCAATGCTTTGAAAGGTTTACAGTAGAAAGTACAAAGTTTTATTTTGTGAGCACTTTACTTAGCAAGTGTGATGGAGTAGAAGACCAGAAGGATCCTGTTAATTATCCAACATATTTCTTTTAATAGTTGTAGATAGTAAACGTGACAATGTTGCATACTCACAGAATGCTGATTAAGTCAATTTTGTTGCACTGCTCTTCTCTTCAGTGTCACCCTTAGAGACTGTTTTGCCCAGAGTCTGGCCTCAAATTCTTACAGTCCATCCTCATTATGATTTCCATCACCCACCTCTGACCCCATGGCCACATGCCTGTTCCTTCATGCTGACACAAGTCCCCAGTTATGCTTGCTGAATTCTTCTCCACTGACTCCACAGATTTTGTAACGTTTCTGCTTGGTGCTCTGCTTTGCTCCTGACTCAGGGGTCTACACTGTTGGCTATCAGGGGTAACTTTTTCTTTCCCATATCTCTTCTGTTGTGTGAATTTTATCCCATTCTATTTTACCCTACCCTCTCTCACCGCAGCTACTGTCCTGGACCTAAAACGTCCTCCGGCTAGATCAGGAGCCATGCACATCATTAAAACCCAGCAGCCAGCTTTGGTGGCAACCCTGTGTTGGACCAGAGGCCATTCAAGCCATCAGATGTTCAACCTCTCGCCCAGGCGAAGGCTCTCTACTCAACCACAGGCCACTTCAACCAGACAACCAAAAAGGAAGCAGAAACTAAGAAAGAAAGCACCAGCTTAAAATGACAAACCCAGAAATTGGCAACTTGATTTATAATCACTCCAAATCTAGATGCCTAAACATCAATGAAGAACACAGTCAACAACAGCTAGAACAATGACTTTAAAAGAAACTTTATGAAGAAGATAGAGGTTCTTGAAGAGGAAATGAATAAATTCTTTACAGAAATTGAGGGAAATACAATAAAACTTCCTCAAAGAATTTCAAGATACCCCCCCAAAAAACAATTAGTTAATAGAAAAAAATAAAACTGTTCAAGACCTGAAAGGGGAAATAGAAGCAATAAAGAAACCACAAACTGAGGGTATGCTGAAAATGGAAAGTTGGGGTAAGCAAACAGGAATGTCACCAACAGAAAACAAGAAACAGAAGATAACATCTCAGGTGTTTAAGACACAATGGAAGAAATTGATACATCAGTCAAAAATGTTAAATGAAAAAAAATTTCTGGCACAAAACATCCAGGAATTCAGAAACACTATGAGAAGAAAACACCAAAGAATAGTAAGAGAGGAAGAGAGAGATTACCAGCTCAAAGTCCCCAAAAATATTTTTAACAAAATCATAGAAGAAAACATTTTAACATAAAGTAGGATATACCTATGATGATACAAGAAGCATACTGGGTAATAAAGGATATTAAATACTTTCTAGAATTTAAAGACAATACATATACATCATGCCCAAGAAGTTTATGCTAAGAAGGAAAGTTATAGCACAAACTGCCTTCGTAAAGAAATAGGAGAGATCTCATTGAAGCAACTTAACATCACCTGAAAACTCTAAAACAAAAAGAAACAAATGCATTCAAGTGGAGGAGACAGTAGGAAATAACCAAACTGAGGGCTGAAATAAAAAAAAAGAAACAAAGAAAACAATATCAAGAATTAAGGAAACAAAGATTTGATTCTTTGAGAAAAGCAACAATATAAACAAACTCTTATTCATACTGAATAAAAGACAGAAAAAGAATACCCAAATTAACAAAATTAGAAACAAAAAGGACAGTGAACACCTAGGAAATCCAAAGAATTGTTTGGGTTATACTTTAAAATCTTGCAGTTCACTATTTTAAAAATCTAAAAGAAGTTGACAATTTTCCCCATAGTTACTCCTTATCAAAGTTAAATCAAGATATAAACAATTCCAATAGGCCTATAACCCCCAAGGAAATAGAACCAGTCATTAAAGTCTCCTAACCAAAAAGATGCTAAGAGTCAGATGGATTTAGCACAGAAGAGCTACTGCCAATATTCCTCAAACTATTCAGCAAGAGAAAGCAGAAGAAACATTGTCCAATTCATTTTATGAGGCCACTGTCACAGTGATACCCAAACTGCATAAAAACTCAACAAAGACAAGAGAACTACAGACCAATTATTAACATAGATGCAAAAATATTCAATAAAATACTCACAAACCAAATGAAAAAGATCATTCACCATGAGCAAGTAGTTGTTATCCAGGAGATGCAGGGACAGTTCAAAATAAAATATCAGTCAATGTAATCCATCACTTGAACAAACTGAAAGCAAAAAGCCACATGACCATCTCAGTAGATGCTGAAAGCCATTGACAAAAATCCAAAACCCCTTCAGGATAAAAATCTTGGAGAGATTACCGACACAAGGGACATAACTTAACACAACAAAGGAAATCTATGGAAAGCCTATAGCCAACATCAGAATCAGGAACAAGACAAGGATTCCACTGTCTCCATATCTATTCAATGTGGTACGTGAAGGTCTAGCTAGAGCAATAAGACAACTAAAGGAGAGGAAGAGGACACAAATTATAAAGGAAGAACTCAAAGTATCACTACTCACAGATGATAAGATGTTATACATAAGCCACCCCCAAAATTTATCCACAGAACACCTGCAGATGATAAACACCTTCAGTGAAGTGCCTGGATACAAGATTAACGAAAAAAAAATCAGTAGCTCTGTTACCTACAAATGACAAAGAATCTGAGAAAGAAATCAGGGAAACAACACCCTTCCCAATAGCTACAAATAGTATAAAAAATATTGAGATGAGTCTAACAAAGGAACTGAAAAACCTGTATGATAAAACCTTCAAGTCTGTGAAGCAGGAAATTGAAGAAGTTATCAAGTTCAAGTGGCTCAAAGACCTCAACATAAAATCAGAAACACTGAATCTGATAGAAGAGAACGTGGGGAATAACCTTCAGCACATTAGCCTGAGACAATTTTCTGAATAGAACACTAACAGCACAGGTACAGAAACCAACAGTTAATAAATGAGACCTCATGAAACTGAAAATCTTCTGTAAGACAAAGGATACTGTCACTATGACAAAACTATGACCTACAGAACGGGAAAACATTTCTCCTGTCCCCTTCATACCTGATCCTGCTCTTCTTTTCCTTTCCCCTTCCTCTTTCCCACTCAGATCTCTTTCTACCCCTGCCTCCCATGATTCTTTTTTTCCTTCTTTTAAGTGGTATTGAAGCATCCTTATTTGGGCCTTCCTTCTTGTTTAAGTTCTTAGGGTCTGTGGGGTATATCATGGGTAATCTGTATTTTAGGCTAACATCTACTTATAAGTGACTACATGCAGTGCATGTCCTTTGGGTCTGGGTTACCTCACTCAGCATATTTTCTAGTTCCATCCATTTGTCTGAAAAATTCATGATGTCCTTGTTTTTATGGCTGAATAGTATTTCATTATGTAAATGAACCACATATTCTGTATCCATTCTTCAGTTGATGGACATCTAGGAGACAGGAGAGAAGCCCAGGAGAATGAATGGAAAAATGCAACTGCTGGGGGTGGTGGTTAAGGGAAGCCTCTATAAAATCCCAGAGACCTGGGATAGGTGAGGTTCCCAGGACTCAATGTGAGTGACCTTTGCTGAAATGCCAAACAGTAAGGATATGGAACCTGAAAAGACCACCTTCAGTAGTTAGACAGGACTGCCACTGGAAGGATAGGACCAGCAACTTACCTTCAAACTTTTTGACCCCAAATTGTTGCTGTCTAAAAGAAATGCACAGACAAAAATGGAGCAAAGACTAAAGGAATAGCCAAACATCGACTTACCCAACTTGGGATCCATCCCATGGGTGGGAACCAAACCCAGACAGTATTACTGATGCTATGTCTTGCTTTCAGGCAGGAACCTAGCATGGCTGTCCTCTAAGAGGCTCTACCAGCAGCTGACTGAGACAGATGCAGACACTCAAAGTCAAGCAATTAAACTGAGGCAGGGGACTGCTATGGAAAAGTTAGAGGAAGGACAGAAGAAACTGAAGGGGATGGCAACCACATAGGAAGACCAACAATGTCAACTAACCTGGACCCTTGGGAGCTCCTAAGAGACTAAGTCCCCAACCAAAGAGCATACACAGGCTGATCTGAGGCCCCTGGGACCTATGTAGCAGAAGACTGCTTTTCTGTCCTCAGTGGGAGAGGAAGTGCCTAATCTTCTGGAGAACTGATGCCCCGTGGAGGGATAATGCCCAGTGGGGGGAGGCTCACTCTCAGAGGCAAGAGGGGGAGTAGGGGTCTTTTGGGGTGTGTGAGGGAGAATTGGTCAGGAGCAACATTTGGGATGTAAATTAATAAAACAGTTAGTTGATAAAAAAGAAAAAAAGAAAAGAAAAAGAGTTTTTTTTTCAAGAACTCCACATCTGAAAGAGGGCTAATATCCAGAATATATAAAGAACTGAAAAAACTACACATCAAATACTGAAATAAAAAGCTGAGGTACAGATCCTCAACAGGAATCTCAAAAGGCTGAGAAACACTTAAAGAAATATTAAACATATTAAGCCATCAGGAAAATGCAAATCAAAACAACTTTGAGTTTCTATCTCATATCAGTCAGAATGACTGAGCTCAAAAACTCAAGTAAGAGTTCATGCTGATGAAGATGTGGAGCAAGGGGAGCACCCCTCTCTTGCTTATGTAGTGCAAACTTATGTAGCCACCTTGGAAATTAATATGGCCATTTCTCAAAAAATTGAAAATCTATCTACCTCAGGATCGAGCCGAACCACTCCTGGTCATATACCCAAATGGCTCCATTCCATTACAAGGACACTTACTCAACTATGTTCACATCAGCTTTATTCATAATATGCAGAAACTCAAAACAACTTAGATGTCCCTCAACTGAAGAATGGATTTTTAAAATGTAGTACATTTATATAATATAGTATAACTCAGTTGTTTAAAAATATAACATCACGAAATTTTCTGGGAAATGGGTGGAACTAGTAAAAATCTCTCTGAGTCCAGTAAATCGGACACAGAGAGACAATCATGGTATATACTCCCTTTTAAGTGGACATTTGCTGTAAGGATAATCATGCTATGATCCACAGAACCAAAGAGGCTAAGTAACAAGAAGGGTTCGTGAGGCACACAAGGATATTCCTCAGAATAAGAAATAGAATAGACTTTGAAGGTGTAATAGGGGTGGATGGAGATAGGAACCGGAAGGATCATGTGGAAGGTGAAATACTAGGAGAGACAACGGTAATTGGGAGGGAATTTCCAAGAGAGATGTATAAACCTACTGTAATGGAAGCTCCATTGAATCTAAAAGTGTTAAACCAGCATTGATTCCTGTGATGTAGAAGATACAGCCTGAACCAACCATGCTCTGTAACCGGAAAACCTCAAGTAGATGGATTTGAATACCAACCCAGCCACAAAACTTCTAACCTACACTCTGTCATTTCCTCCACAATGTTCTGGAATCAGAACATAGCATAACCATCACTAGATAGACTGAATTCAGCAACTAATGGGAACAGGTGCAGAACCCATAGACAAATATTAGGGAGACTTTGGGAGTCCTTCAGAGTAGGGAGAGGAAGGACTGAAATAGCCAGTGGGATCAAGGACACCACAAGAACATAGAAACAGAATCAATTGACCAGAACTCAAGTGGGCTCACGGAGATAGGGAAGCCTGCATGGGTCTGAAATAGGTCCTCTGCATGTATGTTATGGTTTTGTAACTTGATGTTCGCATAGGACTCCTAAGTGGGAGAAAGATCTGTCTCTGACTTGTTTACCTGCTGCTAGAACACTTTTCCTTCTACTAAGTTGCCTCATCCAGCCTTGACGTAATGGTATACACCTGATTTTATTGTAGGTTTTTTATTCTGTGTTGGTTTATGTCTCTGAAAGTTCTGCTCTTTTCTAAGATAAGGTGAGTGGCTGAGAGAATGTGAAAGAAAGGAGAGGTGGGAGGAGAGACTGGGAAAAGGGGAAGGAACAGACACTACAGTCAGGATGTGGTACATGAGAGAAGAATGAATGTTAAAAATAAAGTACTAGTCTGAAGACTTCCTTTTATTTAATATTTGCAAATCTCACATATGAACACTATATTTACAATCATTTCTAACCCTTTCTCTTCCTGCTCCAACTCCTCCCATCTCTACCTATATTCTCTCTCAAATTGTGAGCTCTTCTTTTTAATCATTATTTTTAGTGTATATGCATATGTATGCACTTGGAAGTGGATGTACATGTGTGCGAGTGGGTTCTCCACCCACAGAGTCCATTTAGTGTTATTCAATTAGTCAATGCAAACATTTTTCTAATCATTTGGTGTATAAACCTTCATGCAAAGCTTCCTTCCTTTCTGACTTTCAATCTCACTGTGTTACTTAGAAGACTTATGTAGCTGGCTTGATACATTTGAGTAAAAGACGAAAGATAAAGTGGGATATTAGAGGCATCTGAGGATTAAGGCATGAAGGACAAAGTGAGGAAACCAGAGAGCAGCTGTGAGAGAGGACTGAGGCTAGCAATGGGTCTTTGAAAACTCAGTTGTTTAGTAAGAATTAACAATGTCCATTGATCCTCTCACCTGAGAATGCGACATAGAATTTATACAAATTAATACAGGCAAAAGCATGCATACTATCTATGTGCAGTGTCCATGGTAACATTTGTCACACTTCAATTTCCCAGTACTTGTCTACTAGTTGAACAGAGAAGAGATGGAATGGACATAGACTTCATTTCAGTGCTTCTTTTCAAACCTATGTTTGAGCAGTATCAAGAACAATCTTCTTCATGAACTGATTGTAGCCTCGTAATGAATACCTTTACAATTTATCTGTCCTCATTTCCACCATGCTCACTGAGCCTGAGGTGTAGAGGTTGTGTTGTAGATGCATTATCTGGGTTTGAGCACCCCACATTCCTTTGCCTGCATTTGACCTCTGTGGGGTTTTAAGATGGTCTTCATCTGCTGCACAAGGATGCTTCATTAGCAGGGTGTAAGAGTTCTACTTATCAAGAACATTATGACTATTGATAATGGAAAAGTGACACAACAGTAGAGTCTCATGTATGGGAAGGGCCAAAGGACCAGGACTTTTACCGTGAGGTTTTGTCTTTGATAAGTGACAGAGAAGCTGCAGTCATGAATTCTCAACATGGTCATTTAAATAAGCCTAATACAATGATAAGACCAGTTCATGGGCTAGCATGGATGACAGCAATCTCACAGGTTCTCAAACCTAGATTTAGAGCCTCAGACAATTAATGGCTATTGAGAAAGAAAGAAAAATCAATGTTCTCCAGGGATGACACCCTGGTTGATTGCTTAATATCAATTGGCCCACACTAAACACATATCTATACAGGCAGCACTAAATTGACTCTGAAGGGCAAATTTATATATGCATGTTTGTACACACAGACACAGACATACACACGCATGCATGCACACACACGCAGACACACACACACACGCAGACACACACAGACACACACACCGACACAGACACACACACACACACACACAAACAAACACACACACACACAAACACACACAAACACACGTTGATATCCAAGTATGTCTTCCCCTGGACAGTAGACCCGTTTCCAAACCTTATCATAGACACTGAAGTTGTAGCCAAAGTGCAAGTCACATTTAGAATGAACAGTGCATGTTTGTCTGTCCTAAGAGCAAGAACATTAACTGTAACAAGGCAAAACTTGTGCAAAAAGAACTGGCTCTGTTGCCTTTACAGCCTGGAGCTAAAGTTGCATCATGCCTTTCCATAGAGAGCACTCCTGACCTCTGCCTCTTTACATCGGTCACCAGGTTCCAGCCTCGAGCATACACTGGATTGATTTCTCTCAAGCCTCAGTCAAAAATACTGACTGTTATGATGGTTTCCAATACACAAGGCAGTAATGTCTCCCCAGGATGGAGAATAACAGTCTCCTAAATATAACCTTAGAATCTTCTTTCTGAACCTGCGAATGCATTTTTCAACATGGCAAGAGGGACTTTGCAGATGCAATTAGTGTTAAGGAACATACAGTGATGTCCAACTTTCTGACATTTGATACTTGACATTTTGGTCCACATTTCAGGGTTTCATGCATAGCCATCTTGGGCTACAGGACTGCAGGTTGGACACACTTGATGGACTATCAATATGGCACTGCTGACTGAAAATGGGGCTGCAAGTCCAGAATTCATTGTGATGTGGAATAAGACTGTCCCAGGTGCCATAAAGAAAAGAAATTGAACAAAAATGAACAGGAGGATTTATTTGGAACAGGTTTCTGGTGCAGGCCACATCAGACTAGATGGAACCAGAATAGAAGAACATTTATGACTTGCCACAGGATTAAAATGAACATTGAAATGGACCAGTATTTCAAATAACCAAGGTATTCCCATTTTCCTATCTCCCATTCCCGTCCGCTTGCATAGGAAAGCTGAGTGGAAGTCCCTGGAGAGATGCTGCATTTTATACTGAATCATCCACCAACCTGATATTTTGACAGAACTACAATAAGGTAGAGAAGTTGGACTGTTGCAAACAAACAGCCAAATTGTCCTGATCCCCCTTTATCACTTAATAACATTTTTTTTACCTACCTCTATGTGTGAAGTAGCATCTTGGCAACTGTCACATAAGTATTGGGTAACTCCTTTTGGAATGTGTGAACAGACCTCTAGCTTCTAAAAACTCCAAAGTCAAGAATGCTGTCAAATCTTGCCTAAGGCCTATACACAAGGTCCTCATCTTCACTGTTACTACCTACCTGATGTTATCACGGAGGCACTTGGAAGTAGCTTTATTTATGACATTCTTTCTTATCTTATAAATATCTATGAAATGGTTACCACATTGAGGCATAGAGTGTAACAAAATCTGTGTTCCTGGGCTCTGGTAGTCCATGTTTGGCTCCAGAATCAACTCTCACATATTCCATTTGAGACGACAGTTATTCCTTGCATAGAAAGAGATCGCCCTCTGTTCCAAACCTACAATGAAAGACTGGGCTGACAAGTCTACTTTGTCTCCTTGGTCCCGCTGCCTTCCGTCTTCCTGATTGTAAAAATCTAACCCTCCCCAGCTCACAGAAACATACATCTATTTAGCAGATAGGATGCAGCCCAACAGCAGAATTGCTAATAAAAGCCAATTACATCTTCAAGCTAAATTTGTTGCAATTTTGCCTTTTGACAGTGTAAATTATTCAACAGGTCATTGCCTTCTAATGCCTGAGGAAACATGAGCTTGGGGCCTACTTGTATGGATTAAAACTTTTTCTTTGTGTTTTCAATTAGATGCAGTTTTCAAAATTGTGAAGTGTTCATGAGCAGGCTGCATGCATTCATAATTGGAGTTGTGCTGTATATTATACTGATTGTGGTCAACCACAGTTCTGGTTGGATTTATTTATACATAAGTAGGAAATAAACGCCAATAATAAGAAGCAAAGGCTGACAGGCAGAAATGAATCCCGTAGCCAATGGTTCTTAGTTAGAGAGCTTTTTCCCATTTATAACTTGGGTTCCACAAGCACACATTATATATTTTAGTGCCTATTAAAACCAGGAATTAACATCATCCAGCAAATTCTGTGATAATGTCTCTACTCCTTTCAATCTTCGTTTTAAATGAGAGTGTGTAGAACACACAGAGAGAAGTTTCTGGGAGCATATTGGAGCAGCAGGGGCCCTCATGCTCATCCTCGGTTTATGTAGCAGGCTGCACTAATAATATCATAAATTATAAGAAATGGAAAATTATTTGCATCTCACAATAGAAATTTAACCGGAAGGGAGCAAGCTGCTCTTGGGTCCACAGAATAGGAAACCTATTTACTATGTGAGGGTATTTGTCAAACTAAGCCTCAGTTTAAAACAAATCTGACAGCTTAGAAACTTAAAATTGAGATGAAAATTTGATATTACTTTAAAAAAATAACTGACTTAGAAACATTTAATATGTGCTTCAAGGCAGAGACATGCTACTGGCTCATCTGCCTAGGATTCCTGACCAAATATAAAAATATATTTCAGTTACCACACATCTTCAAATTAAAAAAAATAGAATGTGATAAAGGAAAATGACAGGAAATACAGCTGAAAATATGCCTAGTTTTAGTTACATCCACTAATCTACCCTGAGTTCCCAAATGCAAGATTGAAAACTGAAGCCTTTGACGAGAAAAAGGGACAATTCAAGTAGGTCTGGCTTTACTCTTCATGCTGAGCTTGACTGTACTTAGCAACAATGTAAGCGCCATAGTTCTGTGTTTAGACCTATTTCCCTCCCTCCTGAGGCTATGCTGTAAAACCACTCTGCACCATTGATTAGCTGAGGGGTTTCCACTGGGAAGGAGGGTCTCATATGAACATTTGTTACTCTTCAGGATTGCTGGAGGGTTTTTTTTTCAGATAAATTATCATCCGATAAATGCAACTATGAGCATATAGAAATGGGTGATAACTAAGAAGGAGATTTGGTTGATGAGACAGTTGAGTGGTTAAATATGTGTACGAACCTTCCAAAGGATCCAAATTTCATCCCCAGAATGTACATGAGATTCAAAATCACATGCAAATCAATCTCTGGGGCATCTGATATCCTTTCTCGACTCCCAAGACACAGTATACACACACACACACACACACACACACACACACACACACACACACACACACACACACAAACACCAGAGAGAAAGACAGAGACAGACACAGAAGACTGTGACAGAGACAGACAGAGACAAAGAGAGACAGAGAGAGATTAGAGACAGAAACACACTCAGAATCTAAAATAAAAAATGGAAACTCATAGAAATTTTTATGTAAGAAAGGAGCATAGAGGCATAAAAAAGGTAGAACATGAGAAGCAGATGTATCAGAAAGCTGTATTATTTGCTATAGTGAAAAATCTGCACATTTGTTACAAAACCAAGATATGCCATGTCCCATGAAAGAACGTGTTTAGGTTCAATAGTAGATGTTTTCTCAAGAAACACTGTGGTGATTTTCTTAAGACTTATACCACAGATGTTCAAACATGAGTAATCTATTAATTGTGTATATTTACATAGTATTTTGTGTGCATGAAATTATCTGTATTAGGAAGAAAGTGAGGAATGCAGGCTATGGATTGCCAGGTGTGAGTCTGGGGCAGGGTTTTGTCTTACCCTTGACTATCATGCTTCAATAAATTTTCGTGTGTTTTGCATAACGTGATATATGGTAGGTGATCATGATGTGTCCTCTTATGTATTGCCCATGAATGTTAGTTAGAAATACAGTTGTGCATTGGCTGCGTGAGAGGTAAATGTGTCATCATCTCAATATAGCAGGAGGAATTTTTTCTTTTCCTTTTTTTACTGTAAAGGAAAAGAATTAGCCACAGACAAAAGTGTAATAATCAACTGAAGTTGGAATCAGTCAAGACCAAGGATTTCATCCTAAAGCAAAGAAGCGCTTATTGTTGTGTGGTCACCAGCTTTCTTGCAGACAGTTCAGCTATTTCTGCTTTGCCGTTGTTAATCTGAACAAAACTTTTAAATGTTCATATGTATAACTTCTATATGAGAAAATTTTTATTTCTCATGAGTTAATGAGAAAATTGATATTTGAACGTTGTGCTACATCGTTTAACTTACTAAGAAAACACTAAATGTTCAAGAATCACAGCGCTTTTCATTTCTACCTACAGGAATGAAGTACTCAGCCATTTAACTTTATTTGTGGAAATAAACAAAAAGGCTCCTAGTTTTTTAATCTCCCATTCTAACAGACCCATATTTAAAGCTCACAGTAAATGAGCCTCTTTTCGATAACGGTCAAGATACTTGCTTCAATCTCATGTGCTCATGATACCACACAAAGGGCTTGTTGAAATATTTTTTCATTGTTCTTAGTTCTAGTGTTGAGATTGAGAGCCCTTTAAACATTTAGAGTATGAATCCATTCACAAACATGCAATAAACTTTCATTAATTTCTGGTATATTTTCCGTTCTTTCCCTCTATCCCCAGATATTGTATTTTAATGAACTTCCTCTGAGAGTAGGCAGAAATATTGACTTGTGATCAGATAATAGTGAAAGTTATCTAAGTGTCTAAATCACCTTGCCTTTCCCAGCCACTGTGCCTGTGTTTATTCTTTTTTTTGCTCTTTTTTTTTGCTCTTTTTTTCTTTCTTTCTTTTCTTTTTTTCGGAGCTGGGGAACCGTACCCAGGGCCTTGTGCTTGCTAGGCAAATGCTCTACCACTGAGCTAAATCCCCAACCCCGCCTGTGTTTATTCTTTCATGCAGAGTATTACCCATCCTTTTAAAGATGTTTCTTGCTGGGTGATGGTGGTCCATGCTTGAATCCCAGCACTTGAGAGGGAGAGGCAGGTAGATATCTGAGTTTACGGCCAGCCTTACTCAACAGAGTGAGTTATAGGACAGCCAAGGGTACAAATAAAAGATGTTTCTTGATGAAAAATAGTTTTTAATTTGAAAATTTATTAATCAATGAGAATAACTTTTATTTCAGAGATTAGCAGTAAGTGCATTATTGAAAACAATCTAAAGACCTCTGCAAAAAAAAATCACAATATTGTATTAAATGGCTTAGGAAAAAGTAATAGCAAGAAGAATGTAACTCCAGGGACTTCTTAGAATCTTCCAAATTTTAAAGAAGAGAAAGACCGCACCTAAGTCAAGGCAGAGAGTCCATGAGATAGGAGTGAAGCTGGGGTTACTTCAGAGAGAGGAGTGATCAGCAGATCTCACAAACGTGGAAAGAGCTGAATCCAGATATATGAAGAGCTAATATTAGAATAGCAATTGAAGGATTGATGAGGACTTTCAACCAAAAGATGCTTGTGACAGAATAGAAAAGACAACTCTTAATCAGGGAAAATGAAGGGAAAGAAGACAAGGAGAAGGAGGGAAGGGAAGGGGGGGTGGGGAGGAAGAAGAGGGAAGATGGTAAGGAGGAGGGAAGGAAGGAAGGGATGAGAAGAGAAGGAAGAAAAAAGGAAGAAGGAGGGAGAGGAGGGGGGCAAGAGTTGGGCGTATCCATCTCTGACTCATTCCACAAGTCTTTCTTTATTTATCACTTTCTCTGTCCCTTAATTAAACTTCACTTTAAAATCTGGCTGCTTCCTTCTATAAACTGACCTTAACAGCATTGTTTGGGAGTAAAGGTGTGCTCTAAAGCATGTCTGCATTCCAACCAGAGTAGCCTTGTTGCTGGATTAAAATTCCTCTACAGAGCAGGAATCAGATATCCATTTAAATAGAATTTTGTTTTAATATATGGTTTGAAATGAGCATACTTGAATTTGAAGAAGCTGTAAAGTAAATGGTGTGAACCAAAAACATCAAAATAAGGAACTCTGCATCTGTAATGAAAACAAAGGTAAGCAAAGAACTGTCTGATTTAGAAATGCAACAAAGCAACTGATGTTAGAGAATGTAGTGCGGATTTGGAGTTTGTGAAATCTCTGGGAATCAGGGAGTGCTATGTGTACCAGGCTCAATTGTCCTTTTCTTCCTCCAATTTGTAGCTTTGGGAACCTGATTCTTGGACATCTTCAAAGATTAGATGCAATTAATGAGTTGTGGTACTCAGTAATTCCTAGGAAGCATCTTATCAAGGGTCTATAGTAATAAATGAATCATACGAAACATGCACCATGTAAGTGGTTGTAATGACCTAGAAGTAACATCAGCAGAACATATTTAGAACTCTGAAGTTATAAGGTCGTACTAAGAATGCAGATTTCCTCTATTGTGAATGGATTCGGAGCACTTAGAGAGGATGAGTAAGTAACCAAAGAGTGGGCATTTACTACTCAAAATATCATCTCACTCAGATGACCCCTGCTTCTCCTCCATTAAGTATTAACTATATTCCAATCTGGCATGCAATAATTGTCTAATGAAACTAAAATTATCTAAAATAAAATCCAGGAACAGAAGTTGTTTCAAGGCTTAGAAAAATCCTTTCTGATTTAAACTTTGAATTTCATTTGGATTGACGTTGCTTGCAGCATAAAAAGGAAATAAAATTAAAGAAAAAATATGGACTTACATACTCAGAAAAGCAATGTTCCAATCTATGTAAAAGTAATGCAGGGTATAATCTTTTTTGTGTTCAAAGTGGATTGGGCTGAGGAAGAAAAATCATGTAAGCTAGCATCACAAGTTCCAACATAGCTTTGAGATCAAAACTCTAATTATATATATACCCAAATTAGATGAAGAAGTTCAATAGACTTTTTATATTTAACATTTTTTTGCTTCTTTCTGTAGATAAAAGATATTGATATCCAATACTGAAAACTGTACCATTAGTGGAAAACCAGCTTTGGCACAGTGGAGTCTCTCTATTGGAAGGTAGTCTTCAAACAGATGTCAGATCTCTGCTGGCCCTCAGAGGACTTCAAAGCTGAATAAACTCAAAAAGGGCAGAATGTGGCATTAGCAAACCATTCATATGTGAGGCATACCTCATACTCGCTTGCAGAGCAAAGGCTGTCAGCTTGACTGAACAGAGCCTTGAAGGGCTACATTATTGCTTTTGATTTTGCTGATTGCTTATTAACTGACTCTCTTCAGCCACCTGGCTGTTCTAAATGAAAAGATTCCACTCATATTCTAAATGATTATTGGCATAGTGATTGGAAGAGGAAGTCCTTCCAAGAATACATTTAGCCTGCCCTTGACCATGGAAAAAGTAGCCCACAGAGGGAGAGCTTGCTGAATACTGCCTATTCCACTTGATGCATCCTCAAATAACTGCAAATTGAAAGATTGCAAACTAATACAAGGACTAGCAGGACTCACTAATGAAGCATTTCTCATAGTTAACTTCCCAAGGAGCACAGACAGGAAGACTACACCACAGTCACAGGTATCTGAACCTTCTCTGGGATGACACTTTTGTCATTTCCACTCTGCAAGAATACACGAATTACCAAACTGTTTTTCCCTGTAAGGTAACACTCCTGAACTTAAACTAGCATGTGCAGACGTAGACATTTTAGAATGCTGCAGTGTTTCTCATGGGCTGTGTATGTCCTCTCCTTGTTTAAACCAGTTTTCAGACAAAAAGCATAGAAAGCAAGAACTGAGCTTGATGAACGGTAGCCAAAGTGACTGCTTTCTCATGTTTACTTTGTGGAGGTGTCTCTTGTATGTGTTCTTGGCTTGTAAGGAAATGTCTCAGAGCTTGTGAAAGATGTCTCATGCAACAAAGAGCATATTTGTAGAATTATGCAGAGCACCAGCAAATCCACACAATAGTAACCTTCCAGGGTCCCAATTCGCAATAACATAGGTCATGAATGATGCCAGAGAAAACCATGAGCATGTCCATTCAGAATATAGCATTCTTGTGTGCTGGCCTCCATATACTCATGGTTAATGCTCTCACTGTCTCAAGGGCCTTATTTCTGTGTTACTCCTCAGGATTCACTTCTTAGCAGTTACTAGACTTGAATAGTCTTATGATAACAAAATCATCCCAATGAATGAATAGTCTCCCCCAAAAAGGAGGCCATGGCAAGTACCATAGCAGTCTGCCAGCAGCCCACACTTCAGATCTGTCCTGGTGACAGTTGTCCCACCATTGAACTTTCTGCCAGCACACAAACCTGTGAAGTGACTCATCAAACCTCCTTTTCCTATAACCTTTACTGGGATTTAGTCACCTTTGTTCTTCAGAGAAAATAGCTTTGAAATAAATGGTGGGAACATCCAAAAATGGACAAATAAATTTCAGAATCTTGTTTCAGTGTTTTCTGTGTTGTGGGGGGGTTGAAATTTTTAAAAAATCATCAGATCCAGCACTAAAGTCTGGTGAAATAAAATATCCTTATAAGCAAAAGGTACAATGTGTTTAACCATATATCTCTCTGAAAGCACAGTATTAAAAATACAGGCAGCATTCTAAGAGCATGATGATTTCATAGATGTGGGAATAAAAGGCGATGGAAAAGTCAAACTGCTGATCTCCATGTATCATCAGAGTAAAATATGATAGATCATTCCTCTAGGGCATAAGAATCTACAGTCTATGCATTTCAGTGAGTGCCTAGATTCAAAGTCTAGCAACTGGCAGTCGGTGATATTCAGTGTTCAAAGGTGGATACAATTAAGCTGAGAACAGCAATTTTGTGTCATCTGCCTTTTGCTGTGAGAAATTTAGTGGTTATTCTTAAGTGACTGAGAAGTGTGAGGGAGATGGCATACTGTGGTTTAAATGCATACTAAAAGTACCTCACTAGTCTACAATGAGTGCCAGGACAGCTTGTCATTTCACTGCCTTTAAGGTAACACTGAAACAGAGGTTGGGGGTAAGGCTTCTTTATGTCAGAAAGGGGTGCAGTCTTAGATGACTTCATGTCTTTATCACATAAGCCTCCTTTTGCAACTCTGGGGTTTCATCTTACAATCATCAAAATAGCTAAGATAAAAAACTCAAGAGACAGTACGTGCTGGAGAGGATATGGAGCAAAGGGAACACTTTATTGCTGGTGGGAATGCAAACTTGTATAACCATTTTGGAAATCAACTTGGTGTTTCCTCAGAAAACTAGGTCTATCTCAAGACCCAGCTGTACCACTCCTGGGCAAATACCCAAAAGACGTTCCAACACCCCACAAAGATACTTGCTTAAATATGTTCAGAGAAGCTTTATTCGCAATATCCAGAAACTGGAAAAACTTAGATGTCCCTCAGCTGAAGAATGGATGAAGAAAATGTGGTACATCTACAAAGTAGAATACTATTCAGCCGTTAAAAATAAAGACAGCAAGGATTTTGTTTGCAAATGGTTAGAATTTGAGAATATCACACTGAGTGAAGTAACCCAGTCACAAAACCTACATGCATGGGGTGTACTAACTTATAAGTGGTTCCTTGTCATAAAATACAGGTGCTGCATTACACTCCACAGACTCAAGGAATCGAAACAAGAAGGAAGGCACAAGCAAGTATTCATGAATCTCATTTAAAAGGGGGAATAAAATAGTCATAAGAGGCAGATGGAGGGGAAACTGAGTGGGAGAGGAGATGGGGAAGGAAATGGGGGGGTCAGAATCAGGTGTGAGGAAGGACAGGAGCGATGGTCAGATGGCCATGAAAATGAGTGGAAGTCTGCATCTGATAGGGGTGAAGAGGTGAGAAGCATCTCCAGGATGAGACCTGGGATAAGGAAGGTGCCCAAAATTAATGGGGGTGACATTGCCTGTGACTCATAGGAGTGGGGATATAGAACTTATAGAGGCCACATTCTGTAATCAGGAAAGAACACCAGTGGAGCAATAAAGACACCAACCCATCCACAAAACTTTCAGCCCAAAATTTATCCTGTCTACCAGAAATGCAGGTATGGCAGTTGAAGCGCAAACTGAGGGAATGGCCAACCAATAACCAGCCCAACTTGAAGCTCATCCCATGGGGAAGCTCCAATCCCTGACACTATTATGTTATGCTTGCAGGCAGGAAGGTGTTTGCTCTGTAGGAGGCTCCACCCAGCAACTGATTCAGTTAGAATCAGATATCCATGGTCAAACAGTGATTGAAGCATAGGGGCTCTTATGGAAGAATAGGAGGAAGGATTGTGGTCCTGAATGGGATAGGAACTCAACAGAAAGATAAATAACATCAACTAACTTGAACTCCTGGGGCTCTCCTGAACCACCAGCCAAGGAAATATACATGGGCTGGACCTGGGCCTCTCTGTACATATGTAGTAAATGAGCAACATGGTCTTCCTGTCAGTCCTGATCAACTGGAGAGGGGGCTATCCCAAAAGCCTCAGTGCTCCTCTAGCTGAGCTGCATTGTCTGGCCAAGGTGGGAGAGGAAACACTACAGCCTCACAGAGACTTGAAATGACAGGGTGGGAGGAGACCCTGGGTGGAGCACTGGCTCAGGGGAAGAGGGGAAGGAGTATGGGGAAAGAATTGTTGAAGGGGTGACCAACTGGGAAGGGGACAGTGAGCAGATATAACGTAAGTATGAAATAAAGTTAAATTAAAAATAAAAACAAACAACAAAAACTGGGCTCCATACAAGTGAGTCTGAGTCTTACCTGTCCTGCCTTCCTTCCTTCACAATTTCTTAGCACTCTGCCCTCAACAATAGGTTAGAAAACTGTTCAACTAGAGCAGTTTTGTTATAGAAAAAATAAAAGGCCAAGTACAACCTAACATTAGGATACTATCTAAGCCACATAAATGTTGTCAGCATTGTGGATGATTTACTGGGGGAGTTTGGAGACATGACACTTATTTTTCTTCAACAGAGTTTCCATTCCTTCCTAAGAATTACAAGCAGCATTAATAAATTTATTTTGTCCTTTCTATGAAAAAAATATGATCTTGCTTATTTTCAGTAAGGATTATCAGAAAGCAATCGGTAAGTTAAATTAATAGAATATGACCATTCTACACGAAGAGATAAATTAAGAAGTGTATACTGAAAACCAACCTTGCGTTTTCCAAAGGAAAAGTGGGTGAAAGGAGTACAAATACAAAACAATAACATTCATAACAATGCATAAATTATTTTTCTACCTTTAACTACTTGTGTTGTTCAAACAGTAATTTTCTCAACATCAATAAATATCAAGAGAGTACTATCATGTAATAGAATCAAATCTGGGTTTGAGCACTGTATATCCATTAGTGACAGTAGAAAATACCATTGTAATTCTGTAGTTTAAAATTGAAGAATTGGAATTATCTTAGGAATGACGTGTCCTCAAGCTCAGCAACTTCTAAATTAAGTTGGTGTATACCTTGCTCCTCACCTCTACTACATCTCTGAATATTCAACAGACTAGAGTTGATCAGAGACCTCCTTTTTCATATATTGATATTGGAGACACTGGTTTCCAATCATATATTACTTGGTGACGTTTTATTTTTTGGAACCTCTTGTGGATAGTCTGGCCTGGCCTTTAACTTCCTGCGATGAGGAAGACCTTGAGCTGAGGAAGACCTTAAGCTTCTCCCTTCACCTTTCAAATGCATACCCATGCACCCTTAAGAACTGTCCGTGTTACCTCAGGAATTGCTGCTTGTTTGGTAAGTGCTCTACCAAGGAAGCTACACCCCAGTCCTGTAACGCATTTACTTCCTGTCATAGAAAATAAATAGGTTCAATACAAGTTAAAGAAAAAAAATTAGATCAAAACAATGTAAGGAAGAAAAACACAGGGGTTTTAGGAGATGGAACTGATTTTTACTAGAGTCACAGGATGAAGTCTTGGCTCCAGGCTCAAAAGAAAAGCACACCCCGGCTCCTAGGATGTTCACTTAGAATTATTGCTGGGCCTGGCTTTAGAATCAACTGGCTTAATCAAATTAACCCATATGCCACTAGAAAGATACCAAAAGAACAAATTTCAGAAGCCTCTGTGTGACAGTAGCTGGTTGCACTCCCACCGACCTTGTGGCAGCAAGAGCTATTAAGGGGTACTCACTTGTGGTTGCGGTGGCTGTGGTATTTAACAGAAGTGACCGTAACAGAGTTTCATCGGATCTCAATATGTAGATTCCTTGAATTTAAAGTTAAGAAAATGTTCTGCTAATAAACATGTGGCAAGCATTCAAAAGGTCCATGTTTCCAGCACTTGCAATAGCAGCCCTGACAAGATTACACCCAGTAGATTTCAGTCTTATGACTTCATCCCTAACTACATATATTTTCTGACAGCATTCATTTCCAGAGGCTGACATTTTGGGGGTAAGTATTCATACCTCCACAATAGTTTTTTCACTTCTCTATCTTTGAGGTTTGAAAGTCTGATACAATTCTAGCTTGAAAGCAGCTGATAGCATGGTGGACTGAGGCATTGAGCAGCAGTGGGGAGGACAGAAGGCCCAGTGCCATGACTGACCATTCCTACATGTTAAGGGAAACAAAGCCTGCAATCACTCTGTCTTCTGCAATCTACTTCAGAAGATATTTTTAAGGAAAGGATATAATTTCACCAATATCAGCAAGTTGTTGAGTAACTGCAGAGAACTTTCCTGCATGGAGTGTATGACTCACGCACACTGTAAAGAAAAGATACATCATCGTGTTCTTTTAAATATGAGGCACACTTCCCAGAACACTATAAAATTTTAATTAATAATCATTAATAAGTGATGCCGATATCATGTAGAGATGGTTACTATGTTTCTCCTGCCAATTAGAAGAAAGATGTCAACTGATGTCATCTAAAACTAGGTACATCTTGTTTTGTGGTCACTGTTATGTGTGGGAATACTATCTTTACAAACTCTGTAGATGTATGTCCACATATACTCAGTGTCAGAAAAATATATATACTTACAAGTGTGCGCCCAGCTAATAGGTGCTCTGATATTTCCATGTCTTGGTGCCTAGAATCTGTGAATGAGTTCTACTGCAGAGCAAAAGTTCTTTGCAGGAGTCATCAAACAAAGTGTGTTGAGACAGATGGATTATTATTCTTGTCTTGCTGAGCACAAGGTCATCACAAAGGCCTTCACAACAGGGAAGCAGGAAGGTTCTGAAGGGGACATGTGGGCATCAAAAAAGAGATGGAGAGGTTCTCATGAGACTCAATCCAGAAAGTGTAAGAACCTAGAAAAGGCAAACGAAACGAGCAGAAGAAGTCAGTGCCACTAAGACAGAAGATCAATAATATTCTAAATCACACACACACACACACACGCGCGCGCGCGCATACACACACACACACACACAAATATAAATATAAGTATATATGCATATATCATCTATATATAAACTCAATTGCTCTCAGAGACCAGAAAAGTGAATCAGATCCCCTGGAAATGGAGTTACAGGCAGTTTTGAACTAATGGACATGGTTGCTAGAATCCAAACTCAGGTCCTGTGGGAGAGCATCCCACACTGTTAGCCACTGAGGCATTTCACCAGACCCTGGTTAATATTTCTACAGCAGGAGTAGGACATGGGGAAGGTGCCACATGGCCTTCTCTCTACACTAGCTAATGAAGAAGGTGTGTACATGAAGGTAGTTAGTAATGAAATATGATCCCTATCCACACCCCCATTTACCCCTTCCAACCCCATTCCCTTCCTCCTTTGTGTCTTCTGGGCTACTTGCTATTGCTACTGTTTGTTTTGTTAACCTATTCAGTGCAATAATTATTACTTACATACATGTGGGTTTGGGACTATCACCTGGAGCATGGGAAATCTACCAGTGGTCATGCATTAAATAATCATGATAACATTTAAAAAAGAAACATAGGAATGTTTTTTTATTCTCTCACAAATTATTAGCTTCCAATAGTTCCTCAATAGGAATGGAGACCAAAGAGCATCTCTCTACATCCACTCATTGTCAAACAAGCTAATTTTAATCAGACTTCTCAGATAGCTGCCAATTTATCATTTTTCTAATCAAACATAGGTGAACCATTTAAAATCAGTAAAAAATTATTGTCCCAAGCAATCCCTATATCTACATGTCCAAAGCCATCCTTAGATATTTTGAATGACCTGGCAGGATGTTACATAGTATGGCTTGTAAAGGGTAGAGAAACCTCTCACTTGCTGAGTTCCCTGGTCCCCATTCTGCTTAGTTTCCTTTAAGATTCAATGGTTTTACCATAATAGTTCCAATATACAACCATAAACATTTCTTAACAAGTTTTTAACTTATTTTTATTTAAATATGCATTTGTTTTAGAAGGTGGCATGTAGAGAGGTCTGTGTGGATGAGTCCAGTTGTTCATGTCTGATGCCCTGGACTGAAGTAACACGTGCCTATAAGCTGCTTGAAGTCGCATCTGGGAATCCAACAGGGCAATAAAAGTACATGCTCACTGAGTAAAATCACTGCAATGTCTGTAAGATGATCCCTAGTTTTGACTTTGTTTTAAGGAAAGTGGTTGATTTCCCATAAATAATCATCATCAATTGTCAAGCCTTATGTGAGTTGTAACCACTTTGGACCTCTGTGTGCTTGACGGGGTCACCAGTTGGACATATTTAGAGTTTGTGGATGGAACTGTGAGTCAGCCTGTGGAATATACTGCCCTGAACTCACTGAAAGTCATGGAGCCTGTTCTAAATCTTAAACAATGTGTCAAAGACACTGAGGCCAAGTAAGGAGACTATTTCTTCCTTTTGGAGCTCTGTGGAGTCTAACTGATAAAACATACAAATTGATACATGCATGGCAATGCTCTGAGATAGCATTGACAACATCAATGTTGCCTTAAAGAACTCTGCCTCCACACTATGTAGGCATACACCTATGTGACATTATACAGGCATTCGTTCATCTGCACAAGCTATTTCAAATTGACCTCTTTGTTGGAACATTAATGAGCTTATGGTATTTAAGGAAAGCCACCTGAGTTGACTGTGTAATTCTTTTTTGTAGACAATATCAGTTTTGCTTAATGTCATCTTAACTGTAAACTTAAGATTTTTAAGTTGCCAAACTTCTGCAAAGTTCTTAGTCCCATTTGCATCTCATTGATAATAGGTGGAAACACATTATCATCATGTCTTCAATAGCTTAAGTGTCCTGCAGTTTGAAAACTACCAATTTGAAGGAATGTAGAGGTCTCTTCTGTTTTAATTTACAATTCCTTTCACTGAAAGTGACAAGTGGCATCATTTCTTGTACTTACTAATAATCATTTATACACTTCGTATCATGGAGCTTGCCTAAATGTCCTGTGCATTTTTACTTGACTCTGTCAAATCTTTGAGATAAAAAGTTCATTTTCCCCCGCTTCAAGTCTTGTTCACTATTGCACTCATGTCAGGGAAATCCAGGCTTCGCTTTGCATGACTCCATGAGGAGAATGGATGTACTGGTTGTATACTCACTGGCAAGAGCAGCATAGCCTCAATGTGTTATTTGCAATAATCATGGGAAGAGGACTTATACATTCAGTGAGTTACACAATGGCTATATACAGCCTAAGCACTTGTGAAGAACACAAGTCCCAGATCTAGGGTCTGAAGGGTTGAGAGAAGTGTCTTTCCACTCCATCGGGCTTTGGGAAACTTTTGCCTTTTTCAGCTGTTTCCGTAATGATATGGCTTGTGTTGAAACACCAGCTGCAGGAACCAGTGCCCAAACTATTTATTTCCAACTGGTTACCCACACAGGTTACCCACACAGGTTGTATGGATACTTTCAGGGATTTTTGTTGATGATGAAATATGTCATAGACTTAAAAATAACATTTGATACTGGCTAAGTAGCGTTATTCATTAAGTTTATCATAAAAGTCTGACGCTTAGACGTGGTTGTACTGTTCGAATGTGACAGTTGGTTACGCACTGACACATTATCCAGCTGTGTTTATCGCTAATCCGAACACTGTCCTTTAAGGGAAACTTGCACTGCTTCTGCGATCATCCAGTACTCTGCTCAATGCTTTCTTCAATCCAATCTACACTAAATGAATGGAATATTTATTTAGTTTGGTCTTTTAAATGGTTCTTTAAATGGGGTCATTCCTGCTAGTCACAAGAACATCCCCAAATCCCAAGATGATTTTACTACCTCATAAGGTTTGTGATTTTTTTTGTTTTACCCAAAATACAATATAAGCCAAGAAGAATAAATGTATCATTACCACAAGACCAGCCAACTTTCTACTCTACAGTGGCCCCAGCTTCATGAGCTGGTTCCACTTTCCAGGTCCTCTTTTACAAAAATGTCTGCTTTCATGTACCACATGGTGTGATTTCGTCATAGGCCCTCCCACAAAACAAAACAAAACAAAACAAAAAAGAGCAAAGACTCTGCAAGTGTTTTAAGTAATGGATATCCTAAGGAATCTCAGTAAACACACAGTGCAGATGTCCACTACTCAGCCAAGAAAACGTGGTCTTTATCTATGCTGTGCTTTGAATAAAGGTGGGCACCGCCAGCTACTTAACTTCTTAGCTCTCAGGTGGTATTCTAAGCTGGAAACCAGAAGAGAATATGTACAATGAAAGCTCCTACTAAGTCTAATCCACAGAAGTATGTGATATCAGCATTCTTACCAACAAGGAAAACTGGCTTTAGAATGTGCTTTGTTTTAACAGCCTGTGTGATTAAGTAAGAAGTATTGTTAAGTGAGTGATGTTTCCTTGAACCCCTGAGAAGGTTCTGCAGTAAGAAATTCCTGACAAGTTTATTCTGGAATTTTTACAAATCCTCAAACATCAGCCTGTCACCTGAGCAAGTCGATGAGTTCTTGTCGAGTGTTGACTTCTTGAGTCATGGCTCATTTCCCTTCGTGTCCTGACAAAGTGATCCACCGCCTTCTAGCTTTAAGGGCACAGGTAAGATGGACAGTTGATTATAGTCTGAGACATGGCTGTTCTTTGTACCTGGGAACCTGGCAAAATGTTTTGATGGTTGGAAAAGTAGCAAAGTTTAAGGAAGTGTGAATTCATGTGGGGAGTTGTTAATTTGGTCTCACAGGGCAGCAGGGAAGGTGGTTAACTTTTTTCTCCTCTATATACTTTCGTCTTTTCTAAATTGACATTTTTATTTTAATATTGTTTTAAATATGATTTGCCTCCTTCTTGCTTGAATTCTCTGGAGCCTCCTTATTATCCAAACAATCAGTCTTCAGATTTCTTCAGAAAATCCTTTACATTTTGCCTTTTGACTTCTGTCTTCACACTGTTTTTTTAACTTGAGGATAATTTTCACTTGTGTTTCATATTTTGCAAAACCGAATCTGGACAGCATCTGTTCTCTTTCTTCAAGTTTTCTATTATTGTCTCTGGAAAAAAAATTACCCAACACCAAGAAGTGCTTATTTATATTAATAGTTACACAGAATGTGGCTTCCCCTCTGCTGCCTCATTTTCCAAAATCCCTCCCTTGTTCCTCTTCCCATTTCTCATCTTCCTTCTCTCTCTCTCTCTCTCTCTCTCTCTCTATATATATATATATATATATATATATATATATAATTTTCTATTTGCTGTTCTTTATGTTTTTCAGCCTACCTCCCCCTTTCGTATCCAGGTTTATTCTGAAGATACATCAAAATAGCAGCACCAAACATTCCAAGTGCCTACTGCTATCTTGAACTCAGATAAAGCTGCAGGTACCAGAGGTACCATCTCTGACCCATATTTGTTTTCTGCTTTTCAGACTTCAGCAGCAAGGAAGACCAGGTCTGTGTTTTTAACTCCGTGAGGCCGAGGACACGCAGCACAAGCTAAGCCAATGCTGCCATCTCTGAGCATGTTGTGTTTCCAAGGTTTCTGGTTTTCTCTGGGGCTTCCTTGTCAATGAACTAGCTGTTGTTCTCCCTCCACAAGGCAGGAGGTGGGGTTGGGGGTAGGCAAGAGGAAGGTGAGTGAAAAAAAATCAGTAGACATGTATTTTGATTAGAGTCTTCAATGACTGAAATCCAACAGAAGCCTGCACCTCTCTTCAGTTTATATGTCTGTCCTCTTGATGGTCATTGGATGATGAAGTCTTTTAACTTAGAGTTAAAATCATAGTATGAGTGTGCACTGCCTGTCCCTGCAGCACCTTCCTCCGTGCTTCTCTTAATGTTGATCTCACAGTCTTCTGCTGTCTCTGTATGAGACAAGTTCCCATTTTAACAATCAGTGGTGTCTCCTGGCTTCGCTTTCTTCTGGTTTAAAGGACAGTATACAGTTGGCGCTGAGTGGAGCTCGTTCTGGTTTAACACACCTCTTCTTGTTCTCTGTGGCTCTCCATCCAATTCTCACTCTAGTATTCTGTATTTGAGCCTCTCCTTGTCTTTGTCCAAAGCCACATATGAAGGAAACTGTTTATCCTCCAGTTAATATTCTCCTTAAAGGAAGAAATAAGTTTTCTAGGTTTGTTACAACCTTTCCCTTCTCAGTCTAGTTCATAACTTTCAAGCTTCCCCTTTAAAAAATAAGCAGAAAAAATTAATGTATATTCTCTTCTGATTATAATATATGTAACTTATATTGGACAAAATCCAATAATATTTCACAGTATTCTTTATTATAAAATATTATATTCTTATTTATGTATAATCGTTATGTCATTATAGAATAGTTTCAAATTCAATAGTGATTGCTACAAATGGAAAATTAAGATCAAGCTTTTCTAAGTGGAAAGTTCTGTATGTCCTCAGAATATTTTTCTTTTTATAATTAAAATCATTTCTGTGGATACTGAAACCTTTCAAAGTTTCTTCTGTCAAGGGATTACTGTGGCAGATGCATTTGTTTCCAAAAATACATCTGACCCTTTAACAGACACTTGTAGAGTCCACACAGCTTGAAGCATTAGTTCTGCTTCTCTATTTTTGTATTCTGCAATGACTCATAAAACTCTTTGTGTGAGTTTTAATATGTCTACTCTGTTACTTTATGTATTTGTGCTATGTTCATGGATCAAAGCAATACACAGAATTATAGTAGTGATCAGTACAGAATAGTCAACATCCAAGAAGTTCATGGTTCAAGAAATAAAGACTGAAATGTATCTGTTTATATAAAATATATCTATAAAGACAAGAAAGAATAATTTAGTTGTAAAATGTATATATTAAGGATGTGATTGCAGAAAGGTAAATGTTGGCTTCAAATTACTCATGGGAAAATTAACACAAATACTTCCTAACCTCCATGTGTACACTGTTTTCTTTGCCTTTCTTCATGTATTTCCACAGTGAGGTGACTCTGAGTTCACACTTTGTGTGTGCTGGTGTCTTTATTGCCCTTCACTTACCTAACCCTGTCGTCTGCTCTTCACACTGCATCAGTTGTTAAGTTGCATGTGCTTCTTCCATACTGCCATTGTGAGAAAAATGAGGATAGAACAGTGCAACCTTCCGCGTGTGTGTGGCAGAAGAACCATTGGGGTAATTTAGCCTATGCTGAATGCCCATTAGACGGACAGGTCTACATTATCTAAGAACACTGCAGGCAAAGGATAACGATATGGTCCTTGTGTTTTACTTAGGAGAGCATTAAATAAAGCTGACAAGGATTTCAGTTCCTTTACATATAAAATATGTTAGAATTCTCCTTTCCTCTTTGGTATAAAGGGTCTCTAATCTCATTGTCCTTCTTCTGGGCAATGACTTACTGTGTTGATTCAGAGACTGTCATGTGCTGAGTGTTTTACAAGCATTCATGAGGGAAACCTTCTTCATTATACTCAGCATGTTCTCCATAAACATAAATAAACAGTGTTCACAAGAATGACTGAGGAAGGACGTTGCTCCTAGCCTGTTGTGAAAAGGCAGAACAAAGTAGTGTGGTTATTTCAGTCCCAGTCCACACAGTGGGAGGAGGAACTCAGAATTCCAGTTTTCACCTTCTGCATCAGTGCTCTTAACTCTGCACTCCTGACACCCTGTGGAGGAATTTTTTAAGCTTTACTTCAACTTTTGTGGTAATATTGAGGCACCTTCTATGGTGACAGATCAGACACAAATTAAACATGAACCTGGTGATTATGTTTTTCCCCTTGAATAAAAAAAGACCTCGTAGAGTTCTACTGTTTCTTACAACTTTGTTTCAAAACTAACAATCTAAATATTTGTAGGAAATAGGTCACAAGAAGACCCAACGCTACTAAAAGTAAAAGTTTTATGGTGCATACATAAAGTACAAATCTCAATTCATTTCTAAATTTTGTGTATTTCTAAAAAAACTTAATTAGCATAAGTCCCAAGGCTATAGCATGCTTAATTCTGCATAATGAAAATGGATTCTTTGTGTATTTTCTCAAATACTTAGCTATAGACTCTCTTTATTCATCAAAGTATATTTAATACCAATGGGAACCAGAACAAAATTTAATTTAGTAACTAATATTGAAAGCATGTTGTTTATTTATAACATACAACAGGATCAGTTTAGGACTGAGGTATATGAAGTGATCAATGCTTAGGTCATATTTGCCAAATGTTACATTTCCTTTTGCTAACATTTGGATATTTAAGTCTCATGATTTTTTTTTGCATTCTTTTAGAAAATGTTTCTGTGAACGCATGAACGTGAGTGCACATGCATGTGAATGAACATGCCTGTAAATGTGTGTGCATGGGAGTGCATGTACCTGTGAGTGCACATGCATGTGAGTGAACGTGCCTGTGAGTGCACATACATGGGAGTGCATGTGCCTGTGAGTGCATGTGCCTGTGAATGCTGCAAATGATACATGTTCGATAACGTGTTATGGCAGATATCATCAACAAGAAAGACCGTGAAGATACTTTCTCCACACCTCCTTGTCCAGCTATCAGGACTAAAAGGTAGAAATAGTCAAGTCAAATGAGCCCTGAGTGATATATTCTCCCAAGAAACTCCTCTTCGTGCAATTCCTCTTACCATAAAGGGTGGATTTTGTTTACTGTCTTGACAACTCTGTCCTTCCATCTTCTCTGTGTGACAGAGTTGGTCTTCCTTCTTATCCCTGAACCAAGGTTTAAGAGTTAAAGAGTCTGGAGGAAATAATGTAACTAGCATGCCTCTGACACTAGAAATAGCAGGAAAGGCTGAGGCTGAATCAAACCACTTCTGGCATGTAACACAGTGCACATCTCCTCTAATTCGTCAAATTGTCTATCCAAATTCTCAATTTAGTTTTTGTTTTATTTTTCGTGCGAGTGTGTGTGTGTGTGTGTTTTGTTTATATATGTGTGTGAGCATGTGTGTGTATATGTGTGCATGAATATGTGGATGTGTGTGTGCAAATGTGTGTGTGAGTGTGGGTGTGTACTTTGGTAGAACACTGTGTTCTTGAGGAGGTCTCACTGCATCTGAAGTTTGGCTGTCCTTGTAAGTCTTAAGGACCCTGCTTTGTGCCTTCCAACACCAGAATTACACATGAGGGCTTAACAGGGTGCTGAGGATCTAGACTCAGGTCCTTCTACTTCTATAGCAATTGGTCTTACAGAGTCATCTCTTCAGCACTTTCATTTTTAGTTCTTCATGAAAAAAAAACATTTTAACAGCATTATTACCACTATTTCCACTGGCAAGATCCAGCTTACTTTTTCCTTTTCTGAAAGCCTTTAAAGGCTATGATAAAACATTGACTATTTTAAAACTTCATGCTTTGAAATTATGCATAATATAAAACGTTTCTAGGAACATCTGCCATTTAATTAATATAAAATACCAACAAGAGGATCAGGAATATGACTCCTTGAGTAAAGAGCTTAACCTACAAGCTGGAAGAGCTGAAGTGGGTGTGGTTTTCTGCCTTTTATCTGGGAAGCTGAGGCAAGATTACTGGAACTAGATGGCAAGTCAGACGAACAGAACTTTCAAGCTCTGGCTTCCAGTGAAAGACACTGCCATGCCATATGAAGTAGAGATCAAGAGAACACCTAATCTGAACCTCTATTGCTGTTGTTGCTGCTGTTATGGTTGTTGTTATTACTGTTGTCAGTCCTGTTTTGGTTATTGTCCTTGTTGCTGCTGTTGTGGTTGTTATTGTTGCTATTACTGTTACTGTTGTTGCTGCTGTTCTGGTTGTTGTTATTACTGTTGTTGTTACTGTTGCTGCTGTTGTGGTTGTTATTGTTGCTCCTGTTGTTGCTATTACTGTTACTGTTGTTGCTGCTGTTCTGGTTTTTGTTATTACTGTTGTTGTTACTGTTGCTGCTGTTGTGGTTGTTATTGTTGCTCCTGTTGTTGCTATTACTGTTACTGTTGTTGCTGCTGTTCTGGTTGCTGTTATTACTGTTGTTGCTGCTATTGTGATTGTTATTATTGTTGCTGCTGTTGCTGCTCTTGTTGTTGTTATCATTGTTGCCTTTCAAGTTAGGCGGAGAACAGTTAGTTTTATTGTGACCAACTGAGTTCAGCTTCCAGAAGAACTTTCCTTTTCCACCAGCATCTTTACAGCTCTGTTAGACGATGTTATTTGAACGAATTTGATTACATTCCACGAATTCCACGCATGGCTTTTGTTTAGAGTATTATCTTGATGCTTGTATGTGGAGTGTGGCACTGCTGAGAAAGATGGTCTACTAACTAAACCATGTGAGAAGACAAAAAGTTCTCCGCAATGAACACTTGCAATTCCCCACCCAGTGAAGCAATGGAAGCTATCAGTTTTCTTTAATGATACATAAGGAGGGGTTGGGTCTTTCAGCTGCATTTCCTCACAGACCTCTCTGTTTCTGGATGTGCTCCTGTCTCTTGGAAGGACTTTAATAAATATTAATTGAATAAATGATTACATCTTCCTTTTGATATTTTCTTCATGTATTTTTAAAGCTAACAAATTCTATCCTGAAACCAAAATGGTTTCTAATATGAAATTTAATTTGTTCTCATAAATAAAACATGCTGTTTTGATATCATTTTATTAATTTATTTAAGAAATCATATTAAGGATTTATTTCAGAAAATGGTCTTAATTCCTGTTATTTCTAAATTATAGGTATACCCCCCTTAATTGTTGCTATTGATTATTCCAACTCTTTAAGATTGAATTCCTAACAGCTCCAAAATTTCAATTTCCATCTAATCTACAACTTCCCCTGCAAGTTTGTTTTTTGAAGTATCCACTAGTAACCTCATTTTCATGAGCTACTATATGTTTTGCCATATTATTATTTGTTGATTCAGGTGATCATCCATCCTTATTTCAATGGCCTTTGTTTCTTAATATGTTCTTGGAAATTTCACTTATCTGACAAAGAAGTTCATTAACACCTGTTTCGGGTTTGTTTTAAAATAAAGCTTGCTCTATTTCATACCCAATGTGTGAATAAAACCAGATGAAACTTTTTTCTGTTTGTTTGTTTGTTTGTTTGTTTTGTATTGTTTTGTTTTTTAGTGAAAGGCCTGAATGTTGCGAGTGGATCCCTCATCAAGAATTTCATCTAGCTTTTGGTTCAGGCCAAGTGACTTAAGCAGGCAGATGATTCATTTTATATTAAATTTGAATTTAATAAGTTGAATAGTTAAGAATTAAAAATGTCTATCCACATTTCAGATGCAAGGCTGTATGTAAGGCAGCATGAGGATGTTACTACCTTAGTGATTTGGAAAGAAAAAAAATTCAGTGTTTGGAAATTAACATTTCTACCTAAATTGTTAAAATTTATAGCAAGTAGTTTATAATTAATATAACAACTTATACTGGGGCAAATGATAGCAAGTAGCCCCTGAGTTCTAGAAATGGTTAATAAGGAAAACCTGCTCATGGTTGGTCATATTAGTGAAGAAAATCTATCCAAAGCTCAGACTACAAACATCTTCTCCAAACATAAAGCTCCCCTAAGCTCTGTCTCCAAACATCAATGTTATTGGCAAAGTAGAAGGTGAAACTCACTCATGTTATCATGCACTTTACTATGTACCCTGCATTCTAAAGCAATGTGATGTTAATATTTTATTTACACATTGACTCGATTTCTTTACCGATTTTTTCTTTTTGTTTATATTTGGAAGAAAGTAAAATACAAGCTAAGACAACAATGAATATAACATTAAATAATTAAATAAACAAAAAGGAAGTTATGACCGGACAGGAAACATTATAGAAAATGGTCCAAAAATGTAGTCCCACTCTGACTACATTAAAACAAAACATACAGAATTATCAAATATGTATTTTACCCTAAGGTAGGGCATTCTGCACTGAGGGTTTATGTATATGTATGCAATTCTCTGCACTATGTAAGTTATATATTTAAGTGCAGCGTCATCGTCATACCAGTATATAACAGTGTCTGGTTACAAGAGTTTCCGGACATCCAGTGTCATTTACAGGATGCCAAAAATTACAGAATAAGACATCAAAGCATTCTAGAGGCTGAGGAGTCTCTCCGCTCAGATGTGTCCCTTCTGACACAGAAAAACCTTAGCTTCCTTTTCAGTTGTAGTGTTTGATTTCTGTGTACAGACTTACCATGCATTTATTTGTATCGGACAATGCAAGTTTACCATCTCTTACATGGAGACTCAAGTAATACACTAGGCTATTAGCCTGGCTTCATGCTGTAGTGTCACTTGAGGCTAGGGTTCTCTCTGGTGATTGTAGCACTGTAGGAATGTCCTGCTCACAGGCTGTCAGCCAGGGTTAATTTACATGTGAGGATCATACACTTATATCCACAACTCCCTTCATAGGCATAAGAAAAGACAGTTGCTCTCTGCTTCTAGGACTAGAAAAGGTCTTTTCCCTTAGGAGATTTCTGGGTTGTCTCTTGGAAGACTTTACTTTTTAGAATTCTGTTATGTTCCCCACATAGCACAAAAATTATATAATTGTATCGCCAGAGTCAAAGAAACTCTTGAGTTTTTAAAACTATGTTTATTTTGGAGGTGATGTGTGTGTGAGTGAGTGAGTATGTGTGTGTGTGTGTGTGTGTGTGTGTGTGTGTGTGTGTGTGTGTCTGTGTCTGTGTCTGTGTGTCTGTGTGTCTGTGTGTCTATGCGTGTGCCTATACTACAATTTAAGTATGGTTGTCATTGGACAACTTCTGAAAGTTTGTCCTCTTCTGCTTCTGTTTATGAGCTGAGGAGTGAACTCAGTTCATGAGTCCTGACCTCCAACTACTAAACCAACTCACAGAGTCTGCGTCATTTTTTAAACATGTACTTATTAATGTCATTAGTAAATTCTGTTCAATTTTGTGTATCAATGGTTTGTTCTTTTATCCTTAATTATTTTAAAAATTGTATAAGCACAGCAAAATTCATTTGCTAAGTCAACATGTGTGTAGTTTTTTCCATTTGTCTTTCATTTGGCTCCACCTTCTATCTCTTAGTGGACTCACAAACATCTGTATGCATTCCTGGCGAATATTTACATGAGAATTATAGAAAGCTTTATTACAAACTATTAGTTTTCCAAAAGCTATAACAAATTCAGTTTATGAATGATGCCTTACATGAGATATAGTTGCTTAGCATTTGCAGTGAAGCACCCTAATAGCTCATTGCCTCCTCTCCCTTTACTTTCCTTCTTTTTCCTGGGGTCATATATTTGTGCTGTTAAGTATTTCTATGAGCATGATGCAGAGTGCTCTGTTTTGATATTTTCTCCATCAATTTTCATGTCCTCGTTTAAGATTTCTTTGTAGGTCCCTTCCCTGTCACAGAGAGAAAAATAAAATGAAGATAATTCAGTAAGGATTCAAAATTAAGACATCATTTAAAGCAATGGCACATGTGCAAAAAGAACACCAGATAAGGAAGAAGAAACAGAAATACAAAATCAGAAGGAATCATGACCCAAATTTCAGAAATTTGATAAATTTCCTAGAAGTTGAATGAATAAGAAAACACGAAGATGGATTCAAAAAGATTCATACTCAGAACTATCATAGCAAGATTATAAATGATAATAAAAAAAGAAACATCTTAGGAGTTACAGAAAATAAGGTATTTGTCAAGTAAAAGAGGCTCATTAGGATTAAGAGCTAAGATTTCATCAGGGATAGTGGGAGTCAAAAGTATAAAATTTGTATTCAAAGAGGTGACAGAGCAAAATGAGAATTCTTTGTATGAATTAGATATAGAAGTTAAAGAAAACCAGTTCTTTCACGGATAAGGCATAAAAATTGAAGTAAAGTGAACATAAAAAGGGAGAGGAAATGTAATAAACTGGAACATTGATAAAAGTGAACTATGGATACAATATTGATACACTAATATCAGGTCAAATGGATTACCAATAAAAATGTTTCTAGAGATGATTAGGAATGTTTATTATTAGAAGCCATCTACTAAAGGTGAAGGTGTGCAAGTGAATTTTGAAGAGACGTTCCACTCTTTTGCATGTGCTATAATGTCTGAGTTTTAAGAATTTAATTTTCTAAGAAACTTCATCCAGGGTTGCTTCTTGAGGCTAATAAGCTTTTTCTATCATTATTACAGAGTCTAATGATTGAGGGGCATCAGCCCACCTTACTGGGCAAATTTTCTGCAGATCAACATGAAGATGAACTTTTATGTAATAATGCTGTGTAGAGAAATTGATGATTTCATAATTCCTGATAATGATATTTTTATAGAATTTCTAAATGTATACAAGTATTTTGAAGTCCTCTATAGAATAAAATCAGAGCTCTATAAACCTTCAGGTATCATGAGCTAATTGCACTAGGAAAAGAAAGTAAACTTGGGACAAATTTACAACATGGAAAACATTCCTTCTAGGTTAGGTGTGAGAACATTATCTGATAACTAAAGGTCATTAACTAGAAATAGAGAGTTTATTGTACTTGCAAGGAGAGAAAATAAAATATTGACTAGTTTATCTATAAAAATTTAAAAAATCTAATAATACACAAAGCAAATGATTGTCTCTTGACAAAAAAAAACATGGAAACTTGCAAGTTCCTTTGGAATAACAAAATACCCAGGACAGCAAAAGCTTCTGGAGGATTTACCATCCCTGAGCTCAAGCTGTATTACCAAGCAATATTGATAAAAACTGCATGGTATTGGTACAGAAACAAACAGGTAGATCAGTGAAATAGAATCGAAGACCCAGAAATGAACCAACACACTTATGGTCAATTGATCTTTGACAAAAAGTTAAAGGCATCTAGTGGGAAAAAAAAGATAGTAATTTCAACAAATGGTGGTGGTTCAACTGGTGTTCAGCATGTAGAAGAATGCAAATAGAACCATTCTTTTTTTTTATTAACTTGAGTATTTCTTATATACATTTCGAGTGTTATTCCCTTTCCCGGTATCCGGGCAAACATCCCCCTCCCCCCTCCCTTTCCTTATGGGTGTTCCCCTCCTAACCCTCCCCCCATTGCCGCCCTCCCCCCACCAGTCTAGTTCACTGGGGAAATAGAACCATTCTTATTGCCTGGTAAAAAGCTCAAGTCCAAGTGGATCAATGACTTCCACATAAAACCAGATACACTCAAATTAATAGAAGAAAAAGTGGGAAGAACGTTGAACACATGGGCACTGGGGAAAATTTCCTGAACAGAACACCAATGGCTTATGCTCTAAGGTCAAGAATGGACAAATGGGACTACATAAAATTGCAAAGCTTCTGTAAGGCAAAGGACAGTATCATTAGGTCAAAATGGCAACCAAGAGATTGGGAAAAGATATTTACCAATCCTACATCTGATAGAGGGCTAATATCTAATATATACAAAGAACTCAAAAAGTTAGACTCTGGAGAGCCAAATAACCCTATTAAAAATGGGGTATAGAACTAAACAAAGAATTCTCAACTGAGGAATATTGAATGCCTGAGAAGTACCTAAAGAAATGTTCAACATCCTTAGTCATCAGGGAAATACAAATCAAAACAACCCTGAGATTCCACCTCACACCAGTTAGAATGGCTAAGATAAAAACTCAGGGGGGCTGGGGATTTAGCTCAGTGGTAGAGTGCTTACCTAGGAAGCACAAGGCCCTGGGTCGGTCCCCAGCTCCGAAAAAAAGAACCAAAAAAATAAGAAAATAAAAAAAAAAAACAACTCAGGTGACAACAGATGCTGGCAAGGATGTGGAGAAAGAGCGACACACCTCCATTGTTGGTGGGATTGCAAACTGGTACAACCACTCTGGAAATGAGTTTGGAGGTTCGTCAGAAAATTGGACATAATATTACCTAAGGACTCAGCTATACCACTCTGGGCATATACCCAAAAGATGCCCCACTATATAACAAAGACACATGCTCCACTATGTTCAGAGGAGCTTTATTTATAATAGCCAGAAGCTGGAAAGAACCCAGATGCCCTTCAACAGAGGAATGGATACAGAAAATGTGATACACTTATACAACGGAGTACTACTCAGCTATTAAAAACAATGACTTCATGAAATTCATAGGCAAATGGATGGACCTAGGAAATACCATCCTGAGTGAGGTAACCCAATCACCAAAAAAAAGCCCTCCCACTGATAAGTGGATATTAGTTCAAAAGCTCGAATTACTGAAGATAAAATTCACAGGCCACAAGAAGCTCAAGAAGGACAGCAAATTTAGATGCTTCAGTAGTCCTTCTTAGAAAGGGGTGGGGCAAAAATATTAATAGAAGGAAATATGGAGACAAAGTTTGGCACAAAGACTGAAGGAAAGGCCATCCAGAGACTGCCTCACCTGGGGATACAGCCCATACACATACAGCTACCAAAACTAGATAATATTGATGAAGCCAAGCAGTGCATGCTGACAGGAGCCTGATATAGCTGTCTCCTGCGAGGCTCAGTCAAAGCATGTCAAATACAGAGGCGAATGCTAGCAGCAAACCATTGAACTGAGAATGGGGTCCCTGTTGGAGGATTTAGAGAAATGATTGAAGGAGCTGAAGGGGCTTGCAACCTCTTAAGAGCAACAATACCAACCAAATAGAGCTCCCAGGGACTAAACCACTACCCAAAGTCTACACTTGGACAGACCCATGGCTCCAACTGCATCGATGGCCTATTTGGGCACCAATGAGAGGAGAAACCCTTTGTTCTGCCAAGGCTGGACCCCCCAGTGCAGGGGAATGTCAGGGCAGGGAGTCAGGAAGGAGGGGTGGTCGAGTAGGGGAAGCACCCTCATAGAAGAAGCGGAAGAGGGAATAGGATAAGGGGTTTATGGATGGGAAACCGGGAAAGGGGATAACATTTGAAATGTAAATTACAAAATATCCAATAAAAAATTCCTTTGAAAAAAATTATTGCTTTAAGCTCATCATGAAATTCTGATGGTAGTAACAGATAATGAATGTTTAGTGAGATTCTAGTATTAATGAAAAAACATACAATCAATTGCGCTTTGTTTCCTTAAGTCTTATCGATCTATGACATGAATTATTGCTTTAAACTTACTATGAACTTATTGAAATGCAAAACTTTTATAAAATCACATAATTGATTATCCTGTTGTAACGGTTCTACCTGGTGGTTGTATGAGGTAATTTGGTTTAGAGAAACTGTAAATACTGAAAACAAAAATTAAAGGACGGTGTAGCTCTCTTCAACTTCATCCAGAGTGAATGGTTTGTTCTGTTTGCCTGAATTGTCTCTTTTTTCCTGTTTCCTTGTTTCTTTCTTTTCTTTTTCTCTGGTTAAAGAACTACAAACCTTTGGCTTTGCTAGCAAGTGATCTTTGAGCCAGACAGAAAAGAGCCCTAACAATTAATCCTTTTTTTTCCGTAATTCCCTGAAGCCAGTGTCTTTGGGCCTAGGGATAGCAAAGAGTTAAATAAAACAGAAGAAGAACCAAAGGTAAAGTAGCTTTGGCCCGGGTTGCTGATTCTGTACTCCTTTGCTCCCTTCCCCTGAAAGCCCTGAGATGCTTAGCTGGGCACGTGCTATTCATGAAGGTCAGTAATATCGCATCCTGGCTGTGAATTCTCACAGGCACTGCACATGGAAATTCAAGTGACACAAACGAGACGCTGACACCATCAAAGAATCTGAAAATAAAAATGATGGCTACCATAATCTCAATAGTAAATAGAACACTTAGGAGATTTCTACCCAGAATTCCCTAGCCAGGGTAGGGAAGCCTTAAGCTAACCTACAATGCAGCAAGGCCCCATATATAACTGAAAGACAAATATGCTTTTCCTCAGGAGAGGGAAACATGAGCCCCACCATCAACAATAAACAAGGCTTCAAGATTTAATCATCTGTTTTAAATATTGCAAAACACTATAATATCCCAAGAAAATGACCAATAGCAAAATTCAAACAAGAACTGAGAGAACCGATAAGGGAAATTTTTATAAATAAGGAGGAGCAAAGTAGCAAAACATCAAAATAACAGGAATGATTATTTATTTACTTACATACTTTACATACCTATTTACCTACTTATTACTCTCTCATATATTACACCCAACTGGAATTTTCCCCTCCTTCCTCTCCCCATCTCTCCTTTCCTCCAGATTCTCTCCTTCCCCATTTTCCTTCAGAAAAGAGCAGGCTTCCTGGGTATATCCATCAAATTTGGCAGAACAACTTACAGTAAGACTAGGCACATACCTCATATCAGGGCTGGATGAGGCAACACAGTAGAAGGTAATGAACAGGCAAAATGATCACAGACAGTCCCTGCTTCCACTGTTAAATGTACCATGAGAAGAGCAAGATATACAACCATAACGGAAGAGGATCAAGGTCAGATGCATAAAGGCTCCTTGATTTTTGCTTCAGTCTCTGTCAGACTCTATGAGATCTGGTTACTTGATTTAGGGCATTTTTGTTCTTGTGGTGTCCTTGGGCCCACTGACTCCTACAATCCTATTCTGCAGGATTCCCCAAACTTTCACTAATGTTTTGCTGTGGGTCTATGCATCTGCTTCTATAAGTTGCTGGATGAAGTCTCTCTGATGACAGTTTTGCTAGCCTCCAATCTACGAGTATGGCAGAATGTCATTAGGAATCATTTCACCTATATGAACACAGGAAATGAATAATTCCACACCAGTAAAAAGAAGAAAGAAAGCATGTGCACATGTGTGAATGCATGTATGCATGCAAATGTACACACACATGCACGCACACATGAACGCACACATGCACACACTACAACTACTACAACAACAATAGAAACAATAAAATAATAGGAATTAACAGTCATTAGTCTTTGATGTCTCTTATTAATGGATTCAATTTCACAATAAAAAGACACAGACTAACAGAACATACACAAAAATGGAACCCATACATATAAGAAGAACATCTTAACATCAAAGATAGACAGATTACCTCAGAGTAAATGGTTGGGAAATTATTTTCCAAGAAAATGGACCCAAGAAAGAAAACTGGTATAGCTATACAAATATCTAACAAAATGATCTTCAAACAACAATTAAAGAAATGATACTGGAAAGGACACTTCATGCTCCTCAAATAAAAAATCCACCAAAATAATTTTTAATAAATACATTGATGTAAGCTTCTCATAAATATAGTTTAAGAACTGAGTATGTGAAACGGCATGAAAATTGTCCCTTCAGATAGAATGTTTCATAAAATCAAAAATCTAAACTATTAATATTTAAAAGTAAGGAGGGAATATTATTGTGTATCTTCCAGAAAAATTAATCAAATTTTGAAAAATAAATGTCAACAAATTATGTAATGCAATGTAACCACATTTCAGATCACCACCAATGAGAATGGAGACTAGAATAAGAAAATAGAAAATGTGACTACAGTTACAGTAATTAAATCATCCATTATTTTTGAATTCCCAGAAATAGAAGTATGACCGACCATATGCTGTCAGCGAATGCTGTGAAAAATCTAGTGTATTTCCAAATTTAGAAAAGCAGAGGTGTGATAAAGACAGTATGATTCTATGAATCTTCATTAAGTTTATGTCAAGTAAAATACATCACAAGGTTAGAAGATTATCACTTTATTCAAAATGTATAAACAAAACTTTCATACCACATGGGAAGCCTACATAAAACAGATAATTAATTATAGAAATGGAAAACTGTTTTTTATATCACAAAATAACACCACACAGTGAAAATTTAATATTAATTACAGATAATCACACATTTATCTTGGTATTTTTCCAAAAATCATTAGGTAAATTCCAACAGTACCTATTGATTAAATTGAGTATACAAGGACATTTCTTCTGCTTATTGAAGAACAACCAGAAAAGCCAGAGTCACACACTGTACAAAACATGTAACCCACGACGTTTTTTTTTTTTTTTTGTGAGATAATGACAAACAAAAGGACCTGTCTTTCTTCAGGAGATCCATCCGTGGAAAGTTAATGTGATTAAGACAGGAAAGGACAGAAGTGAAGCAAAACTTCAGATCGTTGTTTTCTGTAGATGGTCTTAGGGTTCTCTAGAAGAACAGAAAACTTGTGTGTGTACATGTGCTTGAGTGTTTGCATGCCTGTGTGTGTGTGTGTGTGTGTGTGTGTGTGTGTGTGTGTGTGTGTGTGTGTGTGTGATTTATTAGAGTGGTTTGCAGGTTTTGGTCGAGGGAATACAACAATGGCCGTCTACCAATGGAAAGACCAAGGATCTAGGTCAGTGTATAAAACTCAATACATAAGCAGTTCCAAGCTGGCCCTTGTGTCCTGAAGAGCTGCTGGTCTTCATTCGGCCTTGAAATCCTGAAGAATTAAGCTCTAATGCCAGGGAAAGAATGCTGGGAATTCTCAGCAGCATAGATGCACTTGCTGAGAGTGCGAGCAAGCAGGCAAAAAGCAAATGCTTCCTTCCTTCCTGTCTTTTATTGTGCTCTGCCACCAGAAGGCGTGGCCCACATTCAGCCTGGATCTTCACACCTCAAGTGAGCTCATCAAGAACATCCTGTATAGATGTATACAGCTTCTTGGTGTTTGGCTAATTCCAAATATAGTCAAGTTAACAGTCAAGATTAAACATCATAGTGAATATTTAAATTCATATGTTTAAAAAAATCTTTTAAAATACCATCAGATTATAAAAGCCTAACTGAATGAGTGACATCAGCCTATCATACGGGAATAAGCTCAACATTCAAAAGTAAATTTCTTTTTTTTTCTCCATCTTTATTAACTTGGGTATTTCTTATTTACATTTCAATTGTTATTCCCTTTCCCGGTTTCCGGTCCAACATCCTCCTAACCCCTCCCCCTCCTCTTCTCTATGTGTGTTCCCCTCCCCATCCTCCCCCCATTACCGCCCTCCCCCCAACAATCATGTTCACTGGGGGTTCAGCCTTGGCAGGGCCAAGGGCTTCCCCTTCTACTGGTGCTCTTACTAGGCCATTCATTGAAGCAAAGAAGTGCAGACGGACAGGAACCGGATGTAGATTGCTCCTGAGAGACACAGCCAGAATACAGCAAATACATAGGCGAATGCCAGCAGCAAACCACTGAACTGAGAACAGGACCCCCGTTGAAGGAATCAGAGAAAGGACTGAAAGAGCTTGAAAGGGCTCGAGACCCCATATGAACAACAATGCCAACCAACCAGAGCTTACAGGGACTAAGCCACTACCCAAAGACTATATACCTGGACCGACCCTGGGCTCAAAAGTAAATTTCAAGTGTGGTAGTTAACATCAAATTTGGTTCACTCATTGTAGCCAAAGTACGACTGTGGTAGGGATACTGATGGCTGGTGCTAATGATTACAGGGAGAATGTTGTTGAGGATGGTGATACTGGGAGATGAGATGCTGGGGTGGGAGCAAGGGTATTATCGTAAATATATGTAATTTCTGCTTAGATATTCTATGAACTTAAAAATACATTGATAATCAGCAAGGCAAATTCATAATTCTGCAGTACAGCAATTTTACAGCCAGAAAACAGAAGTATGAAAATTACATTCTTAGCGACAAAATTAATAAAATACAGAACCACAAAATACACAAATTTCTGTGTATAAACATGAACGATTTATACACAGAAAGCTATTGCTGATAGCTAAATGCCACTGAAGACCTATGTGCTAACAGGCTGCTTAGATTCTTGTGAACTTTCCAGCATTTCCCGCACCCCACCCCCACTCTCTTTTCAGCTCTTACATGAGGCAGCAGGAGTCAACAGCCGATGCTGTGCTGGGGAATTCTCTGTGCTCTTCATCTAGCCTCATAACTACATAGATCTGCCTTCCTGGACCCCAGCTCAGTTCGTATGTATCATCTACAGTCCTGATTTCTCTCATTTCTTGTAACATGACTGCATTATTTTGTGCTTCCCTTAGAACCTTTGCCCATATTTGTCTTCCTGGTTGGCAGAGCTGGAAGGTTTCTACTTCCTCATTGCTTTCTGAGGCATGAGCAGAGCCACCTCTCATATTTGCATTTCTACAAATGCCCCCTTTAAGGCTATTTGGTACCAAGCATTTAAAAATTCACTCAACAACTCCCTGTTGTCCTCCTCTACAGTAATTTCCACATTTTAGGTCATTTGCCACACCAATGCTGTACTGGGATACCATGGTCTCCATTACATATTGAAAAATCTATATACTTTGCACCATACTACTACAACAAACCTAATTCTTTTACCTAGATCATAGTTCTGTGATCATATCCGAGAAACCTCTTCTTTGAAGAAAATAAACAACAAAGCACAGAATGGAGGAGGTAGAAGTGTATCCTTGGGCAATTCCAGAAAAAGACAGAAAGAGCAATCCATGATGTCAACCCATCAGTGCATCCTCTCAGAATGAGTTCATTTCCTTTCTGTCTCTCCAGAGCCTCTGGTGATGGCATGGAGCTTGGAGTGCCTTTGTCTACAGCTGCAATTCTGTAGTTTCATTACTGTTCCATAATATTTATGCATTGCATCTCTGTTCTCAAATATACTTTTTATTTCCCTACAATGACTTCAAACCTTTTAACTAATTGTATCTGCAGTGTTTGTTTGCACCAAATCTCATGCTGATGAAATAGTGTTAGGGGTTCACTGTAGCTGCCCAAGATTCTCAAATTAATCCACAACAGAGGAGGATTTTATACAAAATACAAAATGTCAGTGAACAGTGATATTACTGCCAACAAACAAAAGTCAGAACTGTTTATGGAGAATCTCAATGTAAATTGTAGCCGCCTTGATCTCAAAGTGAATTTGGATCAATAGCCAATGTAGAAATAACAAACGAAAGAAGAGGAAAGTACAATATAAAATGAAAGGCTTATGCTTCAGGAAAACCATTGGGAAAGTCTAAATTTAGTTCATCAACTAAAAGGATAAACTTAAAGGCACATATCTCTCAAGGTATTTTACCTAGGATGTGTTACTGCTGTGAAGAGGTGCCATGACCATAGCAACTCTTATTAAGGAAAGCAGTTAAATTGGGCTGCGTTATCCTTCAGAGGATTAGTCCATTATCATCATGGATAGGAGGATGGTGCCGTGCAGGAAGACAATGTGCTGGAGGAGAAGCTTTAGTGTTTTACATCCGGAGCAGCAAGAAAGAATGACACGGAGTCGGGATTGAGCCTTGAAACCTCAAAACCTGTATCCAGTGGCATACTTCCTCCAAAACGATTGCGCCTACTCCAACAACGTCACCTCCTAATAGCGCTACTTCCTATTTGCCTATGGGGGGCCATTTTCATTCAAACCACCGCACAGAATCAAAATTATCAATGACATAACAGAAACAGATATAATGCCATCAAAAATGCAAATAGATGTTTCTTTACATAATCATGTGGAAAATATCTGCATGAGTATCACTAGCAATGAGAATCTTCCAACTAAAATCCAGAATCAGGTTTCATTTCCCATATTCTATGCTGTCTATGATCAGAAGGAAAACAGTAAGTTTGGCAGGGACATGCAGAGAACCTTCCCTTCATTCATGCCCAGGAGTTAGCCAAGAGTTTCTTTAAAAGTTAAATCATGTCAGATTCCCTGGTATTTCCATTGTGAGGAGCAAACCAAAGGCATGTAGGAAGTAGATACTAGACTTTCTGCGTATGGTGATTTAACCTAGAAGATGACTGACAGTTATACAATTCTTTGGAATCAATTCAAAACAATAGAACTATAATCTTTAAATTATGTAACTAAATTATTCGTATTTTATATCAATACTGTATTATATCAAAACAGAAATATTGCATATAATAATTTAGATAAAAAGTAACTGTGGTATACATGGATATAATGTATGTGTTTAAGTTAAGAACTGAACTGTGTGTTCCTGTGTAATATTCAATTATTATATTTTGCTAAGTTGAGGAAAGGCAAAGGCTATTGTATTTTTGTCAAAGATACAATTTAAGTCTCATCAGTTTCATTTCACTGGTGTATTGTTTATTTACTGCTTTTCTGTTTTATTTTTGATGTGTTAGATCCATTACATATTCTCTAAGGATATTTAAAGTATCACCTTAAGATACACCAGTCTGTGAAATATAATAGATTAGATGATTAGAATAAGAGAACAACAGGATATGCATTTGGGGGAAGCTTGGCTGACTCTTGCTGCTATCACATGGGTTTGGGGGAAGCATGGCTGACCTTTCTTTGTATCACAATGTGTAGAAATGTCAGTCAAATTCTGAAAACCATAAGATGAATGTCAGACTCTTTACCAGCTCACACCCTTACCAGCTCACACCCTTACCAGCTCACACCCTTACCAGGCACACTCTTTCCCAGGCACACTCTTTCCCAGGTCACACTCTTTCCCAGGTCATACTCTTTCCCAGGCACATGTTTTACCGGGATTGGCATAAGAACTGGCTTTACGGTCAGGTCACAGGTCACCTCTGAATCCAGCGATGATGTACCACCACCCCTAGGTGATTAGGAAAGGTCCAGTGCATCTCTTGCTATAACAGTTGCCATACATTCTCAAAGTTCACCTGGTCTACCTGCCCACCTTTACCTGCAGGCCGCATGTGTGGTTCTGTCACAGTCCACATAAAAAACAGAGTCCTCTGACCTTCCTCCTCCTTACTTCTTTTTCATTGCCCCCTTTGTCCTTTCCCTAAAAATAAACCTCTCCTGTGGAACTGTACTGGCCTGGTGTGATCTTTCAAGACGAGCTGCCATTCTAACACCACAACCAAACCATACCTTTTACCAGATCACACTCTTTACCAAGCCACACTCTTTACCAGGTCACACCCTTATCAGGTCACGTCCTTACCAGGTCACACTCTTTACCAAGCCATGCTCTTTACCAAGCACCTTTGGATGTGTGGCTTGTCACTCATTCATTTACTTAAACTAATTTCATCAAAATCTTCAGCAAATGAATCTTAAAGTGTGTTATCCACTATTAAAATATTTTATGGGTATGAGTCCTCACTGTAGATTCAGAATGTAGATAAAAATACTAAATTCACCAATTCAGGCTGAACCTTTAGACCAAAAATATTTCAAAATTGGCAAGTCTAATCAAATGCTTCTCCGGCCCAGAATCTATGTAATTAACTTGACACAATTTAATCTGTAATCGAATGTGCAATAGTGGGAATGTTCTTTGATTTAGAAATGTCAGCTGTAAATTTCACTCTGATTTTAATTCATCTCCATTAAACAAAAGCTCACAGTAGGGTTAGCCTTAAAATACTGAAACATTCTTTTTTCACATTTCCTGGCAGTCAATACTTCACTAGAATAAAATAAGTATACAATCAATTTAAGTAGTTTAATCTAGTCCCCTTTAATTTGATGGGAAAATTGTTTTCTCCTTTATCACAGGTACTATTTTTGTGTGTTCCCCAAAGAAAAATCAATATGAAAGTTTTTACTGAGCCTAACACTTTCCATTTAAAAGAAAACCTGAGTCTTGGATACATGTGTTATTTTTCTTAATCATAGAACTGTCATGTCAGAGCAGTTCAGCATTTAATGTCCCGTAGCTTTCAATGCTGTTTTCTTTGTGGAATTTTGGAAATACAGACAAGCAAATGAAGTTTAACTCAGCTATGTATATAGCAAATGAATTTTTGTGGCTGCAACTACTCATTCCTTTGCAAAGTGATAGCATGGTTGGGTTATTGGTGGGGAAAGTCTAGGAAACACCTACTCAGCCAGGCTTGCGTATTCTATTATGGTGGACCAGGTTCTCAAACACCTGTATCAAGGGTTTCTGCTGTATGATGGTGCTGACACTGCTGTGTTGTTGTAACATCATGCAAAACAGTTAAGTCAACTTTTAAAGGCCAGTTGAATACTAATTTTTCAATGCACAAGCAATAGTAAAGTTAGACCATGATTATTTTAGGAAAAATGGAGCTTATGTTAATGCTGCTTTAAATCTGCATTTGTTTTATATTTCCTTCAAGGCTCATTTTCATTTTCTCAATAAACTGATGTCAATTTCGATATCATAATCTTGCTCCTGCCTTAAGTATTGTTTTAAACACTAATAAAATAGATTAATTTCATCATTTATTTCAATTATAAATATACATATTTAAAAATCATTTCCATTATATAAAAGTACCCCCAAGTGATTTACTAATCATTTTTGCAAAGAGTAATATTGTTTTAGAGGTGTATTTGCATGAGGTTTCATGAAGGTATCTGAGTGTGAGTTCAATGTCCATGGAGGCCAGGGATACGGGGTCTTCCAGGAGCTGGCAACTGTGGATCCCCAGTGTTAGTGTTGGGAACACAACCTTGACCCTCTGTGAGAGTGTTGTGTGTTCTAAGGCATCCCTATAGCTACAAATTATTACTTCATTGTATGTAGTCTGCTTGTGTGGGGGGTTCTAAGTTCAATTAGCAAATATATTTGGTTCCTTTTTAGTGGTTTAATCCATTACTATAGTGCTACCAATGACTCAGTCTCCCAAGTCATTCCCCTTTAACCTTGAAAGTTTTCTTTCATTTTCATTAGTGAAAAATTATTTACTTACCTTGGGAATATAAGTATAATTTTTGTTGTTAATATTTCAGCCTTAATTACTATTTCTCGTTATGTGCTGGTTTTTGTTATTTCTATAAGTAATGCAATTTCCAGTTTTATTTTTCTTTTAAACATATATCTCATTTTTTAGTTCCTTTAGAATTATTCCTTAATAAATTTTAAGCACACTAGGGCTAGTAACTTTTAAAACTTCTATCCTTCATTTGTTTTTTTTATTTTTATATGTTTCCCATACATTCTTTAAGTTGATGCCTTTCATCAATATGGGAAGTCATTTATTTGTAAAGCAGAAAACCTCCAGTTTTTCTCATTTAGTTTCAGGTTTTAGGTGTTGTGTATTGCCCATGCTTTTGTCTTTGGGAAATTCATTTAACTTTTCTTCCCCCTTTCTAAATTTTACCAATTTTTCTTTCTCTTAATGACTAATTCACTATTTGATTAGGGTGTCCATTCTTTAGATTCTGAAGGTGAAATTTCTTTAAAATTTTCATTTCTCTGATGACAATTGATGTAGGAACCAATCTGTGAGTATAGAAGAATATCGTTAAAAATCACTTCACTGATTTTTTTTTGTCCAGGACTCTTTCTATCCTAGGTCTCTGTGTTCAATCTCTGGGTCCTGGAGCTCCAGGCAGCGTCACAGTTGGGGTCCCTCTCAGCACCACTTTAACCTCAGCATGTCTTGTAGGCAGGACCAATTGTAGGTCAAATATTTTGTTTCCTAGTTGTATTCTAACGTTTCAATTGTAAGTTTTTCCTGGTTACAGGAGATAGGCAGTTCAGGCCTCATCCAGCAGCTGATGGAAACACATGCAGAGACCCACAGCCGAACATCAGGCAGCTCTGGCTCAGGAACGTTTGGAAGATGGGGAGGAAGGATTATAGTGCCGAGAAGGGCCAAGGGCACTACAGGAAAATACACAGAATCAACTAACATGGGCTCATAGGGACTCACAGAGACAGAACCAAAACACAGATAGCTTTTATGAGACTTTTCTATGACCTCTGAATATATGCTACAGTTGCAGAGTTTGTTCTTCTTGTGGGACTCTTAATTGTGGGAGCAGGGACTTTCTCTGACTTTTCTACCAGCTTTTGGGACACCTTTCCTTGTACTGGGTTGACAATCCAGCCTTAATACAAAGGGGGTACCTAGTCTTCTAAGACTAAATTGGTATGACATGTTGGTTAATATTTATGGGAGACCTATTCATTTCTAAAGAGAAAAAAAGGAGTGGATGAGGGAAGAGGTCAGAGGGGAGGAAGTGAGTGAAGATAAGGGAGGGGGAACCGTGGTTAAAGTGTGAAAGCAATAATAATGGAAATTATTTTTAAAATGTAATCTCTCTGGACATCATTCAGAATGACCTGTATCCTCTAGCTGCATATTAAGACTGTTTGATTGTTTTTCTATTAGTGTTTTGATCCCCATTCTTTACATGGTTGTATGTATGTAGTATTTTTAATTAAAACATCTTATTCAATATATGTACACAACATACAGTAGGAGATTATGTGTCTCCTCCATTTGCTCATCCAAGATTCTCTCTCTCTCTCTCTCTCTCTCTCTCTCTCTCTCTCTCTCTCTCTCTCTCTCATCTCTCATCTCTTTCTCTCTCCAAACAAGCAAAAGTAAAGAGAAGACCAACAAGCAAAACAATGTATGTGGTAATTTCTTTTCAGTAAACTATGCTAGAAAAACCGAATAGCACAGAATCAGATTAGATCCACATTGCTTATTCTGCATGAAATCAATTAAAAATGTATCACCAACCTTCATTTAAAACTTGAAATGCCAAAACTGTTGGGAGCAAATAGGGAGAATACTTCAAGTTAGAAGTATAGTCAAAGGACTTTATGAAAGGCAAACACTCCAATTGCCCAGGAAATAGTTTTAGTATTCAACAAACCAGAATCCCTGAAATTTGAACTTCTGTACCAGAAATGAAATTCTCATCAGAGCATAGAGACAGACCACAGGGTAGGAGAAAGTTTTTATCATATGTTATACTTAATATCTAGTAAATTATATATATATATGTATATATGTATATCCATTTCTTTAAGCAATCAGCTTTCATGTTGTTGGGAATCAGATCCCATTTATATATTTAAAGGGGCCAAGAAGCCAAATGATGTTGATGTTTTTATGAAACAATTTATTGTGTTTTACCATCAAGTGACAATTTAATAAAACACCAATTTATTTCAAAACAATTATTTAATGTATTATTTTCTTAAAACAAATGTCCATTTGAAAAGTTGGTGTTTTGCTCAGTGAAAGTGGAATGAGAAAGTGTCTCTTTTACCTTTGTAGTCAATGTTATGTGGAGTTTTAATTTGTTGTTTAGCAGCAAATGCTTCTCTCCAGTGACAGTGTTCATTTATGTCCCCATTTTCAGATGCTGAGTGCTCCCCCATTCCCATCAACACTTGCTGATAATTTGAATCACGAAGCCTATGGATGTAAAATGGAGTCTCCCTTAATTTGCCTTGCTCAGCTTATCTAAATGTAAACGTTTTTCATATGTTTATTAGGTATTAAAGCTTCTGTTTGGCATAATTGCTTATTCAAATTTCCTTCTAAAAACTTAATGGTTCATACAATTTCTTTAAATGGTTTGTAAACTAATCCCTGTCCATAGTAAATGTAGCAAACACTTTTCAAAATCTGGGACTCAGTATGAAACATTGTCCAGAGTAAATGTTACAGACACCGTTTTCCAACTATGTAACTGTATGAAACATTTTGTTAACATTTTATAATAATGAAAACTCAATTTTGGAAATAACTTTTGAATTTTAGAATAGCTATATTTTTATATGTTAAGATATTATTTTATTAAAGTTTTTGAGAAAGTTATGCAATATATTTTGTTGCCATTTTTCCCTTGTGCATCAACACCAGCTGATGCATCACCTTCCTATCCACCCAGGTTTTTCTTAAAAACCCCTTGTGTCCAGTGCTTGCTACCAACATACTCTTCAGTGTTTATATAATCAAGTCATAAGTCTAGAAACTAACTCTCCATCTCCCAGTACCCATTAGCTGCCAACACCTCCTTAGATGAGTTAAGACTATGACTACTCTTCATGTCCATGTTGCGATTTTGTCTATCCTGAGCTGGGGTAGACCTTGTGGATGTTGTCACCATGACAGTAGGTTGATGTGCAAAACTGCCCTGGTGTGTTCAGGAAGCACTGTATACAGTTACCCACCCCTTTCATTCTTACTGTCCTCTTGCTCTCTTCCACAATGATCCCAAACCTTAGGGAGAAGAGTGAAAGTGAGAGGCAGAAATCCCATTTGCATTCTGAAGTCTCTTATTCACCACTTACTAACTGGTTCTGTATCTCTGAAGTAATTGCCATCTACTGCACGAAGAGAGTTCTCTGAAGGGTGTTGAAAGATGCACTGATGTTTCAACAGTAAATCATTGGGAGTCAGTTTAATACTATGTCAGTTTAATATTATTTAGCAGAATAATAATAGTGGGTTCTTCTCTGAGATCTATAATCTGTCTAACTACAGATTATTGGCTCAGATGATTAGGTAATTATGAACAACCTTGTAGAATTGGCCTCAAATCCAATCAGAGAGATTCTCAGTATTCCTGCACTAATCATTTCATTGCTGCATCATTGGCCCTGGCTGGCCAGGTCAGTCATTATTGTACCTCACAAGGTTCATAGGTGGATAAAAATTCATAATAATGTTTCTTATAATGAGGCATGCAAAGCACATTCTAACATTGTGGATAACAATACAGTATGGATGAAGGTTCCAGGTCTGCACCAGCTTGTTTCCCCATTTTCTATAGGTCGAGAATATTGCGTCGTCAGCAACAAGATATTAGTGTCGAGTTGTGGAAGTTAAGCTGATGTAGTGGCAATAGCCTATATGTTTGGGAGACTATGGGACTTCCAAGGTGAATAAATCTAAAAGAAGTAATCCATTTCTATAACTGAAAATTTTATACAACAAACTTGTCTACTAAGAGATTTTCATTGCCCTCTGTTGAAGGGGAATTAAACTCTGTACATGTTTTTACATATATATTGTTTTCTGTTTCCATAACTTCAAAGACCTTTGAAGTACATGCTTCTATTCAAATATTCCTATTTCCCTCTATACCATGCATCCTAGCTCCTCCTCCATATAGCTGCCCTGGCATGGATCCATACAAATTTTCTCAAGTCTAAAAAAATTCCAAATAAATACCTCTATCTCAAGATTAAAAGCCAAAATCCACAAGTCAGTAATTATTCAATGTTTGTCTTTCTGAGTTTGGGTGAAATCACTCAGAATGACAGAAAATACCTTTCCTTTTGTTGAATTGACAATTTATAACTTCATTTTACAAACTTCATTTTACAGAGCTGTATAATAATCCAGGGGGCAACATATCACATTTCCATTTTCCATTTTTTACTTGATGGATTTAGCCACACATCCAGTGTTCAGACCTAGTCTGGTTTTCTCTGCCTTTGGCAAGGTCAATGCCTAATCTTCCTCCAGGGTCACTCTACTTATCTCACCAGAGAAGACTCTCATTCAATGTCTAGTTTTTGCCACAGTCAATGTCTAAGCTTCCTCCATGACACAGCTTACTTATCTCATCAAACACTGAACTCTCCCATTCTACAACTAGTCAGATACATCTCTACGCACCAGCCGTGGATCAGGAGGCCTATCCTGTACATCAACTGTCCCCTCTGTCCCTGTCATTACATTCTACCCAAGCCATTTCCAACATCTAGGCATAAGTCACCCTAACAAGCTCTCTTCTGTCCCATCTTGCATTGCCCATATCAGACTTAGAACTAACAGAAGATGTCAACATCTCATCATAAACATCCAAACAATGGGAAAGGATAATCCACTATCTGTCCTAAAAAAACCTATAGTCCTGTAGAAAGTTTGACCATGAGAACTACCTTAGATGAACTCTTGGACACAGAATTTAAATGAGCATTCATAAACTTCAGCAAATTATTTGAGTAATTTAAAGAATATACAAAGAAACAGCTCAAGGAACTTACTGAGGAAGAGAATAAGGGGAGGAGACACCTGTGTGATACCCAAGAAAACACTAGCATAAGGTTGATGGAAATGACAAGGACAACTGAGGACTTGCAAATAGAATTCAGCAAAGGAAAAAACTCAAGCTACAATGAAGACAGAATTGAAAATGCAATAACCTATCTAGAAAATTCAAAGTAGGCAATATAGAATTAAGAAGCAACAAGTGTGAAACAAAATTGCACACACACACACACACACACACACACACACACACACACACACAAGAATCACAGGGAACATCCATTATACTATAACAGAAAAAGAACATCCCCAAAAAGGAAAACCCATCAAAAAAATGATTGATTGACTTCTCAGTGGAAACTTTGAAAGCCTGAAGATCCTCGAGCAACCCATTGCAAGTGTAAAAGACCATGACTGCCAGTCGAGGTTCAAATATCCAGCAGATTTTCCACTATGATTGAAGAGAAAGAATAATGTACATGATATTAACAGCCTAATTTTTATTTTGTTCAATGAATAAAACCTAAAGAAAACACAGGAAGCAGTATTTCCAGTTGAAGAAAGGAATGAACATAGCAGAGAGGCTGAAAAGAAGCATTAAGCCATAATTATTAAAATACAATGTATCATTAGAATACAAAACTAGAGGTAAGGTCAACAATACAGTGACTAGAATTTTCACTTCAATATTAAGTTTAAGTAACAATGTCCTGAAAAAGATACAGGAGACTGCATCAAGAAACAAAATTTGTGCTCCAATCTTTGTCCTTGTATTTCCTCCTGTGAGTATTTTGTTCTCTTTTCTAAGAAGGACTGAAGCAGCCATAGTTTATTCTTTCTTTTTCTTGAACTTCATATGGTCTATGAATTGTACCTTGGGTATTCTGAGCTAATCTCCACTTATCAGTGAGTGTATACCATGTATGTTCTTTTTTGACTGGATTACCTCACTCAGGATGATATTTTCTATTTCCATCTATTTGTCTAAGAATTTCATGAGGTCACTGTTTTAAGAGCTGAGTAATATTCCATTGTGTAGATGTGCCACCTTTTCTGTATCCATTCTTCTGTTTTAGGGCACCTGGTTTCTTTCCAGTTTCTGGCTATTATAGACAAGGCTGCTGTGAACATAGTGGAGCATGTGTCCTTGTTATACGCCAGAGCATCTTTTGAATATATGTCCAGTATTGGTATAGCTGGGTACTCAGGTAGCATTACATCAGAGACTAAAGGAAAGACCATCCAGAGACTGCCCCACCTAGGGATCGACCCCATATACAGTCACTAATCCCAGTCACTATTGCTTATGCCAAGAAGTGCTTGCTGACAAAAGCCTGATAAGGATGCCTCCTGAGAGATTCTGTCAGAGCCTTACTGATATAGATGAGGATGCTTGCAGCTAACCATCAGACTGAGCATGGGACCCCAATGGAAGAGGTAGAGAAAGAATTGAAGGAGCTGAAGGGGTTTACAAGGCCTTAGGAAGAGCAACAATATCAACCAACAAGACACTCCCGCCCCCGATCTCCCAGGGAGTAAACCATCAACCAAATAGCACACATGGAGGGACCCATGGCTCTAGCTGTATGTAGTAGAGGATGGCATTGCCTGGCAGCAATGGGAGGAGAAGCCATTGTTCTTGTGTAGGCTCATTTCCCCAGTGTAGGGGAATGGGAGAGGAACATCCTCCTAGAAGCAGGGAGGGGATGGGAGAGGGAGAGCCAGGAAAGGGGATAACATTTGAAATGTAAAGACATAACATATCCAATAAAAAGTTTTAAAAAGGAAACAAAATCTGTTTGTCACATGCCAGAAAGACACCTTAGCATTAAAGATAGGACAGCTGTAGAGTGATAGAATAGAGAAACGTGCTATAGTCAATTAGGATCAGTAAGCAGGCAAGGGCCATTATTCTCATATCTGGCAAAATAGAGTATTAACTAAAATCAATCTTATTTTAACCAGGGAAATAGTTAAGCAAGAAAGCAATATTATCCTAAACATATATGCAACAAACTCTGGGCACTCAGTTTCATAAAATAGATACTACTGGATTTAAAGACATAAGTTAGCCTTAATCTATTAACAGTTGGTTATTTCAATACACCCCTTTCTCTCATTGAAATATCATCTGAAAAAAGTAACCAGAAGAAGATAACATAATTAATAGACATCATACATCAAATGGACTTTAAAATTCTCAACAGAATATTGTCCTCAGACATCTAAGGTTACGTATTCTTTCTTAGTAGTGCATGGAAACTTTTCTAAAATGGACCACATCCTGGGATAGACAATAAATCTTTAAAATTCAAAATGATTAAAACAATTTCTTGTATCTGATGTGGCCACAATATAATAAAACTTAAAACAGACAGCAAACAAATCTGTAGTAAATAGACAATGCCATTCAAATCAAATTACTCATTGCTGAATTATGAATGTGTCAATGAAGAAATCAAGAAAGAGATAAAAATGTTTCCTAAAACTAAATGAAAATAAAAGTACAACAGAATATATTGTTAGAAGGGACTATTTTAAAATATGTGCTCCATTAAGTTGGAAAACCTAAAGGAAATGAAAAAAATTTTAAATCCAGCCATACGACCAAAATTAAACCAACAGGCCCAAATGAGGAGACCGAAAAAGCATCACAAAGTGAATAGGGAAAGCCCAAGAGGCTCCAATTCTACACAAAGAACTACAGACAACTCAGGAAGTATGAGCTGGATAAATGTTCTCCCCACAGAAGAGCACACCAAATGGTCAGCCCAGAAAACATACATACAGTAACACCATGCAGACTATGTAGGTTCTATTTAGGAATATGTATGCATATAGTACATACTCATACCCGCACCCCTACAAATGCACTTACATATGCACAAATGTGCACCCAATAACAACTATTTAAAAAGGAGGGCACAAATTTTTTAGAAAATGAAAAATGTGTATTTTGGAAGGGTGGGATAGAAAAAGAAATGTGTTATACTTTCAAGAATAGGATTGCAGACTGGTACAACCATTCTGGAAATCAGTCTGGAGGTTCCTCAGAAAATTGGACATTGAACTGCCTGAGGATCCAGCTATACCTCTCTTGGGCATATACCCAAAAGATGCCTCAACATATAAAAGAGACACGTGCTCCACTATGTTCATTGCAGCCTTATTTATAATAGCCAGAAACTGGAAACAACCCAGATGCCCTTCAACAGAGGAATGGATACAGAAAATGTGGTACATCTACACAATGGAATATTACTCAGCTATCAAAAACAACGAGTTTATGAAATTCGTAGGCAAATGGTTGGAACTGGAAAATATCATCCTGAGTGAGCTAACCCAATCACAGAAAGACATACATGGTATGCACTCATTGATAAGTGGCTATTAGCCCAAATGCTTGAATTACCCTAGATGCCTAGAACAAATGAAACTCAAGGATGACTAAAATGTGAATGCTTCACTCCTTCTTTAAATGAGGAAAAAGAATACCCTTGGCAGGGAAGGGAGAGGCAAAGATTAAAACAGAGACTGAAGGAACACCCATTCATAGCCTGCCCCACATGTGGCCCATACATATACAGCCACCCAATTAGACAAGATGGATGAAGCAAAGAAGTTCAGACCGACAGGAGCCGGATGTAGATCGCTCCTGAGAGACACAGCCAGAATACAGCAAATACAGAGGCGAATGCCAGCAGCAAACCACTGAACTGAGAATAGGTCCCCCGTTGAAGGAATCAGAGAAAGAACTGGAAGAGCTTGAAGGGGCTCGAGACCCCATATGTACAACAATGTCAAGCAACCAGAGCTTCCAGGGACTAAGCCACTACCTAAAGACTATACATGGACTGACCCTGGACTCTGACCCCATAGGTAGCAATGAATATCCTAGTAAGATCACCAGTGGAAGGGGAAGCCCTGGGTCCTGCTAAGACTGAACCCCCAGTGAACTAGACTGTGGGGGGGAGGGCGGCAATGGTGGGAGGGTTGGGAGGGGAACACCCATAAGGAAGGGGAGGGGGGGGGATGTTTGCCCGGAAACCGGGAAAGGGAATAACACTCGAAATGTATATAAGAAATACTCAAGTTAATAAAAAAAATTTTTAAAAAATTATAAAAAAAATGGTTTCTAATTTTTCCATGCCCTCTTCCATGAGGACCCTTGAGCCTTAGTTGAAGGAGCTCTGTTATGTTGATGAATGAGGTCTCAGTACCACAAGATTGCTTGTTTTCTGTATTTTGACCAGATGTGGTTGTCTGTAATAGCCTCCGTATATGAATACATGGAGCTAGGATGTGGTATGGGAAAGAACATGGGATGTTTGTCTTTTTAGGCACAGTTGATTCATTTGATATAATCCTTTATAATTTAATCCATTTACCTGCATATTTTACTATTTCATTTTTTCTTTTTTATTCTCTTATATATTATATCCTGACCACAGTTTCCTCTCCCTACCCTTCCCTCAGTCTCTCTCCCACTACTTCATCTCTCCCCCAGATCTACACCCTTCTTCCTCCCCTCAGAAAAAAGCAAACCTAGAGACATCAACCAAACATGGCAATAACAATGAGGAAACTATGCTACAGTAAGACCAGGCACATACAGTAAGACCATGAGAGGACAATAAGTTTGCTGTGAGACTGTGTCTCCTGGACTGGTGGAGACTTACACCCGTAATGTCTCAACAACATGGCTGCCTAAACAGACCGGCACAAAGATGATACCTATAGACTAAAATGTCTAAGGTCTAAACTCTAGACAAAGAACTATGGACAGGTAAAGAAAACCGAGAGCAGGTGAAGTTGTCTTTCTCAGAAAGGTTGGTTCTACAATACCTAATGGTCAGCCAAGATGTCATATGCAGACAGGTAACATTATATGCATTGAACAGTTTGCATTATACAGTTAGTGGAAAGTATTGAACAGCAAATTAGGAAATAAGGGGCATATGTTTAGAGGGAGGGAGTGGGAGAGATTGGAGGGAAGACAGGGAAGGGGAAAATATAATCGTTTTTAAATTTCAAAAACGTTATTTAAAATCAACTTTTAGATACTCTCAAAAATTAATATTAGAAAGAATAATCTAAAATAGGTTAGTGAATTTGTGATATAAATATTATTTATAAGATATTCACTTATCTTATAAATAATGCAAGAATGCAAGAAATTCCTGTTGTCACATTATAGTTGATGTCCCTCGGACGAATCTCTGTGTACTACCCTTCTCTTCTTGCATGATCCTGAAGAACACTTGTGCTTGACTGTATTTTTCATGCATTCTGAAATTTATGCAGCATGATTGACTGATTGATTGATAGATTTAGAGTATTCACACTTTAAGTGATAATTGGCATATGCGTGTGTTCTTTTATCTTTGCCTTCTCTGAACTTAAGGAATTTTTTCAGATGGCACTTCATTCTCTCTCCTAATGCATCAATTATTCTCAACTTATAGCTCTTACACCAGAGATTACCAAATGTTTTAAGCAAATTAAGTTAAGAGTGAAACAGTTCTATTCCACTTTTGATGAAGCTTTTGTTCTCAATCCCATCAGCTGCTACTGGATTTTGTCCATCTCACTTACTCCGGTGCTGAAATCACCAAGTACATTAAGGTATTTACAAACATGGGGCTGCCTTAAGTAGATCAATTCTGAGGAAGGGTGCATTCTCTTGCCTTCATCTCTTCCTTCTTTGGTCCTCCTCTGTATGGGAGTTGTCTGGGCTTCCTGACTTTCTCATTTGCCCATGTAAAGAAGAAAATACCTTTATGGTATGTTGGATCTGCAGCAATCCATGTCCTCTCTTTGGGGTTTTGGGGGGAGATCTCTATTTTCCTTTTATTCTTGATGACAATTGTTGGGAAGATGGAGGGAGCAACTACTGCTGTGTGATTTTCTTTCAGTCCCTATGCTTGGATTATTTCTGGGAAGAAGTCGATGGGCACTTGCACATTGTATTTTTATGTCACCTCTCCTGACACATCTCTTGCTGAATGTGTACTTTATGATATTGTGGTCCATCAGATCTGAACGCCTTGCTACTATCATTACAGCAATGACTTCTGCTTCATTCTTCATTTTGTTTTTGCAGGTATTTGTATTTTATATCATGTCACATCCACTATGTTCTTAGCAGCCTTATTTATAATAGCCAGAAGCTGGAAAGAACCCAGAGGCCCTTCAACAGAGGAATGGATACAGAAAATGTGATACATCTACACAGTGGAATACTACTCAGCTATCAAAAACAATGACTTTACGAAATTCATAGGCAAATGGATGGAACTTGAAAATATCATCCTGGTTGAGGTAACCCAATCACAGAAAAACACACATGGTATGCATTCATTGATAAGTGGATATTAGCCCAAATGCTCAAATTACCCTAGATGCACAGAACACATGAAACTCAAGAAGGATGACCAAAATGCAAATGCTTCACTCCTTCTTTAAAAGGGGAACAAGAATACCCTTGGGAGGGAATAGGGAGGCAAAGTTTAGAACAGAGGCTGAAGGAACACCCATTCAGAGCCTGCCCCACATGTGGCCCATACATATACAGCCACCAAACTAGATAAGATGAATGAAGCAAAGAAGTGCAGGCCGACAGGAATCAGATGTAGATCGCTCCTGAGAGACACAGCCAGAATATAACAAATACATAGGCGAATGCCAGCAGCAAACCACTGTACTGAGAACGGGACCCTGGTGAAGAAATTAGAGAAAGGACTCAAAGAGCTTGAAGAGTCTCGAGACCCCATATGAACAGCAATGCCAAGTAACCAGAGCTTCCAGGGACTAAGCCACTACCCAAAGACTATACATGGACTGACCCTTGGCTCCAACCTCATAGGTAGCAATGAATATCCTAGTAAGAGCACCAGTGGAAGGGGAAGCCCTTGGTCCTGCTAAGACTGAACCCCCAGTGAACGTGATTGTTGTGGGGGAGGGCGGTAATGGGGGGAGGATGGGGAGGGGAACACCCATATAGAAAGGGGTTAGGGGGATGTTGGCCCAGAAACCGGGAAAGGGAATAAAAATCGAAATGTAAATAAGAAATACCCAAGTTAATAAAGATGGAGAAAAAATAATAATAAGAATATTTGCTTGTTTTATTTATTTATTTATTTATTTATTTATTTATTTATTTATTTATTTTTGCTTTGCAATTTCTTAATTTTCTGTCCATCTGTCACTCCTTGGTTTTATCTTTGGCTGAATCAAACCCACTAATGAGACACTGAAGCCTTTTTTTTTTTAATTCAACTGATGATTTCACTCTGACTAAAGTGATTGCTTTCAATTCTTCCTTAGAGTTTACTGACACTCTGTTCTTTTTTGCCCTCCACTCTTTCTCTATTAACACCTTTAACATATGCAAAGCTCTCCTCATGCTTGGTCTGATAATTTCATGCCCGCATCATGTCTTATTTTTCTGATGAGGATTCTTGAGTATGTTTTTTATTGCCTGTTTTAATCCTCTGCCTTTTTTCTTAAGTTGTCATGTGGTTTAATTTTAGGACAGAGAAATGTCATGTAAGGATATATGCATTTTGGTCTAGAGATTAATATTTTCTGCCACTGTAAATACCTTAGACTTTAAAGTCTTCTAAAATCCTCATTCTACATGCTCTCTTGACTTTTGAACTTCTTCTGTGCCCATATCTTCTCAGTGGTCCTTTTGGTATAAGGTGAGACTCTGGCCTGTCAGTCAGGGCTGTCTAAGATAACAGAACAAATAAATATGTATGTTAAATTTATAGACTTAATGGTCTAAGAATTGATATCTACATTTTAGAGAAGCAATGAAGTACACACTCATTCCAAAGAACTGGAAGCTTCCAGAATTAGGGGCCACCAACACTGCAGCCCAATTCTGGCAATGTACTACAGATAGCTCCTTAAGGATTGCTGCTTCAAAGACATTCTATTTAAATATGTTGGAGAAGTTGTAGCCTGATATCTTCATGCAGCAGAATGTCTGCTCATGTTCTCATTTCTGGGAAATTTCTCTTTCTCTTTTATTCAATCTGGGATCCAGCCTTTGTGATGATGCTGCTCACATTTAGTGCTGGCCCAGAACATTCTAGACACATATTCACAGACATAACCAGGGGTATATTTTTGAATCCTAACCATCTCGGTCTAGTCATATGAACACAAGAAGTAAACCAGGAAGGGAACTCCTCTTCCATTGAAATATTCACCACAGAGGAATTTGTTTGCTAGTCTAAGTCATGGTCTAAGTCTAAATCCTCTAGTATGCCGTGTACCCACAATGCCTCTGCCTCCTATTCACTTTTTCTTCTCTGAGCTTCTTCATTACTTTCCTAGAAACACTACCTGATACATTCTGACTTTGTTTACTTCTGTTGTAAAAGAATATTGGAATAAGATCTCAGAATATAATTTAGTTAACCCCACCTCATTTTTTTTTGTTTTGGAGAGATGCCTTTTATGCAAGTGTGCCTGAGTATGTTTTTCTTTCTGTCAGAGATGTGAAAGGAACTTTTCCAGATCTGTGGCATGAAACTTTGTGGTTTCCAGGGAAGAGAGCTATGGAGATTCTGGACCATGTGAAGAATACAGTCTTCAGCAGATGATCCTCAAGTCAGTTGATACTCAACATTCATGCTGCAGTTAGACATATGCACGTGTCTATAACCATTTGAGTGAGCAGATCTTGCTTGCTGTGTGCATAATCATTTTTCTGCTTTTTTTATTTGAGAAATACAACATCCTCACAGACTGCCCAATAATCACTGATCTTCAGCCTTACTCCCATTTATAAATTGGATAATGATGAATTAACTCTCTACAGGCCAAACTGAACTGTTAAGTGGTTGTTTAAAGTTTTATTTTCAACTAGCAAATAAAAAGTTTATATACCAAAGCATTTCTTTATTTTATTTTATGCTTTGAGGTTTTTATAAGTATGCACAGTTTATCTTGGTCATATTCATTCTTATATCTTCTCTCCAACTCTCCCAAGACCATCAACACACTTTCCACACAACTTTTTATGTTCTTTTTATGAACTAAAGGTGAAATTATATAGATGATTTTGTATATCATATGTCCAAAGTCTAACCATGATTTTTTTCAATTTTAAGACATAAAATAATTATTTGCAAGGTTCATTTTATTTTTCTTCATTAGAGTTCTAAGTTAATGAGACTAGACAACTTCTCTGGTTAACCAGTTTTGCAAAGATTAAAGAACTGACTTTGACCTACAGAAATATTCAATGAATTAATATAATCCAGAATGTATTTCTGAAGTCAACTTTTTATTTACAGTTTCTTTATTTTCCTTCTATGATAGATTTTACTATAACAGCCTCATACTATCTCAATATTTTTACTTTCACATACTTTAGAAGATATGTAAAAATTTATAATTTAGTAATTTGCAATATATTGTGGAAAAGTAATTCTTATTTGCCAGGTGTAATTGTTGTCTTAGAGGCTACTGCTGAATAATGTCACCCTTTCTGGTTCTTTTTAACTCTGACGAGCTGGTTCAATTCAGCTGTTCTGTCTCAAAACACTTCTCCAAGATGCAATCTGGCTTCTCTCAGCTTCTCCCTCAATTGCTTTGCTTGGCCTCAAACTAACTCTGGCAATCTGTTCTAATTTCCTGGCTCCTTCTCATTCTCTGGCCTGAACTGACCAACCCTAACTGAACCCACCTACCTTCGACTGCAACTGACTTGCACTGAACAACTGGGTAACTGACTGAACTGATTCAACTCTCTGCTTTCTCTGCAGTGCTCTTAGGTGGCCTCTCTTTCCTGTGCGGTTCTTCTAAGAGTTTTGTGTGTGCTACCTCTGACCCATTGTGTCAAATCTCTTCTGATTTGTCATTTTCTGACCCTCAATTAGGCATCACTTTCAATCATGGCTGCTTCCTTCTACAATCCAACTTTACCTTCATTGTTTGGTATTAAAAATGTTTACTAAGGGTTGTGGCTGTATTTCAGCCAGATCAAACAGACCTAGAAGGTTTGGGGATGTGACCTCTTTCCAAAGCAGTCATATTACTATATTAAAATCCTCCACAGTATTGGTTAATTCACAAAGAAAGCACTTACATCATTGCTTTTATAATTTTATTACATTTCTTTAGCATCTCTGTCTGTCTGTCTGTCTCTGTCTCTATCTCTGTCTCTCTGTCTCTGTCTGTCTCTCTGTCTCTGTCTCTGTCTCTGTCTCTGTCTCTGTCTCTCTCTCGTGTGTGTGTGTGTGTGTGTGTGTGTGTAAACATGCATGCATAGGAACATGTGGACATCAGCGGCAACTGTCTAGGATGAGTTCTTTTCTTCCAGATTGAACTCTGATTGGTCAGGCTTAGTGTCAAGTAAATTTACTTACTGAATCATATTATTAAGCCTTTCTACAAGACTGGGTTTCTGATTATTCCTTTAGTCTTCACTGATTTATGAGTGAAGTTATAGGTATAAAAATTTGCCATAATTTCCAAGACCAGTACCTTGTGTAGTAGTCCATAGAGAGGCTTCCTCTGCACCAGACAGGAACAGATAGAGTCACACAGCCAGATATGACATGGAAAGAGAGTCTAAATGGGAGGGAGTTTTTCATCAAATACATCTTCTCAGAGATCAGCAAATCCCACAGAAGAGGATGCAGAAAGACTGAACCAGAGAAGATGGAGGACAACAGGAAAACAAGACCCTCTGATTCAACTAAGCAAGATGCATCTGAGATCACGGAAGCAGAATATGCATGTACGATGCCTGCACATGTTATGTACCAGATGGTGTGTATGTACTGCAGATATCACCTTTCTGATTTTATGAGACTCATGATTGTGAGAACAAGTGGTCTTTGATTCTTGTGTCTGCTCTTAGGACTCTTTTCTTCCTGTTGCATTGCCATGTTCAACTTTGATATGACAGTTTTTGCTTCATCTTACATTTTATTTGAACATGTTTGTTACCAATCTCTTGGGAACTTGATCTTTTCTAAGGAGAGAAAGGGAGTGAAGCAAGAGTAGAGAGGGGAGAGGAAATAGGAGAAGTGGAGAGAGTGGTAACTATGAGAATATATTGTTTGAGAAAATAATCTATTTTCAATAAAAGGAATAATAATAATAATAATAACAATAACAATAAGGCAACCATGCTGTGTTGAGCAAAATACAGTTCAATTCATTATACATGTCAGAAAAAGTTAAAGTAGCTTTGCTTTGTATAATTCTTAAGAATTGACTCATTGGAGAAAAATTACCTACCCTAATTGCCAATGAACTCTTCCTTTAACCATTGTGGGACACTTATAAAAAAGGAAGTCAGCTACCAGAGACATCTGAATCATTGACTCCACACATTAGCCATGCTCATCTGTCTCCAGATTCATTGGCTGCAGAGTGTAAAAGGACCTTAAAGACTCCAACAGCAAAAGTAAATGCCCTACACGCTACCAAAACTTTATACCTAGTGGGATTTATTTTCAAATTCAAGTCCATTTCAGCCAGGGATATTTCTCAAGTCCTAGCTCAGTTGACTGATAGAACATGAATTTCTTTTGGCATCTCAATGGCAAAAGAATGTGTTTTCCATGGATTTTTTTAAAAATACAGTATAGGAGAGAGATTTTTAAAAAAAGCAAAACAGTGATAGACCTAATTTGCACATCTGCCCTGCCTTAAAAGACTTCAGCAGTTTCCTCTACATGAGCATTTCTTACAGCATGTCTATAGTTAAAATTACCTTCTCATTTCTTCTGACTCTTAAATTAAGCAATAATAACACTTCTATGCAGTTGCATAGGGATTAAGCTCCCAGAAAAATTCAGGATTTTATGGTTTGATCAAGAATAATAATGAAACATTTACAGAGTTAAGGATTCACTATGAATGCTGACCTTGAGGCTTTACTACATGTTGGGAGTCAATCTGGGCTGTTGACTTGATTAGATCTGCCTCAACCAAGAGGTACACCTCTGTGTGGATCTCAGCGGATACTTCCAAGAAAAATTAACTTAGGAACAAGACCCTTTTCTGAGTAGACACCACCATCTTTTGTCAGCCCGTGCTTCTAGTGACCCAAGCCCAAAGTTCTGCGGCCTGTCTGCCTGTTCAGCTGGCATATGGGTCTGTCCTTTTGCTCCTGCAACTGAAGCCATTTTTACTACTCCTAGAATCCAGATCCTTTGCCTGCCAGATATGGGCTGATGGCTCATATGTTTGGTGGCTCTCCAGGAGTCCTCAGGGCCTTCCGAACCAAGTTGAGATTTCTGGGTCATCTCATTTCATATTTAACCAGCTGGGTTCTGATCCAAATTGCCTAAATTAATTATCCGCTTTGCAGTGAACATCCCTTAGTATTTCTGTTGTTGTTGCCATTTCCAAGCATATGACAAAAGATGATGACTTAATGAAGAAAATATTTATTTTGGCTCATGGTTTTGGGAACAGAGGCCATGAGTCTGTATTGTTCTTTGTGATTCCATTCGCTGTCCCCATGCTTCCTAACACTCTAATATTAGATGAACTTGATGGTTGAATCAGAATATCTACCTAAAACACCAGAGTTTTTGAAGTCAAGTATTTATGGCTCTTTCTATTTTTGTTGTTTTAATTTTTGAGACAGAGTCGTGCTATGTAGCCCATGTGGTCCTAGCACCCACTGTGTAGATCAGGTCAGTAGTGGTATTAATCGCTCACTATGTAGCCTGTCTACCCTTGAATGTATGGCATTTCTCTGGCCCCATCCTCCCAAATGCTGGTATTGCAGCAACATTTAAGACCTTCAGAGTTTGATATAATATGTATAGGCCTAATCTGGTTTTCTAGATTTGTCTTATATATTTTAAAGTACTTTTCTATCATGTACTCCATTGTAAAGAGGTTTATTCTGTAAATACCATAGGGCTTGTGTGTGTTTATTGTCTTTAAAAGTGTCTGAATCTCCTTACAACTGTTAAGTTTAATACATTAACATTTATTATAATCAATATCTATGGCATTTCTTAAAATTTTATTTCTTATCTTTAATTATCACAATTTTTATAATTGTCCTTTATTATTTATTGGTTGAATTATTAAGATAGTTTTCTATATTTTTGGAACATGCTTAGACATATCTTGATATTTGGTTTTTATATTTTTTCTTCTTTTCTACAAGGGACTTGCCATTTTAAATAAAGGGCTTAATAATGAAAATCATTTCCAACTAGAACCCTTACAATATCCTGATCATTTCTCCTTGCTCTTAGTTCTACACTTCTCCTTCTGGTGTTTGAATCTAGTCAGAACGTAGCTCTTTAAATTCCTGAAGCTGTCAAAATCACTAGGGTCAGAAAATACTCTCATTTCACACCAAGAGAGAAGAGGAAAATCATACCTATACTGTGCTTCCCATAATCTGGCTGATATAATATGCAAGTAGTCACAGACATTTCAGAATCTAAGGTATAAAGGAAGGGCTGAAGTGTTATATTGGTTCATGTTTTGAAATCATTCTCATCTTTGCAAACGCGTGCATTGGTGTCTTTGGGAATTCACAGTGTAAGAATGCCCTCTCCAGTCTCACAGGTTCTGGTTATTGAATGTGCTACTCTAAGAAACTTTAAGTTAAACCTGATACTATGCGATTGTTCCTGTCATCTGCTCAGAACAGATACAGCTAAGTTTATCCGCATTCTAGGCAATGGAGCCTGGTTCCCTTTTTCTCCCCTTTTCCTAAGGAGGCCTTCAAGGGTGCCTATGCCTTTACATCTGTGATCAAATATATTGGATAATAACAGGAATTGTAAGAATGCTAACGAGACTTAGACATCTGCCCTGAGCATTTTATTTTTTCTTTTATGAGGCAAGGTTTCACTGTGCAGCTTTGGCTGCCCTGGAACTCTCTTTGTAAACCAGGCTAACATTGAAATCACCCTCACAGAACTAGAGGCTCACAAGTGCAGGGACTAAAAGTATGGGCCACAATGCCTGGCTAACATTATTTTCTTTTAAGTTCAGTGAAAGATGTTGAGGTGTACTGTCTCTACAAGTAGCAATGGTTGAATATCTAGATTCAGCATCTAATTTTGTCTCTTTCTGTCCTAAACATTTTAAAACTTAAAAAAAAAGTACTGAGGAAAGACTAGAGTAATATCTCTGGCCCTGTAAGCATCCATTAGATCCTTGGAGGAGAAAACCCACATTAAAAGACATCAATATCCATACTCTCCTATAACTCATATGTCTCTCTAGATTTATAAATTAGTGATCTGAGGTATGAAGGAATCAACCTGGATGCCTTCAGCCTAAGAAACTACACTCCAGAGGCTTATCCATTATTTCCCTTTAATGTTTACTCATCTAAGTAACATGGGCTACATTCCTTAACTAAGGAGATAGTATATGAATTCAGGGGTGATTTAGCTCCATAGTGAAAGAATGTCTCTCATACCTGCTCATGCGGATAAAAATGTTTTTCTGGCCTCATGTGATCTTATGACAGAACTGGTCAGTTTTCCTTTGGTTTAGATTTATATGAAATTTCCTTAGGGATAATTGCTTGGTGACCTGAAACATATCCTATTCTATATCACCTGAAAGATACCCTTATGGCTTCCACAGGGTGACTGTGTCTCAGGGAAATGCCCCTGATCCACTCTAAATGTCTGAGAGTATACTATGCTCCAATTAATCAATGAGGCTGTACTGGCCATGCCCCACTCCCTGAGACTACAAAACTCCTTGTATGACCATCTCTGAGGCTACACTGGTCATGCTCCTCTGAAGCTCTAATGCTCAGTCACACCCCTGGGCTTTGTCTCTCCTTGATGGTTTTAGGATATTTATCTTACCTTAGTCACCACTTTAGACCCCAAAGTACATTTTCCAACATTTATGTTCCATTTACTTTGTCATATTCAGCATGAACAGCATAAATATATATATATATGCTGAATATATATATATATATAATTTTGGGTAATTTTTAACAAGAATTTAACAACAATGTACAAGAATATATATATATACATATATAATATATATATAATCTCAGACAAATGCTGCTGATCCACATTTAGACTAAACACAGGTGAGGCTGCCTTCCTTTAAGCAGCTATATCTATTTCTCAAATTCTTCTCTGCCTGTCACACATTTCCTCTCTCACTGTTCTTCAGCAAATCCTGGTCTAGGTTAGAGGATTGTTATCAAACCAGGATGAATCCATGATTTTCTGCTTTCCCTCACACTGAGGGTTGGTGCTTTTCAGTTCTGTGTTGATGAGGAAAACATTAGAGCAATCATTACCCTACTTCTAACCAAGTTGCTTCTGAAATCTTCTATTTTATAATACAGATTTGGAGACTTTGCTAGTCCTTTTCTTCTCTCACTATCTAATGAGAAGGGCAGCTATGCTGTGCTTAGGAGGGATTGGATCTGTGCTGAAGTATAAAGCAGCCACAAGGTTAGACGTTCACTGATCTGAATTATTACCTTATAGTGTACTCTCTTGTGCATTTTATTTTTTAAAAATTACCCATAATGTTTTTTTCAGATGCCCTCAATGTGGATAATATGTGATAATTTTCTTTTCCTCAGACAGTTATGGCAGAAATGAAAGTATTGGCCTCATGTTTCCAGCATAGAAAACTCATCTTGTGAACCACTTGGACACCAATAATGTGATTTCCTCTTCTAGCTTCTTTGACAACAAGCATACTATGTCATCAATCTACACACACACACACACACACATTCACATATATACACATACACGCATATATGTACACTGACATATAATACACACATACATACACGCACATACATACACATATATGCATACATATAGACATATAAACACACGTACATACATACTTGCACACTCACACCACACACAGCACAGGCACACTCACACATACTCATATACACATAGCACCTACACATAAGCCCACACACATAGACACATACCATGTGCACATGATCATACCAGAACAACAAGGAAACAGGGTGAAAAGCAATGACATGATAAATTTAATGTTGCTTCTAGTCTCCCAGCTTCATGTGCACAGATATGGACAGATGACACACAGACAGTCACAGTGAATGAATGAAGTAACAGAGAAGGTACTATAAGTTAGAGCCACTGCAGTTAATCTCCTCTCCTCTAACATTTGGCAAAAATCAGTCGTTCATTGGAGAGAAAACCCTGTGGACGAACCAGAGATAACCCTCAAAAAATGAAAGAAGACTGAAGATCCATGCTAAATATTCAAGGTTCATTGGCAAAAGCTTCTGCTGTGTCAGAGATGAGGAATTGTTAAGTGGTGTTTCAGAAGGGGATTGGTCTCTTTGCTCTCAGAAAGCACTAACTTCATCTCAGACTGAATTAGAAGACAAGTTGTCCTCCTTCATAGCTCCAGAACTTTAGATTCCTTTACTTAAGCAATTACTGTGCAACTACCGCATTGTGGGCACTTCATTCATTTATTATTAGACAGAAGAAAATATTAAGATCAGATACAGCAAGTGGCCCACTGATTGATCTACTACTTAGCAAAGAGAAAGAGCCTTCTCCAGAAACCTACTGGGCACAGAGTCTGGTGTTTTACAGTGTACCTGATGGGAGTTGTCACAGTAGAAGAACAAATTGAATGAGCATAATAGACTGTGGGAATGTAGAATGATTTGCATTACCATAGATATGTGCTATTAGAGAGTGATCCCAGCTGAGAGGGATACGATGTACAAGTATACAAGATGTAGAATTCAGCACCTTAAGAAAACATATTGGAATTTAACATCCCCCTATCAGGAGCTTGCATTATACTTTCACACGAAGATACAACCATATGGACATGTAAATATATAAACACATACGCACATGTAAGAGCATCACAGTATGATGAAATAGTCATACGTGACTTCTTATGTGCCCGTGTGTGAGTGTGTGTGTGTGTGTATGCTAACATTCTTACTGATATTTTTTTAAGGCTAGTATAAATCCTTTGATAGATTTTGAGAGGAAAATAATCTTGGTTTATTTCTGCTCTGTGTATTAGGATGAACAAAGCCATCACATGGATGCATACAGATACATGTACAAGCACTCAAGTGAACACATACACACACACACACACACACACACACACACAGCACTTATAGACACAGAGATAGCATAGCCAACAAGTGAACAAAATACATAACTATTGCACTAGGCAAGGTGTTACTTAGCTTTAGTGTCTATGGTGCCATTTGTGCAAACTATACTAAGTGTGCCCAATAAACACAAGGGACTGAGGAGCTAGAAGATCAAAGAACACCTAAGTGTTCCTGCTAAAGAAACACAAGTGGCTATGAAGCCAGCAGATGCATGTTCTTATGAGCACAAAGAACCCTTACGTAAGGTTGGGTTCCACATCGCTTGCACTGACTTTTCTCTGGTGATGGAGTTTCAACACAAATCACTCTACAGGACCTCAAGAATCTGATTTATTTTCTACGTTCTAAACTGTTTATAAAGTATAGGCCGGGTTCAGATGGGATATTGTTCTCTGCAGTGGAACAAGGTCAGACAGTGTTAAGCAACTTCTAGGTATCCCCTCCTGCTTGTAAGGACAGATAGCTACTGACACCAAATCTCCCTTAGTTACTACAGTAGCTGAAGACCTTCAGTTTTCAGCCTAACTTTTTCATGTTATGAAATTAATGGAGAGGGTCTGTGTCTCAGGCTAACACCACACAACAGATGTTTAAATAACTAAGATACCTAAACATTGGAGTTTTTCATACTTAGTCTCATAATTTCTGATTCATTTGTTCTTTAATAGTTTAAAGTTAACATTGAAAAAGAAGTTTATTGTGTAAACAGAAACATGTCAGATTTTGGTTTGTAGAAGACAGAAAATAAAATTTGATTAAATTAACAATGAAATAATAACATTTAGCTTCATCTCAGTAAATCAGTGTTCCATTTTGTTGTTGATTGCATAAAAAAAGATTCACACAGTAGGATATAATTTTGAAAGTGTTGAAATTTGCATTCATTAGTGCACCAGAGGCTAATCAAGGCATTTCCAATTAGGATCCACTCCAGCTGTACTCTCAGCCACTGTGGGAATGGTTTGCACGAAGAAGGGGAAAATTTACCACTGCACCAAGTTATACTTGATCTGTTCTGATCTAGAAATTTCTATATGCTGACACCTTTTTCTCTATCTTGAAGCTGGATTCATGGAAGTTGTATCTATGTATGTATTCAGTTGGCTCACTGGCTCCAAAAATTAAAAACAAAATCGTCCAATTTTTTACTGAGCACTTGCCTAATCGAGCAGAGAATTCTGTGACTAGGTACCACAACGAATGTGGACTGTGAAGAATTGCCGAATAATTTCATTGATCAAATCAACTAAAACCAAAACCCAGAGTAATCCACATCAAGAAACACTATGAGTAAGTTGGAAGGAATTTATCTCAGAGTCACTATTTCATTCCTACAGCCATCAGACTGCCCAAAATGATATCTTGGGATAAGGTCTAGAGTTCAACTTTGGGTGTTGTAGATTGCTGTCTGTTTTTCCTGCCCCCTCAAAGAGGCGCCTGGATGCAGGTGAGGAGGTGAGGTCTGGTGTAAGTCTTATTAGTCAGATAAAGCTAGAGCCTGTGATTGGGCAGTGGAAAAGGAAGGCGGAGCTGAAAGTTTTAGAGAGGGGAGGGGGGAGGGAGGGAGGCGGGGAGGGAAGACAAGACAGAACAAGATGAAGTCAGGAGAGACATGATGGAACCTGTAAGAGAGGATGATGAGCTGGAACCATGTGGTCCTAGGAGCCAGAAGTACCTGGAGATTTCTTAGATAGACGATTCAATAATGTAGGGAAATTTGTACAATCTAGGTTTGCAGCTTGTATCTATGTCAACTGAGTTTTAAGTTCTTTGTGTGGGCATTTTGGCTGTTGAAGATTTACTGTTATAAATTTGGCTGGTAAATTACAAGCCTCTGGAGTTGTCGTTTTATAGGGCTAGAGGACTAGAGCCAGCTGGGCAGATGGCCTGGAAAGATAGAAGCGGTTAGGCAGCAGCTAAGTGCAGGAACCTGGAAACCCCGGCTTGTTGCTCCTCACGGTTATGGCGAGATCACCCTTGCCGGCACATAGCTGGACTTTGCAAAGTTTGGTTTGTTTTTTTTTTTTATAATTACATGCTACAGGATGTCAAAAGTTATAGACAAGAAAGAGGGTAATATATTGAAGGTCCTGTGAATCTATGAGGATATCCCAGTGTGTGTGTGTGTGTGTGTGTGTGTGTGTGTGTGTGTGTTTAGCAAAAATACAAATATAATATATATGTATATGGTATTTGGTATGTGTGTGTGTGTTTAGCAAAAATACAAATATAACATATATATGTATATGGTATTTGGTGTGTGTGTGTGTGTGTGTGTGTGTGTGTGTGTTTCTGTGTGTGTTTTGAAACAAGATTTCAAGTTTGTATCCCATATTGCCCTAAAATTTACTCTGTACCTTAAGTTGGACTGAACCTAAGTTAGTCTTTTTGCTTTGGCCTCCCAAGTGCTGGAATGACAAACATGGGCCACTGCACTGGCTTACATTTAGTATTAGTGAATATTCATAAATGTATAGGTATTATATTTTGAATATTCACATCAGATGGGTTTTTTGTTTTGTTTTGTTTTGGTTTGGTTTGGTTTGGTTTCTTGAAACAGAGTATCTCTATGTAGCTCTGGCTGTCCCGAATCTCAGTCTGTGGACCAAGTTGGCTTGAAACTCAAAGATATATCTGCTTCCAACCCCTACCCCCACCCCCACCCCCACCCCCACCCCCACCCCCACCCCCAGTACTGGAAGATGTTTGCCACCATTGCCTAGCCTACCTTAGCTGATTTCTCATCTGGCAATCAGAAACTGTGTTCATGGGAATGAGTGGCAAATGCCATCTGTCTACAATTGTTGTATTTCGTTAATATTTAAATATGAAATAATGAAAGAATTCAATAAACCATCAGAACTAATGAAAGAAGCCAGGCTTAGAGCCGTACTGCATGAAGATGTCCACATAGCATATCTGAAATAGAGTCCCATCCACTAGAAGCCTGGGAGTGCTTGCCAGAGCCTGGAAGTCAATGGGAGGTGGCTTCCTAGTCACCAAGGGCTTTACCTTTAGGGTGATGAAATGCTCTCTGATCAGATCGTGATATGCACACCATCCTGTGAAGGAACTAAAAGTCAGTCGGGCAGTCTAACTGACTAGTGTTCAAGGCATCAAACTATTTGTTCAGCATAATGAAAAAATAGAAAAAAGTGAAGGAAGATTGATGACGGAATTTGCTAATTTGCCAAGACAAATCTTATGAATAACCATGAAGCAAAGAAGGCCAGCAATCTTAAGAATAATTATGAGCATGGTGCTTTCGGAGAGTCCCTGTCATCTTATTATCCACTGGAAAGACTTTTAATAAAGATTGAGCATGGTTGAGGGGTGCTGTGGTTCTGATCTAGAATCGCACCACGAGGTTATGCAGGGGAAGAAATCCATATTGCTAGAAACATGTCTGAGAGTCAATAATTTACCGAACATCAGATAGAAACACTGAACAAAAAGAGAGTCCACCGTCGTAGAAAATAAGCTCAGTGACAAAAGGTTGACATTGATATTATAGATCAGTTTATAGAGTTAAAAACACGGCAGTGATAGCATTTTCAGACTTTCATATATTCACGTGGAGTAGGTCATATAGAGATCATATATCACATTAGTGTGTGGCATAGGGACGTTAGCATCACCACCCGGCTGCACACATAATGGTGGTGTTAAAAAATGAAGTCCCCTAATGATCATGTGTGCTCTGAGTGTAGGGAGGGGATGGTGTATTCACACAGCTATCACTCACCATGAGGCAGCCTGACAGCTGTTTCTCAGATACACCCTTTATTAAGCAACACATGGACGTTTATTATTTTACATGAATAGTATTTACCTCTGCATAGATATTAATTACAGGTACATAGCTTAAGACTAGGATGATTGAATTTATCAGCTGTCAATTAATGAGAGCTTTGAAATACAGGACGGTCAATTTTACCGAGTCTCCAAATTAAGCTGAAAATTAATAGTGCCATTTGTTTCCATAATAATTTTCTTTGATCTTTTCTTTTCCTAGAGCCCGTGAAAAGGAAATAAGTTAATATAAAAGCCCTCGACGCAGTGAAAGAAAAGTCATAACGAATTAATTCCGTTATTCTAGAAAGGTGGTGAAAGTAAAGCAGTATGTACCTGTCCCGTTGTTATAAGAAGAGACTGTCTCAAGACATATCAAACCGCCATCTCAGATCCTAAACAAGCTCTCTGCCTGGACATCATAGCACAAATAGATAGCTCATGAAATCTCCTCTGGCTTCATTAGATATATTTCCACTCCAAATGAAGTCTCTGTGCTGTAATTCACATTCCAGACAGCTGCACGTGGCCTTCTTTACAAAATAAACCATCAGAAAATGACAATAACAAAGTCAGAAATGGGGAATATATCGTCACACACAAACGAGTCAGTTACTCTTGTCTTTCTGTGCCAAAACCTAGGAAAACGATAGCCATGCTCACTACCACATCTCCAAACAGCCACGGAAAGCAATTGCTTGAGAAAATTGTTCTGTTGAGAAGAATTCAGGGAGTAAAAGTTGACAATCAGGACACTGCTTTAACTATGCTTTAATGTACTTTCACTTGTCTTCTACCTCAAATAAATATTCTACTTTTTTTTTTGCCAATGACCCATTGGATACAAATAATGTTGCCATGTATGGATGAATGTGGTGCTATCTACTTGAGCAAGGCCCAAGTGTGGCCATTCTTCCTCCGAAAATTCTCTCTGCAAGAAACCATCCACCACCAAGGACTTTCAGCTAGGGTTGGTGTCTCTAGACCCCTCCTTCCTTCACGCCGGAAATTTTAAGTAGCTCGATCTGGTGCAGATCTTGTGTAGGTAAACACAGCTGCTGTGAGGGCAACATCCATGCTGTGAACAAAACCAGCATTTCACAGTACCCTTCCACCTTCCAAACGGTTCTCTTGGTTTTCTGGAAGCTTGCAGTGAGCTGATGGTGGTGCTCTTCATGGCTAAGAATTCAGTCACTGATTCCCAGCACTTTGAACAATTACGTTTGACTGCGTTGAGTACTATGATCTGGAACAAAGAGTTTCTCTGAACGAAATTGAAAGCAGCAAAAAAAAAAAAAGTGTTGATAGAAACATAAATATTTAGAAGTCACTTTAATATATGACTATTTAGAAAAGCATTAGGTTCCCACCCCAGTCCCCCCGGCCCCAGCCTATGGTTTTAGTAGCCACTGCTTTGGGCAATGTTTATATTAAACCCTCCTTGGAAGACTCACAGCCAATCATGAGAGGGGTTAATGATCCCAATGAATATTCTTGCTGCTACTACACCAGTAGGCAGTTCTTACCCTGCAGGGCAGTACTGTGGCACACAGGCTCTAGTGCTGTGGTATAATCATGGAAACCTTTTGTGTCCCAGGAGACTGTGTATCACCTGCCAGCACTGTGAATGCAAGTAACCTGGGAGAGATCCTTGGTCAGTTAGAGATTGGTCCTGTAACCACGTAAGTGGTGTATGTGTCAATGGGATCCGACCATCCACCTCTGGTGCTCAATCGTCAACAATAATAACATGCTGTAGTGTTATTGTGTCTCTGGAGACTTGATGAACATTAGCTCATAGAGAGACAACCTGTAGCTGGCAGCAAGATCTTCACTTAGTGAACCATGTTTTCTGGGATTTTGATTTCACTCATTACTAAAATATGCTGCCAAGTTTAATGTCTTACTTGTGTAATCTCCTTCTTGTAGAATTAAAAAGAATCTCTACTGAAATACCCTTATAGATCGACTAGCGGGATTTTCTCCTTCCCTTTTTACTTGACCAGTTAAGATGGTAAGTTGTACATTTCACTCATTTATCTTCTATGTTAATGAAATAGTTCACTGATTATTCCTAAAATCGGCTTGAAGTCCCACAATTGTTCAAGTAAAACACAAGCAACATACTGGCTATTTTATTTCATTTGGTGGAAGTTTTATGCATTTGAAAGAAGGGATAACTAAGTGTCTGTGTCTAACGTGTCGGTATATAAAACTTCACTAGGTATGATATATAAATTAATTTTTACTAATCTGAAACTGTATGTTTATTCAAGATATCCTACCTAAACTCAATGGGTCACACACAAAATAATGTAAGAAAGTAGATGTAGGATTGCCTGAAAAAGGAAAAGTTCATTGGGGAAAGGTGATACATGACAGAGAGTAATAGGGTAAAACAAGTAAAATTCATTATGCATATACATGAAACTGTCAGAGAACAATTGGAAAAATATGCTGAGAAATTTAAACTCAATAATCTTTAATTAAAAATTAAACTCTGAGTAGTATACACTTCTCTTTGATATAAATTAATACCTGGAATGCAAATAGAGGTTTTTTTCATAATACTAATAAATGATACATTTTCTGCCCTTAGTAATAAAACCATAAATGTATGCATGGCTCACTCTGATGCCTGATATCCTGTAATGGAAGGTGTGGGGATAGTAATGAAGGTGAAACTTAACACTTGGATGTAAAAGCTAGCCAGTGAGGCTGAATTCATTTTATGTATGTATCAGAAATTACCCATGCTGGGAGAAAGCAGTCTTCTAATAAAGACAAACTGTGCTTAATGTCAGTTTTACTAATGCTTTTTTTTGCAGTTCAAAATGGTGCTTTTGTATTAAAACAGTTGGCAGACTATGAGACAGTTCTTAGGGTGACGGCAAATAGCAGCATACAGAATGCAAATCCTGCAGAGAACGCAGAAAGGATGGAATGCATAACCTTTGATTGAGAACCTGTTTGAAGGGGTGAAGATTGCTTTAAAGAACATTAATTATAACGTGAAGTTACTATAGTTCATAAGAAACATTACTTTGTATCAGAAGAAAAAAAGAGAACGTATTCCTTAGAGAAATCTATGTGTGGATATATTCTAACTGGATATATTCTCTTGACTGGTTTTATTCAAGCCAAAAATCTTACAATAAGTAAAAATCATGTGACTCAGTAAGGTGAATGGTTGCCGTCAAGCAAATGTCTTAATGAAGTTAATTGGGGGAATTCTATACCCACAGATGTCTGCCAGAACGGTGACATTTTAAGACACTAAGATCTGTGAAATGAAAACAAGAGAAAGACATAAGACATTTGTACATGCAAGGTTGGGTATAAATGAAAACAATGTGGGGCAGGTATATATTCGAGAAATACTTTGGACGAATAGTTTTTTTGTTTGTTTGTTTCTTCAAATTTGAAAATACTGAGAGAACGCTCATGGACAGGAGATATGAAAGGATTGGGAGCATCACATTTACAGCCACTCCAGGTCAGAAAATAAAGGATCCGCAAAGAAATCGAGCACAAGACAATCTGTATCTTCTGTCATTTTTATATGCAAAATCATGTTTCAAATTGGATATGTATGGGACAGCAAATGCTGTGCCCATCTTATGAGCACAGTGTATTAAGGCCTCATAGGAAAGAGGCAATAGATGAATGGCAGACACTGGGTTCATTTGGGACTATAAGGACTTTGTTTAGTGTTTTTCACCAGGAAGAACAAAGCATTCATTCTTCTCATGCTTCATTTTGTTTTTTCCCATTGCAGTCACTAACAAACTTCAATCATTTAACATTCCATACCATTATCAATATATGACTCGAGTAAACACAATCATGCATAAATGTTGCCAACTGTGCATCAGCAAAATTGGGAAGCAATCAAACGATTAAAAATAAAAGTACACGCATTAAAAAAAATTAGTTGCCATATTCATTTAATGGGAGTATTAATTTCAAATTTCAAAATAATGTCATTGAATTCATTTGGTTCTCTAAAACATAGGGTGGCTCTGAGCCTTGATCAATAAACACAAAACAACATTATTTTTTATCTGCATTCCCTATCAAAAGCCAGCCAAAAAAATGTTTCAGAGAAGTTATGCAACAGGAAAATTTTATGAGGATTATATACTAAGCCCATGCTTGATTCTAAGAATAATTCTGCAATATCTACCCTGTATAGTGTGTTGCTTAAGGAAAGCACTCAGGGACTGAAATATTGTGACCTTACAACATCTCATGAGCTGTTCAGATGGCAACCAATGTAGTACAGAACTATATTCATAAACATATAAACTATCAGAACGTTTTAAAGAAGAATGCCTAGTTTCAATGAAGAATGTTATACAACGGCTGTAACAGACATACAATAAACTCTGAAAGCGTAAGAATATGTACAACCACACTAATTTTCTTTGCTAGATTTTCTTACATCATGTTCTTAGATTTAATGGATGTTCCTCTCTTCTCTGCATAGTGTTTTGAATATCTTTCATTAATCTTTTTTTCATTTTTTAAAAAGGAAATGTCATTACTTTTACTAGATTTATTTATTCATTTGTAATGGCGGTGGTATGGTTGTGTGTACTTAATGCTTGGATGACCTGAAGGAGGTGATTCTTTTATACTTTGAGAATCCCGAAAATCAAAGTCAAATTTAGCCATTAGTGTCCGTAGCAAGTGCTCCTACCTGTTGAGTCCAGACTACGTCATTAGTAGAATGTGTGCATCTACTAGTCAACCAAATATTACTTGTATATGAATTTTCTCTTGTGTCTGTATTTTCCATGTATTATTTTTCAGATTCCTTGGAATTGTACAAATGCATAAAAGTGACTTCCAATAAATCAATTTACAGGAGGTTGATGAACAAATTGATATTGTGGTGGTGAGAGGTTAGATAGCATTCCACAAAAATATATAAATTAAATCAAATGCCACAAAACTGAACGAAGTTACCACATAGAGAAAGAATGAAATAGGACTTAAGTAATGTGTTATGAAATGACAGAGTGACTAGTTTGTCAAAAATAGAGGCTTGCATATGATCTGAATTAATAAAATGTTACTAAATGTTTAAAAGGTAGCGTAAGATGTAAATGTGGTGGTTCGAATAGCTTGCCCAGGGACTGGCACATTTTGGAAGTATGTCCCTGTTAGAGTATGTGTGGCCTCATTTGAGAAAGTGCAGCACTGTGGGAGTGAGCTTCAGACCTTCCTCCTAGATGCATAGAAGCCAATCTTCTCCTGCTTCCCTTGAAACAAGATGTAGAACTCTTAATTCCTTAGTGCCATGCGTACATGGACAATGCTATGCTTCCTGCCTTGATTATAATGGACTGAACCTCTGAACTATATGCTAGCATCAATTAAATGTCCTTTCTATGAGACGCCTTGGCCATGGTGTTCTTCCAAGCAATGGAAACCGTAACTGAGACAGAAGTATATTCCTGTCTTACCCAGCATATATGGTATATAGGTTAACTATTCACAGATCTGCATTTCAAGTAGATAAGGTCATTTTTCAGAGAACCAATTCTGTACTATTTATTTTCTACTTCTGAATCCACCAAAATGCCTCATTGTTATTGGCATCTCACATATACTTCTCGTCTTAAAACAATGAAGGAGTCGACTATATTAAGAACTGCCAATTACCAGGTATTTCTTTTCCGCCGATACTCATGGAGAAGGTGGCGTTTCATTATTACTGAGGTCTGGTACTCAGGAAGATATGTATAAATGACAGTAGATTCACCTACAGAAGCTAATTCTGTAAACTGGGTTCCGATAGTACAAAGTTGGATGCATGTATCTTCTTGCTAAAACAAGAATAGACAGCAGCAAAAACATTGTGAGCTGACATCTCTGCCTCCCTGCTCCAACGGTGAATCTTTGGACACGTAGTGAGTAGACTGTAAAATGGCGTCTACCATCTGCCAGATTGCACTTGCTGTGGCCGCAGAGCATACGGTGGTTGTTAGTTACTGCTCTATTGCTGAAGACAGGAAGTGTTTTAAAGCACTTCATTGGGGGCTGGCGTATAGTTTCAGATGTTTCTTTCAAGACCAGAACCAATTCAAACAAGGCCACACCTTTTAATTCCAATAGTCCCACTTCCTGATAATTAAACATTCAAATATATGAGCCAATTTGGACCATTCTTGTTGAGAGCACCACGTTCTACTCCCTGGTCTCTACAGGCTCATGTATTTCAATGCTTAGTCATTAGGAAGTGGCACTATTTGAGAAACATTAGATGTGGACTTGTTGAAGGAAATGTCACTGGGCATGGACTTTGAGGTTTCCAAAGCTGGTGCCAGGGCTCTGTCTTCCTTGCTTTGCCTGTAGGTCAGGTTGTAAAGCTCAGACACCCATGCATGTCTGTATGCCAACATGCTTCTCAGCCTTGTGGACCGTACAGCCCTCTGACAATAATGGACTAATGCTTTGAAACTTAAGAAGTACCAATTAAATGTTTGCTTTTATAACATTACATTGGTCATGTTGTGTCTACACAGCAATGGAACAGTGACTAATATTGGAACAAGAACGAAGATTGCAGTTGCCTTTGTGTGAAAAAAATACCAATGTGTTATTTTGATGAGTACAGGAAGCTTCGCTCTAAGGACAAATTTGAAAATCCTAGATAAACTCTGTAATATTGGAAATAAGAATCTAACTTTAGCATTTTGATGTGTTATATAGACAAAATTCACACCCGCTATGGTGAGATTTTATTGTTTAATGATATATGATACTTAGTGGAATTTTTGGCATGTGTTCATTACAGGGAGAGAGTAATGACTGGCTTTTCCAAGGGAGTCCATATATCTTACCTGCAGACAGAGATTGCAGAGACACACCAAAAAATTCTGTACCAGGGCTCACCCTAGTGCTACTGTGAGGTCAGTAGAGTTACTGAAGGATGACTTAGTGTGGTTCTCCGGCTGAGCATATATGTCCCATCCTCAGCAACTGTCAGAGCTTATATGTCTTTGGATTGTGAAGCATCTCTTTAGGACACTTTGACCCTCATGGTCCTGCCTTCTGCTAGGAAATATTAGTGAGCCCAAACTCAGGGTCTTCTGTGAGAAGTCACAGTTCCCTTGCTTTTGAGATGGTGGCAACCACCTCAGGCCCAGAGGGATGAATAATGCAACAGAAAGGTGGGGAGATGAATGGGTGACAACCTTCAGGTCATACTTGCGGGACATAGAAAGAGATAATAACTGGAAACACAGGAACCGAAACAACTATGATGTCATTTTTTAAAACTTTAAGATATAAGAAGGTTTGCTATTTAAAAAAAACGTAAAATCTCTTTACAGAACTCAATTGAGTCAAAGAAATGAAGCAAAGATTTAAAGAGAGAAGATAGATCAAATGGTTTGAGCAGAAGCTGCTAAACTTTTCTCACTTTGATAGGCATTTTATAGCTTTGTTTTTATAAGGTAAGATCATATATATATATATTATTCTACTTAGAAATGAAGATGATAACTTGTCCCAATATATTGGATCATGCCTATAAATATTTATCAGTCTACAATGTGTGGGACTGAAATAATTTTATATCATTCGCTCAGGTTTGTGGTATAAATATTTGTACATTGACCAATTTTGCAGTATCAGTGTGATTTCAAATAGGTGACAAAAGTTCTGAAAAATTAATGGCCAACTTTTATGGTGTCCTGAGAGTTGCTTTTGCGCCCACTGCTGTGTGAATCTCAATTATTTAGTAGTTCAGACTTATGCGCATGGCATCCACATCTTTATGGTTCATTTCTGACTCTTATTTTTGACTTTGATTCATCTGTACATTTTAAAGCATAATAATTGTATTTGTAGGAGGTTGTTGAAGAGTTTCTGTTCTAAGAACATCATCGAATATAAGCACTTGCCAAGATGTCAGTTTGTGGTTCTTTCCTTAAAATTAACTATCTGGTCAAATCTTCAGTGCATAACCTCTCTACAAAAGTAACCTGACAAATGAACCCTTAAAAGACAACTTAATTCTTAACTTCCATGTTTTGTGCCAATATAGAATAAAGTTATATGGAAAATGGGCACTGTGATGGTTTTTGCATGGTAGGTTTTTAACCTACCACAATCAAGAACCACCTGTAAAGAGATTTAATTCAGGAATAATCTAGATCGTGTTGGTATGTGGAGGATTCCTTAGATCATTAAATAACCAAGCCCCCTGTGCACTGCACCATCCTCTAAGCTAGATAGGAATCAACACACTAGCTGAGCCCTAGTGCAGCCAAATAGGCAGTGTGAGTGTATTCGCTACTCTGCTCTTGACACGAATGTGATCTTCCCTTTACTGCCTTGATCTCCCCCCAAAATTGACTGTAGCCTGTAAGTGTGAACTAAATAAACTCTTTCCCTACATTTAATTTCACTGTGGCATTTTTCAGAGCAACAGAAATGAAACTAGAAAATGGAAACACTTAATAAAAATTAAAATTAATCATGCTTTTCAGGAAGCTGTCCTGCCTCCTTTGGTCTAAACAAAGAAAATTTGAGTGCAGACTCATATCGCTCTTCCAGTTTGGAGCCCGCCAGGCACAAATCTATGAGTAGCTTTTGTAATGTTTGATGATATTTGCTTTGAAGGTTCAGCTTCCTAATTTGAATGTTCAAAGCTGCTAAAACAGAAGGCATGTCTTAAAGGGCTCGCTGGAGGGTGCCCGAGAATTGGTAACAGAAGGAGTCCAATTTTGTTCTTGTATTTTGTATTTTGGCATAGGATACAGTTTCTTTCATTGGCCCTTTGGAAGCCTGTGTTTTTAATATCCAATATCACTTTTTTTTAAAGTAGCACATTGGGGCAAAACATGAAACAGACCTTCTGTTCTCTAATAATGAAAATCTGTTACTTGGAAAAGATAGATGTTGCTAGAATAACTCAGAAGAATGACTGAATATCCAGGTAGCTATGCAGCCATAAGCAAATAATCTTGCCTTCCATCTCTCTTCATGATTGAGGATGAATCAACTGGGTGTTGGCTGCTTTCAAGAGAGATTCCAGTTTTCTCTGTCCATCTCTCTCTGCATTGCCTCTCTTCTCCTTTTCTCTTCTCTTTTATCTTTTGTCTTTGCTTTTTGTTTTGTTTTCTTTTTTCTTTTCTTTAAACAGCTCATTAAGATGATCTGCTTTGTAGGGAAGAATTTCATTTCTTTCCTTTCAAAAGCAAATTTGTATTGTGTGAATGGATATAAAGTATAATTTCCACACATAAACATTTCTACTTCTACTCTCTCCTCTTCAATTCCTACATATCGCCCACCTCTTTTCCCCCCAATTTGATGTGATATTTTTGAAACCTGAGTCAACTTAGTGCTGCTTAGATGTACATGGTTGTGAGCCATCTATTCAAAATAGTCTGCTTATCAGGAGTCGTACCTGTGAAGAAAACTCACATGCTCTTTTTCCCAGTAGACATTACTTGTCAATAACTCTTAGCTAGCAGTAGGATTTCTTGAGTTCCTCACCCGTCCATGATAGGATGTTGGCTACTTTGAAGCCATGATGATCTGTGAACACAGTCATTGTCCCAGTGAGTTTACCTGGGGAGAGTCCTGACTTCTGTGAAAAGCACTATTCTGCAGCTCTCCTCACTATATCTGGTTCTTGTAATCTTTCTGTCCCTTCTGTTGTGGATTTAGCAGTGGTCTTCATAGTTTCATGTGTTTGACTTGGTCTTGATTGAGGAGGGATCCCTACAGGTTCATGTGTTTGGCTTGGTCTTGATTGAGGAGGGATCCCTACAGGTTCATGTGTTTGGCTTGGCTTCCAAGCTCATGCTTCTCTAGGTTGATAGGAGTCAGGCTCCTCCTATCAAAACCCACCCAAAATAACTGATATTTTGCTGTATGTCTCTAAATTCTTTAAGGCTGTGTTTCAATCAAGATAGTTGAAATTTCATACCCGCTCCTATATTAATGTTTTGCAAGATTAGATATTATGTAGACTTCCAAAGATTTCACACTTTTGAGGGGAATCAGTCAAAAAGTCAAAGGGAGAAATAGAGAGCACAGAAAATAACCATCAGAAGCTCATTGATGTTAGATACATGAGTGAAATTCACTGCCTTCGAGGAAAGAACTGTGGGTCTCTGGAGGAAGGCAGTTATGTGTGATTCTTCTTTGGGGTACAGGGAATAATACACATTACATAAAACCCCATCACTCATCACCTTTAGAAGCAGTCCTCCAAAACATACTTTCCTCATAAAATCTCACACTTCCCTCACATAACTACAATTCTTACATCTTTTGCATTGAAATGAATCCATGACTATTCAAAACCGTTTTTATAATTACTTAATTGCGTAATATCAATGTCATTTTTCTTCACTTGAGTGGATTTCCAACCTTGACAGCAAGTTGGAGAGCATTCACATCCTGTGTCATCAAATATATTGTGACAACAAATTGAAGGATGGTTCTCTAAGAACATGGAAGGCAAACAGTCTGCTTCATGAGGATTTGATGTGGAAGCCTGTAGATTCTACTGGACTTTGAATAGGTGGTTTTCTGCAGAATAATTATTCAGTCGAACTGTAAAGGGTGCTATAGAATTTATATTTAATAGTGGAATGCACACAAAAGTGTCAGCCTGTTATACACAGCTTGGAATTAAAACAAAATCTACAAAATTCTTGGAAAACTGAAAATCCTTTAAAACATAATTATCAATTAAAAGCACATAAATTTTACTCTTGCAGAAAGCAACAATTTTGAGTAAGTTTATTTATTTTAATAACGTTGTGAATAGTATGAAAATGTAATAAATTCCCCTAAAAGCAAAGTGAGCCAACAGAGTTCACTGAACTCTAAAGAGGATAAAGGTATTCTAAACTCTAGTTCTTCCCAACTCCAAATCAGAAGTAAGAATTGGGAGGTATCAATAACAACAAAAACTTAATTTCTCCTTTCACCATATTTTCAAAATAATAGCCACAAAATAATTCCCCTTTCTGTTGTTTGCCTTCACCATATACATATTTACCATACATATATGTGTGTGTATATACATATATAGACATATATATGGTGAATAAGTAGTGAATATATATTCATATTTATATATGTATTCCATATATATTCATATTTACCTCAGTAATTAAATTCAATGGAGGATATGAAACACTATTCTACACCTTGGCAAAATCCTGGCCCTGCTTGACTTTCTACCTGGAAACTAGACAGTGGTATTGTTTAGATGAAAATGTGATTATCCTTATTCTTTGCTTTATTGAGAATCTTCTGAAAGCAATATATAAGAAGATCTGACAAGACAATGCTTATGATATGATACTTAGCACTGAAAACTTTTACCATGGCACAAAATAGCATAATATATGCAAATACATGTGCTCTATCTGTTTGTGAATTTAGTTTTTCAAGCAGAATTGATGAGCCCTCATTCAGAGCAAACCTTATGCAGTTCACACACACACACACATGCACAAATATCCAAAAACATCTCTCTCTTTTCCTTTTAAGTTGTCTATTGGCTAATGGAGGCAGTCAGGATGATAAACTACCCAGAAATGACTCAATTTTCAATGATCAGAAGGCTGTGTTCATTGCTTTATAATAGTGATGAATTACCTTGATACTTATTTTACAAGGAAAGGTCCACATACATATTAATGGGCTTATATATAAAAGAATATTACATCTTGCTATATATGTAGAAACATAATTTTGCCAGCAGAATAGTCAAATGTTCTGTAGAACAGAATTATACACGGCATTTTTACCATGTTAATGTTTTATTTGCGAATGTGGAAGCATTTTCAATGAGGCTCACCTAATTGCCTCTGTAATAAATCTCTTTGTAAAGAACAAGAAATTATAGACAGTTTACATTCACATTTGTGAACAGCGATACAACTTACACACCTATAAAATATGAGGCTTAAAATTAATGAAAGCCAAGTGAGAATTTCTGGACACAAAACAAAAAGCTTCGAAGGACCACAGGCCTTAATACGTACTGAAGTCTTGTTGTTCTGTCTGCGTTTTGACAAGGATAAACCTTGCTTTGAGATGCTCGCATTGGATATTGCTGTAAATACGAGCTTCTGCAAAACGTTACAGAATAATGTGCAGTTTGGCCTTTTTGGCAGCCTCTGTGCTCAAGTGAGTTGTCTTTGCATCACATGTCAGCACATCGGGGAAGCTGGTGCTTTTCCTGAAGTGTTTAATTTCGATGCAGATGGCATCCGTCTTGCACAGGTTTTAGGTATACGGTCTCTCCGTTGGCAGGCACACTTGGACCGGGAGATGTTTGCCACACAGGCTCTCACTTGCTTCTGATGGATGTCGCTTTGCATCCATATGGACTTTGCTAATGTCTAACAAGTAACAGACAAGTTTCTTTGCAGATCTGGATTTTTTTTTTACCTTCTAGAAAGCAAATCTATAATTACACACAACTCAGATATTTCCAATTTGTCCCAACATCCAGGAGAAGCACAAACATCCACACCAAACGAAGAAAGAGCAGGTACAGTCTAACTTTATGCACACATTTCAGCGAAGAGTGTAAGTTCTTTCAGGCTCTAAAGAGTCAACATATATAATGGAAGTAATACTACTTATTTTGAAGTATTTCTTTGATTCCTTCTGTAAAATCTTTCATATTTTGAATGTTATTTGAAGAGTCACAGAGACTGATTCCATCCCTACCACCTAAGAACATTCTTAATGTGTAACAGGTTTCACATTTTGTCTCAACAGATAAGAATAAATAAATGAGTAAATTCAGCATTTTTTGAATGACAGTTTCTCTTACTTTGGCATTTTAATTCTGAAGGATGGAGCTGACTTGGCTCTGTTGTGATTTATTTTCATGTCTCTTTTTTTTTTTACATATTATAAGGGAGGGTTATGGACTGATTTTGCTTGTAGTAGCAGTGGTATTTGTATATTACGATTTTTTGGAACAAATTTGAATAAGACCAGCGGCTTCCTCCGTGCACTACCTATGTACAGCGAGAAACGGGGTAGGCTTTAAGCTTTGGATTATTAAATAAATTCTATTTTCTTGAAAGTTTTCTCTACTTTTATTAGAATTTTGGGAAAAACACACAAAATCCAAAAAAGTAATAATAGCAACAAGAATCTATTTGAAAAGGGACCACTGGCTAATTGAGAAAGAAAGCATTTTCTTGGAAATTCCCATTTAAATTTTAGTACTTAGACACTGAAAAGTACTCCAGAAAGGAACCCACAAACACTATGAGAAGTTTGGTGCTTTGATTTAGATCTTTGTGATTTTAATCTTGTGGAAAATTCTCTACATATAAAATGCATACTATGAGTTTAGAATTGAAGCTGCAACACTTGTCGGAAGTATGCTTGTTCTTCAGATGGCCTAGATGGAACACTTTTCTCCTTATCGGGTTGCCTTGTCTGGTCTCCGTACCAGGGCTTTTGCCTTGCTGCCTTGTGTCTTGTTTATCCCTGTGTGGCTATCTTCTCTTGGGGCCAGCTCTTTTCTGAGGAGGAATTACAACAGGGAGCAGAGAGTTTGGGGGAGACCTGGGAGGAGTGGGGGAAGGGGCAACTCTGGTCACAATGTCCTGTGTGAGAGAAGAATCTATTTTCAATAAAGATTGAAAAAAAATAAAATAAAGAATGTAACTATAAAGGAAAGTGAAATAAATTGGTGTAGTGTTTTAATCAATAAAATTGAAAAAATAAAATAAAATCTTTTTTTCAATAACCCACCCCGGTGAGTCACATTGCCTCATTGGGAAGTAGTTAAGAAGCTGTGGTAGATAAAGACTATACATGGACTGACCCTGGACTCTGACCTCATAGGTAGCAATGAATATCCTAGTAAGAGTACCAGTGGAAGGGGAAGCCCTGGGTCCTGCTAAGACTGAACCCCCAGTGAACTAGTCTATGGGGGGAGGGCGGCAATGGGGGGAGGGTTGGGAGGGGAACACCCATAAGGAAGGGGAGGGGGGAGGGGGATGTTTGCCCGGAAACCGGGAAAGGGAATAACACTCGAAATGTATATAAGAAATACTCAAGTTAATAAAAAAAAAAAAAAAAAAAAAAAAAAAAAAAAAAAAGAAGCTGTGGTAGAATTCTACAGAGCTGGGTGAGCTGCCTGTCTTTCAGCATCCAGTCCTCCATCAACACTGTGCTCCATGGAAGCCGGAGAAAGCACTGGGATGTGTGCCCTTTGAATAAGACCAGCGGCTTCCTCCATGCACCATCTATGTACAATGAGAAACAGGGCAGACTTTGAGCTTTGGATTCTTCTGATAGTCAGCTCACAACTTCCTCTCAGTCTCAACCACTCATCTGCCAGAAAACCTCCTGGGAGGCTCTATGCATCCTTTACTCTCTGCTTCTGTGAATTTCTTCAAGACGTCCATACTTATTATTTGATTCTGCTGTTACTGTGAGTCAGGCTAATTGTTTTCACACGTGTGCTACACTTGCATCAAGGCTTGAATTCAATTCCACTGAATCTCGAGATTAAGTAAGAGTGAAAGAAAATAAAAACGAGACAAAAAAATCTAAGTGTCATATCTAACAATGAGTTAATGTCCAAAATACAGAAGGGAAGTCTTTCAATTTGTAGGTTGAGCCTGCTGTTAAACCCACAGGCCTCAGCTCATTAGCATTTTTTCTAGCCCATGTGTCAGAATGATATCACAACATAAGATGTTGTTGTAAAAATATAAAAATAAAAAGGTATAGTTGTCTTTTTCCCCCGCTAGGTCTAGCACCTCGGTGCCCCAAGATATCTGCTAGATATCTTGGCAGAAACACATAACACATCCCAGCCACGCACTTTCCTACACTCAAACCCTCACATAAAAGAACACACAACACAATAATCTTTGACCCAATTGGTAAGATATAATTGCCCACTTAAACATACAAAGTCCGGTACCATCCATCCCTTAGGAACATTGATAACAACCTGTATATACACAGAGCAGAATCTTAACATCACCTGCCATGGCTTCTCCTCTCTCTCTCTCTCTCTCTCTCTCTCTCTCTCTCTCTCTCTCTCTCTCTCTCTCTCTCTCTCCTCTGTCCTGTCTCTTCCTCTCTCTCCTAGTCTCCTCCTCCTCCTTCAAACTTCTCTTCCGCCCATCCTTCCTTCTCCTCCAATGACAGGCTTCCTTCTATCCTGTACCTGCCCCTCACCTGTACTTTACAAATTCAATGGGGAGGTGGTTCTGGTGAAGTCATCTGACTTCTGAGTAGGTGACTAGGCAGCTGTCCTTGGGGCAGTGGAATTAGCATCAAAATACAGTAACTTCAGGGCAAACCACAACATACGATAACCTGAACGTCTACATTTCTCATTTTGGAAGACTCTTTCTGAACTTCTTATTCCAAATTCTTCAGAGAGTGTGCGAGATCTGAGATTGTGCTTCAGTCAGAAATATTTGGTGGCTGACCAAGTTTCCCAGATGTAATCTGTTTAGCTATTCCATGTCTTTATCTCGTACTTAGAATTCTATGTGTTTGTTGAATATGCCCTTTATTAGCAGCAATCCTACATTATATAAATTACACATAGTAGTGTCACAACCCTTTGAGTTATTTCTGGAGCTTCAATTTTAATGTCAGTACCTTCATTTATTTATTTTTTTTTACTTGTCTCGCTTTTATTTTAGGGAGGTGTGTTGGGTAGGGATGGTCAAGGGGAGGTTGAGGAGAGATAAGATTAAGATGCACTATACATATGCATTAAAATGTTAAAACGTGAGAACAAATTTGTGGAACACTAATCTAAATGCAAGTTCTTACCTTAATAAAGACTATACCTCACAAATAAATTTCCTCTTTTGGTGATATTTTGAAAACATTTCATTGATCTTTTTCTATTGACTTTTTCTCCTCTCATGAATTTTGGTTTTTTCTTTTTGTTTTGTTTTGTTATTTTTTTTTAATTTCTGATTTTATTGAGTTCTTCAAGAGATTTGCACAGAGTGTCTTGAAGATTTTATCCCCTTCTCCCAGTTTCTCCCAGATCTGCCCCATCTTTTCATACTCCACTACATTTGTGTACCGATTTCCTGGCCTTAGGCTCTCTGAATGCTCTTCCTGTAGAGTGTGGTCCCTTTACTAAGGGTCACAACGTTAGGAATTCTGAATATCCCTCTCCCCACAGTTGCCAGCTCCTCAAGTAAAGGTGAAACCTCTTGTCCATCTCCCCACTTCATACTGGGATTTAGTCTGGCTTGTGCTTGTAAAGGTCTTATTCATGCAGTCAAAACACTGTGAGTTAATAAGTTTATCTGTATCCCGAAATCCCTTTTCTCTGATATTCATTCAATACCTCTGGCTCTTATACTCTTTCTGCCCTCTATTCTTTAATGATTCTTGAGAGCAGGGGTGTGGCATGCAGGTCCCATTTAGGGCTGACAATTACCAGGCTTATTTTTGGTACCTGGCTTATTTTGGCCTGTTTGTGATTGACTGGATTCATCTATTGCAAACAGAAATTTTTCTGATGCTGAAAAAATTGCTCAAAATAGAAAGACTTTCTAAACATTAATGTGTTTGCCTTCTTGTTCCCATTTTCATCATTTGAACAGGGTTTTGATTTCCCTCTGGGCCACCTGATGAGCTGGGATTCTGCTAATTCAATATGAACTGCTACTGATTTTCACTGAGTTTGTTCTGGAGAACTAGTTGCCTTTACTATGTGAAGACCACATTCTCTCAGTGGAAAAAAACACAGACTCACAATTTTTGGTCAGTCTTATTCTGATACAGATAGTGATAAATGTGGTAATGTCTCTGTTTCTCTATGTGTAGTATGTCAGGTATTAGTTTTATGCTGTTACATTTTCTAACTTTTTGTTTTATTTTCTTTTTTCCCCTTTTCTCCCCACCCCCATCTTTCTCTTTTTCTCTGTGTCTCTCAGCCCTATTCATAGGAGGTAATCACTCTAACACTGTGCTATAACCCCAACCACTCAGTGGTGCTATCTTCAACTTATAATGCATCTATGCCCAGTATTGATATGATGAACAAGTCTACCAGAAATATGTGGCATGTCAATCAGGCACAATAATGACATCACTGTAACCCTCTCAGGAATTCTTGAGTGCATTTGTAACCCCCCAAAAGTCATTATTTTGTAAGGAAACTCAAGTTGCCTCCAAATTCACCTATACACATTTTAAGAGGAGTAGATTTTAAACGGTGAAATATATTGAGTCTCTGCAGGTTTCATTTTACTTCTTCGTTCTGGTGCTGTGATTCTAGGACTGCTTCAGAGATTTCAGTGAGTGCCACACTAACATGCTCCCCTTTTCGCCTTTGAAAACATTGAGGCCTATGAACATTGCACAAGAGCTGTGTGTCTCTCTTGGCAGGAACTCATGCATTCTGTTATGTTGCTGACACCATAGCTGAGGTGTTAATATGCCTTGTTGACATTTGATTTCTACAACTTCTTTATAAATTCTATCTAGATTTTGGATATAATGTTCCATTTTTTAAGTATTAATTATTTTGAATTCATTTTAAATTTTAATACCCATTAAATCATTAACCTGTCAGTAAGTGTCTTAAATCGGTTATTTTATACAAAAGTAGATAGGTCTTTCATAACTTTAATTTCATGAAAGTTTTACTAAGTACTTTCCTACATGCAATATTGCTTATAATAATCAATGGTTCTACCAAGGTCTTTATTGGTGATTCTTATTCTTTCTAAACCTGTTCTAACAATTACAGGATAAAATTATGAATTCCATAAGCAAACTTATTCATAAATTTTAACATTTACTAAATCATTATTTTCCATTTTTGAATGCAGAGTCACTGAGAACTAAGGCTGGTCTTAAATTTTATCTGCAAGGGTGACCTTATACTCTGATTCTTTATTGGTTTTAATGAAAATGGCCCAATATAAAGGGGCACTATTAGGAGATGAACCTTGTTGGAGAAAGTATTTTTCTGGTGCTGAGGGTATGGGGCTAAGGGGAGTTCTGAAACCATGCCTTGTCCAGCTGCCTGTCAATCTAGAAGTAGAACTCTGGTCTCCTTCTCCAGCACTATGTCTGCCTGTATCCTATAAAGATTCCTACCGTGGCAATAATGGACTAAACCTCTGAAACTGTAAGCTAGCTCAAATTAAACGTTTTCCTTTGTAAGAGTTGACAAAATCATAGTATCTACTCACAGCAATAGAAACCCCAAGGCAAGTTCAAATTATAGAATTATAAGTCTGTACCTCAGCACCTGGCTCCAAAGTACTATAGCCACATTGCTACTATACATTTAATAACTGAGTCTAAATTCATACATTTGGTAGAAAACTAAGGAGTGTCTCGCCACCACACTCATGATAACTATTCTAGTTAATAACAACACTAGAAATATTTCCTTTATTCTGTCATAAAACTTACAGCTTGCTAGGCTTGCAGGGCAGTATAAATCTCGTAGCTTCATAACAATCTTCGCTCATTTCTCCTTGCGAAGAGTTTTCTCTTTAAAAGGCGCTGCTCTCATCATCTACAAGGAGTCTTTATGAACTGTAAAAATCAATTACTTTGGTTTATCAAAGAACAATTCAGAATTCATAGGTGATTTAGAAAATCCTCTTGTAGTAAAGAACTGCAGTTATCTAGAGAAACAGAACTGATAGCTTATACAGATTCATGATGATAAGAAAAATTGATAGGTAGATAGAAAAATAGTAAATATATAATAGATGATATATGTATACAGATAGATAGGTGATAAAGAGGTAGATTATAGACATGTAATAGAAAATTGACATATATGCATTATACAAATAGATAACAAATATGAGTTAGATGAAAATAGATAATGAATCAATGATATATGAAAGATTTAGATAAGAGGAGATATAAGTATATTAGCATTCAGGTTGGTGGAAAACATTAAACTTAATGCCTTATGTTATGAAGATAATCTTTGGTCTATGGTTTTTGATCTTTTTATTGTACTGGAATATGGAGCTAAGAATATAACATTTAATAAGTGATAGTCAATATATAATCAGCAAGGTCATCATAATTATGGTAGATATTGCTTTATGACATAAATAAATGTATTTCATTACATTATATTGGAGAGCCAAACACAAAGGAGCCAGACTATGATCATGTAATGAACACAATTCTGTAAATTTTGCTCCTAAAACTTTCAGTTCCATTGACTGTGAGGTAATTGAATACCTTTCTGGATTACCTCAGACAGCATGCAGCCTCATTAAAACTAACTCCACAACAACTTTTGTGCTAACATGTTCCAAAATACACCATCAACACAATACTGAAACAAAAGTTGAAACAAGAGTGCACTACAATTAAATCAGGCTGTGGGTCACCTATAAGCAGTGGAATGGGATTTCAGGCCTGAGCTGGTTTCCGGTTAATTATATAACTAACTTTCCTGCATCTCTCGTGCCAGGTCTATTTGCTCACATTCTTAATCACGGCAAAAATCCATGGTGCTCCACTTCCAATATAAATGTGTTAGGTGTTCTGTCGATATCTCTTTGTCTCCGAACATGACTGGACGATTGTAGCATGGGAGATTCAGGAGATCCACGATTTTAAGAGCACCAGATATAACTTTTTCCAACCAACCTGGAAAAAATGTGCAATTTAGGACAGGTTATTATTATTAGTTGAGGATTTTATTAAAAAAATCTTTTTTCTTCAACACACATATCTTCCTAGTTATGGAAACCATTTATCTGTCACTACTTGCCTCAGAATAAGGGTTCGTATAGTAGGAATTTTAGGTGGAGTGGTTCTGCCTCGATCTAGCCCACATAGTTCCTAAATAAATGACAAACGAACCTCATATTTTTATTACCCAGCTTTAAGCATAAACTTGACATGTTCTGAGCTATTTTACCTTACATTTAGCCATTAGCCCCATGTTACTTGCCAACTGCATCTTGTTCTGTTTGCTCTGCCCCATGTGTGTCCTCAGGGAGATTTATTCTTGGCCACATGCTCATGGTATATCTTCATCTCCATTCGGCCCCCTAGAGATCTCCTCTTTCTTTACTCTTTTTATCCTCCTTCTGGTCATTATTGGAAGCCCTTACTCAAATGCAGGTTCCACCATCTTATTGCCTACCAAGTCACAGGCTCCAAGCTTTTATTATCCAACCAGAGATCAGTGTGGAACATTAGTATAGCACATTGGTCAATACAGTGCTCATATTCAGACTGCAACCTGATCTTGGGACACAGAACTCAGCATCTGAATATACAGCACACGAGACCAATAAAAGGCTTTTTAGTCCAATAAAAAAAACAATTTTTATTTTAATATAACAAAGTACATATAATTAGAACAATGACGAAACAATCACTTAAGAATTATATTCACAGTATTGGTATTAGGTCTTCTATGAAGGAAGGTCTGATAGAATTCTGCACTAAACCCGCTGGTCCTGGGCTTTTTTTGGTTGGGAGACTTTTAATAACTGCTTCTATTTCTTAAGGAGTTTTGGGAGTATTTAGATAGTTTATCTGATCCTGATTTAACTTTGGTACCTGATATCTGTCTAGAAAATTATCATTTCCTCTAGATTTTCCAGTTTTGTTGAATATAGGTTTTTATAGTAGGATCTGATGATTTTTTTTAATTTCTTCAAATTCAGATGTTATGTCTCCCTTTTCAATTCTAATATTGTTAATTTGAATATACTCCCTGTGCCCTCTGGTTAGTCTGGCTAAGGGTTTATCTAGCCTGTTGATTTTTCTCACAGAGCCAGCCCCTGGTTTTTGATTCTTTGTATAGTTTGCTTTGTTCCTACTTGGTTGATTTCAGCCCTGAGTTTGATTATTTCCTGCCTTCTACTCCTCTTGGGTGTATTTGCTTTTTTTTCTTCTACAGCTTTTAGGTGTGCTGTCAATCTGCTGACACATGCTCTCTCCAGTTTCTTTTTGGAGGCACTCAGAGCTGTGAGTTTTCCTCTTAGCACTGCTTTCTTGTGTCCCATAAATTTGCGTAAAAATTACCATTTTGCCAAAAGCAATCCCCATCAAAATTCCAACTCAATCTTCATAGTGTTAGAGCAATTTGCAAATTCATCTGGAATAACAAAAAACCAGGATAGTGAAAACTATCCTCAACAATAAAAGAACTTCTAGGGGAATCTCCATCCCTGTCTTCAAGCAGTATTACAGAGCAGTAATACAGAGTATGGTATTGGTACAGAGACAGGCAGGTAGATCAGTGAAATAGAATTGAAGACGCAGAAATGAACCCACACACCTATGATCTTTGACAAAGGAACTAAAACCATCCAGTGGAAAAAAAGAGAATGTTCAACAAATGGTGCTGGTATAATTGGAGGTCAGCATGTAGAAGAGTGAAAATCAAACCATTCTTATCACCCTGTACAAAGCTTATGTCCAAGTAAATCAAGGACCTCCACATAAAAACTGATCCACTCAAACTAATAGAAGAAAAAATGAAGAAGAGCTTCGAACCCATGAGCATTAGGGAACATTTCCTGAACAGAACACCAATGTCTTGTGCTCTAAAATCAAGAATTGGCAAATGGGACCTCATAAAATTGCAAAACTTCTGTAAGGCAAAGGACACTGTGAACCAACAGATTGGAAAAAGATCTTTACAAATCCTACATTTGATAGAGGGCTAATATACAATATATACAAAGAACTTAAGAAGTTAGACTCCTGAGTTCTCTGCACCCAAATCCCGTGGGAAGGAGAGCTAAACCTTCAGAGAGGCAGACACGCCTGGGAAACCAGAAGAGACTGCACTCTGCACACACATCTCGGACGCCAGAGAAAAACACCAAATGTCATCTGGAACCCTGGTGCACTGAAGCTCCCGGAAAGGGCGGCACATATCTTCCTGGTTGCTGCCGCCGCAGAGAGCTTGTGGGCAGCACCCCACGAGCGAACTTGAGCCTGGGGACCACAGGTAAGACCAACTTTTCTGCTGCAAAAGACCTGCCTGGTGAACTCGGGGCACACAGAGGCAGAATTCCTCTAGGACCGGGCACCTCCTGTGTTTACCAGGAGTCCCACGCCCGCGGATCCCGGCCCAAAGCAGCTCTCTGATCCCAAACCCCATGGGAGAGAGACCTCACCGCCTGGTCAGGTGGGCACTCCTGAGGCTGCAGAGCGGGAGAGACCACCAACATTGCCCACCCCTGCCCACATCCCTGGCCCAAGAGGAAACTGTATAAGGCCTCTGGGTTCCCGTGGGGGAGGGCCCAGGAGCGGCAGGACCCCTGCGCCTGAGACACCACCTTAACCTGAAGGAACAACCAGATAAACAGTTCTCTGCACCCAAATCCCGTGGGAGGGAGAGCTAAACCTTCAGAGAGGCAGACACGCCTGGGAAACCAGAAGAGACTACACTCTGCACACACATCTTGGACGCCAGAGGAAAACACCAAACGCCATCAGGAACCATAGTGCATGGAAGCTCCCGGAAACGGCAGCGCAGATCTTCCTGGTTGCTGCCGCCACAGAGAGCTAGTGGGCAGCACCCCGCGAGCGAACTTGAGCCTCGGGACCACAGGTAAGACCAACTTTTCTGCTGCAAGTGACCTGCCTGGTGAACTCAAGACACAGGCCCACAGGAACAGCTGAAGACCTGTAGAGAGGAAAATCTACACGCCCGAAAGCAGAACACTCTGTCCCCATAACTGGCTGAAAGAAAACAGGAAAACAGGTCTACAGCACTCCTGACACACAGGCTTATAGGGCAGTCTAGACACTGTCAGAAATAGCAGAACAAAGTAACACTAGAGATAATCTGATGGTGAGAGGCAAGCACAGGAACTCAAGCAACAGAAACCAAGACTACATGGCATCATCGGAGCCCAATTCTCCCATCAAAACAAACATGGAATATCCAAACACACCAGAAAAGCAAGATCTAGTTTCAAAATCATATTTGATCATGATGCTGGAGGACTTCAAGAAAGACGTGAAGAACTCCCTTAGAGAAACACAGGAAAACATTAATAAACAAGTAGAAGCCTACAGAGAGGAATCGCAAAAATCCCTGAAAGAATTCCAGGAAAACACAATCAAACAGTTGAAGGAATTAAAAATGGAAAAAGAAGCAATCAAGAAAGAACACATGGAAACAACCCTGGATATAGAAAACCAAAAGAAGAGACAAGGAGCTGTAGATACGAGCTTCACCAACAGAATACAAGAGATGGAAGAGAGAATCTCAGGAGCAGAAGATTCCATAGAAATCATTGACTCAACTGTCAAAGATAATGTAAAGCAGAAAGCTACTGGTCCAAAACATACAGGAAATCCAGGACTCAATGAGAAGATCAAACCTAAGGATAAGAGGTATAGAAGAGAGTGAAGACTCCCAGCTCAAAGGACCAGTAAATATCTTCAACAAAATCATAGAAGCAAACTTCCCTAACCTAAAAAAAGAGATACCCACAGGCCTACAAGAAGCCTACAGAACTCCAAATATATTGGACCAGAAAAGAAACACCTCCCGTCACATAATAGTCAAAACACCAAACGCACAAAATAAAGAAAGAATATTAAAAGCAGTAAGGGAAAAAGGTCAAGTAACATATAAAGGCAGACCTATCAGAATCACACCAGACTTTTCGCCAGAAACTATGAAGGCCAGAAGATCCTGGACTGATGTCATACAGACCCTAAGAGAACACAAATGCCAGCCCAGGTTACTGTATCCTGCAAAACTCTCAATTAACATAGATGGAGAAACCAAGATATTCCATGACAAAACCAAATTTACACAATATCTTTCTACAAATCCAGAACTACAAAGGATAATAAATGGTAAAGCCCAACATAAGGAGGCAAGCTATACCCTAGAAGAACCAAGAAACTAATCGTCTTGGCAACAAAACAAAGAGAAGAAAAGCACACAAACATAACCTCACATCCAAATATGAATATAACAGGAAGCAATAATCACTATTCCTTAATATGTCTCGACATCAATGGCCTCAACTCCCCAATAAAAAGACATAGATTAACAAACTGGATATGCAACGAGGACCCTGCATTCTGCTGCCTACAGGAAACATACCTCAGAGACAAAGACAGACACTACCTCAGAGTGAAAGGCTGGAAAACAACTTTCCAAGCAAATGGTCAGGAGAAGCAAGCTGGAGTAGCCATTCTAATATCAGATAAAATCAATTTTCATCTAAAAGTCATCAAAAACGATAAGGAAGGACACTTCATATTCATCAAAGGAAAAATCCACCAAGATGAACTCTCAATCCTAAATATCTATGCCCCAAATACAAGGGCACCTACATACGTAAAAAAAACCTTACTAAAGCTCAAAACACACATTGGACCTCACACAATAATAGTAGGAGACCTCAACACCCCACTCTCATCAATGGACAGATCATGGAAACAGAAATTAAACAGAGACATAGACAGACTAAGAGAAGTCATGAGCCAAATGGACTTAACAGATATTTATAGAACTTTCTATCCTAAAGCAAAAGGATATACCTCCTTCTCAGCTCTTCATGGTACTTTCTCCAAAATTGACCATATAATTGGTCAAAAAAACGGGCCTCAACAGGTACAGAAAGATAGAAATAATCCCATGCGTGCTATCAGACCACCACGGCCTGAAACTGGTCTTCAATAACAATAAGGGAAGAATGCCCACATATACATGGAAGTTGAACAATGCTCTACTCAATGATAACCTGGTCAAGGAAGAAATAAAGAAAGAAATTAAAGACTTTTTAGAATTTAATGAAAATAAAGGTACAACATACCCAAACTTATGGGACACAATGAAAGCTGTGCTAAGAGGAAAACTCATAGCGCTGAGTGCCTGCAGAAAGAAACAGGAAAGAGCATATATCAGCAGCTTGACAGCACACCTAAATGCTCTAGAACAAAAAGAAGCAAATACACCCAGGAGGAGTAGAAGGCAGGAAATAATCAAACTCAGAGCTGAAATCAACCAAGTAGAAACAAAAAGGACCATAGAAAGAATCAACAGAACCAAAAGTTGGTTCTTTGAGAAAATCAACACGATAGATAAACCCTTAGCCAGACTAACGAGAGGACACAGAGAGTTAACAAAATCAGAAATGAAAAGGGAGACATAACTACAGATTCAGAGGAAGTTCAAAAAATCAACAGATCTTACTATAAAAGCCCATATTCAACAAAACTTGAAAATCTACAGGAAATGGACAATTTCTTAGACAGGTACCAGGTACCGAAGCTAAATCAGGAACAGATAAACCAGTTAAACAACCCCATAACTCCTAAGGAAATAGAAGCAGTCATTAAAGGTCTCCCAACCAAAAAGAGCCCAGGTCCAGACGGGTTTAGTGCAGAATTCTATCAGACCTTCACAGAAGACCTCATACCAATATTATCCAAACTATTCCACAAAATTTCAACAGATGGATCACTACCGAATTCCTTCTATGAAGCAACAATTACTCTTATACCTAAACCACACAAAGATCCAACAAAGAAAGAGAACTTCAAACCAATTTCCCTTATGAATATCGACGCAAAAATACTCAATAAAATTCTGGCAAACCGAATCCAAGAGCACATCAAAACAATCATCCACCATGATCAAGTAGGCTTCATCCCAGGCATGCAGGGATGGTTCAACATACGGAAAACCATCAACGTGATCCATTATTTAAACAAACTGAAAGAACAAAACCACTTGATCATTTCATTAGATGCTGAGAAAGCATTTGACAAAATTCATCACCCCTTCATGATAAAAGTCCTGGAAAGAATAGGAATTCAAGGCCCATACCTAAACATAGTAAAAGCCATATACAGCAAACCAGTTGCTAACATTAAACTAAATGGAGAGAAACTTGAAACAATCCCACTAAAATCAGGGACTAGAGAAGGCTGCCACTCTCTCCCTACTTATTCAATATAGTTCTTGAAGTTCTAGCCAGAGCAATCAGACAACAAAGGGAGGTCAAGGGGATACAGATTGGAAAAGAGGAAGTCAAAAGATCACTATTTGCAGATGATATGATAGTATATTTAAGTGATCCCAAAAGTTCCACCAGAGAACTACTAAAGCTGATAAACAACTTCAGCAAAGTGGCTGGGTGTAAAATTAACTCAAATAAATCTGTTGCCTTCCGCTATACAAAAGAGAAACAAGCCGAGAAAGAAATTAGGGAAACGACACCCTTCATAATAGACCCAAATAATATAAAGTACCTCGGTGTGACTTTAACCAAGCAAGTAAAAGATCTGTACAATAAGAACTTCAAGACACTGAAGAAGGAAATTGAAGAAGACCTCAGAAAATGGAAAGATCTCCCATGCTCATGGATTGGCAGGATTAATATAGTAAAAATGGCCATTTTACCAAAAGCGATCTACAGATTCAATGCAATCCCCATCAAAATACCAATCCAATTCTTCAAAGAGTTAGACAGAACAATTTGCAAATTCATCTTGAATAACAAAAAACCCAGGATAGCTAAAGCTATCCTCAACAATAAAAGGACTTCAGGGGGAATCACTATCCCTGAACTCAAGCAGTATTACAGAGCAATAGTGATAAAAACTGCATGGTATTGGTACAGAGACAGACAGATAGACCAATGGAATAGAATTGAAGACCCAGAAATGAACCCACATACCTATGGTCACTTGATTTTTGACAAAGGAGCCAAAACCAACCAATGGAAAAAAGATAGCATTTTCAGCAAATGGTGCTGGTTCAACTGGAGGTCAACATGTAGAAGAATGCAGATCGGTCCATGCTTATCACCCTGTACAAAGCGTAAGTCCAAGTGGATCAAGGACCTCCACATCAAACCAGACACACACAAACTAATAGAAGAAAAACTAGGGAAGCATCTGGAACACATGGGCACTGGAAAAAATTTCCTGAACAAAACACCAATGGCTTACGCTCTAAGATCAAGAATCGACAAATGGGATCTCATAAAACTGCAAAGCTTCTGTAAGGCAAAGGACACTGTGGTTAGGACAAAACGGCAACCAACAGATTGGGAAAAGATCTTTAACAATCCTACAACAGATACAGGCCTTATATCCAAAATATACAAAAAACTCAAGAAGTTAGACCGCAGGGAAACAAATAACCCTATTAAAAAATGGGGCTCAGAGCTAAACAAAGAATTCACAGCTGAGGAATGCCGAATGGCTGAGAAACACCTAAAGAAATGTTCAACATCTTTAGTCATAAGGGAAATGCAAATCAAAACAACCCTGAGATTTCACCAAACACCAGTGAGAATGGCTAAGATCAAAAACTCAGGGGACAGCAGATGCTGGCGAAGATGCAGAGAAAGAGGAACACTGCTCCATTGTTGGTGGAGTTGCAAACTGGTACAACCATTCTGGAAATCAGTCTGGAGGATCCTCAGAAAACTGGACATTGAAGTGCCTGAGGATCCAGCTATACCTCTCTTGGGCATATACCCAAAAGATGCCCCAACATATAAAAAAGACACGTGCTCCACTATGTTCATTGCAGCCTTATTTATAATAGCCAGAAGCTGGAAAGAACCCAGATGGCCTTCAACAGAGGAATGGATACAGAAAATGTGGTACATCTACACAATGGAATATTACTCAGCTATCAAAAACAACGGCTTTATGAAATTCGTAGGCAAATGGTTGGAACTGGAAAACATCATCCTGAGTGAGCTAACCCAATCACAGAAAGACATACATGGTATGCACTCATTGATAAGTGGCTATTAGCCCAAATGCTTGAATTACCCTAGATGCCTAGAACAAATGAAACTCAAGACGGATGATCAAAATGTGAATGATTCACTCCTTCTTTAAAAGGGGAACAAGAATACCCTTGGCAGGGAAGAGAGAGGCAAAGATTAAAACAGAGACTGAAGGAACACCCATTCAGAGCCTGCCCCACATGTGGCCCATACATATACAGCCACCCAATTAGGCAAGATGGATGAAGCAAAGAAGTGCAGACCGACAGGAGCCGGATGTAGATCGCTCCTGAGAGACACAGCCAGAATACAGCAAATACAGAGGCAAATACCAGCAGCATACCACTGAACTGAGAATAGAACCCCCGTTGAAGGAATCAGAGAAAGAACTGGAAGAGCTTGAAGGGGCTCGAGACCCCATATGTACAAAAATGCCAAGCAACCAGAGCTTCCAGGGACTAAGCCACTAACTAAAGACTATACATGGACTGACCCTGGACTCTGACCTCATAGGTAGCAATGAATATCCTAGTAAGAGCACCAGTGGAAGGGGAAGCCCTGGGTCCTGCTAAGACTGAACCCCCAGTGAACTAGACTGGTGGTTGGAGGGCGGCAATGGGGGGAGGGTTGGGAGGGGAACACCCATAAGGAAGGGGAGGAGGGAGGGGGATGTTTGCCCAGATACCGGGAAAGGGAATAACACTCGAAATGTATATAAGAAGTACTCAAGTTAATTAAAAAAAAAATCGACAAATGGGATCTCATAAAACTGCAAAGCTTCTGTAAGTCAAAGGACACTGTGGTTAGGACAAAACGGCAACCAACAGATTGGGAAAAGATCTTTACCAATCCTACAACAGATGCAGGCCTTATATCCAAAATATACAAAGAACTCATGAAGTTAGACCACAGGGAGACAAATAACCCTATTTAAAAATGGGGTTCAGAGCTAAACAAAGAAATAACAGCCGAGGAATGCCGAATGGCTGAGACACACCTAAAGAAATGTTCAACATCTTTAGTCATAAGGGAAATGCAAATCAAAACAACCCTGCGATTTCACCTCACACCAGTGAGAATGGCTAAGATCAAAAACTCAGGGGACAGCAAATGCTGGCGATGATGCGGAGAAAGAGGAGCACTCCTCCATTGTTGGTGGGATTGCAGACTGGTACAACCATTCTGGAGATCAGTCTGGAGGTTCCTCAGAAAATTGGACATTGAACTGCCTGAGGATCCAGCTATACCTCTCTTGGGCATATACCCAAACGATGCCCCAACATATAAAAAGACACGTGCTCCACTATGTTCATTGCAGCCTTATTTATAATAGCCAGAAGCTGGAAAGAACCCAGATGCCCTTCAACAGAGGAATGGATACAGAAAATGTGGTACATCTACACAATGGAATATTACTCAGCTATCAAAAATAACGGTTTTATGAAATTCGTAGGCAAATGGTTGGAACTGGAAAACATCATCCTGAGTGAGCTAACCCAATCACAGAAAGACATACATGGTATGCACTCATTGATAAGTGGCTATTAGCCCAAATGCTTGAATTACCCTACATGCCTAGAACAAATGAAACTCAAGACAGATGATCAAAACGTGAATGCTTCACTCCTTCTTTAAAAGAGGAACAAGAATATCCTTGGCAGGGAAGAGAGAGGCAAAGATTAAAACAGAGACTGAAGGAACACCCATTCAGAGCCTGCCCCACATGTGGTCCATACATATACAGCCACCCAATTAGACAAGATGGATGAAGCAAAGAAGTGCAGACCGACAGGAGCCGGATGTAGATCGCTCCTGAGAGACACAGCCAGAATACAGCAAATACAGAGGCGAATACCAGCAGCATACCACTGAACTGAGAATAGAACCCCCGTTGAAGGAATCAGAGAAAGAAGTGGAAGAGCTTGAAGGGGCTCGAGACCCCATATGTACAAAAATGCCAAGCAACCAGAGCTTCCAGGGACTAAGCCACTAACTAAAGACTATACATGGACTGACCCTGGACTCTGACCTCATAGGTAGCAATGAATATCCTAGTAAGAGCACCAGTGGAAGGGGAAGCCCTGGGTCCTGCTAAGACTGAACCCGCAGTGAACTAGACTGGTGGGGGGAGGGGGGCAATGGGGGGAGGGTTGGGAGGGGAACACCCATAAGGAAAGGGAGGGGGGAGGGGGATGTTTGCCCGGATACCGGGAAAGGGAATAACACTCGAAATGTATATAAGAAATACTCAAGTTAATAAAAAAAAAGAAATGTAAAAAAAAAAAAAAAAGAAGTTAGACTCCTGAGTATCAAATAACCATATTAAAAAATAGGTACAGAACTACACAAAGAACTCTCAGTTGAGAAGTACCTAAAGAAATGTTCAACATCCTTAGTCATCAGGAAAATGCAAATCAAAACAACCTTGAAATTCCTCTTCACACCAGTCAGAATGGCTAAGATCAAAAACTCAGGTGACAACAGATGCTGGCAAGGATGTGGAGAAAGAGGAACACTCCTCCATTGTTGGTGGGATTGCAAACTGGTACAGCCACTCTGCAAATTAGTCTGGAGTTTCCTCAGAACATTGGATATTGTTCTTACCTGAGGACTCAGCTATCCCACTCCTATATACCCAAATGATGTTCCAACATATAACAAGGACACATACTCCACTATTTTCATAGCAGCCTTATTTATAATAGCCAGAAGCTGGAAAGAACCCAGGTGCCCTTCAACAGAGGAATGGGTACAGAAAATATGGTATATTTACACAATAGAGTGTGGGATGATGTCATACAGGTGAAGTAGGTACAAGACAGAATGAGGCCTATAATTGGATGAGAAGGAAGGATTGGCGTGAGAAAAAAATTAGGGAAGAAGAGAAGAATGGAATGGAAGGAGGGGGGACTTGAGGAGAAGGGAGAGAAGCGACAGAGAGAACATGGAGCCTGATGTTAAGATTTCACTCTGTATATTTACAGTTGGTTATGAATATTCTTAAGGAATGAATATGTACTGGGCTATGTATGTTTAGGTGGGCAATTATATCTTATCAAGTGGATCAGAGGGTATTGTATTGTGTGTTTTTTCTTGTGGAGAATTGAGTTTGGAGAGTGTGTGGTGACTGAGACACTGGGCTACCACAGAATTGGGGTGAGTATTTCTGGCAAGATATCTACCAGATACCTTTGGGCACTGCTGTGCAGGATCAAGTGGGGGATAAAAGAAAACCTTTTTCTTATATATAATTTTACAACAGATGGCAATACAACTTGTAGGCGAGAATCCACTAGTAATCCCAAGAGTTGAGAGAAAAGTTTTATTTTCTAAGTAAGAGTAGGCCAGTGCCATGTTGAGTCATGTGATGTCTCAAGCCGGGGGGGGGGGGGGGGAATTTTAAACAAAGAAACAGAAACAGCCTGGGCTGACAGGCTGTAGCTCCCCTGCTGTGTGATAAGTAATGACATCTCAGAGAGTTAGAGATTAAAACCTGTTTTTTAAAGAAAGTGGTTTAGAAAATCTTATAGGATACTCATATTTTTTCTAATGTGGGCTCCATGGGAACTTTGGGTTCAAATCCTAGTTAGACAAGCTACTTCTTAATGATAGGTATTATTAGAAGGTGATTCAGTTTGTTTTAAGGAGAGTACAGAGATTACCCGAATTGCGTGGGAATTTTCATCCATGGTTCCGAACTTAGATAGGGAAAAATTAATCACTGACTCCAAGTAGGGTACTGTGAAATTTCAAGTTATTAAGGTTAAATAAAAATCTGTGGCTCAGGGTAGAGAGCTTAACAGATTGATATATTTTGGACTAAAGTCTTGGTTTGATAAGGTGTTTAGTTTGTTTTATAAATTACCCCACTACAGACCAAATCATTTGTTGATGCCGGCTAGTGAGGGCTTGTGGTTATTTTTGATATTTACCACAACAGGAAGCTCAGATTCTCTTATCGTGGGCTCCATGGGAATTTTGGGTTAATTTCCTGATATGTCAGAAAGCATATCAGGATCATTGGTTAACACTATTGTTTAGCTTCCTTCCTTTTTAAAACTTGTTTAATCTTCATAATGGTTGTGACTGAGTTTCATGGTTATATTATCAGTCTGGGAGAGAGTGCAAGATACAAGCTTATGGTTACAGACTAAAGAACACAGTATTTTCAGAGAAAGGTTTTGTCTTTGTGTTTTTAAAAAGGGTAATTATGCTCTGGAAACCTCACAGTGTGATACCGATCAGATTTGAGAGAGGGAGACTGTCTGAAAAACTAGATTCAAGAGAATCAAACAAAAAGATATCTCGATTCTAAAGTTTTGTCTTGAGAGTTGTATTTTGCACAGTGTGCCTACTTGGATTCCTGGTCCCAAGGACTTTCAGATGGGTCCAGTCAGGACATATATGGCTACAGCATTTGCTTCATTCTTCCAACCACCTACCCCCAAGGACATCTCAACGGCCGTGTACAGCTTGAAGAAGTTATAGAAGAGTCGTCGCCCCAATTCCCTGCACTTTTGGGGGGCTGAAAGTGGTTATTCTAAAGTTATTTTATGAGAAATTTAGAAATGGTTATAATTTAACTGGAAGGAATTGTACAGTAATAATCTCATTTTGTAACTGAAGTAAAATCCTATCTTTGCTCTGGTATAGAACTTATTTGTTAAAAATGTTTAAAAGTACAAGATTTACAGCCACTCTCCTATTGATGCCATTTCAAACTTCTGAGTTGATTACACATGTGAGTTAAGAGCCAAATAGCAAATTCATGACTCTAAGTTTGTTAGAATACTTTCAATTAACAGACAACAGTCCAGATAACCTTATATAGATTTCAAAAACATGAGAAATCCACAAAATATGAGATGTAAAGTTCTTTATGTTTGGTTGAGCATATCTGCTCCTAACAGTTCCCTCTTGGCAGATTTAATGAAGAAATTGAGCATCTATAACTCCAGGTGAGGCAATACTTTGTGGCTAGGCAGCCACTGGACAAAAACTGCCTGTTTCATCTGCAGACTAATACCTGTCCAAAAAGGACACACCTTATGCAGAATAGTTGACTGATAATTTTGCCAAGCCAGAATTATCAGCCCTTCAAGATTTCTGCATTTCAAGAGTCTGTCAGCTGGGCCAGAAGGGTGAAGACTTGCACTCACATGTTGCCAACAGAGGACTATGCTAGTGGAGATTTGTTTCTACAACCTCTAAGTTCTGGAAGCCATGTTAGGCTTCCTATGTTTATAAATAATTGGTTATTCTCATATTTCTGACGGGGTTGAAGACTGATTATAGTCTCATAGCCTATCAGGCTGTTTAACACAGAAAATACATATTTTATTAGATAATTATCAGATAGTATACAAGCTAGCCAGGATATAACAGATTTTAAGCCTTTCTTTACTGGAATGGATAACTAAATGTTTTGTTTAACTGATAAAGTATTGGACTGGGTGTTCGATATATTTCATGCTTTTAATTACAAAATGATAATAGTTGGACTCAGCTTATATTTGAGAGAAAAGTTTTGTTTAATTAGACAACAGGGTGAAATGTGGGATGATGTCATACAGGTGAGGCAGGTATGAGATAGAATGAGGTCTGTCGTTGGATGAGAAGGAAGGATGGGTATGAGAAAGGATTGAGGGAAGAGGAGGAGACTGGAACAAAAAGAGGGGAAAGAAGACTAGAGGAGACAGCAAAGAAACGGCAGAGAGAACATGGAGGGTGACGTTAAGATTCCACTCTGTATATGTACAGGTTGTTATGAATATTCTTAAGGGATGTGCACAGGGTTTTGTATGTTTAGGTGGGCAATTATATCTTATCAATTGGATTAGAGGTTATTGAGTCATGTGTTCTTTCTTGTGGAGAATTGAATGGCGACAGAGACACTGGGCCATCACAGAGTTTTAGTGGGTGTTTCTAGCAAGGTATCTACCAGATATCTTGGGGCATTGCAATGCTGGATCAAGAGGGGAGTAAAAGAAAATCATTTAATATAATTTTACAACAATGGAGCACTACTCAGCTATCAAAGACAATGACTTCATGAAATTCTTAGGCAAATGGATGGAACTAGAAAATGTCATCTGAGTGAGGTAACCCAGTCACAGAAAAACACACATGGTATGTATTCATTGATAAATGGATATTAGCCCCAGAGCTCGAATTACCCAAGATACAACCCACACACCACATGAAGCTCAAGAAGAAGGATGACCAAAGTGCAGATGCTTCAGTCTTTCTTAAAAGGGTCACCAAACCTAGACAATATTGATGAAGTCAAGAAGTGGATGCTAATAGGAGCCTGATATAGCTGTCTCCTGAGAGATTCAGCCAGAGTTGAATGCTAGCAGCAAACTATTGAACTGAGAATGGGGTCCCCATTGGAAGAGTTAGAGAAACATTTGAAGGACCCGAAGTGGCTTTCAACCCCATAAGAACCAACCAGAGCTCCCAGGGACTAATCCACTACCTGCAGAGTACACATGGACAGACCCATGTCTCCAGCTGCATTTGTAGCAGAGGATGGCCTTGTTGGGCACCAATGGGATGAGAAGCCTTTGGTCCTGCCAAAGCTGGATTCCCCAGTGCAGGGGAATATCAAGGCAGGAAGGGGGTATGGTTTGAGAGGGGGAGCACCCTCACAGAAGAAAGGGGAAGGTGGATGGGATAGAGGGCTTATGGGAAAAACTGGGAAAGGGGATAATATTGGAAATGCAAATTTAAAAAATCTAATAAAAAACAAAACAAAACAAAACAACAACAACAAAAATTACATTCACAATGTGAAAGCTATTTGTGTTGGCTACTTAAGAAATAGTATTCTATTATCTATTGGTGAGTTCAGAGTTCTGTACCTAATTCATTTTCTATTATAACTTTCATTACCAACCTAAAACATCTCCCAAAAACATTTTCTTAAATCACAAATAACTTAACCTTACTATGAGACTATAACTATCTAGTCTCCTACTACATCAGAGACTTGAGAAGGAATAAATGTTTCCTAAGTATGCAGGAAGTACATAGCAAGCAGCTTCTAAATCTACAGAAGTGAGAAAAATCTAGTGGCCTGGACAATCAACCAAAATATCTATGAATCATAGGAGCATCATCTTCAGACTTCTGGCTCAGAATATCTGGCAAACTTTTTGTTTTTTGAAGCAGAAATTATGAAGCACACCTTACCTTGTCTTGGCAAAGTTTGGCAGCTGATTTCTGTCCATCCCATTTGTTTATTCTGGACAACATACTGTTAGCAATTGAAGTAATTGCAGTTTCTTGCCCAATGGCACCTTGTCATATTTGAAGCAGACTATATAAAAAGTTTCTTCAATGTTCATTGTCTTCCCTGAAGAACAATGAGGGTGTTGCCAGGAGCAGATCTATGTCATTGTCATAAAAGCCTTTTAATGAGAAGACATCTTTAAGTGCCATATTTTGTGGATCTCTGAGCTATTTGAAGATCACCTCTCTATCTATAGCATATCTGAATAGACAAACATTGATTATTTCTAACTATTCACTGTATTTTTAACCTTGGAAACATATTTCTGTAATGAGGTTGACTAGTGTCTAACATGACCATAAGTTTGACTAACTATTGACTTGCATTTCTTGATTTTTCTAAATGTTTTTAATACCAGCTTTCAAAGGACTAGAATTTAACATTCCATTTTTAATAATTACATAAGTAAAATACCTTAAAAGCAGTTGACACATAGTATCTTGTAACCAAATGGAATTTTAATTTTGTATCAACATACAAAGATCTATATCATTGTAACTTTTTCAGCAAGGTGTAGCTCTAGAGTTTAGGAATAGATTCAATAATTTACCCTTTATTCTTTTTGTTCCTGTATTATTTCAATATTTGTCCTTTTTTCTTTTCATTCTTCCCCCAAATTTCCCGTTAACATTAGATAGGAGAGAAAGGCTAGAGGAAAACAAACAAAAAAATGAATGTCTGAATCTAACATCATTCATTTTGCTTTCCCCTTGATCAAAACCATAGCAACTTCTAACTACTCCATTTAAAATATCCAGCATCCATTGAGTGACCGAAAATCATCCATCCTACCTTTTTGTTATAGAGACATCATTTCTTTAAAATTGATTTCTGCTGATTTGGGACATCCTTTGTTGGAGTTAAAAATTTGGATAATGGATAATCTTAAGAAAGCTAGCTGCAGCATGTCTCTGCATGCTGAAAAAGTTCAGGGCTTAACTGAATTCCTGACTGGAATAGTCTTTGATGCCGGAACAATTGTGGTTAGCAGCTTTCTTGGAAGAAGGTTTGATGAAACAGACATTAAGGGAGACTGAGGTTGGATCTAGTAGAATGTTGGAATAAACATGCCTCAGTGTCTTAACCTGCAGGGTGGATCTTCCTAGGGCTGCTATTTTTTTTTAATTGGATGTATTTCTTGATTTACATTTCAAATGTTATTCTCTTTCCTGGTTTCCTGTCTATAAGCTTCCCATCCATTCCCTTCCCCCATAAAGGTGTTTTCCCATCTCCCCCCATCTCCCCCAACATTCCCATGTACTGGGGGTCCAACCTTGGCAGGACCAAGGGCTTCTCCTTTCACTGGTGCCCAACAAGGCCAACCTCTGCTACATACGCAGTTGGAGCCCAGGGTCAATTCATGAATAGTTTTTGGATGGTGGTTTAGTCCCTGGAAGCTCTGGTTGGTTGGCTTTGTTGTTCTTATTGGGTTGCAAGCCCATTCAGCTCTTTCAATCCTTTCTCTAATTCCTCCAACAGGGGTCCCTTTCTCAGTTCAGTGGTTTGCTGCTAGCCTTTGCCTCTGTATTTGACATGTTCTGGTTGTGTTTCTCACTGCTTTTATGGTTGTTTTTCTCTGTGAAAATACAGACTTTCAATGGTATTATACATCGGTGCATTGACACATGAATGAAATGTGGAATGCACACAGATAGGGAAGATTCTTGGTTCTCTGAACAGGTGAGGCATCTGCTTTTCTTTCTAAGTTAGATTGGAATGTATGACCAAACCGTAACATAAATTTCTATCCATGCTATGTGAAAGATGACATGATGGGCCCTACAGACATTGTAGCCAAGAATGATTTATTGGCTATTTGTAGCTAAGGTTTGGCCCAAGACATTTTCATGTCTTAGCCTGTCTCAGAGCTGTTCCCATATGGAGATATCAACCAGACAAGTTACCTGTTTTACTGGTATTTATGTGTTTTTTTTCATGTATGTAGTCAAGATCTTCAGGGGTTCTCCCTTATATCATATCTGATTTTTATCCATTTGGAAGGGACCCACCCATGGCTGTGTTTTTTTTTCCTGTTAAAACAAGAGTATAGTCTTTCCCCCAATGCAACATCTTTCCTGTCTCTCATTCTGAGGCTGTTATAAATTTATGTTGATCTAATTCAGCTGTTCTTTCTAAAAACCAGTTTATTTTAGCAGTCATATTATCTGTCTCATTGACAATTTGAAATTTTGAAGTCAATAAAGCATTGTTTCATCTAATTTTAGGAGATTCCATATCCCCTTTCTGTTCTATTAGCATTTCCTTTAAAGTACTCTTAGATTTCTCTATAATTTCCAGACATGTGGGATTGTAACTTTCATTTGTAACAGGTCTTATGCCTGCTGCATTCTAATCGATTCATATGTTGAAATACCACCGGCTTTAACCTGTAAAGCCATTTCCAAGGTTGCCATAATCTCTACTAAATTTACAATCTCATAATAATATTTTTAGACTTCAAAGCAAAGGCCAGTTGGAATTCTGATCGTGTATCAGTAGCATAGTGGATCAACACATGTATGTATCTTAGTTCTCCAAACTTTATGAAACAAAACAGAGTGTCTGTTGTATGACATTGCCTTAAGGTAGCATCAATAAGTAGAATCTAGATTCTTAAGGCAATATACTGCATCTCTATGAACTGCCATTTTCTTTTGTGGGTTGTTTTCATGTGTAACCATCCCTTTGTTAATTCTGTAGGTTCCAGATCCTTTAATCTCTGATCTGTGGCCTGTAACCTAGCATTCCACCTTTCAGTCCTCTTCTTGTATAAGTCTCTCTACTTTTGATCATTCTTAAAAATTATATATAACATTATGATTGTTATTGAAAAATAATTATTTCTAAATGGGTAAATATAGTAAAATTACATGGAATCTAGGTGCCCTGATCCAACAAGCTCAGAAGGAATGAGTCATGTGGACAGTATAGACAATAAAGTATCAAAATGGGCAGATAGTGATTGGATTCAGTGCAGAAAGGAGGGAAATCAAAGGATCAGAAAAGATGCTCTATCATTTTAAGCATTGTTATCCAAATATTGTCCCCAAAACCAGAGCACAAGCTAAATATACACATTTCTCTGTTAATAAAACGTCAATGGTTGAAATTCAGAAGACACAGATAGAATAGCATCATCTAAGATTCTCTGACACAATACTGCAAATGCCTCAATTTAAATTTGCAGTGAAATACACAGTATGAAAGGCTATTAAAATCTCTCTAAAATAATTCATTAAAGAGTACGTTATCGCATATGAAGAGTATATGCAGTAAAAAGTGATATAATTACAATAAATAGAATATAGAAAAAGGAAGCAGGATCAATGCAAACATGTAAGGTCCTTTGAGATTTTGTACACAAGTTAGGGTGTGCAGATGGGAGATAGTGACATCGCTTTGTGTGACATAGGTGTTGTCAGAGATGTCAATCTGCATGTCTTTCCCCGTGTTTACATTCACATCCTCTCTACCATCCTCTTCAGAGCATTAAGATAAGTACCTACGCCTAGAATAGGAGTACATTTGTGTGCACATGGCTAATGAGTTATGCAACCATTTCTCTAGAGTATTTAGTATGGAATTTTAAATTCTCACTGTCTTTCAGTTTATGCCTGACCCCCATGTCAAAAATGGCTTAGCAGCTATGGTGGGAAGCTATAATTTGAAAGGTTAAAGCCCTTCCACATCACTGAGCTAGGACATGGTTGGTGAAAGGCAATAGAAACCTGCTTAAGTTTCAATTGCTGGACTTTAATTGCATGAGCAAATCCATTTCTTGAAGTAGGAGTCTCAAATGCCAGCAAGATTCATACACACTTGATGGAAACATTTAGTCCCCAAGTTGTCCCTTAGTAATACTTTAAAAGTTAAGATCATTTATGTAGCATAATTTGGTATAGTAAAGAATAGAACAGGGGAATATTTTAGCAGGCTATTGTCAGGAATACGTTGGGCACATATTCTTCAATGAAACAAGAAGTTTATAAATTATATTTCCGTCACAACAAACATGAGTTTCCTTCTTGCTCCTGTAGGTTGCCCTTTAGGTAAGCTTATTTCTCCTCATCTTTTAACCTCAGATCAATCTAAGAAATTTCTGAACAAGAAGGAAATGATGTTTAAAATAGCTGAGGAATCTTGAAAGTCACCCCAAGAGAGAGTTAGTAAAACTAAGTGAACACAAGGTTAAGAGTTCAGCAGGATGTTCCACAGCCCATTAGGGCAGACAGTGTGTTCCCTGGTAATGACTCAGGACTGTGGCTTTTATTTGCTTAAACTTGCCTGTGCCTGTAATGCTACTGCTCATGAAACAGTAGTTTGCTTCACTGAAATAGAAATCAGAATACAACTGTGTTCTGCCTTCAGTTTGGCCTTTGAAAGTTGCCACCAAAGAATGCATAGCATTTTGGTTTTGTTAATGAAAAGGTTAATTTAAAAACATGATTAAAATTCTTTTAACAAGATGAATGACCTGTTATCTATTATTTTGAAAATGAAATATGTTTTAGTCTCTATTTGACAATGAGAGGAAATTATAGGACATTTTACCCCATTTTACTCACTCTTATAAATGATACTCTATACCTTTTAGGGGTCATGTAAACATTTGAAAGTAATTTTCTCTGCTCAAATCTATTTCTATCTTGCATTTAACTATTCTCATATAATGGACAGTCTGGAAAGACTTGGAAGAAACACTTTTAAGACCCATTAACTATTAACAGGGGCAGATAAAATTAAAACCATGAATTATTTCCTTAAATGTGAGTAATAGTGCTCTTGTCTCAGATACTCGTGCTATAGAAGTCGGTCGTGTCATTCCAGCACAATTAACCGCTTAACTTTCATTGTTGACTTGATATAACCAAGAATCATTTGACGAGAGAATCTTAATGAGGGATTGTCAACATGGAATATGTCTATGGACGTGACTGTGGATGGAGAGGGACGTGTGTTGAGTTATTTGACTTGGAAAAGCCAACCCAATGTGAAGAGCACCATCCCATAGGCTTGCAGTCTAAGCTGTCAGGAGTAGAGCTTGGAGCTGAGCACAGCAGTGTTGTTCCCTGCTCTTGACTACAGATGTGATGTGACTCCCACCCCGGTGATGAGCTATAACTTGGAGTTGTGAGCTAAAATAAACTCTTTCTCACCTGAGTTGAGCAGGAATGATCAAATAGCTTCAGAACACTGCTCAGTAACCACAGACTGCAGGCAGCTCATGCAAACAGACATTTGTAAGAGCTGACTTGCCAATGATGTGATTCCTTGAAGCAGAGGCAGAATTAAAAATATCCGTTGTTTAATAAAAAGATTTTTCTATGCTTTATTTGGGTCTCCTGAGACACAATTTTTACTTATTTGAATTTCTTCAAGTAATGGAGTAGATTAGTTATTAATGCTGAATCCCTGGGAAAACGCTAGAACTTCTGATATGATGACCTACAACTGACCATAGTATATTTAAGCCTGGGCTAGCCAAAGGGGAAAAATTGATCAAGTAGAAGTTGATAAGGTTAAGTATTTGAGCCACATGAAATCAGTTTAACCTCTAGGATAAGGGAGGAGTTCTGGAATATAACCAAAGGCCTCTTCAATTTTATCTGTGTAATGACCCCTCTATAAGATGCAATAATCTTTGTGGAGTTGACACTTTTGATTGGAGATGCCCATGTCAGTGCAAGAACAATTGCAGATGAGGACCGGAATACTTTTCATCTGTAGATATTCCTGTGTGACTGGTATGAAGTTCTCATAGACTCTGTACTTTTCAAGTGCTCTAGGTAAACTAACCTGCAGAGAGACAAGGGGGAAAAGATCCTAAGCTGTGGTCATTCAGCCAGCCAGATGCCAGAGCGGCCTTGAAAGACTCAGAATTTGCTCCTGATGTTCAAGAAGATGCAGGTCTGACATTTAAAAGCTGAACTAATTCTGAGCAGTGAGATAGTGCTTTACAATAGCCTACTGTTTGTGAGAAGGTAGATCCTTTTCATTTAGGTTCTTAGTCTCTTTTTAATTCATTCTTTCTCTTTGCTTCTTTTCTTTTCCTTTTGAACTAAAGAAAACTCAGTGGGTGATATTGCCCATGCACTTGAAGACCATAACAGGGATGTGTTTGTAAGTGCTCATGCTCAATCAGGAAGATAGAGAAGGGTGTATAGTAGGGCCATTTATTTAGTCCTCCCTTTCATCATAAATATGATGCTGTTTTAAAAATATAAAAATAAAAGGGCAGGGGTTGTCTTTTAGCCCGCTAGGTCTGCACCGCAGTGCCCCAAGATATCTGCTAGATATCTTGACGGAAACACATCCCAGCTGCGCACTTTCCTACACTCAAACCTTCACATAAAAGAACACACAACACAATAATCTTTGACCCAATTGGTAAGATATAATTGCCCACTTAAACATACAAAGCCCGGTACCATCTATTCCTAGGAACATAATAACAACCTGTAAATACACAAAGCAGAATATTAACATCACCTGCCATGGCTTCTCCTTCTCTCTCTCTCCTCTGTCCTGTCTCTTCCTCTCTCTCTCCTAGTCTCCTCCTCCTCCTTCAAACTTCTCTTCTGTCCATCCCTCCTTCTCCTCCAATGACAGGCTTCCTTCTATCCTGTACCTGCCCCTCACCTGTACTTTACAAATTCAATGGGGAGGTGGTTCTGGTGAAGTCACCTGAGTTCTGAGTACATGACTAGGCAGCTGTCCTTGGGGCAGTGGAATTAGCATCAAAATACATATAACTTCAGGGCAAACCACAACAATATATATTGTCTACTTATGCTTGTAATATGATTAAATATTGAAGCTGATGGACAGGTTCTTTGGTGCCAATTTCCCACAGCATTTGAATCTCCTTGTTGTTTGCTGACCACCATCCTCATGGAGAGGGGCTTTTAAGAAACTATCCTGTAGTTGTTTTAATGATCTGGAAAGGCAAGCAGGAGGCACTATATTTCACATATTTTACTTAAATAAAAAGAGATTAGCAATTTACCTTGTATATAAAGAGAGGGAACGGCAATGTAACAAGGACTGGACATTATCCCTGAGTCCTGATGGATGGTTTCCTTCCTTTCTCGCTGCTGCTGCTGCTGAGGAAACTGACAAGAACTCATGGGAAGTTGGAATCTGCTCATCATGGACATGGTTGTAACATAAGTAACAGGAAACCCACCCTCCAGCGACAGCCTAGGCATGAGAGCCTCATAACAGCAGAGAGAAAAGTCACATTCCAAGCTTGCTGGACAGCCTTGGGATCATGACACCAAGCATTTTGCCACTTGACAAAAGCCCCACATGCCTTTCTCAAAATTCTGTTGATCACATTGGAAATTAATTTAGCTTCATGCAATTAAATACAAGTAAGTATTAGTTGTTCATTTTGCAAGTCCTAGTTTACCAATATAGTTCTTTACATATAGGCTGCATGGTAGGTGTGGGACCACCAGAAGCTTAAGTATCAGTTACATAGCTTTGAGGTTTGTTAACATGTAATAATGGGCATAGAAAACAGATAACAATGGACAATGCCAACTTATGACAGGAATTTATGAGAATACATCTTCTAGATCAATAGCTTCATAGTAAGAAACTGAGTTATTGATCTGTCAAATGTGATCTTTTCAGTCTACTTACAAGAATAAGAAGCATTTTATAAGAAGGGGACAATGGGATGTATCTCAGGGCAAGAAGTAAGAGACATACTTCCTATGCAGGAGGCAACCTTCCTAACTCCTGCTTATGCACAGGTTGAAGTGGACATTCTGCACAATTGGCCTTCTATGTTAATACGATTTTGTTAGTTAACCACTGAAGAGGAAAGAGATAGTGTGCAGATATTCTAGAGAACTTAACTCTTTACTGTTAAGCAAAATAAATACTTGCTCCTCAGGCCCCCTTATTTAATGAAGACAGGTTGGGTATAAAGTACCTGAAGACCTATCTGTTGAGCTAAAAAGTGGCTAATTAATTTTGAAGATCAAGCAGACCCAGGCAGGCCTCCACTGCAGTATGTCAACACAGATGTTATTTCTATGAGAAGACCCAATGTCCATGCTGCTTTTAAAAGGAAAGATTATCCTGTGGAATGTTTGGGAAGCTCTGGATCAGTGAAAAGTCTATAGTGCCAGAGCAAGAGCTTGTAGTCCTGTGGTAGGAAGCTGTTGGGAATTTAAAAATCTTTTCTTAGTACAGTGAAGCCTCAATCACTAACCCCAAGGGTAAAATTCCTCTCTGCACAAACTGTCCTCCATAAACCATATATGGTTTTACACCAGTGAAAACCCATCATGTTCATCCAATGTTATAGGAAACATGTACAGAATATTACACAGCAACCCCAAACAGCACAGAAAGCACAAACATGACCCATCTCAGACTGGGTTTCTTACATGCATCCAAGAGAATTTAAAATTTTATCTGTTTCTATTAGTGACCTTAGAAGTGACTTAGGTGGTGTTTCCCCAATGGACAGAGTTTTGAGTCGTTTCCACTTAGTTAGAAAGAGGGAGTTAGCCTAAGGCAATTATTGTGTTCTTGAGCAATAGACGGTCAACTGTTTGGCCAAGGACAAACTTGTTTGAACCATTACAAACAGGTATCTTGAGATTTAAAGGCAACACTGGGTCCTGAATGTTGCTAATTCCGGCAACCTTGGTTATTCAAGTCTTTTGATAACACATAGTGACTAAGAATAAAATATGGGAAAATTCTGCAGAAAGTGTTTCCTATGCACCTTGTTATTCAGTGGTTTACTGTGTTATCTCTGGGCATAGAGTAAATGAGTCATAGTTATAAAATAACAGATGATCAACATCCTTGAGTGTTTAACATCTCAGTGGCAAATACCAATGTTAAACTCCACATAAATTGTCAAACCCCAGGGATTCTACCAACATCTACAGAAAAGTTGAATTCATTGCCTGTTTCCAACCTACAAGAGGTAAGAACAGATGATTACAGAGTTTCTACAATGCCCTAAATCTGAGGCGTATCAGTTACACTTTTGTTATCGTGCTAAAGTATAGCAATCTAACAACTTATAACTGAAGAGTTTGTTTGCCTGACGGTTGCAGAAGTATAAAGGCCCATCATGGCAGGGAACTATGGCAGCAAGTGGTAAGGAACTCCCTGGGACCTTGGAGGACAGCACCTAGTTGAAGAAATGAAGAACCTTGTGAGCTCTCTTGTGGATAGATGAGAGGGCAGACAGGGGCTACTCAGAAGCTGGAACAGCTAAGGGCTTAGCATGGAGGCTTCTCAGAGGTATGAGCTGCTCACAGGTTAGCAGTGTTCTGCTGGCAATCAAGGGCTCCTGAGAAATGCCTTAGGTTTCTGTTTCCTAGTTAAGCCGAGCTCAGGTGAGAGTCTTTGCTATCGACACTGACATTTAGGGGTTCCACCTGGTGATGTACCATCCTAGCCTTTTCCTGATAATAAGGGGCAATGGGAGTCCTCTGTCTGCTTTTGGCTGGGTGGGGCCATTGAAAAAAATGAGTCTGGAGTGTTGGACCAAAGCGGGGATCAAACTGATAGGTACTATTAGGAGATCTGAAGGAATACTGTCAGAAGCATCTGTTTCATTGAATGTTGGGTCATCTCATAATTCTTTTCTGAAAGAAAAATCTGAAGACATCTGGCAATCACTACTAGGAGGAGGATAGAGATCACAGAACCAAGGAGAGACATGAACCAAAAGCCCAAAGGAGACCAGAGGGAGAGGCCAGTATCACAGTATGCTGGGCAGGGTAAAATTCTGTATGTCAGCTGATGCAGATTCCTAATCTTCTCTTCTACGGATTCAGATCGGTTACATTGTAACAGAATTCTTCTTTGAGAGTGCTAAGGCCCTCTTTCTCTGGGGTCAGTAATTCAGAGGCCTTAGGTTTTGTAGGACCACCAGGGCTACTGAGGTGAGCTGGTTTTGTGGTAGTTTCAGGACTAAGGCTGATTTTGGGATGGTATCTGTCAGCAGGATGGAAATCTGCTGAAACTGATAAAGTTAAGACGATTAGGGTTTTGATCTTGGCAATCTTGGTGGCTGGAGGGTGGAATGGGGCCCCAAGACCAGAGGAAGGAAAGAGCCCACCCTCAAGGATAGTCAGTGGGCAGGAAAGCTTAATCTTTTAGTGGCTTCTTTGAGCGACAGAAGTCCTTATCAGGCAAGGGATCTGGAGTCCATTTGAGATATAACAGACGGATCCAAGACATGACACCTTGAAGCTTGCATGCATTGTTTTAAGGTGAAAAAGAGATAAAAGTTTTAGACATATCAGCAGGATCATTGTTTTACTTTGCATTGAAATTCTCATAGTAGAGAAAGTAATTTATAAGTGTCTGTGAAGTGCTTAGGTACATGTACACTTTGAGCCTTTGCAAAAATAAAGCTTAAAGAGCTATTAGCATAAGCATGAACAAGTTTAAAACAACCAAAGGAAATTGAAGTTCTTGAGCTTGTAACTATGATAACTTTAATTATTTTTAAAGCTTTAGTATTTCAATAATTATAACTTTTCCGAAAGATAATTAATCACTAATTAGATATTAATAACTAATCATTAATAGCAGCTTAATATTGATGTGTTAAATTTTGAACTTTTGGAAGTTTTCCTATTATATTATCAAGTTTAAGTCTCGTTTTTCACATATCTTAAGTCACTTCCTCACAGCCCATAACTGTATCTTTACAAACATTTATGTTTTGTGTTTTCTTTACGGAAGCATCTAATCATTTATCATGAGATGTAGGTGTTGGATAATTGAGATCAGTCACTGAAAAGGCTCTCTAAACATCACAGACACATAAAGTAACAGATAAAAAATGTTTCAGTTGCTGGCAGAGGCATGGTAGTTTTGAGTTTGTTTCTTTCACAGAAATGTGTTTATGAGGCTACCCAGCTCAGCAGGCAGCCTCAATACTAGGGCAAAGCAAGCCTGACATTTATACTTGAAACATTCATAGACCTAATCAGAATTTTGTTTTGTTGTTTTATTTTTGTTTTATTTTGTTTTTTATAAACAATTTAGGCTGGGAGGTAATTGAACCTTAATTTTTGAAAGACACAGATAATTAACCTTTTTTAAGCTCTCAAATTTGTGACATCAGAAGGCAACATGCCCATCTTTTCTACCCAAAGCTATTGAAAAGCCAGAATGTTTTCTAATGTAAAAGTAGTCTTTTTAACTTCAACCAGAGGAAACGCCAAAATCTTTTATCTGTCAAATTATCTCTGTGTTTTGTTTTGTTCCCCACACAACTGTCATGATCTACTTATTTGCTTCAAGATAGGGAAATATATTTAATTTGTATTTAAAAGGAACCAGAGGGATTGGTCCTCAAATGGTAGGGAGAAGGAAAGTTCAAGGAGTTAAAGGAAAAGGAGAAGTGAGGCTCAGCCATGATATCCCTTCACAGCAATGGAGTTGAGAAAAAAAACATAAGGAAGAAGCTAGGAGTCAACAGAAGGCTTGAGGGAGCAGAAGAGACCTGTGGCCTTGGGTGGGTGAAGCTTCCATCAATGCCCAACACAGAGATTAAGCAGGAAGTAAAAAGCAAATGGCCTAAGGGTCAATTTGTTACCTGCCATCTGCAGTTTCCAGGTCTCCTTTCTGGGAGTCATGGTGATGGTGATGTCCCAGGGCAGTGTCAGTCTTAGGCAAAGTAATCATGGGGATCAACCCTCCAGTGTCTTATCTTGGGTAAGATAAGATTATCACAGATGATGTGAGGGGCAGATTTTGTTCAGTGCCCAGTGTTGCCTCACTTTTATCAGGTCCAAGGTGGAGTTGCTGGTGCCCTATCTTCTTTGAGCGTGGACTTGGGGCCAGAGTTTGTTTTTCTGTCTTTTCCTGCTCTTCCTTTCCAGTAAACATCTTAAGTGCCATTTCAGGTCTCTCTGAGAGATTTGAGGGACATCATCCATGTCCTGAAAATTATTTTATATTAAAACAAACTTTTTTGTTTTTAGTTACTTGTTTCAGGTTGAATTTTGATACCTTATATGGAAGATTAAAGCTTGTCTCTGTAGATGAATTTTATATCCATACTTAGTATGTCTAGAAACATAGTCTTGAGTGCATTAAAAATCATGATCACTACCAGGCATGTCTTAACTATACTTCACAGGTTCCAAGTTACTAATTTTTATAAAGTTAGGATTGTCTAATTTTATCTCTGTTTGAGCCTTAAATTTTGTGTTTTGAATGAGGATCGGAATAAACTTTAAACCATAAATATAGTTCACAGAGTTGGGTAGCCTCATTTTCTTGTTCCTTTTAGAGTATTCTTTTACAAAATATCACAGTTTTTTTTGTATGACTTAACCTATCCAAATATCTAAAATATTAACACAGTTAGCAAAGACCTAGTAGGTATGTCTTTAAGTCAGTTTTTGTAAGTCTGAAGAAACCATTATAATCTTAGAAAGCCACAGATCTTAATAGTCAAACATGTGGTTCAAAAATTTTATTTACAATAAACCATGTCTATGGTTTTGTCCTTATTTGTCTTAATTTTTTATTTTACTTTTAGGGCAAAATCTTCATACAAAAATATAACCCTAACTAAAATATCTTAGAGGCTTAGTGTTGTTCCCTTAGTCTAATGTTTAAGTATCTATTTTGCAAAATAAGGGATGCTTTAATATATTATATATATATATGTGTGTGTGTGTGTGTTTGTGAGAGAGAGAGAGAGAGTGACAGAGACAGAGACAGAGACAGAGAGACAGAGAGACAGAGAGACAGAGACAGACAGAAACAGAGAGAGAAAGAGAGAGGGAGAGATGTTATAGCAAATTAAGATTTGCTCTACATCTTTGTACAAGTCTTAACTTTTTTTTTACAGATTTTATAAAGTACATGGCTTTTCAGCAATGGTTTTAAAGATAGTAAGCAGAGGTAAGAACAAAAGGAAGGAGGTCTGAAGCAAGGGGTAGATCCTTCTATTGGAAGTTTATATCTTAGCTGTTCTCAAGCACAAGCTGTCAATGTGTATGGATAGCAGGGGTGGGGCGGGGATCCAGCTTCTACTCTTTTTCTCTGTCACAGAGTTAGGTGGGCAGTTTGATCCAGGATGGGGACTTTATAGAAAAACTTTCAATAAACAGACTTGGGTCTAGAGTAGGCAGGTCAAATCCCATCTCCAGAGCCAGCTTTTTAAGAGACTCTAACAGCACGTCATGACAATATTTTAATGTTATCCATACCAAAAATATATTTGAATCTCTGTTAAATTGAACCCAGTGATCAGAGGGAGAGATTAGGAGAAGAGCAGAAAAGACTAGAGGAAAAGGAATTTGGCTCATTTGTCCATGTTGACAGAAGCTGTCACAATCTATGAGAATTTAGAAGTCGAATATTTTGGCCATTAAGACTGGTATGTACTAAGGCCAAGCTCTATTGCAGTAAAAATGAGATCAAGGCTCATTAGTATCAGCATCCAAGAGAGAAAAGAAACTGAGAAGGAAGGGGAAGAAGATTGGTGCAGTCATGCTCACACTAAAAAATTCCCTAGGTTAAAAAGTTGAAGGAGTCCTGAGAAGGGGGTGACAGGAAAGAACCCCAGTTTCAGAACAAAAAATGGGTAGCAAAACAATTAGGAAAGTCTTTCCAAACACTAGGAACTGGTTGCAACTAGAAGAGCCTCTGTCAAGAGGAGGCTACGTGGTATTTAAGCACAAAGAGGTAGGAACTGACTACCGGTCATAAGGATATAGGAGCATCCAGAGAGCTAGGGTCAGTGAACCAGAGCACGTTACCAAGTAGAATGAGGTTCATCCAGAGAATCCCGAGATCAAGATGTTCATCCCTGACTCAGTGATGGATTCCCAAAAGAGCACACGAAACTGCCTGGCATGAAGAAGACTGCGATGTGAGGAAAACTGAAAAGTGAGTAGATACTTCTGAGTGAAAGACATTCACCCCAGTCTGTGAGAAGAGAAGTGGTGAGAACAAGGGACTCCAAGTCTAAAGTCAAATATGATATACGTAGGAGGCGAATGATGCACCCCACCAGTGGGCCGAGTAGCAGATTTTGGTTCCCTTAAAGAAAGGACTGGGTCCCCAAGGAGGACCCGGGTGTCCTTCCCAGTTTCATCATAAAATACAAGTAAATGCAGCACACAACCACCACACACAGAAACTCCATGAAGAGGACAGCTCAATAAAACCCTGGCCAGCTGCCTTGGACAGGAGAGGATAGCACTAAGAGGAAGAAGCTTGTGCGGTTTCATGTGGGTGGATGACGGGTTGCGCATGGGCTGCTCAGAAACTGGAACCGCTAGGTGCTTAGCACGGAGACTTCTCAGACACGTGAGCCGCTGACAGGTTAGCAGTGTTCCGCCAGCCATGACGAGCTTCTGAGAAATGATTTAGGTTTCTGTTTCCTAGTTAAACCCAGCTGAGGTGGGAGTCATGTCAACACCATCAGCACCGACATTTAGGAGCCTGCCTGCCTTGTGACCTAGCACCTCCTGAGAACGTTTCTCATGCAAACCACTCACTAAGCTGGGGATCCACGAGTGATTTATCACTGCTGTGTGACAAAAGTTTGCCCGAGGAGACACAGCACATATCTACTTACTCCAGAGAGGGAACCCATGACAAACAAAACTAGACACCATCAAAGTCTTGCCGGATGAACTAATGAATTTTATTTAGTTTATTTATAGCAATATGGATGAGGGGTTACTTATGGGACCAGAACTGACTCAAAGACTACCCCAGCACAAGTAACAATTATACAGAGTCTGGAAACCGCACAGATTTCAGGAAGCCCGGCACTTTAGAGAGTGTCCTTTCCAAAGGACTTAGTCGTCTACACTGCTTTCAGGAGGCTGGGTCTCCGAAGCTTTTCTTCTCTGAAAGGGACTTAACAGCTTGGCTTATTTACAACTTGGGAGCAAGGGGGCTAGAGAATCTGTTCTGTTTTAGGGACTTTCTGAAGCTATTTTTTGCGCTGCTTAAGAATTTCCTTTGGAGAATAGAATGTTTCCGTCTTGGAGGAAGCTGTCACACAGCAAGCATCGTGTAATGTCTCTCAGAAAAGGGAAAAAGCTGTCTCTATAGACGGGAAAGTTTGACTGTGGAGTCTGTGCAGCTGCCCGTAGTTGACAGAGCTGGAACGAGCATCTGTACAGTTAAATTTCCAGGCTTCAAGAACAGCTTCTCAGCGTTCACGTGAGTGATACCGTCTAGGGTTAGTACTTTGGAGGGTGTGTAATGAATCACGGGCACCATATGACACTTCCTACGTATGTTACTTCCTCATCATGATAGGCGAGGGTAAATACAAGCAGGGAGGTGCAGTGTCAATGTCACTGGAAAAGAAGTCGAACCGTCTCTCACCACAAGTGTAGGCTGTAATGGGGCGGATAATCTCATAGCCTCATCCAATTTTATTTTTACTTAGTGTAAAAATGGAGGAGGCGTCATTGTCGGTGAGGTCTGGGCCTCCAAGGGTTTTGTAAGCCTCGTTTCATTCATCCAGGCCTGCATGGTTTACCCTGGAGCCCATCCTAGGTGTTTTCATACTGAGTATGAGTGAGAAAAGGGAACCCCAGTACTGTAAAACTGCAGAATTCAGGACCGGTGATGAGGTTTGGCTCCAAATACTCAGGAAGAAATCTATGTAAACGGTGGAGAGAGGAATATGGGGCCCTGGAGGATGCTTCCCCAGCATTTCTTCATGGGGGAATCTTATTGTCTGTGAAACTGTGTTTGACAATTTATCGTTACTGGATGATGTTTATTCCTTGGCTAACTTCCTATTGGTATTTAGTACATATTCTGAATCAATTCTTATTCTGATGTTTTAATTTTTGTATAATCTGATTTACTTAGAATAAATGCATATTGTGTAAAATGCGCATGGACAGATGGTAAATCCATCCATGTTCATAGTAAAAATATGAAAACTATGAATATTTTTAAATATTATTATACACACTCACACTCTATGTATTTATGCATGTATAATCTATATTCTATCTATAACATCCTATGTCTATTTATATCAATATTGATCTATACCTACCTATATCTATATCAATATCTAGATAGATGTTAGTGTGTTTGTGTATGTGTGTGTGTAGGTGTGTGCACATCTGAGTGTATACATGTGCATCTTGTATATGCAAGAGCCCGGGGAGGACAGAAATGGTCGTTAGGTTTCCTGTAACTGGAGTTACAAGTCGTGAGATGCCATATGGGTAATGGGAATCAAGCCCAGGTCCTTTGTGTATAAGTACTCTTAACCACTGAGACATTTATTGCTTCATCCCCAAAATGTTGCTCCGACTGTCCTCAAACTCACAGTTCCCTTGCTTTGTGTTTTCGGCATAGCCGACCAGTGTGCACCAACACAGCGTGGCTAAATTCTTAATAATGTTTCCTACAAGGAATTTCAGTCACTTGCTGATGTTATGCACAAACTTTCTCTCCCTATCATCCACTACCTAATTTTACATGTCTATCATCTGTCTGTGACCTTTATCTATCTCATTATTAATGTATGTATGTACTATTTCCGTAACATGTATATGTGTGTTTTACATGTATGTATCTATAATCTGTTTATCATCTATCTCTATCCCTCATCTATCCATTTATACATATAGCTATGTAGCTGAATTATAGAATCCATACAAAGGTTCCTGACCTGAGAGTTACACGTTAGTCATAGATAGGTTAGATTAGACTAACATAGTAACTGTACTAACTCGGATTTTAGATGATATCTTAGACAGAGTGATTATAAATGGGAAAAGATGAAAGAGTCTGTAAGTGATGTATTTGCCCTTGGCATCCAAGTGTCAAACTTCACAGAACTACTACACAGACATAGGAAGCTGTCCAGAACATGAATAACAAAATAGTGTTAGGCTAGAGAGACATACCAGTCCAATGAGTCCATGAGTATGAAGACTTGCATTTAGACCCCAGAACCCATGTAAAGTGCTGGGTAATGTGGTAGGGACTGTGCAATCACAGGTCGGGGAAGGAAAGACAGCCAGATGCCTAGGAATTACTGCCCAGATAGCTTAGTTGAGTCAGCTTCAAGTTTAAGGAGAGACCCTGTATTTATTCTCAGAGTTCCTTAGGATGATCACTGAGTATGCATGCACATGCACACACACACACACACACACACACACACACACACATACACACACACATACACACACACACACATGAACCTCTATGATAATGAATACATGTGTGAGTCTGACACACATCCACGAACAAACTTATACATATCCACACACAGAAAAACAAAGAGAGAAGAGTTTCCTTTAGGAATTTTATTTACTTTGAAATCTAAGCCATGCATCTTGCATAACAAAGTGTGAGGAAATCTACCCATCTTTATGAGTATTGATATTCTGGTCATTACTCAGAGAGTCTTTCAGGAGACAGGAGGAGTTGGAATTCAAGCTGGAGAAAGTTGGCAGGTGAGTAACAATCCAGAGGAGAGAGATGGAGTCTTAACATTCTTGCAGCAACTCTATGACAGAGGGCAGGCAGCCTCCTGAGGAGAACAGAGAGCACAGGCAATGTCCCTTTGAAAAGCAAACTCCTTTGCTCTTGATTTACAGCATGCATTGTTCCCACTACTGCCCTGCTAAGCCCATGAAAGTGGCTTGGCAGTCTTACTTACCTTTATCATTAACTCAGAAGAAATGGGTCTCCCTCCCCCAGTAATGTCATGCATCCATTCTTAATAAATGTCCACATTTCATCCTGTCACCTTTTAAAATCCGCAGTCACCATCTGCCTTCATTAGCAGCCCTTCCAACCTATAAATACTCAGCTATGCTGTCTACCATCTCCTAGCCATTCCCTGCACACCCATTCTTTCCCTCCACACACACTGTGCACTCTCTGCTCTTGTACACACGGCAGTCCTGGACTCTCTGCAAACCCATCCATTCGCTCCATGCACACTCTGTGCACACCCCTTCTTTCCCTCCACACACACTGTGCACTCTCTGTTTTTGCTCACACTGCAGTCCCCACACAATCTTCTCTTTTGGCTACCTATATTCCACCACTGAGGCTTTGTGGGCCCTCATGTTTATGAGATTTGATTCTTAGTTTAGAAATTCAACTATACACACTTGTGAATATAACACCCATTATCAATCTTCATAGTTGTTTATAAATTAACCTTTCTTACACATTGTAAATGTGGGCAAACTCTTTAAGCACCACAAAACAAGCAAAATTGATCTGAAAGGAATTGGTGTAGGTGTGATTATGATCAAGACATATCGTACTAAATTATATGAGGACTAATATTATCGCAAAATATTATATTATATGAATGTTAATTTATTGACTAGTCTTTATCATGTTACTTGGACCAACACTGATTTATAATGATGTTGATAATTTATTCAATTTATATAATGCCCTTCTCTTCAGAATGATTACACTGTTAATTCCATCTCTCTCTCAGTGTGTTTTAAAACATATCCCATACTGCCAGTAATGTATTTCTGTTTAAAGTATTATTGAAAATTTATCCTTCAAGGAGTAGTTCTCAAAATTTTTATTTTGTATGATTCCCTCTAAAAACAGGACAAAATTTAATTTGACTTTCTGTGAGTGTACACTACATGACTAACTAGATAGCTGGCAGGTCTCTTCTCCATGCTTTCTCAATGAGAAAGAACAGATGGCAAATATTAGGAATCCAAAAGATGGACACACACACACACACACACACACACACACATAAGCACAAACACATACATATGCACACATACAATTATCTAGAACACACCTCTCTGTTAGTATCACTTCCTCAACATTTGCTACTGGTATCTAGTATTTTATGATGAATAGATTCCTTTCTATGCACCACAAATTGACTTATCTTTTTAACAGTTTAATTTTTTAACTTTGAATTAAACTATTGAATCACTCTTTCCAATATCTAATATTTTGAAAATATTAAATAAAAGAAACCTCCCCATCCTATCTCTTTTCTTCTATGAAGCCTCTTGTACTCAATCCATGTACTCTAAGACTCTTGCTTTGGATGTGTAAGTGGAAATGTCAAGAACAATTCTGTGTGAAATACCAATAGATATAAAATGTAGTCCCCAGATACATTTCTGGATCAGGGTTTAGTGATAAATTTACACATAGGTAATATGAGCCTCACAATTGTGATATGACTCTACAAATAAATGTATCCTTATTCCAACTTGTCCTAACCCTGTGTGAAACAAGCATTGGTGAAAAAAATCATAAATAAATAATAAATCATATTGTACAAGTATATTGCCATGAGATCATGTTATATCTTTATATACTCTCCAACCATGAGTTTGGACTTTAGTATAAATAAGAGGACTCAGGTTGAAATTTCAGCTTTAGTCACACCTCAGAAACATGCTTCCCACAAAGCATACATATGGCACATATGTGCCATCTATTGGATGTTCAGGCCGCATGCAGACGGCCATGAGATTACATGTCTCCCTTGAAGAAGAATGATCCCTGAGCTACAGTCCTAACGGTGTTCTTTCTACCTTCCTGCTTTACATTTGCTTGCTTTAGTTCCTCCATGTTATGGCTGCTTTTCACTTTGCTCTCCTCTATATGATGCTAGAATACTGGCCAGAGATGCACATAAACACACAAAATGTCTTCTATGAGGGGATGACCTCTATTAAATGCCATCATTTGATTTTTCTGCAATGGAAACAACTTGGGCATCCACTAGAGAGTAAAAACTAGAATCCTAGATCTGGGTATCAATGGGGTAAATAACTGAATGCAGCAAGGCAGAGTTATCATCTCAAAGTTTAATTATGACAAAAGGAATTTGCACCAGAAATAAACATGTCTTAATTCCCCCAAGAAGAAAATTCTACAGAGTAATCCCTGCCTGAAATGAAGGGTGCTGCAGCTAAGTCCAGTTTCTATCTATTGCTTCAGGCACAGATCTCCTGCATATGATTATTTATTCCTTCAGGTAGAAGAGACAGAAAAGATCTTTGGCCCACAGCATACCAGATGCATAGCAGACCCAAGCTACAGCAGACAGCACTGTTTCAAAACCCACACCTTGAGCAGCTACATAATCCTTGTCCAGCAGCTGGTCTAGCAGGAGAGACAGTAAATAAAATAGGAACCCAAGTGTTAGCTAATGGAAGCTGAGGCCAGCTCAGAGTTCTCTGTTACATGTCAACAACAAAGGTTTTGTTCTCTTAGTGGTATCGGAGCATCTCATCTTGGGTTGACTGCTTTCCTGTCTGCCATTGTCACCCTGGATCTTGACAGAGTGGCTGCCGCACTGTCCATTGCTCCCCACTGTGTCAGAAGGGACAGAGTCTCAGAGTCTTGATCTGTGCCTCCACAAAAGAATGCATCTCTTCTACATCTGTCAGTCAAAGCAAATCCCAGAGCCGCGTCAGAGTTCACCAAGGCCTTCCTCCAGCATAGGCAGAGACACTCGGGACAGGAATGTGAACATCTGGTAAAGAGCAATGGAATCTATCTCACTAATGAACTGCATTTTATCCGTGTCAGAGTTTAGCATGACCCTTGATTCCTCTTTTAAAAATACGTGTTTAGAAACAGCTGAGAACTTTTCTATTTAGGAAAAAAATCCATTAGGGTACCAATAAATTGATCTCCACAAAAAAGGTCAATGATATTTGAGTGGCAATTTAGAGCTTTCAAAGCACTTTCAAATAAACATCTCATTTATTTTTCCTAAGTACTCAATGCAAACTTGAATTCACAGACTTTCATTCTGAATTTAACTATTTTAAACCCATACTGTAATTAGTTAAAAACGAAAAATAAATTTGCCTATGTACATAAAATATGAATTTATTTTATTTCCTCAGTCTCTCAAGATATAGGTCAAGGTATCTTGAGCTGATTTTGACAATAAATTTCTTTCTTTGATTTCTCTTATATTTACTGTCACGATCTTTGACTTTCACCCACTTACCTGTGTCCAACTCTGCTCTTCTAAGAACCCATTGTTCTTAGCAAGGTCATCTGCAGATGACCATTCCTCCTACTCTTAATTGGCTATATGCAGGTCATTGCTGTCCAAGAATAATCCTGCTTTCTTAAATAATTATGAATCTCATTTCCCAAAGTCATTGTCCTCGCATACTCTATATGGGAAAATAAGATATTTCTAATTAGGACTATTAAGCTCTAGGAAAACCATGGAGTTCACAAAACTCTCTTCAAAGAAGGAGAGAGAGAGAGAGAGAGAGAGAGAGAGAGAGAGAGAGAGAGAGAGACAGAGAGAGAGAGACAGAGAGACAGAGAGACAGAGAGAGACAGAGACAGAGACAGAGAGAAACAGAGAGAAACAGAGAGAAACAGAGAGAAACAGAAACAGAGAGAAACGGAGACAGAGCTACAGAGTAATAGAGCAGCTTCATTGAGATGTCAGGAGTAGAGAAGAGAATCTAGTCTACTATTCTGCTTTCTCCCTCCCTCCCTCCTTCCCTCCCTCCCTCCTACCTTCTCTCCTTTCTTCCCTCCCTCTCTCCCTCCTGCCCCTTTTCTTTTGCTCCCCTCTCTATATGTTCTCACTTTAGTTTGGGAATGAGTCCACCACTCTTGATCTCTTGCATTACTGTGTAGCTCTAGAGTCTGTTTGTCTGTGTCAACACTGATGAATAAATATGTATTTTTTAGATTACAATATAATTTCATAATTTACCTCTTTTCTATATCTGAATCTTCCCATATATCTTTCCTTGCTCTCTTTCAAATTCATGCCTTCTACATACTCACTCACATACACACACAATATATATATATATATATATATATATATATATATATATATATACATAGTGAGAGCCAAAGCGATATTTTAAGTTTTAATTGCTATGCCTAAGAGATTCATAAAACAAAAATACCTCTTTCCTGAAAGATCCTTGCTCAAGGACAGATAATCCCTCTAAAGTGCTGCAGGCTCCTATTCACTCACCTGAACAAGTTTGTTTACCTCAATGTCACCAAGTGTGCATGGTCACATGCTGGCAGGAAGTATATATGTATATAATTGGCCCTGGTAGGACCTAATGGCAAACATGGTGTCCTTATGGAGTTGCCCTTTTTAAGCAGCTGCAAAATTTGATATATCACCATTTTCTGGGAACCCAGAAGTGGACCTGGCCTGAGTCCACCATTCTGGCCATATTTAATTAATGCTTGCTTCCAATTTGCCTCAAAATTGTAATAAACGTCTTCTCTACTGGTACCATTACATATATGCATATATACACAGACACATATACACATATACATATATGTGTGTGTATAAATACATATATACATGTGTAGATATTCTTAAATAAATAAATACAATCTGCTGATCCTGGTAATATTACATGCAGGTACACTTTCATTGCTGATCATTTGGTATTGGATTACAGTTGGTGTGCTCTTCTCTGGGGGAGACTATTCTCTCACTGTGAGAATTCCTCAGGTCTCTGTAGGGTTGGGCCTGTGGGCTTTCCCCCTTTCACATTAGCACATCTACTGCCATCTTTATTCAGCCAAGTTTTGTCCTGTCTCACATGGAGGAGACCTTATGATGTAGCTTCTGATACTACTAGAAGATACAATCTTACACCAAACTCTCTGATACGATTGTTACAACCTTTCTATATGTTTCCCTTGATGTTTGCTGGGCCTTAAGTGCCAGAGTGTTTTGTAGATTATTCTTTGAGACAGGGCACCACAATGTGGCCTTTTGATTGGCCGTGGTCTCTAAAATACTGGTCATTTTTTTTTTTTTTTTTGCAAAGAGAAATTTCCTTGATGAAGCTGAGAAACACCTCTCTGTGGATATAAGGGGAACTATTTAGAGTATTGTGAGAGATTGTTGATGGTGTAGTAAAGTGTTAGATGCATGTAAATTCCTCTCCAAGATCTTTGCCTTCATTAGCAGAGAGTAGTTGGCTAGGATTCTAGTGCCACGCATGCTTTCCATCCAGTTGAGTGGGTCTTATGTTCAATTAGAAAGCTGTTGTCAACTCTTGATCTAATTTGGCCACACACAGAAAATGGCTACCATGCTTTAATTTTCCCTACCACCATTGGCTGTAGGCACAACCCACAAGACTCTTGCTAGAACTAGCAACTCAAATTTCTGTTCTTCTCCTGAGATTGGTAGAGCTATAACAGCAGCAGTAGCCCATGGATCCACAGGGGGAATCACCACCTCGTATGGCTCCCACTTGCAGACACTGTCTCTTGGGGACTTAATGTCCCTTGATGAAGTTTGAGGGACATGCTGACATTATAGCAGGAAATCTGGAATCCGTGCATCAAGAAAGAGTAAAAGATCAGGTTCGCCTGCCTACCCCACACTGCATCTTTAAAGCACCTTACCCTGATTTGAACTCTCGGTTCCAAAGCAGTTTATCCTGGAGGGTGCTTAGATACTGATAAAGGCAAGCGCATTTTTCTACACGTGTATCCCACGCATTTTTGAGACATGCTTCATGGAACTGCTGGCTTTTCTCTCCTAAACAGTTTGGGGAGCTAAGTCAATTTATGAATGTAAAGCGTTGGAAGGTTAATGACACCCAGAGAGCATGGTGAGTGCAGTCAATCACTGCCGCCATTCTTGTTTCATCAGTTCTGCCTCCGACAATAGCACAGCAGGATGCTTTAGGTGATCTGGACACGATGTAGCTTTTACTCTCTGGATTATTATATTTCAGAAGGGTGAATATACACCAACTTAATATGCTATAATGACCTTAACAATAATGCTAGGAGTGTGAGTCCCGCGGCTCAGACAACACAAAATTCACATTAAGCAAACTGGACTGGTTCTCAGATGCTGTGAAATCTAATCTGGGTCTAATGTAATTTGGGATCCTGACTGAGAAGAGAATGTAGTGAGGCTATAATACGACTAAGAATGGTGAGAACAGAGACTGTGCTCTCTGTGACTGAGAGAAACTAGAGGAAAAATTCAGAACAACTGAAGAAGAAACACCCAAAGAGAAGTGACAAAGAAAAGCAAACGGGAAAAACATTGCGCTGAACCTCAAGCAGTAAACAGCGTTCCCAAAGATCTATCTGTGTGCAAGGCAGCAAGAGGGGCAGGAGGGATAGCTCAGAGGGAGCAGACACTTCAGTTCGCAGCATTTTAGCTGCTTTTGGGTTGGAAAGAGCTGTAGTTTCCATCACTGTGGCACTTCAGCCCCTGAGTCAAAGGTCTTCCAACCCCAGATCAGACGAGCAGAGGCCGGTGTTTATGAGGAATGGAAATAAATGATATGGCACTAATCAGCACCGTGCCTCTGCTGCCTCAGTGGAGGGTGATAAGAGTGAGGTTATCATCTGAGAACTGTGAAGAAGAGTGAGGAACATTCTGATTCAGGCTCCCCTGGCCTCGAGGCTTCACCAACCTCTGAACTCAAAGTCTGGAGTGGACTGCTGATTGATGCTCACACACTGTGAGCTTAGCAGGCAGGATACAGCTGCTAATTTCACTATCTCTGATAAAATATAATTGCATTGTTTCATTCCAGTGCTCCACCCTGCCTCTCTATGCTCCCTCCCAATTCTCATCTGCCATTTCTAAAACCATTGCTGTTGTATGCACGTGTAAATTAGTAATATGTGACTAGAGTCTGATGAGTCCATCCAGTGTTGCACACAGCAGTAGTTGGTTTCATTTCTTTATGAGCCATTTGAACCCTGTGAACATTGCTTATGACCTGGGGCCACAGCAGATCCTGCAGCCAGACTGAAAGTTTCACACCTCTCTGTCAAAGGTATGCCCAGCTCTTGATGCCAGAGCATTGATGGAAATACTAGTCTACAACTGGGTAATGTAGGCATGTCCATTGATGATGTCAACAGGCAAGTAGTGCGATTCACTTATGAAGACATTCTATCTGCCCTTGTGTATTACATGCTGCTTTCCTTTCCTTGATATAGGTTATGAATTTGTAGACATTTTGGTGATTGTTAGAATCTGGACATATCTGCAGCACTTCATGAAAGATAATTAAATGTTTAAATGTTGGTGGTTATCTTAGTAACTGAAAGAAACAACACAGAGCAGAAAGACAAGGAGACATCCTGTGTCTCTAATTCACAGAAGTCTTTTACTCTGTAGATTAAATGAGGAGCACACCACGTTTTCCTTTACCTGCTGGATTCCTACCATGAATTCACATAACTTTTTATATTTACGTAGATAGCAGTGTTTACAGACAGTGGTTTTGAAGATGAGGAAAGCATTAATTGTTTAAGGATTCATGTCTATTGACCAAATCAAGGTGAACACATATGCAATCAAAGAACAAAAGGGGCATCTGAAACCTTAGTACGTCTACCTGTTTTTGCACAGGCTAAAAATAGGGCTGAAATGGAGTCACCATGGTTGAAGATACACATCAGCAACAGATCTCACTGCTGTCATATAATTTGTAGACAACTAGTTGGTGGCTCACGGAAGCTTTTGATTTCATTGAATTGAACCCAAAATGAATTCAAATTTCCAATGAAAAGAAATTCTGGGCTCTCTGAGTCACAGGTTTGCAGTGAACATGTGTGGGAAATTTTTAAGAGTCCTCTTTATCTCATGGAACACCCTCCTGTTTCCTCTCACATCTCTTCATACATTTTCCTTTTCAAGTTCTTCAGAATATGCACAAAATGGTTTTGTAGTCACAGTGATTTGACCCCTAGACTGTGAAACCTAATTGGATATGCACTTTATGAGGTAGAGACAATTTTGAACCCTGTATTTCATCATCCAATATTAATATTCAAGTTTTATATTCTTTCATGTGTTTCTTACTATCCAGGACCCAGACATGAATATTTCATACTGAATGAGAAGACAATTTTCTAACGGATGTTAATTACTTTACTAAAATTACATTTGACTATGGGAGGTCAAAGACACAAGAGACTTCATGATATGTCATAGTACAAATGTGTACATGGACTTTAAAATTATTACTACATATTCATATATGGCCAAAGTAGTAAATAAAAGAATGAAAGAAACAAGTACATCACAGGAGCAAGTGACACTTGCAGTAAATAAATGTAAGAACAAACTCTTATCATACCCACTTTATAGACTCAACAAAGACAGCATGATGTGCACACTGGCCATTGCAGTTTTCTGGAGATGCAAGAAGGAGGCCACAGTACCAAAGTCTCTACTCGCTATGTGGTCAGGAGAGGGCATCCTGAGCCCAATCAGTCATGTCTTAGACAAACACACACACACACACACACACACACACACACACACACACACACACACATGGGTACAAAATGTTGAATATATATAACACATTATATAGAACATATCATGTTGAATAGTGGTTACATAAAACTAATAAATATAAACATCACCTCAAACATTTATTTTGCTTTAAATTAAGAGTAAGATGTGAAGCGCAAGGCCCTGGGTTCGGTTCCCAGCTCCGAAAAAAAGAACCAAAAAAAAAAAAAAAACAGAGTAAGATGTACTCTCAGTGAGTATCAGGCATATATCACATTAGGAACTACTGTCAGTCTACTTAAATGTAGATATTCACAGATAAAACGATGGCTCAGTCATTTCCAGAACCCACACACAAGACCTGACCCTCTAATAAAATGGTTTATCAGTTGATATTTGCAATCCCACTACATGGCAGTACAATTGCTATTTAGGACTGTGCATGACTGTTTATACATGTATGTGTACATGTGTTTACATTCTGGCATTACATGTACCTCTGGGTGTGTCTATATGTGTGCATGTGCATGTGTGTGTATCCTTATATGTGTCTACACATGTATCCCTGTGTGTGTGTGTGTGTGTGTGTGTGTGTCCTTACATGTGTCTGCACACGGACATGTAAGTTGTGAGTATGAATATGGAGGCCAGAGCCTGATGTCACACAGAATGATCCACATGCCCCAGGGGCTTCTCACTCGCTCCTCTAGCTCTGGGCTTACAATTCGGTGCTGTCATTCCTGCAATCAGTCTATGTATATATTTTATAAATGTTAAAGTCTTGGTAGCTGATGTCTTCCTAGTACTTACTTTTACAAGTTATTTTATTGTTTGTATTAGAATGTTCCTATAATTAGCCATAGTCTATATATCTGTGATAGCAGTTTTGACCACTCTGTTTAGGTTTCATTGTGTTTATTTTTATTACTCTTACATTCCGTGGGTTTCTATTAAGTTTTCATAGAGCCATCAATTGTTCCTGATCGTATTGATTTTTCTGGCCTTGGAATGTGAACTCTGTGGTTTCTCTTTTCTTTCACCTTTGCCCTAACTTGATGATTTTTCCAACTTCTTCAGAGTTAACACCTCCTTTCCTTGAGCCATATGTTTGACAGGAGTTTACATTGCTCTTACTTGATTTGAGTTTAAATTTTCGTTACCTTTCTCTTACACTCATTTTACAAAATGACATACATTTTGATGTGGCATCCTGGTATGTTAACCTTCCATTCATGTTTATCTGTAATCAATGTTTTTTTAACTTTGCTCTCATTCTCCCTTTGTTTTCCAGTTTATTCCTCAGAACCTTGCTGTTATCCTACTGTTATCTTCCATAACTTAGAAGGTTTCCAGAATTATTTTGGTCTTGATTTCTAGTTCCCTTCTGTGATGTCTCATGCTGCTTCTCTATTCAATTTGTTATTACTTTCATGGTTCATCCTGTGTTGTACGAAATGAAATGTTCTGCCCCCAATGTGAACATGCATTCTGATGTTATTGGATTGAACAGCTTTTCTGTATGTATGTGACAGGTGCACTGTCCTAAAGTAGTTGATATCCCTTTTCTGCGTTGTGCCTGAACCAGGCTTGCTGGCACATCTGTACCCAGAGCATGCAAGCATGTAGCTAAGTGGAGAACAGCCTTGTAGAGGCTTGTGTTTTCATGCTGTTTTTGTTACCCAAAAACCTGTTTGCAGTGTCACACACAAAGGACTAAAAGAAGCTTGACCTTAGTTGGTTTTTGACTGGTCAATAAGGTTACTGGGGCCAGTGACTGGGCAGAGAGGTAGAGGCGGGACTTGTAGGATTCCTGGGAAGGGACTAAGCAAGGAGGAAGAAGGGATTCTGCCATGTTGAGGGTGTAAGAGATGGACCATGCCAGAAAGGTGCTGAAGGGAGAGAGAGATGACTTGTAGGTACAGGAAGAAAGCAGCCCCAGGAGGGCTGCCCAGCAGGGTCCAGAACAGCAGATAAAATAAAGATTTAGTTAGTGTTAACTCAGGAATTTCAAAGGGGAGTTTGTGTTAGCCACAAGAAGTTAGGGCGTAGCCCAGTCATTGAGCTGCTTAAGGCATATTAAAAAGAAGGCTGTGTGTGTGTGTGTGTGTGTGTGTGTGTGTGTGTGTGTGTGTGTGTATGCACGTGTGTGCATGTGTGTGTGCGAGTGTGTCTTTTATTTGTGAATATAAAACACTTGGGTGGATTTAGAGGAGGTGTGCTAACCTGCATGCCTGCACGGACTTTAGAGCAGATTAATAATCTGCAGCTAAACAGCATGGTTCTGGCATCAGGTGAGGCTGGTACTGAACTCATGCCAACCAGAATAGTATTTGTTTATATCTTATAATTCTTTCCTGAAAAGGGAGGCTTAGACTTTTCCATGAGTGCTTTTGGGAAAACTGTAAGGAGAGCATTATAGTGCTTTGATCCACTGGCATTTATGGCAAAATCGTAAGAACAGCCATGCATAGAAGCACGGTCACCATTACCAACACCAAAGCAACACAGTCAGGGACTCAAAGAACACGATTTTCTGGAAAACAAGAGTATGTAAAATGGACCTTTGCTGAAGTCACTGTTGTACTGATCATTTATTTGAAACATATTAGACATATGGGATTTTTTTCCTGAGTTGACTTCTTAGATTCCAGGGATACCTAGTCATTAGACGATAGTTCAAAGATTGTGACTCAAAAGTTGTAAAAAGGAAGTTGAAAAGCTATACTGTCCCAAGTATTTGAAAATGCTTGTTTTAAAAAGCACTACAGTTAGACTAGACTACATTCTTTTTTGCAAGTATTTAAGAAGGTATATTTTGATGCTGGCATGATGTATCAGTGGTTAGAGGTGTTTGTCTCATACACCCAGGAATGTGACTTAAAACTTTGGAACACACACGAAAGCTGTTAGAGAGAATCTATTCTCCCTGGGTGTCTTTGACTGTCACTTGCGCTTTGGTGTGTGCATGCCACCCATAACAAAACTAAAAATCAAACTGAAAAAGAGTGTGTATATGTATGTGTGTATACGTCTGTGTGTCTCTGTGGTTTTTTTATGTGTGTGCCTCTTTGTGTGTATGTGTGTGTTTGCTTGTGTGTGCCTGTGCATGTATATATAGAGGCTGTGTGTGAATGCGTGTGCTTGTGTATATCTGTCTCTGTGTGAATGTGTTTGTGTGGTGTGCATGTGTATGCTTTCATGTGTGTGAATATGTGTGCCTGTGTGTATATGTGCTTATGCATATGTGTATGTGTGTGTTATGTATGTATAAGCCTATGTGTGTCTATGTATGTGCATGCCTGTGTGTGTATGTGTATATATGTGTGTGTGCCACTGTATGTGCTATGTATGTGTAAACCTTCGTGTGTGTATGTATTGTGTGTGCGGGGTTATGTTTATGCCTGTATGACTGTGTATGTGTGCCTGTTTGTGTGTGTGTTTGTGTGTGTGTGTGTGTGTGTCTTTTGTAAGTTACCCTACCCCATCCAGTTAACAACATAACTTAAATACAGCACATTCATTTTCAGTGCATAGTTGGATGTTGGCAGGCAAACATTATTTCCTGATTTACTAATAGCATGTAGAAATATACATATCTGTCACATCTGTAGCTTCTTTACTACCTGCAACTAGGGAAATGTAGAATGCATTTCAAACTGTCTCCTTATGGGTTAATAGCACACACTTCTGCAATATTCACACTAGGGTCTCAGTTATCACTGGGAATAGATAGAGTGACAGTTAGTATTTCAGAACGTAGCTTTCCGTCCTCAAATTTACTTTTTGGGTCTTAGGGGCACATTTATTCTCCTGAGTCATCCCTGTGATGAGAGCGTGGACTTGTTCTATTGGGCTTCCTGATGTAATTTTAATGTCTGTGGTGATGCCTCTGTTTATGTAACAAGCCACTAAGCTGTTATATTTTCCTTTCCAACACAGAATATGCAATGTATCAGACTTTATCCCCTCATCAATTGACCCATTTATTTCATTTTTCTATTTCTAATTCATCCTGCTGAATTTGTTTATATTCTAAAAGTTCACAGTTGCCAATGAAGCTGTGTCAAACCATTATCCTTAACTGAAAGATCAAATGGTATCTGTGAATAAAATAGATGGCCTGATATTTGAGTCCATGAGTGTCTCTGGTGAATTTTTATACAGTTGTTCCCTTCTCCTGATGATTGTCCAAATGTCCTCTTTATTCCTAGGAGGTCTCCATTTCTAAATTGTCCTCAGTTATGATCAGTCACTGTGATTAATTCCATTTCAAGGGATGCTGGGGACAGTTTCTGGTACACGGATGGTTAAAAAGAGATGAAAATAACTCAGCTTCAGAAAGAAGGTCCCCAAAAAAATGTCAATCAAAACCAGGGTCTTCATCTTCTAGCCTCCTGCATCATCACAGGCTTTCCCCTACCAGTGAGATATCTCCATGTACATTATGTATCTCCTAGAAGGCTGTATACCATGCAGAACCTAGATGTAATAATTTATTTATTGCTGAGGACAATGAGACCATGAATCCTATAGTCTTTTCTTTGTAAGCTACCTTCTTCTCATTGTACTTTGAAAAGTTGATCTCAAAGTCATTTGAACCAAAACTGTAAGTACACCTTAACGATAAGTAAACATTTTATTCCCAACTAATAATTGTGCTCAAGACATATATCGCCCAGTGGGGGGAAAAATTCCACAGCTTAAACTCAAAAGTAAGTGTAGCCCACACACCTCTGGTGGGGTTTATAAGCTCGAAATAAATGTTTCAGGTTTTGTGGGCATCTACCAGTGGCCTATGATTTTCTAGATAATCATTCTCAGGGAGACGTTTGTCAGTTCTTCTCTTTACCTATAGTTTAATGTTGAGCCTATTGTGACACCTCATAAATTATGCATCAGTGAATGACATTGTTCGAATCTGTCCAGAGATCGAGGAAACAAGGTTTACGTTTCATTTCCTGGCAGCCAAAGCGAACAGATGACAGAGCTGTGATGTGGGTACAGACAGCGGACAGGGAGAAAGCAGAAACTTTCAGTGCCAGCCCTCGCTGTAGCTCACAGCAGTGTGGCCTTCTTGCAGGTGTGACTTCACAATCTTGCTCCATTTTGTCAAGGCTTCCTTCAGGAAAACACCTACTGAAATCTCAAATTTTTAATGAAATTAACATTTTTCAACAAATAATTTGTTGGAATACCTTGTTGAATTTCTGTTTCAATTAATTAAGTTTATTGTGATATTGTCTGGGTCAAGGAAGGAAGGGAGCATTCTGTATTACCTGTCGGTATTCTCTGTGTCACCACCTACTTGTATAGGCAGCTGTGACACATCAGGTTGATTACGTGAATTATTCTTGGAGAATGCATCTGAGTCCTAACTCGGAAAAAGCTAAACTATGACTTATAGGGTTACCTGCCAGACATACTCATGAGTTTCTAAATAGCAGAACGTGGTGTGTGTGTGTGTGTGTGTGTGTGTGTGTGTGTGTCTGAGTGTGTGTTAAATGATGCCAACCACATGAGACCACATCAGCTAGCAGTAGCAGCTCCCCTTGAGTGTATAAGTGCCCTCTACTATGAAATAATTCAAATATACATTTCTCAAAAGGTATTTTTGATATTGAGTCATGACTGAAAAGTGCAATATACTCATTTGCATATGAACATATATGTGCATATGTTCATATACATATTTTGCACATGCTGCTTCAGGTAATCAGGACTCAGACTAGAAACAATAGAATAGAACATCTTCACATTTGTCAAAATCTGTGCCCAACATATGCACACAGTCACCACAGAAGATAAACCTTTAAAATATGGCATTAGCCTCTTTTCTTGTCTGCTATTCAGCCTCCAACTCCAGACCTAATCTACCAGCTATGGATCACAACTGGTGGGTCCTGGGAGGGGAAGAGTGACGGATGGCCAGAGAAGAAGAAACTGCAAACTACAGGCATATGTAAACACAATGAGAACAGACTCTCAGGAGACAGCTTTAGTGAGACCTCTCATTTAATGGGAGAAACAAAGGCAACGTAAACATTTGGGGATGGGTTAGCTTTTTGGGGGACGACTGTACATGATAGGCTGGGGCCAGGGCACTAGGATGGTTCATTTGCATAAGGAAGAAATCCAGGTTCCGCTGGACAATACCTTATAAAGGGAGAGGAAGTTTAACCAGACTGTGGTGCTCTGGGAGCTTCTCCAGGAGGGAAAGGTGGGAGTTTAGGGATAGAGTGGGGGGCCATTCAGGCTTGGGGCATGGGGCAGCAATCAAACTTCTGTTGATCTTAGGAGGAAATTTCTTGGGTTTGGATGCACCTCAACCCCATTCTTATTCTGGATGGGTTTCCCCTAGTCCTATTGTTCCCTGACCCCACACTTGTCTGATCAAATGCCTGAAAGGAAGATACTTAAGAAGGGTGTAGATTTATTTACAGTTTCAGCAAGTATGGTCCTCCATAGTGGTGACAGAACTACAGCAGAACAAGAGATTTCTTAGTACTACTCAGTGTCTACAGTCAAGAAGCAGAGAGCAATGGAGTAAGACCAGCCTAATAAACCAGAAGATCGACCTCAATCACCCACTTTGTCCAGCAAGATCTTCATGAAGGTTCTGCATCCTTCATGTGCCAATACTTAGGTACCAAGAATTTAAACACTTGAGCCTATCAGGACCTTTCACATTCCAGCCTCAGGAAATAACAAACATGGAAAAATATTTTGCATCCTATAGAACCATCCTCTCTAATGGTCCAAAACAAAAACAACAACAACAACAACAACAACAGCAACAACAACAGAAAGGAGACTGTTGCTTCACTCAAGTAACCTAGGCTGGTTTTGTTGTGTGACACCTGAGGCATTTTCTACCCGATTCAAGGCAATGTGGTTGGTATTATTCTTTATAATGAGTGGTGACTGGTTTTGTGTTCATATTATTTTTATATTTAGGAATGAGATACTGAGTTTTTATTGCATCTTCATTTATTTCAACCTCAACCTATCGCCATTAAGGACCTAGTAGAGAGAAGAATGAACTGAGGAGAAAGTGGGTTGGGATAGCTTATGGTGATCCTTGAACCATTAGGTGGCATGCTGAATCTCAATGTTCTCATCAATTAATTGTGAATGACTTTTGAAAAAATAATTTATAAGCTTGTGCTACATGAAATGAAATAATTATTAATGTGAAATTTAAAATGTTCATATATAAGTCACAGCACAGAACAATAAAGAGAAATGCCCAGTAAAGGTTAAAGCTAATATAATAAGATTTAAATAGGAACAATAAATAGGAGGAACAAATTAATAACTTTTCATAAAAGTTCAAACATTAGGATATAGTTTAGATTTAGTGAAAAACTTGAAAAATTTTGTTACAGGCTTTTTCACCTTTTTTATTGTTTGAATATTCATAATGACATGGAATTAGACATAGGGATAGATAGAGAATAGGCAGATATGGATAGATGATAGGAGGACGGCAGATATAGATAGGAGGGAGATACATAGATATATAATAGATACATATATAGATATATGATATCTACATTATATGTAGATAAAGGAGATAGACAGGCTTATGTATATGATAAATTGAGACAAACGTAGGGTATTAATAAATAAATGCATAGATATTTGATAAGCAGGTAGATAGGTAGATAAAATATGGATAAATATATTAAAGATAGGTAGATGATACATAACATAAATTGATCATAAATGAATGGATAGATAGATGAAGATAGGTAGGTAGATAGATATATATAATATGTATATTACATATATGTAGTAGGTAGATAGATAATAAATGATAGATGATAGGTAGCTAGATAGACAATAGATAGATGATAGATATATGAATGATTGATGATATATAAATTTATGAAAAGGATGCATGACTACATATATAATATATAAATCATGGGTAAATATTGTTAATAGAGGGTATAAACCTAGATGACAAATGAAGCATATTATATATATATATTGCATATATATATGTGATATTAGATATGTGCATTGATAGTTGATAGACAGAGAGAAGTTCTACTAATCTGAAAGTTTCAATGACTGAACTGTAGTGTAAAGGAAACTAAGTGTTCACAATCCTAACTTCACCATTTTCTAGTCAAGTAACACAGAGATGCAATCAGAGTTACCCAGGATTGCTTTTCAAATTGGGTTGCAAATCCAAAGCATTCTTATAATCCCTAGTGTGGAGAGGTCATTTTTATTCAGTTTGAAATGTTCCCTCAGTTGTTGGTAATACAGACACAATCATCTTTTCATGATTACACTGCTCACCTTAAATGGGCAGCAATAAAGCAGGAGACTTCAGAGACTGAGGGACAAATAGAACGTCTTTTGTCACTCTTCCCGAGGGCTTTCTATTGAGATACTCTTGACAAATTTAAGAAGGCACTCATACTTGAGTATGGTTCACCTACTGTCTACATTCACTTTCTGTTAATATGTGAAATTCTTACCCCAAATTCCAAAGCCCTATTTCTAGACCCCTAGGGGAGTCATGGAAATCAAGTGGTGTGTATCTTTGGAGAATCCTTTAACTCAAGATTATTAAAATTCAATGCAAATATTTATTAAAGACTGACTCTCAACATCCCTCTGTTCCTGAAATTAGACACAGGTAAAAAATATTTTTGTTTCTTAGCTAGGACAGGAAGCATTGAAGGAGGTAATAAATATACAGAATAAAACACTGAAAATTTTCATGTTGCCTCTAAAAATTGTGTCTCTCCTAGTATAGAAGCTCTGAAGCCCTCTCCCTTTCACATGCAAATCTGATTTCTTGTAGGTTTTGATACAGTTCCTGTGGCAGAGCAACTTGGGGAGTGATGAATTCTGTACCTTCCATCATTCTTTACATATAATATGGATTATGTCTCATTGTTTGTATACATTGGCTTAGGAATAAAGCAGGTCCCCACTTACAAGTTACTCCAAATTCTTGAATATAGACACTTTTAACTTACTATAGCTTTAATTAATCTTCAACTTCATGGTGGTGTCAGAGCTATCATGGCTCAGTGGAAGCATCACTAAGAATTCTGAAATTTATTATTTCCTGTGAAACGTATGTAGGTTCTAGTTGCCTTGCCCTCTTTCCCATACATCACCCTCCTCCTGCAGCACCTGTAACCCTAACCCCTGATCTGAAGTGCAGGTGCTTTGCTGTGCAGTGTGTGTACAAGGCTGGATGCACACCTAGGCCAGGTGCATTAATGCCTCTTTGTCTATGATGTTCTTGCCCTATACAAATATATTTATTGACCTAACCCAGACAAATCTGGGGGACTCTGTGAGACTCATATTCCATGTCACACATGATAGGCTGTAGAAGCTCTAGTATGTAACCCAGGTGAAGTGAAAGGCTACTCAAATTTGAACTGGATCTTCCCACTTCTGTTTTCTTCTTGTTATTCGTTACATTGTACTACAACTATGACTACTACTTCTACTTCTCCTACTAAAGCTACTACTACTACTACTACTACTACTACTACTACTACTACTACTACTCCTAGTACTACAATTACTGTTGCTGCTGCTGCTACTACTACTACTACTACGACGACTACTACTACTATCATCATCATCATCATCATCATCATCATCATCATCATAATTTTGGGTTTTTTTTTCTTGAGATAAAATTTCTTGTGTACCTCTTTCTGTCCTGGACTTACTCTGTAGACCAGGCTATCCTGGAACTCAGGGATCTACCTGCCTCTTCCTGCCAACTCCTAAAATTACAAGTGTGTTGACTATACCTGAACCTTCTTTCCATTATTCAAAATCGTAGTAAAATTATGTTAAAGTTCCACTACTCAGATTCTCAGCCTTATGCTGTTTTTCAAGATTTGCACTTGAGCACTGTGCCACAATTGTATCATGAGGAGGTATTCAGTCTTGTACTGTGCTTGATTTTCTATTGCTCTTGAGAATCAAAAGCCTCACAAGGACATCTTCCAAGTCATAACAGCGGCTTGATAGAAGAACTTCTGACAATTCTAACATCTTGCAAATTAATAAATTCTATATAACTCCAGTCTGTCTGTTTGTTCTAAGGAACTGGATGTTTACTATTTTCCAGCACACCTTAGAGAGGAGAAGACTGATCCTTCTCAGGTAGTCTTCAGTGTGTACGTGAGGCATCAGGAATCGTTTTAACTTCAGTTGTCATATAAAAAGTTAAGGGAAAAAATGTTTCATAAGACAGTGGGCTGAGAGGGAAGGAAAAAGATTTCCAAATTATTAAAAATGACAAGCAGAGCCAGGAGCAGTAGTGAGGGGCCAGTTCTGTGCTACCAGTGACTCATAGAACTCCTTGCTGTCAGTAAGCACATTATTCATAAAGGTTTCATTGTAAGTTAAAAATAATATCATGTAAGAATGTTTTAATTAAATTTTTTATAAGGAACATCTGTGGTTATACGCTGAGATGGGTTAAAGGAGAGATTCTATGTTACATTTTGGTTTCTATCTTTTATCCTTCTGTAATAAAAATTTATTTATGTAGTAACTTTTCCAGACTGAGTTTGGGGAATATGAGGATTGTGTCCTAGATAGAAATTCACACCCTGCTCCTGGCAGGGAATCTGAAGCCTAGAAGGCTCCTAATAAATATGTTAAGCTGACCTAAATTTAAAACTCTGTTATAGTTTCAGCATACAAGAATGCTTTCAACTTTACATGCCTTGCTTCAAATAACCTGTAGGCATTGCATGATAAAAGCATAGACATGTTTTAGAGAGATGAACATTTATATATTGAGGTGGGAAGGTCACTGGAGTCTTGGTTAAATTAAAAATTGACCCCTGAAAGTTTTATTTAAAAAGGAATCTTACATTTCAGTATCCCTCTGAGGGTTTGTTGGACTCAGATTATGGGATCCAATGAAGTACATAATTTTGCAAGGTAATTTAGAAGCCAGTGTGAGACACTGTTAAATTCAGTATGACTATGTCACATTTGTTTCTATAAGGACACGGAATATAGAGATGGCAACTCATTCTCTTACCAAAGCCAAAAAATATTACCTTTTAATATTTATTTATTTATTACCCAAAGGATGACATCTTTCATAAATGTAAAAAATGGTAATAGATGTTTGTTATGGTGATGTTTGCTTAGATTAAACTATGTTCAACCTGTATGTTCTGCAGTCCCAATATCAAGGCAGGCTGAGAGGCCAAAGGATAGATGTAGAGACACTATGTCAGGAGTTTGTATCTAAGATTTTCAAAAGAGTCAGTGCAATCCAACTGAGCCTGGCTTTGATCCCAGTGTCTGCCAGTTCTCATATAACCACCCCTGGAATTCATAACCCCAGGGTCTTGTCATGGTTGCCAGGACATTGGAAGTTCAAGGGGCAAGATCACAAATATCCAATCTCCACTTTCCTTCTCTTTACAATGCAGATTCTCTTTATTGATCCAACAATAAACTCAAGTGACATACACAAGTGTCTGGGGAAGAACACGCAGCTGTGTGTGCCTGACCTTACTTCACATCTGCAAGTCAACACCTCCTCACCCTGTGAGTATGTTAGAATTGTTATTTACTTAGTGTGTTCTTGCTAAATTAAATGATGGCATATTAGTGTCTGATGGTGAGAGAGGCCCACAGGTATTATAGGCTTTTCTGGAGAGAAGCTGATTACTGCTGAAGGGCTGTACAGCATAAATCATCTTGTCTTTGAATTGGACCAACCAAATATGTAAATTGTCATGGTTAAAACAGAAAATACACCTGCTACAAATATTCTTGCTTATTCTCTAGCACAGTAAATTCCCTATTCTTTTTTTTTTTCCCGGAGCTGGGGACCGAACCAAGGACCTTGCGCTTGCTAGGCAAGCGCTCTACTACTGAGTTAAATCCCCAACCCCTAAATTCCCTATTTTTATCTGAGAATCTAAGCTAATGATTACGGTAATTTTGAAACAGTGAGAGTCTCAATATTTGACATGGTGAGTAAATCTTTTAATGCATAGAGTCCTTTTGTGCTCCTTCATGGCATGGGTCATTTGAGTTTAAAACAAGCCATGTTAAATAGAGAAGGAAGTTTAAGGATTGCTGGAAATGCCTACTTATTATCTGCTATTCTCACAAAGAAACATGCCAGGCATTTGAAAACACTGAGAAATTTGCTTATATTTTTACTGTATGATATAGTTTAAAAATGTTTCACATGATAGTCAATAAATAAACTTTGTTTTTAGCTAAGAATATATTGAAAGACACATTTTATGTCTACCTTTTTAATATTCTCAAAATAACAGTGATGAGTAACATTCCAGTTCACATTATCGTATAGAAGAAAGAAACAAAAATAATGAAGTCTTAAAAATCTTACTAAAAGACAAAGGCCCCAAACCCACAATGAACTAAAGCGATGAACATTGGTATGTTAGAAAAAGTTTATCTATGGAAAGGAGTATAAGTCAGAAGGTTTTTTTAAAAAGTAAATTAGCTGAAAAAAAAAACCACCTTAAACACAAAGCTTACAATGTCCTGTTTCTTATGAATGTTTCATCAGCAAATGTGTTAAAATGGGTCAGAAAGTAGCTTCAAGGACAAGTTCAAATTAAGCTGAGTTTTTATCATGATTCAATTTCACTAATTACTTTAATAATTGAAGATGTTATCCAAGGCATATTGTAAATCAGTTCATTGTTTACTCCTTTTATATATTTTATCAAATGTGAATTTCAATTGCTGTCATGAATAGACACAGGTGTAATATCTATGCAATATTAGTCAAAAAATAAATATCTTCATCAAATAAACCAGTTGTGACAGTGAACACATCCAAGTGGGGAAAGCAACGGTAGTGTTTAGGGTGCATTCCACCCAAACAGATTTTCATCTTCTTGCTGAAATAAAAACATAGAGCACACAACACACTTTAAGTCATTGTTATACTTGGCTTTTCCCCATTTGTACCTGTTTTCAGAGTAATCCTAAAGAGCACCTTTCTCTGTTTTCTATCTTCTACTTCTCTTGTACAAGAGACAGAAGGGAGTAGGGAAGAAAATAAGGAGGAAGAAAGGAAGGTAGGGTCATAGTTAGGGATCCCACTGCTGAGAGAAGGTAACATGACAGGGCAACTCTCCACAAGACATTTAGTTGGAGCTGGCTTGCAGGTCCTGAGGTTATCCATGAATTATTATCTTGGCAGGAGCATGGCAGCCTGTGGGCAGACACGGTGCTGGAGGAGCTGACAGTTCTGCATCTTGATCTAAAATCAGACAGGAATAGTGTCTCATAGCCCACCCACAAAGTGACATGCTTCCTCTAACAAGGCCACCCCTCCTAATAGTCTAATAGTGCTACTCCCTGGGCCAAGCATATTGAATCCACCACCGGGAAGGGAGGAGGGAGGAAGAGAGGGCAGATAGAAAGTAGGAAGAAATTTGGAGGCAGATAGGGAGTCAGTCCAACAGGCCTGAGTTACAGGACCAAAAAAAAAAAAAAAAGAAGAAAAAAAAAGAAAGAAAGAGAGAAAGAAAGAAAGAAAGTGAAACTATATATCTATAGCATAATTCAAAGAAAACACAAAATCATATGAGAAATCATCCCTAATGTACCAATAGAAAAATACCTTTAACAACTTCCATTTCTCTTTAAGCATCAACTAGTAAGCTAAGTATTACTATACTGAGCTGTGATGCTCAGACTTTGAACAAGTAGATTGGGTCTTTAGAATGCAGTATTTTCTGCCTAACAGGTTAGAAACAAGGGGTAGACTCTCAAGAGACACCTGCAAGTACTAGCTTAATAAACAGTCTCCAAGGAGTAGGTGTAGCATAGAGCATGTTCTTCATGCTCAGCGTAGAAGGAGAAGCTCTTGAGTTAGGATCTTTATGCTACAGAGCCACTATATTGATTTGCCATTCTGTGACCTGCACTTAGTAATTATGCAGAAATGCAGAATCTGTCTGAATTCCCCTGGTGTGCTCGGTTCCCAGGTTCTTTAAATGACCTTGTGTGTATACTATAGGTCTTCAGGCCTGGATCAGTTCCTCTGACACCTTGATTTGACCTCAGAAGTAGAAATGGACAGTTAAGGGACATGGTATTTACTTTCCAGCTTTATTCAAAGATCATTCATCTGATTATCAGAAACACAAAGAAGTGGGGTAAAATTACATCCAATTTCTTAAGTAATTAAGTGTTTGTTTAATCTGTTGGCTGCTTTATACTTTAAGATACTCAAATTTTTCATGTTGAATAAAAGTCTTCTGTCACTCAAACTAATTTTATCTTTCAACAAAATACTATTAACCATTCTTTGTTTCTTATTATAGATATTTTAGAATTACAGAGGTGGACTAGCAGCAGTTCAGCCAGTCAATGTCATCTGTAGCAGTGAATACTAACTCCAGCACTGAGGAAGACCCACTCTCAAAATCTAGAATTTATTCTAGTGCAATAGTGTATTTAATTGAGGTGTTAATAAGAAATCTTTTGGATATTTTCTTAAACAACATACACAAGGCTTTTCCTCTGACTCTAAAAAATAAGTAACTATTGGGTCACTAAAACCAGAAAGTTCACAAGAAAAATAACTACTTGCAAATAGAAATCTAATAAGGTATCTGTACTTGGTCACCAGCATTATGATTCTAAAATTCTCTGAATATAACACCTGAACTATCACTATCTACAGGCTACCCAGGAGGTCACTAGAACCTTCATGTGCTCTCAGTGTCCTCCCTTTGAAAATTAAACAGTGTTGAAGACCTCTAAACATCAACTGGAATAGGGAAAGAGGAAGGGAAGAAATAAAAACAAAAAGCGGTTAAGTAGGTATCTTACGAATATAATTAAGTAATTCTGAGTAATTTATTAGAAGAAAAATGAGGAAGCCATCTTAATTGGGTAGCTGGGAGCTGGCCCAGTGCTCTATCAACCCTCTTCACAGCTATTTCCTTAACAAAATGAGGATCTTGGTGTCCTTATCAAATTTGTCATGGGTTCAGTGACATTGGTAGAGGGTAATTGTGCTTTACCAACTGAACACCCATTACAGTCAGTGCAATTTGAAATAGAGAAGAGAAATAAGCAGAATGTCATCAGCAAAAAAAAATTAAAGACACAATTGCCTTCTTCTCCTTCAACCAGCCAGCACCATTGTGATAGAGAAATATCTACTTACAAGAAAGTCCCCCCCTCCTACTTCCCCAGGACAGAATGTCATGTGTAAAATGGAGTGGCAGTGGTACCCTGACTTGCCAGAGTCCTGTGATCCTCTCAGTGCTTACTGTAGTAGAAATATGCTCATAACAACAAAGCTACTTACAGGAAGAATGTATTAAGTAAGGTCTGTCTTAGTTTGAGTTTTAATACTGGGAAGAGACAGCATGACCAAGGCAACTTGTATAAGGATAATGTTTAATTGGGTCTGGATTACAGCTTCATAGGTTCAGTTCATTATCATCATCAAGGTGGGAGCATAACAGCATTCAGGCAGATGTAGAACAGGAGGAGCTGCGAGTTCCATATCTTCATCCTAGGACAACTAGGAAATGACTGACTTCCAGGCAGTAAGGATGAGGATGTTAACGTCCATACCCACAGTGACACACCTATGCCAACAAAGCCACACTTCCTAATAATGCCACTCCGTGGTCCGAGCATATATAAACCATCATATTCCACTCCCTGACCCCCATCGGCTTGTTCAAATACATGAGTCTATGGGGACCATACCTAGCCATAGCATAATAAAAAGTACACTTAGTACAACTTTCAAAGTTCCCATAGTATATAGCAGTCTCAACAATGTTAAATGTCCGAAGTTCAAAGTCTCTTCTGAGATTCATCTACTCACATAACTCTCGAAAGCAAGATAGGAAGCCAGCTGGGCAAACTCTTGCGTCTCCATGTCTGTTGTCAAAGTGGTCTTCAGATGCCCAATTCCATCTTTCTTTGTTGACTGCAACTTCCTTCCCATAGGCTGGTTCCACTTCCTAATAGCATCATTCCTCAGTAGATATCCTACAGCTGTAGCATCTCAAACATCATGGTGTCTCAGAGGCAACTTCAGCTTCACAGATTCTTGCTCCAATGTCTGGGATGCACACATGATTTTCCTCCAAAGCCCTGAGTCACTTCTCCAACTCTGCCTTCTGTAGCACTCTAGGATGTAGTTGACTTTATTCCACTGCTGCTGCTGTTCATCAGATGGTACTGGCATCTCCAATACACTGGGCTCTTCTGTTGCAACTAGGCTACAACACTAGCATCTCATAGGCTGTCTTCATGGTGCCAAGGCTCAACTTCTTTAGATGACTCCTCTAGTCCTGGGCCACCAACTGCAGGGTTCATCTTCACCAATGGTCTTCCCTGGCTTCTCAGAGTGACAAGACACAGCTGCTCTCCATGACCCCTTCATACCTTCAAATCCAGTACACTGGGATGATTCCTACACATTACCAAGTTCAGCTGCAGCGTGGATTACAACCTCGTTTACCTCTGGAACACAACTCCTCTGTGCTCTCAGAACACTGCCCAGAAAATTTCACCTCAGTGATTCTGGTCTCTTCTTAATCACCACTAATTTCCTAGCTTCAGCTAATCTGCATCAGTTGTTCACATAGTCCCTTCTATGCTTGACTATAAAGCCAGAGTCACATGACTGAGGATGCTGAGTTCTGCTGTTTGCTGGGCTTAGAACACAGCTCCCTTTTTGAACTCCTTCACTGCCTAAGGTTGGCTGTCCTGGAACTTGTTCTATAGATTGACCTTGAACTCAGAGATCTGCATGTGTCTCTCTCCTGTAAAGCTGTAATTAAAGGCATGTACCACCATGCCTGGACTTAAACTTTTCTTCTCCTAGAACCTGCTAAGTTCATGGATGGCTTTGAACTCAAAGATATGCTTGCCTTTGACTCCTGGGATTAAAGACAGGCATGTACTGCCATGCCTGGACCTTTACTTAACTGGGTTCGGGATCTTGCACCAAAGTTATCATACCCTTAATTCTATATAATATCCTTGAACATGGGATTTAGCTCCGTTTCATTTCCCGAAGCCCCTTTAATACCCAAACCATATATTTTATGTTTTGCCTTTCTAAGCCTACTACAGTTGGCCAAAATGCTGTTCATGAGACTTAAACAATGAACAAAGGGTTTGTTGGCTAGTTTTTTGAGACTTCTTTTGTCAATGCAATTAATGTAATCTCTTCACCTTATCCTCAGGCCGACTCTTCAGACAGGGCAAAAGCAGCCACATTCTTCACCAAAATATCTCAATAGGCCATGTATTAAAATTCTTCTCCTCTAAAACTTTTAGAACCAAGCTTTCTTTGTTCAAATCACCAGCAGGAGAAGTGTTTTCCATATTCCTACTATGATAGTCTATTAAGCCCCACTTAAAGCATTCCACTGCTTTCCAAATCCAGTCTCAAAATCTATATTCTTATAAAACAGAAGCATGGTCAAGCTTATCATTGCAACAACCCAGTCCTTGGTATCAACTTCAGTCTTGGTTTGGGTTTTACTGAAAGGAAGAGACACCATGACCAAGGCAACTTTATAAAGGACAACATTATAAAGGAGCCAGCTTACAGGTTCAATTCATTATCATCAAGGTTCAGTTCATTATAATCAAGGGCTGAAGCATGGCAGCATCCAGGCAGATGTGGTGCTGAAGGAGCTGAGAGTTCTACATCTTCATCCAAATGCAACTAGGAGAAGACTGACTTCCAGGCAGCTAGGATGAGGATATTAAAGCCCACACCTACAGTGACATACCTATGCCAACAAGGCCATGCCTCCTAATAGTGCCACTCTCTGGACCAAGCATATACAATCCATCACAAGGGTAAATTGTCAATTGCCTATTTTTTTTGGAGGGGTGGAGGAAAGAATTTATTCAGCTTATATTTCCACATTGCTGTTCATCACCAAAGGAAATCAGGACTGGAACTCAAGCAGGTCAGGAAGCAGAGTCCACGGATGGATGCTATTTACGGGCTTGCTTAGCTTGTTTGCTTTTATTTTTTTCTCTTGTATTAGAAATTGTCTTTATTTACATTTCAAATGTTATCCCCTTTCCTGGTTTTCCCTCCAGAACCCTCCCAATTCCATTACCCCACCCCTTGCCTCCATGCGGGTGCTCCCCCACCCCAGACCCACTCCCTCCTTCCTCTCCACCCTGTCATTCACCTACACTGGGGGGCACCAAGCATTCATAGGACCAAGGGCCTCTTCTCCCACTGATGCCTGACAAGGCCCAGCCTCTGTTACATATGCAGCTGGACTAATGGGTCACTCCATGTGCACTCTTTGGTTGGTGGTTTAGTCTCTGGAAGGTTTTAAGTGTCTGGTTGGTTGATATTGTTGTTCTTCCTATGGGGTTGCAAACCCCCTCAGCTACCTCAGTCCTTTCTCTAACTCCTCCATTGGAAACACTGTTCTCCATTCAATGGTTGACTGCAGGCATCTGCCTCAGTATTGTGAGGTTCTGGCAGAGCCTCTCAGGAGACAGTTATATCAGGTTCCTGTCAGCATGCACCTGTTGACATTGCCAATAGTGAAAGGGTTTGGTGACTGTATGGGGGAATGGATCCCTAGGTGTGGCAGTCTCTGGATGGGCTTTCCTTCAGTCTTTGCTCTTTGTAAACACTTCGACTCCGTATTTCCTCCTGTGAGTATTTTGTTCCCTCTTGAAAGAAGTACTGAAGTAACCCACTTTTGTTTTTCATATTCTTGAGCTTCATGTGGTCTGTAATTGTACTTTGGGTATTCAGAGATTTTGGGCTAATATCCACTTATCAGTGAGTACATATCATGTATGTTCTTTTGTGGTTGGGTTACCTCACTCTGATGATATTTTCTAGTTCCATCCATTTGCTTAAGAATTTCACGAAGTCATTGATTTTAATAGCTACATAGTATTTCATTGTGTAAAGGTACCACATTTTATGTATCCATCCCTCTGTTGAAAGACATCTGGGTTCTTTCCAGCTTCCAGCTATTGTAAATAATGCTGCTATGCTATTCCACAAAATTGAAACAGATGGATCACTACCGAATACCTTCTACGAAAGCCACAATTACTCTTATACCTAAACCACACAAAGACACAACAAAGAAAGAGAACTTCAGACCAATTTCCCTTATGAATATCGACGCAAAAATACTCAACAAAATTCTGGCAAACCGAATCCAACAGCACATCAAAACAATCATCCACCATGATCAAGTAGGCTTCATCCCAGGCATGCAGGGATGGTTTAATATACGGAAAACCATCAACGTGATCCATTATATAAACAAACTGAAAGAACAAAACCACATGATCATTTCATTAGATGCTGAGAAAGCATTTGACAAAATTCAACACCCCTTCATGATAAAAGTCCTGGAAAGAATAGGAATTCAAGGCCCATACCTGAAATAGTAAAAGCCATATACAGCAAACCAGTTGCTAACATTAAACTAAATGGAGAGAAACTTGAAGCAATCCCACTAAAATCAGGGACTAGACAAGGCTGCCCACTCTCTCCCTACTTATTCAATATAGTTCTTGAAGTTCTAGCCAGAGCAATCAGACAACAAAAGGAGGTCAAGGGGATACAGATCAGAAAAGAAGAAGTCAAAATATCACTATTTGCAGATGACATGATAGTATATTTAAGTGATCCCAAAAGTTCCACCAGAGAACTACTAAAGCTGATAAACAACTTCAGCAAAGTGGCTGGGTATAAAATTAACTCAAATAAATCAGTTGCCTTCCTCTATACAAAAGAGAAACAAGCCGAGAAAGAAATTAGGGAAACAACACCCTTCATAATAGACCCAAATGATATAAAGTACCTCAGTGTGAATTTAACAAAGCAAGTAAAAGATCTGTACAATAAGAACTTCAAGACACTGAAGAAAGAAATTGAAGAAGACCTCAGAAGATGGAAAGATCTCCCATGCTCATGGATTGGCAGGATTAATATAGTAAAAATGGCCATTTTACCAAAAGCAATCTACAGATTCAATGCAATCCCCATCAAAATACCAATCCAATTCTTCAAAGAGTTAGACAGAACAATTTGCAAATTCATCTGGAATAACAAAAAACCCAGGATAGCTAAAGCTATCCTCAACAATAAAAGGACTTCAGTGGGAATCACTATCCCTGAACTCAAGCAGTATTACAGAGCAATACTGATAAAAACTGCATGGTATTGGTACAGAGACAGACAGATAGACCAATGGAATAGAATTGAAGACCCAGAAATGAACCCACACACCTATGGTCACTTGATTTTTGACAAAGGAGCCAAAACCATCCAATGGAAAAAAGATAGCATTTTCAGCAAATGGTGCTGGTTCAACTGGAGGGCAACATGTAGAAGAATGCAGATCGATCCATGCTTATCACCCTGTACAAAGCTTAAGTCCAAGTGGATCAAGGATCTCCACATCAAACCAGACACACTCAAACTAATAGAAGAAAAACTAGGGAAGCATCTGGAACACATGGGCACTGGAAAAAATTTCCTAAACAAAACACCAATGGCTTATGCTCTAAGATCAAGAATCGACAAATGGGATCTCATAAAACTGCAAAGCTTCTGTAAGGCAAAGGACACTGTGGTTAGGACAAATCGGCAACCAACAGATTGGGAAAAGATCTTTACCAATCCTACAACAGATAGAGGCCTTATATCCAAAATATACAAAGAACTCAAGAAGTTAGACCGCAGGGAAACAAATAACCCTATTAAAAAATGGGGTTCAGAGCTAAACAAAGAATTCACAGCTGAGGAATGCCGAATGGCTGAGAAACACCTAAAGAAATGTTCAACATCTTTAGTCATAAGGGAAATGCAAATCAAAACAACCCTGAGATTTCACCTCACACCAGTGAGAATGGCTAAGATCAAAAACTCAGGGGACAGCAGATGCTGGTGAGGATGTGGAGAAAGAGGAACACTCCTCCATTGTTGGTGGGATTGCATACTGGTACAACCATTCTGGAAGTCAGTCTGGAGGATCCTCAGAAAATTGGACATTGAACTGCCTGTGGATCCAGCTATACCTCTCTTGGGCATATACCCAAAAGATGCCCCAACATATAAAAAAGACACGTGCTCCACGATGTTCTTGCAGCCTTATTTATAATAGCCAGAAGCTGGAAAGAACCCAGATGCCCTTCAACAGAGGAATGGATACAGAAAATGTGGTACATCTACACAATGGAATATTACTCAGTATCAAAAACAACGACTTTATGAAATTTGTAGGCAAATGGTTGGAACTGGAAAATATCATCCTGAGTGAGCTAACCCAATCACAGAAAGACATACATGGTATGCACTCATTGATAAGTGGCTATTAGCCCAAATGCTTGAATTACCCTACATGCCTAGAACAAATGAAACTCAAGGCGGATGATCAAAATGTGAATGCTTCACTCCTTCTTTAAAAGGGGAACAAGAATTCCCTTGGCAGGGAAGAGAGAGGCAAAGATTAAAACAGAGACTGAAGGAACACCCATTCAGAGCCTGCCCCACATGTGGCCCATACATATACAGCCACCCAATTAGACAAGATGGATGAAGCAAAGAAGTGCAGACCGACAGGAGCCGGATGTAGATCGCTCCTGAGAGACACAGCCAGAATACAGCAAATACAGAGGCGAATGCCAGCAGCAAACCACTGAACTGAGAATAGGACCCCCGTTGAAGGAATCAGAGAAAGAAGTGGAAGAGCTTGAAGGGGCTCGAGACCCCATATGTACAACAATGCCAAGCAACCAGAGCTTCCAGGGACTAAGCCACTACCTAAAGACTATACATGGACTGACCCTGGACTCTGACCTCATAGGTAGCAATGAATATCCTAGTAAGAGCACCAGTGGAAGGGGAAGCCCTGGGTCCTGCTAAGACTGAACCCCCAGTGCACTAGACGGTTGGGGGGAGGGCGGCAATGGGGGGAGGGTTGGGAGGGGAACACCCATAAGGAAGAGGAGGGGGGAGGGGGATGTTTGCCCGGATACCGGGAAAGGGAATAACACTCGAAATGTATATAAGAAATACTCAATTTAATAAAAAAAAATAATGCTGCTATGAACATGTTGGAGCATGTGTCCTTGTTATATGTTGGAACATCTTTTGGGTATGTGCCCCGGAGTGGTATAGCTCTTTTTTCAGGAAGTACTATGTCCGTCCAATTTTCTGAGGAACTGCCAGTTTGATTTCCAGAGTGGTTGTACCAGTTTGCAATCCCACCAACAATGAAGAAGTGGTCTCTTTCTCCACATTCTTGCCAGCATCTGCTGTCACCTGAGTTTTTGATCTTAGCCATTCTGACTGGTATAAGGTGGACCTCAGGGTTGTTTTGGTTTACATTTCCCTGATGACTAAGGATTTTGAACTTCTTTAGGCACTTCTCTGCCATTCAATATTCCTCAGTTGAGAATTCTTTGTTTAGCTCCATACCCCCTTTTTAATAGGGTTATTTGATTCTCTGGAGTATAATTTCTTGAGTTCTTTGTATATATTGGATATTAGCCCTCTAACAGATGTAGAATTGGTAAAGATCTTTTCCCAGTCTGTTGGCTGCCATTTTGTTCTATTGACAGTGTCCTTTGCCTTACAGAGGCATTGCAATTTTATGAGGTCCCATTTGATCTTACAGCATAAGCCATTGGTGTTCTGTTCAGGAAATTTTCCCTTGTGCTCATGTGTTTGAGACTCTTCCTCAGTTCTTCATCTATTAGTTTGAGTGTATATGGTTGTATGCAGAAGTCCTTGATCCACTTGTACTTGAGCTATGTACAAGGAGGTAAGAATGGATATATTTACATTCTTCTACATGCTGACCTCCAGTTGAACCAGCACTGTTTGTTTAAAAGGCTGTGTTTTATCCACTGGATGGTTTTAGCTCCTTTGACAAAGATCAAGTGACCATAGGTGTGTGGGTCCATTTCTGGGTCTTCAATTCTATTCCATTGATCTACTGGCCTGTCTTTGTACCAATACCATGCAGTTTTTATCACTATTGCTCCGTATTACAGCTGGAAGTTAGGGATGACGATTCCCCTAAAAGTTCTTTTATTGTCCTGTGTTTTTTGCTTTTCTAAATGAATTTGCACTGCCCTGGGATTTTTGCTTTTCTAAATGAATTTGCAAATTGCTCTTTCTAATTCAATGAAGAATTGTGTTAGAATTTTGATGCAGATTGCATTGAATCTGTAGATTGCTTTCGACAAAATGACCATTTTTATTGCATTAATCCTGCCAATCCATGAGGGTGGGATGCCTTTCCATCTTCTGAGAACTTACTTCGGTTTCTTTCATCAGAGACTTGAAGTTTTTGTCATACAGATTTTTCCCTTGCTTGGTTAGAGTCACACCAAGATATGTTATATTATTTGTGACTATTGTGATTTCTTTCTCAGCCCGTTTATCTTTTGAGTAGAGAAAGGTTAATGTCTCTGTGCCCCCTGGTTAGACTAGCTAAGGATTTATCTATCTTGTTGATTTTCTCAAAAACCAACTCCTGATTTTTCTGATTCTTTGTATAGTTCCTTTTGTTTCTACTTGGTTGATTTCACCCCTGAGTTTGAGTATTTTCTGCTGTCTACTCTCCTTGGGTGAATTTTCTTGTTTTTGTTCTAGAGCTTGCAGGTGTGCTGTCCGGCTGCTAGTGTATGCTCTCTCCAGTTTCTTTCTGGAGACACTAAGAGGTATGATTTTTCTTCTTAGCACTGCTTTTATTGTGTTCCATAATTTCTTTCTTTATTTCTCCCTTGACTAAGATATAATTGAGTAGACCATTGTTCAGCTTCCATGTATATGTGGGCTTTCTGTTTTTTGTTTTTTGTTTTTTTTTTTTTGTTGTTGTTGTTGTTGAAGAGCATAGTCAATAGTAATCTGATAGGATGCAAGGGAATATTTCAGTTTTCTTGTATCTGTTGAGAATTGTTTGGTGACCAATTATATGGTCAATTTTGGAGTAGGTACCATAAGGTGCTGAGAAAAATCTATATTCTTTTGTTTTAGGAGAAATGTTGTATAGATACTGTTAAATTTATTGATTCATAACTTCTGTTAGTTTCAATGTGTCTCTGTTTAGTTTCTGTTTCCATGATCTGTCCATTGATGAGAGTGGGATGTTGAAGTCACTCACTATTATTGTGTGCTTTGAGCTTTAATAAAGTTACTTTTAGGAATGTGAATGCCTTTACAATTGGAGCACAGATGTTCAGATTGAAACTTTAACTTAGTAGATTTTTCCTTTGACAAGTATAAAGTGTTCTTCCTTGTTTTTTCTTTGTTTGTTTGTGTTTTTTGTTGTTTTTTTTTGATAAATTTTCGTTGAAATTTAATTTTATTTGATATTAGAATGGCTACTCCGGCTTGTCTTTTGGGACTATTTGCTTGGATAATTTTTTTCCAGCCTTTTACTCTGAGGTAGTGTCTGTCTTTCTCTATAATTTTGTTGAAGATATTTACGGTCCCCTCTCTTCTATAGCTATTATCCTTAGGTTTAGTCTTCTCATTGTTTCCTGGATTTTCTAGATGTTTTCTGTTACTGTTTTGATCTCTTGGTTTTCTTTTTCTGTTTTGTTTTATTTTTCTTGCATTTCCTTTGACTTGTGTGTCAGTTTTCTACTGTATCTTCTGCATCTGAGATTTTCTCTTCTATTTCTTGCATTCTGTTAGTGATGCTTACATCTTTGACTCCTGATCTCTTTCCTAGGTTTTCTATCTTCAGGGTTCTCTCCCTTCATGATTTCTTTATTGTTCCAATTTCCAGTTTTAGATCTTGATGGTTTTGTTCAATTCCTTTAACTGTTTGGTTGTGTTTTCCTGTAATTCTTTAAGGGACTTTTGTGTTGCATCTTTAAGAGCTTATACCTGTTTACCTGTGTTGTCCTCTATTTCTTTAAGCGAGTTATTTATGTCCTTCTTAAAGTCCTCTATCATAATGATGGGATGTGATTTTAAATTCAAATCTTGCTTTTCTGATATGATGGGGTATCCAGGACTTGCTATAGTGGGAGAACTGGGTTCTGATGATGCCAAGTAGCACTGATTTCTGTTGCTTAGGTTCTTGTGCTTGCCTCTGGCCATCTGGTTGTCTCTATTGTTACCTGCTCTTGCTGTCTCTGATTGCAGCCTGACTCCTGTGAACCTGGTTGTGTCAGAACTCCTCAGAGTCCAGCTGTCTCCATGATCCTATGATTCTGGGATCCTGTGATCCTGGTTGTGTCCAATCTCCTGGGAATTGAGCTTCTTCTGTGATCCTGTGATCCTGTGATCCAGGGCGTTTCAGAGCACCTCTGATCTTGTGTGTATTTGAGCATCTGGAAGTCTGGCTTCCTCTGAGTATTGTGGTACTTGGTGCAGAATATTTTAGGAGTAGGTACAGAGCTAGAACCCACGGTTCAGGTGTTGGTGTGGGTGTTGTGGCAGATGTTGTAGTCTCTTTTGTGATCCTGTGATCCTGGGTTTCTCAGAAGATCTTGGAGTCGGGCTCCTTCTGGGTGTTTTAGGAGTGGGTACAGAGCTTGTGCCCAATGTCTGCTAGGGCACTGATTGAGATTGGAAAGAACCTGTGCCCCTAGCTGGGCAGGGGTTCCTACATCTCTGAATCCTGGGGTACCAAGTTATTCCCAGTGTTGAGGCAGATGCTGTGGCCTCCTCCCCTCTGATCCTGAGCATGTTAGAACACCTAGGAGTTGGCTTTCCTTTGGGAGTTGTGGGACTGAGGAGCTAGCACCCAATCCTTAGATTCTGTTAATTGCTTTTTATTGTTCGGAAATATCACTTGCTTTTGGATACTGGCTATACATCACCTTCACGTGCATTTTTATGGATTATGATTAAGTTGTTTTCTTATTAGTAATAACAAGTGTTCTAACATTGGCCGAACCTGTAAGTCGTTCTTCCCCTATGCACTATTTTACTCATTTTTTGGTTGATTTAGTGATTTATTTTGAGTCTTGGTTCAAGTATATTTCAACAATAACTAAATCTCATTCTGGTCTCTAATCTGAGTGGTAATTAGCAAACTTGTCAATTTAGACTGGGAATGGAGTGGTGGGTGGGGTGACTTTCAGTTGGACACCAAATAGAATCAGCAGAGAGACAACTGAGCTAAATATCTCAGAAAAGTTAGAATAAGGGTCAGGAGTCATAGATGTTTTCAGAATTGGAATGAGTACCCAAAGTTTTAAAGATAGATTGAACAGAATAAATACTTTGAAATTCAAAGTATAACATAAAAGATTACCGTGCATAATAGGTGAAACAGACATGTTTGGTTGTTTGGATGAGGAATCCTGTTCCCCACCTGACCCCCATTCCCTTGCAAGCCTTATGTGTTTTAACACTTGGTCCCCAAAGGATGATAGCCTTTTTCTTTCTTCCTGAGTTATACAACTAACCTCTAGGAGGTGGAGCCTTACTAGAGGAAGTATTTCACTGGATGTAGGCTTTAAGAGTTTATGGCCTTTTCCCACTTCCTCTTGCCTCCCTGTGTTTCCACTGTGGATAAAAATGTGATCAGACAGCTTCCTGCTCCTACATCCTTGCTTGCCTGGCCAGTTTTTGCCATGATTTACCCAACATTCCAGAAGCCCATCGACCTTTTTCCTCTGTAACTTGCTTTACATCTGAATATTTTATCACAAAAAGAAACTATTTCAACACAACTGTTCATATGTACACATACATTAATCAGATATTAGTACATTTCCCTCTATTATTTTATCATGTAATGTTCAGTAGTAAAACATTAAGAAACCTGTATTATTATATTTATATTATGGGACAACAATAACATTATTTCTCTGGGGATTTTCCGACATACCCTAAAAAATGATATTTCTTTGGTGTCATATGTAAGATATGTTGCCATAAATATAATAAACAAATCTCTCCCATTCCTCACTAGTGCAGGCAACATAGGGCCACATGGCATCTGTGGGTAATTTCATCTCAAATAGCAGAGTCCCAATCTGACTTGTGCAGCAGCAGCCTCTTGCAATTCTCTCATTGAGGACTCTGCTCACATTCCCAGCATCTGCCCCCTGTGGTTATAGTCACAACTTCCCAGTAACCCATTAAAATCAAGACCCAATAAGCCTGTAACATAGCAATCTGATTTATATCTTAAATTCTCAATCCACAAAACACAATAAACTCACCACAAACTGATAATGATATAAACTGTCCACCTAGATAAGACAAATTGTCCTATAAAACTCCATCCCTTATGAAATATTCATAACTATCTGTGGTCATTTAAGGCCACACGGATCTGGGACATCCTTCCCTGCTTCCATCTTGCTTCTTTTCCTTCTTTTTCCTCTCTCCCCTTTTACAAGACTCTGTCCTCAGCTTACTTTTTGGCAGGCCTTGCCTTATCTTGAGCCAGCTCTCACCTGTGTGTAGACATCAAATAAAAGATAGTTATTTATGCAGAATTATGACCTAGTTATTGTTTCCATTAGAAAATTGAGTACATCGTAAAGAGATGTTAATTGTCAATTTGTCAAGGGGTTCACTTATGATGGCTCCTCTTGGTTGTTGACTGGATTAGGAATGAACTAAAAGGGAAGGTGATGGGGCAGTCCTGTGAGGGACTTTTCTTGAACAGGTTATCTGAAGTGTGAAAACCTGCCATAAATGTTGTTGCACCTTCTGGTAGAAACCCAACAAAAAGATATGAAAGATGAAAGCTTTGATTTCTACCTGTCTGACTTCATCTGTTTTTAATTTAATTTTATTTTTGCATATGCACTTTACATATTCACTTTACATCTCATTTACTGTCTTCCTCCTGGTCACAATCCTTCCTTCATCCTTCATTCTCTCCTTCCTTCTCCTCTCAGCAGATGGGCGATTCCTGGGTATCCATCCACCCTGGTACTTCAAGTCTCTGCAAGGCTAGGGGCATCTGTTTCCACGGACACCAGACAAGGCAGCCCATCTAGAATATATCCCAAATACAGGTAATAGCTTGTGTGATACCCCCCTTTCCAGTTGGTCAGGATTCATATGAAGACCAAGTGGCTCATCTGCTACATTATGTGTAGAGAGGCCTAGATCAAGCACATGTATGTTCTTTGATTGGTTCAGGCTCTGAGAGGCCCAGGGGTCCAGGTTAGTTAACATTTTTGATCTTCCTGTGCAGTTTCTATCCTCTTTGAGCCTGAAATCCTTCCTCCTATTCTTCCACATGAGTGCAGAAGTTACATCCATTGTTTGGCTGTGTCTGTATCTGAGTCAGCTGTTGGGTTTACTGCCTCAGAGGGTTGCATGCTCTTGTCTGCAAGCATTACTCTTACTGTCCAGTTCATCAACTCTGTTTCTGCTGGTGCTCCATTCCTTTTGGATACTAAAGTCATCTTAAAGTCATCTTCTTAGGGATTCCACTGAAGACTGGAAACTAGATGTTCACCAAGAATCCCTGAGGCCTTCAGTGACAGGTAGAACTTCAGAGACATTCAGCATCATGAATTTACAAGAATTTAAGACTCTTCACTGTAATTCTGCTGTATCTGGAATAACAAGATTACCCTGATAATGTGGTATCATGTGAGCCAAACTAAAAAGTACCCGGTATATTCACATATTCATGTGGACTTTGTGTGCAGGTCAGGAGACAACTTTAACTTCCTTTTTGTCTTTCTACTTTGGATCTGGGAAACAATGGAGGTTGTCAGACTTATTTCACAGTAAGTAATTTTGCATACTTAACCATCTCAGTGGCTCTTTTTCCTCGTGTGTGTGTGTGTGTGTGTGTGTGTGTAAAGCTGTATGTTTGTCTATGTCTCTGTATATGCATGCACATAAGGTACATATGTATTGTATGTGCATATGTGTGCAAGTGTGCATGCCTATCAAATGTTCATAGAAACTTGACGAGAGTATCAGCATCAAGTGACTTGCTTGATCAAGTTCCACATCATTTAGGTCAGGGTCTTTGACTGAATCTGTAGCTAGTTCAAAAGCTGGCAAGTCCCAGTGATACTCTAGTCTCTGCTGCCCACTGACCTGAGCTTATGAGTAAATGCATCTTTTCTTGGTGTTTTAACCATGTGCTTTGATCCAATCTTGGGTTCTTACATTTACCCAGGTGGACTCATATATCCATTTCTCCAACTCTTCTACTGACTTCTAGGTACTGAAATTCTCCTGTTGATATCACCTTACTAAATCAAGTATTCTCCAGAACCAGAATCTGTACTTTAAAGCATCTTTATGTTTCGCTTGTGATTTTTGGACTGTATAGGACATTCCTTACTTGGTGGTCAATGTTAATTCCAACTAAGACTTGAATTTTGGGGATTTGAATATGCACATTTTTTAGAGAATATTGAACTTCCTTCCTCTGAAGTAGAGATTAAGGAGGACCTGACAGTGTACAAAGTAGCGATTATCTGTATCTGATGGCAAGAGAATATCTCAATGAAAAGTATAGGGAAATACCGGGGCAAGAAGGCAGGCAGGAATAGGTGGGTGGGTGGGGGAGCACCCTCATAGCAGTAGGAGGAGAAAGGGTGGGATAGGGAGTTTTCAGAGGGAAACAAAGAAAATGGATAACATTTGAAATGACAATAAAAATTTCTTCATGAGTATAAGGACTATAGCTGTAAGACATATTAATCAGGGCTTCCAGTTAGAGATATTGGAGGCTGTGAATACAGTACAGTAATGAAACATTTGCATAGCATGACTGAAGTACTGAGTTCTATTCCTGATACTGCATTTATCTATTTGTCCATGTTTGCTATGTTTGACTGTACATGTATACATACATACATACATACAGACAGACAGACAGACAGCTTCCAGGTAGCTGGCTAGGTTTTAGCTAACTAGCTAGCTAATTTATATATGATTCTCTTATACATCTGTCTATTACATATCCAAACATTGACATAGATGTTAAATAGTAAATAGATAAAAGATGATTTCCCTTCAACATATTTGGCTTGACTTGTAAGTTTGCAGTGGTGCCTCAGTGAAAGTGTTGATGAAAGGTGGGTTACATACAATACTTTCTCTATCCATATTCGTTTGCTTATTTTAAAAATATTTTATCCCAACAGTAATTACTAGATGTTTGAGAATAAAAATGAAAAGAATATCATTTTAGTCAAATTTTCATGATTACTGTTTGCAGCATCCCATCCTCTGACCACCTGGGATGCTTTGTCCTTGCTTCTGAACACATTGGTGCAAATGTTTGGACTGAGGTCTCTGGTAAGGTACATCAATCACATTCAATCATGCCCATATTCAGCCATGCATAAACGTGGAGAAATGGCCAATAATCAGAATAGCCTTTTAAAGAATTCACTGACTTTCTGAGCTGGTTTTCCAATGTCTCTCACTCCCATTTTTCTCATTAGTAGAACTGTAGAGATTAATGTTGCCTCATTTTGACAATGTTGCTTATTGATTCCACCCTTGTCTATAATGATTCATAAAAAATTAATTGTGTATAGACAAGTTTAAAAGCTGCATTTCTCATCTAGTTTTACAAGCTATAGCTTGTGCATAATAGTTAAAATGTTAAAGTACTATAAAATGTGTTTTATCAACTCATTTATATATTCTCACCACATGTTACATCTTTAGACACGTCAGTAAATCAACTTCACTTTCATCTCTCCTTCTTATTAAAAAGGAACTTTTCACACAGGAAAAACTAGCATTTCCCCATTCTTGAGTATTCTATGAATTGAATATTCTCTCATAAACCAGATTTTCTCTAAATAGATCTAATAATAGCTGGCACATAGCTGAGAGCAAAACGTAGGAAAATCATTCCCCAAGACAGTATCTTTCTTAGACTTGTGGAAATTCAAAACAATCTCTGAATCACTTCCCAATCACAAGGCTTACATAAGAATGTTATCATATTTTTATTTTATTTTATTTTACATTTTGCAATAAACCAAAATTATAAAACAAAATTTCTTTCAACATCATGCAAGACTTGCCACAATAGATGTTCATTTAACAAGACAAATGTAGAGTAGCCTAGGACAACATGGTGCTTGCAGAGCCAAATTTGTAGAAAGAAAGGAAGTTATAGGTACTAAAGGCATTTTGCCAGACTTTTCCTAAAGTTGATTTCCAATTGTCTTTTTCTGTATGTGTGTACATTTATTTGAGGGTCATAGAATAATCTCTGAGGTCTGATACCATCCATTTTGTTCTATCACCATCACCACCACCACCACCATCATCATCACTAGCTTAAATCTCACTAAGTAGACTAAGCAAACTATCTTGTTAGTAGAGTCCAGGGATTTTACTATCTCTGTCTCCTAATTTCTAGGAACATTATTGATTTGTATCACTACTCCTGATATTTAAAACAAACAAACAACAACAAAAACATCAGCATAGGAATCTAAGTTATGTACACAAGTCTGTTCAGCAAACTCTTTGCTGACTAATCTATTTCTCCAGCACAGAACCACATTTTAGTTTGTCTGAACATTTGTAATTTGCTTTGCTCTGAGAGTAATAAAGATATAAGAAGAAATTAAATCATGTAAGTGTAAATTTATTCTAAATTCATACAGACCTACTTATTTTTCCACATTTTTCTGAAGAGAACTATATATTTTTTTCTTGTCTAATCCAAAGCACACTTCTCAGTGAATGAGTATGTTCCCAAAAGTCATATCACTTTATGAACCTGAAACAGATATAATAGATATCAGCTGACCAAGTCTACACATTTTTATGAACTTTCTTGCTTTGAGAAAAATAGAAATTATTTTTGTTTAATAGTACCCAATGCTCCCACTCTTTCTACTGTGTCCCTATACCTTCCACACCATACTGTTTGAGATACTTTGAGCTGGCGTGACTTGGATTCCTAGAGCTCACCATCATAACCTTACTTTAGCATACATAACTTGAATCATCATTAGTGCAACTTTCCTGTAAGAACATTTGGATATAAATACAATTTGTATCTTATCATTATGCTCTCCCCAGTCTAGTCTGAATCAACCACAGCAGTGATGGTTCCCTTTTCGGAACCATCGAGCTCTAGGGAGGATAGTGTAGATTGAATCTTGGGCATAGAGCATGGTAAATACTCTCTTACTGAAGCATATCCCCAGGTTCAATCCTGTGAAGTAGGAATGTTTACATAGGATATTCCTGGCCACTCTCTTTAGGATATTTTGAGTTCTACATTTGTGAATTTAGAACACTGAAAACATTTCGTAACTGGGAAATGCAGAGTAAGTTTTAATTTTAGAATGACTTAAACATTTTTATGTTTAAGCATGCTAAGTAATTGTCTCTACATATTAAAAAGAACCTGATGAGACATGATGAAGACTTATGTTGCTTGGATAGCACGTATGCTCTATTTGGTCACTTGTTAGATGCAAACCACTGCCTGTCTGTTCTCTCTCCATAATCATCTGAAGAATTTGTGTGAATGAATGATACGGGAATGGATATGAATTAAAGTTTACTACTCATACAGAAACCACCAGTCTCTCCAAGGAAGAATGATCAATTTTGGTAAGAGGTCAATATGGCAGACCAAAGTTGAAGGACAATGATGATGCAATTACCTGTGTCCACACACATGTAAACATGATGGCACTAAAGCTATCTCTCACACATACATGCAAGAAGAATAAACTACATAAAAATTTACATGTGTTCATTAAACAAAGCCTTTGACCAACAAATGGTACATACTTAACCAAGAAGCAGTCAGAAATTGATTGAATTTAGCCATCAACCTATCAATCAAAACCCAGGTCAGTATTGTGGGCTTTGATTCTCTCTTCCATCTCAGGGAAAAACAGAAGAGTGAATTCAATATTGCTTCTGAATCCTGATGCCACTGTTTAGGACACTGAGAAAAGTAAGGATACCAGATTTTTCTACACATTCATTTTTCAAAACAAAATTACTCAACTTTCTCAGCTCATAATATCTACACCAAAATTAATGAGGAATCCCACTTGCAAGGACCTCCCGGCCTGGTGGAGGTTGAAATGAGACAGAGTCAGACTCTGATATACCTTTAAAGACTGATGGTCTCTGGACCTTCTGGCTCTTTAACTATACTGAATGTTGATGATAACTTCTGTATTTTTTTTTCGGAGCTGGGGATGGAACCCAGGGCCTTGCTCTTGCTAGGCAAGTGCTTTACCACTGAGCTAAATCCCCAACCCCAGATGATAACTTCTAAAAAGTCCTCAAAACTTTCTTATTAATTCTGACAGTTAGCTGGTTTAGGCAATTAACAGCTGTAGTCTAACTGAGGCAGGGGATTGTTCTACCACTGCAGGAACTGCACAGATCTAACTTCCAGCCTGCTAGTTGAAGTGTCACAGAGAGAGAGAGAGAGACAGAGAGAGAGAGAGAGAGAGAGAGAGAGAGAGAGAGAGAGAGAGAGAGAGAGAGAGATTAAGAAGTAATTTAGGTCTTTATCTCTAAGTTTCAAAACATTCCCTATGAAAGTTCTGTTGAGAAAAAGGGGATTGGGCTAAGGAAAGAGAGGATAAGAAGTATTTTCCACACTGTTCATAGCAGCCTTATTTATAATAGCCAGAAGCTGGAAAGAACCCAGATGCCCTTCAACAGAGGAATGGATATAGAAAACGTGGTACATCTACACAATGGAATATTACTCAGCTATCAAAAACAATGATTTTATGAAATTCATAGGCAAATGGATGGATCTGGAAAATATCATCCTGAGTGAGGTAACCCAATCACAGAAGAATACACATGGTATGCACTCATTGATAAGTGGCTATTAGCCCAAATGCTTGAATTACCCTAGATGCACAGAACACATGAAACTCAAGACGGATATCAAAATGCGAAGCTTCACTCCTTCTTTAGAAAGGGAATAAGAATACCCTTGGCAGGGAATAGGGAGGCAAAGATTAAAACAGAGGCAGAAGGAACACCCATTCAGGACCTGTCCCACATGTGGCCCATACATATACAGCCACCCAATTAGACAAGATGGATGAAGCAAAGAAGTGCAGGCCAACAGGAACCGGATGTAGATCTCTCCTGAGAGACACAGCAAGAATACAGCAAATACATAGGCGAATGCCAGAGAACGGGACCCCCGTTGAAGGAATCAGAGAAAGGACTGAAAGAGCTTGAAGGGGTTCGAGACCCCATACGAACAACAATGCCAAGCAACCAGAGCTTCCAGGGACTAAGCCACTACCCAAAGACTATACATGGACTGACCCTGGGCTCCAACCTCATAGGTAGCAATGAATGGCCCAGTAAGGGCACCAGTGGAAGGGGAAGCCCTTGGTCCTGCCAAGACTGAACCCCGAGTGAACGTAATTGTTGGGGGGAGGGCGGTAATGGGGGGAGGATGATGAGGGGAACACCCATCTAAAAGGGGAGGGGGAGGGGTTAGGGGGATGTTTGCCCAGAAACCGGGAAAGGGAATAACATTCGAAATGTAAATAAGAAATACTCAAGTTAATAAAAAAAAAGAAGTATTAAGAGAAAGGGGAATGAGGAGAATCTTAAGAAAAGCAGGATGAGGAGGATGCTGAGAAAGGGAGATGAGGGAGAATAAGGGTATCTGCACTAAGGGGAAAGGGGAAAGGGAGAAAGGCCTCAGCACTTATACAGCTTTCAGAGTACATGATCATATATTTAAAAAGTCATTTATCCCAAGTTCAACAGGTTTCTGGGGAATTAAAAATTATAACTTTTGTGACAAACATATTAGTGAACTTTCGTTTAAATAAATCCAGTCAATATTTTATCTTTTATCCTAGAAAATACTAAATAATTAGCTCCCTTTTAATGACCTTTGGGAAATGGTTTTACAACCTCTTGGAATGTGCTCTATATAGTAGATGCCTGCTTCCTATCTTAGAAGCAATATCATATGACACTGAAGACTGGCAGAGTTCTCATTTCAGTTTTGATTATCAGAGGGAACCTAATATCAATTGCACTATAAAAGAGCCTAATAAATACTGATATAATTTTAGGAATCTTAAAGAATCATCATTAAGAAGGAATTGGGTAGTGATCCATCAGTTTCTATTGTGGAATAGTTTAGACAGTATTGGTACAAGATCTTCTATGACGGTCTGATAAAATTCTGTGCTAAACCCATCTAGTCCTGGGCTCTTTTTAGTTGGGAGACTTTTAATAGCTGCTTCAATATCTTTAGGCATTATGGAGTTGTTTAGATAGTTTATCTGATCCCTATTTAATTTCAAAACATTGTATTTGTCTAGAAAATTGTCCATTTCCTCCAGATTTTCCAGGGTTTTTTTTTTTTTGAATATAGGCTTTTGTAGTAGGATCTGATGATTTTTTTTCGAATTTCCTCAGATTCTGTTATGTCTCCCTTTTCATTTCTGATTTTGTTAATGTGGATACTATGCCCTGTGGTTAGTATGGCTAAGTGTTTATCTATCTTGTTGATTTTCTCAAAGAACCAGCTCCTTGTTTTGTTGATTCTTTGTATAGTCCTTTTTGTTTCTACTTGGTTGATTTCAGCCATGAGTTTGATAATTTCCTGTCTTCTACTCCTCTTGGGTGTATTTACTTCTTTTTGTTCTAGAGCTTTTAGATGCACTGTCAAGCTGCTAATATATGCTCTCTCCTGTTTCTTTTTGGAGGCACTCAGAACTATGATCTTTTCCTCTTAGCATTGCTTTCATTTTGTCCCCTAAGTTGGGCATGATGTGCCTTCATTTTCATTAAATTCTAAGAAGTCTTTAGTTTCTTTCTCTATTTTTTCCTTGACCAAGTTATTGAATAAAGCATTGTCCGACTTCCATGAAAATTTGGGCTTTCTGTCATTTTGTTGTTACTGTGGTAATCTGATAGGATGCGTGGGATTATCTCAATGTTATTGTATTTGTTGAGGCCTGTTCTGTGAATGATTATATGGTCAATTTTGGAGAAGGTACTGTGAGGTACTGAGAAGAAGGCATATTCTTTCATTTTAGGATGAAATGTTCTACAAATATCTGTTAAGTCCATTTGGTTCATAACTTCTGTTAGTTTCTCTGTCTCTATTTAATTTCTGTTTGCATGTTCTGTTCATTGATTAGAGTGAGGTGCTTAAATCTCCTACTATTACTGTGTGAGGTGCAATGTGTTCTTTATGCTTCAGTAAGGATTCTTTTAAGAATGTAGGTGCCCTTGTATTTGGAGCATATATTTTTAGAATTGAGAGTTCATCTTGGTGGATGTATCCTTTGATGCATATGAAGTGTCCTTCCTTGTCTTTTTTGATAACTTTTGGTTGTCAATTAATTTTTAAACTTTATTAGAATGGCTACTCCAGCTTTTTTCTTTGGACCATGTGCTTGGAAAGTTGTTTTCCAGCCATTTACTCTCAGGTAGAGTCTTTCTTTGTCTCTGAGGTGTATTTCCTGTATGCAGCAAAATGTTGGGTCCTCTTTAGGTAAGAGATCTTTAGATCTGTTAGTCTATGTCTTTTTTGGCGGGGGAATTGAGTCCAGTGATGGTAAGAGATGATAAGGAATAGAGATTGTTGTTTCCTGTTATTTTTGTTGTTAGAGTTGGAGTTCTTTTTGTGTGTCTCTCTTCTTTTGATGTTGTTGCAAGGAGATTACTATGCTTATACCTAAAACACACAAAGACCCAACAAAGAAAAGAACTTCAAACCAATTTCCCTTATGAATAGCCATACAAAAATACTCAATAAAATTCTTGCAAACCGAATCCAAGAACACATATGTCGTCTCCGTCTCCGTCCCCCAGAAAAGAGCGACACCACGACGTTCTTCTCAAAGCAGTTTATTCAGGAACCTTTCTTTCTGCATGCAAGCAGCAATCTCTCTTTTCCTTTCTCTTCTCTCTCCCCCCACCCTGTCAGCCCCTGAGCACACTCCCTTATATCCTCCCTCAACTCTACCTCCTCAGTCCAGACTGCGTAATCTCAGTTCATAGGTCCATGTCACATGGCCTGATCTTGCATCATAGTGCACCTGTGCAGTTCTCACAATGGACGTGGCTAGTTTCAGGTGTGTGAGGAAGTCAGGTGCTAGTCATGAGACTTAGTTGCAGTCCCGGGCGCCATCTTGGGACTGCCGCCACACCCGCTCCCCACATCCTTTGTGACTGTATAGCTCAGAATGGCTCCCTACACACATAAAAATGATCATCCATCATGATCAAGTAGGCTTCATCCCAGAGATGTGGGAATGGTTCAATATACAGAAATCCAACAATGTAATCCACTATATAAACAAACTCAAAGAGAAAAACCACATGATCATTTCATTAGATGCTGAGAAAGCATTTGACAAAATTTAACACCCCAACATGATAAAAGTCCTGGAAAGATCAGGAATTCAAAGCCCATACCTAAACATAATAAAAGCAATATACAGCAAACCAGTAGTAAACATTAAATTAAGTGGAGAGAAACTTAAAGCAATCCCTCTAAAATCGGGTGCTAGACAGGGCTGGCCGCTCTCTCCCTACTTATTCAATATAGTACTTGAAGTCCTAGCCAGATCAATCAGAGAACAAAAGGAGGTAAAAGGGATACAAAATGGAATGGAAGAAGTCAAAATATCACTATTTGCAGATGATATGACAGTATACTTAAGTGACCCCAAAAGTTCCACCAAAGTACTGCTAAGACTGATAAACAACTTCAGCAAAGGAGCTGGGTATAAAATTAACTCAAACCATTCAGTAGCCTTTCTCTACTCAAAGGATAAACAGACTGAAAAAGAAATTAGGGAAATTACACCATTCACAATAGTTCCAAATAATAAAAAAACAACTCAGTGTGGCTTTAACCAAGCAAGTGAAAGATCTGTATGACAAGAACTTCAAGTCTGAATAAAGAAATTGAAAAAGATCTGAGAAGATGGAAACACTGCCCATGCTCAAGAATTGGCAGGATTAATACAGTAAAAATGGCCATTTTGCCACAAGTAACCTACAGATTCAAGGCAATCATCATCAAAATTCCAACTCTATTCTTTATCGAGATAGAAAGAGCAATTTGCAAATTCATTTGGAATAACAAAAACCCAGGATAGCAGAAAACTATACTCAACAATAAAAGAACTTCAGGGGAATCACCATTCCTGACTTCAAGCAGTATTACCAAGCAGTAGTGATTAAAACTATATAGAATTAGTACAAAGACAGGGAGATAGATCAGTGGAATAGAATTGAAGACCCAGAAATGAACCCACACACCTATGCTCACTTGATCTTTAACAAAGGAGCTAAAACCGTCTAATGGAAAAAAGATAGCATTTTGAACAAATGGTTCTGGTTCAACTGGAGGTCAGCATGTAGAAGAATACAAATTAATCCATTCTTATCACTCCGTACAAAGTGGATCAAGTGGATCAAGGACCACCACATCACCAGATACACTCGAACTAATAAAAAAATGATGGGGAAGAGTCTCAATCACATGGGCACTGGGGAAAATTTCCTGAACAAAACACCAATGGCTTATGCTATAAGATCAAGAATCGACAAATGGGACCTCATAAAACTGCAAAGCTTCTGTAAGGCAAAGGATACTGTCGTGAGGACAAAGCAGCAACCAACAGATTGGGAAAAGATCTTTACCAATCCTACATCTGATAGAGGGCTAATATCCAAAATACACAAAAAACTCAAGAGATTAGACTCCAGAGAGCCAAATAACCCTATTAAAATGGGATCCAGAGCTAAACAAAGAATTTTCAGCTGAGGAATATCAAAGGGCTAAGAAGTACTTAAAGAAATGTTCAACATCCTTATTCATCAGGGAAATGCAAATCAAAACAACACCGAGATTTCACCTCACACCAGTGAGAATGGCTAAGATCAAAAACTCAGGTGACAAAGGATGCTGGTGAGGATGTAGAGAAAGAGGAACACTCCTCCAATGTTGGTGGGATTGCAGACTGGTACAACCATTCTGGAAATCAGTCTGGAGGTTCCTCAGAAAATTGGACACTGCACTATATGAGGACCCAGCTATACCTCTCCTGTGCATCTACCCAAAACATTGTTGAACATACAACAAAGACACATGCTCCACTATGTTCACCGCAGCCTTATTTATAATAGCCAGAAGCTGGGAAGAACCCAGATGCCCTTCAACAGAGGAATGGATACAGAAAATGTGGTACATCTATACAATGGAGTACTACTCAGACATCAAAAACAATGGCTTCATGAAATTCATAGACAAATAGATTGAACTAAAAAATATCATCCTGTGTGAGGTAACCTAATCACATGGTATGTTATCACTGGTAAGTGAGTATTAGGCCAAAATTTGTATTACCCAAGATACAATCCACAGACCACATGAAGCTCAAGGTGAAGGATGACCAAAGTGAGGAAGCTTCATTCCTTCTTAAAAGGTGGAACAAAAATATTCATATGAGAGGATATGGAGGCAAAGTTTTGAGCAGAGACTGAAGGAACAGCCACTCAGAGCCTGCCCCACTTCTGGCCAATATATACTGCCACCCAAACTAGACAAGATTGATGAAGCTAAGAAGTGCATGCTAACAGGAATTGGATATAGATATCCCCTGAGAGACACAACCAGAGCATGTCAAATGCAGAGGCGAATGCTAGCAGCAAACCATTGAACTGAGAATGGGACCCCCGTTGGAAGAATTAGAGAAAGGATTGAAAGAACTGAAGGGTCTTTCAGGACCATCTGAACAATAATACCAACCAGCTAGAGCTCCCAGGGACTAAAGCACTACCCAAAGAGTATACATGGACTGACCCATGGCTCCAGCTTCATATGTAGCAGAGGATGGTCTTGTTGGGCATCAGGGGAAGAAGCCCTTGGACCTACCAAGGTTGGACCCCCAGTGTAGGGGAATATTGTGGGGACGGGAAATAGGGGTAGATGGGAAGGGGAACACCCTTATATAAGAAGGGGAAGGGGATGTGATAGGGGGCTTATGTCCGGGAAACCAGAAAAGGTAATAACATTCAAAATGTAAATAAAAAAATACCTTAAAAAAAAAGCCCAAAACAAAACAAAGAAACAAAAAGCATGGTAAAAAGACACATAAAGATAAGAATTAGACAGAAAAAAGCATCATCATTAAGAATTAAATCATATATTTTTCTATGTTGCATCAGTATAAGACAGTACATCTTCATTGGTCTGCCAAGATATGCTCAAAAGGATGGGCTAATACATAGTGAAATATATATATATATATATGTATATATATACATATATATATATATGTGTGTGTGTGTGTGTGTGTGTGTGTGTGTGTGTGTGTGTGTGTGTGTGTTTATAATTAGGAAAAGCATATTAGTAGCAGGAATTTTTCCTAAAATTGATTTCTCCTGGTCCTTGCCTCCTGGAGCATATTTGTATTGGATTATAATCCAAGGTGTATTCGTCTCAGGAAGATCACCTTCTACTTGTTAGATTCAGCTATGATGGCACCTGACACATGTTCTCCAAGGACAAGCTGCTGACATAATACAAGCAGTGGTATCACTGGACAGAGCATCTTTTCCCCTTACTGTGTAGTACTCATGGTGGATTTCATAGTTCAAAAAGATATGTTTTTCCTTTGTTTCCACACTTGTTTAAGAAAACTTTTTAATGTATAGTTCTACTTGAAAAATACACACCTCTGTGTCTTAAGTGCCATTGCTCTGTAGTATACCTCATCTCTTCAGCTTTCCTCTGAACTAAGCTAAAAAAAATAAACACCACACCATTATTGTAATTACACAGTAAATGTAACAAATGGACTTAGTTATAATTAAATCCAGGGAAAGTCCTGAGCACTGAGACATAAAACATAATTCAAGACCATTATTTGTGGTTAAAAATCTTTCCTTGGAGAAACAAAATATTAACCAAAAGCAGTTTTAAAAATTGAACTTGTAACGTTTCCTTTTTTAATGAGGCAAAGCAACCATTGCCTAAGCCCAAATAGAACTCCGTAAATGCTCACCAGAGGAAGAATATGTTCATGGAATTTTATTTTGCTTATGTCTATAATATAAAACTATGAAAGAAATATTCACCAAGACTAAAATTTCTATATATCTACATACGTTTTTTGTTAAACATCCATCCATTTTCTAGAAAGCAAACAAAACATTTCTACCATACTCTTTTTCCCTCCTAATCTTACTGTGCTCACCAACTCTCTTTGAAACTCATTTATATCCTGATAAGTCCATTTCATGTTGCTTGATCAGTGTATCTGATTCAGACTGACTAATTTGGGATCAGAAATCCTATAAGAGGCCTCCGTCCTGGAGAAGACTGATTCTCACTTTCTTAGCCGGTCCTAGTTGCCCATAGTTCTCCATTCATTTCTGTATAAAGGAAACCAAAATGATGAAATATTCAGGTAATCGGATAGAACTAAAAGTTCTTATAGTAAATGATGTAACCCACAGCCAAATGACAAGTGCTGCAATTAGAGTAATTTTGTCATTCCTAGTTTCCAGTATTTAGATGTAATCATGTAACATGAAAAAAGGAAGAGCTCATGGTGAGCTATAAACAGAGAGATAGAAGTACAAAGCATCTGTGATGGGGGAATGGGGAAAACTGGAAAGCACTTTGAAAGGGAAGGAGGGCAATAAGAAGGAATGAGGAGTGAGAAGGGATAGAGAGCACCCACCAGGACTGCACAGCATGGCTCACAAATGTCTGCAACTGCAGCTCCAAGATACCCAATGCCCTCTGATTTCTGTAGGCTTGCAAGAGCAGTGTGCACATAAATCCATACAGGCACACATTTGAACAAACACATATATCCATTTTAAATATCTTTAGTCCTGGGAAAATGGCTCAACCTGTGAAGTATTCACCAAAAGTGCTAAGGACCTACATGATCCTTAGCAACCTAGTATAAAATCAGGTCCATCTTTGTGTGCCTATAATTTTTGGGGCCTGTTATGCAGAAGGTCTAGAGGAACTGTACATTCATTAGGTTCCTGCTCATAAGTCAAGGTTGAGTGTGATTCAGAAAGACATAGACATTAATCTGTGGCCCCCACATGTACCTTAATGTGCACAAATATATATACACTCACACAATGTGTTTACATATTCATACATATTGACACACACATATGTACATGTATACATGTATATAGCACTTTCATACAAAATACTCAAGTACATATGCATTCATATATACAGTCATCTGCACACACATACACACACACACACACACACATATATATACATATATATATATATCTCCTCTCTCTCACACACACACAAACACACACATACATATACATATCACTTCGGTATTCTGAATCATACTATCACACACTAGTCACATACTTTCCAGTGTACAGAAACACACACTCTCACATACATATGCATACATACACTCTCAAATACATATTCACACACAGAGACACATTAACACTCACCTACATACATCACTTCTGTCTCTCTGTAACACGCACACACACACACACACACACACAAACACACACACATATCACTTCGGGTATTCAGTATTTTCTTTTGCAATTACCATATGCTTTCTATGATGATGGGTGGAAAGTAGCTAATTTCAGTCCATTCACCTGTCAATGATGCAACTCTCATCTTTGCAAAGGTCTGTGTTTCATGACTGATGTAGAAATGCCATGAGCAACACCTGCAAGATGTCTCATGAGAAAGTTCTAGCACTATAAATAAATGAAATGATTAAATATATTTTTTGGAAATGCTATCAAAACAGACCTTAAAGACACAGAATAAAAAAAAGGAGTTAACAAGGAAAGAAAAATATAAGTGCAAACAGAGAAAATAAAAGGAAGTGTATGCAGAAGTAGTCTGACAAAAAGAGTGAATTACTAATGGAGAAGAATGTGTGTTCAACGTGGATAAATGACAGCCAGTGTGAGTTTCATTGCACATTTCTATGGATCATTTAATGTGAAGAATAAGAGGTGAATAGTCACTCTGAAGACAGATCTGCCGTTATCTGGAATGAAAGACAAGAAATGGGCCACAGGGGACAATTCTCACTGGTGTAGCAAGACCTGATTTTGTGGCCATAATGCTTTATATAATACAGGTAATTCTGAGAATAATTTTTTAATTGAGAAAGGCCTTCACAGATAACTTTACAACAGCAGTGGTAGTTCTTATATTTTTATTTGATATTGATTATGTCAATAGAATAAATCTCTGTTGGTAGATTCGGCAGCATAGAATGGAGTGGTAGCAAAGAGAGGGAGCTGCTACATGGCCCAATGTCCAGGAGATTCCCAACTGTCCTTATGCCCATATTTTAAACACTTTCATCTCATTTTCAGGCCCTGTATCTATAGTCAAAGATTCTGGGAGAAATGTAGAATCTCAGGCTACCGTGTTTTTCTTTTCAAGGAAAATTCTAAAGAAAAAAATGTATAATACAACTTTTATACTAGATAAACATTGGGAGACAATGACCCAAATATACAATTGTGAGAAAGAACACAACTCAGACATAGAGATTAGTGTTTTCTTCTGGGCAAACCACGTAGTGTGAACACAAGGCAGAGCTCCCCAGTGTAAACACGGAAAGACTATTCACAATAATGAAACATAACTCCTGGGAGTTTAGGACACTGGAAACAGCACCGTGCAAGGTTGGAACATGAATTCTTCATTATGGAATGACACCTCATCCCTACTAAATATATTTTGAATATCAATACCTTCCTGCTTTTAGTACAACCCAATTACTATTGACCATTTCTATAGAACGATACTTCAAAGCAAATGCAATAGCAAAGGGGAAATGAAGGCCTCACTTTCCATTTGAAGATCCCAAAGTAATTATGTGAAAGAAGACACCTAACATTTTCTCAGCTCACCAGAGACAAATGCAGAGCAGCTGATCAGATGTCTCCGAGTCCCATCTGCCCTGTGAAAGAAGTGTAGATATCAGGCTGGAGATGTGCTCTAATGGTAGAGTGAGGACTGCCTGCCATAAGTGAGCCCTTGGGTTCATCCCTGGAAGCATTAAAAACAACAGTTATTCACAGTGGCTAATTCTGGGGAGACATGTGCCTGACACAATTATAATATAAAAATAACATGCATTTTTGTGCCCTAGGAGATATATAATTGATTATAGAGTTACATTTCAATAATGAAAACCATTCGCACTTCCCACAACCCAGCTATGCCTTACAGCAATGGTGTAATGCACCGTCAGAGAACTGAATATGCAAGCAGGAATGGAGGCTCTAGAATCTTCTCAACCATGACTCAGCAGGATCTCAACAGTGACTCAGCCGATAGGATGAGCTTCATTACAGTTTGCCCTTGAAATCTTATATTTACCTATGCTGTTTTTATTTCACAAAACGTTTAAATGTGAAATAAATTGAAAATAGCAGCAAACATCTAATGGACAAATACGTTTTTATCTGTTTTCATAGCTTCCATTTAGCATTCAGAAGCAGAATTTGCACCTCAGGCTAGGTCATCTGGCAAGAACATCTGAGTGCTTCCCAGAGAAAGAAGATAATACAATTCGAAGAAAAGAATAAAATTTAGAAATTGAATTATATGAGAACAAATATTGCCCTTAAGGTTGGATGTAAGTAAAATGTGCACCCACCCATAATTTTAATTAATTTTACAAGATCCAGAGTTATTTATGATTTTCACATAAGATAATTCTATTATTTCACTTCATATTTTATAAGATAGTATGAAAAAGCTACAATGTACTACTAAAAGCAAAATAAGATATTTTCATTCTAATATTAATATGTTTTTAAAATATTTTATTTTTATATCTTATTTAGAATAAAATCTGGTAGTAACAACCTCTAGTCTCCTTGAAGAAAAGTCTTTTGCTCATTAATCCAACCAAGTTTCTTTTTTTTTTTTTTTTGGTTCTTTTTTTCGGAGCTGGGGACCGAACCCAGGGCCTTCCTAGGTAAGCGCTCTACCACTGAGCTAAATCCCCAGCCCCCAACCAAGTTTCTTAATCATGCAACATCCATAGGAGCATCTCAACAGCTAGGGGACTCGAAGGTAACCTAGCAGGTTCCAACAGTGTATAATGTCTTTCCAGTGAGTCGGGATGATTTAGTGGTGGTGGGCTGGCAAGAATCTGGTGGCATCTGGCAAAGTTTTCCTGGAATGTTGCAAATGAGTATGTGTGTTGCCCAGAAAGAGGAGGTGGTGTCTAAGTTTAAGAGGTTGAACATTTTTAGAAAGCTAGATATCGTTGTGCGATGAGAGGAAACAGAAAACACACAAAGTATACGTTCTCATACTACTCAACTATTAAGAACAAGGACATCATGAGTTTTGCAGGCAAATAGATGGAACTAGAAAACATCATCCTGAGTGGGTAACTCAGACCCAAGAGGACATGCATGGGGTGTACTCAGTTATAAATGGATATTAGACAAAAAGTACCAAATACCCAGGATACAATCCTCAGAACCCAAGAAGGTAAGCAAGACTAAGGGGCCAAGTAAGGATGCCCCAATCCCACTTGGGAGGGAGAAGAAAGCAATCATGGGGGCCAGAAGGAGGGAGGGACCTGGGTGGGAGAGGGAAAAAGTGGGGCGGTCTGGTGAGATGTGGGTGTGGTGATGGGGACATCTGCTTGGAGATGGGGGAGGAAGCATCTTATGAGGAAGTCAGAGGGCAGACCTTGAAGGGGATAATGACTGGACAGTAAAAAAAGATTAAAGAAAAAAAAGAGAGGAAAAGAAAGTAATCGCCATAGTAGAAGGACAGAGTAAATGCTCTAAACCTAACTTCTGGTCTTCAGCACCTTTGAGATTTAAATAGTAAAGTGACAAAAAACATTAAAGAAAAAACTTTTAAATGTGGATTGGCATACAAACATCAAAAATGTCAGAGGTTAAGCTACGCTCAACTTTGTAGAACATGATTCTGACCCAATAGGCTGAAACCAAGAGGTTTTGCTCTGTTTTGCGTGGGTAAGGGGTTGGACGGGGAAGAAGTCAGTGAAAATAAATAAGAATCCCCTTACTCAGGGATGACAGTGTTTGAGAGTCATTAAAGACTAGTATTTGGGGACTTTAAACTTGGGAGTTTGAGGTTTCAAAGGGCCAGAACATTCAATCAAAGTGATCATTGCAGGAACTGTCCCAAACAAAAAAAAAAATGAAAACAAAACAAAACAAAAATCCTAAAGGGTAGTGACAGAAGTCATTGGCAGACATAACCAAGGTTACTGCTCTAATATATATGTATGCATGTATATGATTTACATCAAACACATCACCTGGGGAAACATCAATTTTGATCTAATAATTGGTCACCGGAACCTAGCAAAATTAATTACAATTATGTGTCAGAGAATAAAAAATAATATATTTAATGTTTTTAAAAATGTTGCTAGCAGGTCTATATACTGAATACTCTAAATATTTGAGGGTTTTTGTCCAGCACTACATATTAATTTAAGCATAGATGAGTGTCTTCATACTAAAAATAAGGAAATATTTCAAATTCAAAATATATCGTGTTGGGAAATAAAATTCATCCTATGCTATTTTCTCAATCCCATGATATTCTCTGGACAAATACTCATACCAGAGAATAAAACCCAAATCTTAATATCTTAATTGTAGGCCGTTAAAACCTTCTGAGATGACTTTCTCAAAAGATTTCTGTTTAGCCTTTCAACAAAAGTAAATCTTGTTTATAATTTGATATTCCCACAGAGGCCAGAGGAGGGCATTTGATTTCCAGTGACTGGAGTTAGAGACAGTTGTGAACAGCCATGTGGGTTCTCGGAATTGAACCAAGAGCCTCTGGAAAAGCAGCACATACTCTCAAGCACTGAGTCACCTCTCTAGACTCATCTTCAAGGATTTTAAGGACTGGATATACGTTTGAGTTAAAGGAAGATAGAGAGCACAGTTGTGCTTGGAGCACACTGGGCTCTCTTATTTCTCCTTTTTGCTCTATGATCTTTCTTACAGCAGTGAGGATAAATATCTATTTATCCTAGAGCAACTGGAAACAACAAAAAGAGAAAACATTCCTTCTAAATCTAGCTTGGTGAGCCAAAGAGTTCGTTGTAAATCCCAGAGCGTGTGTGAAGGGCTGTTCGTGGGAGAATGTCTATGGGGCTATTTATTGGTGCTTATGTGAAAGTTTGATCCCTGGGATAGGTGAGAGGAGTTACTCATAGGATTGGGGGCAGGGCATTGATTATGAGACCATGCATGAGGAGATACTGACATGAGCATCAGTGAGCACAGGGATCCTTATAGGAACATGTGTAAGAGGTTGGAAATTAATGGGTAAATTGTCATTTACAGGATGAGGAGTGAGGAATGATTCACACAAGGTTGGTAATAACTATTTACAAGAACCTGCCTGAAGAATTACAGGAGTATGGCCTAGGGATTCATTACAAGTATATCGTGAGGCCATGCATCTGCTTTACTATAGCGGCCCATCGGGATGAGTGACAACCCAGGAATGGTACATCCCTGAATTCCCCCGAATGACTTGAAAGCAGGCACTACACCATAAAACCCCTTCCAGCCCATCAATTGTTTATTACTTATTTACACCCAAGGGGCTTCCTGAACCTTGTAAGTTTTGTGAGCTTCCTGACTTTTGTAAATTTCATGAGCTGCCTGCTTCTTGCTAGCTTCTTTCCCAAGGGAATGTTTCAAGTCGGAGGAAATTGGTTCAGAGCACAGACACACACACACACACACACACACACACACACACACACACACAAACACACAGATACTAGCCCACCAACAGGGATGTCTTCTGTTAAAATATTAAAGGATGAACCAGAAAGCAGAGTGAAAACAGCCAAGGGAAGAGTACTGAGCCTTGTAACTGCTCCAAGCCACTGAGAGGGCTCCCATACAAAGTACTGCTTTTACTATATCCCTCGATGTAGAAAACTGGGAGAGTGCACCCAGGTGGCCTCATGTGTTCTGTGCACTTCTATCGCCTCTGCTTCCCTTTTTATTAAGGAACACTTGTGATTGTGCTTTCCTTCTGTCACCACATATGGCAAAGGTGTGGGCAGGTGGTAACTTGCCTCTAAAATGAGAAACTGCCCAAGGAATCTCTGTGAAACTGCATCCTTACCTGATATGAAATACCCTATTGCAAATAAGTGGAATAGCTGAGGAAAATAATGAATGCATTTTTCATATGTAGGTGATGTATATTGTATAGCAACAATGATACTATGATAGACATAATCTCACAAAAGACTGATTTCCCCATAGATAAACATCCATCCAGTAATAGATATTGACTATATACTGACTATATTCTGTGGCCATTATTTCAGAAGTCAATCTGTAGACTTTGGTATATTAGATATCATATGATAAATACAAACCTATATAAAATATAGCTCGTTTGACATCTATGTAATTCTGAAGACTACACAGTTAATTAGCCAATGTCAAACACATAGCAAGTTCATGACTCTGAGTTTTCCTATGCACTAGATAATCCAGTCACTATTGTGAGAAGAGTACTGGTGGCCATGTGGCTCTTGCCATATTAGGATTCTGCATTCTTTCACATAAGGTTTACATTTCAGTAATGTTAGTTACTTCTGAAAGTCCTAAGGCCACAGAGAAGAACTGACATGGAGATTGTTGGAAATGTGGACCCTCTCTTGCAGAAAGGTATTTTTCCTTGTCTCCATGAAAAGTCTGCATTCTAGCACACAAAGATACCTATAAGTACCTTCCACTATTTACCTCTTGAATTTCCCTTACATGCCAGTGTGCAGGAGGCTTAACTCCTAGGCTTGAAACTATTAAAAAGAAATGTTCTACTGGACTGTCATAGGACAATGCAGGCATGTTTGCAAATGAAGGAAAGAATGTAGTCCATTGGGCACACATTTTCTCACTTTTACTCATACATGTGAGGTGAAGATTATGTCTCTGTGATATGTTTTCTTGTTACATGAGAAAAGCAACACACAAATCAACAACAAATGAAAAACTCTAAAATGTAAGCAAAATAAAGCTTTTCCTCTTAAAAACTGATGTCCTCAAGAATTTTGCTATAGAAACAGAAATCTGAGACAGAGGAATCTCTGATTCAGGAAGCAGGTGACCAACTAGGTATCGAATCCACCAGGGTCTTGTTTTTGACATTCATAGCCTTGAAAGGAGTGAAGAATTTGTTTCTGAAGCTAGTAACATAACCACTCCATGGCAATTTGTTAACCCAATCAAATTAACTAAGGAAAACCATGCCCACATTTCAATTTGTGAATTATTTCCCAGGGACTATGATACTCTTCATCTCATATTACCTATATTTGGGGGTACCAGTTAATACTGAAATCCTTTACAGGTTTGGAAAGGTGCACAGACTCTATTTTGTTATGGTTAGAGTACAGAGTCACTGTCCTAGATTCTCCTTCAAGCCCTGTGTTCTCACCATTTCAGCAAACGTATAAAGCATTCTTCTACTGGTCAAGACCTAGCAGCATCTGTGACTCCAATATACTCTGGCTACACCAAGGGTGGCAGGGCCCAACCTTACTCTTTCTACATTACAATCTCCTAGGTCAGTTGAGGAGACCCATGGCCTCATGTCTGGTGTCTGACTCTAAAGAGATGACCTTGCAGAATGGAAATACCATTCACATTACAATGATGTGATCTTTAAAGTATAGCTCTTCCCCCCCACCCCCCGGAGCTGAGGATCGAACCCAGGGCCTTGTGATTGCTAGGCAAGCACTCTACCACTGAGCTAAATCCCCAACCCTCTTTTTTTTTTAAAAAAGAATTCTTGACCTCGAAGCTACAGAAGACAGTGATTTCTGAGTAGTTAGAAGACTTTAAAGCTTTCAGTAAGGTCTTGGTGGGGAATTTAAGATCCCAATACTTAGAACACAGATAGGAATTTCCAAAACAATCATGTGCTCATTTCAACTAAACTCTTACAAAGGAAGAGCTCTTTGGGCAAAATCACCCCTGTCATCTTATGTGCCTGATTACAAATGTCTACAAGTGGTAATGTGAGTAACGATTCATATATTGTGCTGTCACTTGCCTTTGTCTTGTGTGTTAATGAAAATGGTATCTGTGTTGCATTTTAAAGCATCGTATGCTAGAGAATCAACTACAGAATTCCCAGAACCAGCATAGAAACACACACATGTATGCATAAATATACAATTTGCAACATTCATTACACAATCACATGCATTTAGGGATTTGCTATACGCAGTTGGATTACAGGAAGCTATTTTAACAGTTTTAACAGCATGTAAAACTGTTACTTCTATTTCTAATTCTGGAGCTTGAAGTTCATGGAGGAAAGCAACCAAGAAGGAAGGATTCCAAGCAGGCTGAAACCCACAGTTATAAGATCGAAACCTATGAGAATTGTTTGAAATTCCTGTCCCAATCTTTTTGATGAGGTTATCCTAAAAAAAGTGGGCTTTTATTACCAAGATAAAATATACATGCTTGGTTAGGAGTCAAAGAAAATAAAAGATAGTGAAGAGAAGTAATGGAATTATGGTCTGCCTTCTCCAAAGATCTGTCTACTATATTATGTTGATAATATATGTGTGTTACAAAGTAGCTAGTGATATAATAGGTATAAGAAAAGGAATCTGATAATTATTAATTCTAGCTGCTTATATACATTACCAACTGCCATCCCTATTGTATCATAGTATGCTGTTGATACAATGTTAAAAGATTACGTATGGGTTGGGGATTTAGCTCAGTGGTAGAGCGCTTGCCTAGCAAACGCAAGGCCCTGGGTTCGGTCCCCAGCTCCGAAAAAAAGAAAAAGAAAAAAAAGATTACGTATTAGTTACTTTCATATGTGACAGAAACAACTTGAGGAAAGAAATATTTATGAAGCTTCAGTTTTTCAAAGTTTGAGCCCATCTTGTCAGGGAATGCCCAGGGGAAAAGCTCATCTCAGGGCAGCATCAAACTGTTGCTGAAGCTTTTCACATCACAGCAGACTGGGAGTCAGACACTCAGACAGTGATTGGGTGAGGATGATATTCTCCCATGAATGTAGTTCACACAGTGACCTATTTCACTAGCTACACCTCAACTTCCACTTTCTGGAACCTACCAAATAATAGCACCAACTGGGGACCAACCACTTAAAACACAAATCTATAGGGACATTTCAGAGTCAAGCCATAACAATTTTCCTCTGGCCTTAGAAGAGCATGGCCATTCCATAACACAGAATGTATTTAAAACTTCTTATAAGAGTCCACAAAGTAGTCCAAGGTCTAAAATGTATTCATGAAGACTAAGTGCAACATCTTTGCGGCATGTCCCTATAAAAGAGAAGAGGCTGTTACACACTTCTAGTATACAGAGGCATGGTATAAACATCCCAGCTCAAAGGAAGATTGGAGCTACAGAAACAAGGGAGGGGACCAAGCTAAACCAGAGACTATAGATTCCCCAACCTCAGATCTAGCATGTGTCTGACTTAGTTGGTTCCACCTGGCTATTTCAGCTTTCTGCTCTGATAGCTCATGATCTTGGCATCCCCAGCCTCTTGGGCTCTTCATTTCAGCTCAAGCTTCCACTTCCTACCCACAGCTTTATGCATCTTCCCTCATCTGAAGAGTCCCAAGCAGGAAATATGACTCTGGCTATAATTTCCTAAGAGGAAATGACTTACTCTGGATTTTTAAGAAGCCCCCATGACCTCTTACCTCTTCCATTCTGAAGAACTGCAAAACCAGAACCACTTTGCCAATGCTGAGTTCTGCTGCCAGACAGAATAGTAGCAAGGTTCTCCTTGAAGCACACTGTAGCAGATTCCAAATTCCTGGGCTCTGGGACCCTAGTAAAATAGGTCTGTTAGAGGATTTTTGGCTGATACCAAGAAAGGAAATCATTCAAATTGCTTTGCAGTTTGTCTCTGTGAAGCTTTCCATGTAGAGTCTCATGGATTTCTGAGATTCCTTCAAAGACTTTTCCTATTGCCAACATGAAAATGGTTGGTTCCTATTACGAAAGAAAGATCTCGTCAGTCACAAAGGCCTCTTTCTCTGAACCACTTAGGGAAGCACACTGATTTTCTGGACAGTCCACATACTTTTCATATCTCTCTCTTACAAATTTCCATTTCAACCTTCACCAAAAGCAAACAGCTGTAACTGGGCATCATCATGAATATGATGTTAGCCTGAATTTTTCTTCATTAAATTAATTCTGATACTATAAATTAAGCATCACTCAAATTTCAGGCCTATCTGAGAAAATACATAGAATTATTTTGCCAAAGTTTGGCATGAATGGCTTCATTCTATATCTGAATATATTTTCTCATGTGATCCCTTGTGAGCCTGGCCTTCTGAGATTCCACAAAAATCGCCCCTTAAAAATCTGACTGAAGCATTCAGAATTTTCTTCAGTTTGCCTTTTCTAAGTTCTTCCAATTCCTTCTACTAAGGATATAAAAAAGATGAAGAAGCATGTGGTTAGGGTTAGTTTTTTAGCAGTGACGCTCTCTCGCATCTCGTGATATCTGAAGCCTTTGTGTCCATTTTTTCACTGCACATAATCACCCTATTGATTCATGTTAGGTCAACACATATCATCACTATCATGCTGCCTCCAAATGTAAGTCTATTTACAGCAGATGCATTCTTTAGAAATATAAGATGCACACTGCTTCCAGTTGCCACAGGTACAATTTCAAAATTACACAATATCTTCAAGTTAGGGAGTTTTATTTCCTCGCGCTATAGTGACCCCAACTATATAATGATTTTTGCTTCTACTTCATGACTGTAATTTTTCTACTGTTGGGAGTCATGGTGTAAACGTATTTGGAGATAGAAGCTTGCCTAAGGTGTCATGTTCCACAGTGAGAACCGTTGATCTAAAGAGAGCAATGCCAGATGGTGGCAGCCCAAGAGATGTGTGCATTACAGCAACCAAGAGGAAACAAAAGAAAAGGAGTGTTAAGAAGCTGCTATACCTTAGGCAGAATGAGAACCACAACAGGAGGAACTGTATTAAAGGGTTCTCGGCATTAGGAAGGCTAAGAACCACTGCTTTAGATGATACTGTGTATCCTTTCATCCTGTTAGGCACATCCAGGTGCTTCACATACATAATCCCTTGATTTTCAGTAGAGCTTACAAATATTGTATGTTGTGTTTATCCTGATGTTGAGAACACTTTGGGTTTCCCTTTCCTTTTAGCTCTTCAAACAAGATCATGAATAAATAAGAGACACTTTCTTTTTATGATCACATTTTCATGATGTTGAAGCTGCCATTTTTGTTGTTGTTTAGAGATTTTTGGTCTGAGGCAGACCAGATTTCAGCCTGGTGGCGAGCAGTAGGCTCTGAACCCCATGCCCAGCGGAGGAACTGCTGCTGGCGACTGATAGATGCAGAGGGCGGGGGCGGGGAAAGGTTGTCATGAAAGTGTGGGCTCTGCTAAGTCAGGAATGCTCCGTCGTCGTAGAGAGCCACATGCCAAAGAATAGTTGAGGCATACAAATTCTACTTAGTGGGGTTTAAAAAAGACACAATGTTGGGTGGGTAGGGAAGGGGGACCTATCTGAGAAGAGTTAGTTTAGGATGAATATGATCGGAAGATAATGTATGGAATTCTCAAAGAAGTAATAATAGCACAAAGATAGAGTAAGCACACACACAAAGTTAAAATAATTGTTCTAGTGTTACTCAGCAGGTCATGCTTAATCTCCCAACATCAACTCTCAGGTCTAACGGAAGGAGCCTGTTAACCTGACTGCTTACATGCTTCCTGGTTCACAACTGCCATAGTTTGTGTCCCATCTGCCTCTCTTTTCTTACTTCTATTGTAAAGAAGCTCACAATGTTGTCCGGTGACTTCATCCTGATGCCATTATCTTGCTCTTAGGTATGAGCTGTGTATATGTCACCAGGACCTCCCTACCCAGGGAAGCGCACCTGGATTTACACAAAATGGAGTTGCAGCAACAGTTTACATGGATGTGCAGTTCTCTGTTTTAGAAACAGCCTCTATGTTGCTTTTCCTTAAATGTCCCCGGAGCCCACTAGAAACAGCCACTTACTGCCGTTACTTGTGTAGGGGTCATGTGGAAAGACAATCACGCAATTTAATCCAAAGGCAGAACCATTCTACTCATGCAGAGAAGCAGCCTGATATTGTGATTTCCTCCAAGATAGTTTTTCTTTCTTGTGTGTGTTGGAATTTTCACAGGAATTAATTCACAATTTCTGCCTAATAACTTACTTCCGGGAGGGTAGATAATAATAGGTTGAGTTCTCATTGGTATACAGCTTTTAAATTTAAATTTATTTATTGGTTTAGTGTGTTTATGGATGTGTATTCATGTGTCTCTGTGTTTGTATGTGTGGGTGCTGAGAAAAAATTATTTGCATGAAATGGTTTATTTCACTGGGTTGACATGCCATATTGTAGTCGTGTAGTCCTTCTTCTTGGCACATCAGCCAAACATCAAAAATATTTAAAGTATAAAGACAAACATTGACAATGAGAGGTTAAGACAACAGGAGGCTCAGAGCACTGTTCTGCAAATTAAATTATATATGTCTAATTAGTACTGTGAAGATGCACTAAATTGTATTTGTTAGTTTTCATCTAATTAATATTTTCTAAGATTTTTAAATGTCAAATATTTTTGTGGAAATAATTCTGTGCCTTATGTGCCATGATACATAAATGAGAATCATGCACCTATAATGTTTCTTAAATAAATCACACATGATGATGGGCCATGTGACCTACAGAGAGGACTCAGTAGAGAAGAGTTCTTGCTGCAGAAGCACGAGGAACAGAGTACCCACATGAAATCCCAAGCACCCGTGTGAAACCATTCATGCCTACTTACTTGTCCTGCAGAAAGGCAGACAGAGGAAACCAACATGAACCATCCAAGCCTGAATCCCAGCACTGTCAGGAGGCAGACAGAGAAGATTCCGGGATCCGCTGGGCAGCGGGCTTTCTCCAGCTTCAGCGAGAGATTCTGTTTCAAGGGAATGAAGTGGATAGTGATAGAGTAACCTTCTTCCGAGACACGGGATCCACTCACCTATGAACAGTCTCACAGATCATCCACGTACTTCACCTTTCTCTTTAGAATTTGTCTAAAAATCGAAATTAAAAGCAGAAGATGAATTTGTAGACATGCCCACTGTTCAGTTTGATATTTTAAAATAAAGATGCAAATGTTGGCTAAATCAAAATCTAGGGGTGTTTCAGCATTGTTTGTTATGTTTACACACAGGGGGAAATGTAATGGTGGCCTGAAATCATGGCAGGCTTCCTGAATGCTTGCTCACAGGAACCACATACAACTCTAATTGTGTCTTCAACTCTACTCAGAATTCTCTGAAGTCAGATCACATTGGATTAAGTCCCATTACATTCTCAGTGCAAATAAATCTGATTCTTATATTATTTGTGCTCAAACATTTTAGATCATATTACTGGATGATAATATGTTTTTGTCTGGACAAAGCATATAATCATTAACATTTATGGCTCTATTTGGTAAAGAGGCGGGTGGCTTACACTATCATTTCGTGAAACGTAATCCAATTGCTGGCACATTAGGACTTTCAGTGTTAAGGTTTACAATGTAAATTTCAGTTCTGTTCTGTCATAGCTAACAAATACTGAATTATTTCTCCCTAAGAAATACACCATTGGAATCCATTTAAAGTGCTTAATGATGTATTAATAAACCATGATTTTACAGCAGGGCTTCTCCACTCCTCTGCCTGGCGCCAGCTCTGATGCTGCCAATCAAATTAGAATGTGATATTTTCTAAGTTAATAAAGGTTAATTGGACATATAGAAAGGAAATGTGAACTCCAGAAATATCTCCTCTTAGACTATTCTTCCCTGAAACTAAGATATTATGTTTCTGTAGCTGAAGCATCCTTGTTGCTTCTTTAAACACAAAGTGCTATCAGCTTACACTTTATTTCCTACACACTTGGTATATTCTTAAATTATTATTGACACAGCTTTTCCAACTGATTATTTACTGAAGGCAGAAAGACTTCAAAGGACTCTTTTGGAAGCTTCCTTGTGGAGTATTTGTCTTTAAGTCAGCTTGCTCAACTCCACAGATCAAGTTCTCATCACTAACTATAATCCTGCATTGCATTCCCCCCTCCCTGGTTAAGCTTCTCTCCCTTCAGTTCATCTCCATGGGCAATGGGCCTGGCTACGCTGAGAGAGAAGTGGGCTCAGGACAGCATAGAGACATAGTCTTCAGTGTATGCCATTGATGAGGTGTCTGTGCACTATAAATACACCTTAGTGAAACTTACTGAGGGAATAAAAGACCTGAAAATACAGTGAAGGCAGCCTGGATACCCTTGGGATAGCAGAGACAAAATGAGTTTCTCTATCTTTTATCCATGGTACATCTGTTTTTCACAAACTTTGTTCCTTTTTTTTCTTTTATCTTTTTTTTTTAAGATGAACTACTTAAGGTAAACTGGCTTAAGAAATTTCAGAATCTTAGATTCCATTCTCAGGTGATATATTTTGCTTTTCTCTTCTATACATTAAAAAAAACTGGGATGAGAGAGATGTGTCTACGGCTTAAAATGCTTCTTCCTCTTGCAGAAGACCTGGGTTCCTAGCAACTGTGTCAGGCATCCCAAGACTGCTGCAAGGGATCCGATGTTCTCATTTAATTCCTCTGGATTTAGTGCACATGTGACACACATACACACACACACACACACACACACACACACACAAATACACACACATGCATACACACAAACACACACATGCACACACACACAAATACACACACATGCATACACACAAACACACACACACATGCACACACAAACATATGCACATACATGCATATACGAATACATACACACATATACACTCACTCATACATATGCACTAAATTAATAAAGAAATAGCCAAAGAAAAAGTTCAATTTCTAAATTTATCACAGGTGCATGACATATGTGGAGCAAAACTTGTGTAATATGAAATTTGCCTGATTGGGAAATAAACATGTATAGGTATCATGAAATATTTGTTTGAGAATTTTTGTGCCCACCTTTTTAAAAATAAAAATATTTTTACAGACAAGGTATTCTTCCTCCACACCATCCCCACCTCCCTACCCACCCAACTCCACCATTTTTTCTCTCTTTAAGACTAAACAGGTAAACAAACAAACAGAAGAACAGAATTCAAAATAAAGAGAAAACACAAGAAACATACACATAAACCTGTAAAATACAAAATTGGCATCCATAATATACAAACAAATGATTAATAAGACAAAAAATGCCCAAACAAAGCAGTATGAAATAAAATTCTACAAAAACCTCATTGAGTTGATTTTGTTTAGTCCATTACTACTTGGTATAGGATCTGACCATAAATATGGTTAGTATTCCCAGTGAGACTTCACTGAAGGAAACTAATTTCTCCTTTGTGATCAGGATAGCTTTTGGGTTAGGGAAGAGTGCTGGTCTCTACCCTCCATCCCCAACCCCCAGCACTGGGACCCCACCCAGCTTAGATCAATGCAGGCCCTGTGCATGTAGCCACACATGCGTCGTCCTGTAATGTTTAGAAGACCTTGTTTCCTTAGTATCTAAATTCCCTCTGGCTCATACAATCTTTCACCATTCTTAAGTGCCTTGTTTTAAACATTCAAAGGAAAGCTTTCTTCCTTAAAATGCAAATGAGTAATAACAATCAAAACATCTAACTCTTCTCAAATCATTGTTCTAGGGTTAAAAGAAACATGTCATGTATGCATGCACATGCATACATATGAGTACACACACACACATACACACACATACAGACACACACAGACACACACATGCATACACGCACACACAGACACAGACAGACAGACACATGCACACGCACACACACACACAAAGACACACAGAGAAACACACAGACACACACACATGCACACACCCACACACACATACACACACAGACAGACACATGCACATCCGCACACATACATACACACACAAATGCACATACACACACACAGACACACACACATGCACACACGCACACACACATACACACACAAACGCACATACACACACACACACAGACATACACAGACACACACACACATACCTGATTAAGGCTCCCATGTACTGCACATACTGGAAACACGGTTGGTTTTTCTACATTTTCCTCCCAGTACTCTCTGCATACCTCCAGCTATGGACTGTAGACCAAGTTGGCATATGGTTTTCAGTTTGGCCTCATATGTTTCTGCTGAGTTGGCTTGTGTCTGGGCTAATTGACACTAGTGACAATGCAAATGATATGCAAATGAACCCCTGTGGGTCTCCTTTCTAAGTTCTATTTATGCCTATGCAAACTCGGCACTTTGTAACATTCCCAGACATTTAATTTAGTGGTTTGTGTAGACATTTAGTATTATTGACAATGATACATTGGCCTGCTATGGTGTCTGTCCCTGATAAATGTTTTTACTTTAAACACATCATTAAGACTGATAAATTTAAAGAACATGAAATGAAAGCTGATAATGTCATTATGATAAAATTGAGTCAAGGAAAATTTACAACTATACTAACAGGCTGGGGACAAACACACTCCCTCACATATGCATGTGTATACATGCACACACATATGAATGAATACAGCACATGTATACACACACAGATGTACACACATGCACATACACACATGCACACACACAGGTGCACACACATACATCTGTGCACACATACACACACATACACATGTGCACATTCACACACTCAAATCTCCCAAAAAAATTTTTTGACAGTGTTGTTGTTACAGATAGCAACTAGAGTGACTATGGCCGCTTGTGTGCACATTTTCTTTAACTACAGGATGAACATTCCAGATAGTTTATTTACTTTATACACATTTTACCTTTCTGGGATTTAACCTTTGATTTTAGCAAAAACTCAGGTTCCATCTCTGGATGTCCAGAGAATGTAAAAAGATATGTCTAATCAAGAAGGAGCAAAAGAAATTGCTAATAAATCTCCAGGAATTTTGCAAAAAAAAAAGAATGAACACAAGACAAAAAGTCACATAAATCTATCAAGCATGTAGCATAGACAGGCATATATGAAATCATATATGAAATGAACTGAGGCTACGCCACGGTCTTCAAAGTGTAGATAGCTATGGGGCGATTGCATAGTTCAGGAGTGAGGTGTGCAATACAGAAGTTGAGTGGTAGAGAAGAACAGTCATACTTGAAGTTTGATTCTCTAATACGGATGGGCAGAAAGGTTAACGCTGTGGTGAAGGCTTGGTATGGTGACTTGCCTTCATCCCTTGTTCTGTCCCATGAGGTTAAACTGCCTTCATTATTGTGACATCAGGGCTGAGCTCCATGACAGTTGTATAACTTTGTCAGGCACATATTTCCTTGTGACACAGGAACTTCAGTCAATAAAGCCCCAGCACTCACTTGTGCTTGGCAGTGAGGACACAGCATAGACTATACCTCTAGGTCTATTTATCTGCTAATCATACAAGGGGACCCCGGTTTGGAGGCACACCTTCTGAGCCCACTAATCACTTGAGTTACTTCCCAGGTTGTTATTTGGACTGATTGAAACACATACTCCTGTGCTGGAAGATGATATATAGTGTGTGTTCACTTCACCTGACCTGAAAGTTTTCCTGCTGGAGAGAGGAGAGAGACTCCTAAATCAGGAAGCAAATAGAACTTACAAGCCCCAGAGGTTAAGATTCACAAGCCCCTGCCCCATTAAATCCATAGTAACAGTTGCTGGGTAAAAGTGACTGTGATCATCCAAGTGATGCAGAGTGATCCAGGGAGGCAACACTTGTGAGCTTCTACTGATATTATGATGGGGTTACTGATTGTATAGCTGATTTTGAGTCACTTCTGTTCACCCGAGTGGCCCTGATAAATTCACTGATTTACTTGGTGTAGTTCATGTGCTATCTGTGACCCAACAGGGATAGTGCTCTATGACACATATTAAGTTTCTCTCTTCTCTGTCTCTTTGTTTCTCTGTGTCTCTTTCTCTTTCTCTTTCTCTGTCTCTGTCTCTGTCTCTGTCTGTCTCTCTGTCTCTGTCTCTCTCTCTCCCTCTTTCTCTCATTCTCTTCCCTCCCTCTGTGTGTGTCTGCCTTTCACTATCTCTCTTCTCTGTTCTGTTTCTTCCTATTTACTTTTATCTCTTCTCTATTTTTTTGTTTTTGAAGAAAAATTTATACATTATAAAGTAAACCAATTTTCAATGTGGATTTCATTGAATTTTGAGTAATATACACAACCATGTAAGGATCATCAGGATGAGGGTTATACAAATCGTACAGAATCTCCCTCACACCACTTACAGTCAGCCCCCTAATAGCACATCTTAGTTCCTGTTCTAGGATTTCATATAAACGGAGCAATAGACGGTTAGTTCATATAACTAATCCTTGCTTGTTGGCTTTTGTTCTGTAAGAATAGTGTATGAAGCTCAAAAGTATTATGCAGAAATAAATCTTTTTTAAATTAAGTGCTTTTATTTCAGGCCTTATACTTCAATTTCAGGAATTCTCATTTTATGCATCTCACTTATCGTATGCTTACATTTCCTTTCTGTTTTACAATAAATGTGTAGCCATACTTTCAAAGTTCTTACTGGCTTCGGCATTGTCCTCATCCTTGGTGGGTTTTTTCCCCTTACATGTATCCCCACCACAGTATAATGTTCTTCCCATCACAGATCGCTGTCTTACTGGGCTATCGACACTGTCTTTACTACACTTTAGGTACTCAGATCTTATCTTCTCTTAATAATGTAGAGTTCTGTCTGACTTGTAACATATTCGTTGTTAAGCAAACACACTGGGCAGAGACTCATTTGAATCTTGGTCCAAGCTCTTCTGTAGCCAGATCGATATCCAGCAAAGATGACCCACTCCATTTCGGTAATCTTAACATTAGGACTGAATGGCTGACGCTGATGACAGCTCTCTGCACAATACGAGATTCAGTTGCATATCTGAGAACTACTCACCGTTAGCACTGATATCCCTCACCCTGAGAACCAAAACACCACTCAGATCTGGACCAAATGAGTCTTAGTGTCAGTTTCAATCTGACACACTTTTACTTTCAAAGAGTCACCCCAATGTAGTCCCGATCAGCTGGACCACAGTGATTCTGTAGCCCCTGTGGCTGAGCTTTCTTACCTCCTATTATATCCTACCTGACAGCTTGCATGCATGCATGCATACTATTGACCGAATATGTAGACTGATTGCACAGTCCTTCCTGGGTCTCCTTTGTACATGTTCTTCCCTCTCTCTAGACTCCAGCCATTTAATTTCCTTAAATTCTGAACTGTATCACTCCATGTGGCCATAGGCAGGCATATGGTCCATCTGAATGCATCTGACTTAAGATGAAAGCCAACTGATCAGAAATTCAACCTGCTGGCATCCTTTCCCAGAGCACCTGCCTGTACTGGACGCCATCCCCATCCTGAAATTATTTCTTCATAAAGTTTTACTTCTTTTCTAATTGTTCATAGCAGGAGGGAAATTCCCGTGACAGCTTCCCTAGAGTAGACAGCGAAATACATCAAGGGCAGTGGGCCAGACTTGGAACAACTCAGGACCCTACATTAGCCGTGTCCAACAATAGGCTTGTGTGTATTACTTTGAGCTGTCTTATGCCAGGAATATTTGCTGTTATACCTTCAGTTTTAAAAATATATTTTATTTATTTTGTGACAATTTCTTACGATGTTTTTGATCATGAAATTTTTGTGACAAATTATTAAAAGAAGGGATTCCTGGTGACAGAGACACAATCAAATGTTCTAAAATCTGAGATACAGACAAATTATTAAACTATCTTTTAAATTTTTTTCTGCTAATCTTGTTGTCTTATTAAATGAAATGTGGTCTTCAGAGACTGGAAAAATAATAGAAATCAAATGCTTGTACCTGGTATTTTCTCACAGCTAAGATTAAGCTCCTACCAAATTTAGAATACTCTACACTTGAAGACATACTGAGAGCCATTAAAATACAATGTGGAATTGTGTCCTAAAGAATAGTCTTGTTCAAACATTGCAAAGTATGAAGAATAAGTCAGAATTGCAATGCTACTGAAAAGAGATTTATCCTCTCAAGAACCCCAAGACCAAGTTCTCAACACAAGGAAGATAAATTTACCCCACGGGGGACAGAGAGCATGAGATACAAGACTGGAGAGAAGGTGATAGGAGGAAGAGAGAGGAGGCAGGGATATTTGTCCCTGAGGGGAACAAAACACTGCATCTGGATAGAGAGAAGACAGCATGGCACACAGAAAAATGATTGTTTATAAAAGTACAAGTGGAAACCCCATATTAGGATGAGGTGCTTAATTTTAATTGGTGAATCAGGTGAGTCAAAAGAAGCTTTCGATTGCTGGACTCCAATACTTTGATAGTTGGAACTTGGTCATCGGCTTCAGGAGGAGGAAGCAGTCAAACAATGGAATAGATAGACCTTGGTAGCTGGCTGTAGGAATGCAATCTAATATTTGTTAGCAAGGCAGAGGAGATGGGGGAGCAGGGTTCACCATGCGTGAGTTGGCCAGAGTCCCTTCAATTATTTTAAAGACAACTTTTAATCCTTATCTTCTTATTTAATTCATTTGATTAGACAGTCAAAGGCTTCGTAACATTTCTGAATCACGAGACAGACTCTTATTTAGTAATAAATATTATTTATTAAATTCTTCTGGGTGCCCGGTAAGATACTAAGATACAAAAGTCCAATGGTGAACAAAGTAAGCAAACATTTCTTCCTTCGCTAATTCTATTCTAATTGGGTATTCTAATTAGCTCATTGTCAGGAAAGCAGCTAAGGACTTGGCATACTGAAATATCAATTGCGTATCAAGCCAGGATGACATCTCAGGGAGGTGCCCAGGCTACTGCTGTCATTCATTAGACTAGACTTGCTAACTTAAGACTACACTGGAACAAAACTCAAATTTATATACATCTTCCATATGCCGTCATTTTGCTTAAAGCACCTTTAGTGGCAGAGGAACCCAGGGATGCTGAAAAGCATCACACAGACATGAAGCCAGGCTCTGAGTGGTCCCTCTCCCTCAGACTCCTCTTCCTGCTTCCTCTTTTTGGTGATGTCAGCCCCTGTTGCTGGGAACCTTCCTTTTCATGCGAACACGTCTGTAAACAGCCCAAATAAATCAATTATATGGTATTGCCTCTGGTAGTCATATTTTTTTTTCTTGATCAGCTCCAAATCCCTTAGCTAATCCCTCTGAAAGAAATAGATAGTAAAAACTACCGATAAAAATAAAACATGCAAAAATCTGGAGTATGAAATAGGAGTGAGGCATTTGGCACTTTACGCAGAGAAAGCAGGTACAAGCTCACCAAGGAATTGGGTGTGGAGAAAGGTCATGTAAATGAGCAGATCTAGCCTGCAGTTCTGAAGAATAGCAATTAGAATGAGAACTAAATTGCCTAGAGTGTGGCTGGATTAACAATCAGAACATCACACTCTGGATTTTACCATATTCATTATGTTTTGCTCTGCTTTTTTGTTACTTTGTTGATTTTTTTTTAAAGCAAGGGGCTGTTATAGCCTATGGTGGTCTGGAACCTGCTATGTATCTGAGTTGCTGATTAACACTGTTCCTCAATCCCAGTGATATCCTCTCAGATGGCCTAGTGGTGTTATTGAATTAGTCTCAGGCCTGGTTACTTCCATGGGTATTGAAGCTAAATCCTCGGGTTCTCAGGTAACAGCATCTTCATGTCACTTCTGGAGCCACCACCATCTCAGTCCCTGCTCTGTCCCTTCACCTACTGTAATAAACCCTTTAACATGGCATTCAGCAACTAAGAAACAAGCGTAAACAAAAAACACAACATCCAGAATCAACACATGTGTTCACTAATGGGAAAGAAAGAAAGGAAATGTAGTATCAGTGTATGGTGCCCAGCACCTGAGATTATAGCCCTTGGGCGTCTGAGACAGGAGGAAAGCTGTAGTGTGAGGGCAGCCTGGCTTACACTGCAATTCTGTCTGACGCAATCACAATGAATATGTACCATGTATCCTGTCTGCTGGAGAACTGATTCTATTGTGGAGATATTTTATCATCTTCACTTTGCTATTCTTCATATTTTTTGTGCTAAATCACAATTGGAAATTTTAGACCTTGTTATATCACAGTGATCATATTTTATATTTACACTGTTTATGTGTTATTTTTATCTTCTCTTTTTAGTTTTGTGTGTGTGTGTGTGTGTGTGTGTGTGTGTGTGTGTGTGTGTGTGTGTGTTAGGCCCTAATTATTCTCATAAGAGTTTTGAAGAGCGTTTCCTGTGGTTCTATGAAGCTCTACTCAATTCTCCTTGTTTTAAAAGGAATGTTCTGCATTGACTTTAAAAATTACAAGCATTTCACTAATCTGCTTTTAGTTTTCTTTATTGTATTTCCTGTGTCTTCTGTTTTAATGTGGATTTATAACAATATTATCCCTTTCCACGTGTTTATATAGTTCTTCATTTTCTTAGCCTAGGGATGTTTAAAATAGCGTTTCTAATGGTGTTGTCTATTGATTTCCCACTCTCTGTTGTTGCTAGCGTATAGGTTCCTATTCACTGGTCATTCTCTTGCTATTTAGTTTCCCTTTTTATATTTTGCCCATTTTTAATTGGGAACAAAGCAAGCGCTTCATTGATTGCTAAACTTTGTTCTATCCCTTTAGGTCGCACGGACATTTCCTTTTTCCTTTCTGTCGTGTAGTTAAGCGTCTTCCACGTTCGATCCCCTCGAGATTTTGTTCTTCTTCTTCTTCTTTAGCAGGCAAACAGCAGTCTTCACTTCAGGGCTGATTCTCCCTGGCTCTTCCAGAAAAGACTTGTGGTGGTGCTGCCTTTTGGAGTCTCTGACCCAAGCCCGTGGATTAGAAGTTCCTTTTTCTCTGCCTGGCGGGGAAAACAAAGTGTTTTGGGCTACATGCGAGATTTACTTCTGTATTAGTTTTTCATCTTACTTTTTGGTGGAACCTGTCTGAACTTTGTAGCTTGTGCTCACACATACACATGTCGGTGCTCAGCAGAAATTCAGAACTTGCTCTGAGATATCAACGCAGACCTGTGGGCATGGTTTTCCATCCGGGTCTCAGCTTTAGCCACTCGTCTCCTGCTCATATCTATACTCTCTACAGAGAAACACTGAGACTCAGCTCTGCCCCAGACTTCCTACTGTTTCTGTTTGTCTAGATGTCACACACAGCTTCTGAAAGTGAGTCTCCAGTATAATGAGTATAAGTACCATGAAGAAAAGCAATGCTGTGCTCTCAAGAGATGAACATGAAACACATATCAAATACCCTGCTTCTGCCCCAGTGTATTACCGAATCGATAAACCCTCTACTTCTATAAATTGTTATTGTATATTATATCTTTTGAAAGCTGAAACATATTGCTGTAGTTTAGCTCTCTGTTTAATTCTCTGTGGCCAAAAGCAATTTGGGGAGGAAAGGATTTATTTGGTTTACAGACCATCAGAGCAGGGACTCAAGGAGAAACCTGGAAGTAGTTAATGCAGAGGCCATGGAGGAATAGTGCTGATTGGCTTATTCCCCGTGGCTTGCTCAGCCTGTTTTCTTATATAAGCTAAGACAGCCTCCCTAAAGACAGCATTGCCCATAGTGGGCTTAGCCATCTGCATTAATTCCAGTTAAAAATGCCCCTTACAGAGGCATTAATAGGGAGCACAAGAGAATAAGACATTAGACCGTTTCCAGTATCTCTAACTCTATTTCCTGTTTTTATTTTATGACATTTCTTCTACATGTATTTATTTGACAGGCTTTTATTTATGGAAGATGGTTTTATGAGATCACAGCACAGGACCTCCACAGTATGCTTTAAACTCATCTTCTCCAACTCGGTTATATTTGTGTCTATCCGTCATTGCACGGTTACCTTGGTCCTGGGAGGGCAGATTCATAAGGTCACTGTGGAGGTCAGCGCAATAGCTATCTCTCAAAGATGCAATCAGGTCTGCTGTGGTATCAGAGGGGCTGTTTATTTATCCACTTAATCTTTAATTTATTTTTCAAACCTGTTATTCTGAGTTTATCACCTATTTCATACCTTTTATAATAAGGTTCAGAGGATCTGTTTTTTTTTTCTTTTTTTGCTGAATTTTTGAAACATAATATTATTGGGATATCTCTGCAATCTATCATTGACTCTGAAATAGGGGAACCTATTTTTCTAGGGTTAGCATGAGCAGAGCCACTGGGGATTGCTTTCTGTTATATTTACTTCTATACAATACTGCTGCCGTGTGGAGTTCACATATATAACGACCCGTTTATAACGCTAAATCTTCTTCACAAAACATCCTGCATTAGAAGGCGATTTGTCTGGATAGTAACTAGCTAAGGGTTTGGAGCATGGACTGTTTCTGAGCAGACTTCCTCACTATCTCCCTGTTGTAAGAGTAAGATTGAAAATGAAAAGTACATAGAAGTACATGCGAGAGAAAGGAAAAACACGTGATTTCATGCATGTGTGTATGTGAATATATAGAGTTCATATGCATGATATTTATGTGCATCTGTACATAAGAAACTAACAGCCTTAATTTTTATTTCGAGAAAATTTAGGGCTTTTGTTATGCTAAAAGTACAACAAATTCATTCACACCTTGCTTTATATAATTTTTCTTTCCAATCAAGTAAAACACAAACAAAAATACTTTTACTAAATTTTATATAACTGTAATTTTTTTCGTTTTCTTTGTGAATATTTTAGAGATGTGGTATTACTATGTCATTTAGTCTAAGAAAAAAATATGGTATTTGTTGTTGTAAAATTATAAAATAGATAATACTATCTTTTATCCCGCACTAGATCCGTCACCAAAGTGGCCCAAGATATCTGGTAGATATCTTGCCAGAAGCACACATCTCAATTATGTGACGGCCCAGTGACTTTAGCCGCCACACACTTTCTTAAACTTAAATTGCTACATGGCTACATGAAAGAACACACAACACAATAACCTCTGACCCAATTGGTAAGATATAATTGCCCACCTAAACATACAAAGCCCAGTACCATCCATCCCTTAGGAACATTCATAACAACCTGTGAAGGTACAGCGTGGGATCTTAACGTTAGCTTCCATGCTGTCCCTGTGGCGGCTTCTCTGTGGTCTCCCCTCCTCTTCTGTTCCAGTCTCCTCCTCAAACTTTTCTCCCGCCCATCCTTCCTTCTTGTCCAATGATAGGCCTTGTTCTATCCTGTACCTGCCTCACCTGTATTTTACAAGTTAAATGGGGAGAAGGTTCTGGTGAAGTCACCTGAGTCCTGAGTATGTGATTAGGCAGCCATTCTTGGGGCAGTGGAATTAGCATCAAAATACAGATAACTCCAGGGCAAACCATGACGGGTATTCTTGTGATTCACTGAAGTTACAGGAGTTTGTTAACACACCCCGTTTGCATTTCTTTTGGCTGGTATAGATACTTTCACTGTTTAGATATTAGTGTGTCAGTTATGCATTAATAAAGACAAACTCTTGAGTACTTGACCCAAAAACTCAATAGGCTCTAGGCAGTCTGTTGGTCCGGTCTGGAAGAAGTAAATGATGTGTTTGTTAATGCAGTAGATTTCAGAAGAGAAGATTGGACTCATCCTTGAGCCTAAAGAAGAGTGGCTGTTATTGAAGGTATAAATGTGCACAAAGTTCTCCAATCACACAGTCGGTAACACCTATTTTTAAAGGCACCAGTTTTCAAATGACCTCTAAGTTGTTCACTGCTATCATATAACTTGTATAATCAAAACAAGATCATTTTTGGAACCACTATGTTTAAGCCTTGCCTAGAGCACAGCTGTGCTGATCCACACTGTTATTTGTAACCTAAGTTGTGGCAGCCATCCTTTTACCATTATGATTTTAGGAATACCTGAGACGTAGTAAGTTAGGAAAAGAAGATGTTTGTTTATTTTTTTGTTTTTATAACTGCTGGCTATCCAAGGTCAGTGTGGGTTTGTACAGAACTAGGTCCTTAATCCCCTGTGTGGGCAGCCCTACGTTCTAGCCTGTTGGAAGGTAGAAGGCAAAGTTTAAGGTCTGCCTTCCATTCCTGGTACCCTCACACCTGATTATTTCTTTCTTTACCAACAGAGTCTTACTATGTATCTGTATAGTGGAACTTGCTATGTAAACCAGATGGCCTCCTACTCACAGAGATCAACTTGCTTCAGCCTCCAATGTCTGGGTGCTACCATACCCCATATTCTACCTAACTTTTAATGTCATACTTCCTGTGTTATCATGTGGACAATACCTGATTTTGGAAGGATCACTGAATCCACTGAAAAAGTCATAGGACCTACGCAAACACGGGTTCCACTCTTTTATAAAGGTAACTAGTAGGATGTTTCTAATCAGGGTGTCTTCTATCGTCCCATAACTTAATCCTGTGTGTCTGTCATTGTGCTAGCACTACGGTGTAACGAATACTTACAAGTCCAACAAAAAATTATCTCTTTCAAATCTAGGGTTTGAACAATATTTCCAATGGAGTAAATAAATATCTGTAATCCATTAAGCAACACAGAAAGTTTTAAGAATCAACGTTGTTATTTTCATTCCCATCAAAGCTCCTTTGGGGGAGGAGGAGAGGAAACAACCAGAGCCAGAAAGGAAGAATGACCACAGATAAATGGTGTTTTCTGGACACAATACTGTGGTAGCACACATGGGCTTACAGCAAGAGAGCCCACGCAGACATATATCCGCTCAAGCCAACCAAAATCCCAGCAACAAGAGGGGAGAGAGGTGTGAAGCCCAATATGAGATAACTGAAGGAGAGAAAGTCAGTTTTCTTTATGTTTTTATATGTTCTTTATGTCTGGATAGGTTAGCTAAGCTCCAGCAGAGGTGTACACTCAAGAATGTATGGTTAGCACACATTGGCTTGACTGGTATAAAGAAGCTGGGTAGCTCGGAAATGGGGGATGAGTTTCAGAGGAAGTGGTGGGTGGTGATTATACTAAAATACATTGCATGAACTGATCAAGGAGTTTCTTGAACAGGATCCATTTTAACCCACGTGCCTGAAAACAATTTTTAGCAAAGACTGAAAACCCAGAGACCCACTGGTGTGACAGTGTTACCTTTGGATTGTTTTTGTCACTATTGGTGACTGCCATCTGGCCAAGTGAAAAGTGTGTTATATGTGCTGGAGATTTCTGTATTTTAGCTTCATCAAAGGAGCATTCGATCAGGGTTAAGTTATAGATTCAGGGTCATCTCCGTCTTCAGACTTTGCAACTTTACCAAGATGGATATCAGTGAGAGCTGTCCAGAAAGTTTCTTTGGTTTATTCTATTTCCTGGTGATCAGCATTCTCAAAGGAAAATAAAATAGTTTCTGACCTTTAATGGTTTTCATTGGTCTGGACAGATCTAGTTCTAAAGAGTCCCCAGTAGGACTCAGAGGAGCGGCCAATAAAACCATCTGTACAGAGAAGGCTATCTGAAGATTGTGTTGATGATCAACAAAAGAAAGAATAAAGGCTTAAAGAAGCCAAGAGACAAGACATCACCTCTTCCTTGGGTCTCACGGGGCTTTGAATTGCTTCCCCTTTCTCTATTTCTATCTAATGAAAAGGAGAACTTACATCTTATAGGCTCTTCATTGTCTAGTTTCAGAGAAAGAGCAAAAGCCAGGTGAGTCTTCCACTTTTTGTCAGCTATTCTGAGAAGGAAAGAATGCCAGGGACCCTCCAGCAACAAACTGGTCCTGGGGGCAGCTCTAAGTATTATTAAGAGCAGGGTTCCAGGTGCATCCTCCTAGGGAAATTAAGACTGCCACTTAACCGACATTGATTTTAGCATCTGATTTTCAAAAAACTAACAATAACGAATGTTTGAAGCTCATTCAATTTTTTTTCCAAAAGGAATTACTGATAGGATAAGATCTTTCAGGGAGAAATTGGTAGAGCACACTGAGAATAGATTCTCCCATGAATAGAGCAGCCCAGACATGAGAACTAAAATGAAAATGGGGGGGGGGGGTGGGAGAAGGGGGAGAGGTTTAAAACAGATGTCTGGTGATAAATACGTTTTGAAAAGCCTCATAAACCAAGTGTGAATGTTGATATTAGCATTATAATGAAATAGGACGTGGAAAAAAAGGATTGCATTTGTAAATAATTAGTTCTATCAAAGAACTAGATGGACCAGGGATCAAAGTCAGCCTAAAAAAATATTGATGTAGAACTTGCGTTTAAGTTCTAAATATCTATTAATCACACCATAGGTTATTCCTTCTATCCAAGTAAGTGCACTGGTTCTCTGGGGACATCTCCAGACTTGACTGGAGAAAGGAGATAAAAGACGCAGCGTTCAGCCTCTCTGCTCTTTTACAATCAGTAAGTAGCCAGCTGCTCCATTACCACAGAAGCTTGTACTTTGAGCGCATTCAGGACATCTATCAAAACGGTGTTTACATTTCCCTAATAATGTTAACTTAAGCATTTTACTGCCTTACTCTGCAAACTGTCTGAGTACACTAAAGAAATCTTCTTCTCCTGGGAGAGGCTGGTTAAGCAAAAGGCAGACTACCCACAATGCCTGGGAGCTCTGGAGGTTGCTGTACGGCACCTGCAGAGACCCAGCCTGAGTTTGCTTTTGTCGGGACCCAACCCAACCGGGAATCCCCCGTGGTCAATAAATGCTGCAGAAAGTAAATGTCCTTCCATACAAATACCCAAGGCTCTGTGATTTGTGCAGTTTAAACAGGGGGAGCAGAGCTGATGAGAATCCCAAAAAGGAAGCTACATGCAGGTGGTTGTTGGTCCCACACTGCTGTTTAAATGCACGTGGTAAATCCAGCCACTCTGCCTTGCTCCTCAGCACTCTGAAGAGCAAGTGGCAGAAATCAGGAGTTTTGCACCTAATCCACTCTTGAGTCACCCAACCACAAAATTATATTTAAGCAACTGCCTTGACAGCTAAAATGCTAGGCTTATTTTTCTCCTCTTTGCTCTAATAACTTAAGAGGCAGGAGATCAGACTTTAGGAAAGGCTCCAACGTCACTATCTCTGACCAGTTATTAATAGGAATAATAATGGCATTTGTAATAAGCTCTGGCTGAGGCCTTAAAAATGATTTGTATTTTAAAACCATAGAGTTCGGAAAATAAATGCACGTAAGTGTCTGACAGTAAACTTAGTGTCTTTGTAGGGAATTTGGCACTTTGGTATTTGGGTTTGAAACTTCTTTAGCCTCAGCCTGTGATTATTTTCTTCCCTCAAGCTAACAAAATACCAAATTATACCTTAGCATGAACACACCTTCTGTTCCTCTTTAGCAGGAATTAAATAACTTGAATAATAGAAAAGAAGGCAGGAGGCCATGGGTCAGCAGCAGTGGGCAGCAAGGCAAGGAAGGGGTAACTCCCTCCCTTGGCACAGTGCCTTGCAAGAGTGCAAATGTCAGAATAAAACATACCACTTTTTGAGTTAGTGCAATGAATAGTTATGTGAAATCCAAACACATGGCCACACCACCTCAGAAGTCAGAGTTCTCTTTCTATGCTGTCGTACTTTATCTGATAAAATGGTAGAGGCTTTATCAGATGCTTTATAGCCGGCAATAAAGAAGCATCTGACTTGCAAAGCAAGTGACTTAATTTCAACTTCAATACCAAAACAAAAGGAAATAAGAAGCACTGAGGTCCTTTCCTTCTATTATTGTGTTTTCACTCAGTAAAATTTGTGTCATATACTGGCAAGTGTGTGAATGCAAATAAACTACCATGTATATAAATATATACTTTCAACATTCAGAGATGATTTGTGGGTGTCTAGAATGGATTAATTAATAGCGTCAAAGAAAAATTTCTTTGCTATAGGAATAAAACGTGCTAAATATCCATTAAATTCCTCATGTTGGCCAACAGTACCCAGAATGTTCTATGTGAAACATACGTTGGATTTTTTCTTTTAGGGTAAAATTCTACCTGCATAGTAACCGCCATGCTCTTCTATATACAGGTAAAACATACATTCATCGTTGATTTTGTGGGACGGTATTTCCATCTTCCCGTTAGTACTCCTCTGAGCCCAAACCTAAGGATCCACCCATCACTAAGCAGGCTCTCAAGTCAATGCAGTAGCGATGTTTACAGGATACCAATCTTTATAGGAATTGCAGGAAGGAAGTGAAGCCCTGGCTTCTTCCATCTAGGGCCCTATTTTAATGGTGTCGCCCACTGAATCTCTCATGAAGTTCCTTCTCTAAGGCTACAGGAAACCACATCTGTTCCATCACCTAATCTCACTCTGGAGACAGCAGCAAGACTACTATTAACTCGGGAATATGCATTTCTACACCCTTCCTTACTGGGCAAATGGTAGATATCAACTAAACACTTGAAAACTTCTACTGCTTTGCATATTGATAAGGAATTCCAGCCAGAAGCATACTACATGCATGGTTGTCTTTCAATATTCTATTCTCACCACAATGTCATGTCACCACAAATGCTAGTGTTACTGAAGATGCCAGACATAGAGTGGGGTTAGTAAGTGGTGGACCCTGAAGTTCCTATCACACATTATAGAGCATATTTTTGAAATCCAGTAGCAAATGTAAGAAATATAATACCAGGAAGGTAAAGAAAAGGCAACTTTCATCAACTTTCCTATTACAGAAATGAAGGGGTAAAGAAGGTCTTACAAGTTCAATCGATCCCATTGAATTTTACACACACGAATACATACATGAGCGCAAACACACACATACACACATGCACACATACACACACAAATATTATTTTATTATTTGGTTTGTAGAAACATATTACATGGCTAGAAGAAAGACTACTAGGGCAACTAATATCTACTTTTGGAAGTATAGAATTTATTATATGTGTTTGCCATAATTAAGTGAATCCAAAATGTTTTAGTGTTCAAATCAAGAAAAATAATTCAATAATAACATATTCAAGGTTAATTACAATAGACATAATTTTTAAGAGCAACATCTTTACTAAACATTAGAAAGATTGTCATAAAATTAAAAATATATAAAGAACAGACTGGATAAACTTTGACATCAAAATTGATAAATGCTTTTTAAACTAGCTGTTCAAAAAGAGAATTTCTTTTCTAGAAAACAGCTTAAAATATGGATTTACAATAGTCTCTTATGAAATATAGCTCAGAACGTAAGAAAAGATTTCTAATACTTTTTTAGGTTTTCCTGAGATGGGTTAGAATTTTCCTTTGACATATTTTTAAACAAGTTTTTACTGACCATAGAAAACGTCTAGGGAATTCTTATTTTATTTGTACAGTTTTTCTCTCAGCATTATTCTTAGATGAATTAAAATAATGCGTGACTTGAATTTGATGGATGGAAGTTGTATGCAATAATGGTTGCATTGTCTTTTAAAGGAAGCAACTCATTTCTCTGGAGAATTTTAAAAAGTGTCTCATGTTGTGTGCTTCATCTGTTTTCATAACAATAAAATAGTCTTTAATTAAGGCTATCTTAACTTCTTGTGATTTGCATTTTCAAGGAGTATACAGGTTGAATAACACAGAGAGAAATTCACTGACTACATGTTGCTAATATTTTATTACAAAAGGCCCATTTGTATTCAACTTCCATAAGCATGGGTTAATACGCCCATGCTTTTGAGAAGGAAGAAATATAAACACTTCTATAACCTCTCATTGATACCAGCAGCAGGTTTTCTATTAATATTTTGCAGGGGAGCTAGAGAGATGGTGTTTTGTTTAAAAGTAATTGATGATCTGCAGAGGAACTGAATTCACTCCCCAATACCCATATCAGACTGCTCACAACTCTCAGTAACTCAAGCTCTAAGAGATCCAATACCCACTTTTGGACTCTGCATTAACCTTTATTCATGTGCGTACAGACTCTTGAACATACGCAGATACATACATACATGTACAATACACACACAATATAAATACACATATATATAATTGTATATATGGCAGTCAATTGCCCAAACAAGCTAGCTTTGACATAACATGTGGTTATGTTAATAAACAACCGGACAAAACAACTCAATATAATTCATAAAGCAAAAATAAAACCAATACATCTAATCCATGAATTGTCACCTTGGAGATAAAAACAGTAAGGCAGTTGGCATAAGAAATATCAGGAGAGGGCAGCAAGTTGGATCAATGCTTAAGAATTTGTTCTGCCCTTGCTAAGAACCTGAGCTCAGTCAAGTGGCTCACAAACACCCATAACTCCGTCTTAAGGGACCTGCTACCTCTGGCTTTTATGGGTTACTGCATGGATGTGTCTATATGCACAGACACATAAATGACATGTAAACTAAACCTTACAAATAAGAAAATGCTGAGAGCTACACTGGATTGCATCACACAGGCAGAGTGGAAAAGAAAGTTGTGACTCTCTCTTGACTCCTAGTTTTACCCTGGGCATTGTGCTCCACATAAGAGTATTGATCCCATTAGGGAATGTGAAAGGGCAAGCATTCGTTCTACAACAGTGAAGAATGGAGGCACATATGCTCACATGCATAATACAGCAGCATCTTCCTGTGACTCTGCCTTTCATTCTACCTTCGCCACTTTGCAGCAAGCTCCTGTGTGGAGGGCTACACCTGGTATGCCACGGCAAGAAGAAATGCCCGTGATGCTTTTGGGGCATGAAGAGGTAAGGACATAGGGGAAAGTAGAAGACTTAGAGACAAGCTCAAAATAGACAAGGCATGATGGGCAAGGCAGGGATTGGGAACAACCCATTGTCAACTAAAATGAGAGGATCACCTGTAGCCTCCCTTAAAGCCTGATTGCTAATTACAGATAGGATCTGTCCTGGGTAGAGGGCACGTAGATTCTTATGTGTGGAAAGAATGACTTTAGTCAAAAAAAATGTGTATATCAGAAAATTTGATAATACACATTAACATGATTGAGTTAATCCAGAGATTTTTACTGATTTTGCTTGTCCTATCCTAGTCTATCATCTGCTCCTTTAAATGTGCTTGTAATAATTTTTCCATGGTATGCCGGTAGCATGCTATTTTATATATATAAAATGATTGGTAACTACTGACTTCTTGTTGTCTAAATCAGCAGACACAGACACTATATTGTCTAATTCTCAGACTCGGCAGTAGCCGCTGGTCTACTACAGTGATGTCACTGTAGACTAGTCACAACAAATGATTTCCTCAAATCTATTCATTTAAGAGGACGCCAAATATGTGGGTGTTGCAAAGAATAATAAGGAGACATATTTTTATCTGTTCTTTGAGAGAAATGACAACATCTTATGTAATTAAAGAATTAATAAGCCAATTGATTTCAAGGTAGATGTTCTTTAGAGTATTCTATGCTATGGCAGACCACTGTGACTTTAATACTGAGTTGGGAGTCAAGCAATATCATTCCTCTAGAGTTTACTGTGGAATGACATTGAAGGGGAGACGCCCACACGTGGCATTCATGGCCGTATCCTTTGTATCTCTGTATTATGCTGGATTTTGTCCTGCAGATATAGATCACATGCCTTGATTATACTGAAATATCTATAAGAAATCCATACCTTATTTAAATATCTATGATTAGGATTTTCTCGGCTCTAAGTAGTCTGTTTCCCATTCTTGCAGTGGGTGAGTAGATGGATTCTAGAGTTCACGAAGATATGATATGATAATCTGAATGTCAGCCTTATATGATAAGACATATTAAAGTTATATGTGAAAAAATTCAGATTCTTTCCACGGAAGAATTTTCCCTGAGTCTACTTTAGGGATCTTGTCCCCAGTCCAATTACCAGGGTATAATAGAGCTAGGCTTAGACAGTGCATTACCACAGTCCAAACATTTGACAGAATATTCTTCATGTTACTTAAATCCTTTTCTTAGTGAGGTTACTCATGTTTCCACTCAGTTCACACATATAAATACATTCTCCTTCCTGTTCAGCTTGATCTGCTTTGCACAATGTCTTCAATCCTCATGCATGTGGAGATTTCTTTTCCCAATCTCAACAGCTCCCCCTTTTACCTTGCCAACACTCATAATGATTTTTTATCATCTTGGTGGTTACTGGTATGTTCTGATGCATATGAGATAGCATGCATCGTTACAGAATGGTGAATTCCTCTCTAAAAACGTATCCCAATGGAGGCTTGCTCAGAACAAAGGAATCCCTACTTAAATGTATTCAGCCATCTGTGTTGCCAACACCAGCTACAAGAATCTCATTTCTTTACATTCTCAACACTTGTTGACTTCTGACTTGACTAATGCCTCTGTAGAGTTCAAGCTGGTATCTCATATTTATTCATATTCCAGCCCTTGATAATTAATCATGTTTAAAATGTGTTTCCTATATATTAGGCAACTGTGATGACTTTTGAGAAGAAATGACAATTTGAATATTTTGCCCATCTTTTAATCAACCTACCAGTTTTCTAGTACTGATTTAAACAGTTCTTTTCAAGTTTTGAATATTCCCATTATGAAATATAATCATTGCAAGCATTTTATCCCACTCTTTAAAGCTGTGATTTCATCTCATTGATCCTTTACTGTGCTGATATTTTAGTTTTCTATAGTTCTGTTTATCTGTAGTTTCCTGTGGCCCTCGCCTCTGCACAGGCCACTCCCTCATCCTATGCCGTCTTGAACTGTGAAGTTCAACTTATCATACCTAGGCTCAAGAATATCTTTCTTAATCACAGTAGGAAGCATTATACTCAGCATATTGTTGCCAACAATAAATAAGAATGCTTATTGTCATAGTATAAAAATCTGCCCTTTGGAATTCAATGAACTCTTCAAAAGCATATTCTGAATCCTGCTGTTTTGGGGAGTGTTTTCTTTGTATATAGTTGCAAAGATGATTAAAGAAATGGTTGTCAGTTGCCAAGAGGTCAGGTGGACATGGGGATAAGGAAAAACTCTGTTCCCAAATTCTTTTCAAATTTTGCAGGGCTGGTTATTAGAAGGGGATTGTTCTGAAGAGGAAATGAGTCTTTCTGTTGACTTGCCAGCTGCACACAGTTTCTGGTGTCTCTTATGGGTCTGCGGACTATTCTCTTTAAATGTAATGTTTTTATTGATTCAAAAATCTGTAATCATGGCTGCAGGTTGTGTTTGCTTGGTTTCAGGAAGTGAGTGAAAATTCTTTTTGGTTCAACCACTAAAGTCCCCTCCTCATGCCATACAAACTACGGAGTACTGTTGTATACAATCAGAGATGAAGACATGTCAAAATTCAAATCTGCGATAACTGGTAGACTCATGAAGTACCCACTTATTGACCTTTCCCCCTTTTTCATTTTGCTTCAAATGTCACACAGACATTTGTCACACAATACATAGTTTGTATTGAGCTCGTAGACAACTTTTCCTGAGGTTCTCAGACAGTCAGCTTCCAGATTGCTCTGTTGAACATTGTCAGCTTTCGATGGTCAGTTGCAACTTTGGTCACCCTCATGGAGCTCATCTCCTTAGGGAAGTCTCTCTCTCTCTCTCTCTCTCTCTCTCTCTCTCTCTCTCTCTCTCTCTCTCACCTTCCCTCCCAAACCACCCATGCATAATGGTTCTGGTCCATAAAAAACTTCATATCTACTCTATGGTGGTGGAGAAGAAGTCACTTCACTGAAGATTCATCCAATAATTTAAATGGTTGGAAGTGGTTAAAAGACAATTCCTGCAAGGCAATGATCACACAATATAAATGGATGTCATATACGTATTTTATTCAATTTATCAAGTTACTGCATATGAAAGCACAGTAATAAAACACATATACTTAAGCTGTGATTTATAACACAAAGCATGTTAGACCTATTAAGTACAATTTGTAAAATTCACACAAGCAAAACAAGACTATAATTTTCCAGCCTAACAAATTACTAATGATGACATTTGGTGAATGTTCTAACGTCTACTACGTGTGGCCTATTCTCAGTAGAAACACTTGCATAAGGTATTTGTCAGAGATGAAGAACTCTGCTTCCATTTGTTTTTCCTTCAGGACCCAGAGTAATGCAGCAACCACTTTCTGAAATATCACAGATCATAATGTAAGGTAGAAGGGCATTTGGGGAGGTTCACATCAACAACACAAATATTCGAGACAGATATTGCACAAGTATCAACGTTTTCAAATATTTGACCTAAATTATTCATATAGCTGGCCCAAACCAAGAGATCCTGAAAGTTTATAAATAAATATTGAGGAATATTAATGAGTTCTGTAGTTACTAAGTGCATGGAGGTTTGTGGTCACTTCTTTATCTGAGTGAGAAATATACGGGAGAAGAAACCGTGGTGAGGCTTTTAGGCATTGGAAACTCATTCATCTACTTCTGCTTCAGCCATTGTGACAAGAAATGAGTCAGGTAATACGATAGTGCATGAATTGTCCCAATATGCCTCACATTGGCAAACTTACACCACATCGATTAATACTGGATATTGGCTGTGATTTACCTGTTAGAGATATGACCTCTAAGAAAGTCGGCATTGGTCTTGGTCCCAGTAAACAAAAGTTAGCTGTTATTTATGAAGATACCACTCACTTTGTTTGCAGACATGGAAAAGTCAAACCTGCCATCCTGTAATACTGGCTTGCCATGAAAGTTTTACCCACAGGTGACACAATAGCTATGTGAGTAACCAACCACTTTTATAAATTGTACTGAATGTCTCTTTCATGGGAGGGATGTCTGGCACTTACACATTGCCACAAGCCCATGACTTAGACAATCTTAAAGTGCAGAGGACAACCTATTGGTAGTTTTTCCATAACTTGTTTTGTTATCAAATTATCTTCTAAGTATTCACGTTTATATCTACAAATTTGTGCTCCTTTAAACTTTAATCAGAGAAGTGTCTTTTTGAAAATGGGTAATGGATTTGCACATATAGTCTTATATACACATACATACCCATATACATATATATATATATGTATGCAATATAAAACAGGATTGTTGGTATTTTCAAAACTGCTCTCAAACACTATGACGTTTAGAGCAATCTGAATTCTATATACATATTTAAATATTGGGTCTTCAGGATTTTATTACATACTGTGCCATCAAAGGTGAGACTCTGGTCTCCTTTTACATCTTTTCACCTGACTTTCAAACTTCAAATTTGTATCAATGCCTGCTCTTACCTTTATGATTATTTCCTTTCATCTCCGCTATAATCGGAAACTCTCATTCCGGATTACATTAGAAGAAAATTCTAGATGGCATCTTTTTCTGAAGGTTGAAAGGGTGGCCATGCCCTTCACCATGTGCAGATGAGGATTGTGAGCTATAAAGAACTGGCAATCTCTGAACTTGTCTTCTCCTGAGGAGTCTGAACTTAGTGCCTTGATGTCTCACAGACCTTAAAGTACACAGAGGTGTAAGGCCATGGCGATCAAGTATAGTTTGAAACTGGTTTGTGTCCTCCAGGACATTAGAAAGTTTTTTTCTTTAATTCAGAAAGCATGCAGATCTGAATGGTATGTGCATACCCCATTGTTAAAATTGGAACTTTCAAATAATTTCATCTTCACCTTTAAAAATAAGCATGTCATATTATTTATCATGTATTTTCTTCTCTTATTTCTCTGATTTGTGTCATTTCCTTCTTTTTTAAATTATTTTATTTTATGTAGATGGATGTTGTACGCATGTATGTCTGTGCACCATGTCTTTGCCTTGTGCCTAGTACCTGGTGCCTGTGAAGGCCAGAAGAAAACGTTGGATCCCATAGAACGGGGCTTACTAATGTTTGTGAATTGCCAGATGACTTCTGGAAACTGGGCCCATTTTCTGGAATTCTGCCAGAGCAGTCAGTGCTTTTAACTACTGAGACATCACTCCAGCCTCGATTTCCTTAATACTAAGTTTTTGTTCATTGTCTGATTTGTCTTCCTTCTAGATTCATTTAATCTCCGTTTGTACATTTTCCTACACTCACTTCTATTACGGAATTTTGCCACCCTGCAGGCTTTAATACTCCGCATGTTTAATTCTACTCATCAATGTTTTTATTTCAGATAGTTTAGTATTGACTACAAATCCCTTCAAGTCTCATCAGTTCACCTCTGTTTCTTCAGAATTTATCTCCTCTTACCATCAGCATGTTATAGTTTAATATCTATTACCAGCGCTCAAATAGACTGCGTTTCACACACAAGCACAAAGACTCTTCCAACAGTGGATCTCCAATAAATAGTTTCTTCACATGCATGGGGAGCAGGGTCTGTGCTACATTGTGTCAGAGATGCCTCGGCGTGGCCAACACCCACTTAGCTCAATGCTTCCCAAATTAAATGTGTGTCTGTGTGAAACATGGCTGCTGCAGAAGAATCCCGGGCTTTTCTGAACCTAAGGAACACATATTTTCTGGGATTGTCAGAAGTTGTAATTTTTTAAAACCACATCTTACCTTCTTTGTAAAGGGATAAATGTTGTTTATGTAGTTTGTGGTGTCTCCCTTTGGGCAGTAATTTAAGTGTTCGGAGACTCAGAGGCTTGGTGCCCAAAGTTGTTTCAGATAAAAATAATTCTGGGTTGATCCATGTTTTGATGTTTTCCTCTGAGCCTGCACCATCCAAGAAGCAGGGGCTCCTTCAGTCAGCAGCCAAGACCCAGAACACGGGCGAAGAGCAGAGCTCTCTCCAAAAGCAAACTAAAACAGCTGCTTGCTGTCCTCAGAAGCTGGAAATGTGGGATTGTTTTCACAACAGTTGTCGCCTGACAACTGTATGTGGAAAAAAAAGCTGGGAAATTCATTCTTCTAATGTTAGACTCAGAGCAGAGGTGGATGGCTCCAGTCTGAGACACACCAGCTAGTGACGGCTCAACGTAGTTTTGATTTACGGGGGATTTTGTTTATTTATTTTAGTTTTGATCAATAATGCACTTGCAATATCTGGCAGTAGTTCATCATAGCTCAGTTAAGTATATATAGAGGGAATAGGGCAGTCCCCACATCCCCAGTCTCTAACGCCTGAGGAGTTTTTTGGTGTTTTTTTTTTCCCCAGAACATTTGAAGCAGCTTACAATTCTTCTCTTAATTGAAAACAACCTGGGAAAATCGCATACACACGCAGAGTTCTCTTCTGTAGGTGAGCCCCATCCTGGGGTGTGGCTCGAATGGCTTCATTCTCCTTTTGCTATCACAGCTGGGGAATTGATTGAGTAAATGATGCAGCCACAAGGACATACCAGTCTAGCCAAGAGGAAAAGGCAATTCCTTCCTGGCCATAAGAATAAACCACAGATCCTGTGTGGTACAGGGAATGGGCGTCTTCCTTCAACCCAAAAGGGATCCACACCTCTGATTAAAACCCATACGCTCTAATTCTAATCCGCCCTTTCTGAACTTCCATACCACTATGTTCAGTGAACTCATTTAGGGCCTGGAAGATGCCGAACAGATTGTCTGCGATCTCAATGCTACCGCGGCACTCTTTCTCTCTGTTTCTTCTTTTGGCCCAGGGATCGGGAGAGAGATGGATTGCTACTGCTACCGTAACCCGAAGATGGAACCGTGATCTGGAATAGTGGATTGTCAAAAGTCACTGGAGCTAAATAACCACCACTGGGATTGGGCATGAGCAACCGGGAGCCGAGAGTAAGAAGTAAACAAGGAGCCTGGGGGTCGGAAGCTGCACAGTTATAATGGCGTTTGTGTGAAGCGCTGCAGGGTACTCCAGAGCCCGCAGGAGGCTGCAGGCTAGATTATGCCCCGCAAGTAGAAACAGGTCTATTGTGACTATAAAAAACCTTGTTTTAAACATTCAAAGTCAGTTTTATAAAGAAAGCAAGGGTAACTCATTGTACTTATGACGCTTATCAAAGGCAGCCAGAAAATGTTTTGATACAAATAATAATTTTAAGACTCAAAGAGTACAGGTTTCCAACAATGCAGCCTGTCTGGGATATAAAGTCTGTCCGCAACTCAGTTTTTATCACTGAAGCCCTAACATTTCTCACCTGGAGGAAAAATACTCACGTGTTAATTCTTCATATTGCCCCTGGCTAAAAGAGAAGGGTTTGCTCACTCGAGTCTCCTGTCTGGGCATGTTGAGGTACTTATATCATATGAGACAGACATATTATTGGCATTTCATTTTATTACCATAATTTTAGGGATGAAGGAATATGACAGTTTGGCTTTTCGTGGCCCATATATTTCTAAATCAACAAGAGTAAAACTCTCTTCATGAAACGATTCTTTCCCTCTGTCTCGGAGAGCAGCTGGTAAACAAGCCACATCTTTTTGAGGACATAACCTCCAGGCTCAGACTGAGAGAGATGCCTGCCTCTAACCATAGAAGTCAAGGGTAGGATTTCACAGGCACCGTAATGCTCTTTTGGGGTGATGTGTCAGTCAAGGAAATGTGGATGGATGGGAGGCTCTAAGGGAGAAAGCACAGAAATTAATTTAATGCAGGAAATTCTGATTCTTTTAATCTTTCCCAACTAAAGGAGGTCTAAAGCAGAAAACAAGCATGTGTCTTCAGTCACTGTCCACAAGCACGGTTACAACTTCCACTCATAGTGTCAAAGGCAAAGGCTTTTTTCCCCAGCGCATTACTCGCGGTTGAGACTCTCGTTGTGCGCGCCACGCTGGTGGATGAGATAGGGCTGAGCTACACTCGCGGTATGTTTTGGGCCTTATGAACTGTGTTGAGCCATCTCAGCTGCATATACTTCACGGCTATGTTTTTCAGAGCATTTGATGATTCTAATGAGCCCTTGAATATATTTAGTGGCTCATTAAATGATATTAAATGAGATAGTCTGTTAAGGGATAAGAGCTGTTAACTGCAACATCTTAATGATCACTTTACACAAATTGCTAACCTCCTATAATCACATGGAAATGATTTCGCGATTTCCAAATTTTAAAAGTTTAATTTTAATTAGATTGTCTGTAGCGAACTCGTGTCCGTAACGTGCTAGTAGTAAAGCTGTAAACTTGGGCGCAGAAATGCTCACCAACTCCACAGTGAACGTCGTCATTTAATCCATTCGTTCTGCCCCTTCATTGGGTTGTGTTCTGTTTTCTGCAGGATCAGGGCCAAGACCATGCTCTACTGGGGATTCAAGCACAGGTCGGGTACCAATAGAGGAGCCAAGGATAACCAGGTTGATTGACCCTTTTTCACTCTGCCATTCCAGGTGACTGGTAGTCAGTCATTCATTTCTTGCTTTGAATAAAAAAGGCCCACTCAATGGACAATCTTGGCTTCACCATTGCTTATTCTAAGCTGAGCTTTCTACGACAAGGTTTTTGTAGAAGGCCAGATCATATGAGCAAACCAAACAACAGCCTACATGTATGTTTCCAGTCTCACTAATATATTAAAGTTCTGGAATAACTTACTTTACTGCATTTCCTATTCAAGTACAGACTGTAAATTACTGCCTGTTTTGTTTATATACTTTTTAAAAAAGATTTACTTATTTTATATATGTGATTACGTTGTCACTGTCTTCAGACACACCAGAAGATGGCAACGGATCCCAATCCAGACGGATCTGAGCCACCATGTTGCTGCTGAGAATTGAACTCAGGACCTCTGGAAGATCAGTGCTCTTATCCACTGAGCCATCTCTCCAGCCCCATAGATATGTATTCGGTGACGATTTCCACACTTTGCTTCTAATGTAGAAAATTTAAAGGAGCATAAATATCTCTATTATTTTGAATATCTCAATTATTCAAAGGTGAGAGCGGTTTTATTTTATTTAATCCCACATTGACATTTACATTGTAATCTTATCGAATATTGTTTAATGTTTTATTTTAATAATGTTAACTGTTAAATATTCTCAAGAAGAAAATATCCTAAAATTTTAATAACAGTGAATAACACAGTGCTGGATGCATGCAGCTATGGCATAAGCTCGTGGGCCACAGGACTGCCTGGAGCTTTTTGCTGTCTCCACCGAAGAATCCCAGTGTGAAGAAAGGGGATTTTCTTAAATATTTCATGCTTTAACTTCATTAGCTGTAAAGTGGAGATAACAGCTCGATAGGGCTCTTAGAACAAATGTGAGCACCTAGACAGAACATCCTTAGAGAAATGTTTGCCATCTTGTAAATGTTATTTAAACAAAATTAGAGTATCAGTTTAGAGTAATGCACAATATCCCAGGCCCAAACTGTCTTAAGGAAACATTTCAGTTGCTTGTAGTTTTCTATGACTCTGTTGTTTCCTTATAATACATTCACATAGAACAACACGTTATCAACACGTTATGTGAATATTTTAATGGATTTCGGAATATCTGGTCAAATGACCTTCTAAGAACCATCTATTTGATTATGATGTTCCAACTATCTATTTCTTATCTATCATCTGTACATCTTTACCTATTTTTAAAAGTTTCAAGTTGTGTATTATCGACCATCTATCATCTCTACATTATAACTTATTGCTTATGCATCATGTATCAATATTAGTCTTATCATCTGTGTCTTTACTAATATTATGTAATCATAGTATGAAGACTTATATTACATGTATGCATATGAATTAATTATGTATAAATAAAGTATGTGCTGGACATATGGAAGTGCATTTTAATATTTGTCAGTTCCAAGCATATATGAGCTATAGATTTTCAGTGTTCTTATCTATAGGCAAACAGGCAGAAAAACACAAAAGATCAAATATTTATATACTGTAATTATCATCTCCTGAGCAGAATCAGTGGAAAAAGCACAAAATAATTAAAAAATGCTTGAGATACCACAAATACTTATTTTTAATTGAAAAATTAAATTGACAATTACGTGTTAGTGCTTTAAAGTATACAAAAGATCTTTAAGAACTGCATATTTATGGAGAGTGACATACAGATTATGGAACAGTGTAAAACTGGTAAGAAATAGAACTTTAGAGCACTCAACATATATGAAGTTATGGTATTAGAAGAAAGAAATGCCTACAATGCATTTAGAAGAAAATTTCCAAAAATCTGTACGTTGTTTCAATCCACAAAAATTGAATATCTTTGAAGCAGGAGAGGTCAAAAGAAATCACCAAGAAAAGCACAAGGCATTAAAATGTGACCCTGGTAGAACAAAAACTAGTTATGTGACAAGTAAGTGGGAAACAACAGGTTAAGGTCAGTGTCTTAACTATGGTTTCTATTGCTATGCTGACAAGCCACAACCAAAAGCGACTTGTGTGGGAATGGGTGGGGGACACATTCAGCTTACCCTTCACCTCACTATTCATCACTGGGAGAAGTCAGGAGGGGAACTCAAGTAGGTCAGGAACCTGGAGGCAGGAACTGGTACAGAGGCCATGTACTGAAGCTTACTAGCTTGCTCCACAGCTTGCTTTGTTATAGAGCCAGGAAAACTAGCCCAGGTATGGCATCACCCACACAGGACTGGGCTTTCCCCATCAGTCACTAGTTAAGAAAATGCCCTATACATGGATCATATGGAGGCATCTTCTCAACTGAAATTTCCTTTTCATGGATAACTTGGGCTCGTGTTAAGTTCACATAAAAGACATATATGGTATATATTCATATACATGGATAGAGAGAAGAAACTGGTGGGAAAGGGGGTGAAGAGGGATATGGGGAGTCCTAACAGGTATGGGGGAGTGGGGAAGGGCTGGGAATAACAACGGAAATCAGTGGGGTTCATGTATTGTATTTGCTGTAGTGAGATGAGGGAGGATATGGGGAATCCATGGGGGTGGCATTAGCTAAGATTCCTACCAGCAGGTGATATAGAAGTAGCCACCTCCTGTAGCCAGGCAGGATTTCCAGTGGAAGGAAGGAGACATCAACCCATAAAACCTTCAACCCAAAATTTTTCCTGCCTACAAGATGTTCAGGGACAAAGATGAAACAGAGACTGAGGAAATGGCCAGCCAATGACTGGCCCAAATTGAGACCCATCCCATGTAAGTTAGCCAATCCCTGACGCTATTAATGACACTCTGATCTGATATTGCAGACAAGAACCTAGTACAACTCTTTTCTGAGAGGCTTCACCCAGCAACTAATACAAACAGATGCTGAGACCCATGGCCACAACAAAGAGGAATTTGGGGAGTCTTGTGGAAGAAAGAGGGGTAGAATTAAGCAAGACAGAGGAAATTAGGACAACCCAAGAAGACCTACAGAGTCAACTAACATGGGGGACTCACAGAAACTGAACCACCAACCAAAGAATGCAAGGGCTGGACCTAGTTCTTAGTTAAGGTTTTACTGCTGTGAACAGACACCATGGCCATGACAAGTCTTAAAAGGACAACATTTAATTGGAGCTGGTTGGTTCAAAGGTTCAGGCTATTATCATCAAGGTAGGAACATGGCAGCACCCAGGCAGCCATGGTGCAGGAAGAGGTGAAAGTTCTACATCTTCATCTGAAAGTTGCTAACCGATACTGGCTTCCAGGTAGCTGGAATGAGAGTCTTAAAACCCATACCCACAGTGATAACACTCCAACAAGGCCTAACTTCCCAATAGTGCCACTCCCAGGGCCAAGCATATACAAACTACCACAGCCCCCTACAGTTTTGTAGCAGTTGTAGAGCTCCGTCTTCATGTAGGTCCCCTAACAATCAGAGGAGGGGGCTGTCTCTGATTCTGTTGCCTGCCATTGGGATCTTCTTCCCCTAGATAGACTTCCTCATTTGGCTTAAAGGAGGTGCTTATTCCTTCTGGGACTTGATAACCCAAGGTAGAGGGTTACCCAAGAAGTCTTCCTCCTCTCTGAGGAGAAGAGGAAGAGGTAGTGGGAGAAGGGACTTGAAAGGGAAGGACTTGGAAGAGGGGAGGGAGGAGGATGCAACTGGGATGTAAGGTGAACAAAAATGAAATAAATTATAGAAAAAAATGTCCGGAACAATTAAGAGAGTTAAAGTTCTCTAAAGACTTCTAAATCTCAGCATCAGCATCATGAGCCAAAAACAGGAAAACAGTAAATTACCAGCATTAACAATTGTATCCTAGCACTTAACAAATAAGAGAGGGAATAAATGACAGTGCTTCCTATCAGGCAGAGCATTGTATTAAAATCTGTTGCCAGATTGAGAAGAATGAGGCTGCCACTCCTGAGGAAGAAGCTGATGGATACCTATATACATCTAAGGTCCAAAGTGTACCTCAGTAATAGAACTCTATCACCTAGGTAGAGTTCCGAGCCCTAAGACTGCAAAAAAGATCAATGGCAGGAATCCGAGCAGGTGAGGATGTTTGTAATGACATTGCATTTGTTGAAAATAAAAGAGAGAAGTGAAATGACAATAACAGTGTATTAAAGTAAATGTTGTCAAAAATAAAAGTTATTGGAGAGATGAGTTTGAATGCAAACAACTGAGTCCTAATATAAGTCTTTCATCTCAGAGTATATCTGGGGTAAATCATATTCACAAATTCTATTGCAGCTTTGAACCTAAAAGGAAGAAATTTTTATATTAACTCCATACATATCCATATATTATCTGTCTGTCTGATTATGTGATTACACAACACAATGTATGTGTTTAAATACAACACAATGGAGACATACATAAGAACCCCAGTCTGTTAGTAAGAGGAAACTTTGAAAATACTCCTGTAGGATATATGGAATTTCATATAATTATAAATTATAATTATAAAGAATAATTAAATATTTTTGACTTTTGAATATTTATAAAGAATATTTATAAATAACTGAAAATTATCGAAGGATTACAACTTTAACAGATATATTTTTCATCTTTCCTGATAATTGAATGTAAGGGCACAATGGTCAACAAAGCTATGAAATATTACGGAGATCTATTATGTAAATAAGTGAACCAACACAAAATTCATTAATATACCCAGAAACACATTGCCACACTATCTTCCAATGTGGAATCACAAAATTCAATACTGAGACTATATTCAACAAAGGTACAGAATCTTGCTGGCATCTCTTAAAATACAATTAGTGCATATGTAGATCTATATACAGTCTGTCCTTTCCCTCCATCCCTTTTCTCTTTGTCTTTTATACCTCCTTTTCCCTTTAACCCATACTGAAGATGCACAAGTCTTCAGAAATGAGGCTTTACTAAAACAAACTTGCCTATCCTAATCCTTTCTTCAGCCCTATCTTTAACTCCATAACCACCACAGAGCATCAGCAGTACAAGGCTCTAGGGAGATTCTTATGGTTTCTAAGTATGATATACTATGACCGTTTTGTAAAAATAGCTTTGTAGTTGTCTTTAAAAACCTGTCATAACTATAAGAAGTTACTCAGTCAATTACTGTTTTCCTGAGTGTGTATGGACATAGACACTATATGCATGAGTATCTCTATCATCTTTAATTATAAGATATAAGCAACATTTCTACAATGCATGAAAGCATTCCCGTGGTCATGCTATTGGACATTTTCACATGACAAAGAAGTATTTATGACATTCATACAACCCTGAAGATGAATACAAAAGACTTTTGGACTAAAAGCAGATGTCTACTAATTGAAGATTACAAAAAGTCAAAAGCAGAAGATTCTGGAAGGTTCTCTTGAATACTCTAATAATGCCTTGGTATGTACATATCGAGTGCTTGGTTACACTTAATTTATTCTCCAACAGCTGTAACTCTGTGTACACATATTTAAAACACCCCCTTCTACTCAGCTAATACAGTTTTCATCCTATTCTTCCATCGGGGCTAAGTATTTTTTATTATTTCTATTTCCTTTATGTTAGCTCTAATTTGTTTATATTTTCAGCATAATAACCGTGTATATGGGGAAGAGAAGAAACAGGACACTAAGATAAAGATCATATCTCCAGCATTGAACAGATTTGGAGAAATCAGTAGCATAAGCTTCGTTTATGTTCTACCTTTACTCATTATTTGCCCCCACTGCTTCTCCAATGATATGATCTTTAATAATTTTAATAAAACCTCCAAATACATGTGAAGGATTATCTGAATTATTTCTATGAGTGACACGTTTTCTGGATAAGACCCAAATTGTGGAATAGCGGATAAATCTGCCACACTGATGGAAGGAGTGAGATCTGCCCAGACAGAGCCAGCGATAAGGACACTTTGTTTTGCTGTGCACCTGGTTCAGGTCAGGAACTCTCTTGGTATTAAGTAAAAGCCATGATTAAAAAGAATTAAGAAATGTGTTCAGAATCTAGATTAGCATGGCATATTTAAAATGACCCTTGAAAAACCCAAGGATAAAGACTGTGACATGTGGCTTAGCATACAATAGGATTCCCATTCATAAGTCAAGGAAATAAACAAAGGTGCCTGCTAACCCTAAACAATAGTGAAATAAAGAGTGTCTACATGAGAGTGTAGTAAAGCAATGCCTTAAAAATTCCATTAAACAGAGCACACATTAAAATGTATCAGATTGCTGTAATAAATATCAAGATGGGAGATATATCTGACAATACTGGAAACTCATTTTTGTAGAGTTTTAAAAGATTAAAAAGAATTCACTGATTTATCATTTTAATTAACTCAATAGAAGAAACAGAAATATGTGTGCATAAGGCTATGGAATGTAAGCACATTTGCCAGCTGTGAGGATAACAAAGATTTTCATGATCTGATATTGGGATGACTGATGTCTTACCTCTCCTGATTGGCAACAGGCTCTGACCGTGAGGAAGGGAAAAAGACTACACTGTGATAACCCTATTGTGACTATCCACCATGCCTAAGGATTGTTTATGCCCATTCGGATTTTTCCATTTTTCAAACACTTATCAGATGTCAAAATCTGTGTTTATATATGGAAATAAATCTGGGCAAAATATAATTTATTTGTCTAAAGTTAAGGTAACTGGCTGGCAGGCATTACACCTTGTACTTTTATTGTTCCACCGTATCAGCAGTTGCAAAGGAGAATTTATCTCTAAATATAATCCTAAGAGAGGATTGACAAATTCTGTAGCCACTTTGCTGTCATTCAACTGTGAATTCACTCATCAAATATCAAAAGAAGCTGGCTCTCGTAGCATTGTGTCACCTCGACGACCACATTTACAAATGTGCCTGTGTCGTAAAATGTGTTACCTACAACAATCCCGTTGCTTTTCCTGGACTGTTTAGAGACCTATGCAGAGATAGCACAATGAATGCTGTGGGTCTCTCCACAGGCATGTTTACAGGAGGGAGAGCGTCATACAATGGGCCTCCCCCTCCACTGTCTGATGTGAGGCAGAGCCTTTACATGGCCTCTTTATTCATGTTCTATTGCACATACGTGATCTCCCTTGGTGACTTCAACACTAACACTTTAAAATCATTATTTCACTGACTGTGTGTGTGCACGTGTGTGCATAGGGCAGGGTGGGGGTTGGCTTCATGTCAAATGTGGAAATCAAGAGGAACTGATGAGAGTTGATTCTCACCTTCCATAATCTTGGTGCTCCTGGAACAAAACCCGAGTTGTCTGCCTTGCACAAGTTTTCACATGCTCAGATTTTAGACAGCCCAACGTGTTTAACCTTATAGTGACGGGGCCTCTAAACTGAGCACCTTCCTTTCCCTTGTTCCTAGAGCAGGACAGTTGATATATAGCTTGAAAATTATATGCTCTTGATAAGCTTCAATTCAGGTTAGACTTACAGTTGGCCGAGAATTCAATATGAATTAATTAACAGCTTATAGCAAATAAGTTGTATATAAATGGAGACATGTGGAACAATAGAGATTATATAGGTGCCTGCTATAATAGAATGTGACCAGAGAGTCATAATAGCTTAGGCATACACAAATAGCTTAGGCAAAACAAATGAATAATCATTTGTTTTGTTAAAGTTTTTATAGATACACTATAAAATACTGTAATTGTGAAAAAGAGAACTCAAATGCATGCATAAATCAGATGATTTTTAAAACTGGATCAAATATATCACAATTTTAATTTTTAAAGGTAAAATAAAAGGATTTGCTTAACAAACACTACTGTTCATGTTAATCATCGACATCATAGTGACATACAGTTGACAAAACCACCAAAGTTTACAGCAAAGCTTGGCGTTTCACATAAAGTGTTACATCAGAGCCTCTTTATCCTATTTTAAACACTATGTAGCTATAAATTCTAAGGATTTAGACCCACCTGTCTCGTGGGTCATAAGGAAGTACTCCCTGCCTGTCTGTAAGATATTCATTTAATTACCAATGTGTTCTAAGAGCAATATAGTTCACCCAGGTGGAGTCCCTCTCTTTAGCTTTAATTGTAAAAATTTGGAGGTGGTAGATGACTCAGTGGGTAAAAGCTTTTTCTTCTCATCCTGGCAACCAAAAGTTTTTGATGTCTGAAATCCACATTCTGAAAAGAGAAAAATGAAATGTAACCAATTGTCTTCTGACCTTCTCACAGCTGTGATTTTCCACAAGATGACAAATGAGACTTCTCTTTTGTACTAAAAGAGCGAGACTGTCTTCTGTCCCCAAGCTGTGTGTTTACTCTCGGCCACAGTGATGCATGCTTTTACAAATTCCTGTGGTGTTCTCAGGGAAGCAAATTAATAGCTGACCAAGAAGGTGGTTATCTGTAGAAGAGCTTCGAAGAGCACCAGGAGGCTAAACGTCAAACAAAAGAGGTTTGAGGTTTCTACAAAGAGCAAGGGCGGCTCTCACTTTCCAGTTTAATGCTTTTCATAAGTAGAAAAAAAGGTGCAAGCATGGAATTGCATTCTTGTAAGGATTTGACACATACCCTTCTTAATTATAATTTCATCTGAGTGAGGATAGTGGCCTCAGAATCATTCGGGTCACAGTGCTGAAAAGTATTGCACATTATGAAAGCCTACCACTACCCTGGCTAAGGCGTGCAGGTTTTACAATCCAAAGGATCTGGAGAAGGTAGCATTCACTAACATAAAGGCCAACCAAAGGGGAATTTCTATTATTATTTCAGTAATAACCTAAATATCGGTGGGCTGCTGAGAAGAAACTCGGTAATAGCAAAAATCCCAAAACAGATGAGGAACGTGTGGAGTCAATGTTGAGTTTCAGAACGTCTGCCTCTGTGAAATGTAGAAAAAGCTACCTTGAATATCCATCTGATAATCATATCCTTATACAGGAGAATACAAGAGTTACATTTTCAGTGAGTCAGTTTAAAGTCTACACTTGGAAACGACCAAATGGTGACCTATACCCAGATTTAAATGGTGGAATGCTATGTTCAAATGATATGATGGATCCCACCCAAACTGAAAGGGATAAAGGGGATAAATAGATACAGAAGTGTTTGGAAGAAGCACATTTGTGTTCGCTGTTTTTCTTGGATTTGCGAATCATAAGTTTGTAGCTATTTACTCCATAAATAGTTAAGTAGTTTCTAAGACCAACATCTTGAACCACAATCATAATTTCTGCCTTACTAATTATTAAAACACATAATTTACAGTGCACAGCTTAGCAGACCATGAGGAGCTCATCACAGAGGGCTATATCTATATCATAACACCTGTGTATATTGTTCATGGACTATTGAAGAGGACTGGGTGGAAACATTGTAAGAACTAAAATACCAGAAAATCTGCTTTGATTTTTTTTCTTAGAAATGAGTGCATGAATAAAACAGAAAAAATGACAATATTAATAGACATATTAATGTATAGGGAAATTTTGTGAGGGTGTACTCATAGACAAAGAAGTATGGGTAACTAGTAACTACTGGAAAAGAATCACCCATTCCCATGGATGAGTCCCCTTATTGGTTGTCCAATGTAAAGTTGTCAGCCTTAAAGACATATACATACAAACAACAAAGATGGATTCATATATGTGTGTGTGTGTGGTGTGTCTGCATTATACTTCTATGTGTTTATGCATTTTATATAGAATAGATATAAATATAGTTATATGTGCACATGCGTGTATGTGCAATAATAATAATAATAATAATAATAATAATAATAATAATAAAGACAATTCACATCAAAGTGGAGGAAGAACATGGGATGGGTTGGAAAGGTTATCTGGGAGGAGTTGGAGGGAAGAAAGGGGGTAAATTGAAGTAATTACATTTCAACTGAAACATTTTATAAAACAAAAGAAAAGATAGCATTCCTATGGTTCCAGGAAATTAATAAGAGATGAAAAATATCTTCCTGACAAAGGCATAAGCAGCTAAATGCGACTTACATTGGCTTACACATTGTTGACAGTCAGAAATCAGTCCCTTCTAGCACAGTGAATAATTCAACATATATTTAAAATCATTCCTAATATTATTTATGAATAATTTAGATATCATATTTGCATACATTCATTAAAATATGAAAATGATTTATAAATCCTTTTTCATAAATGACCTCTAAATTGTAAAAGTTCTATAAAACTTGCATTATTTTCAATATTCTCATGTGATATATTTTATGAATATAAAAAAATTAAAAAAAAATCCCACGCTATTAATTTATAATTACCCAGATATTATCCATCACAATAGATAAAGTTTTCAGGTCAATTAGCTAAAAGCATTGACAATTATCAAAGCAATAAACCACAGTCTAGCAATTATGTTTTACATAAAGTTTAATTCATAATTAGACAGATAATGTAACATGAAAAAATTGAGGTTTGAATGATCTTATCATCATAATGTCTTAAGGTTCACCATGCATTAAAAAATGACCCGTGGTTGGGCAAGCAAATGCAGCAAGATTGTGGTAACTATAACATCTGCCGCATGAATCTGAGTCAGCGGGGGCTGCTTTAGATGAGACTTTTAACATTCATTTTCTAAACTAGCATGACAGAGAAATAAACCTGTAGCTGTGGAAGTAAGAGATAGATGTACCTGGTAAGCAGCTGAGGAGCCTGTGTGATCTGAATGTATGGGGCTAAGGAGAGTAGCACAGGTGACCTATCTGACTTTAAGTCAGGTGTAGTGACTAAAAACATTCTGGTGTGAAAGCATGGTATCATCTAATGGATCCTAAGGGTGAAGTAAATGTTGAAAGGAGGTGGTGCTCCCTGGAAAATGAATATATAGAGAGAGGAGTTTTAATCCAGTAACATGGCTACTCTACCAAGAAATCACATCCAAAGACTCTTTAGGTCTGTAGGATCTGGCTTGAACATAGACACACACTGAATAACAGTAGGGTTTGGGCTGGAATACAGACATGCCCTCAGTACATACATTGTTAGGTAGCAGTGAAGGTAAACATTCATGTTAACAGGAAGCATTCATGTTTGAAAGTGATACATAAATGAAGGTCAGACAAAGTGATGAATCAGAGAAAGATTTGACATAATTAAGTCAGAGATTAGATACACCTGCCTAATTCTCTCAAGGATAGCATGGGAAGAGAGGATAGTTAAGAGCAATTTGAGAGAAGGGTGTGTGGTCTGTGGTGTGGCATTTGTCTATGGTAATTTTACCAGGGCAGTTATAGAGAGACAGGTTAAAGAGAAAACAAACTAGACATAGGTGAAGACAGAATGAGACAGGGAATGAGAAGGAGCCAGAAGATTAGAATATATTAGTGAAGTTAGTTTGGGACCAGGCAGAGCAATTCAGTGGGAATCAGAACGAAGTCAGATTGAGTCAGTCAGCTTAGAAGATCAGATTGTATGGAATCTAAAAAAGGAAATCTTTAAAAAAAATGTAGGAGTTTAAAATACAGTGAACTGTGGAGATTACACATTTGTTCCAAGCACTAAAACTAAGTATCAATAACAATTCTTTTCAAACTCTATTTTTTCTGATATTTTTTGAAGCTTTATATGTATGCTTATGACATGCTTCATAATAAAAATACCCTTATCAAAAATATTCAGAATGTTATTCTCTGAAAATATTTTTGTCTTTTGTTTAGTGGCTTGGTGCTAAATTTACTAAAATATTACTCTTACTATAGCATGAGACTATTCCTCTGCCATCGATGTAATTATTATTCAAGCAATTCATAACTAAGACAAGAAATACTATAGCTTCTAGCTAAACAGAACCTAAGGATTGATGTCAGTCACATCAGATACAGGTCATCTTCTCCACACTCTCTCTTCTCCTTCAGAAATGAGTCATTGATCCCTAACATTGCAGCAGAATTTGTGAAGATTTTCCATTTTATAAGATTTAATGTGGACAATGTCAGAAACATCAAGAACTGGTTATGGTTCAGAGATAAATTCTTAATGATATGCAGTCATATATTTACCTCTGCTTTCTTGTACCTTTTGAAATGGAGGAGGAAAAAAAATCCAGTGTGGGAAGATCCAACACAGACAAATGTGTTTCTATACAGTATATAGATGTTGTTCCTTTACAAGTTCAGTCTAAAGTGTCCTGAGGCTTAGATTTCCACTCTGGATTTGTGAGACATATATGTATGTCATGTATGATGGATAGATGTACTTCCTCCTTTGACAGGGCTCCAGGTATGACACCTTCATTTCATTTTCTTTGTAACATCTGTCTCTTGCTTGACTGTTCCTATTGTCCATTGCCAGAATCAAACACCTTAATGCAGAGGGTCAGGCATTCTTTTTGTTGTTGTTGCTGTTGTTTTATTAATTAATAAATAAATTAACGTCCCCCTCCTGGTCCCTGCCTCATAGACTCCCCCTTCCCATATGCCTCCCTTTCTCCTCTGAGAGGGTGAGACCCCATGAGTATCTCCCCACTGTGGCACATCAAGCCTCAGCCTGATTAGGCACATCCTCTCCCAATGAGACCAGACAAAGCAGCCATGAATACTGAGCTTTCCGACTGCTACATATATGTGGGGTTTCATTCCAGACCCTGTATGCCCTTTGGTTGGTCACTCAGATTCCGAGAATTCCCAGGAGTCTAGTTTTGTTGACTCTTTTGATCTTCCTGTGGGGTTCTCATCTATTTCAGGGCCTACAATTCTTCCTCATCCTTTCCGTAAGTGTCCCTGACCTCCGTTTAATGTTTGGTTATGGGTATCTGCATCTGTTTCAATCCACTGCTGTGCAGAGCCTCTCAGAGGACAGTTGTGCTGGGCTCCTATCTGCAAGCATAACAGAGTATCATTAATAATTTCATTGATTAGTGATTGTCTATGGGATGGGATTCGAGTTGGGCCAGTTATTGGTTGGCCTTTCCTTTGGTCTCTGCTCCATCCCTGATTTTTTTAAACAGTATGAGTTTTGGGTTAAAAGTTTTGTGGATAGGTTGGTTTCCTTATCCCTCCCCTGGAGGGAGGGGCGAGGTTCTTCCTGGCTATAAGAGGTGGTCTCTCCATGTCCCCACTGTTAGTCATCCTCCCTAAGGTCACCAGCATTGACTACTGGGAGCCTTCCCAATCCAACACTCTAGGACTTTCTAGAGATCCTCCCCTTCCCCTAACCCCTGCAGCTGTAGATTTCCATTCATTCTTCTGCCCCCCTGGGCTTCTCTCCTGTTTCTCCCTGCACCTGATCCTGAACACGCCCATTTCCCTCCCCAAAACCCATTTTCCTTCCTCTATCTGCCTTCTATGGCTATTTTGTTTTCCTTTGAAATAAGATTCAAGCAGCCTTGTTTGGGCCTTCCTTCTTGTTTAACTTCTTTGGGTCTGTGGGGTATAACAGGAGTATTTGATACTCACCTCCATATTCACACAGAGCTCTCCAATTCATGCCCACCCATCATCTGACGGAGGAACCTACAGCATTATGATTTTGCCAACATGTCACATGATGTGTATAATTTGGCTTAAGGCATACTGATCACATTTTCTAAGACTCTATATTCATCTGAGTAGATGTTATTTCTTCTAGTGCCAGGTATGAAAGCTCAGAGAGACCATGTGACTTATGGATTCTGCTCTCATTCCCTTCTCTGTATTTGTAGGTAGTGTCTAGGTATTTTTCTCATGGAACACGTTTTTAGTCCAAAACAGTTCACATATAAATCCACACATAAGTGATGATGTCACCAACATGTGGTATAAACTCACTTCTTTTCATTTATCAATTGGATCTGTAAGCTGTGGAAGAAACTTTTCCCTGATCAAACGGGGAAATGGGACTCTACCAGATGGCATATAGTTATGCCTACAGTCTTTCAAAATGAATCCCATAAAGCATAGAGCTTCCTTTCTGTAGCACAAAGGAAGGCTAATACAGGAAGAACCCAGTGCACAGGGTGAGGCTGGAGATTTGAGTCTTTTATTCAGAGTAGAAACCTTTGGTGAGAACAAAAATGATACTTTGCATTCTACTGAGGGAATTAAAAGCCACTAAAACATGTTCATTGGGATACCTTCTCCCTCAATGAGAAAGGAATTGTTTTGCTTGGTCTGAATTTGAGAGATAATGAAATAATTTAGCCATTGTTCCCAGGGAAACTTTTTAAAATTTTTAAATGAATTTTAGTCAGAAATATACCATTTAAATGCTTTCAAATTTATGAGGTGTGGGGTAACTATAAGAGAATTTAGGGGTTTTACTACATAACAGAAAATCAATTTTGGTCATTCTGAATAACAACAACAACAAAATAATAATAATAATAATAATAATAATAATAATAATAATAGTAATAATGCCAGTTAACCTTTTCCCATACTGACTTTCATAATTTAAAGTGCCTGTTTCATACAGTAGATGCTTCATTAAAACATTTATATATTGTTTTATATATATAAATATATATGAACATTTATTTTTATTTTTAAGTATGTGTGTTTTCTGTCTGCATGAATGTCTGTATACCATAATACATGCTTGGGAAGGACAGAAGGGAGTGTCAAATCCTCTGAGATCACCCTGTGGGTGCTGGAAGCTAAGAGAGGTCCTATGGAAGAAAAAACAGTACTCTTAATTACTATGCTGTAACTCCAGTTACTAGTGGATGATTTTAATTTAAATATATTCAGCATTTATTCTATTTTTACTATATTCATGTAACACATTATAGACACACACATGCATTCTCTGGCAATGTGTCATTGTCTAATTGCCCTTTATAAAATGTGGTTTTGACAGGTCTTTAAAACTAATGCATTTCTATGCATTTTAAAAAAGTGGAGCCTAGTAAAAAGAAGAGCATAGTCACTGTCAAACAAAGTTCTTTCTTTCTCCAAACTTCACCCCTTTCAAAAAAGGTCTATAAACTTGAAGTACGGTTGCTAGAATAGAGAGTCAAAATGAGCAAATGGGTTCACTAAGAATTCTTTTCCAGTATCTCACATTAAACTTGTCTCTGTAGACAAAGATTTTCTTGTACAAGCAAATAAATTGTAAGTAGTTACTAGCTCTTTGTTTGCATGACATTTGGTCCAGTTCAATAAATAACACATTTTTTTAAGTTTATGCAAATATTACACAAATAATAAAAGAAAAAATGCATAGCAGTTGGAATTGTAGTTGGGTGGAAGGAGTTATATCTAGCATGGAAATTTCTCTTACTCAGTCCTAAGTATCATGCAAAGTAGAAAAACAGTAGAGGCAAGGAGTACAGTGAAGTGATGCCACCATCTCTACTCTCTCTCTCTCTCTCTCCAAAACATGGTACCTTCTTCATATACCCACATATATTTTAGTTTTCTTCAAAATAGGGGGAGGAGAGGAAAGGCCATGTAACTGTGACTATATTGCAAATTCAGTGTTGTCCACAAATTATAGCAGATCCTTATTAGTTTGTCCTCAGTGATACCAGAGTCAACTTCTATCAAATTCTTCCAAATAGGTATTTTAATAGAGCATTTTCTCATCTTGACTGGTGTTAAAGGACTATATAAACACTAAAATATCTAAGATGTGGAATTCTGATCTCAGAAAGGAAGACCGAAGGGTGGATTCTTCAGTCCCTCTTAGAAGGGGGAACAAAATATTCAAAGGAGGAAATATGGAGACAAAATGTGGAGCAGAGACTGAAGGAAAGCCCATCCAGAGAGTGCCCAGCCAGAGATCCATCTCATACTCAGATACCAAACCCAGACACAGGAGATGCCAAGAAGTGCATGCTGGCAGGAGCCTGATAAAGCTGTCTCCTGAGAGGCTCTGCCAGAGCCTAACAAATACAGAGATGAATGCTTGCAGCCAACCTTTAGATTGAGCATGGGTTTCCCAATGGAAGAGTTAGAGAAAGGACTGAAAGAGCTGAATGGGTTTGCAATCCATAGGAAGAAGAACAACAACTTCAACCAACCCGACTCCCCGAAGAGTTCCCAGGGACTAAACCACCAACCAGAGTACACATGAAGAAACCCATGACTCCAGCCACATATGTAGCAGAAGATGGCATTGTCAGGAATAAGTGGGAGGAGAGGTCCTTGGTCCTGTGAAGGTGGGTTTCCCCAGTGTAGGGGAATGCCAGGGCAGGGAGGCAGGCGGGAGTTGGGGGGCACCTTCATAGAAGCAGGGGGAGAGGGGCTGGGATAGGGAGTTTCTGGAGAGGAAACCAGGAAAAGACTTAGAATTTGAAATGTAAATAAAGAAAATATCCAATAAAAAAAGGAATAATGCTCTTGACATTCAGACAAATACCCTAGCCACGGTCTGTGGCTCTGCAGAATAAAGCTAAGGTAAATGAAGAAGACAGTGATATGGGGGAGGGTGGTCCTATGACTGATAGAACCAGAAGTGCATGAGCTCATCTCCAGCATAGGCGTGTCTGAAGACTAAGGAATACTTCCTTTCCTTCTCAGTTCACCTCTAGAAGAACCTGTTACTCAGCCTAGAAAATGTATTTCCCTGACCTCCCATTATTCTTTACTGCAACTCAAACCAGATCCAAGTACACAAACTTAGACTTGCTTCGTGGCACAAAGGATGACCAGATTCCACATGTCCTGTATGATTTAAACCAAATATTGCATGAGCAACTCTGGTATCAAATAACTCTACTCACCTCAGCAAAAGTTGTGCTGTTACCAAGTATTTCAATCTTGTGTATAATTTTGGCCCATAAGGTAAGAGCCATTTGCTGGTTTGTTGCTTCTGTTTTCAGTCCTTCACTTTTGTGTCATTCTGTTCCCATGGGTGAATTCTTCTGTTTGAAGAGTCAGTGAGTGTCTCTAATAGAACCAGTGTCAGTATGCTGAACATCATTCTTCCCTCTCTCTCTTTCACTCTAATCAGAATTAGTCTTTGTGGGACAAAAATCCATGCCAGGAAGTTTGGTAAAGTAGAGCAGGTCTAGACTGAGAGACTTGGTGGACCTGAGGCTTAGGTGACTCCCAGCTCCCTGCCTGACTCCTGACTTGGAACAAGTGCCGTGCTTCTCACATAAAAGAGACATGACCGCCACACATTAGGTAGGCTCAAGACAGAGGTCTCCATGCTAGTGAGGTATCTAGAGATCTGGAGGGCATTGCCAATAAGGTTCCATTCCCAGACATTTCTCCCTGCAAAGGTATTTATTCTCAGACCTTAGAAGGGGAGAATGGTTTTCCACCATGACAATAAAGGTTTGGAAACATAGACTGTCCCTTTCCATCAGAATCCACTGTAGGGAGCCATGGAGAAGGTCTTTACCTATAGAGCCACTGTCTAACCTCAAATAGAAGTCCTCTCCATACTCCCAGCCACAATGGCCACGAAGCCAACTGCAACAAGCCAAGGACTCTCCGGGTGGGACTAGCAAGAGGTCCTCTTTCCTCCTCACCCGCCTGGACCCTGGGTAGACACAGCCCATGGGTCCCCACTCCATTCTCAGTGCTTCCACGACTCTTACAGGTGCCTGTGTATTCAGGGGTCTGAGAATCCCTTTCAGCCTTGTCACAGGCCTGGGGATCCTGGAACTGGCTATGGTTTTTCCACATCTCAGACTGTGCTTTCCCCATCCGTGTGAGTTAAGTCCAGCCAAACTCCCCATGTTTTGCCTGCACAAGTAGCTGTGCTTTGCCCACCAATTCGAGTTGAGTGCAGTCAAATTCCCAGCGATCTGCCTCCACAAGTAACTTGTCCTGTGGCAGAGCAGACTCGGGACCTGCAACCCTACAGTCTGTCTTCTCTTAGTTTTTAAAAGGACATGGTCCTTTGCTTGGAGAATAATTCCACATTATTACTTGCTTTCTTTACACTCGGTAGAGACCTGGTAATAGCTGCTTCTTCATCATGTCTGTGCCTATGTAAGTATTCTGACTGATCATTTACTCCTGAAAAAATGAGAACTAGGAATCTTTTCATCATCCCCTTCCTTCATCTTGCAATGCTGGGATAATAAAGTTTCTCCAGTGGTTTTCATGGAAGTTTCACTGCTGCAGAGTTATTGAGAACTTTGATTTCATTCTTTCAGTTTTCCCTTAAGTTTAAAGAGCTCATTCAACATCTTGTCAAAGTCTAGAAACCTTCTTCACCTCTGATCAAGATTATTATCCTGTGTTCAAAGATTTTATCTAATGGATTTCATGAATAGTTCTCTTTTTTTCTTGTTTCTTTTTGGTCTGTGTACATTACCATGCATCATATACAATAATCTACATATATTTTATTCTGTAACTGAGTTCTCCTGAGTCTCTGAAGTAAAGTCTATTGGTAAATGTCTGAATTTTCTGTATTTTTTCATACACATAGTTCCTGTCAATGTTTTTCTATATTTAAAGTTTGTCTGAAAGGTCTACAAGCTAACACTAATTTTCATCAGTAGCCTATTCATCACTGCTTGTTTGTTTGTTTTGTTTATTTCTATGGTTATCAACTATAAGTGGGACATTTATATCAGTTCCCTTCCTTATGTCAGAAAGAGCAGTATCATGGAAAAATGGGCAGAAATAATGTAAGAGCTGGAACATGGAAACAAGGACTATGACACGCTGCCTTCTGAACATGGTCACAGCTGTCATAAACAAACAGTAGCTGTGATGAGCTCCACAAGGACTGCTTAAAATTGTCATAAAAACTGCACTATGGGCTGGAGAGGAGTAATGAGATTATACCACAAGCTGATGAGCAATTGGCTGTTGACAACTTCTGGGGGAAAGTAAGTGCCTTAGTTTGTGTTCCATTGCTGTGAAGAGACACCATGACCAAAGCAACTCTTAGAAAGGAAATCGGTTCATTGAGGCTGGCTTACAGTTGCAAAGATTCATTCCATCCTCATGATGGCAAGCAGCATGGAAACTTACAGGCAGACCTGGTGCAGGAGGAGCCAAGATGTCCATCTTGATCCACTGGCAGGAAGGGGGAGACTATATGTATTTCTCACTGGGCATAGCTTGAGCATTAAAGACTACAATGCCCCAACTTCCCAGTGACATACTTCCTCTAACAAGGTCACACCTACTCCAAGGAGGCTACACTTACTAATAGTGCCACTCCTTACGGCTAAGCATTCAAACACAGGAGTCTGTGGGGGTCATACCTATTCTCACCATCACAGTGAGCTAGTGTTTTGTGCAAGTGTGATTGCTAGTAGGCTCTCATATTCAAGTGACTGATCCACACCCACAGGCATAAAGTAAGCATTAATTAGACTCAGTAGTTTATAGTAACAAGGAAAGTGAGCAATAGCTACAAGAAGACATAAAACTGGTAGAAAAAGGTATTGGAAGGAATGAAGGAGTATTGAGTATTGGGGGAAAATAGTAAGATATGTATTGTAAAATGCACTAAAACACGCATTAACTGCAAGAAGAATAAATCAACTATTACATTAAAATAAAGTAAAAACTTGTTAATATGGGTTCATAAACTGTTTCTAAGTATATTTCTTTTAAGTAGAAAAAAATCTACATTTCCTTTATCTTCCCTGCACTCTGCTTTTTCTCTCTCTTGGCATGCTTGCTATGTGTAAATGAATGACAGTATGCATGTCAATTATAAAATTTGGAAGCTGTGGACAATGTTTAATTTTGCAAATGTGGCAACATTTTGTAAAGTCACAGATACAACCTTCTCTACGATATAGATGTGGCTTTACCCAATAGGGGATATGTAAAACATCGATCAATTTTTCACCATATTTGACACTTGGATTTTCTCTCGTCATAAAAGGTTCAATAAAAGCAATTTTTAAATTTTATTTTTGAGAAAATAGAACATTTTGTGGCACAGAAAGCATTTAGGCATTCATTTCTCCACATTTATTCCAAGACGCTGAAAAAGCATGAGAAGAGTCATTGGCCAAATAGAAAATGGACATCTTCCTCTCAGAGAGATACACAAAGGGAGCAGTGCAAACTGTACTGACATTAAGAGAAGGCCAATGTCTTATAAACATTAAACAGCAAGGCAAATTCTGTGTGTGCGCACAGGTGAACACAGTGTCTGTTCCTACCTATGCCAGGGAAATGTATTACAGCAAGTGTAGAATACTAATCACTGAGTTGTGTGGTCACAGAAAAGGAAAGCAAGATGAAAAGTGAGCGTTGCCGGACTCTTCAGAGCACTTTCACACACACTTTCACACACCAGCACAACATCAGGCCAAAATCCTAGCAGGAATTGGGAGGTTCTGGCGAAGCTTCAGCCCAAGCTGAGGAGCTGTTGGCAACTGCTGACTGTTGCTAGAGGGAGAGAAACCATTGTCTTCAGAGATGGGGCTCCTGGCAGATACATTTATACCCACATACATACAGGCAGTATTAATTGGATGCACTAAGTTCAAACTAAAATTAGAAGAAAATGTGGCAAGAAGCAGACAGACAAGCAGTTAGAGGGGAGACAGGAAGGGGACAATTGGATTTGACTGACACTTAGGCATGCCACATGTGCAATTCTCAAATTTAAGAAAATGGAGCTTGGGGCAGCCTACTAACAAAATCATGAAAGATCTTGCAAACCAGTATAGTTGATTGAGAACCGTGGACGTTATTGAAACAGGGAAGAAATAGCAGGTAAATATATGTACTAGTATACATAAAACTTTGAATACTAAGATTTGTGTCAGTAGTTAAAAACTTTCCACTGTAATGGTAATCCACATAACAGGTGAACAGCAGAGTTCAAATCGAAGGGCAAGAAACTTCAAGAATTAGTTGGGCACAAGCAGAAGAAAAACGTAAGAAGCAGAGGCCGCCTGCTAACCTTGCCAAAGGCACCTGAGAACTTAACACAGGGCTTCGGAGTCACTCAGATCCCACACGGGGGAAAATGCATTGATTTAGATAAGAAAGAAATCAAGCACAATAAACAAAATTTGGGTTTTGTACTTTCAAGTAATGAATGGCTGGAAACGAGCGACTATGGGAATTTTCATGAGATGTCTGCATAATCTTTGTTGAATCTAATGGGAGAGAAAGCTGAGTTTCATTCTTTTGGTTAACAGGACACACTCAGACAAACACAGACAAGAATAGTGCCTGTTAGGGTAATTCCTTGACAGGAGGGGGATCATGGGGTATTATCAATACGATAACACTGATTCAAAAAAATCAGTATCCCATCTGGAAGGGATCCAGGCTCCAATATATCATGTGCATTGTGAGCCTGACTTTGAACATGCTATGAGAAAACACAACTTGGTAGTCATTGTGAAGTACCTATAAAATATTCAAAGAACCAGGAAGCTGAACTTTCTGGTTCCTTTGGAGACTCATTTGTGTCATGTGGTGTTTTTCTGGAAGTTGTCTTATGAAAGGATGTTTTGCTGAGGCATATGCTTGAGAGGCCTTGGGATGCTTGTAAAGAGTATATGTAGAATGCAACCAGCCGAAAACGATGCGCTTGTATTGGCTTGCTTTGCATTGGCTTGCTTTGCAATGCTTTGCCAGTCTTCACTGATCTTCACATGGCATGACTTCGTAGAGGGAAACAGCACCAAAGAACTAATTGCCATTTCTGCAGACTCATCCCAATCTCATCTCAGTTTCTTTGAATGGAGCCTTAGTTACTGGTCCCTGTTTTGTGTTTTCAGATTGGACTCGACTGTTACTACTGATTCGTGGTTGACGTTTTGATTGGACGGCTGTTATTCTGACAATGACGATTGGAATCAGCCAAAGTACTACTTACGAGCAGGTACACATCCCCCTTGTCTTATTAACCATCTCCACTAACTCTGGTCGGTGTGCTAGAAGGGAGGTTGAAGGACCATTATTAAAGTAGGTTTTGCAAAATCTAAGCCTGCAGAGGCAAGTTCTTTCTTCCCCATTACCATCTGAGCAGTAGCTGTCACTCATTCATTTACACGTTAAACAGAACCAATCAATGTTCATGTCTAAGAAATAGTGACCAAACTTAAAATTTGAATAATGTGCTTTAAATATTGGCTCAGTGATTTGGGCTTCTGCTTGACTGTGAAAATGAGGCTGTGCCTTACTCTGGAACTTCGTTCTCTGGGCTCCTACCTTTTTCTCCACACATGTGCATTCAGCCGATTGCATAGTGAGGGCCCCATGCTTTGGATACCTGAATTATTCTCAAGGGGTCACATTCTGACTCATAGAGCTCCTCCAGATCCTTCCGTCCCCACCTTCCGGACAGTTTCTCTTATTTCTGCATGTGTTTCCTTATCCCTCCACACTAATCACCTTGTTAGTCTTTGAACAAGCTACATCTCGTGACCTCTCTGGAGGCATGCATCATATTTTCCTTTAATACTGAACTTCAATTCTAATGTGTTACACGCCTTCCAGCCTTCTTAAATGCATGCTCCTTGCAGTCTTGTTACATTCTATCCTTCTAAAGGAACCTGTTATGTTATCACAATTAAGATGAAACTTTAATAGGTACCGTTGAATACAGAATCCTCTGTTAAATACTGCATGGTTATTCCACGCAGAGAATGTATTTATGCAGCTGGTAAATCCTTTGAGAGTGTTCAGTTTTTCTGGGCATATAGAGGATTTTGAAATACTAGCAACTTGTATCTCAGTCAGGCTCTCACCATGGCAACAGCTGCTTACTTCAGGAAGAATGACAGCAACCGTTGTAGGTTTTGCAAAGCTTGATGCTTAGTGTTTTGTTTTGCTTTGTGAGGTAGCATTGTACCAAATGTACACAACAGCTCTCTTTACATAGATTATAAGCACGAGATTATATGTCATTAAAGGCCCATTTATAAACATATTTTAAGTTAAAGTAAGATTACAACTGTGATCCAGCTTTACCGAAAATGCGACATAGCCTAAAGACCTATGCCTATTGTTCACTCAAAGTGTTTAGCTAGAAACTCATCTAATTTATGGTGTAAAATGAGAATATGATTTCCAAGGGATCTGAAAAATCTTATTAATCTACAACTCCCACTCTTTAGATAGATTGTAAATATGTGCATAAATATAGATTTTGCCACATTTCAGTGCGTTTCTGACTAGCTCATTAAAATGATTTATTTTTAAATTTACAACTTTCGTGATGATTAGTGAAATTTAAAAATTAGAATCTACAGTTATGCAAATCTTCTAAAAACAACATACATTTTTTTGCATGCATAGCCCTCCCCATTACTCTTTGGTATTCTTCTGAGTATTGTGTGACTTTCCTCCCTACTATAATTTTATGAGTTCTTTCAACATTTACCCAACTCTCAGAGAAACCCATCTCTAAGATTTTTCAGTGCTCAGGTGGAGAGAAAGGGAACTCAGTGAGTACTCTCTGTTCAATTTTTTGCTGAAAATACAGGGGTTTTGATTATGAGATATTGTTATTTCTGTAGTGGCACCTGAAATGGGAGGTACTTGTCTTTTTAGATGATTTTTTCACCTCAATTTTATACCATAAAAACATTTTTGAAAGTAAAATATTTGGATGCCCAGTATCTTACAGCATTTTGAATTCATATTAGGCACTACTGTGTTTTGTGTATGTTAATATCAAAGTATGTCATTCTTTGAGTGCTAATATATTTATTAGAAAAGATGTTTCTATCAAACATTGGTTCTTAATGCAGCACAAGGGTCACTGATATTAAGAAAATAAATTATTTTTGGTGTTCTTTTATTCTACACTTGCTTCATCTTGAATGAACATATGCTTGACGTAAGACACATCCATTTCACTGGCCATAGTATAGTTGGATCAGATTATAGCAAGGAATGGAGTATTCGTCTGTTGACCAAGGCCCTTCTCTCTTCTCTCTGCTCAACTCCCTCCCTTCAGCTACTGTGGCTATGAGAATATCCTATAGTATATTTCTTCACAGTTTACTTACGAGAACAAAGATCAATTTCCAGTATGATGAGAGTTGTAGGGATTTTAAAGCCACAATAGATGACAGACAACAGAAGAAGTGATCTCCCTCAGAAAAGGAGGACCAGAGCAAAACCTGCAAAGAAACTGATCTTAACAGGCTTCAGAAAAAAAGAGCTTGTAATCTTGTAGATGTAACTCTTCTTTTTTTAAAAAAAATTCTGATCCTCTCATCCTTTAAAAGCATGTGATTTTTCTGTATTATGACTTGTATTGTTATTTAAAATCTTTCTCAGTTCTCAATTTGCATTACTCAAAAAGCTAAAAAAAAATCCATGAGCACATTCTTCCAATAAATCGGGTTTTAACTATAATGTATATAACAAAGGAATAACTCTGAGGAAGTCAGGAATAGTCTGTTTCTCATCAACCTTAAGACGTCTATCAGCAAGCAGATAAAGCAAAGAGAACGCAACTGTGAATCTGAGCTCCAGTGAGCCATCGGCCATTCACTGAGAACTCCACCCAACATCACTGCATTAAATCCTTCTCGGAGACTTTTTCTTCTTTCTCTAAATGATAAGTGAGGGAACAGACACAGGTGTGTCAGCTCCATCCACTTCCAGAACAGGTGCTTTCCCAAAGCTATAAATGCCAATGATAACATAGCTGTGTCAATACATCCATTCACAGAAGAGATACTTGCCCAACCTTATAGATGTCAGTAATAGCATGGGTGGATAAATTCCATCTACTCACAGTATAGATGCTTCTCTAAGCTTATAGATGTCAATAACTGTATGGGTTCTATCCATTTACAGAACACATGCTTCTCAAAGCTATTAATGTCAATAATAACATAAATGTAGCAATCCATTCTTTCATGGAATAGATGCCTCCCCAAACATATAGATGTCAATGAAAAACTTCAAAGGTTCATCAGTTTCTCCTGATCTAGTTTTATTATTTATTTATATTATTTATATTATTCATGTTTATTTATTTATAAATTTATCAATTTCCAGGAGGGTGAACTCAGAGAAAGCAGCAATTTACTTGCACATTACACAAAACTAAAAGCAAGAATTTTAAAAATTGTTTCTCATGTAGCTATAATAAAGGCTTGAAAGGGTAAAACACACTGAACTTTAAAGTATTAACAAGTTTGTACATACAAACACAAAGTTATTCAATGACAAGCTTGAACCTTTTTTAAACATCAGCTGAAATGAACTCAAATCACATAGAAAATTTTGGTTTGCGTTTGTTGATTTGTTATCACTCCTCCTAGCACTTGATTAAGCAAATCCTAATGTACATGACATGAATTATTCATTTTGAGGTGTTGGTTTTGTTGACTCCTGAAAATCAAATATACCTATGTAACTTCAGGATTGGAAGACTTTGGAACCTAGATAGTCTTTTCAAACTGTAGGTACATCAATGTACCACCCCAGGAAACATAATAGAGGTCAGTGTGATTTTAGAATAACAAAGCCTTATACCACACAATGTAATCAGAATCAGTTTATAAACTGCAAGTACATAGGCACAGCGACAAAGGACTTGATCACATAAAGTGATGCTCAAATCCTTGAGTAGAATTGGAGTAATTTACACACAATGAAGCCACTCAGGTAGAGATGGATTTTTAAATTCAAGTCAAAATGCAATGGCACCAGTGTAAATGATAGTAGAGAAGCCCAAAAGAACATAAGACAGTTCTTCAGTAAATCTCTTAGGCCTCCACTCTTGCCTTCATTAACAGTGACATAGGTTGAATCAACAGGTGGCCTAAGGTATTTCCTCCCTGAGTTATCTTAGAAACACCTAAACACAATTTATAGAGAAAAAGAATACATAGCTGTGAAATGAGGTTCTAATCAATGGCAAAAAAGGAAGTCATGTCTTTCAGAATTATAAAATTTTCTAATTAAATTACCCCTGATGAATGCAGGTCTGTTCACTGATCAGCTGTGTGCAAAGCTGTACACTTAGACACGTTATCCTCTCCATAAAAAGCAAACAGGTCATAAATCTTTCCCATAAATCAAAATCATGGTGTAGTCCCTTTGTCTGGTTTACTGCTGTATATTAGAGTGCTTGGATATTTTACATTTTTCTCAAGCTGATATACAAGCAAAGCATTCATTTTTGATAATTTCTGCAAGCGTGTGTTTATATTTAAGCACACTAGCTATTACACCAGCTATATTTCTGTTTTACCTGATGCAAATCCTTTGTCAAAACTATAATGTTGGTCATACTTGGCCGTTGCATGCCATATACTGATTCTGAAACTATGTAGAAGTTAAGATTACTGTATACCATCCATTACCTTTGATGTGTATATGGTTGCCATGATATTTTAGGAAATACCATGAAGTTTCACAAAGATATCTTAGGAGAAAATGGTCATCTAAGCCAATATACAATAAAAATAGCATGGTTAATTTTGTAACTATAAGCGAAAACAAAATCAGAAACTCAAGAATTTAAATGATATTTTGTACTACTGTATTGTGTATTAAAAGGTAGTAAACATAAGCTGGTCAATACAGAGAAAATACAAAATGATCAGGGTTGTTACTAAATTTAAACATTAAGAAGCTCAGAATGACTCATGCTCTAAGATCAAGAATCGACAAATGGGACCTCATAAAACTGCAACACTTTCTGTAAGGCAAAAGACACTGTCATTAGGACAAAATGGCAACCAATAGATTGGGAAAGAATCTTTACCAATCCTACATCTGATAGAGGGCTAATATCCAAAATATACAAAGAACTCAAGAAGTTAGACTCCAGAGAGCCAAATAAGCCTATTAAAAATGGGGTAGAGAGCTAAACAAAACATTCTCAGCTGAGGATTATCGAATGGCCAAAAAGCACCTAAAGAAATGTTCAAAACCCTTAGCCATCAGGGAAATGCAAATCAAAACAACCCTGAGATTCTACCTCACACCAGTCAGAATGGCTAAGGTAAAAAACTCAGGTGACAGCAGATGCTGGTGAGGATGTAGAGAAAAAGGAGCACTCCTCCATTGTTGGTGGGATTGCAAACTGGTACAACCACTCTGGAAATCATTCCGGAGGTTCCTCAGAAAATGGGACATTGAACTACCTGAGGACCCAGCTATACCTCTCTTGAGCATATACCCGAAAGATACCCCAACATATAAAAAAGACACGTGCTCCACTATGTTCATCGCAGCCTTATTTATAATAGCCAGAAGCTGGAAAGAACCCAGATACCCTTCAACAGACGAATGGATACAGAAAATGTGGTACATCTACACAATGCAATATTACTCAGCTATCAAAAACAATGCCTTTATGAAATTCATAGGCACATGGAACGAACTAGAAAATATCATCCCGAGTGAGGTTACTCAATCACAGAAAAACACACTTGGTATGCACTCATTGATAGGTGAATATTAGCCAAAAAGCTCAAATTATCTAAGATGCAATCCACAGACCACAGGAAGCTAAAGAAGAAGGATGACTGAAATGCTGATGTTCCCACTCCTTCTCAAAAGGGGGAAAATATCCATAGGATGGGATATGGAAGCCACATTTAGAGCAGTGACTCAAGGAATAGCCTTTCAGAGCCTGACCCACATGTGGCCCATATATATATATATACAGCCACCAAAAGTAGATAAGATTAATGAAGCTAAAAAATGCATGCTGAAAGGGACTGGATATAGATCTCTCCTGAGAGACACATCCAGAGCATGTCCAATACAGAGGTCAATGCTAGCAGCAAATCATTAAACTGAGAACAGGACCCCATTTAGGGGAATTAGAAGAAGGATTGAAAGAGCTGAAGGGGCTTGCAACCCCCTAAAAACAACAGTGCCAGCCAACCAGAGCTTCCAGGGACTAAACCCCTACCGAAAAACTATACATGGACTGACCCAGGGCTCCAACTGCATATGTAGCAGAGAATAGCCTTGTTGGGGGCACCAGTGGAAGGGGAAGCCCTTGGTCCTGCCAAGGTTGGACCCCAGTGCAGGGGAATATGTGGGGGGGGGCAATACGGGGGATGTACAGGGGGAATTCCTGTATAGGGGAGGAGGAGGGGAGGGAATTGGGGCTTATGGATAGGAAACCAGGAAGGGGCATATGTTTGAAGAGTAAGTAAAGAAATATATCTAATAAAAAAATTTAAAAAGACAAAAACAAAAAACAAAAAACAAAAAAGAAGAAGCTCAGAATTGCATAGCAAGAGTAAAAAACAAGCACAGGCATAGACATCAATACTTCAATACGTAAAATTGTGAAAATCAAATTTAATTCATCAAACCAAAGAAGCTTATAACAAATAAAAAACATGAAGAGTATAAGATGAGAATCATAATTCAAGAGGCTGAGAAAATTTAGCTCATGCATCCATCAAGAGTTCATTGTACAAATAAAATAGTTACAGTTCTATGGCTTTACCTTAAGCCTGAGGTGGTTAGACAGCGTGGTCTTATGTGAGATTGATAGGCAGGATAGGAGAGCATGGGAAAGAACGGGGTTGCGCTGGATCAGGTCAAGTAAGTATTGTACATAGAGTAGAGAGAGCAGAACGGAGCAGAACAAACGAGAGAATACTACAGGATCAAAGGAGTAGAATTATCTAGAAATAAATAGAAATTATCTAGAAATAAAGATGTTCTTTATTTCTAACTATAGCTGTTCTTCAATAGAGCATGTTCATTTGAGGAAAAAGTAAATTTTAAAACTGGACATTACCATCCATAAAATTAACTCAGAAGAAAAGCTATATCTTAATTATGTATATACATAACCCACCTTTAAATTGACCTAAATTTCAAAGTCAAAATTTATTTCAAATTAAACAAATATATTTGAATATTTCTGCAATGTGGGAAATAGTCTAAGAAGACGGTGAAGCACTCTTTAATGACAGTTTTGAGAAACACCAATAAAGGGGAATTTAGTCATAGATTCAAAAGGTCTAATAGAAAAACAAAATCTACCACACCACCATCAGTCATTTTATGGTACATAGTCTGAACTCATGTGCCCTCTCATAATTCTGAATGAAGCCATTGACTGGGAGTTCTGTAATTCTCTCTCCTCCTCTCCCCTTCTCCTCCTTCTTGCAATTGCCCAGATCCAGTGCTGCGGAAGTCTGTTTTTAAAACAGGAGGATCAAAGAAGAAAGGGCACCTCCTTTCACACTCCTGTTAGAGAATTACTACCACAATCTCCAACACCTGGACCCAGCAGGCCTTGCTGCTGTGCTAAGTCCTGTGGTGTGTATTGATTTGTGTGCTCAGGACAAGGTTCTCTCTTTAATCAGAAGAAATAAAATGACACAGGGCATCGACTCCATTGGCTCCACAAACATTATGGGTAATTATTTTAAACATCAAGGGAGGTGGCTTTTGTCTTTCCTGTCTAACAACTGATTGATCCTTTTCTGTAATTCAGGCATCTCTGAGTAGACAAAGCACACATACCAGTAAGCAGAAAGTGCTTGGGAATGCACATTATCCTGAAAATATGATCTTTCGGTGTTTCCAGCTGAAATCAGTGTCTTTGTTACACTTTTAAAATCGTTCCTAGTTTATTACCGGGTTTTAAACAGTACGGCAATCAAAATTAGGGTCTTGCACAAGGAAGGGAAGCATCCTACCAAAGTAGCACACTCCCACATCCATGGGCTTTCTATCCTGCCTGATTTTGTCAGAATGCTTAACTGTACAAAGATTTCTAATCGTTTTTTGTTTTTTTTTATAATGGCAGAATACCTGAATATTGAAAATATTGGTTTCTGTATATTACTAGTACTTCTCTTATATCTGAGCTATGTTTTATCCTGTAAAATTTAAATGCACAACAATATACAGTCAGGAATAGGGACTTGGGGAGTGATATTTGGTGTCTGGATCAAAGTGCAGAGATTGGTAACATGTTAACCTTGTATTACTTGTAAAGCTGTTACCTCTTCACCTTTAAAATGATGGTGGTATTGACATTAAAGAACGTCTCAAAATCATTGAGGAGTTGGTCCCCCTAATACACAAAAAAACACGAACACATTAAATACAATAAGAATAAAGTCTGGTACAATTCAGTAAATGTCAGCTGTTATTTTATGTACGGATATGTATGTAAGAATAAGCATACATTTCCTACAACTATACTTTATATGATTTTTTTTTTAACGTTTCAGGTGAAAAACATTGAGTATTTGTAGGTCCCTGAGTCTGCGCTGCCATAGGGCATGGCCGCTTAGAGAGGTGCGTCTTGGGGAGTTTGACTACACTTACCCCATGCAGCTGCAGGGGTGGTGTAGGTTGTAGGAAAGCCCACCCCCAGTCATCCGGGGAAGCTCAGAATGAGATGCAGGAAGGCCTGAGCTGGTTTGGGTGTTCCCCAGGCCTGCGATAAGACCAGGGCCACGGGGTTCTTGGTCTGTTGGACATGCAGGCACTCCTGGAAGTCATGCAAGAGCGGAGAACAAAGTGGGAGCCCACTGGCTGGGTCTAGCTTGGGGCCAGCAGGAAAAGTAGGCTGCAGTTCTGCAGGCGAAGGTCTTCTCCATGGCTCCCCGCTACGGATCTCGATGAAAAGAGACAGTCTGGGGTTCCGAACCATTTATCGTCAAGGTGGAAAGTGGATGCATAAACCTGTACTCCTCTTCTAAGGGTGGGCCTGAGGTTAAATACCTTTTGCAGGGAGGAGTTGTCTGTGAAGGAAATCTTATTGACAATGCCCTCCAGGTCTCTAGGTGCCTCATTAGCATGGAGAGCTCTGTCTGGAGCCTATATGATCATAGATCACATTCTTTTTCTGTTGTCTTGGTCTGAGATGTTAGGGATCTACAAGTGGAAGGGCTTGGGGCATTGCCCTTATGTGACTGAAGGATACAAATCTATGGGGAGCTGTGGCTATGTGACAAGGACCTGGTGCCCCAAGCAGGCAAACTTCTACCATTCCTTCAGGGTCTCCAGGGTTTCAAAGCCTTTAATTCAACCTAGGACCCCGCTACCTCTCATGGTCCACTATCCCACAAGTGTACATACCTGACCCTATCCGGCATTAAATCCGGTATGACAGGTTATTTGTAGTTACTTTAGAACATAGTATTTTACAGAAAACTGGATTATATTGGGAAGAGATTGCTGCCTTAAAATATTGAAAAGAAATGAAAAGAAAATCACTGGGTCTCATGAATGTTTGTATCAAAGCAACTCTGCAAAGAAAGTAGTCTAGCGAGCATGTCACATTGGCCTATGATCTTTTGTTATTTTGAGTTTTCCTTTTTTTTCCCCCCCCCGGAGCTGGGGACCAAACCTAGGGCCTTGCGCTCTACCACTGAGCTAGATCCCCAACCCCGAGTTTTACTTTTTGTTAGCGCTTTCTGTATAGACTGGCTAACTCTAGCTTCTCTCTTCGGTGTTAGCCATACTTACGGTATTACATTTACGTTGGTTGAGTCTAGGGACTCATGGCAATGCGTTTGGATGGGAACTACGTGTGATGCTGCAGGATGCGCAGCATGTGTAAGAGGGTTCTGTTACACTGCTTGTATGTGCTTTTCTCTGGCATACTAGGACTCACTAAAGGGGCTTTCAAGACAGCACATCACCATTGATGGTTTTGTTTTATACGTAGATTCTCACTATTATCTCAGGGTAGCCCTGAATTCATTATAAGGCCATGCTTGCCTCAACCTTATGGTAATCCTCCTATATCCTACTCACAAATGCTAAGAACATTACATTTACCAACAAGAATGTCAGGGGTTGGTACTTCATTTGGTTTTCTTACCCTCCAGAAGTATGAGAATAAATTACTTTTTTTACATATTTATTGTGAATCTGGTATTCATTAGTAGCAACGGATGACATGGCATTATGTTATAGCATAGAAAATGGAGCTATAGATTAATTTTGCTTAAATCCGAAATTCTTAAGAAAAATGAGTGTATTTTCCCAAACGTTCATCAGAATAAGGTTCTCTGCAGTGACTTACTGGAAGTTTGGACTTGAAATGACAGTCAACCACAGGTAGGTTGTTAAACTCTGGTTGCTAAACAGAGGCATGGTCAGAGCACTCTCTGGCCATCAGTACCTGGCTTGTCTTATCTTAAGTGATTCAACATGGTATTTTAGTGTTCAATGCCATGAAACAATCATTTGAAATGTTGTAGGTAGTAAGAATCCATGCTGTTTTACAAAATCAAAGCTATAAAAAAAACAACTAAATTAACACCTGTCCTTGCCAATAAATCCAGATTGATGGTAAGGCAGCCCGTTTTATAACCATGGTGATAGGCCCTATGTGTCTTAAGACAACATAATCATCAATTTAATTACTATTGTGTCCTTATGGTATCCTATCTCCTCAGGGTTCAGTGCACCATTGGTTCTTTAAAGCATATCAATAAATGAATAAATCTGATGATGATGCTTTGAACCATCTCTTCCTCTCCATCTCCACCCAGCCCTGCACACGGAAGCTTTAGTGTTAAAGTCTGACAAACACATGGAGTAGGAAAATGATTACCCTCACTTTCAAGAGCTTTACCTTCCAAGATTTCTAAAGTGCCAGCGAGCTGCCAAGCAGGCAGGAATGCCCACCTCGGTGGCTGCCAATGTGAGTTCCACACAAGTTTCCACACAGTAGAAAAAGAAAACAACTCTATATGATCCTGACTGCCACATGAGAGTTGTGGCCTCCCCCACCCTTCCTAGTGTCCTCACATGCAAAATAAATCAATAACCATAATAAAAATGTAAGAGTTATAACATTGGGTTAAATAATCTATACCCACATCCTCTCTGAGAACTGACATAAATTATGTTAAAAGATAATTAATAATTTTTATAAAAAAGCTATGTGACATTATTCGTAAGCTATTTCCACATTTCCCTGTATCAATATTATACTTGTTAATTTAAATAGGTATATGTGTTTATAGTATACATTTTATCCGAGTATAGTTGATGCATAACAGTATAAATAACATATTTTATATACATTAATTCAAAACATCAGAAACAAAGCACTTTAATGAAATTTAAAGACTTACTTTAATTTATATGAAATCTTAGTAAAGACATAATATTCAACTAATTTTGATATGTATTACCTAAATCACAATGATTATTCTGATATATTTATTCATTGCATTCCTCACTGTAAGTTAGATCACTAATATTTAACATCTTTGTATCAACCAAATTCTTATACATGTACAGAAAACATTGAATTCAGATTTTAAAAAAAAGAATTGGGATTTTTTCTCTGTCAAACATCCCTGCCAATGCTTTATAAATAAATGTAAAGGAATATAACAATTCAAATGTAACTTATTCTAGGTTGTATATCGTGCTTCTCGCCTTTGCCCGGAGCCATGCACACTTCGCCATGCCAATATTTAAGTTGCAGTTTACAGAAGGAATTCAGAAAATACTACTAGCAGTATGGTTGTTTTCTACAAACAAAAAGTGAAGTGTGAATTTGTAAAGAATCGTGTCTTCCAAAGGGAAAGCCAAACTGTAAATAATGCAAATTGGCAGGATGATGAAATAAAACGATTCCAAAGAATATGTTGAGTTATAAATGGAAATCAGATGGATGAGACAGGTCACTCCTCTTTAGATGTTCCCGAGATTTGACTGAAAAACTTGCCACTGCTCCAGTTACACAAGAAAATGTGTATCAATATTACATCCGTAGAAAAATCATTATCACACATTAAAATGCATGGGGTAGCAGTTGAAGAACCCCACGTTCTGATTTGTAAAATGCTTACAAAATGTAAATGACATCTTGTGTGTGCATCTCTCTCTGTGTGTATGTGTTTGTACGTGTGTTTGTGTGTATTCAGGTGTGTGTGCATGCATACTTGTGTGCGCAGTATATGTGCATGTGTGTTTCTGCACTTGAGTGTGGTATATGTAAATAAGTGTGTGCACTCACATGTGTGTGCATGCATTTATATGTATGTGGTTCCCTGTGCACATGCTTATGTGTGTGTGCATATGTGTATGTGTCCATGTTTATGCATATTGTGTATCACACACTTGACTATGCCTGCTTTCATGTCTGCTCATGTGAAGGCCACAGTAGAAGGAGAAAACCGACTTCTGTAAGTTGTCCTGTGATCCACAGACATGCCATAGCAGGTGAGTATGCACTCACATATTCATGGACAGACACAGAAAACCACTAAATAAAAATGTAAATTTAAAAAACCTATATTAAAAAGGCATTAGAAATGCAAATACCCTTATTTAAATCAATGCATCAAAATGTATTTTAATTACATAGAAAGTTTGTTTGATGAAGTGGAGGGCAATGTACATGTAAAGGAATGCATTGTGTGTCCCAGCAGGAGTGTAGAAGCCTCTCTCAAACTCCTTGAGCAAAAAGGCTTTACAGAGTGGGATTTCTGGTATAAGCACTCAGGTACTGTTTCCTTCTGCATGTGATTCATTCTAATGACACCACCGACCAGAAGTTTGTTGCCAAAGGGGAGGATTCCTTTTTTCCATGTAAAAAGCATGGAAACAATCAAAGCTGTGAGCTCCTTTGTGAGGAGAGCTGCACAAAATATACCACACGTGGAACAAATGAGGCAGAAACAGAAACAGAACTGCTTCCTGTACAGGAAAACCCTAAGAATCTTTTAAAAGATCCTTTTGTCCTTCCATATTACGTAAACCACAGGCTGACTTTGAAAATTTTATTTAATTAAAGTTTTGCCTTGTATAAAATATAAAATACATTTTGTTCAGGGACCAAATGAAATGATATCAAAACTCAGAACCTTTTGACCCAACTCAGTATTAATTAGTAGAGGAATCAATGAAAAAGTGAATGCACTTCCACCCAATATATAGATAGATGATAGAAAGATGAAAACCAGATAGGTAGATAGAGAGACAGACAGACACATATATAATAGATGATAGGTAATAGATAAATACAGATGATAGATAGAAAGATGATCCATACATAATTTATAAGTAGGTGATAGTCGATAGATGGATAGATAGATAGATAGATAGATAGATAGATAGATAGATAGACAGATAGTAAATAGATACTATATAGATAGGTAATAGATGATAGATAATAGACTATAGAATACAGATGATAGATAATAGATAGATGACAGGTGGTTATATTGACATAGATGACAAAGATACAGACTGGTAGAAGATAGAGCATACTAGGAAGGATGAAAATATGATACAATCTGAGACGAACCTTGTTCTTAGAAGTTCCTTAGGCATTTGAAGGTTTTCAGATTATCAGAACCCCAGCGACTGGTAGAAATCAGCATACACATTATGTGTGCTGGTTCACACTCATGTAACCTCAGGTTGGACACCCCTCTGCCTCGATGATTCCTTGGTGTGGTACTGTTCAGCTGCTGATGGTGATGCCACATACAAAGTACCCTCTTTTTACCTGTCTCCCTTCATAGCCCAGCTCTGTCATCACCTAGTGCTGGATTCTTCAATTAGTCTCACATTGAAAACTTCTTACTCTTATCATTACTTCAGAATCTGGTAACAGAGAAAGTTGAACAACCCACAATTTCAACACTCATTATTCAGAAGTGTAACACTGATAGCACATCACACATGGATAACTTTGTAACCAAGAGTCAGATTGTCCCTGGAAAGATTGATATGTGTACCCCCAAAATTAGTATCTAGAGTTTTCATTAATTACATCAAAATTCATTAATTTTTCGACATAGTTTATAAAATAGTATCTTACTATGGAGTTAATTTGTCTTTTGGTTATTAACAAGGATAACATCTTCCCACACCCTCGAATGTTAACTCCGTTATCATATCAGAGTACATAGAACTTCAGCCAAGTTCCAGTGAAGCTGCTTTCTTTTCATTAGAAACTGCGATGAATCCTGAATGCATGTGGTACAGGAACAATTGTTTGAACTGGGCTACATATAACTCCCATCTCCTTTTCCAACTTGATATTCTGAAACAGTTTGATAAAGCGAGTTGTAATTTTAATCAAGATCCTTTAATAAATTTTTAGTGGTAGTATTTTTTTATTAACCAATTTACTATCCTCAGATAAAACAGTGTTTATTTCCTCCACTCTCTGGAAGTTATAAAGTCTTAGCTTTCACATTTTATTATTTAATTTTTTGAAGTAGATACACACTTTCCTCTTAGTAGTCTTATTTTCTCACTACCATTTAAGATACTTCTTCCCTCATTTCTTATTCTTTTTATTAAACTGTTTTTTTCCTCAAATAGAGACTAAGTTATAATAGTCTCACTTTTTATGTGTTTGCATTCTATTTCGAAAGAATGGATTGTTTTTATGGGGGAAAGATGATTAAAATAAAATGAGAGCTTACAAAGAACAAGTTTCCTTTCAGCTTAGACATTTAACTTGAGGGCACTATTTAGTAGTATAATATGTCTGCTCCCTGCTGCTTCTCTGGTTGATGTACTCAGGAGAGCAGGTGAATTCAGTGCAGCCATAGAGAAGGAGGCTGACTACTCACACTGCTCTATCTCCCTCACTCATGTTTTTGCATCAGTTGCAGGTCTCTGTGGCATTTCCTTACTGGTCTTTGACAACACCATATTTATATCTACATCAAAGAGTGGGACCCTTAGTATTTACTTCCACTTGTCAACAAATAGATTGTTGCTTGCTGGGACTGAGATTATCTGGGGTTTCATGTGTCTTGCTTTTGCTTTTCTTACCTTCCACGAATGTTCTGATGACCTTCATCTGCTTTGAATATAACATTAGAAAAGAGACCACCAGGACAGGCCTGATATTCATCCATAAATTCTTCTCTCTCCCACTTGCTGATGCTGTGGTGCTCACGTTCTTGCTAGCCTATGTCACTTCTCAATCAGACTTTCTCCTTCAGTTACAAGGCCATAGCATGGCAGGAAGAAGGACTGACACATGATAGATGATGAAATATTTATAGACAGAATATAAGTAAAGATATAATGGGTAGATTAATGGTGGATAAAAATAGATGATTGGCAAGTAGATAGGTATGTGCATACATGCACGCATGGCTTCATAGTTACATAGAGGCTACCTGACAGGAGATAGATGAGAGATGCTGAAATGCAAGTGGTGGGTAACAGATAGATGATAGATACAAAGTTACATAGATTCATAGATACATACATATCTATGTATGTACATAGATAACACATAGATGCTAGTTGGATTATAGACAGATAGATTGGATGATAAAAGACAGATGGTTGATTCATGCAGGTATCCACCCTCACTGATACATTTGTTCTACAGATCATAAAGCCTTCCTGCTGTTAGCTTTACCTCTAATTATACAATATACTTCTCAACTCTATGGTCTACAGTGGAGGACTGAGAGCAGAGAGTGTAGAATATTGATTCTTGCTTCCCTTATCTAATTAATCTGCACCCTGCATCCCAGCTATCCCCACAGATAGCTGAAAGGCTGTGTTTTTCCCCAAAACAAGATAGACGGAATTCCTCTCACATCTTATTCTGTGGATTTTTCTCTTACAGCTCACTAGTTTTGTCATTGAATAGCAAAATTATCCTTAATTTTTTCAAGAGAAATTGGAGAGTAAATGTTTTGCATCCTTCATTCTAAAACACCATTTTTATTCCATTATCTAAAATTTAAGGAGTGTTTAATAAAATACAAGAACATTCACAAATTTATTATTCTCAAAGGACCACTGAAGAAGTCAGAAACAGTTTGATAACAGTGTACCTCTGTGTCCTTTGAATAGAGTTTGCAAACTTATCAAACAAAAGCAACAGGATCTTCTCAATTAAAAGATAGAGATTTTTCTCTTCATTTTCCATTGTGTTTTGAAACCTTATATGAAGGTCTAAATTGTTTTGATTATTCTAAAAAACATAGATTGTCTTAGTAAGGAAAGGGCTCATGGATCTAATCTGTCTCTTCTATCATTGAACTATATAATATTTAGCTAAGTTCCTTTCTTTGATTTTATTTAATTAGAAGAGAGCATGACCAGACACTTTAAAAGTTCATTTCTAACTTTAAAATCTCTTGATTCCGTCTTTCACTGGAATTTTCAGGGCATGCAGCTTGCTATCCCATAGGGACCTCCATTCTCTTGCCCCCTTCTTCCTACCTCATCACACCTGAGCCTCCTACACCACACAGGTAAGCTTCCCTTCCCCACCCATCATCTCTGCTCTTTGAGCCATCTGGGACAAGCCAAACTGCCCTCAGCATCTGCTGGCCCAGGGTCACCTCCATTGTCCTGCTACCACTATGCCCATCTTCATTGGACCTGAGGGTCTTAAACCATACAGCCCTGTAGGTCAGGACCAAATAGCCCAAGGATGCCCATCAGAGGTCTGCCACATGAGGACCATCAAGGTTCACCCCTACAGCAGGAACAGGGCCACCTCTATGTAAATGCTGGAGGACCTTGCAGCTGCAAAAGCATCTTCTGAGGAGGTCCAAATAGGGGAACTGCCTACAAGCAAGAATTGCTAGTGCAGGCAATGTCAGCCAACCATGAACTGCTGTTTCTTAGGACCAATAGTGTGTGAGTGGAGGGTGTCAAAGGAGCTTGCAGCAGTTTTCAGATGAGCATGTAGCAGCCTTTCTCACCTGCTCCCAAAGTCTGTGCATTGACTATGCCACCTCACTTCCTACCCACAAGGGCAGGTAGTGTAGGGCAGTGAGTAGCCCAGGGCACAGACAACACCCACCCCCATCCCCATCCCTACTTGAAGAATAAACAAGGAACAAAGCAATCTACATATCTAAAGACCCTCAAAGTAACACAATCAACAAAAGCCAGGGTATTATGACCCCTCCAAAGCACAGCTACCTCACTATACTACCACAAGTCCTGGATATCTCAACAGAACTGAAACACACACACACACACACACACACACACACACACACACACACACACACACACACACACAGTGACTTAAGTCCAGTCTTATAAAGATGATAGAGGCCTTTTAAAGAAGAAAATACAAGGAAACAAGTAGAGAGAGGTCTGTAAAAAAGAAACAAATAAATCCCTTAAAGACACAGAGGAGAATACAATTAAATAGGTGATGGAAATAAAACTGTGAAAGACCAGAAAGTGGAAATAGAATCAATCAAAAAAACAGAAACTTTTTCTCAGCGCCTCATGTATCTTTCTCCAAAACTGTCACAAAACAAGCCTCAATAGACACAAGAAAATTGAAACAATGCCTTGTGTCTCATCATACCACTATGGCATAAGACTGGACTTCAACAATGGGAACACCAGAAATCCTTCACACTCATGGGAATTGAGCAACTCTCCACTCAATGATCTCTGGGTCTGGAAAGAAATTAGAGACTTTCTAGAATTCAATGAAAATGAAGGTAAAACATACACACATTTATGGGAAACACTGAAAGCAGTGCTAAAATGAAAGTTCATAGCACTAAGTGCCTCCATATAGCTGTCTTCTGAGAGTCTCTACCAGATCCTCACCATTACAGTTGTGGATGCTAAAAGCCAACCATCAGACTGATCACAGGGACCCAAATAGAGGAGTTAGGGGAAGGACTGAAGAAGCTGAAGGGGGTTTATCTGGCATCAGTGAGAGGGGAGGCCGTTGATCCTGTGAAGGCTTGATGCCCCAGTGTAGAAGAATGCTAGGGCAAGGTGGTGAGGTAGGAATGGATGGGTGAATGGTTGAGGGAGGGAGCACCGTCAGAGAAGCTGGGTAAGAAGGTATGGGATAGGGGGTTCGTGGAGGGGAAACCAGGAAAGGGGGTAATATTTGAAATTTAAACAAATAAAATATCCCATTTAAAAACAACAACAACAACAGAAAACAACAAAAAGAAATTAGAAATTTATGAACAGGTACTCAGGGAAGAGACAGGAGAGAAACCCTGAGGGCCAGCAGAATGAATGAAAATATGCAAGTCCCAGAGGTGGGAGGTTAGGAACCCTCTAGAAAGTTGTAGAGACCTGGGAGATGAGAGACTATCAGGACTCAAAGGGAGGGACTTTATATGAAATGCCCAACAGTAAGGAGAGGGAACTCCTAGAGTCTACCTCCAGTAGAAAGACAGGGCATCATGTGGACATCTGACAAAGGGCTAATATCCAAAATTTACAAAGAAATCAAGAAGTTAGACACCAACATCCCAAATAACCCAAATTAAAAAATGGTGTATGGAGCTGAAGAGTGAATTCTCAATAGAGGTATCTTGAATGGCAGAAAAACACTTAAATGTTCAAAGTCCTTAGCCACCAGGGAAATGTAAACCAAAACGACTCTGAGGTTCCATTTTATATCTACCAGAATGGCCAAGATCAAAACCATAAGAGATAACACATGCTGGCAAGGATGTGGAGTAAGAGGGACACTTTTTCATTGTGGATGAAAGTATAAACTTGTATAACCACTTTGGAAATCAGATTTGTGGTTTCTGAGGAAATTCTACCCAATGTATACTACTCTTGGGCATATACCCAGAAGATGCTCCATCATCGCACAAAGACACTTGTTCAAGTATGTTCATAGAAGTTTATTCATAAGCCAGAAACTTCAAACAGCCTAGATGGAACTCAACTGAAAAATACATAAAGAAAATGTGGCTCATCTACAAAATGGAATACTATTCAGCTATTAAAATACAAGCCATGATGAATTTTGCAGGCAAATAGATTGAACTTGATAATATCATCCTGAGTGAGGTAACACAGTTCCAAAAGAACATGCATGGTATGTACTCACATTTAAGTGGATATTACCCATAAAATACAGGTACCATGCTACAATCCACAGACCAAAAGAAGTTAAGCAGGAAGGAAGGACCAAGCAAAAGTGCTTGAATCTTACTTAGAAGAGGGAATTAAATACTCATAAGAGGAAAATGGAAAGAATTGGAAGGGATGTGCGTTGGAGAGGGGAATGTAGGATTCAGGATCAGGTATAGGGAATAACAGGAGAGATAGCTAGATGGCCATGAAAATGAATGGAAATCTGCAACTGATAGGAGTGAGGAGGTAGAGGGCCTCTCCAGGAAGAGACAAGGACCTGGTATAAGGGAGGTACCCAAGAATGAGTGGGAGTGATCTTAGTTGTGACTCACAACATTAGGGTCATGGAACCTGAATAGGTCACCTCCTGTAGCCAGGCAGGAACCCCGATGGAGCAATAGAGACACCAACCCACCCACAAAACCTTCAACCCCAAATTTATCTTGTTTATAAAATGTGCAGGCACAGGGGATAGAGCAGAGACTGGGGAAATGGCTAACCAAAAACTTGCCCAAATTAAGACCCATTCCATGGGCAAGCCCAAATCAATGACACTATTAATGATACTCTTTTATGCTTGCAGGCAGGAGTATGTTGTCCTCTGAGAGGTTCCACTCAGACAAATACAAATACCCACTGCCAAACAGTTGGTGGAGCTTTAGGATACTTATGGAAGAATAGGAAGAAGGATTGAGGGCTCTGAAGGGGACAGAAACACCATAGGAAGACCACCAGAGTCATCTAACCAGGACCCTTGGGACCCTCCATGTCTGAACTACCAACCAAAGAACTTACATGGACTAGATCTAAGTCTTCCTTCACATATCTAGTAGATGTGCAGCTTGGTCTTCGTGTGGGTCCTGAACAACTGTGTCAGGGGCTATCCCAAAAGCTGTTGCCTGTATGTGGGATATGTTCTAGCTGGGCTGCCTTGTCTGGCCTCAGTGGGAGAGGATGCACCTAGTTTCACAGACTTGAAGTGACAGGGTGGGGAAATAACCAGGGCATCCTACCAGCTCAGAGGAGAAAGAGAAGAGGTGATGGAGAAGGACTGTGAGGAGGTCACCAGAAGGGGGTCAGTGAGCTGGATGTAAAGTGAATAAGTAAAAATTAAAATTAAATTTAAAAGATCAACATGGTTACGGGTAAGGCTGGTTTAATAAAGTAGTCTGTAGGAGCTCCTTCAATACCTATGAATTCAATAACCTTGGGTGGCTAGCCATATTTCTACTACCAGGCATAATTTTCTTCCTATTCCGTGGGTCTTAAGTATAATTAGAGACCTGTTGGTTACTGCCAATCTATGTGTAGCAATACTGTTCCCTTGGGTTTAGTATGTCCTGCTTGTGAGAGCTGTGGTCTTCAGGCATTGCATCTGGGTAGAACTGTTGGTCCCTTCCCTCCTTTGGAAGTCTGCATGATACCTTTTGGTATCATGAGAACTAGTCGTCATGGATCAGGTGATCAAGTAACATCTAGCTCAGAGACCTCTGTAACCTGTTCCTGAAGTACATAGCCTCCAGTTTAAGGGGGCGAACCAGAGACAATAACAATAGGCTATAGCTATTTTGGGAGTCTCTTGGAAAATTCTTACCAACAACTGAAAAAATGACCTCTTATTCTTGGTGCTGAGGTTTTTCTTATGTGGCCTTTGACTCTTTGAAGGAGCACTGTCATCCCAGATAAGAACATTTCACTAATATATTATATATAATATTACATATTATATTGATTATATTATATATGCATAGATAATATCTATTTAAAACTATATATTATTTAGTTAATATATTATGTATATTATATATACAGAAACACAGACACATAGACACACACACCCACAGTCACACACTGTGGGTGTGTGTGGGAGAGAGAGAGAGAGAGAGAGAGAGAGAGAGAGAGAGAGAGAGAGAGGAGGTATATGTATTTCTCCCATCAGTCACTTGAACAGTGTTATTTCTCTGGGTATGGTCTTTTGCCTCTTCCCCAGCAATAGTCCTTTCTTACCTGTTTTCTGCAGTTACTTCAGGATATGTAACCAGATCAAGACCTTTTATTTTACCTCTCTTTGGGCGTTCTCTTTTACCCTTCGTGGAATGTCCCTAAAGAAATGCATCAACAGGTAGAATTATTAAGGCAACTGAAAACTTGCCAGGAACTTCGGGAACTGATGTTGGGAACTTGTCTTCTCCAAAAAACTGTGGCCCTGATACTTGGCCTAACTTTTCACTCTTTCTGGAAAATCAAATTAGCTTCTTCAAAACTGTTGGCCAGAGATGGTTTCAATTATATCTTCCTGGGGTCCCTTGTGGTTGAATTAGGGAAAGGTTGGAAGAAGCTGGAGAGGAGAGTGACCCCATAGGAAGACCAGCCCCCCACCCCCACCCCTAGGTCTCTCAGACAATGAGCCACCAACCATGCTGCATACACTATCTGATAGGAGACCCTTAACACATGTACAGCAAAGGACTGATGCATCTGGACTCAGTGAGGGAAGATGCACCTAATGCTTGAGAGACTTGAGGCCCCTGGGAGTGGGAGGGATTGGTGGGGTAGAGGGTGGGGTAGGGACATCCTCTTGGAGATGATGGAGGAGGAATGGAATGAGGAACTGTAGGAGGGCAGGCAGACAACCCGGGAGGGATGGATAATGATGCTGGACTGTAAAAAAATATATATGCATATATATGCATATATATGTATATATTTAAATATTTAAAAAATAAAGAAAAATTTAAGGAATAAATATTTTATAAAGCTCTGCATTACTTTTGTAATTTCTTATATTCCCAATACTTTATAAGTATCCAAAAATTTGTATAAACAAATGAAACCGGTTCACTATCACGACTGTGTTAATCAAAGGAAGATCCTTCCAGAAACTTCATTTATCTTCCATGGGAACACCTGAGCAGATTTTGAAAATATTCAAGTCTCACCACACAAAATCCCTGGGAAGATCCTGCTAAGTTAAGATGTCAGATGAGGTTCCTACAACTGAGTAAGATGCCTCTTTCTCTAAACCATGCACTGGTGAATCATGGACCTTGCATTTGGAAGAGAAAATAAGGAGAGGTAATTTTTCACACCTTTCATTTGCTGTCAATTATATTTGCATGAATGTGCTGGCATTTCCGAGTCTGATACGTCATGCCTCCACTTGCCAGTGAGCAAACTGCTCCCACAGTGCGAATTAGAACTTGAGAGACATCTCCTCTCGGTCCATTGGGACGTCATTTAGCACATTGAAGTGGCAGTTTATTAAATAGTTCCCCTGTGGACTGGAAGGAAGAATATTTCTTCTGAACATGACCGGCTGTTTCTTCTGAGTAACGATTGGATAAGTGCTGGCTCATTCTCCTTACTTCTGCTAAATGGATCAACTTTTCATAAAAACTCACAGTGAGTGTTTTCTATAAATTATCAATTATGTAAACTCTAAAAACTAATTACTTTAGGTCATTTACATTATTTATTGTGCTGTTAATTAGAACACTAAGTCAATAGTGAGTTAATTTATTACTTTTCAAAAAATAATCTAGGAATTCATGAAAATTTTAGATCAATATTAAATTGCAATAACGCCCATTCCAAAAGCTTTAAAGTAATTCACACTTTCATTTCAAATATGACATATGAATTCCTCATTAAGTGATATTATTGGAGCAAGCCATTGTTAGCTGAAACTAATTTATTAATTACACTAGACTAATAAATTTACTGACAAGTTATCCATTGCCTTACGTTTTAGACTGAATACTAGTACCATATTTAATTTTAACACTGTATTTACTCATACTATATATAAGTTATATATAACTTACAAAATTTAGTATGTCATTTATGCAGGTCAATATCACATTAACTGATCTCAACGACAGAGGATTTTTGAATCTGTAGTGAATTCAGAGAAGAAACACTTTTTAAATAACAAGAAATTTTAACTTCTATGTGAAAATAAAGTGGCTGTCTGAAGTAAGAAAGAATAGGTAGATGGAAGATAGATGATAGATTTAGATTATAGATGACAGATGATAGATAGATAGATAGATAGATAGATAGATAGATAGATAGAAGGTAGATAAAAGATAGATGATAGATGATACATCCATAGAAGGATGATAGATGAGCGGTCTGTAGATAGATAGGTAGATAGATAGATAGATAGATAGATAGATAGATAGATAGATAGATGATAGATGATAGATAGATAGATAGTAGATAAAAGATAGATGATAGATGATACATCGACAGAAGGATGATAGGTGAGTGGTCTGTAGATAGATAGATAGATAGATAGATAGATAGATAGATAGATAGATGATAGATAGATAGATAGATAGATAGGTAGATAGATAGATAGATAGATAGATAGATGATAGATGATAGATAGATAGATAGATAGATAGATAGATAGATAGATAGATAGTAGATAAAAGATAGATGATAGATGATACATCTACAGAAGGATGATAGGTGAGTGGTCTGTAGATAGATAGATAGATAGATAGATAGATAGATAGATAGATGATAGATAGATAGATAGATAGATAGATAGATGATAGATGATAGATAGATAGATAGATAGATAGATAGTAGATAAAAGATAGATGATAGATGATACATCGACAGAAGGATGATAGGTGAGTGGTCTGTAGATAGATAGATAGATAGATAGATAGATAGATAGATAGATGATAGATAGATAGATAGATAGATAGATAGATAGATAGATAGAAGGTAGATAAAAGATAGATGATAGATGATACATCAATAGAAGGATGATAGATGAGAGGTCTGTAGATAGATAGATAGATAGATAGATAGATAGATAGATAGATAGATAGAAGGTAGATAAAAGATAGATGATAGATGATACATCAATAGAAGGATGATAGATGAGAGGTCTGTAGATAGATAGATAGATAGATAGATAGATAGTAGGTAGATAAATGATAGATAGATGATAGATACATCGATAGAAGGATGATAGATGAGAGGTCTGTAGATAGATAGATAGATAGATGATAGATAGATGATAGATGATAAATACATCATAGATTGTCAACTTCTCAGCTGATCTTGTGTTGGACCTGGGATCTGAGGGCCGGAAAGAACGGGGCAGACTCTAGCCTGGTGCTGTGGGCACTTCCATTTCAGTGTTCTTCATACATGAATACCAGCAAGCACACAGTAAATATTAGAAACAGTTCTTTCTCAGTTCTTTCTTATCGAAGACTACTTTAAACATAATTGTCTGGCATGTGGTATAAATCACATCTGGAAAAGCATGGAAACAGGCCAGAAGTCAGATCCAGAATCAACGTACACTGACCAGATTGGCTTAGAAGCTGTGTTCTGACATCCAACAAGAACATGTATTGTAAATTGAATGTCAATTTAGTGTTGTGCACAGAAGGCACACAATCACATCCACAAACAATCCAAGGAGCAAAGTGCTCCTGAGGTAAAAGGCCCTCTGCTTTTCTTTGTTTTTCCTCTCATAGTTCCCCAAGGTATTGTCCGCCATGGCTTATTCTTTTAATCATGCTACAACAATAGATGATAAGTAAACGGGAAAATAGAGAAAGATACAGTGGAAGATATACAGAAGGTAGATACCAGATCGAAGATAAAGAGGAAAGCCAAGAGAAAGGGGAAAACCTTTCTGAAATCCCTAGTGGTGTTTCCCATTATAACCAAAGGTTTTGGGTGCTACCCAAACATGTATGTTAACTATCTTCTAGTGAGAACATGTTAAATGCTTGGCCCTCTGCTTTTAGCAGTATTGAAACAAATATACATATTAAAATGTCGAGCCCAGCTGAAGGAAGTTGGTGACGGAAAACTTACACTTGATGGGAATATTGGAACCTCAATTCACTACTCTTTGAACTCATTACCGCTCAGGGATCATGATGCGAGCAGTTTCCATGGACACATGCTGCCAACATTATTTACTGCTTTATCATCAAGGGGAATGATCAACCAAGCATGGGATTAAACCTCTAAAAGAAGCCCAAATAGGATATTTATCCCTGCAATTAAATTAGCTCCCACTTCACATTTAGTTACAGTGACAGAACAGTGCCTCACATGAAGACCTGGTAATGGGAGGCCTGTTGCTGGAGTTATTATGCTGCATGACATGGAAGAATCTTTGTGCTGGACCAGCAGGAGTTTAGGCAGTTTGGAGAGGTAGATTAGAAGCAATTCAATGCAATGAAAGGCAAGCTTAATATACAATTATGCTGGTCATTGTGATACCGGAGATGGTGGGTGTGCAAACAAGTTTCAGGACAGAATGCAGTGATAGTGATCTTGGAGATTTGACCAAGGGATGTCCTCTTCATTCCATGACAGAATTATAATTAAAGTGCTGTCATGTCTGAGACACCGTGAAAGTTGGTTTTGAAGGTGATATACTGATTAATCTACAGGATGAAACTTCGAATAGCAGTGCATTCAATCTGTTGCCAGGAATGTGTGCATTGATGTTTGTGTTTTGCCTGATCTGGAGGAAGAAACAAGATTAAAAAAAAAAAAACAAGTGGAGGAGAAACATTTGGAAATCTTCTTGTTTGGTCAAAAAAAAAGAGGAAAGCATCCTGTTAAATGTTTATCAAGGGATAGGCAGTTGGTAGAGGTTTCAGCCTCACTAAAAGAAGCCTAGATATCTACAAGAAGACAGGGGGAAAATTCCAAGGGTTTGTCACAATCTATACCACACACATCATAGGTGAAAAAGTCTGAAAGTACAAATTTGTTTGAAAAGCTCACAAGGGAAGAGAAGAGCCTGACAGCAAAGACCCGAGGCCGAGGCACTGAGAGGCACCTCCCTTGAGGGCACTGGACTCAGCATTGCGTATGCGACATTAGCTTAGTAGATAGGCAAGATATGCAGATATGGTGGTTACAGAGTGGCTGAAGTGTCCACTGACATTTTAAAGATAGTCATGAGGCCCTACTGTGTGCTAGGTACCAAGTTTCATTCAAAGATGAAGCTGTGAGCCTGAGGGTGAAGCTACAATGAAGAACCAGGATGCTGGATGTATGAGGAGCACAGAGAATTGCAGAGAAGGGAGTTGCGGGCGGGGAACAAACCCAACCCAGGGAATGACCTGCGGTGTGCAGTAGGCAAGGTTTCAGAATGGGCGTCCTAAAACCTTTGGGGTTTATATTGAATCACAGCAGGATCGCACCCTGTGTGTTCTAAATGGCAGGCTTAAGAAGATCGAATTTTGATGGCTGCTCTGCCGTGGTTCTGACTCCACAGATCATCCCCTGAGGGCACCTTCGTGAAAGCGGAATGACCCCATATAACCATTTCTTGAAAGTGCGTGATTGATTATTGGTTTCCACAGAGTCTCACAGCCATTTAACCGGAGACTTTGAATCTAGACGTTTGACGAATGCAAGGGGCGATAACACTTGGGGAATCTCAGAGACAGACTACAAACTTTTGTGTATTGTATGATTCCCATGAGCCCACGGGGCAGGTGGGGTGGGGAACACTAATAGCTTGGATCTCAGTGATGCCTAAAGACGATTTATTCAAAGCTCCTTTAGAAGCTCATGGTTTTGCTGGGAGGAGGAGCAGTGTGTAAGAAAGAAGTGATAAAAAATCACGAGCTTGGATGCAAGATCCCTGCTAAGCAGTGCTCCTAAAGAGCTTGTGGGGACGTAATCATAAAGGAGAGGGGCAGAGATCTTGAATCAGAAAGTACAGCTATCTGAATTTGCATATTATATGATCAGCCATGGAGAAAATTTGAAAGAACTGCTGTAAACTGCCTGGATTCAGTAAGTAATCATGGCAGATGAGTGGGGTTCCCTGTTCTTATAAAGTCTATAACTATCTTATACTAGCAAAGGAGAACTAGAAGGGAGAACATATGGTCATTGACTTCAGCACACCCTCTGCCTCAGTTAAACTGTGTAGCTATAATTCTAATGAAGTATGCATAAAACACACATATGTATACATATGTATTTGCCAATAAAAATACAAATGTAACAAAACACATTTTATCCTTTGAATGTGCCTGAAGAGCAGCCAATACAAAGCCTTTCTTAATTGTTGGTTACTTGTTTGAGAAGCAAATGTTTAATGGGGTTGCTTCTGTAACTGACACATTGCATGATTCCGTTAAATATCATATGCACAAAAGATAATCAGGGAAGAAATATAAAACAATTGATAAAGTATATCATAGGAGAACTAAAGTCCTGGTTTGAAAAAAGTAATGATGATGTCCCCCCCCCCCCCACAACTAATTTAAATCTCTAACATAGCAAATGTCCAAGCAAAGCAAACTGGTATGACAATGTGTACGGAAACTGAACAGGGTCAGAATATTTAACCCAACATTTAGACAAATGAATGGAGTTGGCGTTCTTATGCCTCTTGACTTCAACCCACTACAAGCTCACTGAAATAAAGATATGTAATGTTGCGAAATGATAACCAACCGTACAGGCTGCAGGAGAATGGGAAAAAAGCCGAGGATGGGCGCAAACTGTGATTTTTTTTTTCAACAAAGACGATGAAATAACATCCACATGGGATGCAAAGTGAGAAGTCAGAGAAATGAATTTACATAGTGTGGAGAGAATCTCTTCTGCACTGTAGGGAAGCACCATCACCTGTCAATATTAAGCAGATTGGCCAATGAGCTGAGTCAGGAAATAGGTGGGAGTTCCACTAGGGAAAGAGGAACTCTGGGATAGCGTCGGACCAGGGAGGATATTCATCCCGAACTCAAAGGAGACAAACACGTGAAACTGAGGAGACTTAACCAGCCACGTGTTGTCACTCGTGGAATAGAAGAAACAGGTTCATTAGTTATAAACTAGTAGGGGAATAAGCCCAAGCTTACGGCCTAGGCATTTATTTATATAAAATTCTCGGAGACTTTATATCAATAACCAGACCACGGGTGGAAAAACCCACCGTTACAGTGAGTTCTGTGAGTTATATGCCTGAGCTGGGGACAGTGTGTCTGTCCCTCGTGCTTGCATTCAGTGTTCCACTTTGGTCCCAAGAGCAGCTTTTCTGCCTCATCCACATTTAAAAGTAAATTATTTTCAAAGTCTCATAAAATCACTCTAATTGGCTGTAGCTTTCCACTTTGTTTTGCTTGTGTAGAATCAGCCACTGAACTATCTTCATTTCACATCTTCCTTATGTGGCTTTATGAGTCGTCCATAGGTGACCTGTTGTTAGGTGGGATGTTGCTTTGTGTGCAGTGTAACTAGTGAATGGCTGCCGAATGTAAGCCTAGCAAGCTACACAAAGTGAAAATGTGATCACTCCTAGGTACGATGCCCAAGGCAGGCCCAAACCTGGTATATACCATATACCAGAGAAGGCAATCATAGCTGTAAACTGCCATTCAAATATCATTGTAAGTAAAATGTTAAAATGAGCAAATAAACAAACCCCAGATTCGAAAAAAAAAGTATGTGCACAGCTTACAAGAGTAAAAATATCTATTGTCTAAAATATACAGTGGCTCCTTAAAACTCAATATGAAGACAATGAACAATTCAATTCAAGCATGAGTCAAAGAGCCATGCAGATTTCTCAGCCAAAAATATGCACAGACTGCAAGTGAACAGAAACAAAGAGCTTGACATCAGATGTCCTAGGAAAAATCTACATTAAAACTCCAGGGAATCACTTCAGTACACTGCATATGTCTATACGCAGCTGAGGGCTGGCACAAGCTAGGTCAAGGCCCATGATTGGACAGTAAAAAGTAAGGCAAGGACAAAGTTTTTGTAAGGCAGGAGAGAAGGGGAAAGAAGAACCAAAATGGAGGGAGAAAAGGATGACCCAGAACCATGTGGTCTTAAATGGCCATAGGTAGTTATGTATCTTTCTTAAGGGATGGATTTCTATAGGTAAACTTAGCTTATCTAGGTGGGCAGTTTATATCTTTATCAATTGGTTTTGAGTTTACTGTTTGGAAATATTGTAGATTGAGAATTTAGCATATAAATCTGATTGCTAAATTACAGCTTATTCAGTCTTGAATTTAATGGGTTGCTGGGAGTTTGTTCTATAACTACCAGGGGGCAGTTTGCTGGGAGTGTGGGCAGAGTCTGCGATAGAGAGCCACGATAAGCCAGCTACTGCTGGACTTCTAGAACCATGATTTTACTGGGTAGCTGGAACCAGAGAGTTTATGGCTGGCACAGAGACAGCCAGGAAAGGGCAGCTAGCAATGGGGGCCAAGAGACTGCTGGGGCTAGAGGATAGCAAGAGGTAACATGGTGTGGTCCACACTAGAACTGGCCGCTGCTGAGATGAAGGTACCCCGCAGATGCCATGTGACCCAATGGTACCAGCACTAGTGTGAGATACAAGAAATCTTTTTTTTTAAAAATAATTACTGCAATAGTGCACCTCCTGTAAAGGTAAGCCTAAAACAGAACAGCATGACACAATGGCATCAGCCCTTCCCATTTATTGTTCAGGGGATTCTAACACAAAATGTAGCTTGGTAATTAATTAACTTTAACTACTCTCCCGAAAAGCACTATCCTTACAACAAATACAAGGAGCTTTCATCTTCCATACCTAAGCACCACACAAAGCATCCTTCACTGTGGGAGTGTAGTCAGGGAATGAGCTAGAAAGCTACCCAAAGACAGTAAATGAAGCTGCGAAGAAAAGCAGAATGCTATGTGAATTCATCCCTGTGATCTGCAACTGACAAAACTGTGTTGGCCCATTATGATGGTTTGCATAAGCTCAGCCCAGGGGGTGGCACTATTAGAAGGTGTGGCCTTGTTGGAGGAAGTGTGTCACTGTGGGGTGGGTTTGGACACCCTCCTCCTAGCTGCCTCGGGATGTTCAGTCTGTTCCTGGCTTCCTTCCGGTAGAGATGTAGAATTCAGCTCCTCCTGTACCATGCCTGCCTGGATGCTGCCATGCTCCCACCTTGATGATAATGGACTGAACCTCTGGACCTGTAAGCCAGCCCCAATTAAATGTTGTCCTTTATAGAACTTGCATTGGTCATGGTGTCTATTCACAGCAGTAAAACCCTAAGACAGCCATAGAAGACAAATTGTTACCAGAGGTAGGATAGTAATAGCAAGCACCAGGAAACAAAGATTTTACAAGACAGTGGGGCTAGTCGTCTTAGTCGTCGTCATCATCTCTTCTTCTTCTTCTTCTTCTTCTTCTTCTTCTTCTTCTTCTTCTTCTTCTTCTTCTTCTTCTTCTTCTTCTTCTTCTTTTTCTTCTTTTGGGGAGTTTCCTTTGCTTTATTTCCTTGTAACTGGAGACAAGAGACAAGAGACAAGTGAAGAAATCACCATTTACCAGGGACAGATGTTCACTGCTACAAAACATAGTTTTAAAAGGAAAGCAAGAGAATCCAAAAGAAGGACATTCAGGGACTTTGCCTGTGACATTGGAGCTCTATCAATGAGCATGCCCTACCTTTTAGCCAGGGCATAAAATTTCACACCAAAGGGGCTAGTCTTTATGAGATCCCGGTGGTTGCTATATTTCAGTGTCTACCTGCTACAACCAGAGTATGAACACTGTGGTGACGCCTCTTAAACTGTGGGTGAATAGATGTCAGTAATGTCAGCACAGATTCATTGAGCATCCCAAGGGTCTCACACTGACACAGGATGTTCTGTCGATAGTGGTTGGTCCGCATGCTGGGTAAGGACCCATGAGTGTGCTTTCACTCTTCTTTGTTGTGACTCTGAATTGCTTAATATAAGTTTAGTAATTAAAAGCTATCAGAGGAACACCCTTAAATTAGAAAGATTATTTTAATGCTAAATTTTACCTCCTCCTTAAGGATAAAAACAGTTAGCATAAAAAAAACAGAGTTTGTATGTGAATTTCTTCATAATGACATGAGTCTTCCAACCTGCAGCTTGTCACATTTTAATCATTAAATGCCACCTTCCCAACGTGAGCTAGGTTACACAGCACATCCCTAGGTAGCTAGTGTCCAAATGAGGTTAGTGTCCAAAATGTGGGCACTTTTGCAATCTCACCTAGGTAACCAGGCTATCTCTCCCAAAGCTAAAACGAAAGAGGAAATGGCCAGATATGAATAGAATACTATGTTGAAAAGTACAAAATTCTACCTCAGAAAAAAAGGTATATTTGTTTGGTACTAATCACCCTGGAAACTAAAATTTCTTGGCAGAAATTATATTATATTATGATATTATATCTTATATGGTTTTTATTACTTTTCAACATAATACATGGACCTCGCAGTCAATATTTCAAGAAGCAGGCTTTTTTAGTGTGTTTTTCATGTTGCCTTTATGTCACTATATAATTCCAAGGATTAAAGATAGACAAAAAGTTAATTCAGTGCACATTATCAACAGTTCTCTTCCATATAAGAGCTATTCTTAACCAAATTTTATTCATGTAGTCTTCCATAAACACACAATCACACACACACACACAGACACACACACACAAACACACACACACTGATCTTATAAACACACATCCAAAGCCTGGTTTTGTGACTGTTGTCTGAGTTTTAAAATAAGCACTGTGTATATTCTTTTTCCTAATGTTCCGTTGTAAGGTTCCTAATTTATTTCCCCATAATTAAAATAAATTTTATTATTGAAATTCTAAATGTTGAAGTAAATACTATCTTCATTTTTTCTGCATTTAGTGTATGCTGATTTTTTTTTCTGTTTACATTATGCTTGGTTATCCTTCCTTTTAGTTTCGATGACAACTTTGAAAAATTCCACAATCTGCATGTAAAGAATATATACTGGTACCCAATTCCTACCCTTTGTTCAATCCAGTGTTTGTACAATGGAGTATCTAGGCAACAGCTATGTCCCTTGGTGCCAAATAAAATGCAGAAGATAATGCTTTTGCACGATTAGTATATCCAGGGATTCCTGTCATTTACATATACCACAGATAGTGCGTGGTACAATCCTTTGGTACCGCTCTCTTCTGTTCTAATGTGTTTGGCCTTGGATATGCAAGGAATTGGAAGTTTATTCCTGACCAAAGAACACTGCAGAATGCTCATGTGTCTCTGAGTCATGTTTACTTCTTCCCTTTGTTGAATAATCCTTAAACTTGCTTCCTATACTCATTAATACAAAGTGGCTATCTCCTCACTAAGGCCGAAGACATGCTGAAGGGATATCCCCAAAATGTCACTGGAGAGTCCGAAAGCACATTGTCTTTTATTTGAATGAATTTTATGTTTTTCTTCTTAAATTTGGTATAGCTGAGGGGACTCAGAGGTTCCCATGTGCCTGGACTCATGATGATTGTAGGTGGCTGTCACACTGCTTAAAATTTTATCATTTTGACACGGTTTACAAACCTTCCACTTTTCTATGTAGAAGCATAAGCAAAATTCATAAAAACAAGTGAGATCCAGTTTAGGAAGGACACTGGCAGGATATAGTCTGTTACAGAATCATTGGTTTGGCGTTTATTTAAAAAATAGCTCAAGTGCATATTAAAAACACTTTATCAACCCCAAGAAATATATGATGTGTTGAACCATGCTGACCTTTTTAAAATTCTCCATCTCAGTTGGGCAGTCATCTCAGTCCCTACAACAAGTCACTGGACATTTTAATAGGAGAAAGGAGTAGGTAGCTCTTTGGAAATCTTGCTTCGAATACTGAAAAGGTCAACAGACTACAGTGGGAGAATGTAAAAAGGAGACAATTGCAATCTGATGCCTTGATTTCATCAGGAAGGTTTTGCACAAGTTGAAACTATCACAACACGAAGTCAGTTTCTAGGAGGAAAAGAAGACCTGCTGATGCTAAGTGAACCCACCAGTCACATGGTATTAGTGTACCATCTCAAGTTTCAGGATAGAAGAATATCTAATCAGAATATATGCTTTCCAGATACTAGAGGGAAGAAAGCAATGTGATTAAGTGGTTTTGCATTCTTTTGGGACTCATAGGGTTGTCGGGAATCTGAGAATGCCTGGTGCTATTTTTGTGTGTTTTATACAGAATGGGGGACGCTCTGTGAGTTGGTGTGTCCAGGTCACCTATGGTAAATAGACAGTGGTAAATGTACTGTAGTTAAAATGTGTCCAGTCAGAATTCTTCCTCAGGCCATGCATCAAAATTATGAATTAATTTCTGTAATGCCACTTTCAAATCCAGCACATGTCTCCCCTTACATTTTTAAGGTTCACATTTTAGAAGCTGATATATTGGGCAAGTCTGAATATGAGGTCTAATAGAGCACAATGGAACGTTAGTGAAGAGTGAACAAAAGGAAGGGAAAGGTGGAGAAACTACAGGATGAAATACTGACCACCTGCCGAAGTGAGTTTAGTCACACTCTGTGCTATTGTCCAACTTTCTAAAAGGTAGAAGGATAATGTTATCTTTTGGATCAAATCTTTCAGTGACTCCTTAGAGCCTAGAGCCTTTAGAAATCTGTGAAAAATCCTAAACAAACCAAGCTTTGCAAGCAACACCTTCGCTGCCTAGAATAGATTACTCTGAAGTTGAACCAGAAAAGCAGTTACAGACAATCTGTGAACAAATGCTGTGTCTCTGTGACAATAAAACTTCCTTTCAAAACTACGGAAAATGTCTGGATTTAACGCCACAGTGATTTAAAATGCTGAAGCTTAAAAAGAATCCTCGGTGACCTGCCTGTGGCCCTTGTAATTGTCCTTGTGCTTTCCCCCCCTATGCTCCACAATGTCAACCCTACCACAGCACAATACCCCACAATGTAGAGACATGGAGTACTAAGAATTCTTTCTACATAACAGCTGATATTGTGCTCTATGATTTTCCACTGATACTCCACAGGCTGGTGACTGCTTCCGGGTGTTCTGTGAATCCTTGGTTGAGCAGAACACTTACATGAATGGTGACCAGCAAATACTTCCCATCTTCCTTCTTGGCACTTACTGGTACGGTGATGTCCTTCCTCTGTGCCTCAGTGGTTAATACAGAAAAAAAGCATCTATAATTCTCACTACCACCTGTGCATACGTGATAGGGCATAAATCCTTGCTTAAAAATAAGTCATTTGCTTGCCTTTTGAACAAAAGAAAGTTCATTTCAACAAATATAAGAGGTGGGTTTTTTGTTTGTTTGTTTTGGTTTTTGTTTTGTTTTGTTTTGTTTGCAAAGGTAGTAAAATCACCCATAAAATTGTTTACCACTAGGGTTGTTTCCTAAAATTATGAGTCATGAGTAGTCATGATGAATGCTTTTAAACTCTAAGGTTAAAATAATGACTTTAAGGAGATATCAGGTAAATCAAGTTGGAAGCCATAATCAGTGAACCAACCAAATGAACAAACAAAAAACCCACAACAACAACAACAAAACTCACAAACAAAAAAATCAAAACACACAAAAATGGAAGGAAGGAAGGAAGGAAGGAAGGAAGGAAGGAAGGAAGGAAGGAAGAAAGGGAGGGAGGGAGGGAGGAAGGAAGGGAGGAAGGAATAACAAGAAAAGAGAACTGGAATTCAAGTTCAAGAAAGGGAGGAAATCAGTGAAAATGATCAGTCTGTGATATTCAGTTCTTGGGGTATAATATCTAAAATAAAGCACGAGCTTTTGGTTATATCATTGGAACAAGTCTTTGAGCCTTTCCTAATTCAGTAGCAGATTTTCCCATCTTTTATTTCAGTTCTTTCTTTCTTTCTTTCTTTCTTTCTTTCTTTCTTTCTTTCTTTCTTTTTTCTTTCTTTCTTTATTTTACACCCCAATCACAGCCCCCTTCTTCTTCTCCTTCTAGTCCCACCTTCACAAACAGCTCCTGATATTACCCCTCCCCTTCTCCTAAGAGAAGCCCCCATGTGTACCAAGACCCCCTGCTTATCAAGTTATAGCAGGACTAAGCACACCCTCTCCCACTGAGGCCAGACAAGGCAGCCCAGCTAAGGGAAGACTATCTAGAGGCAGGCAACATGTGGGTCTATCCCCTCAAAATTGGAGATGTTTTTCCTCTTAATGGGTAAGTCTTGAAGACAGCAACAGCAATGCTCCAAAGCTCCCACAGGACAGAATAGCACTCTGTGAGATTCCATTTCATTAAGATGCTTCTGTATGGGTTCACATGAATGCATGAGTGTGTGTGTGTGTGTGTGTGTGTGTGTGTGTGTGTGTGTTATACACAGACACTGTGCAAGTGTTATGCCTATGCACAGGTTGAAAGGTATCAAGTGTCCTGCTCTATCACTCTCTGCCTTATTCCCCTGAGACAGAGTTTCTAATAAAATCTGGTTGTAGTCTGGTAGCCATCGAGACACAGGGCTGCTGTGTCTGTCTATCTATATTGCTGGGGTTATGGGTACATTTGACTTGGGCCTTGGATAGTTGGACTCGCATCCTGATACGTGCACAATAACCTCTCTCAGCACCTGAGGCATCTTTCTAGCCCCTCTATCAGGTTCTCAAATGAAGTAGCCCCTGGACAAAACTGCTGCACAATTTAAATTGTTTGGGGTTCCCATTTCAGTTTCTTACTTCTAAAATTCTGAATTGAAAGCATAAAAACTGATACTTTAAAAACATAGCTGGCGTTTCGTAGGAGACTTTAACAGAGGTTTCAGCACTGGCTTGAGAGGAGCTCAGGGAAAAGATAAGATACATCGAGGAGTGTGAATGGGCTTCTCAGCCAAAAGTCACCTTGAAAGTGCTCTAAATGGTGTATTTCGAATTTGCTTTTTGCTGAGCCATAACAATCTGTGTATATGTAACTCCTAAGAAAACAAGAAATCAAAGGAGAAAATGCCAGTTGGCCAAATGTTGAAATGTGTGGAATGAGAAGCAAGTTAGTGATGTGCCGCACTTCCGTGCTGTGCGCTAAGGGAATGTCTTCGAGTTTCTATTGCTGTAATAAAGAGACATAAGCAAGAGTCATTTGGAGAGAAATAGGTTCATTTCAGCTACAGTCTGACCACACTACCTACAGAGCTGCGTAGAAGTCAAGGCATGAACTCAGGCAGGAAACTTGAGGCAGGGGCTCATGGAGGGGTGCTGCTTACTGTATTGTTCCTTGTAGCTTGCTAAGTCTGCCTTCTTAAACAAATCAGTACCAGTTGTCCCGGGAATGGCATTGGCCACACTGAACTGGGCTCTCCACCACAGACTTGACTACAGCCTGATCATCTGGAAGAATGTTCTCAAGTGAGGTTCCCTCCTCTCAGAGAACCATGACTTGTGTGAAATTGATAAAGTATGGTCTTCATAGGGAAGGGGAATGAAGGAGGAGAATGACTACTTAGATGAAGTGCATGGAAAAAACACCCAGACAAGGAAACTTGCTGATTGGTGGATGCACTTTGCAAGGGAGGGAAATGACATTACGCTCACAGATGGTTGAAAGGCATGAGGAGAGGCTTGTAAAAGTTATTGATTATTGGTTATTGGCATTGCCATCATCAGATTCTATACAGAATATCTTGTCAAACACGTGACTTTTCATAATCTCGTTCACTTCCCAAATTTCAGTTTTCCAAACTTCAAACAAATAACAAAAGAATGATGACTTTTATATCTTATTTTTTAAATTAATAAAAACATAATATGAATCGTATGCATGACAAAACACATCTGGTTGTTCCCTAAATAATCTACTATTTACTTTATTCTTTCTACATGAGAAAATATAGACTCTGGTGCTATAATGCTCAGAGCTTTTCCCTGGCTTCCATTTCTGGGTGAATCTACTTACGACAAAGTCTCTCTGGAGCTTCAGTTTCTGCTTTCATAATATGATCAAAGGTAAAATCGTCTTTATAAGAGATGACTGAAACAAAAGACAATGTGAAAATCACTTGGTAAAAGCTAATTGTACACTGTAGAGAGCCCTGTTTTCATCTCTTCAGATGAGATGGATATCTTATTCAAAATTGATTATAGTCTTGAAGAGTTGTGTACACATAGCTCTGTTGTCTTTATTCCTGTATCTCAGTCATCTTTGAGAAAGAAGAGATTGCCAATAAAGCTGAGCACAGCCAAGAAGATCCTCTAGAACCGAGCCATGGCTTTAGTGCCTGAACTGTGAGCTTTTGGTTTGCAGTACAAGCTGAAGTGCTTTGTGCCTCTTTATAAGCAGACTAAGACACACACTCTCAGTTCACTGGATCACATAGAAATGTCTGGACTGTGTTTGGACAATCTACTTAGTTTGAAGATGGAAAAAACATCAGATTTGGAAAGAAAAGTTCAAATCCTGTTAATCATTCTGCACATGACCCGTTTGTTATGTTTCCCCAGGAAGAGCAGAGAATACTCAGCAGAGCAGGGACTGGCTCCTTCTGAAGCAGACTGGAAGAGAAATAATCACCAAAGTTCATACATATTATTGAGTGCTCCATAATGCAGCGATAAAATTCTGTGAACCTATTTGAGGTAATTCTGAAGCAAGAACCACGTGCGACCCAACAGGAGCTGTGATAACAGCTTCACTTGGCTAATGTGCTGTTTATGTATACAAAGTGCTTTGCAAATGGTAAGCAGGAAAGTCAGCAGCACAGGAGTTTCTCAAAGCATCTTAGATTTCTAAAGCTATACTTATCTAAAATTGTGACAGAGCAGCGGTAAGTGCACGACAATGAAGCCCCTCACAAAACAGCAAAGTCGCGGCCAAATGTTAAAATAGAGAGATGGAATTTCTCAGGTAAAAAGAAGAAAAGATTGTACTGGGAAATGGGAATACAGTAGTTTTATAGAGATTTGGAAGTTTAAATTATTCAAAGCTGGTACAATCCCAAGGAAAGCACGTGTCTACAGACCATCTGTTTGCTCCAAAGAGGAGTCTTTGGAGAATTATTCCAGCTGCCAGCGATTCAGGAAAAGGAACCAATCTCCAGTTTATCCGAATCATTACTTGCAAACAGGATCTCAAGAACAGCCTATAGTTAGGCTGGCTGGCTGGGTCTCCGTGGAGAGAGATTCCTTGGAGAATTCACTAGCTGCAGAAAAGTACAGGTAGAGAACTACAAGCTACAGCCTGAGAAGTATTTTCTGGGCTGAAAGAAATGAGAAAGCTCTAACAGCTAGAAGCTTCCTGTATGAAAAGTCATCCATGTTTCAATAATCGTTCAAAGTATATCTTCAATAGTTTCCAGAGATGAACGATCTTCTAGTTGGGCTACATCACACTTGTGAAGTCATGTTGAGGCCACACACTTCTTTTCCTCTAATCTACTAAAATGTAGAAGCTAGTATTCATTGGCCGACTTGGACACTGGAAAACTAGTTTCAAAAGTCACTGATTCTATATTTCAATTTAAGAAATATTATTAAATGCTACCAGCTGGAACACTAACAGACACATTTTCATGTTTAGACTTTGCTGTCACAACGGACCGTAATCCAGTGGTCATCTGCTTCCTATAAACTAAAAAAAATGTTCATTCTACCATGGGATACTGAGTACTTCAAAATATATTGTAAGTGGTGGATGTGAATGCTTCAAACTGAAATTAGAAGGGATTAGAAACAATTCATAGGATCTCATATGTGACATGTGGCTTACAGTAAGGCAAAATGTGAGCTTTGTAGGCACTATATGTTGAATGGAAGATGGAATCATTTGGGGGTTGTAGAAGAAGAGAAATAGGTCCCCAAGATCAATTTGAAGTGAATCAACAAGGAAACTAGCAACGCAAGACTCAACCTGAGATAGATGCAAAAGCAAGAGGTTTATTATTCCAGTGCGTTGGGGTTGGCCTCCATTGGGAGGAGAGGTGACCACAAACTATTCATTAGTACAGTCTTTATATATTTTGTATAGGGCAGGTTATAGCAACAGCGATTGAGCATACAAGCATTGGTGGGCTCAATTGACCTTTAGGTTCCTGGGAGGAAAGAGCTGCCTGGCATCTTGGAGACATTCCAGGAACTGTGGTCAGGTGAGACTGAAGCATTCCTTCCTGGATGGGAGGAGCTCTTTAGTGCTCTGAGGCCGGTGGAAAATTGCTAGCCCTTTCAGTAACACAGAACACATGCTGTGCACTGTTTGAGGTCTGGTAAAATGTTGACTTTCTTCCCTATAGAGTACAATGGGAAAAAATAAAATAAGTGGATGAATGGAGAAAGAAGTAAACAGATAGTGATTTCTCAAGTCTGTCACCACTGCCCAATGAAACATGCATAGCAAATAAATTTAATTTGGTAAGTCTAGATGTTTTTTGTCTTGTGACTCCTGTTACTATGGAAATATTATAGTATACAGAGAAAGAGAGAGTAAAAGAGAGAGGGGGAGAGGAAAAGACAAAATCTTCAAAGAATAGCAATTAATTGGGGAATAAATTATTATTCATTAAAATATATTTGCTAATATGCCAATCAAAAAAGCAAAAATATTACACCTTAAGTTATCTATAAAACTGCATTCGGCTTGAGTAAGTTCTTCCTTGAGTAAGTAAGACTTAGGGGATTTAATACCAGTTTCTAAACCTTACACATAATATCAATGAGTCCATCAGCTTGTTGACGTGGTTTCCAAGTTTACATATATATATATATATATATATATATATATATATATATATATACATATATATATATAAAGTATGGGTGTTTGGTAGGAAAAATATAACATTTATAAATGTTTATGATTTGAGACATAAATAGACATAGAGGACTAGCAAACATCTCATATATGCCATCTCATTTTCATCTGTACCACAGTTATATATTTATCCCATTTTTTACATGAGAAAATGAGGATTTCAGTGGTTGAAATTCATCAAGATCAGATAGGAATCATGAGATATAAAACAGTAGCACAGTTGAGTGAGTATGTTCCTGCCTGCTCTAACTGGCAGAGAGTCCAAGACAAGATGGAGATGGGAAGTATCCTTGCATGTCTGATGAATGTCGAATCTACACGAGAGACCACACTTGGGTGACACTATGCGATCTGCATAAGGAAAATCATAGGGATGTGTAAAACTGTGAACACACACCAAGATGACAGAGCTCAGAGCTGAGAGCATTTACAAAAGGCCTATGGACTCCTTTAGACACACCAGTGCTTACATGTGAGCATGCAAAATATGAAGGTTTTCTAACTCACTTAACAGGGCATAATGAGAACAAGCCCTCTCCACATTGCACAGCACCTTGTTCAAAGATACTCCATGCACAGAATCTTGTCAGATACTCTGTAACCAATGAATTGTAGCAAACTGAAATTATATGGGCTAAAAAAAGTATTTACCTTACTCTGTGACCCAGTAAAGTCTTAGTCTCTGTGTGATGGGAGAGAGGCAAAGCAAGCATGAGAATCTATTCCCCTGGGATAGTGAGACCATCCAGGCAAGGGTAAGGCCATTCAGGATCTGTGTGTAAGTTTGGTAAAAAAACGAAACAATACATCACTGCAGTTTGCTACAGATTCACTCATCCACATATACAGAAGTAATGGCTAGAAAATGGAATACCCATAGACTCTCAATGTTTGTCATTGTAATCTCTGCAAAATACGTTTGAGCTGTGTGGTCCTGAAACAGGCTTACCTAAGAGACACAGGAGCAGCCATGGCAGAGAACACAATATTATTTTATAAATAAATTAGGAAAATCTTTAATATGCAAAGCTGAAATGGGCTCACTAGCATTTTATATACTGTTACACCATATTAATGGTTTTCTTGGAAGAAGGGTTAAAACATGAGTTATAAATCTGTTTTGTAGAAATCATTGTGTCAAACAAGTTTTACGAAAAGTTGACTCATATCACATCAATGTGAAAACTCACAACTCAAAAAATTTGAAGTACCTCCAACAAGCTTAGCAACCATCATGCATAACCAAGAAAACACAGAATTTGTATCAAGTATTTATTTTTATGTGCATGTGTTTTGTCTACATGTATATATATATATAATATATGTGTACTATTTATATTATATGTATATGTATATGTGCACACATACACATACCTATCTGTGGGTGAGAGCACGTGTACTCATGTGCATGACCCATGTTTGCTGCCAATGGAGTCCACAAGAGGGTATCCCATTTTTTTCACAGTTGAAAAACAGTCAATTGTCAGTCACCATGTAGGTGGTATGAACCAGTAAGTGTTTTTAACCACTGAGCCATCTTCCCAACCCCTAAAGAAAGAATTCTTGAAATTCACATCATCCATCTTCAAATCTATAATGCATAAGTTTCATATTCTAGAAAGTAATTGGAAGAAACTTATTTTTGTGCTTCCAGTCTATAACTACCGCTTATTATTAAAATTATTACTTTTTTTACTTCAGATGGAACGAACCAGTTATTCCATTGGTAAATGTCTACTTTTTGGCCACCACCCATAGAAGGCAATTGTGACGCAGGGACTTCAAACCTAGCAAAAGAATTTTGACTTAATGTAAGATTGTTGCAAAAGGAAGTCATCTGGCTACAAGGAAACATATACTGGATGGTAAAAGGGCATCCTGCAATATGGAAATTCCCTTCTGCCTCATACTCTTTTTTTTTTTTTTTTTGGTTCTTTTTTTCGGAGCTGGGGACCGAACCCAGGGCCTTGCGCTTCCTAGGTAAGCGCTCTACCACTGAGCTAAATCCCCAGCCCCCTGCCTCATACTCTTAAAGTGTGTGCCACTCCTGGAAACCACAAGGACAGTAACTCAGACACAGAAGGTCTCAATTAGTTTAAACCACTGAGGAAACTTCCATAACCTTGTTTCTTCCAAGTTAAGTAAAATTCCATTTAGTTTTCTAAGCCCTTTCCGGTTCTACAGAAATATTAACATGTAGCATTTGCTTTCATTAGGATCATTAGATAAATGCCAATTTGTTGTTAGAAGAAAAGAACTTTCAGCTGGGCTGGAGTCAAGATGCCCTACTTAGTTATGTTAAAGAGAATCAGAAATCAATCAGCCTTCTATTAGGGCACAGCTGCTTTTTTAAAAAAATTTTTTTTTGGTTTTTAAGAATCTATATCTTAAAAAGGAGTTCTTATTGAGCATAACGGTGAGCCTAGAAGTTGAAAGGAAAGTAGTTTAAGTAAGCTGAGAGGCACAGGAGAAAAATGAGGAGAGCAAGAAAGTGGTGGTTTCCTTGTTCTGGTTAGGATATTTAAGAGAATCTTTTCCTACTCCCAAGTCTTACCAAGGAATTATTGTATCTTGATAATTTACACATCCAGGACAGTCAGAAAACACCAGAGAAAGTCAGTCTGATATGTTGCCTTCAAAAGAGAATTAATTTACTGAGTATATAATGACACAGTAGCAGGCTTCAAACTAGCATTAAATAACTTCTTATGACCAGCATGTTTAACCTAGTAGGCCTTTTAGCACAGAAGCAAAGGTTTCTGTCACTGGTGACTGACATATAGATAGTCTCTCACTGGGCCATTGAGAACAGGTTGATGCACTGACATTAGAGTATACTTTTAAATTTTTATTTCTCTAAACTAGTCAAAGAGAGCATTTGCATGGATGTCATGACACATGGTGTAATTGGAGGGCTCTGGGCTATGCATGCATATGAAACTGTTAGACCTTTGGTATTTGCTTAAACAATACAGGGCTGAAAATCAGAGTGGATGCCCCAATTTCAATGCCATTGTGTGCCCCTACCCCAAAAGCTGCATTTTATGATAGTTCATTACCGGTATCAGGGTCAGATTCTAGGGAGAGTTCATTGCAATCTCTCTTCCTTCTTATAACCTGAGACTGTGAAATGGTTTGCTTAAAATTCACTGACAAGTGGAGATCACCCTTGGATGTCCGAAAGAAATACTTATCTTCTCATTATTTATAATTTGTCATTTGTAACTACTTATAAATTCCTATGTGGTAATTTAAAAATATGAATAAATGTAAGAAAAACTTGAATAAGGTGCATGGAGAATTGGGTGCTACAACAGGAAATTTCTTATAAAAACCATGAGTGTGTAGGTCTATGAAAATGCTATGTATGCTTTATGATTAATATATATTAACATAGTCTTTATTTATTTTCTATTAAATCTATTATACAGTCCAGTTGTTATCCCCTTCCTGGCCCACCATTCGACAGTTCCTCATCCCATTCCTCAAGCAATGTAACACAAAGCCTCACTCCTCAGGCTTCATAGGACACTTTCACCTCCATCACCAAGAGGATGTTCCAACAACCCCCTACACCTCCAGGGTGTCTGCATTCCCTGGGGCACCAACTCTCTCAAGAGTTAGGTGCGTCTTCTCTCATTGAGGCCAGATCAGGAGGTCCTCTGCTATATATGTGTCAGGGGCCTGGGACCAGCTAGTGTATGCTGCGTGGTTGTTGACTCAGGGTCTGAGAGATCTCGGGGTCCAGGTTTGTAAGACTGATGGTATTTTTATAATATAAAATAAATAATTTTCAGTTCAATTATTCTGAGTTTTAGACATAGAGAAATAGAAGTAACAACACAATATTTCTTAAATGAACAAAACCATGAGTTCTGGAGCCTGGGGAATGCCTCCAAGCACATTCGATTTCCGGCACTGGTTACCTGAAAGTCCTCTGTCATCCTCATTTACAATAGGGCAGTAAAGTATTAAGCAGACATTATGTGGATGGTGGATGGACACGCTGAGGCTTAAAAGGTGATTAACAAAGACCTTTAGAATCAGAATGAGCATTTCACCATCTACCTGCATCCCAGTGATGCTCACAATAAGATGTAGACTAGCATCACAGTACAGTGCACAGACCTCTCAAAACTCACTGTGGGACCAGATTCAATCACTTCTTCTGGGCGGGTTTTAGAGGCTAAATCTATAAAATAATGACTTTCTATGAAATAACTCCTGGGTGCTCTCAGCTTTCAAATCCCAGATTATGGTACCAGTATAGAGAACAATGTCTTCAAGTCTAATTTATCTGTTTTCATTCAAATTTATGATCTCCACAATAATCTATAGTTAGCCGTCAAGCAATGTAACACAAAGCCTCACTCCTCAGGCTTCATGGGACACTTTCAGTTCTTTGTAAAGAAACACATAGCATACGAATCCCCAACCTGCATCCACATCCCAGTGCTGTGATTCATATCTAAGGCCACCCCTAATGACTCTTGGGTGCCTCCAAGGTCTTTGTCTCATTGTGGAGATGTCCCCCACCTCTGTGTTCCTGTGAGTTGCACATTTCCATCCATTAGCATGGTCCTCTGGCCCTCTCTCCTCGTCCTTCCCCACACCTGATCCTTAATCACTCCCATTCCCCTCCTCATTCCTTCTCCCACCCATTTCCCTCCCTCTAGCTGCCTCTTATGACTATTTTATTCCCCCCTTATTAATTTTAATTGTTTTATTTATTTATTTTGCCTTTGTCAGTGAAATCCAAGCATCTTCTTTTGGGCCTTCCTTTCTTGTTTACCTTCTTTGTGTCTGTGGAGTGTACCATGGGTATCCTGTATTTTATAGCTGATATCCACTTACAAGTTGAGTACATACCATCAGTACTAGATTGCCTAATTAATATGGGGGAGAGTTCTGGGCTCAAAAGGGGTAGGAACTCTGTAGGATGACTAAGAGAGTCAACCTGGAACTTTGGGGCTCTCAGAGACTGAACCACCAACCAAAGAACATAACACTGGGCCTCCCTGCACATATGTAGCAGGTGTGCAGCTGGGTTTTCATGTACTTCCTGAACAATTAGAGCTAGGGGCTATTCCAAAAGCTGTTGCCTATCCCTGGGATATGTTCTTTTACGTGGGCTACCTTCTTCTGATATCAGAGTGAGAGGAAACACCTAGAGTTTCAAAGACTTGATGTGCCAGGATGAGGAGATAGACAGGGATGGGGGAGGGGCACGCTCTCAGAGAAGGAGAAGGAGGAGGGATGAAGGATAGTGGGAGGCGGTGACCAGGATGGGGTAGTGAGCAGGAATAAAGTAAATGAGTGAATGAATGAATGAATGAATGGATGAATGAATGAATAAATAGGGTGCAGAGCTAAAGAGTGTGTGTGTGTGTGTGTGTGTGTGTGTGTGTGTGAGAGAGAGAGAGAGAGAGAGAGAGAGAGAGAGAGAGAGAGAGAGAGGGAGAAGGGGAGAGAGAAGGGGAGAGGGGGAGACAGAGACAGAGACAGAGACAGAGAACATTTCTGGGTCAGCCACAGGGCTGCAAATTCAAACCTAGTGAAGAAATCTGTAGAATTCTAAGAGTTAGCACCTGTCCCTGTTAATAATTGTCGGTGCAAGAACTTCAGATGTGGCTGAAGAATTGGATAATGAATTTTGCTGTTTATAAATGTTTGCTTGTCTCTTCTTTGCTACAAAATGTATTCACAGTTATATCAGGACAGTGATACCCACATAAAATCACACACACACACACACACACACACACACACACACACACACACACACACAGAGAGAGAGAGAGAGAGAGAGAGAGAGAGAGAGAGAGAGAGAGAGAGAGATTATCTAAGTATGCATTCAAAATATTGGATTGTTGCTTCCTAGAGGAATAAAAAACCCAAACAAAAGTCTGCTGCAAGTATTAATTTTTTATTCTTTCTCATACTATGTTAACAACTAGCATTTGTCCCAACCATTTAGCATAAATGGCTTATAGTTTGTACTCATTCTCAATTCATGAAGTAATAATTTAAAGTTGAATGTAAACATCTGACTGTAAAGGAAAAGGAAAATAGAAAACAGAAGAGCGCACAAGTGATAAATTGGGAGCCAATCTTCAGTTTTATGCTGATATTTCCTCATACAATCTGATAATAACTGAATAGTAATCTCTATTTTTATTTATTTTAGTAGATTTGATTTGTAGATCCCTCATTTTTGCACACCCGGTTAGTGATGGATAAAATGAGTGAAACATCATGAATGTATTTTATTTGTTATCATCTAGAAAAAAAGTCCACTGATGATGAACAGTGAGAGAATTGAAACCCATTTTACCTAACACTGAAGATGTTTGGATGCTAGTCAAAACAAGGAATCAGGTGCCGCTCTCAGTTAACTCTGAAGCAAAGTTGCTGGTTTTAAAATATGAAAGAAAACAGCCCAATCCAGACAGTCACTCTCTCACCTTGCTACAGCTTTGGCCTTCTACGAAGACACCAGAACTGTGGAGAAAAGTTGTTTCAAATACACACTATGCTTAAGGATTCATTACAGAATAAGATTCACACCATCTCCTGTCCAGTGTGGACTGGGAAATATCAATAATGTAAACTATAAAGCCCACCATGGAGCCGTGGTGACAGTGGGTGTCATAGAAATGAGTTTTAATGGATAATGACTATTGAATTTTCAAAATAAGTAGACAAGCACAGCAGAGACGGCTGAGTGGTCAAGGGTTTGCTTGTCTTTCAGAGGACTCAAGTTTCATTCCCAGCACACATGTCAGCTCACAATTACCTGTAACTTCAGCTTCTGGAAATCCTTTAACTTCTTCTTGCCTCCACGGGTACCTGTACACCTGGCACACCTACATAATGATACATGGGTATAAATATTAAAATAAAAATTAAACCTTTAAAAAATAAACAAAATGACTATTTTGGTGAAAACAAAAATATTAATTAAACCTTTGAACTTAATTACAAAGTAAGAATAGTGAAGTTTATCCTTGATGAATTTACGGTTCATAGAACCTGCATATTGGACTATAAGACACAAAGTAAAGCTACACATACAGTAATGTAAATGAGCAATTCAAGATTAGTAGACTGGATGATATTACTCAGAGCAAAGTACTGGTAAGCTACTGACTGCAATACATTGGGGAGGTGAGCCCTACAAAATCTGCCACCTCCGGTGTTAATTATGAACTCAAGAATTATCAACTGTCATTCATTTGCTTGCTCCAGATTTAACTTTAAGCTTTTGTTCCTGGAAACCCTGTTAGGTTATTGTAACCCATCTGTAGTGTTTCGGTATGTTTTTGTTTTGTTTTATGCGAATTTGACCCCTCAGCCATCCTCATTTTGTTTCTTTTCTATGTCACTTTCTGAGTAAATGGTAGCTTATCTGTTGGCGTAGGTGGAAACTAAATTCCTTTGCAGTATTATTACAGTACTACCCGCTCACTACACAGATTATGTCCATATGTACTCACACTGTGTATTAAGATTGTATACAGAGTAGTGGAATTATAAAAGGAATTCTTCCACAGAATGACTTCAGTGGCAGATACCTTCCTCAGTGGCTTCATTATCGGGAAAAATCAGAGAACTGGTGGGTAACTCCTCGGCCGTGTTCAGTACAGATATTTGTCTTAGAAGAACTGCAGTGCTTGTGCAAGCTGATGAGTGCACCTCTAAGGACTGGAAACATGATTGCACTGGGAAGGAAGAGAGGAAGATGGCTAAGTTCTTGAGGAACCAAGGAAAGATGCTATTCACTGAACATTAGCTAATTGCAATTATTAGTCTTGAATAATGAGTGGAATGTGGAGAATTTCTTCAGTAAAACAAGGGGAAAGGCAGAGTATGTGACTAAAAATTGTGACAGGTTTGGTGGATTTAACTGATGTTGCTTGTGGAACTCCCATAAGAATTTTTGGACTGTTAATAGAATTGGCAAATAGAGAATTTTTGTGATCCCGGGGATAAAGGATGAGAGGTTAGATGCTTAGAAAATAACCAAAGGCAAAATAACAAATTCATCTGTGATGAGGACTGAATGAAGCAGAGTAAAACAGGTTTAGTTAATGATTTTGTAAGTAATTTTTCACCAATTTAGATTCAGGCATTAAAACTTCAAGTATATGTGCTTGTCTAAGAAAGGCCATGTTATATATGCATAAGAAAGATATGATGTATGCCGGTTATGTTAGATGTTGGTGGATATTGACTACAATTCTGTCCCTGAATCGCTATCATTTGATTCCTGGGATAAGGGAGTAGATCATGTATACAGGAAAACAGTCTCAATTCACAGGTCATGCAGGAAATGTTGCCACCTCAAACTTCTCTTTACGTTTATCACAGGAAATGCCACCTGAAACTCTTGCATTACATCAGCCAAGGTTTTTGCTGCAAGGTGGGGAAGTGCAAACAGAATAGACATGACCAGAGAATTCATGATCGAAGTCAAAGTGGAGGATAGAAACTGCCATCATAGAAACCATGTGGGGCTGCACATTCCAAGCATTTGAAACTGTCCCCATTCCAAGTTCCAAGGAAACAGGTAGATATGATTAATAATCTCAGAAGGAAAGGTGTACAGCACATAGGTGATGAAGAAGACTGTTGTCTAATACACCTCAATAAGTGGGTACTACTGGGAAGCATGTGTTGCTGAGAAACCTGCAGGTGCTACTAACTCAAACCATTATTAGCAATTGTAGTAGAAAGGTCAGAGTGGTTTGAGCTTTTGCTGGGTATGTTGAAAATGCCAGGCACAGTGAGAAGGAGAAGTTACTAAGTTTTCCCTGAACCTCTACAGTGAGAAGAAAGATGTCAGTAAGTTTGGTTTCAGAGATGATAAATTGAGGATGTTGGTCAAACTTTGAAGTAGAGATATCAAGAAAATAATCTACAGATGCTGGTGTCCACTCTGATTTCAGCTCTGTTGGAGACTGAAAAAGAAAAAAAGAGGATTTCTGGATACCTAGACTTATTTACATATGACATTAGGGATAAGCTGTGCTGGGGAAAGGCATTTAGAAGACAATAATTTATTGATACTAATGAAAACAGGAAGACAGACAAAGAAATAAGAGCAAGCAACAATCTCCAGAGGCTACAATATTTAGCTGTTATGGGAATGAGAACAGCGTACAGTGAAGAATGCCAGACAAGAGCAGAGGAAATCAGGCAAAATTCTACTGTCTTGGCTTAATGGAAGCTGATGCTTTGTAAAAAAAAAAAGTCTATGCAGAAAATAAGATTCTTACTGGTGTGTTGGCCATATCAGGTGGGGACTGAGAAAGACTCATGGGAAATAGACCACACACTTGACTCCAAGGGAAAGAGTTATGTCAACAGGTAGAAAAAATGGGGAGGAGTCAGAGAGAGCACAAGAAATAGACATGATAAGCAGTTTGCATGGCATTTCTTCCAAGAACTCTTGTTTCAAAGGAAGATCATCTACCATGCTATAATAACAAATTCAATTATTATCATTCCTATAATCCAACGTTTTAAGAAAAAAAGGAAAGATTTCATCTTACGGATGAGCTACGTGAAAAGGAAGAAATCTGTGTGGTTTTACTAAGATTAGATTTGGTTTTTCAATCAACACTGACCTCAGTATTACCTCAACAGAACTACTCTCTAATTTTACACACTAAAACATTTTATTTAAACAATTTCTGTGAAGTGAATGTTAATGGTTTGAATCTCTTTTTTGTACACATGATTAAAAGTGGTACATAATTGTCTATGGGTTTCTCTTTGCAGACCACATCCACACTCTCCACCCTATGTCAACATGCTCTACCATAGTCTTCTCATCTCTTTTGTTTGGTTATCTTCAAAAGAAAAAGTTGAATAAATATTTGAAGATAAGCTCAGAATCAAGAGGACTTTCCCTTTTGTTCTTCTATAAATTGAAAGACATATATGTTTATAAAAATAAAAGTAAAAATACCACATGTGTGGCTCAGTGTCAGAAGACTTGTCTAGCAAGTCATTGAATACAATCTTCAATATGAAAAAAAGGAAGTTAAAATAGTAAATAACAGAGACCTGGGATTGGGGGGTATGGTTAGGGTGTCTATGGGTGACACTATAGTTGGCATTTTAGCAGAAGGATATATTGATCATGAAGTGGCCACTTCCTGTAGCCAGACAGGACTCCCAGTGTAGGATAAAGACAGCACCCAGCCATAAAACCTTCAATCATACTGTGTTCTGCCTACAAGACACGCAGGGACAAAGATGGAGAAGATACAGAGGGATTGGCCAACCAATTACTGCCCCATTTGAGACCCATCATATGGGAGAGAAATACTATTAATGATATTGTATTATACTTAACTGGATCCTAGCATATCTATCCTCTGAGATGCTCCATTCAGTAGCCAATGGAAAGAGATGAAGAAAACCACAGCGAAGCATTAGATGGAGCTCAAAGGATCTTATAGACAAGTTAGGGAAAGATTGAGGGACCTGAAGAGGAGAGGAACTTCACAGGAGGACTAACAGAGTCAACTAAACTGGACGCTTGAGGCTCTCAGAGACTGAACCACCAACAAAAGTTTGAGCATGATCTGTACCTAGGACCCTACACACACACACACACACACACACACACACACACACACAGGGCAGATGTGCAGCTTAGTCTTCATTCAGATCCCCCAACAACTGGTGCGATGGCTGTCCCCGAATCTGTTGCCTCCCTGCTTGGAGATCCCATTCCCCAACTGAGCTGCCTTGTTGGCTTCAGTCAGAGAGGATGTACCTACTCCTGTAGTGACTCGATGTGCTGGGGATGGGGGCGTTGATACACAGATGGGAGCTCACCCCTGTCAGAGGAGAAGGGACGGAATGGAGGAGGATGTGTGCCTGGGTAATGGGAGAATATTGGGATTTATCATAAATACATAAATAAAATTTTAAAAATGATAGAGGAAAAAGGAGAGTAAAATATCAGAAACTTGTGCTTAGTTAGCTTTCAAACTATCTGAGGGATTGGAGGCAAGAATTAGATTCTATAAGGTTTCCAGGAAATTCCTCTGGAACAATCATTCTCCACAAGAGAGAGAAAGAATGGGTCTCCCACGCTGAGGGACACTTGTTGACACTTGTGACTTATCTGATGGTACAGCCAGAAGATGTATTTATTGGTATTTAGTAGGTAGTGGTCAGAGATGGAGCTAAGAATTCTACCCTCCTACAACCAATACTTCCAGTTCGAGCAGTCATTAATGGCAAAGTTGAGAAACCTGGCAGGCCACACTAGGGAACAGCAGAGACTCTGGAAAATTGCAGCTGACTTCCAAAGCCATCTGTAGCTGGATAACTTCATTTATAAACACAATATAACTGAAGTTATAGACAAAATATCAATGCAAAGAGCATTGCAGCAGGAAGTTGGATTTAGCCGAGCTAAGAGTGTCATTGTTGTGGAGTGAATGGCATAAATGAAGAGTGGAAGATACCGGAGGTAACATGTGCCAATATCTACACTGATTAACTGAACTTCAGTTCAGGCAAGCTACAGAAGGTGGGAGAAGGGTGGGTATCTCTGGGAAAGTGGCACAACGGTGCTGAGCAGGTAAGAAAGACATCAGGTGTGTTACAGTAAACAGTGTAGAGGTTTGTGTCATGCCACCCACTGAGTAAAGTGAAATGATGAGAAAGGCAAGAGCCTTGGAAGAAGAGTGAAATGGAAATCTTGGAAGACATTGAAAGGAGAGAAGATCTTTAACGAACAGAGTTCGAGGTTTGACGACTGAGATGCTTCAGGACCAGATGTGTGTAAAAATCAGAGAAAGTGACTGTGAAGGAGAAGATGCTGAGGACACATAACAAATGAGCCTCGGGCTGACAAAGATGAGAAAGGACCCCACTTGGTCATGGGACACTGAGATAGGGTATGTGGGTAAGAAGATGGGTCAGTAGAGGGAAAACAGAATTAAAGATATCCAATTTCCTACAGCCCTAGGGGGCAAAAGCTTAACAGAAAATCCACTACTTGAAAAGGTAAAGGCAGCACCTTGTACTGACTTCTGAGACCTCCTCAAGGGCAAAATAGTGATAAGGATTAGAGGATCAAAGCCACAGCACTGATCCAACAACTGAACCTGTGAGTGAGTTCTTGTTTTGATCCTCAATGACAAATAAATTATATATTAATATGTCAATAATACCCACCCACTGGAATATTGAGCCAAATGGTTTACCTATGGTATTAATCTATGTAAAGTCATGAATCCACTCTTTTTTTTATTTCTATATTTTTTTTATTAACTTGAGTATTTCTTATATACATTTTAAGTGTTATTCCCTTTCCCGGTATCCGGGCAAACATCCCCCTCCCCCCTCCCCTTCCTTATGGGTGTTCCCCTCCCAACCCTCCCCCCATTGCCGCCCTCCCCCCACCAGTCTAGTTCACTGGGGGTTCAGTCTTAGCAGGACCCAGGGCTTCTCCTTCCACTGGTGCTCTTACTAGGATATTCATTGCTACCTATGGGGTCAGAGTCCAGGGTCAGTCCATGTATAGTCTTTGGGTAGGGGCTTAGTCCCTGGAAGCTCTGGTTGCTTGGCATTGTTGTACATATGGAGTCTCGAGCCCCTTCAAGCTCTTCCAGTTCTTTCTCTGATTCCTTCAACGGGGGTCCTATTCTCAGTTCAGTGGTTTGCTGCTGCATTCGCCTCTGTATTTGCTGTATTCTGGCTGTGTCTCTTAGGAGCGATCTACATCCGGCTCCTGTCGGTCTGCACTTCTTTGCTTCATCCATCTTGTCTAATTGGGTGGCTATATATGTATGGGCCACATGTGGGGCAGACTCTGAATGGGTGTTCCTTCAGTCTCTGTTTTAATCTTTGCCTCTCTCTTCCCTGCCAAGGGTATTCTTGTTCCCCTTTTAAAGAAGGAGTGAAGCATTCACATTTTGATCATCCGTCTTGAGTTTCATTTGTTCTAGGCATCTAGGGTAATTCAAGCATTTGGGCTAATAGCCACTTATCAATGAGTGCATACCATGTGTGTCTTTCTGTTATTGGGTTAGCTCACTCAGGATGATGTTTTCCAGTTCCAACCATTTGCCTACGAATTTCATAAAGTCGTTGTTTTTGATAGCTGAGTAATATTCCATTGTGTAGATGTACCACATTTTCTGTATCCATTCCTCTGTTGAAGGGCATCTGGGTTCTTTCCAGCTTCTGGCTATTATAAATAAGGCTGCAATGAACATAGTGGAGCACGTGTCTTTTTTATATATTGGGGCATCTTTTGGGTATATGCCCAAGAGAGGTATAGCTGGATCCTCAGGCAGTTCAATGTCCAATTTTCTGAGGAATGAATCCACTCTTAATACACACTTTAAATAGTGACAAGAGTAAGAATCAGAAATTTAAGTCAGTGGAAAGGCAATAATTATCATCTAGTAGAAAGGATTCAGATTTTGTGTCATGTCGTTCTAAAAGGCTTCCTATTTTTCTCTTACCTACTCCTTTCCGTTTCTTCCAACAGGTCTCCCTGTGTGCTTAGGCTGCCTTCAAACTCTTCAGTTCAAGGGGTGCCCTTTCATGAGGAACTTGGTGAAAGATTTTGTATATCTCGTCACAAGAGACCTAAGTACAATGTCTGGACACTCCCTTCTGTGTGCCTTTTCCATTATGTGGTGCAGTTGGAGAAGACAGAGCTTTATAGAACCCGTTAGTTATGATCCAATTTGCCAGCCCCTTTGGTATTCTGCAGACAGAAATCACACAAATGCTTATCCCTCAATAATTCTTACCTCTAAAAGAATGGGTTTTGGTTGAAAGAGTAATACACTGAGAAACAGCCAAAATAAAAATAAAAGTTTTTTTTCACAGTAAAAAGGTGTGAATTTCTGGAAATGCAGGGGGCCAAGAGTCAAGAATCAGGCTTTCAAGGGATCAGTAATCTGTCCTGGTGTCATAGATCAGTAATTTACATCAGGCAGATTTTATCAGAAAGAAAAGACACGCATCTTCCGTTGCCTTTGTGCACCACTCTACCTTTAAATACCAAGACTGTAAGGAAATCAGAAGTGAGTCCATGCTGGCAACATGTTCTTGAATTCTGCTGTTTATTTCCCAGGAAAGTGTCATTAGATATTCCAAAGTTGACACACCGATATCACACACATTTAAGTTCTGGATATCTAAATCCTCAATGTAATAAACTCCTCAGATAATTCATCATTGGACTACTTTTTCACAGACTGACCTTTTAGGATTAAGGTATTAAACATCATGTTCCAAAATACTAGATTAATGTTGTTTGGTGGCCAACATTTCAAAATATCTTTATATCTATCTGATTATTTTAGTCAAATGACGCAAACCCCAAACATTGGGTTTGGCAACATGGTGTCACCTAAAGAGAATCGTAATTTCAATATATACTTAGAGTACGAAGCACTTTCCATCAAAAATGCCTAGAAGTTAAACACCTCTGTTCACATTTCTAGCTTTCCCCCATTTCTTAAGTGTGAAGTATGTTATCATCTTAAATATTTCCTCCAGAATATATTAATTGTCCACCGAAAATGTGGGTTTTTTTAAAAGACAGTTTCTAGTTGAAAGAAATTTAATTACTTACTATAAAGGAACAGTCTGTAAAATACATATTGTACATATAACTCCATAAAAAGGATTTAGTGGCAGAAAATATACACTTAAATACATGTTAAATTAGATCCTCATAGTCCATTGAATATTTAGAATTAGTATACACTTTTAACATGAGATTTCTGTTAAACCTATACTTGTTCTTATATTTCACTACTGAATTATAGTTGATTATCTTTGTATCTTAAGTCTATCTGGGACATTGGTAGTAATCATCCTTTATAAAAAGTCACCCAGCATAGATGATATTAAACAATGGTGGGTGTTCTCCAATGCTATCCATTTCATCATTGGAGAATTTGTACCTGTCTACAACACAGAAAAATAACCATAAGACTTCTTTTTACAAGAAAGAAAATTAATATTTACTCTTCCTTTGTCATACAAAGATTGGAATACACGTTTACTAATATACTGGCTTGTTTTCGAAAGAGAAAATTATTTTGATACAATTTCCATGACATGTAAGAGATGGATAAAATCAGATTCTTATTTTGCCCATGTTGTATTTGAGGACTGTAATATTAGAAATCCACTGTAATGCCTTAAACAATCACGATAAATATGCCAAGGGACTTTTTAATGCAGTACACTGATGAAAGAAAGGTATTGAATTTATTCAGCCGTGAACGAGTCTTTGATTATCATACACCTCAACTGCTCTGTAGGTGTTGACCGAAAGAAAAGTCAAAAATAGAAAATGAAGTGTGATTATTTCTTGATGAATCAAAATTACTTTAATAGAAATTGAATGGAGGAAATTTCTATTAATAGTTAGAATCAAGCCTCCAGTTTTTCTCTCTGAGTAGCATTCAATAAACGTTCTTGAATTACGATGACATTCTCAAAGAGGTTGAAAAGAAGCGTAAGAAAGAGGGATGGCTCCCTCTTCTTGTTTGTGCCATTCACAGGAGTGTAAATTGTATAGCCTGAAGGTTCATAAATAACTGTGCCAATTATGCTTCTGAAAGCGACGTCTACAGTTGCATACCTGGGATTTGTCAATACGTTAAGTGTGAGGACGTGGAAAGTGATAAATTATAAGATTTTAAAATTATTTTGAAGCAGAAGCTTAACAAAGGATTGTTGAAGAGCTTAGTTAAAGGGGAGAAACATATAATTCAGTCACATAAGACATGATTACGCTATGCTCATGTTTTTGTCAGTAAGTGGAGAAATCTCGGGAATTTTAGAAAGCAGTGGTAATTACAGTGTCACCTCATTCTGCCAGCCCTGGTATAGTCATTTTTGTGTTTCTCAGACAGACAGAGAAATCTATAGTGCCAGAATTGAACGTCAGGTGAACAAGTCCATCCCGTTCCTAGACCGTTTGCTCAGGTGTCCTTATTTCTAGACGGAAGCTACATCTACGTTTTCTGCCTTGTTTTCACAGTTATTTCACACTTACTTTTGTGAGTTGTTGTATTGATGAAGCGTGGAAATTTCTCAGGACTCCCGAGGAAGTGTGAAATCGGGTTTGAGATGTTGAACACTGTTAATTTATCAAAATTAAACATTAAAGGTGAGATGACACCGTGAAAGCCAAGGCAAGAAGGAGGTGGTAGAATGTCATCAGGCTTTAGGCATCTCATCCTCAGGTGGGAACGGATTTCTCAGAATGATTCAAACATGAAAACAAAGTCAAGCAATGAAGTCAAGAGTGTATGCCCGCAGGAAGTTTACAATCTAATTACAGAGTATTATTCTTGCACAGAAACTAATGGCAACTAAGAACCACAGGATAGTGTGGGTTTCAGCTCTTCATCCTTTAAGCCCGATTAAGTCAGTTATACATTTCTGAGCCCATTAGTTTGCAGTAGTGAATCATTGCTCAGTCTCTCTCTCTGTTTCACATATCCACATATTAATTATATTGATGTGGATTCTAGTATATTATAGCATATATATTTAATTTGTCAAATATTTCTCTTAGCATTAAAACAAATAGACTTCAATAAGTTGATTATTTAATGATGCCTTTACAGGTTTAAAATAGTACCAAAACATAACTCTCTGTGGAGTGGGAAGGACCTTATACCTGCATTATATCTCCATTGCTAAAAGAAATCTCATATAATATCCAGCTTAATGAATTTCTGCTAAATATTAGCTTTCCTCTGGTTTCTTCTGATTGTATTTGTTCCCATGAAAATCTTTTTTTTTTTCGTTTTTTTCACTCCAAATGCAAAAAGAACCACATTGCTAATGACTTTTAGTTTACATGGAAACCTGAAGAAAAAAAAAGGTAATAGTATGCCAGGTTCTATTTCTTTTTTTTTTTTTTTGTTTTCTTTTTTTTTTTTTTTTATTAACTTGAGTATTTCTTATATACATTTCGAGTGTTATTCCCTTTCCCGGTTTCCGGGCAAACATCCCCCTCCCCCCTCCCCTTCCTTATGGGTGTTCCCCTCCCAACCCTCCCACCATTGCCGCCCTCCCCCCATAGACTAGTTCACTGGGGGTTCAGTCTTAGCAGGACCCAGGGCTTCCCCTTCCACTGGTGCTCTTACTAGGATATTCATTGCTGCCTATGGGGTCAGAGTCCAGGGTCAGTCCATGTATAGTCTTTAGGTAGTGACTTAGTCCCTGGAAGCTCTGGTTGCTTGGCATTGTTGTACTTTTGGGGTCTCGAGCCCCTTCAAGCTCTTCCAGTTCTTTCTCTATTTCTTGATTGTTTCTGTGTGCTTTTGGAAAAGGTGTAATATTTTAGAAACAACCAACCACAGGTGATAGTTAAATTTGACCTCTAACATGGCTGGACTTATATGTAAGTCCCTAGAAGAGTCAAAAATCCATGTGGTGGTTTCAGAGAGGCCATTTCTGACCTAATAATAGATGAGTCCTTTATTGAACTTGGAATTCAAAATAATGTAATCAAGAAATAACACGAGACAAGGCTGCGGTGGCATGTTGGAAAACTAGGTTACTGGAGTTTGTCCTTGTTGCTTTGAGTTCATGGTGCCGTTCTGCATCCCTTGTCCTCCCTGCTTGCTACCCATTTATTATATGGCAGTCAGCTCTTCTAATCACACTTTTGGCCAATTGTTATTTGTGAGCCAAGATCTATTCTTTCCTTCAGCTGCCTCCGTCAGGTGTTTTTGTGTATGGCTTTGATGAGAAAACCAAATGAATACAGCCCCTCAAAGGAAAAGGAGAAATATACAGTCTGAAACTTCTGAGACTTGCAGTCCGGTAAAAGAAGTCGTTAGAGAGGCAAACACAAGGCTGCACGTTAATGTAGCCTCTATAAAATATTTTTGGCTGTCTTTTCTGGGAATAGTCCCAGTTCAGGATCAGCAAAATTAGAAAACTATAATTGCCGAAGTCATATACAGCAAAATTAGAAAATCAATAATTATTGGAAAGAATATAAACATTATGGAGCCCAATGCTGACATTACAAAGAGGCGCGTGTAGGCAGATCCTCTCCCATGGCCAGCTTGCGAGTTCACAGGGCATTGGAGTGTTGCACAGAGTTGGGAAGAAGTGCTGGATAGAAGTGCTTGCCATATCCTAAGAACACTGGACACTTTAGTATATTCTCTAGCACTCAAGAAAGCAAACAATTTATAGGATGTTTGCTTAATTTGTATCCCATAGAGAGGACGGACTAAAAATACATGCAGATTCAGGGTTCAAATGAGACAGGAAGATAAACACTTACCTTTTACCAAATCACTTCTGTCACCCATTCCTTCTGGCTTGCTTAGTCTAGTGACTTAGCCTGTTCTCTGATATCTGTAAACTGAACAATTGTCTAAAGTTGCAAACATCAGACAACAATCAGAACGGTTTACCTCACTAGAAATTCTACAATTTACATTTTAACATTCAGGAATTTATTTTGTAAAACTTTAAAAAAACTGTAACTAAGAAAAATCTTACAAAATAACATAATTAACATTTATTTCTGAAATACGTAGTAGTCTATGTCATAAAAACATGAGAAAAATACCAGTGAAAATTGTTCGTTTCAGATAAGAAACAAAAATTGGTTTAGACAATATGCAGTAAGTTGCTAATATAAAGTATAAAAATATTATTAATTCGAATCATGAATCACTGACAAATTTTAAAAGTGGATAAAACCTATTATACATATGTAGTCAAGTAGATGGAAATACAGATGGATCCTACTGTTTACAAATCAAGGACACGCTCTTTTAAATAAATGTAATGAATTAAGTTGTGTGGTATGCATGCTTCTAGAAAAGATATCAGTAGGATCTGAAAAAAGACTGTGGCCTGGTCAGCAATTTTCACAGAAGGAGAGGGAGGGGGAGGATGAAAAGGATGAAGAGGAGTTGGGGGAGGAGGAGAAGAAAGAGGGGGAGGAGGAGGAGGACGGTGACAATGATGATGATAATGACAACCACGACCACACCACGACAACGAGGGGGGAGGGATCTGTTGTTAAATACCCATCTAGCAAGGTAATTTCATTGTTAAAAAAAAGGTGTTTGCTCTCTGTCCATCCCTTCACAATAATGACTAAAGATCCCTTGTCTCACTAAAATGGTGTTGGGGCACCGACAATGAAACAACTTAGGCAACTGTTAGCAAATTCTCAAGCTCTATTTAGACATTAGGATGATGAACTCTGAGGGACCATGGCAATTTATGTCTTAATAAGCTTCAGTCCCTCATTGACAGAGATTAATGATGGAAACACCATAGAAACTCAGAGGTCACCTGTGGAATGCAGTTTGCCAACTGTCGGTTGTCAAAGTCCATCAGTCAAACACATTTTTTAGCAGATGCTTGAAGCTGAACTTTCAAAAATGCAGATATGCTTGGAAATTATTCTAATCTATACAATCGACACACAGCCATGTTAGTACCATGCAGTTCACTTGTTCAGGATACACCTTTGCTTGAGACTCTAGGCCGATCAAGGATGGGTTAGTCTAGGAGGTCACTCACATACCTAGACAGTCTTTTAACTCTCTTAGTAATTTGTTTGATTTTAAAGTTGATTATGATAAACATTTTGAATCTTGCAAATCACTTAAAAGGATTTGTGTGTTTAACTATTTGTTAATTCATTAAAAATCATAGATAAATAAAATTATATGCACTTCCCATGTTCAACGTAATTGAAGTTCTATGTATTATTAAATGCCTAATTCAAGCTAATTGTCATATGTTCATTAATGCTTTATATGATAATAGGCCTTAAATTATCTGTTAGCAATTGTGGTCAGTGCAGTATATGGGCATTGACCACAGACAGTGTGCTGCCAAATAGATCTCTTGAACACTTGTCTTAGAGTTTTACTGCTGTGAACACACACCATGACAAATGCAAGTCTTTTAAAGGACAACATTTAATTGGGGCTGGCTTACTAGAGGTTCAGTCCATTATCATCAAGGTGGAAACATGGCAGTGTCCAGGCAGGCATGGTGCAGGAGGAGATGACAGTTCTACATCTTCATCTGAAGGCTGCTAGTGGAAGAGTAACTTCCAGATAGCTGGGGTGAGGGTCTTAAGCCCATACTCACAGTGACACACCTGTCTAACAAGGTCATACCTTCTAATCTTGCCACTCCCTGGGCAGAGATGTACAAACCATCACATGTTCCTAGGATTTCATTCAATTGTCTACCCCTTAACCATTAACTCTTCATCTCCCCTCTGCAGACCCTGGACCTGCTAACAGCTGTTATTCTTATGCCTAGTTCAAAGTGTATTCTTAGATTTCCTATCTAAGTAAGAGCATGTGCTTCCTAAATTTCTTGGGTTTGATTCATTTTATATAAGAGAAAGAACACATAACTAATGATTACTAAACATAAGTTTTAAGTGGTCTTTAATATAACACTATTCAGAGAAAACACCAAAGATAATCTCCAGAAGAGAGGGCAAATATTTTCCAGACATGTTTTACTGCTTTCAGGTTACATTTTTTTTTTTCAAAAATTCCCCAGGGTTCTGCAGTTTTAAAATTATATTATTCAAGTTTTTCCCACAGTGAGCAGCAAGCCATGCTTCAAGTCTTATCAAAATAATAACATGTTTCACACACAACTGAAGGAAGTTTATGTAGAAAGGAAACAGGAACACACAGAAAATTCTGATTAAAAACATGATAAAATTTAAATTTTTCTCAAATATGGGAATTTGTTCTCTTTTATATCCAGTATGCTAATAGTTAGTTATATTTTTAAATATTCTCTTGACACATACCTAATTACCTTAAGAATATATAATTAGGTCGAAATAAAACTGTAGCTTTCAGTTTTCTATTTTTATGGGATTCCTGAGTGTCCAAGTGAAAGAGTAGACCTTTGATTCTTGTGTCATCATGGGGGCTCTATCCTTCTGATGCTTTTCCTCAGCCAATCACTAATCTGATTGTCTTTGTTTTATATTATTGTATTTTATTTTTTTAATTTCTTACAAACCTCTTATTTTCTAATGAGAGAAGGAGCAAATCTGGTGAGGAGGGGAGGTAGTGAAAAACTGGGAGAAGCAGAAGAGGAAAAATTGTAATCCAGATATAGTGTATGATAAAGTAATTTATTTTAATATAATGGTAAAATAACAAAAGGAATAGAAATAACTGGAAATCAGTACAGGCCCTTTGGTTTGTGGTTAAGAATATTTCAAGTATTAGAATGATCTCGTCTTTGTAAACAACAATGGTTTCCTAAATGAATATTTATGGTAACAAGGTAGATCTTTGTAGCCATTGTCTATGTTCTAGTACCATAGGAGAAAGCAGTGTTTCCAGAAGACATCATGAGCAACTTGTCCAACTGTATAGTGTGGGATAATAAACACTGATGGAACAGAGAAACAGAGACCTAAGAAAGCACTAGGGCATCCTAGGGTCAAATGGTATTAGATCTTCTTGCAAACTGTACACAGAATAGAAGGAGCAAAGCAAAAGGGTCAGATAGCTTATGCAGGAAACGAGTATTTCCCACTAAGCATATAAGGCTTCTGAGTTGAAACTGTAGTCAGAATCACAGGTCAGAAGCTGTAGTGTGGGGATTACAAGTCAGTTCTGTCTATTCACCAAAAGAAAGCTGATGGTGAAAGGGTAAGAAGGAAGATTCGTGGGAAAAGGCAAGAGGTTGTACAGCAGCTAAGTGTCTTCTCCAAACTTTAGGCAAGTTGGATTTTAACCCAGTCTGGACTTTGAAAGATGGCATTGGAGGGTTTAGTTATTGGAAGTAAAATTGAATTCCTCTGATTGCTTTCTCCTGTTTTGAGATAATTCCTGGTCTGTAACATGTGTAATACCTGCATGGTAACTTCCTCATTGGAATCTATCTGCCCATAAAGTTCTCTTTCTTTTTAAACCCCCGGTGATAGCTGGTTTAGGACAGTAAGTGGTATGAAGCTGTAAAACCTGGCATTAAATCCCTCTTCAAATCTTAACTGACGTCTCTTAGGTGGTGAGCATGTAAAAATGTAGAGTTAGGCAAAAATCTGGTCCCAAGTTTCAGGACAATGCCAGCAAGTTTTTTCTGGAGCCATCTTGAATTCCTCCTTTCTACCTCAATACAGGGAGTACTGTTGTCTGTCCTTGCTGTTCTATAGTGAAAGACAGGTCCTATAAACTGACCCCATCCTAAGTCATCAAGACACAGCAAAGAACAAGTGCATTTTAAACATAAGACATGAGAGTAAAGTGGATTTCAATTAACTTTAAGCACACCCAAAACACAGAGTATATATTGTCGTCAACTGAATCAAATGCATTTAGATCAGAACAACATAATCTGAGGTATAAATCAAGTTCCTGTCATACTAGTACATCAGTAATTCTCAAAGAAATTCAAAGGAGTTAAATTTGTAGAGATATTTTCAGGCATTCTCCACAGGGTATTTTTTTCTTCCACACAAAGATAGTCAAACTCTAATGAAATAGTATATGTTCTTTCACATAAATATCTACTTAGGTACATAACCGCACGTAAAGGGATACACATATTAGCCAGTTAAAGCTTCGCTGTTAAAATGTTCATAAAATTTACATGCAGGGATGGGAGGTGACTCAATCAGCAACGGGATTGCCATTCAACCGTGAGTTCAATCTCCCAGGACTCATGTTCTATAAATGCTGTGTGAGGTATTAAATGTTGTAATTACAGACCTGGAGAGACAGAGATAGCCACACCTCTAGACCTTACTACCCTGACAGAGTGCCGAATTAGTGAGCTCCAGGTTTAGTGGGGGAACCTGTCTGAAGAAAAAAATCTTACAGAGCGACTGAGAATGATATCCAACATTGACCTCTGCTTTCCCTGTGCACATGTGGACGTGTCGGAGCATTTGCATACACATGTGCAATACAGGGTCCCAAAAGAGCTGAAGCAGCAGCCTATTGAAATGAATGTAAGAATGAGCATTTGCCATGAATAGCAAACAGAAAGGAGGGATGATGGAAATGTTAGAGGGTTTTCTGTGATAGTTTCTGCCAGGGAAGGTTACAGCTGTAAGTGCGCATTAAGGAAGAAAGCGTTCAGTATTTATGGTTTGCAATTTTAACTTGTGTTTAAAGTGGTGCGGCAGGATTCATGGGGGATTTAATGTTCTAGGAAATCTATTTGGTCAGTTCTGTACAATTTTATGACCTTTCATTAGGACTTGAAGGTTTAACTGTACAAACTGTGCAGAGAATGTGAAACACGCCAGTCTGTATAGCTTGTCTCTTTCAGAATGCCCCTAATGCCACAGTTGAAAGAGGCCATTAAAGGAACTGTATTTTAAATGGGCTGACATCAGAGGCGATAAATACAATATTCATCAAAGGACTTCAGAGGACAAAGTTCTAAACGAAAAATTCAGAGAAATGTTTATGCTTCAAATATTTAAACTCTGTGGAAACAAAGAAAATACACTTAAAATGCATAGTGTGTATCTAACATTAAAAACCCAGCTTTTCTAGTGAAGAATACTTTCTTTTCCTATTGGTTTTAAATTAACCAAGTCCAGCCATGAATCGTACTTATGCTACAGCTCTATAAGAGACACAAAGGCTATGGGAATGATTACTAAAGTTCAAATAACATTTAGGTTCCTGTGAATTTGAATCAGCCAATAACCAAAGAGACTTCACAATGATTTTCTTGTAAGTCACATAGTAATAAACTTTTGTGAATTATTGAAGCAGGCTACAGATGGATCATGGGGGTTCACAGTTAATTTAATCAACTTCTTATCATCTTCATGTGCAAAGGCAGCATTTTTCTATTCTTATCATGTCTAAGCAAGTATATACAAGACCACATATCTAATTTTTTAAAAGTAAACCCCTCTTACCTCTCTTCTCTACCTAAGCAAGGTTTGAAAATCAAAACTGATGAAGAAAAACTTTAGCTGTGCTCAGCATAATGTCAGTATCAACAAATGGTGGTTATTTTACATAATCTTATCATCAAAGCACAGGTTGAGATTCCAAAATAATAAGACAAGCATGTAAAACTAAACAATATAAATGACCCAAAGCTGGATGATATACAGAGAGCAAGACACCTTTAAGCACTCAACCCTAAATGGAATGTTTTCATCACCCCCAGCCTCACAAGGTTCGGGAATCTATGAAGAAGAGGGAGAAGAAAGATTGTAAGAATCAGAAGTAATGGATGAATCTAAAAAAAGATATGAACCTACAGAGACTGTGATAGAATGCAGAAGTCCTTCAGGGATTCAACAAAGACATGGTCCTAACACTGAGAAGTAAACTAGACACAGATTTCAACCACTAAGAAGCTATTTGCAAATGATATTTGCTAGGGATGGGAAACTCAGGATTTTCCCAAAAAGCACAGTGGTGCATCAACTGCACTCCAGGGAAGGCTCTATGTCCAGGAACAATTGTCCAACACAAACTGAGCTCATTATTTTACTTCTGTGTCTGTCTCTCACTCTCCCTCTCCCCTCTCCCCTCTGTCTCTGTCTCTCTGTCTCTGCCAATCTCTCCCTCTCCCTCCTCCTCTCTCTCCCTTCCTTCGTCCCTCCCTCTCCCTCCTCCCCCCTCTATGTGTGTGTGTGTGTGTGTGTGTGTGTTTGATGTGTGTTGCTTAATTTTTTTCTTTTTTTAAATAATTTTTGGTCTGTTTTGATTTTTCTTGGGTACTTTTGGTTTGTATTTTGAGATAGATCAAGAGAGAAAATACAAAGTTAGGTGGGGAGTATCTAGAATGAGTTTGGGATGGGGAATAATATGATCAAAGTATAGTGTAAGATATTTAAATGTTTTATTTTTAAAAACTGAAAAACTATCTGTGCTAGGAGAGTGGAGCCACCAGAAACTCTGGGCTGCTCTAGCATCTCATTTTTTATTTGTTTTAAAGAATGTGTGTGTGTGTGTTTGTATGTGTGTGTGGGGGTGTATTTGCCTTTCTGAACTTAGGTACACATGTGTACACTGTCGCGAGGGTATTAGACACCCTGTAACTGGATTTACAGGCAGTTAAAAGCCACCTGAGGGGCAGACTGGAAACTGAACCCATGATCTTGTCTGACGGGCCATCCCCCAGCCACTAGCTGATTCTTCATTCTAGTTTGGTCCTTTTTGAGTATGTTCTGAGTGCTCCAATGTTGAACTTCCTCAGACGTTGCCATGGTTCTGGCTTCTAAACCATGCCCTTCTGCCTTGAATTATGACTATTTAAGTTGCATTTTCCATCTCTGCTATTCGGAGCTAGACTTACACTCATTTAGAATCGCAGTTGTCAGCACTGTCTTCAGAGCTTGACCCATCTATTCCTGAGCCTGATGGCTAAAAGAAGCTATGAAAAGCTAAATGAGGACTGGATACACTAATGGTTCCATCAGAACCAACACTGGAGTCGGGAAGCTAGCCAGTGTAAAGTAAAGTAGAAGATCATTCCCCTTCCTAGGAACCACTCAATATTCACCCAAAACGGTCTGTTGTTCCTACACTGGAGGGAGATCAGGATGATAGAGCCAAGAAGCCAGTAATCACGCCAGCACCTGCTTCCAGCCAATCACACATTATGTCCTGTCTTAAAATAAATTTATAGAAATTACATCACTTTAGACAAGAGAGATGGACCCTGGGCTCACACAGAGGCATTACTGGACATCAACACTTGCCGTTCTCTCCACAAAGGACAGGAGGTGTTCCCATAATTAGTCAAATGGTTTTTTGTTTGTTAGTTTTATTCTGTTCCTAGTTTTAAGTTTTATAAGTTACTACTCTCTAGGGTAAAGATGAAATAATTATACTGAATAGAATCTGCATGGTTTCATAAAAATATAAATAACAAAGTGATAAATTTTTCCTTCTCTGTAAAATCCAGCTCACATTTAGCTGTTATTCTATTTAAATTCACCTCTGGCATCTTGTAATATGGTCTGATGCATTATGATTTGATTTCCCAGTGAGGAATACACCCATGAAATTTACATAATCCCCTATGTTTTGTATTGTGGTTACTGATCGTTGAATGTTTTGTTTTGTTTTTGTTTTTGTTTTGTTTTGTTTTCTTTGGTGGAATCAAGGACTGGACCCAGATCTATCCTATCCAAGGCGAGCTCTTTATCACTAAGCCATATCCACAGTCCTGTGACAAGTTCTCATTAAATTGCCAGGGAGGCTACAAACTCACACTTTAAGGCTTACCTTGGACCTGTGGTCTTACGGTCTCAACCTCATAAGCAGCTGGGAGTACAGGCCAGCAGCATCAGGCCTGGATATGTTGTTTAATATTTAATAGATAACTTATCAATACACATTCCATAGATCTTAATTTCCTGTCCCGAGAGAAACCAGTACACTGGAAAGCACTCCTTATTTATTCCCAGACTTAATGGAATTTCAGCATATTGCTTGGCTCAAATGTATATGAAGGTGCTTTATCTTATTCAGGAATCATCTCTAGACAGACATTAGCATTTTAAAATGATGAAAACATACTTCTCTCAGCAAAGGACAGGACAACCCCTTCTTGAAATGCTAAACTCTTATTCCCATCGTAAAGATGTATGTGTCCATCAAAGCCTACAGAGCCCACAGAGAGAAAATTATTCAAATACTTTGAGAAATAAACTCTATACAAGATGAGTTTCAGATGTGCTCTCTAATAAATCTTAATATACAGTATTTGCTTCTCATCTATTAACTATTTATTTCTAACCATATCTTTGTGTGCCAGGATGTCAGGGGAAAATTCAAGTCACACGCCATGCTGAAAACAACAACAAAGTCTAAGTCCTAGAGTGCAGACCTTCACTTTAATCACAGCAATCCCAGTCACAGCTGCAGTGAAGTTTTGCAAGAGAATAAAGAATCCAAGAAAGGTGGTCACTTTCACTTTCCTGTGGGAAAGATGGGGAAAGATATGGGGCCTGTCTTCAGAAATGTTGGGGAACATGAGGTGGATGGAGGATACTCTCGCCAGAGTACCTGCTAACGTACATTTGATAAGGAAACTTCTGCCATTCACATGTATGCATGAGTGGATGGTAGGAAACATTGTTTGCTGCCATTTAATCAAAATTCACTGCAATATGCCAGAATATATTCAGAAAATCCAGAGAATATGCAAGCACTCCTGATAGTTACAGTAAAGGAAAAAGCCAACGGATAGCTTACTATGTGATATCAACTCATGTAATGATCAATGGGCATGTAAACCAAGGTAAGAGACTCAGATGAGGCAGAGGGAGGAGACAGGTCCTCAGGGCCAATCTGAACACAGCTTCATGAGGTGAGTAGTCAAGAATTAAGTAGCTGGTGAGGTGGCTCAGCAGGGACTCGCAGAGCTGGTTGATGCTGAGGATCCCAGTTCCATCCATGGAACCCAGACAAAGATTTGCAGGGCTTTCCTCTGGCCTCCATGTACACACAATAATAATTAAACTAAAACACATGTGGAAGCAAAGAAATACCTGTAGATCTGGGATAATGAGTATCAAGTGCTCTGCATCAGAATCTTTTTGTAAGGTGATGATGATGATGATGATGATGATGATGATGATGATGTGTGTGTGTGTGTGTGTGTGTGTGTGTGTGTGTGTTATTTATGTGTATGTGTTTAGTGTGGATCAGGGGACAAGATGGTTGGAATGGTTGTCATGATGCTGGCTGATAGTATAGTGACGGGAAGTATTTTGATGATGGGTTATATGTGATTATGGGCAGCAGTATAAATGGGAATGGGTGTCCTGATTTGTTTTTGTATGGCCTAATAGAAGCTAAGTCATCTTGGAAGAAGAACCTTACTTCAGAAAATGCCTCTATTATACTGTTTATAGGCAAAGCTGTAGTTTGTTTTCTTGATTAATGATTGATATGGTATGGTTCATCTCACTGAGGACAGTTTCACCCCTGCCTAGGTACGTGATAAAGATTGCAGCTGAACAAGGCATAATGAGTAAGCCAGTAAGGAGCACTCCTCCATGAGCCCTGAATCAATGTTTGCCTCTAGGTTCCTGCCTTGAGTTCCTACCCTGGCTCTCCTCAGTGACGGAGTGTAACCTGGGAGTCAGTTGCAAGATGAAATAAACCATTTTCTCGCCAAATTGCTTTTGGTCATGGTGTTTGCCTGTTTGATTTTTGTTTATTTTATAGTAATACAAACCCTACCTAAGACAGGATGATGGGTAGTGTTATAGTGGTAAGTGGTGTTATAATTATAGGGTTCTATAATGATCAATGCTAATGGTGGAGAAACCGGTGAGAGAAACAGACCACAGCTGAACTTTGAAAACAAGAGAAAGCAACTGAAGTTAACCTCACTGACAACTTGGTCTCAAAGGACATTGGAGAGACTGTGAGAGCCACTGTAATGTGCTGCTTCCTCTGTGATCAAAACAGCTTATTAATGGCCTTCATCATCTCTTAAAACATTCATCCTGGGTACCAAGACCAGGAACATGAACATGCGGAGAATTCATTTCTCTTTTGACAACAGGAAGATGTTTTCACAAAATGAAAGTAAGCTGGGTCTAGACACAGGTTTCAGATATATCCGAACAACTCTGTGCTTTGAAGTTCAGCAAAAGTCTTAATCAAGTGCAACAAGAAGTGATGAAGGGAGATGGTGGAAGTACAGACAATTAAGAAGAAGAAAGTGGAGATTCACAGCCATATGTTGTCAGAAACAAAGACCAAATCTTCTGTTTGAAATGAGTGTCCAAAGGAACTTTGTGTTTGATTGAATAAGAGTAAGTATGTTGAGAACAACCACAGGTATAAAGGCATCTTGATTTTTCAATATGCCAGACAATCATAAGGTGTGCAATAATTTGGTGACATTATGCAAAGTAGAATAAATATACTCTTGATAATTATAAGAATTTTATTGGAAAATTTAATCAAGCATTTAATACTTTACTGTAATCTGATAAATTTCAAAGAGACTAAGAATACAACAATAAGTTCATGGCTCACGAAATAAAACATAACTCTCAGCTTCTTCATATCAAATGACTCCATTCTCATTGCTAATAGTGATCTTTTTTATATTAACCATTTGTCCACACTTTCTCTCCATCTGTTGTTCATAGAAAATGATTTATTGGGATATTTAAAACGTGGTCTGTAAAGCATTTCTTTTAAACCATGTCCATGTTTCCGGAGTAATGCACAGCTCTTGGGTCTCCTCTCCCCTCCCCTCCCCTCCCCCCCTCTTCCTGTCTCCATCCCATAATCCCATAACCCCCCCCATGTTTGTATGTCATCTGTAACCATTGGTAGAACTCAGTTACACTTGGCAGATACACCTGGCAGTTATACTTGGTATGGTTTTCTGAATGAATAATTCCTGGTTACATTACATACTCAATGTTTGTTATGTAAAATCAGTAAAGCTGATAATTGACTTGCACAGTTCTTTTCTGTTTTGTTTGTTTGATTGACTTTTTTTCTCACCTCTATTTTCTTAGACGTTCATATTGCCTTAGCTCAAGATTCAACTACTGGACTCCACTGGTTTATTTATTCCCTGCCAATAACTATGGACATGAAATTATGTTTAAAGATACGGTAGTTTTACAGTTAGGATTTCATAATCTTCAGCCGAAGATGATTTGTCTCTGATGCTCTGGATGTCTGGTTGAGGGGCAGCTGTCTCCCAACGCCCTCACTTGAAACACAGCAAAGCTACAGCACTATCTTCTCTTGAGGGCAATTTTCAATTTAACGCTAAAATTTGCTTCTTTGTTTCTCAGCTTCTAAAAATATAATATTTATGTAAACTAATGCTTTATAGTACATTAAAGTACTATATAGTATGTATATAGTACATTTATAGTACATTTACAAGGGGAAGATTCAGTCTGAGTTTGTTGGAAGTAAAGATTCATATGCGCAACACTATCAACATACCGGATAAGTCAAAAAATTTTTTCTTGGTCTCTTCGTGTAGTTAGGCACTGTCAGTATTTGAGTATAATTAGCATATTTATCATTATGTTATTTATTCACATTCCACTCATTGTCCCCCTCTCTGTTTCCCATTCCATAGTTCCTCATCCTATCTTTCCTCCCCATTGCCTTCTAGAGGGGGCTCCCCCACCACCTACCCTGGGACCTCAAGTATCTCAAGGATTAAGTGCATCTCCCAGTAAGGCCTATTCAGGCAGATCTTCCTATTGTGTCACTCTCCCTTTGGCTTCTTTAGCCTTCCCCTAATTCAACCATAGGGGTCCCCTACTTCAGTTCAATGGTTGGGTGTAAGTAACTGAGTCTGTCACAGTCAGTTACTGTTAGGGTCTCTCTGTAAGCACTTCATGGCATCAGTAAGAGTGTCAGACCTTGGTGCCCCCACCCTCCTCTTGACATGAGATGGATCCCAGGTTGAGCCAGTCAAATCTTTACTTCAGTTTCTTCTCCATTGTTGTCCCTGTAGTTCTTTTAGACAGGAATAATAGTTCTGCCTCAGGAATTTTAACTGTGGTTTAGTTGCCCTGTCTCTCTGCTTGAGGCGCTATCTACTGGAGCGTCCTTCTCCCCAATGTTGGGCTTTTGGCTAAAATCACCCCCATTGAGTCCTTAGAATCTCTCACCTCCCAGGTTTTTGGTACTTTCTAGAGGGTCCCGCCACCCACACCCCCACCCCTGATGTTGCTTTTTTTTTTTTTTGGATATATAGTATTTATATTTCAAATGTTTTCCCCTTTCCTGGTTCCTCCTTTCCCCCTTATCCATCTATGAGGATGCTCCCCTTTCCACCCACCCACTCCCACCTCACACCCTGGCATTTCCCTACACTGGAGAAATGAGCCTACAGGGCCAAGGGCGTCTCCTTCTATTGATTCCAGACAATGCTATCCTCTGCTACATGTGCAAATGGAGCTGTGGGTTCCTCTGTGTGTACACTTTGTTTGGTGGTTTAGTCCCTAGGAGCTCTGTGGGGATGGGAGGGATAGTTGTTGTTCTTCCTATGGGGTTGCAAATCCCTTTAACTCCTTCAGTCCTTTCTCTAACTCCTCCTTTTATCAGTAAGGCTCTGGAAGAGCCTTTCAGGAGGCATCCATATCTGGCTTGTGTCAGCAAGCCCTTCTTGGCATAAGCAATAGTGATTAGGCTTGTTGGCTGCATATGGGATGGTTCCCCAGGTGGGGCAGTCTCTGGATGGCCTTTCCTTCAGCCCCTGCTCCACTCTTTGGTTATTTCTATTCCTTCTCTTGACCTTCTTCTGGGCTTCTCTCCTGCCCCCATACCTGATTCTGTTCCTCTTCTCCACTCCCCCTCCCCTTTTCCACCCAGTTCCCTCCTTTCCTCTATCTCCTGTGATTATTTCCTTCCCCCATTCTAAGTGGGAATGAAGCATCCTCACTCGGCCTTTCTACTTGTGACACTTCTTATGTCTGTGGGTTGTATCTTAGGTATTCTGAACATTTTGGCTAACATCAACTTATCAGTGAGTACATACCATGCATGTCCTTTTGGGTCTGAGTTACTCAGGAAGGTATTTTCTAGTTCCATCCATTTGCCTTCAAAATTCATAGTGCCCTCGTTTTTAATAGCAGAATAGTATTCCATTGTGTAAATGAACCGCGTGTCCATTCTTTGGTTGAGGGACATCTACTTGTTTCCAGCTTCAGGCTACTAAAAATATGTCTGCTATGAGCATGGTGGAGCAAATGTACTTGGGGTGTGATGGGGCATCTTTAGGGTATATGCCCAAGAGTGGTATAGCTGGGTCTTCAGGTAGAACTATTTCCAGTTTTCTGAGAAACTGCCAGATTGATTTCCAAAGTGGTTGTACCAGCAGCTTCCAATCCCACCAGCAATGGAGGAGTTTACTATTTTTAAGACTACTTTCTTCTTGGAGCCAAGGTAGACTTACCTTAGTTGATATTTTGATTTTGTTTGTATTATGGGTATATGTTTGTGTATTAGTGTACTATGAATTTGTTCTTGCTAATGCTCCTGGAGGGCAAAGGAGGTCACTTAATCCCCTCAGACTACAACTGCATATGTTTCCAATCTCTGACTAAGTAATAAGTGCTGCTACCAGCTGAACCAACTTTCCAGATCCTAGGTTTTGGTTTTCTACACACACACACACACACACACACACACACACACACACACACACACATACTCACACACACACTCTCTCTCACACACACATACACACACTCATACTCACATACTCTCTCTCTCACACACACACCCACACACACACACGCACACACACACACTCTCTCTCACACACACACTCTCTCTCTCACACACACACTTACACACACACTCTTTCTCACACACACATCCTCTCTCTCTCTCTCTCTCACACACACACACACACACACACGCACGCACAACCACCCCATATACACAATGCTTCAACTAAGACTAGTGTTTTCAGTTCTAGGCTTGCTGTGCCCTGTTGAGTTGCATGCCGATTATTATGTTATTTCTCCTTCTAAAATATTCATTATTTAAATAAGATTTTATGCCAAGATAAAGAATAAAATACCTTATTACTAAAAAAGGACAATTTGTGCTTTGATATAATAAGATGCATTTATCCCAAGTTACTTGATGTTCTTAGATTGAAATGCAACTAATTTTAACTAAATGGAGAACTCCTGACAAGCTGGATCATCACAGAACTAAATAGTGTGAAGATAACCATGGTAATTTTCAATAATGACAGCTTTAGAGTCATTCACACTTTACTAAAAATCACCCTGGTTCTGATACTTCGCCCAGAATTATAAAAACAAAATGTCCTTGGTTCATTGTATTTTTACTGAAAAATATTTCTGTACCTCCCCTGAAAGATTTAATTTCAAGACATGGGCTAATAAATTTTATCTGCTTGAAAAATCTGTTCCACATTTATGAGGAAATGTTATGGATAACAATGGTGGTGGTTTGAAAGAGAAAGGCCCTGATAGGCTCATATGTTGGTTCCCATTTTATGGGACTGTTGCGGAAGGACTGAGAGGTATGTCCCTGTGGGAGGAGGTGTTTCACTTGGGGTGATCTCAGTGGTTTAAAAAGACTGGTGTTATCTTCAATGTTGTACCTCTGCCTTACAGTTGACGGTGAAGATGTAGTCTCTCACTTGTTCCTGTGCTCATGGCTTCAGTCTCCACCATGCACTCTGAAAGAATAAGTTAAATTAAATAATTCTATAGGCTTTACATTTTATCATATCAATGAAAAATTACTTCAGACAATCACAAATAGGACATAGATAAAATTAAAAGAAAACTGTGCCTTTATCTCTCATTATAAGACAGAGACCTGTTCGGATGCACTTTTGCAAATCACCTAAAGCAGTATTTGTATACTGATGAAGGAAATAAAGAACTTCTATAAGAATATCAGATGAATATTATATATATATAATTCATAATTCATTTTTAAATACTAAAGTTTTCGTACCCTAATAACTTGAATTTCAGTAGGAAGTTAATGGAGAATTTTCCTTCAAAAATCAAGTCTCTCAATTGTCAAAGATGTTTAAAATATATGAACTCCAACGTAACATGTAAACGCTGAAGAGATAGAGGAGGGAATGGGAAATTTTGACTGTTCAAAGGCATGTGAGTCATGCTACTGAGTAATTAGATAAATGTCACATCCTTCCCGTTCTCCAAAGGAGGAAAGAAACCAATTGAGTTCACCCTGGGAACATGAACTAATTTTTTTTTTTTTACAGAAATGAGATTCACATTCTGCATCATTTTGTAACTGAAAAATAGAGGCTACATATACATGGCTAAAAACATATGTGTAGTGGGCCTCAAACACTTTTTCAAGATTTGAGGCGTATGATCTACGAGAACAAGCACATTATCGTCTTTTGTTTAATTTTTAAATATTTATGTTTTTATTTTATTTTATTTTATATTAATTTTATTTTATGTGTATTAGTGTTTTGCCTATAGGTATGCGTGAGTACCATGTGTGCAGGTGATCATGGAAGTCAGAAGATGGCATCAGACCCACTGGAACGAGAATGTCATATGGTCGTGAACCGCTTTGTCAGTGCTGAGAAATGAACCCAGGTCCACTGGAATAGCAGCAAAAGCTCTTAACTGGAGACCCACTTCTCTAACCCCAATACTTCCCTTTAAGTGTTAATATGAACAAAAAGGTAGAATCATGGTTTTTTAATATTTAATAGATATTAGATGGATAAAGAAAAGAATTTAACTTTTAAGTGTCACAACTTTTGCCTGTAATGCCAGAACTTAGTTCACTGGACAGACCAAGACAACAGGTGTGTGTGTGTGTGTGTGTGTGTGTGTGTGTGTGTGTGTGTACTTGTTTATATGGATGTTGAAATGGTGGACAAAGACTTAAAAATTACTACAAAAAATAAAACTGCTTCTACAAGCAGGAATCATTGTGCAGCATGAGCTTGGATATACATAAGAAGGAATGTGAAACTTGAGACGTCACACACTCTCAATGATTTTGAGAATGAGATTTCTATAAAGTAAATAATTTTATAGTAAAAGAAGGCAGAGATTCAAAGGCCTCAAAGACAAAGATTCAGTAAAGACTGGTTTCTGCTTCATTAGAATTCCAAGTTACAGAGCATGGTAAATTCTAGAAACTACCATGTCAACTTACATTGTTTGCATGTGAACTCAATATACATGTACATGTAAGACATATGACTTGGACATCTGAGCTCCTTTCCTCTGTACTGGGGGAAAGAATATTTGAGAGAGACTGAGGTATCCACCTACTACTGATTCAGCCTTTTATCTAAGATGGAATGAGTTAATGTTTAGACATTAACTCTGGGATCTATGGGAATGGAATTGCAGGTGTGGGGTTGCTGGCTGACAGCCAAGACTTTCTTTCTCTTTTCTGTGTTTCTTTGTTTGCTTGCTGTATTTTCATATTCAGAAATTATTTTCATTAAGTCGTGTTATATCCCATGCCTTTGATTTCCCATAAAATTAGAGGCTTTTGTAGATATACTTTAAGACGAGATAGAGAGGCTAGATATGCATGTGTACGTGCATGATTTACGTCAATAATGTATATTTATATACGACTTATGTGGTGGTTTGTTGAGAATGGCCCCCATAGGCTCAGATCTTTGAATACTTAGTTTGCATTTGGAGTGGCTGTTTAGGCAGGCTCCGGGGATGTGGCATTGTTCTACCTACTGTCATGGAAGGCAGGCTGTGACTTCATAGACTTGCACTAATTTCAATTTACTCCATCTGCTTTCTGTATGACATTTGGAGGTCTGAGGTCTTTGCTGTTCCTGCCACTAGCCCTGACTCCCATTGCTACATTTGGTGTCTTGCTAGACGTTAATCCCAAATAAAGTCATATATAAGTTGTCTTCAATGTGGTGTTTTATTCAGTCTAAAAGTAACTCATACAATATAGAGTGAGCCCAAGCCAGCCTGCCCCCATACATGAGCTGTCAAGCAGAAATAAGGAGACTTTTGTAGACTTCAAGAGAACTAATGTTCTCTGCTGCTCTGCACAACTCTTTCCACTTTCATATAACTTGTCAACATTTTCACTTCTTAACCTTAACATCTTTTGTAATTTTTCTCATAAGTGCTCTTATAATTATAGTTTCAGAAACATAGTGTGGGTATTCTGCTGGGTGTCAAGTATACAGTAGGCCACTGTAGAGATTAGATTGCGCTGTGGAAATTCCCATGAAACACATGACTAAGTAATATTAAGTTCAGCACTAAAAAGGAGAATGGTAAAGAGTGTGCAGCTTCAACTCAAGACAGGAAAGAATTTCTCAAGAAATTAAATCCAAGTTGCTGTTAAGAGGCTAAACAAGCCTCTTGTGGAGACTGGAAGATGAGTTTTTTTTTCCAGTCATACATCATATGCAAGACAGAGTTTGACTTATTCTAAAACAGATACAATGGTCCATTATAAAGTGACAATCACATAATAGGAAGCAATTCAAAGTCACATTCTGCACTCAATGGTGCATGTACTAAAAGATAAGATACATGATTTGAAATTTACCTTAAAATTTGTCAAAAAATCCCAGCATATCTGTTGTATAGCAGAATAGACATGTCGGAATGTACCCATTACAAAATTATAGTTGTAAAATTTAGACGGTGGTACTTGCTACATAGTGTGCTATTGGGCATGATTAAAAATAACATATGATGTTGAGAATTGAATATAAGCATGCAATGTTAACAGATTTGATTGAGGAAATTAAAGCAAAGCCATAATTTTGTAGTGCTCTGTGAATAAAAAAATTGCAGATTTAGTTTTATTTTTAATACAGTTTTAATTGGCACCAATTGATATTACTTTCTCCTACTTTCCAACTCACCAGACCCCACTCCTTGACGGTCTTTTTCCTCTCATAATTGTCATACATCTTTATCGAAGATGATAAATTAATGTGTGTGTGTGTGTGTGTGTGTGTGTGTGCGCGCGCGCGCGCGCGCGTATGTGTGTGTGTATGTGTAAATGCAACCCCTGAGTCTATCTGTGTTGTGTTTGTATATATGGCTCTGCATTGAACAACCAAAACCTGACAGCTCATCCCTGGGAGAGATATATTCTACTCATAGCAATAATTAGTTCTGTGTATTCTTCTAGAGGAAATCCCCACAAAATTTTTAAATACACTTCTTACCATCAGCAGAATTGAATTACTGGACACAGGGCTTTTATATTGGAATTTATTGTACAGATTTGCAACGGGAATTCCATTTTCTCTAGAACTTATGAATTAGTCATTGCAGCTACTCATTAGTCCCAGAGAAGTCTAGAAATTATTCAGTGATTATGTTCAATAGTTAAGAAGTAAAAATCATTAAAATGTAAGGGTTTTGTTCTGTCTAGTTCATTTTTAGTAGATGTATTCAGAGGGGGAAGCATCAGCATACCCTATTGCTGGATATATGTCATAAGGAAACTTCTTCAATCTTAAAGAAATGAAATGAGAATGTTTTTATTACCACCTTTAGAGTCTTCACTGAAGAGCTATATTTACTATTGCATTAAATTTATAATCACTAACAAGGTGTTAATGTGATTATTGTGTCAAGTCTATCTTTGGATACATCTCAACTTTCATACAAATGATGGGGACAGAGCACCATACAAGTCTTATTCACTTGAGACTTGTCACTGTGAAACTCTGACAATATACATTGTTCTACAATGATTGCTCAGTGCCAGGTCCCTTCTTGTATGCAGTGATGATTTGTGATTTGAAATATTTTTTCCTCCCTATGGTGGGAATTGGATGTAGGCTTCCTAAATACTTGGAAGCACTTTAATACTGAAGTATCTTTCTAGCCCAGGAAAATCTTATTAATGTAGTTTTGAAACTTAATATTATTTTATGTCTAAAAATTAATGAGGTTCTGAAGAGATGGTTCATTGTAGAGAAGCATGATTGTGTTCTCAGCACCCATGAGGTAGTTCAAAGCCATGTTCTTGGAAATCTGATGTTTTCTTGCAGCTTCCACTTCACTACATGTAGTCACACACATAAAATAAAGGTATATTTAAAATGAGTAATTTGCAAGGTTATAAGGAAAACATAGCAAGACACACCCCTTCAGCAAGCATCTGATTGTCAAAAATTTGTCTCGCAATGTATTAAATTCTGAAGAAACTGAAGTGAAAACTATGCCTTCTTTACCCACAGAGTAGACTTGGGTGTGTGAAGAGTGATAAAAACAGAGTGTGATGTATGCCACCGTTTCCAGGCTGACACACACAGGAAAGGTAAGTACTGGATATGTAGGCAACTACTTCCCACCTTCCAGGTAAATTCAAATCATCGCTCCTCAAAGAATATTGCACCCAGTTTCTGCATGGCAGCTATTTGATTTCTGTGGGCCTCTAGTGGATTCATCATAATTTTCTGCTTCCTTGCTTGATGGGTGGAGGCACTAGAAAGTTTTATTCCATGCATAAAGATTCTGATAAACTTAGATAAGGAACAAACCCTGTGTCCCTGATCACTCTCCAGGAAAGAAGTTGCCTGGAAGACCATTACTGTTGAATTCTGAAAGACTATCTTAGTCACCCAGGAAGAGAAAACCACAACATAGCTTTTGGTTTAACTCAAGGCAATCCTAAATTTAAATTTTAAAATAATGCCCAACGTAGTTCTTAGCTTTGCATGTGAGAAGTTTGTCCTGAGCTCAGTTCAGGGTTTCTTCAGATCCTGGCGTTTCACCACCAAACTGGCTAGGTTTGTTTGTAGGTGTGGTAAACTGTAAGCTATTTGAGGCTAATTCTTTCCTGATGCCGCCTTTAGGAAGCCTAGAGAAACTGGTGTGCCTCTTATCATATATATGCCGCTAAGTGGACCAATGCATGCTCCAGAGATCCTGTGCAATCCAGGAGTCACAACATAGTGTCAGAATCTGAAACATGGTGTGCACCCCAACATTGCACACAGATAGGTCCATTGGGATCTACTAGCCAGCACCAGTCCCAGGACCAATAGACACTAAAGCCAACAGGAAACAGATTGAGAACAAATGCCTTTGTTTATTATGCTATTTTCTATGAAGAATGTGAATTCAATGTGAATTTCAAGGTGTGAGACCTTGATGAAAAAGAGAAATAAGAGTCCTTCATCTGAAGATATTATGTGTTTTGTTATGCTGAAAAAGATGTGTTTCTAATTAAACAAGTCATCACTTAAATTATTAAGAAAAGCTGTGAGCCCCATAAAACTTGGGGTGGTACAAATTAAATAAAGATATAAAATTAAACTGTTCTCAGATGTGAAATGCATTCTCTTTTGTCATGGTCAGAGGTCTAGCACTCTGATATTGTAATAGCTTGTGGTTCACTTATAGTGAACAGGATACAGTGGTTACATTGCTGGCTTTTTACTTCAGTTTTATATTGAAGTGTAAATTAAGATTTTAACAACTTATATGGCTATGTGGCAACAATCAGTTTAATTACACATTTGTTTGTTGATCTGCTTAGAGGCCAAATGTGTATGTGTGCACGTGCATATTTGTGTGTGTGTATGTGTGTGTTTGTGTGTGTGTGTGTGTGTGTGTGTGTGTGCCTGCACATGTGTGCTAAAACATCCCTGAAGGTTAGATAAACAGAAGATACTTTTGGAGGGAGAAATTTAACTGTATTTGGCTAAAATTTCATGCACTGACACAAGAAATACTATTTCTTAGTATTTCCTTTCCATAGACACTAACTCTGGTTCATGAGATTAGTAAGTTAGCAGGAAATTGATTACACAAGACCTATGTCACTCAGTTTGATTGTCATAGCAGCTATCTAGTCTGAGTGCTTGAAATTACAGACATGCCTCTCACATTGCTCTAAGGAGTCTGTAACCACTGTAGATAGGACCAAGGTTAGATGAGATGAAGGCTCTCTTTGTGGTTAGGCTCTCTTAACTTCTCATATGTCTCATCACATGTGGGGAAAGAAGAAAGAGAAAAAGAGAGAAGAAAGGGATACAGAAAGAAACAGACACACATACATAGAGAAGAGGTGAGGGCAGAAGGTACAGACAGACTGACAAGAGCATAACTCTGCAATATGCTTTTATATTAGATGTGAATCTATAACTTACTTGAGTTTAATATCTTCCTTACAAACTTGCCCTCCAAACAGAGTCATGTTTCTTTTTATGAATACAAGACAGGCAAGGTATATCCTATATCGAGGCCAATATGGGGAAGGAAAATTCAGGTTGGGTGGTCCTTAGTCTTAACACTCAGTAAGAAATGTGTCAAATGTTTGTAAATGCTAACAAATTACCAACCCAATGAGGGCTCTATTTTCTTATTTGCCCTCATACAAGCAACTTGCCCTTCACTTGGCTATTTGCAGTGAGAAAAATGAAATTATATAACATAATAAACAATTTTATACAATCATGTTTACTCTGAGAAGTCCAGAAGTATATCATAAGTAAAACTATATTTAACTGTGAATCAGGACTCTGGTATATGTTTCATATTTGAAGTCATTAAAACATTCATTTTGACTGAGACCATTTATCAAGTGAAATAGGAAAGTAATTACTTTTCATGTTTTCCAAAGGGGAAAAAAAGGCATGACACTAACATTGCAAATTTAAATTTGTTCTTATGCGTTAGTCATTTAAGATGATTGATACAGCATAATGGAACATACGTCAACTTATAATCCACTAAAATATAATTTTGTATTGTAGCTGGAACCCTAAGTATTGAGAACATCTTAATGAAAAAGGCTTTACATATTCCCTGTAATAAATAAATGACACATGGGTATTGATCATTGTTTACTGCCCAGGGGAGAATCTTCAGGTCAGAAAAATGCAATATTCTTCAACATATTTATCAGAAAATGATCCAATTGTCTTCGGTTTTGACTTGCGGAATAAGCTTTTGCAAATCACAAGTTAATGAATCATAGCTTAATTGCTCAGAAAACATTTTAAGAATTAAAATTAATGTTGAATAATGTTTCTAAGAAAATGCTATGAAATATATTGCCACATATTCTGTATATGAAGGCAGAGATTATAATAATGGGACTAAAATAAAGTTTCACAATGATAATATTTTTAAGGGAAATTTAAGAGGGAAATACAAGTTAAATATTATATGTACTAGTCTATTTTTTACATACTGATTAATAAATTACTGTACATAAATCATAAACACTGTATTGTCAATAAAGAGGGTATTCTACTAAAATCTCATGCCATGATTACCATAACAAGAAATAAATGCTAGCACTATTCTTCAAGATTACTAAAGCTATGAAGCACTTCCACACTAATTAGCAGGAAAAGGTCTGGCAATATATCAGCCCAACAACTCTTACCTGTGATTGTTCATGACCTCCCTCAAAGAATAGGTTAAAACCTTAAGAGATGAGGAAATTTGATCACAATTTCCAACCTTGACCTTGACCTGAATGAGACATATTTTTGAAATCTCAAGATTTTATCAAGGACAGCAAGACAACTTAGAAAACCCTAGGTCCAGGCCGACTCAGTGCTGTGTCCTCGCACATACATGAGTAAACTGTTTAGTGAATGAAGACACGTGCAGAACATTTGTTGAGGCAAGCAGATCATGCTATTATGTAACTTAAGAATGAGCAATACTGCCAAAGCCTGATGAATACAGATGAGGATGCTTGCAACCAATCACAGGACCAAGCACAGGGACCCAAATTGGTTAGGGGGAGGACTGAAGGAGCTGAAAGGGATTACAACACCATAGGAAGAACAACAGTATCAACCCACCAGACCCCACAGAGCTCCCAAGGACTAAACCGCCAACCAAACAATATACATGGAGGAACCCATGGCTCCAGTTGCATATGTAGCAGAAGATGGCCTTCTCTGGCATTAATGGAAGGGTAAGTCCTTGATCCCGTGAAGGCTTGATGCCCCAGAGTAGGGGAATATCAGGACAGTGAAGTGGGAATGGGTGGGTAGGTAGGGGAGAGAGATGGGATAGGGGTTTCGCATTGGGGAAACCCACAAGGGGGATAACATTTGAAATGTAAATAAATAAAATAACCAATAAAAAAAGAATGAGAAATGCTATTTCCCACTCTCTTCCTCTCCCCACCTCCCTTCCTTCCTCCTTCCCTCCCTCCCTTTCGCTCCTTTCCTCCTTCTCTTTCTCTCTCTCTCTCTGACATACATGTAGCATAGCTAAAACTTTTCTCTTCCTAATGCATGTATGTAGCTGCACACATTGTAAATGCAAACATGTTCTATGCAATCTTAAAACAAACAAGCAAAAGGATGCAGAAGTGATGAGTCAGCAAATATCTTAATTGCTCAAAAGTATTTTAGAAACTAAAATTGACAAGGAACAAACTTTCTAACAAAATCCTATAAAATGTATTTTCATAAGTATTTTATATGAAGGCAAGGAGAATGGGGTATGAAAATAAAGAATGCCCTGGTCACAAGTGTGAACTGATAGATGTGGTGATAATTAACGTCCTTCCATCTAATGAGCAAATTCGATGGTCACTTAAACCATAGAATGTATTAGGTTTCATCATAAGAACTGTGCAAACCACATTGACATCATTTTAGACAAGTTATTCATGAGATAAGAGATTGCAAATGAAATGTACTACAGATGCTTGCACAAAGGCAATATCAACTGTGTGGAGAAAGCACAGTTTATAGGAAGTTACTATGTCTTGTTCAGTGTAAGTACAAACTGAGTTTACATTGGCTCGTTATCATGTCTTTTTTTTCCTTTTTTAAAATTTTTTTCCTCCATCTTTATTAACTTGGGTATTTCTTATTTACATTTCCTTTTTTTAATTTTTTTCTCCATCTTTATTAACTTGGGTATTTCTTATTTACATTTCTATTGTTATTCCCTTCCCTAGGTTCCGGGCCAACCTCCCCCTAACCCCTCTCCCTCCCCTTCCCTGGGTGTTCCCCTCCCCATCCTCCCCCCATTACAGCCCTCCCCCCAACAATCACATTCACTGGGGGTTCAGTCTTGGCAGGACCAAGGGCTTCCCCTTCCACTGGTGCTCTTACTAGGATATTCAATGCTACCTATGAGGTCAGAGTCCAGGGTCAGTCCATGTATAGTCTTTAGGTAGTGGCTTAGTCCCTGGAAGCTCTGGTTGGTTGGCATTGTTGTTCATATGGGGTCTCGAGCCTCTTCAAGCTCTTTCAGTCCTTTCTCTGACTCCTTCAACGGGGGCCCCGTTCTCAGTTCAGTGGTTTGCTGCTGGCATTCGCCTCTGTATTTGCTGTATTCAGGCTGTGTCTCTCAGGAGAGATCTAAATCAAGTTCCTGTCAGCCTGGACTTCTTTGCTTCATCCATCTTATCTAGTTTGGTGGCTGAGTATGTATGGACCACATGTGGGGCAGGCTCTGAATGGGTGTTCCTTCTGCCTCTGTTCTACCCTCCCAAGGGTATTCTTGTTCACCTTTTAAAGAAGGAGTGAGGCATTCGCATTTTGGTCATCCTTCTTGAGTTTCATGTGTTCCGTGCATCTAGGGTAATTCGAGCATTTGGGCTAATATCCACTTATCGATGAGTGCATACCATGTGTGTTTTTCTGTGATTGGGTTACCTCACTCAGAGTGATATTTTCCAGTTCTATCCATTTGCCTATGAATTTAGTAAAGTCATTGTTTTTGATAGCTGAGTAGTATTCCAACCATTCTGGAAATCAGTCTGGAGGTTCCTCAGAAAATTGGACATTGAATTACCTGAGGACCCAGCTATACCTCTCTGGGAATATACCCAAAAGATACCCCAACATATAACAAAGACACATGCTCCACTATGTTCATAGCAGCCTTATTTATAATAGCCAGAAGCTGGAAAGAACCCAGACGCCCTTCAACTGAGGAATGGATACAGAAAATGTGGAATATCATGTCTTAATATACTTTTTTGAATTATCTGTTCACTAGATACTTACTGTGCATTATGTCACAAAATCTGACATTTTACAGTTGAGCTTGTATTAATGCTCCAAGCAGGTGTGTATCTTCAAAACTCAATATTCAAGGTTCTGGGGACATGGCCCAGTGGTTAGGAGAGCTGGACCTCCTTACAGGATACAATTTCAGTTCTTGGTATTTATTCTGAGTCACTCACAACCATCCATAATTACAGCTTTGGGGGATCCAGTGCCCTTTTCTGACCTCTACAGAATTCCACAAGTGTGTACACATAAATACAAGCACACACACATGTATATACATGTGCGGAAAAATAAAATACATCTTTAAAGATTCCCTCACCCCTGCAGCTTCCTCCTGTAAGGCAGGGATTCACTGCCTTTGCGCAAAGTATCCCCACCATCTCCTGAGAGTCCCCAGGGCACTTTAATGCACACTGAAGATGACTGAGAGTCTCTCTGTATTTCATTTTTAGTCTGGGGCAGAATTTTAAAAATATTGTCACTTAAAATAGATTTTCATAAAAATGTGTCAGACATCATTGACAGATAGTTAGTACATGGTTTTTGTAAACTGGCTCGCCATCCTGACAGCTAAATAGAATTACCATCATATATATTGTGAGATATTTGGCAATTTCTTTCATGCTACTGTATGAAATATAGCAGCAGCTTGTCCCCAAAAAATGATCCTTTTTTTCCTCAGGACTGACATTTTTGAAAGCATTTAAATAACATTTAAAGATTAATTTTTATTGAATACCCACTCTTAGTCTGTTTTCCAGGTAATAGCTCAGCTGGTGTGATGTAAACATCTCCTCTGAGAGCAGTGACAAGAAATGTGCCCGCCCACTTTCCTCTCACTGGCAGCGGCTGGTGTACTTCAATATGAGCAGAATTATCCATGTTTAAGTACAACTCAATCTGACTAGATATAATCTTAGAATGAATAAAATGTACTAACGACATGGCACAGCCATAGAGGAATCCTGTGGTTTAAATAACCCAGAGTATGGAGGAGAATTGACATGTTTATGTGGCTCAGTCAAGTAATGTACTTACTTATTCAAGAAGAAACAGAAATACAGTGAGTGAGACAGACTTGGTTCTAACATGACCTTCAAAACCTACACTTTAATTGGAAATATGTGTGACTGGGTGTTAGGTCAGTAAAATTATAACAGTTGTAACTCTAAAATACCCGATTTAGAGTGTAAAGAAGTGTTGTTGTAAAAAATATAAAAAATTAAAAAGGTATTGTTGTTTTTTTACCTCTCTAGGTCCACACCACAGTGCCCCAAGATGTCTGCTAGATATCTTGGCAGAAACACATCCCAACTCCTCTCTGCATTGGCCCAGTGTTGCCAGCCGCCGCACAGTTTTTTACACTCAAACCCTCACATAAAAGAACACACAACACAATAATCTTTGACCCAATTGGTTAGATATAATTGCCCACTTAACCATACAAAGCCCGGTACCATCCATCCCTTAGGAACATTAATAACAACCTGTAAATATACAGAGCAGAATCTTAACAGCACCTGCCATGGCTTCTCCCCTTCTCCCTCTCCTGTCTACTCCTTTCTGTTCTTGTCTCCTCCTCTTCCTTCAAACTTCTCTCCTGCCCACCCTTCCTTCTCCTCCAATGACAGGACTCCTTCTATCCTGTACCTGTCCTTCACCTGTACTTTACAAATTCAATGGGGAGGGTCTGGTGCAGTCACCTGATTCCTGAGTATGTGACTAGGCAGCTGTCCTTGGGGCGGTGGAATTAGCATCAAAATACAGATAACTTCAGGGTAAACCACAACAAAGAAATAGTGGGTTTCTACTGGGATTGAAAAGAAAACTTAGTAATTAAGAATCCAGCACTGGAGTAAGTAATATTCTATAACAATAATTTTGATTGGTAAAATGTTTTGTTTCCAGGAAAATCGAATATGAAAATATAGAGGTAGAAATATTATTGTAGACATAACAGCAGGTAGTTTTGAAGAGGTACAGATCATATATCAATGTTTGGTTGTTAATAACACCTGAGACATGTATACAAAAGCAAGGACATTGAGTACCATGTAGCTGGGGGGATGGGCAGGCTTTCCTCAGATCTATATCCCACAACAGTTAGCTTGTTATTTAGGTACAGGATTAAGAACATGTTCAGTCATTTCTCAGTGACGTTGCTTTGATAGTGAATAGCCCAGCTAATTATTACTCATACTTATTAATCCTCAGAGCACTACACCATTGACAAATACCATTGACCCTGCTTTTGACAGAGAGCATATCTCTCCCTGTCCATTCCTCAGTCCAGCATTTTGTTGCTATCTGTCTTTTTTTCTTAATGTTTAAAATATAAATGGTTCTCTTTGAATGATCTGTAATGTGCCCAGTTTAATATTCGAATCTAACTGAACATATCTACTCCTCAAACAATGATCATTTTGTTGTAAATGTATTCAAGGTCTTTTTTCTGGTCTCTGTGAAAAGCACAATATGTCAACATCATCAGTGTTTACCCTGCTGTGCTGGTGCTGTAGGACTTAGCTCCCTCCTGTCTGTATGAGACTGAACCCCTTGCCCTATCCCTCCCCTGATTTCCTAGTTCTCCCAGGCTCTGTTATGCTAATGAATCTCATCTCAACTTTCACAGGTTTGGTTCAAGTCCTGAGATTACTTAGTATCTATCAATGTCTGGATGATTTTGTTTCACATCCTCTGAAAACAGCTTTGTTCCATGATTTCATTCATTTTCAGGGACACTGTGTTCCTGGTATAGAAATGCTCTGTGTTTGTAGTATGTTTTAGTCTTGGTAACTTCATACACACATGTGACCAACCATACCTTCTCTTCATACCACAAGGAGGAGTCTGCAGATCACTTGACACAGTCCCTTTCTACCAGGAGGAGTTTGCAGCTGTCCATTCTGAAAAACTGAGTTTCTCAACTCCTGGGCCACTTGCTCCTCGGTGGCAGCAGGCTCATCTGTTGTAAGAATTGTTACTCAAACACAATTGTATTGAAATCATATTAGACGTTCCAGCCACATGTTTAACTTACTATTTTTTCCTTCGTTACATGCTCATCAGTGCTTCAATCAATAACCAAATTAAATAGTTCTCAGGACACTAAATAAAATTGTTACCACATTGTTTTTGTTTTTCTAAACAAATCTATTTACCTTTCTATGAATCTATTTATTTATTAAAAAAATCAGAAAGAAAATAATCTCAAGATGCAAGAGATAAAATTTTCATGCCTACAATTAATTTCATATATAAAATAAAAATAAATCCTAAAGAGAAATCGTGGTGATGTTTGGATTACGCTTCCGGGACCATGGTGGAGTTTTTTTGTTTTTTTTTGTTTTTTTGTTTTTTTTTTTTTATTAACTTGAGTATTTCTTATATACATTTCGAGTGTTATTCCCTTTCCCAGTATCCGGGCAAACATCCCCCTCCCTCCTCCCCTTCCTTATGGGTGTTCCCCTCCCAACCCTCCCCCCATTGCCGCCCTCCCCCCACCAGTCTAGTTCACTGGGGGTTCAGTCTTAGCAGGACCCAGGGCTTCCCCTTCCACTGGTGCTCTTACTAGGATATTCAATGCTACCTATGAGGTCAGAGTCCAGGGTCAGTCCATGTATAGTCTTTAGGTAGTGGCTTAGTCCCTGGAAGCTCTGGTTGCTTGGCATTGTTGTACATATGGGGTCTCGAGCCCCTTCAAGATCTTCCACTTCTTTCTCTGATTCCTTCAACGGGGGTCCTATTCTCAATTCAGTGGTTTGCTGCTGGCATTCGATTCTGTATTTGCTATATTCTGGCTGTGTCTCTCAGGAGCGATCTACATCCGGCTCCTGTCGGTCTGCATTTCTTTGCTTCATCCATCTTGTCTAATTGGGTGGCTGTATATGTATGGGACACATGTGGGGCAGGCTCTGAATGGGCGTTCCTTCAGTCTCTGTTTTAATCTTTGCCTCTCTCTTCCCTGCCAAGGGTATTCTTGTTCCCCTTTTAAAGAAGGAGTGAAGCATTCACATTTTGATCATCCGTCTTGAGTTTCATTTGTTCTAGGCATCTAGGGTAATTCAAGCATTTGGGCTAATAGCCACTTATCAATGAGTGCATACCAAGTATGTCTTTCTGTGATTGGGTTAGCTCACTCAGGATGATGTTTTCCAGTTCCAACCATTTGCCTACGAATTTCATAAAGATGTTGTTTTTGATAGCTGAGTAATATTCCATTGTGTAGATGTACAACATTTTCTGTATCCATTCCTCTGTTGAAGGGCATCTGGGTTCTTTCCAGCTTCTGGCTATTATAAATAAGGCTGCTATGAACATAGTGGAGCACGTGTCATTTTTATATGTTGGGGCATCTTTTGGGTATATGCCCAAGAGAGGTATAGCTGGATCCTCAGGCAGTTCAATGTCCAATTTTCTGAGGATCCTCCAGACTGATTTCCAGAATGGTTGTACCAGTTTGCAATCCCACCAACAATGGAGGAGTGTTCCTCTTTCTCCACATCCTCACCAGCATCTGTTGTCCCCTGAGTTTTTGATCTTAGCCATTCTCACTGGTGTGAGGTAAAATCTCAGGGTTGTTTTGATTTGCATTTCCCTTATGACTAAAGATGTTGAACATTTCTTTAGGTGTTTCTCAGCCATTCGGCATTCCTCAGCTGTGAATACTTTGTTTAGCTCTGAACCCCATTTTTTAATAGGGTTATTTGTTTCCCTGCGGTCTAACGTCTTGAGTTCTTTGTATATTTTGGATATAAGGCCTCTATCTGTTGTAGGATTGGTAAAGATCTTTTCCCAATCTGTTGGTTGCCGTTTTGTCCTAACCACAGTGTCCTTTGCCTTACAGAAGCTTTGTAGTTTTATGAGATCCCATTTGTCAATTCTTGATCTTAGAGCGTAAGCCATTGGTGTTTTGTTTAGGAAATTTTTTCGAGTGCCCATGTGTTCCAGATGCTTCCCTAGTTTTTCTTCTATTAGTTTGAGTGTGTCTGGTTTGATGTGGAGGTCCTTGATCCACTTGGACTTAAGCTTTGTACAGGGTGATAAGCATGGATCGATCTGCATTGTTCTACATGTTGACCTCCAGTTGAACCAGCACCATTTGCTGAAAATGCTATCTTTTTTCCATTGGATGGTTTTGGCTCCTTTGTTAAAAATCAAGTGACCATAGGTGTGTGGGTTCATTTCTGGGTCTTCAATTCTATTCCATTGTTCTATCGGTCTGTCTCTGTACCAATACCATGCAGTTTTTATCACTATTACACTGTAATACTGCTTGAGTTCAGGGATAGTGATTCCCCCTGAAGTCCTTTTATTGTTGAGGATAGCTTTAGCTATCCTGGGTTTTTTGTTATTCCAGATGAATTTTCAAATTGTTCTGTCTAACTCTTTGAAGAATTGGATTGGTAGTTTGATGGGGATTGCATTGAATCTGTAGATTGCTTTTGGTAAAATGGCCATTTTTACTATATTAATCCTGCCAATTCATGAGCATGGGAGATCTTTCCATCTTCTGAGGTCTTCTTCAATTTCCTTCTTCAGTGTCTTGAAGTTCTTATTGTACAGATCTTTTACTTGCTTTGTTAAAGTCACACCGAGGTACTTTATATTATTTGGGTCTATTATGAAGGGTGTCGTTTCCCTAATTTCTTTCTCGGCTTGTTTCTCTTTTGTATAGAGGAAGGCAACTGATTTATTTGAGTTAATTTTATACCCAGCTACTTTGCTGAAGTTGTTTATCAGCTTTAGTAGTTCTCTGGTGAAACTTTTGGGATCACTTAAATATACTATCATATCATCTGCAAATAGTGATATTTTGACCTCTTCTTTTCCGATCTGTATCCCCTTGACCTCCTTTTGTTGTCTGATTGCTCTGGCTAGAACTTCAAGAACTATATTGAATAAGTAGGGAGAGAGTGGGCAGCCTTGTCTAGTCCCTGATTTTAGTGGGATTGCTTCAAGTTTCTCTCCATTTAGTTTAATGTTAGCAACTGGTTTGCTGTATATGGCTTTTACTATGTTCAGGTATGGGCCTTGAATTCCTATTCTTTCCAGGACTTTTATCATGAAGGGGTGTTGAATTTTGTCAAATGCTTTCTCAGCGTCTAATGAAATGATCATGTGGTTTTGTTCTTTCAGTTTGTTTATATAATGGATCACGTTGATGGTTTTCCGTATATTAAATCATCCCTGCATGCCTGGGATGAAGCCTACTTGGTCATGGTGGATGATTATTTTGATGTGCTCTTGGATTCGGTTTGACATAATTTTGTTGAGTATTTTTGTGTCAATATTCATAAGGGAAATTGGTCTGAAGTTCTCTTTCTTTGTTGTGTCTTTGTGTGGTTTAGGTATAAGAGTAATTGTGGCTTCATAGAAGGTATTCGGTAGTGATCCATCTGTTTCAATTTTGTGGAATAGTTTGGATAATATTGGTATGAGGTCTTCTATGAAGGTTTGATAGAATTCTGCACTAAACCCGTCTGGACCTGGGCTCTTTTTGGTTGGGAGACCTTTAATGACTGCTTCTATTTCCTTAGGAGTTATGGGGTTGTTTAACTGGTTTATCTGTTCCTGATTTAACTTCGGTACCTGGTATCTGTCTAGGAAATTGTCCATTTCCTAAAGATTTTCAAGTTTGGTTGAATATAGGTTTTTATAGTAAGATCTGATGATTTTTTGAATTTCCTCTGAATCTGTAGTTATGTCTCCCTTTTCATTTCTGATTTTGTTAATTTGGACGCACTCTCTGTGTCCTCTTGTTAGTCTGGCTAAGGGTTTATCTATCTTGTTGATTTTCTCAAAGAACCAACTTTTGGTTCTGTTGATTCTTTCTATGGTCCTTTTTGTTTCTACTTGGTTGATTTCCGCTCTGAGTTTGATTATTTCCTGCCTTCTACTCCTCCTGGGTGTATTTGCTTCTTTTTGTTCTAGAGCTTTTAGGTGTGCTGTCAAGCTGCTGACATATGCTCTTTCCTGTTTCTTTCTGCAGGCACTCAGCGCTATGAGTTTTCCTCTTAGCACAGCTTTCATTGTGTCCCATAAGTTTGGGTATGTTGTACCTTCATTTTCATTAAATCCTAAAAAGTTTTTAATTTCTTTCTTTATTTCTTCCTTGACCAGGTTATCATTGAGTAGAGCATTGTTCAATTTCCAAGTATATGTGGGCCTTCTTCCTTGATTGTTATTGAAGACCAGTTTTAGGCTGTGGTGGTCGGATAGCACGCATGGGATTATTTCTATCTTTCTGTACCTGTTGAGGCCCGTTTTTTGACCAATTATATGGTCAATTTTGGAGAAAGTACCATGAGGAGCTGAGAAGAAGGTATATCCTTTTGCTTTAGAATAGAATGTTCTATAAATGTCCGTTAAGTCCATTTGGCTCATGACTTCTCTTAGTCTGTCTACATCTCTGTTTAATTTCTGTTTCCATGATCTGTCCAATGATGAGAGTGGGGTGTTGAAATCTCCCACTATTATTGTGTGAGGTGCAATGTGTGTTTTGAGCTTTAGTAAGGTTTCTTTTACATATGTAGGTGCCCTTGTATTTGGGGCATAGATATTTAGGATTGAGAGTTCATCTTGGTGGATTTTTCCTTTGATGAATATGAAGTGTCCTTCCTTATCTTTTTTGATGACTTTTAATTGAAAATTGATTTTATTTGATATTAGAATGGCTACTCCAGCTTGCTTCTTCTGACCATTTGCTTGGAAAGTTGTTTTCCAGCCTTTCACTCTGAGGTAGTGTCTGTCTTTGTCTCTGAGGTGTGTTTCCTGTAGGCAGCAGAATGCAGGGTCCTCGTTGCGTATCCAGTTTGTTAATCTATGTCTTTTTATTGGGGAGTTGAGGCCATTGATGTTGAGAGATATTAAGGAATAGTGATTATTGCTTCCCGTTATATTCATATTTGGATGTGAGGTTATGATTGTGTGCTTGCATTCTCTTTGTTTTGTTGCCAAGACGATTAGTTTCTTGCTTCTTCTAGGGTATAGCTTGCCTCCTTATGTTGGGCTTTACCATTTATTATCCTTTGTAGTGCTGGATTTGTAGAAAGATATTGTGTAAATTTGGTTTTGTCATGGAATATCTTGGTTTCTCCATCTATGTTAATTGAGAGTTTTGCAGGATACAGTAACTTGGGCTGGCATTTGTGTTCTCTTAGGGTCTGTATGACATCAGTCCAGGATCTTCTGGCCTTCATAGTTTCTGGCAAGAAGTCTGGTGTGATTCTGATAGGTCTGCCTTTATATGTTACTTGACCTTTTTCCCTTACTGCTTTTAATATTCTTTCTTTATTTTGTGCGTTTGGTGTTTTCACTATTATGTGACGGGAGGTGTTTCTTTTTTGGTCCAATCTATTTAGAGTTCTGTAGGCTTCTTGTATGCCTATGGGTATCTCTTTTTTTAGGTTAGGGAAGTTTTCTTCTATGATTTTGTTGAAGATATTTACTGGTCCTTTGAGCTGGGAGTCTTCACTCTCTTCTATACCTATTATCCTTAGGTTTGATCTTCTCATTGAGTCCTGGATTTCCTGGATGTTTTGGACCAGTAGCTTTTTCTGCTTTACATTATCTTTGACAGTTGAGTCAATGATTTCTATGGAATCTTCTGCTCCTGAGATTCTCTCTTCCATCTCTTGTATTCTGTTGGTGAAGCTTGTATCTACAGCTCCTTGTCTCTTCTTTTGGTTTTCTATATCCAGGGTTGTTTCCATGTGTTTTTTCTTGATTGCTTCTATTTCCATTTTTAATTCCTTCAACTGTTTGATTGTGTTTTCCTGGAATTCTTTCAGGGATTTTTGCGATTCCTCTCTGTAGGCTTCTACTTGTTTATTAATGTTTTCCTGTGTTTCCCTAAGGGAGTTCTTCACATCTTTCTTGAAGTCCTCCAGCATCATGATCAAATATGATTTTGAAACTAGATCTTGCTTTTCTGGTGTGTTTTGATATTCCATGTTTGTTTTGGTGGGAGAATTGGGCTCCGATGATGCCATGTAGTCTTGGTTTCGGTTGCTTGGGTTCCTGCGCTTGCCTCTCGCCATCAGATTATCTCTAGTGTTACTTTGTTCTGCTATTTCTGACAGTGGCTAGACTGTCCTATAAGCCTGTGTGTCAGGAGTGCTGTAGACCTGTTTTCCTCTCTTTCAGTCAGTTATGGGGACACAGTGTTCTGCTTTCGGGCGTGTAGTTTTTCCTCTCTACAGGTCTTCAGCTGTTCCTGTGGGCCTGTGTCTTGAGTTCACCAGGCAGCTTTCTTGCAGCAGAAAAGTTGGTCTTACCTGTGGTCCCGAGGCTCAAGTTCGCTCGTGGGGTGCTGCCCACGGGCTCTCTGCAGCGGCAGCAACCAGGAAGATATGCGCCGCCCCTTCCGGGAGCTTCAGTGCACCAGGGTTCCAGATGGCCTTTGGTGTTTTCCTCTGGCGTCGAGATGTGTGTGCAGAGAGCAGTCTCTTCTGTTTTCCCAGGCTTGCCTGCCTCTCTGAAGGTTTAGCTCTCCCTCCCACGGGATTTGGGTGCAGAGAACTGTTTATCCGGTCTGTTTCCTTCAGGTTCCGGAGGTGTCTCAGGCAGGGGTCCTGCCGTTCCTGGGCCCTCCCCCACGGGAGCCCAGAGGCCTTATACAGTTTCCTCTTGTGCCAGGGATGTGGGCAGGGGTGGGCAGTGTTGTTGGTCTCTTCCGCTCTGCAGCCTCAGGAGTGCCCACCTGACCAGGCGGTGAGGTCTCTTTCCCACGGGGTCTGGGAGCAGAGAGCTGCTGGATGGTGGAGTTTTATTGTTTCTTTTTAAACTGCACATGTCTTTTACATCAATTTCAACAGTTCCTCACCTCCCTTTTATACCTGTCAAATGAATTTTCAAAGGTTTTAAAGCAATGCTGATATTATATTTACATCTGGATGAATTGCCCTTGATGTTTTTATTATTGTCTGAAATACTGCTCCATCATTTTCCTATTATGTTAATCAGGAATGCACATTAACATGTGATACATTATATTTTGAAAAACAAGCTCATGAAAGAAAACATATTCTACACTCCTCTTGGTCGTCTTTTTAGCTAATTATTCAAAGAATATTTTCTTTATTGAGCATCAGGCTTAATTACTTAATTAGATTACGGTCCAGAATGCTTTCAAGAAGTGCATCCCATTCTATGAAGTGCATAATATGTTATAAAAATGTCCTAATTGCATAATGGCTGGTAAAATGAATTAGTGACGAACATACAGAATGGGAGACGTTTAAGAAAGGGAACAAAATTCGCACAGCAGCACAGCATGCATGCTGGGCATGGGAATAAAAATAATATTATCTACTTCTAAATTTTCTCAGAATAGAAATAAGTCAAGGCCAATATGAATGTTAAACTTATAGCTCTTGAACATACTCCTTGAACAAACCGTAGCTAACACCAGCAGGTATTTCCTGAAGTCATTCAGAAAGTGCAGCGTGGCAGCACTCCCCAGAGGATACGAACCGATGGCCTGAAATTCTCACTCTGTGTGTCCAGCTGAGAATTTTGGTGCTTATAAAATTCCATGAACTACCAGATCTTGGCCTTCCCACTAGAGAATTGAGATTGTCAATCTAAGTAACTCTTGTGAATTTTCTTATCAGTAAATGGAGGCAACCAGGATGTGATAATGTTGAGGCAGCTGGATAAAGGACTTAAGAATCATCTGGAACTGGGCATGATGTGGAGAGATTTTAATCCCTGCAGCAGCAGAAATGAAGGTGGAGGCAGAGGAGGCAGAGGCAGAGGAGGCGGAGGTGGGGGCGGCGGGCGCAGAGGGGCAGGCAGGTTGATGAGTTAGAGGCAGGCATCGTCAACACAGAGCAACCCTCTCTCAAACAAATAAACAAACAATGAAATAGAAATAAAGAAAAGAAACAAGTAACTCGGAAACTGTAACAAGGAACACACAAGTTCCTGTCTCTTCTCTTTTGAAACCAGTCTCTCAAATTTCCTGGGAAGTACTAACAGGGCTCAAAGAACAGAGTGGGTGTTTCTCTAACAATGGGTATTATAGTGGCTGCTATAATAGATAAACATGATTATGCGTGAGGCATGCAGCCTCCTCAAACTTAGCGGAGTAAAGGAAGCAAAATATAAAACGATCAGCGTTTAGATTTGATAAAATTTCAAGCTGAATTTTGGCGAAGATTTCTCGTACTCTCCTCTCCACAGCTTACATTTTATTGTTATAACTTAAGACACTGAACGTTCTTCAGACTTGCAACTCTGGTTCAGTGGCTGCGTTTAAAGGCGCTTTCTAAAAATGGAACACAGAATACCTGGAGGGAGTCACAGGGGGTTACATCATGGCAGTACGGGTGATTAGGTAATTCTCTTGATATCCTTCAAATCACACGTTGATGGATAGCAGCACTCTCTGAGCTCTTCCTATTTTTAGAAACACCTCAGCCCAGCAGACTGGGAAATGGCAGAAGAATGCCATTTCCATCCTTGGCCTGTCGGGGTGAGGTCTACGCAGGGAACTGACGAGAAAATGGCCTCTAGATTGGAATTACATGAGAACATGGGAAAATGACCCACTAATAAGAAACCAAAAGAGCTGTTTTGGGGAGGACTTGGGAATGTCTGCTGCTCAGAGACTAGCAGTGCATTCAGAAAAGGAGGGGGTGACGTAGAAATGGACCTCACACTATGCGATGCAGTCGCAGGTCCACAAGGAAGCAGGACTCACTGTGCTATGGTTCCATGGGTGCCTTGGGCCTCAGGAATGATTTCTCCAGAGGTGCCATCTGTGCATACACATCTGTAGCTGGCCTTCCCTGTGCCTTCAACCCTGATGAGAACTCTCCTACACAAAGAAACAAATGTAAAGCTTTAATCATATGTGGTAAATGAATATAAGACATTCGTTTGTGCTCTATGAAAACACAAATAGCAAACAACGATCATTAAATAAAAAAAGTGTAATCATCTTGTTTACTTACATTGCTCTTTCCTTTACAGACCATGACCTCCCCAAAGGAAGAATTCAGGTTTCTCACAACTCATTTATATAAGAATCCATAGACAGCCCTGTACTGCGAGGGAATGGAAACGGAATCCTGAAAGAAGCAAGTGCGGTCCTTGGGGTCACAGCTACTGCACTTAGCAGATACTTGGTTTTAGCGCCCGTCTCTTCATATCTCAGAAGCTTGTTTTTTCTTCTATAAAGCAGGGAGAATAATCTATTTATAAGCCACATTTGTTTTTTGAAAAATCAGATGTCTCAAAGTTTCTAGCAAACTAAAAGATACAGGTTTCATTACAAAAATGCTTTGTTGGAGTGAACTGATAAGATTGTATTCACCATGGTGATTCTGTGATGATTTTCTGATTCATTTGGTCTATGAAGGTGGGTTCAGCTTGGTACATATTAAATAAAAGAATGGTCTAATTGTGCCAAGGACTTTTGACTCCTTACAGACTCGGCGATAACTAATTTTTTTTATCAAGTTTCATGAGATCAGGCAATATAAAACCTTAAGCATAGAACTTTCCAGAGTAGAAAATTACTTTTTTATGCCTTTTGGGAGGATGTCTAAATGAAAAAGTGTACCTATGTTTAAAAACAGATAAATTTTGTTTCCTGTTAGATGACAATATCTCTAAACTGAGTGAATGTAGGGTCAGAGAAGCTTTGGAAATGGAACACTGCTCTCCGGCTGTCAGGCATCAAATGGGGGACCTAGAGAGTCCCCCTTGAGGATTCTACTTTTGAGAAATACCTCAGAGCAAATATTACAGTAATTTTTTTTAAATCAGGCTATATAGAATGAGTGGTGAACAACATATTTGTCTATGCTGATTAATATTTAAATGAAAAAATTTCAGAAGCAAAACATTGACAGGCATGGTAGGATGTCTTTTCACATGCCTGCATATGTGTGTGTGTGTGTGTGTGTGTGTGTGTGTGTGTGTGTAAAAGATAGACAGAGAGACAGAAAGATGAAAGGTAAATGTGTTTGAGGCTTACTTATACATATACATATATGCATGTATATAGATGTCAGTGCCCAAGTACTATCAACTGTTTGGGTTTTTTTTTCTTTAGAATGAGTCCCTTACATGGCCTAAGGTTCATTCATCTTATTAGATGAATTAGGATATCTAGAGAGTCCCAGAAATCTCCTACCCATTTCTTCCTACTACAGGCTCATGCTCCATGACCAACTCATTGATGTCAAGTCAAGGACACTAAGATCCTTCCTCATGGAAGAGAAACACTACTGACAAAGGTACCTGACTAACTGCATGACAACATCTGCAAAATCTTAAAATACTGAAAAGAGGCAATAAATGCATGAATGGAAAAGTCGCTTTTAAAGAAACAAGAGATAATGTTGCAACATAGTAGTATAATAATCTTATTGACTCAAAAGTGATGATTTGTCCTGGGTGCAAATATATTCAAACCACCACAGTCCCCATAGTCTTTCACAGTCTCAACAGTGTTTAAAAGTCCAAAGTTCGGTCTCTTCTGAGATTCGTACAATCTCTTAACTGCAATCCCCTACAATATCAAAATAAAAAAGCAGTTCATACTTCCAACATCACAGGATATACACTACCATTCAAAAATATAGTGAGGAAATATTGGATTAAAACAAGACCAAAAAGCAGCTGAGGAAACTCTAAACTCTGCCCGTCCACGCTTGATGTCCAACTCCTTTCATTCAGCTTTGTGGGATGCATGAGAATTCTTTCTCTTTGGCTCTTTCCGCTCCCTATTGGCAGCTTTCCTCAGCTCCTATCATATGGCACTATCCTCTTTAACATCTTGGGGTATCCAAGATGACTTTAAACTCACAGCTTCTTGTTTCATATCTGAGATCCACATAGTGTCTTCCATGTTCTTCCAAGGGGCTTGGGCCATTTCCCAAGCTCTGCCCTCTGTAGCACTCTGGGTTCTGGATGACTCCACCCAACTGCTGCTGTTTTTCATGGTCATTCCATGATACTATCATCTCCAATATGCGGGCGTCTTCTACACCAAGAAGACCATCATGTTCTATCTCTCTGGTGCTAATATTTAACTTCTTTCCATGACCCTTTCAGTCCTAGCCTTTCAACTACCACAGAGGCTGCACCTTCATCGGTGGCCTTTACGGAACTCTGAGATGCCCTCCATGTCCCTCCATGCCTTCAACGCTAGTACCATCAGGGTAACTCTTACATATATGTTACTAAGGCTTACTGCATGCATAATGTCTATCTCTGGAACACAGCTTCTTTGTGTTCACTGAAAACACAAAGAGTTCCCAGAAGATTTCACCTTAGAGATGCTAGTCTCTTCTTAATCACTGCTACGTTTTTAATTCCAGATAAATAGAATCAGTTGTCTCAGTAACCCCTTCTGGTTTTTTTTTTGTTGTTGTTTGTTGTTTGTTGTTTTTGTTTTTGTTTTTGTTTTTTACTCTAAAGCCAGACCACATGGTCAGAGTGGCTGTGTTCTATTGCTTTTAGAGCCTGGAACATGGCCCACTTGTTCTGTTACCTCTTCACTAGTTTTATGTTTTTAATGATCCCCTTCACTGACTAAGCATGATTGTCATGGAACTTGCTGTATAAACTGAGCTTGACTCATAGGTCTGCAAGCCTCTCTCTCCTGGGATTAAAGGCACTATACCACTATATCTGGACCTCAGCTTTTTAAAACTCTTTTTCTCAAGATCTCATAAGTATGTCAATTATGCCTCAAGATCTGGATCACAAGTGTACCCTACATTTCTGGGTTTTAGTTCATTCCACATATAGTCAAGTAGATAACCAAGAATAGTCATCACAATCCACTTCTTGCCAACTTGACGTAAATCATATCTCATGGTACAATGAAAAGAATAAGCAGGTCATAATAATACTTAACATGAAATAACTATTCATCATACAACCAAAAATGCATTGTGAATTTAGAATAGGTCAATATCCCTTGAGAAATATCCCTTTAGTATCTCAAACTTAAAGATAATAACCATGAATATTTTCTCTTAATTGATACTAAATAAATTGAAGGAAAACACACACATACACATACAAATATATATGCATTCTTTTTCTTTTTAAATATAGATGTATATTTCAAATGTTATCTTTTCCAGGTTTACCCTCCTGGAACACCTTAACCCATGCCCCCCTTCCCCTGCTTCTATGAGGGCGTTCCAAAACAAATCCACCCACTCCCACCTGCCTCCCCAACCTGGTATTCCCTTACACTGTGGGATCAAGACTTTACAGGGCCAAGGGCCTTTCCTCCAATTGATGCCTGACAAGGCCATCCTCTGTTACATATGCGGCTGGAGCCATGGGTCATTCCATGTGTATTCTTCAGTTGGTGGTTTATTCCCTGGGAGCTATGGGGTGTCTGGTTGATTGATATTGTTGTTCTTCATATGGGGTTGCAAACTTCTTCAGCTATTTCAGCTTTTTGTCTAACTCCTCCATTGGGGACCCTGTTTTCTGTTCAATGGTTGGCTGCAAGCATCTGCCTCTGTATTTGTCAGGCTCTGGCAGAGTCTCTTAGGAGGCAGCTATATAAGGCTCCTGTCAGCATGCACTTCTTGGTATCTGGAAAAGTGTCTGGATTTGGTGACTGTATGTGGATGGGTCTCCAGGAGTGGCAGTCTCTGGGTGGCCTTCCCTTCAGTCTCTGCTCCACATTTTGTCTTAGTACTTCCTTCCACAATTATTTTATATGCCTTATAGGTAGGACTTTTATACATCCACACTTTGTCCTTCTTGTTGAGCTTCATGTGGTCTGTAAATTGAATCTTTGGTACTCTGAGCTTTTAGGCTAATATCTACGTATCACTGAGTGCATACCATGTGTGTTCTTTTGTGACTGGGTTACCACACTCAGGATGGTATTTTCTAGTTCCATACATTTGCCTAAAATTTCATACAGTAATTGTTTTTAATTGACATGTAGTATTTCATTGTATAAATGTACCACATTTTCTGTATCCATTTCTATTTGAAGGACACCTGAGTTCATTCCAGCTTCTGGCTATTATAAATAAGGCTACTATAAACATGGTGGAGCATGTGCCCTTGTTATATTTTGGAGCATCTTTTGATTACATGCCCAAGAGTGGTATAGCTGGGTCCTCAGGTAGTACTATGTCCAATTTTCTGAGGAATTAACAGACTGATTTCCAAAGTGGTTGTACCAGCTTGCAATCCCAGCAACAATGGAGAAGTGTCTCTCCACATCGTCACCAGCATCTACTGTCACCTGAGTTTTGATCTTAGCCATTCTTGCTGGTATAAGGTGGTATCTCTGGATTGTTTGAATTTGCATTTCCCTGATGACTAAGGATATTGAACATTTCTTTAGGTGCTTCTAAGCCATTCAGTATTCCTCAATTGAGAATTCTTTGCTTAGTTTTGTACCCCATTTTTTAATATAATTATTTGATTCTCAGGAGTCTTATGGAGTTCTTTGTATGTATTTGATAATAACCCTCTATCAGATGTTGGATTGGTAAAGACCTTTTCCCAATCTGTTGGTTGCTGTTTTGTTCTATTGACAGTGTTCTTCACCTTACCCAAGCTTTGCAGTTTTATCAAGTCCCATTTGTCGATCCTTGATCTTAGAGCATAAGCCATTGACGTTCTGTATAGGAAATTTTCCCCTGTGTCTATGTGTTTGAGGCTCTTTTGCACTTTCTTTTCTATTAATTTTAGTGTATTTGGTTTTATGCAGAGGTCCTTGATCAATGTGGATTTTAGCTTTGTACTAAGATCAAGTGACAATAGGTGTGTGGGTTCATTTCTGGGTCTTTAATTCTATTCCACTGATTTACCTGTCTGTCTCTGTGCCAATACCATAGAGGTTTTTAATCACTATTGCTCTGTAATACTGCTTGAGGTCATAGATGTTGACTTCCCCAGAAGTTATTTTATTGTTGAGAATAGAATTCACTATCATGGGATTTTTGGCTTTTTGTTTGTTTGTTCTTCCAAATGAATTTGAAAATTCATCTTTCAAACTTTCTGATGCATTGAGTTGGAATTTTGATGGTGATTGCATTGAATCTGTAGATTGCTTTGGGCAAGATGGCCAGTTTTACTACATTAGTCCTACCAATTCATGAGCAGGGGAGGTCTTTCCATCCTCTGAGATCTTCTTTGAATTCTTTCTTCATGGACTTGAAGCTGTTGTCATATGGATATTTCACTTGCTTGGATAGAGTCACACCAAGGTATTTTATATTATTTATTTGTGACACTTGGGAAGGGTGTCATTTCCCTAACTTCTTTCTCAGCCTGTTTACCCTTTGAGTAGAGGAAAGCTCCTGATTTGTCTGAGTTAATTTTATATCCAGTCACTTTGCTGATGTTGTTTCAGCTGTAGGAGTTCTCTGGTGGAACTTTTGGGGTCACTTAAGTATACTATCATATCATTTGCAAATAGTGATATTTTGACTTCTTTTCCAATTTGTATCCCTTTGACCTCCTTTTGTTGTCTAATTGCTCTGCCTAGGACTTTGAGTACTATATTGAATGCGTATGAAGAGAATGGCCAGCCTTATCTAATCCTTGACCTTAGTGGGATTCCTTCAATGAAGGGGTGTTGAATTTCGTCAAATGTTTTCTCAGCATCTAATGAGAGGATCATGTGTTTTTCCTTTTGTTTGTTTATATAGTGGATTAAGTTTATGGATTTCTGTATATTGAACCATCCTTGTATTTCTGGGATGACGCTTACTTGATCATAGTAATTTATCATTTTGATGTGTTCTTGGACTAGGTTTGTGAGAATTTTATTGAGTATTGATACTTAAGAGGGGAATTGTTCTGAAGTTCTCTTTCTTTGTTGGGACTGTGTGTGCTTTAGGTATAAGTGTAATTATGGCTTTAAAGAATGAATTGGGTAATGTCCCTTCTGTCTGTATTTTTGGGGAATAGTTTGAAGAGTATTAGTATTAGGTCTTCTTTGAAGGTCTGATAGAGTTCTGCACTAAATCCATCTGGTCCTGTTTTGTTTTGTTTTGTTTTTTTGTTTTGTTTTGTTTTGTTTTGTTTTTGTGAGACTTTTAATCGCTGCTTCTATTTCTTTAGGGGTTATGGGACCATTTAGATGGTTTATCTGATTTTACCTATGTATGTGCTATTTGTCTAGAAAATTGTCCATTTCCTTCAGGTTTTCCAATTTGGTTGACGATATTATTTTGTAGTAGGATCTGAGGATTGATTATTTATGTAGTTATGCCTCCCTTTTCATTCCTGATTTTGTTAATTTGGATACTCACTCTGTGCCCTCTGGTTAGTGTGATTAAGGGTTCATTTATCTTATTGATTTTTTTCAAAAAACTAGTTCCTGGTGTTGTTGATTCTTTGAATAATTCTTTTTGTTTCTACTTGGTTGATTTTGGCCCTGAGTTTGATTATTTCCTGCCTTCTGCTCCTCTTGGGTATATTTGCTTCTTTTTGTTCTAGAGCTTTCAGGTGTGCTGTCAAGCTGCTGACATATGCTCTCTCCAGTTTCTTTTTGGAGGCACTCAGAGCTATGAATTTTCCTCTTAGCACTGCTTTTATTGTGTCACATAAGTTTGGGTATGTTGGGCCTTCATTTTCATTGAATTCTAAAAAGTCTTTAATTTATTTCTTTACTTTTTTCCTTGACCAAATTATCATTGAGTAGAGCATTGTTCAGCTTCCATGTATATGCAGTCTTTCTGTCACTTTTTGTTGTTGTTGTTTTTGAAGACCATTCTTAGTCCATGGTGTTCTGATAGAATACATGGGTTTATTTCAATCTTCTTATATCTGTTGAAGCGTGTTTTGTGACCAATTATATGGTCAGTTTTGGAGAAGGTACTGAGAAGAAGGTATATTCTTTTGTTTTAAGATGAAATGTTCTATAGAGGTCTGTTACACCTGTTTAGTTCATAACTTCTATTAATTTTACTGTGTCTCTGTTTAGTTTATGTTTCCGTGATCTGTCCATTGATGAGAATGGGATGTTGACATCTCCCAATATAATTGTGTAAAGTGCAATGTGTGCTTTGAGCTTTAGTAAAGTTTCTTTTTTGAATGTGGGTGCCCTTGCAGTTCGAACATATATGTTTAGAATTGAGACTTCATCTTGGTAGATTTTTTCTTTGATGAGTATGAAGTTTCCTTCCTTATCTTTTTTGATAACTTTTGGTTGAAAGTCTATTTTTTCGATATTAGAGTGGCTACTCCAGCTTACTACTTGGAACCGTTTGCTTGGAAAATTTTTTCCATCCTTTGACCCTGAGGTAGTATCTACCTTTGTTACTGAGGTGTGTTTCCTGTATAGAGAAAAATGCTGGGTCCTGTTTAGGACGTATTTTTATTGGGGGAATTAAGTCCATTGATGTTAAGAGATATTATGAAACACTTATTGTTGTTGTTTCCTGTTATTTTTGTTGTTAGAGGTAGACTTACGTTTGAATAGCTATCTTCTAATAAGTTTGCGGAAAGAAGATCATTTTCTTGCTTTTTTGTGTTGGAGTTTTCCATCTATGGATCTGTGTAAAGATATTATGTAAATTTGGTTTTTGTCCTGGAATATCTTGGTTTCTCAATCCATGTTAATTGAACGTTTTGCTAGTTATAGTAGCCTGGGCTGGCATTTGTGTTCACTTAGGGTCTTTATAGCATCTGTCCAGGAGCTCCTGGCTTTTATAGTCTCTGGTGTAATTCTGATAGGTCTACCTTTATATGATACTTGACCTTTCTACCTTAGAATTTTTAATATTCTTTCTTTGTTTTCTTCATTTGGTGTTCAGATTACTATGTGTCAGAAGGAGTTTCTTTTCTGATACAATCTATTTTGAGTTCTGTAGGCTTCTTTTATGTTCTTGGGCATCTCTTTCTTTAGGTTAGGGAAATTTTCTTCTGTAATTTTGTTAATGATGTTTAATGGATCATTAAGTTAGGAATCTTTGTTCTCTTTTATACATATTAACCTGAGATTTGGTCTTCTCATTGTGTCCTGGATTTCCTGGATGTTTTGGGTTAGACGTTTTTTTCATTTTGTATTTTCTCTGACTATTGTGTATCTTCTGTCCCTGAGATTCTCCCTTTAATCTTTTGTATTCTGTTGATGATGCTTATGTTTGTGATTTCTGATCTCTTTCCTAGGTTTTCTATCTCTAGGTTTGTCTCCCTTGGGCATCTCTTTACTGTTTCTATTTCAATTTTTAGATCCTGGATGTTTTTGTTAATGCCTTCACCTGTTTTAATGTGATTTCCTGTAATTCTTTAAGGTATTTTTGTGTTTCATCCTTAAAGGTTTCTAACTATTTATCTGAATTCTCCTATATTTCTTAAGGAGGTTATTTATGTCCTTCCTAAAGTCCTCTATCATCATCATTAAATGTGATTTTTAAATCGAAATCTTGCTTTTCTGGTATGTTGGGGAATCCAGAACTTGCTGTAGTGAGAGAACTGAGTTCTGATGATGCCAAGTAGCCTCGGTTTCTGTTGCTTATATTCTTGAGTTTGCCTCTCACCATCTGGTTATCTCTAGTGCTACCTTCTCTTGCTGTTTCTTATTGGAGCCTGCCTCTCCTGTGATGCACATTGTGTGAGAAATCCTCTGAGTTCAGCTGTCTCTGTGATCCTATTATACTGGGATCCTATGATCCTGAACTCCTGGTTGTGTCCGATCTCTCTGGAGTCAAGCTGCCTCTGGGATCCTAATATACTGGTGTAACCAAGCTCCTGAGATCCTGTTGTGTCAGAGCTCCTGAGAGTTAAGCTTTCTCAGGGTGTTGTAGGAGTGGTTGGGTAGCCAGAATCCTGTGTTTGCTCCCAGCACAGACGTAAGCTGGAAGGAACCTGTCCCTCTGGCTAGGTGGGGGTTCCTGTGTCCCTGGATCCTAGAGGACCCAGTTACTCCAGGTGTTGGGGTAGATGTGGTCTCCTTACCTCTGATCCTAGGCATGTTAGAGCACCTGGGAGTCGAGGTTCCTCTTGGTGTTGTGGGAGTGGGTGCTGAGCCAGCGCCAAAGGTCTGATCAGGGCACTGGCCCAGACTGGAAGCATATATATGCATTCTTAACAAAATAAAACAAAAGCCCTCATGTCAATTATAATCCTTTTTTTTAGTCAACTGGTGTTGTGGCCTTAGATGATATTTATAACTATGCTTCTCTACTATCCATTCTGTATTTCCTTTACCTTCTGCAAACACCTCAGTAGGTATTGGTTCTTTCTCTAGCTATTTTTCATGGCCGTGTCCTACCTTCATTCTTGATGGGTCTGTCCACTTTGTCATCCTGCTTTAATTAGGCTGTTTTAGTTTCCTGTGGACTTTAATCACAGACATAGTAGTACTACAAAGTGCCCTAAAGGATCTCCTGCACTCTAGACACAATCTTTCTTACCTCCATTCTGGAGATGCAATCCAGTTTCTACATTGTAACCTGAATCTACCACCACTCCTGTTACTTCCCTATTCCTGAGGGAAGTCTGAGCTTCTAGTTCACTGAAATGTTTGTTGTGGCTTCTGACAGAAGCACTCTTTCATCTAGAACCAAAACTTCTAAGCCAGCAAAACTTAGGGTTATGGAAACAAGAACCAAAATGGCTTACTAGGAGTGATAGTGAGTGGAACTATTCCCCTGTCTACCACTTAATTCCTAGACTGTACCACATGTAGACACCCCACACTCCTTGTACCAACTTCTGTCTTAGTTAGGGTTTCATGGCTACAAATAGACATCATGACTAGGACAACCCTTATGAAAGCAAACATTTCTTTGGGGCTGGCTTAGCATTTCAGAAGTTTAGTCTATTATTATCAGGGCAGGAAGCATGAAAGCATGCAGGCACACATGGTGCTGGAAGTGCCAAGACTTTTACATCTTGATCCAAAAGGAGCCAGATGGGACTATCTCCTGCCAGAAGCCAGGCAGACACTCTCTTCCACACGGGGTGAAGCCTGAGCATAAAAGGCCCAAAAACCAACCTATACTGTGACACACTTCAGGGAGTCTTGTAGAAGAGTAGAAGGAAAGACTAAGGGAGCTTGAGGAGTCAAGGACACCACAAGAAGACCAATGAAGACAACTAACCTGGGACCACGGGGACTTACAGAGTCTGTACTGTTGTGGTTTGTCCTGGAGTTATCTATATTGTGATGCTAATTTCACTGCCCCAAGGATAGCTGCCTAATCACCATGTACTCAGGAATCAGGTGACTTCACCAGAACCTTCTCCCCATTGAATTTATAAAGTACAGGTGAGGGGCAGGTACAGGATAGAAGGAGACCTGTCATTGGAGGAGAAGAAAGGATGGGCAGGAGAGAAGTTTGAAGGAAGAGGAGGAGACTGGAAGAGAAAGGAGGAGACAGGAGATAGGAGAAGGGGAGAAGCTGTGACAGGACAATATGGCGGGTGTTTTAAGATTCTGCTCTGTGTATTTACAGGTTGTTGTCAATGTTCCTAAGGGATGGACCGTACCAGGCTTTGTGTGCTTAAGTGGGCAATTATATCTTATCAATAGTGTGTTGTGTGTTCTTTTATGTGACGGTTTGAGTGTAGGAAAGAAACACTGGGCCGCTGCAGATTTGGGATGTGTTTCTGCCAAGATATCTAGCAGATATCTTGGGGCACTGAGGTGCCAGACCAAGTGGGATAAAAGACAACATACCTTTTTTATTTTTTATATTTTACAACAACACTGTACCACCAGCCAAAGTGCATATCCAGGTCCCTACACATTTGTAGCAGATGTGTAGTTTAGTCTTCACGTGGGTCCCCTAACAATTGGAATGGGGGCTGTCCCTGACTCTGTTCCTTGCCTTTGCAAACCTTTCCCCAAGCTGAACTGCTTTGTCTGGCCTCAGTGGGAAAGTGTGTACTTAGTCTTGCTTTGACTTGATATGCAGGGTGGGTTGGTACCTATAGTGGGGCCTTCCTTTCTAACCTTTCTCTAAGGGTTAATAATATTATTTTTTAAAAGGACCTGATACTACATTATGGGACAAAGAAGGTGCTCTACATGCTATCAAAAGAGGAAAATAAATGCCAACTGAGCTATAAACCCTTCCTGAAAGGTCCTATAAATCCAGCCTGCAAGATATGATCAGGCAATAGTGCACAAAGCATATGAGAATGACCAAGCCATATCTGATTTAAGTCCCTCTCCATGATATGGAACTCCTACCTGATACCAATAAGGTAACCAAGAACCTGAGACCAGGGGCCTATAGTAAAATGTCCTCCTAAAAATCATAACAATGAAATTATTCCTTATGACATCTTTTCATATTCACATATTAATGTCTTGCTCAGTCATCATCAGAGAAGCTTGAACAAATACAGAAACCAACGGCCAGAAAATAGGCAGAAAGTGAGAACCCTTAGAAGACTAAACCCTAAATAAGATGCCACCATCAAATTTCTCCCCTCGGGCTTCAGAGATCCCTGCAGACAAGGACAAAGAAAGTTTAAGGGTCACTGCAGATGTGGAAAAAGGACCAAAGACCTTCTAAATACAACAGGATGGCAGATATATGAAGGAATAAAGACTAAGGCAGCATGTGCAGGAAACAATTTCCATTTGATTACCACCAAATGAAAATTTAGTCCTTTCTAAGATTGTCTCACTAGGGAAAGAACTACCAAACTACTCTTTCTTTTTTGCATTAAAGAGGAAAGCATTTAATTTGGGCTGGTATACAGGTTCAGAAATTTAGACCATTACCAGCATCCATGTGGGTAGCATGGATGCAAGTACTAGACATGGCATTAGAAAGGTCTACATCTCAATCTGAAGGAACCAAGAGAGAGAGGGAGAGGGAAAGGGAGAGGGAGGAGAAGAGAGAGGGATAGGGAGAGGGAGAGGGAGGGGGAGGGGGAGAGGGAGGGACAGGGAGAGGGAGAGAAACTGAGGCAGACAGAGACAGAGACAGAAAGAGAGTGAGACAGAGACAGACAGTCAGACAGACACACACAGAGGGACAGACAGACTGACAGATACAGACACAGGCACACAGACACACACAGGCAAAGAGACAAAGACAGAGCACTTCTGGGACTGGCTTAGACTTCTGAAACTTCAAAGACCACCCCCAATGACATACTTTCTTCAACATTGCTACAATTTCTAATAGTGGCACTCTCTGATGACCAAGCATTCAAGTATATGGGGGCCATTCCTATTCAAACGACCACAAGTTGCAAGTCTCAATACCTGGGGAATTTGCCCTTCCCCTGTGTTCAATGAGTTTGGATTTTGTTGTTGTTGTTATGGTTGGTTTATTTCTGTTGTTGCTTGGTTTGTTTCTGGTTTGGTGCATTTTTTCCTAGAAAATGTAAATGTTAATTCAATATGTTATAAACATTTATTTATTCTACAAATGAAGTCATTAGGAAGCAAATTTTTCTTAAGGGTAGGCCACATGCCTAGCAGTAGATAGTCTACAGAAAACTCAATTACATCTTTGGAGGATCCCTATCTCATATATGGACTTTTATCACCCTATAAATTTATATTTCATAAAGATCGTTTCTTTTGGAACCAATGAAATCACAGAGTGGTTCGAGATGTGCATTAAATAGCATCACAGCATAGAACAAAGTCCTAGGTCACCAAGGTTTCAAGTTCACTTGAGATGTTGTAAGCAAAGCTATATGGTCCTGTTTGTGAGGTAGACAGAAGGTTGAAGATATCTAGGGAAGGAATGAGGTTATCCTTGACGAGCATACAGCATCTGGTCTTAGTCATAGCTCCTTGCTATTTAACAATCTTATTTGGAGACAACATATATAAAAGAAATAATATCTCAGAGTTTGTAACCTCCAAAGAATATTTTGCTAACTGTGCTGGAATCCCTGACTCAATTTGACTGCAGAGTGAGGGTCTCTCTTCCCATGTCTCACTGATTTTGTTTTGTTTTGTCTCATCTGTGGATATTAGGATTTCAGAGTGGTTATTTATAAAAGAGCATCTGCTCTGTAAAATTAAATAACAACAGCAGCAAAACAACAACAAGGGGATATAGAGTCCTGGTTGTTTTTAGGAAACCAGCTCTTCCTTGCTAGATTCACTAAAAGATGACAAAGATGTTTGAAACCTGAGTTTTCCAATTGCCACTCCAGAAAGACACAGAGAACATGGGTGTTCTAATGTTTAAAATTATATTTTATTTTATCATGTTTTTATGTGTGTGAATGGAGGATTGGACACATGTATATGAAGGCAGAATCTAGAGACTCAAGAAGAAGCAAGGAATCCTCTGAAGCTGGAGTGGCAGGTGGTTGTTTGATGCCAAATACGGGTGCTAGCTAGGAACTACTCTCAAGGTCTACTATAAAAGCCGTATGAGCTCTAAACCGCTGAGCCGTCTCTATTGCCATCCTGGTTTATTTATTATTTGTTGTTTATTGATGATAATTAGAAGTTATTATTATATAATACTAATATAACATATAATGCTAAACAATTCACTCTATAGCCTGTTTGTTTTGCTGTTTAATTTAGATTTTAAATGTCCATCGATTCTGTAATATATAAAGATAAGACTTTTTTTCCCTTTAGGCGAGTCTAAGGACTTTATTACACATTACCTAAAAAGGAACACTTGCTATTTTCAAATTGTTTTTGACAGAGAAATAAGAGCAAGCATTATATTGAGAACAGTGGTGATGGCTCCCCAGGATGGCTGACACTGGCACCCATTGCTCAAAAGAGAGCACTTTTAGACATATGAGTCCCCAGGGATACTTGACAAATTAGCAATAAGGGAAGCATTATAGGACATCATCCACTTTGTGGGGAGTATGAAGGTGATGAGGAGCTCAGGGAGAAAAGAGGGTACCGAGAGATGGAATTAGAGTGACTGGCATCATCTCTACAACAGGGGAAGATTACAGCCTAGTCATAGGGATAAGGATCTCTGTTTTGTTCCTTGGAACTTTGTGGGTGAGAATCATAAAATGTGCTCTGGCTGCCTCCCATTAAGAACACACGTGCATCACTGTGGGAGACGGAATCACCTAGCATTTGGCTCTACCCACCTGAATATATCTGTCCAAAAGAATCAACTTAAGATGACTGACTTATCCCACCATGAGAGCAGACTGCCAAAGCAGATCTGGTTACTCAGTTTTGTTATACCAGCACTTGAGATGCTGAGGCAGGAGGATCACCACAATTCTGAGGTCAGTTATGACTACAGAAAGAATTGTAGGGGGTTGGGGATTTGGCTTAGTGGTAGAGCGCTTGCCTAGGAAGCACAAGGTCCTGGGTTCGGTCCCTAGCCCCGAAAAAAAAAAAAAAAAAAAGAGAGGGCAAGCAGCCCCTTTTAAAAAAAGAAAGAATTGTAGGACATCTCTTGGTTTCGGGTATAGAGTGAGGAGTATAGTTTATAGGTGAAACCAATCTCTAGAGTGAGAAATTCACTAAATAAAGCAAAAAAAAAGCAAAACCAACAAACAGAATTGCTTCAAAGGCCTCTAAAATATTCATGTAGTTAGACATAAATTCCAAATATTATTTTTCACTATATAGTAATCTCCAATATTTGTGGATATTACAAGAATACATCTGAGTCATGTTAACATGGTAATATTTTTAAATGTGCCTGTTGTCCTTCTGAAACTGGGAATTTACTGAAATTCTTGCATTCTAATTGACAAATGGCTAACCTCTCTTGCTAGTGTCTTGGCGCCTCAAAGTTAATGTGTGTGGAAGAACCATGCAAATTTGTTCTGTACTTGGTGGTTATCTTTGATCATTGATGAAGCTCTAATAAAATGGTGTATACTATGGAGTTAGAGACAATATATACTTCTAGTTCTAGTCTTACTTTCTTAGAGTTTGTATAGTTATAAATTGACATAAGATTGGTTCCTTGTAATGGCCTGTACTTTGTTTTGTATAATAGACTGATTGTAGACAATGGCAATGTGCTATTTAAAAAACATAAACAGAAGAAAATATATTTAATGTTTTAATACAAAAATTAGGTTTGCAGGGATTTATCTACTTTGATTGGAACATTACACAGTGTATGAAAATTACATAATACTTGGCTTATCTTTATTTCTGTTACTGGAATAGAATACCACGACAAAGCAATTAAAGGATAGAGGGTTCTTTTAACCCACCATTCCAGATTAGTAGTCATCACTTGTAGCATTAAATAATAAAAAAATTTCTATCCCATGCTAACGCTAGCTAATTTTGGCCCTAGTGGCCTTACTGCCTATATGGCTGGTCCCTGCTCAACTACCCATCTCATGGTTAGCTGTCACAAATCTCTGTAACCCAGCAAAATCAAAACTTTAGAGGCTTTTACTTTATCATTCAGATTTATATCAGTAAATTCTTACCCCACAAAACGTCCACAGAAGAAACTCAGAGCCAATTGATATTGATATAAACTGCCCATCTACATAAGACAAATTTTCCTGTAATTATCTATCCCTTACAAGATATTCATAGCTACCTGTGGCTATTTAAAGCCACATAGATACGGGTCACCCTTCCCTTCCTTTATCTTCCTCTTTCTCTCCTTCCCCTGCTCTCTTTTCTCCTCTCTTCTTCCTTTCAGACCTGGAAGTTCCGCCTACTCCTTGCCCAATGATTGCCCCCCTGAAATCTTTATTTATTAGGGGAAGGTCCTGCTAAGAAGGAAGGAATTTAAACAACTTAATCCCCATCCACAATGAAGAGCAGAGGAAGAGCAGAGAAAGAGCAGAGAAAGAGTGAATGTATGCTTGCTTCCTTGTGCTTATCCCCCTCTCTGTTCTTACTCCACACAAGATACCACACCTAGAGGAAAGCACTGCCAACAGATTGCTGGTTCTGTCAACACAAATCAGTGTTAACAAGACAACTCCACCCTAAGTTAAAGCCACATGTCAACCCATAACTAAATTCTCTTTCCCAGCAATTTCAATGTTGATTTTTATACAACAGTTTGAACACGCTATTCATAGACATTAAACACATAAAAGCAAAAGAGACTCAACACAGGATGGCTTCTGCATCTCTTTTATATAACAATTAGTCAGTCTCCTTCAGGAAGATGGACTCTGATCACTACCTCATCATCTTCTAAGGACCCTCTTAGAAAACAATCCATGATGAAAAGTATCTGAGTACAATAGGAATATCTAGAGCTGGGAAGGTACAGAACCTATAGCATCTTTGGGCCTCTCTCAAAGACAAGTAGAAACAACCACACACCTGTATCTGAATGACTTCTTCCAATTGCCAGCCTCCCAGGCTTCTAGAGAATAGTAATTATTGTGATTGTTTGTATATGCTTGGCCCAGGTTAGTGTCACTGTTTGGAGGTGTGATTTTGTTGGAGTAGGTATGGTCTTGGAGTAGGTGTGTCACTGTGGGTATGGACTTTAATACCCTTACCCTAGCTGCCTGGAAGTCGGTATTCTATTAGAAGGTTACACATGAAGATGTAGAACTCTCAGCTCCTCCTGCTCCATGCCTGCCTAGATGCTGCCATGTTTCCACCTTGATGATAATAGACTGAACCTCTGAACCTGTAAGCCAGCCCCAATTAAATGTCCTCACAAGAGGTGCCTTGGTCATGGTGTCTGTTCATAGCAGTAAAATCCTAACTAAGATAATTATTCTCAGTCACTGTAATTGGAGGTAATGAAGAGCTGCATGCTAGGTGTTTTAAATAATTAACCATTTTATGTATTTGTTCCATAGTTACATGAGATAGAATCATTAATCTTAATTTGTAGATGTATAAATGCATCTGATGAAAAGAAGCTACTGCTGATGAGGAGATGAACTGAGTACTCATTTAGAGAAGCACATGATGCCTGACATGAAAGGTCCCATGTGACTGTTTCACTTAGTGATAACAGTCATTACATAAGTCTGGTTTCACATCACCAAATCAAAGGATTTGGAAACGAGATTTAAATAGTGAAATATTTTATGACCCATGGTCCGACAACTAGTACATTTGGATTCTGTAATAACAGTCAAATCTGCGTTAATCTGAATCTTACCCAGAGATGTGCAGTCTTGAGTGACTCCTATTTCCAGGGGTGTTAACACCATGAATTCCTTGTGAATCTAGATCCTTGAGGGTCTAATCAAGATGTGTCCATGGGAATCATATGGAGACATCATAGGATTTCCTCAAGTGATTCTCACATTAGAATTGAATGAACATGAAAAATACCTCTGCTTCTGCAATGTCTCTATGTCTAATTCTGGTTGGTGATCTGAATAAGACTCACTGGACTTGAGAATTCTTTTCATCCACCTTTAATCTACCCATATCCATCCACAATCTACTGGGGATCTGACTATTCTGGTATTACACTCTGACAGGAGATTTCTCTAATCTGTAGTCCATATTTTTGATTTATACAATATTTTCTATCAATTCATTTTCCTACAATTAATTAATTTCCCAAATAAAATAAAATAATGTTTATAAACCCATAAATTATTTTGAAAATCATGCTTATGTGATATAAAGTTGAGACAAAAGCATGTCACATTAAATTATATATAAAATATTAAGTAACAAAATAAACATAAAACAGAAAATTCAGAGGCGATAAGAAATGCAGTACCTCTAATTATGGGTAGAGACATTTAATGAGGTACTTAACCCATGTGAGCCTAAAGAACAGGGTTGTGTTTATAAAATATAAGGAGGGAATTAATAGGTTTGGTGGAGGTACAGTCAGGTGTGGGGGAATGGGGAGCCTCTGCAGGCCTATGCTGAGGTATCCCTTCCCTCTGAGGCTCTAGGCACATGATGGTATAGTATAGAATTGAATTTATTCAGGACATGGGGAGAGGAATTGAGAGGAGAGACAGACAGAGAGAGAGAGAGAGAGAGAGAGAGAGAGAGAGAGAGAGAGAGAGGAGAAGGAGAGCACTTGGAAAAAGAGGGGGAGGAGTAGTATGGGGCAGAAGGGGCACGGGGACAGAGCAGGAGTAAGAAGGCAAGAGCAAGAGAGGGGGGGAGGCCTGAGCAGCTAACAGCCCCTTTTATAGAGAGTCATTGTCAGGTAACTTTGGGGAAGAGCTTAGACAAAATGCTAGAAACCACTATGCCATACTCTGTAAAATTCTACAATTTGTAGAAAGCATTGGAGAGCCCATGATTATCAACAGTGAATTTCCAAAACAATAGTTGTTGCTGTGGAATAAGTAAATGATGGGGTGTGGGCTCATTTCTGGGTCTTCAATTCTATTCCACTGATCTACCTGCCTGAAATGAATCCACACACCTATGGTCACTTGATCTTTGACAAAAGAGCTAAAACCATCCAATGGAAAAAAGACAGCATTTTCAACAAATGGTGCTGGTTCAACTGGAGGTCAGCATGTAGAAGAATGCAAATCCATCCATCCTTATCACCCTGTACAAGGCTCTAGTCCAAATGGATCAAGGACCACCACATCAAACCAGATACACTCAAAGTAATAGAAAAAAGATGCAGAAGAGTTTTGATCACATGAGCACTGGGGAAATTTTTCTGAACAAAACACCAAGGGCCTATGCTCTAAGATCAAGAATTGACAAATGGGACCTCATAAAACTGCAAAGCTTCTGTAAGGCAAAGGACACTGTTATTAGGACAAAATGACAACCAACAGATTGGGGAAAGATCTTTACCAATCCTACATCTGATAGAGGGCTAATACCCAATATATGCAAAGAAATCAAGAAGTTTGACTCCAAAGAGCCAAATAATCCTATTATGGGGTACAGAGCAAACCAAAGAATTCTCTGCTGAGGCATATTGAATGGCTGAGAAATACCTAAAGAAATGTTCAACATCCTTAGTCATCATAGGAATACAAATCAAAACAACGCTGAGATTCCACCTCATACCAGTCAGAATGGCTAAGATCAAAAACTCAGGTGACAACAGATGCTGGCGAGGATGTGAAGAAAGAGGAGTACTTCTCCATTGTTGGTGAGATTGCAAATTGGTACAACCACTGTGGAAATCAGTCCGGAGTTTCCTCAGAAAATTGGGCATTCCATTACCTGAAGACCCAGCTATACTTCTCTTGGCCATATACCCAAAAGATGCTCCAACATACAACAAAGACACATGCTCCACTATGTTCATAGCAGCCTTATTTATAATATCCAGAAGCTGGAAAGAACCCAGATGACCTCCAGCAGAGGAATGGATACAGAAAATGTGGTACATCTACACAATGGAGTACTACTCAGCTATCAAAAACAATGACTTTATGAAATTTGTAGGCAAATGAATTGAACTAGAAAATATCATCCTGAATGAGGTAACCCAATCACAGAAAAATACACTTGGTATGCACTCATTGATAAGTGGATATTAGCCCAAAATCTTGAATTACCCTAGATACAATACACAGACCACATGAAGTTCAAAGAGAAGAACGACCAAAGTGCAGATGCCACACTGCTTCTTAAAAGGGGAAAAATGTTCATAGGAGGGGATATGGAGGCAAAGTTTGGTGCAGAGATGGAAAGAAAGGCTATTCAGATCCTGTCACATATGGGTATACAGCCCATATATATATATATACAGCCAACAAAACTGTATAGGATGGATGAAGCTAAAAAGTGCATGCTGACAGGAGCCAGATATAGATGTCTCCTGAGAGACACAGCCAGAACATGTAAAATACAGAGGCAAATGCCAGCAGTAAACCACTGAAAGACCCCTGTTGGAGAAATTAGAGAAAGGATTGTAAGAGCTGAAGGGACTTGCAACCCCATAAGAACAACAATGACAACCAACCAGAGCTCCCAGGAACTAAACCACTACCCAAAGAGTGTACATGGACTGACCCATGGCTCCAACTGCATATGCAGCAGAGGATAGCCTTGTTGTGCACCAATGGAAGGAGAAGCTCTTGGTCATGCCAAGTCTGGACCTGCTAGGGTAGGGGGATGTCAGGGGTGTGTGTGGAGCAGGAAGTGAGGGTTGATGGGGAGGAGAACACCAATATAGAAGAAGGGGAAGGGGATGGATTGGGGGGGGTTAAGTTGGGGAAACCGGGAAAGGGAATAACATTTGAATTGTAAATAAAAAAACCCAATAAAAGAAAAAAATAAGAAACTATAAAGAATTCAAAAAAAGAAAGAAAATTATGGTGGAGTTTCAATCTTTGCATAATCGGAGGGTAGAGATGATGGAGGTTTTAACCACATATTTTATGTTTTTGAAGGAAATGAATTATCTGAAATGTGACAGTAAGGTTGTCAGGTAGCTATGGAGGAAGCCCTGTGTGGAATCGTTGCTTATCATATACAAGCACCGGCTTCTATCACCAGCACAGAATAAAAAAGGTTTCAGGGCTGCCATTGTGTCACTAGAAGAATCACTTTAACTTTTTCATGTCAAAGTAGGCTTAATGTGCTTTAATGCAATTAATTTTGTATTTCAAAATAGCTAATGAAGAATGTTTGAAAGTCTGAAATAGAAAATATTCAAAAATAAACATGTGAAGAACGGCTATGCCAGTTGCTATAGGGTAATACATGTATTTAAATAACAATGGGCCCAAAAATATGAGTGATGATTATGCAACAAATGTAAACCTATTTAAAAATTTAATCAAGGAAAAATAACCTGACTGGTAGGGCTTCTCCAAGGCTACTGTTGAGACGGGATTGATTGTCCTGTCAGATCTCCCCATTTTAAAATTGACTATTATACTCTATTTTGACCAATACATCCTCAAGTAAGAAATCAGTAAGTTCCTTCTTTAGCAGGTGAATAAAGAGGATGTGGAACGAGTGTCACTCTGAATCATGTAACTCTGACCAAAGATAATGGCTATGAATAACACCACTGAATTTAGACAGGGCAACATTTAGTGGTAGATTGCCCACAATCTGCCTGCTGTAAAGGTGACATGTTTCCTCTGAACCTTATCTAATCTGAGATTATCTTCACTGGAATTGCTTATTGTTTGTTTGATTTTAACAATGCAATTTAATTACAATGTTTCCTCCTCCCCAAACCCTGACATACAGCCCTTACTACTCTCCTTCAAATCATGGACTCTTTTCATTAATGATTACTACTTCAAGCATATATGCATTTGATTGTAGGTATATATTCATAAGAATGGTTTTTTAAGTCCATATAATGTTACATGTGTGTTTTCATGGCTTATCATTTGGCACAGTACGACAATTGAGGAGCCTGCAATGCTCTATTCTTCATTGTCAATTTGAATGCATCAGAATTTTTTTTTAATTTTTTTATTTGTAAGAGTGCAATTCTTTTTTTTGAAATTTTATTTTTAATTAGATATATTTCTTTATTTACATTTCAAATGTTATTCCCTTTCCACAGTTCCTGTCCACAAGCCCCCATCCCCTCCCCTTCACCCATACGGGTGTTTCACCCCATCCACCCCTCTTACTGCCCCCTCAACCCGACATTTCCCTGCACTGGGGTCCAACCTTGGCAGGACCAAGGGCTTTTCCTTTCATTGGTGCCTATTATAAATAAGGCTGCTATGAACATAGTGGAGAATGTGTCTTTGTTGTATGTTGGAGTATCTTTTGGGTATATGCCCAGGAGAGGTATAGCTGGATCCTCAGGCAGTTCAATGTCCAATTTTCTGAGGAACCTCCAGAATGATTTCCAGAGTGGTTGTACCAGTCTGCAGTCCCACCAACAATGGAGGAGTGTTCCTCTTTCTCTACATCCTTGCCAGCATTTGCTGTCACCTAAGTTATTTTATCTTAGCCTTTCTGACTGGTGTGAGGTGGAATCTCAGGTTTGTTTTCATTGCATTTCCCTGATGACTAAGGATGTTGAACATTTCTGTAGGTACTTCTTAACAATTCGATAATCCTCAGCTGTGAATTTTTTTGTTTAGCTTTGTACCCCATTTTTTTATAAGGGTTGTTTGGCTCTGTGCAGTCTAAATTCTTGATTTCTTTGCATATATTGGATGTTAGTCCTCTATCAGATGCGGATTGGTAAAGATCTTTTCCTAATCTGTTGGTTGCCATTTTGTCCTAAAAACAGTGTCCTTTGCCTTACAGAAGCTTTGCAGTTTTATGAGGTACCATTTGTCAATTCTTGATCTTAGAGCATAAGCCATTGGTGTTTTGTTCAAGAAATTTTCCTCAGTGCCCAGGTGATTGAGACTCTTACCGACTTTTTCTTCTATTAGTTTGAGTGTATCTGGTTTGATGTGGAGGTCCTTGAATCAGTGTTGTAATGAGTGATATCCACTGACTTCCTCATTCAGTAAACAATGGGAGAGCGTTTTGGTCTCAAAAATGTAAATTAAAGTTTAAAGTTAGAAATTCCCTGTATTCCCATCAGAGATCCAATCAATTGGTGACATTAGAAGTGGTGCCAAATTTTCTAGGAGTAGAGAAGTGTCATTGCAATACAGCCATTGAGACATGTAGATCAGAGCAGAGGTTGAAGAGTACACAGGACTATTCCTCCTGCTGATCAGCTACAGTACTTGATAGATCTCCCATGCAAAATGAAGATGATAGCAGCCATCACTTTACACAGATAATTTGAATATTAAATAAAATAAAGTTAAAGCGTGTGCTATATTAATGTGACCTAAGTGCAAGGTAACTCTAAACGATCTGGAGGCCAGAACACAGTTGACAACTGAGTGTACACCTTTAACTAAAGGGGTGAGTATCACTAGGCTAAAGAGAGTTGACAGAAAGAAAGAACTTGGAATGGCCAATGGCACTTCCTTTGCTAAGCACTTAGGTAGACTATACATACAACTGGTATGACTCTCACCATAGGAGGATTTAGCTCTATATTACCTCCATAAAATTTAGGAGTGAACCCTTTCACAGGGGAGTTCCAGTCATTCACTCTGTGGCACAGCAACTGAAGAATAGGCAGAGAGAGCACAGCAATGAATGCTCCCCCATTCTTCTGCTTTCAGAATCAAGAGAAGGGGACAGAAAAGCAACCCTAATGAAAACGCTACCACTCCTACCAGGAATATCTCCAAACCGCCCAGGAGGATGAGTTTTATTTCTTCCTGGTTTTCCCTGAGTCATGTCCACACTGCTGCCCCCAATCGTTTTCATCCTGTTGTTCAAAGGAATAATATATTAAATGAATAATGTATTCTAGTTACATACTAATAACATAAAATTTGATTTTTTAAAAATGGGGGTTACTGTTAGACTTAAAGGTATCATATCTTTGTAGAATGAAAAATTTATTTTCATGAAATTAAATATTAAACATGCTCAAACCAATCATTCAAAATGGTAGTTGTATTAGTTTGCTTCCTTTGCTGGGATGAGCCCTGACCAAAACCCCTTGAGGGGGAGGAGGATTATTTACGCTCACAGTTTTAGCCAGTCATGGAAGGAAGTTGGGCGTGAGCTCATTGTAGGAACTGATACTGTGAGCATGGAATAATACACCTTCCTGGCTCTACACAGCCTGCACAACCACTTCTGTTACCATCTAGGAACACCTTTTCAGGGGTGACATCACTCGCACTGGACTGAACCTTTGCACATCATTCATTAATCAAGAAAATGCATCTACAGACTTGCCTACATGCCAATCTGATGGAGGCATTTTAACAACTGAAGTTCCCTCCTCCCAGGTTAACATCATTTTTGCTAAGTTGATCTAACAAAGTAGTATGTAATGGAGTCTGGTTTAAAAAATAGACCATTGTGTATGTGTTTTCACTTCAACAGGAATATGATTCTACTTTTCAATTATGTCTTATATTAATTCATTCATTTGTGCTCACACATGTGTGCATTTGTTCAGGGGAAGACAATGTACACATCAGAAGAAAACTGGCCAGAGTAAGTTCTCTCCCTCTACCAGGTAAGTCCAAGAGACTAAACTTGGTTGTTGAGAATCGCAAGCAAATGCCTTTACATGCTGAACATCTTGACGTCTCTCTTCTATTTTTCTTTTTTTTTTGAAAACTGAGAAATAGAGGGATTAAACATCAAAATATAAACTTAGTTTCAAAGCACAGCATAACATTTAAAAGTAAATTCTGACAAAATAAAATTGTAAATAGTTACAAATAATAACCAATATATGCATGTTTGCTCATTACTGTATTTAACACTAAAATAATGAATACATTGAATAACTAAATACAAAAACATAAAAAGTGGGCAGGATTTGTGATATCTATTAGTAATTATTTAGGAGGGCCAAGATATTTAAAAGTCATGGTAAGGTATGGTTCTACATCAACTGAGCAAAGCTCATATGGTCTCACAGAGATAGAAGGAGAAAGCACAAGGTATTCAGGGGTCTATACCAGGTCCTCTGTGTATATATTATGTCTTGCAGTTAAATACTTTGGGGGGACTCCTGAGTGTGTGAGCAAGTCTCTGATTCTTGTGATTTCTCTTGGCTCTTTTCCTTCTGTTGCTTTGCCTTGTCCCAATTCAATGTGATGGTTTTTGTGTTATCATATTATGTTTTATTTTTGTTATTTTGTTATACAAGCCTGCTCTTTTCCAATAAGAGACAGAAAAGGAGTGGATCCAAATGGTGAGAAAAGAAACTTGGATGAGCAGAGGGAGGGGAAACTCTAATAAGGATATATTGTATGGGAAAAAAATCTATTTTCAATAATAGATTTCAATCAGGGGAGTATAACTGGTTCCTGATTCTCATATTGGATCCAAAATAATATGGAAAAGTATCAAATTTATTATCTGTACTGTGATATTAGGTTCAGTTGCCCAAGGGCTTCTTCTTTTGAACCGCTTGCCTAGCTGTAATTATTGAGGCCATTCTCTCATGTGCTCTCATCACTCTGATATTGCTGATTGACTACTTGGTAACTATAACCTACACAGGGACCTCATACCTGGGGCCTAAGAGTAGTCAATTAACTCCCAAACCAATAGAAGAATGTCCATTCACTTTCAGTTCCAGGTAGCACTGCTTTCTTTTACCTGTAAATTAAACAAAAAGCCTCAAGCTCTGGCCTCTTGGTATTGTTTTAAAGCGCAGTTTCTACGGTGTCCCAGAGTAAGCTGGTGTGAGGTTTGGGAAGGCTTGGGAGGGGTCATGCCACAGTCACTGTGTAGCCCACCCTCATGAGTTTTATTTCCTAATTCTTCATACCAGCGGGCTGAAAGAGAGCTTTGGGGACTGCCTTGTTTGTATTTATTGACCATTTTTAAATGAACTATTTTAGAGAAGACATTACTCTTGTTAGAGTTTTATTGTTTGGAGACTTCCAGAACACTTTTAAACCATGTTTAGAAGAATAAAGAAACCGCAGTTCATGGCCATAAATTGAAGGAGACAGGCAGCGTACAGCGAATGAAAGAGAATCAGTTACGAGATGCAATATATTTTTAAGCTCCAGGTACTATCTAGATAGACTCTCTTGATGAAAGACCCATCAGTCCTTTCTTCCTTCCCTCCTTCCTCCTCCCACTTCTTTTTTCTCATGTTTAGGGGATTGGGAAGAGACAAGGTTATTTAGATGTTTTTTTGATTATCATAAGTAATTTATCTATAACATTTTGTATCTAGGTCAATCCAATTTTAAGATAGACCCAGATGCATCTCCTAAACATATCTTGCTTAAACAAATACACTGGAGTAAAATTCACAGCTTTCAGTTCAGCAAGGCAGATGTGGTGCTCAAACTCTCATAACATAAAGAGACATTTAGTTTTTAACCTCCTAAAAGAGAAGCAGAGTAATTACTTTGGTCCTCAACATTTTCTAAATTGAGTTCTTAGGTATGAGGCTTGCAGTCAAACTTCAAGTTTGGACGTGCAAAATAAAAATTTGTATTAAAAATCTGGAAAACTGATTCCATAATTTTATCAATAGGAAACCACCAAGCTATTTGGTCCTTGGAGGAAGCTCAAAATCTTCATACTGGAAACTGAAATTTATGTGCTGTTACAACATTTATTGAAAGTGATTTGGCAAACATGATTATCTTGACTATAGAAAGCCTGCAGTCTAGTGGAAGTCAATGGAGATGTTTCCATTAAGAAAAGGAAAACTTTCTATGGGTTTATGATTCATGGACAGTTTTCAAGTTCTAAGCCATGTGCTCAGATGATGGAGAGTGTCACATCCCTGATCAATTGTGGAGGACAGAGCAAAACACAAGGTGGGCTCCATGTCCTTTCTCTGTCACCACTGCCATGTTGCCGTGGTTTCCATGGGCAAGGCAGTAATTCTTTAAGACACGGTCGTGTCCCATAGCCAAAGGCATTGAAGCACATTCTTTACAGAAAATTACATGCAGTCAAAGTCTTGCAACATATATTTATATGCTTGATATTTTATTGCCTTTCTATCTGTTATGAAATGTGGATTGTTTATTTTCAAATAGAAAATGTATACTACGTACAAGTGATCCTGCTATGTGGAGGGTTTCATATATCAAACACACACACACACACACACACACACACAGAGAGAGAGAGACAGACAGACAGACACAGACACAGACACAGAGACACAGACAAGAGAGACAGACAGAGACAGAGGTTTGTCTGATACGTGTATAAATGAAAAGAGAAATTATTTTGATGAAAAGAGATTATGTCTGGAAACAAACTTGAAGGTTCTATCCCATATTCCAAAATGAAAAAATATTTTAAACTTTTATTTTCTCTCATTTATTTTCATTCTTACTTCTTAATCTTAAAAGGAATTAAGTAATCATCTTGGGATTCTTACATTCCTGTTATTTGAAATAGTGTTTGTTGGAAGGCAATTTTCTAAAGATTTGGTAGTTTCACAAATTTTAAATCTGAGAACGGATTCCACTCCTCCCAAACTCCGAAGCTAATGGCCTGACCGCTGGAGGAAGTATGAAGGCAATGACTTACGGAGACTTTCAGACACACTTTTTTTTTTCTGGGCACACTCTAAGACAGTAAAGCTCCCACTGTTTGCCTTGCCTTCCAGGTACATTCTGCAGGCAAGAGCAATATCTTTTGCTTCAAAGGAGATTTGCTAGAAATCTCTGTTAAGGATCTGAAGATCTCAGAGTCTTTGGCTGAGACATGTACACTGTGTGCAGCCTATGCCTGAGCCCGTCTATGCATCCACTCCTTCTAAGGACTGAGGATCAAGGAGTTCATGTTTGCTGCTGTCAGGACTCATAAACTGTCTAAAGTTACTTGTGTTAACTGTCTCTGTGCTGAGCATGTATAAATCACTGAACACACGTCTCACAGCTGCAATAGTCACTACTGTTCGGAAACTGCTGGTTTATGTGTGGTACACTAAAACCATAAAACGTGACAGTCAAAAATGCAGACACTCCCAAGGATACTTACAGCTTCGGGGATTCCTTGTTTCTTTGTTTCTTTCTTTGTTTATTCTTTTTTTCCTTCCTTCCTTCTTTTAATATTCTTGTCTCAATAGTATAAGCTTAGTAGAAGGAATTCCTTCTCCAGATGTGTTAGAACAATAAACGAATTAACAAGTGAATTAAAATGAATGGGCAATCACTTCTATTAGAAAGTGGAAGGATCTTCCTGTAAAAGGAGAAACTTGCAATTTAAAAAGGGGAATTTCTATCCTTAGAAGTCTTATTGTCTGTGGGAAAAAAGAAAATGAGTTTTAAAAACTCTGTATAAATGCTAAGAACTGAGATTGACAACAGGACAGGAAATCAAGAAGAAGGGAGGACAAGAAAGAGCCAATTCCATCAAACTAATGTGAGCAAGCCTGTGTCCTTTGCTGTCGATGACTCACTGTTCAGCATATTTAGAATGTGGACCACAACAGGAGGAGAGACACTCATTGCATAACACAGACTAATCACTGTCTGAATTCACAGCCATGAATTTCATATCAATTATTAATAATTTGGGACTAGAGGCTATAATAAAGAAATCATATATCTGGTTAGGTTCAAGAATTGCTTTAAAATATAATATTCATTAGAAAGTGTACAGTATAAACTGTTGCAAGGGAACTAGGTTGTAAGTTTTAGGGGGGAGACAGTGCCAAAATATTTTCTTCTTGGTAATAGGGGAATGGAAGGCAGGAGAGTAACATAAAGCAAGTGCACTACAGATTCTGTGGAATCTACTACTCAACACTCCACTTCACATCCTTACAGTCTTCCTAGGAATGATACTTGTCTTCCAGAACCATGGGAAGAATGGAACAGAACTAGTCTTGATGCAGCCTTGGAGGCCAATGAAGACACGATAGGAGCCTGACATTCAAGGGTAGATGTAGAGAGAAATGGGTCACAGGGTCACTTATGACTTAAGGAGTGAAAAAAATTCCTACTCTGAGAATCTAAGATGTAAAACTTCGTATCAATGTAAAGGGAAATGCCATGCATCAAGTGCATAGAAAATCCCCGTTCTGATCTAAGGATGGTACATAGATAGATGCAGGTGCTGCTGTACGATCTCACAAAGTGGCACAGTAATTCATCTTAACACTTTCTGTGCAGCTTAAATGAGGCCTGTACACAGTAGCTTTCTATAACGAAAATCACAAGGTATCCAGCTACATGAACTACCCAAGAATGATACACAGATTATCCTAGAAAACCTAGTAATTACACTTACTATTGTGTATTGTGTTCTAATGAGTTCTATGTAAACTCTCCAAAAGGACTAGACACAGAGATACGATTATCTTCATCATACAGATAAAAGAGTGAAGTTTTAGAGAGTAGAGTAACTTACCAAGCCAAAATCAATAGGAAGGGCAGAGCTGGTCTTAGCTTGTACATGTTCCTCCTCTGGAGTGGACACATCTTTGGCAAAAGAGTATAATACAGAAATAGTAGAAAAAAGTTAATGTCAGTTGGTACATTGTGAAGATTTTTCTTACATATAGAACATGCCAATTTGAAACAGTTTTATTTAGATACTGGACTTCAATATGATCTCAGAGAAGGAACTCTCAAGTCTTCAGGAAATAGTAGGTGGTGTTTTATTCAGGAAGACCTCACAACTACTTGTAAAATTGAGAGTATCATATATGACCATGATAAAAACATATATGTTTTATTCGGTGTTCAGTTGATCTACTTCTTGAACGATATATGTGGCTCACAACCAAGGCTAGAACCCAGCAGTATTTTGAAAGATTTCTTAACTTACTGGAATTCTTCTAAGTACAAGATGAGAACAAGCATATAAAGTGTGAAAAGAGCCTTTGTGTTAAAGGTGGCCCAAACATCTCATTAAACTGAAAAATCATTTGATAGTAAGCCTAATTGCAGACCATGTGAACATCTTAACTGGTTTGGCCAGTTGTGGAAGATGATCAGGACATTTGAGCTGGAAATGAGCAGAGACCAGATTGCTGTAAGGATAACTTAGACCTGTAAAGTTTGTGTCCTACTGATTTAGCCGCCCTCTTTTCCTTTCCCATGTATCCAGAACTGGACATTTCTCCAAGTAATCTAATTTCATTAAATAATTTCACTACCCTTAAGGTAAAATTTTGGGACAATCTCTAAAAAAAATTCTCAATATTGAATTAGTATTTTGTAAAACTGTGAAAGAAATTAGGATTTATTTATAAATAAGGATTCAATGAATTTTGTTCCAAACATGTAGCCAACTCTGGTAGTTAATTGAGTACAGTATTATATCCCTCAAACATATGATAACCCCTTCCAGATTTAACCTAAACAAGTAAACAGCATATATCTAAACAAAGCAAGCATGTTCTGCTAACTCTCAGCAAATGTATAGGCTTTAGACTACTGCAGGGCCATTTGCATCTTAGAGTCCATAAACTTAGAATGATTGTGGGATGGTATCATTAAGCTGTCTGTACCATATGGACATCTGCTCCACTTCATTACATACAGTGGACTCCTGAATTGTTGCCAAGTGCTGGCTACTGTGAGCACGACAATAAACATGGACCTGCAGGTACCTTTTGGACATACTGATCTTTTTTGGAATAATTATCAGAGTAAAGAAGGGCACAGGAGCTACAGGTTGGGGGTTGGGTATAGCACACAGTTAGAAAAAAGAGAAGGCTCTAGGATATCTGCGGAATTATTAAGTTAACATTAACTCACAGTATATTTTTAAATTATTACAAAATAAGGCAAATTGATGAGTATTGTGTGCTATGTGCAACAAATCACTCTGATTTAATCATTAGACATTATGTGCATGTATAGAAAAGGCACAATACACTATTATGTACCTTTATGAAAAACTAAAACAAAAATACATATTACAAGATCATTTAGTCTTATCCAATACTGAGTAAAAATAATTAATGCAGGACAATAGGCATAAAGTGATGGTCCCAGGGAGGTTCTTGTAACTGTAGGATACCAAGCCAGTGACCTTTCATTACCAGAAGGAAACTTCAACATTACTGCAAACTAAGCCATAGGAAGGGCCACCCACAGAGATTACAGGAAGGAGAGATCGATAATTTCTCTCTTGGTGATTTCCAAATAACATTAGAGAAGTTAAAAGAATACACTACCCCTGACCTCTAAAAAGTTAAACAGACATATATGCCTGCTATGGAATCCCATTCGCCTATAATATCTTATTTATAAGACACAGCAGGGGTTTTCCTGCTTAGGAACAATGAATGTTCAAATTCTGTGAGACAATATTAATTAATCTTTGAAGCTAGACCACTTGGCTAGTAAAATGTACTTCCAGAAGGAAAAGCAACATTCTTTCCATTCTGAAATCACATTGTATTGTCACATGCACATAGCTAGGGTGCTACAATAAGCAGACATTTCTCAAGTGACACTCCTGAGACTCACTAGGGGCTGTTTCTGTGATCTCCATCACATCCAGCTGTGAAGGTCATCCCTGAGAATAGCCTACTCAAACTCACTCTCATTCCATCTATGCTTTCTGGTGTTTAAAAACTATGTCCAAGACTCCAAGAGGCAAAGAAGGGTCCCATCTTTTCACACATCTTGAATGTTAAAACATCATCCTGATTCCTGACATTATACAAGGTCATTCAAGGTCTCAGTAGTGTTCACTCACCCACCATTGTCCTCTTGTATATATCACAAGAAGGATCCAAGCATCTCTGCTTAGGACAAGGTGATGATAGTGAAGGCTACATGAGTAGACATTTACTTTCTCTCTACTCTGTCTTCTGTGTCCCATTTTTTAAGGAGTACAGAGGTGGGAAGGTGTTGGAGGACTTTGGGAATAGGGAAGAATATGATAGAAATACCGTGCATGATTTTTAAAAGAATGTTTTGACTACATTATATTACCCATCTCTTTTAGAATTCATTTCAATAGAGCCAGGACAGGGTATTTCACCATAAAGTGACGACCTCCCTTCAGAAAGATAGCATAAAATGACACTGATTTCTTTGAACTAGATCCACAATATATTTTTTTCTCAAATATCAAAGAAATTAAAAAAAACTTACTGAACACTTTACTCAGCTGGCTTTACATACATACAACTTGTTGATCAAAAATATGATTTAATAAAATAAGCCATTCATATAGGCATATGTGCACATGTATTCATGTTGTATACACACACACACACACACACACACACACACACACACACACACACACTCACGCAGGCAGTCATCAAGTCAGATGAGGATAAATAATAATGGGACTGAACTAACTTATTTATAAAGTCTGTTTCAATGCCAGCAGTCTGAAAGTCCATGAACCTGTGAAATGTGAAAGGGATAAAGTTAATTAGGAGCAGTTTCCTGGTGAGCATAGGGTTGGGTGTGAAGAAAGGAAGCAGAAAATCTAGCCAGCTGGAAAGGAACGAGACCACACACTGGAACACATCAAAATAAAGATTTACACATCACTCCCAACATCTGCTTCCTGAAGGCAAGCTATGCTAAGTCACGGTTGTTTCTGCCTAATGAAATATAAATATTAAACAAGTCTTTCCTTTTCTCGAAAGTGCTTTCATCACTCCTGGGAAAGTTGCTTCCTCTAGCTTCCTTGCTTCATGAGCATTTCATGACTCACTTGGACTTCCTTCAACCTAGCAGTAAGCATTGCAAGTTGAGTAATGACAACACATGCTGCCATTTCCCAGATCTGCACTGTCCACTGAGGAACACCATCACATTACTGCTTTCCTCTCTACATACATATATATATATATATATATATATATATATAGAGAGAGAGAGAGAGAGAGAGAGAGAGTATTAGCAATGCATCAACTGCTGAGGATCCATGCTTGGATTGCTTCTGCCATGAATTATTTCAAACTCTTAAAAAAGTTTGTAGAATTGGCCAGATATTTGATGATCAGCAAAGTCTGATGAGATCTGTGCTGAACAGTGCCCTCCAGGTATGTACTTTATATGTATTGAATATCATTGTGCAACATTGGTTTATCATATTCTAAGTGTTTAATAACTTATCTAACCCTGGTTATGGTAAAATACTGACATAAGAAGATAACAGGCTCAATGCTAGTTGTCAGTGGATTTAGTTCAGCAGATCAAAACAGACATTGTAGGTTAATTTCACTGTTTGATAGATCACATTAAATTTACTCAAATATTATAACTTTGAGATGGTTTGGAAAAAAGTGACCTAGATTTCTTCTAATTATAGTCTATAGCTGTTGGAAATTTTAAATTTATAATTAATATGATGGTCCTTTGTGTACCCTATACAACACACAATGTAACCATGCTTTCTAGACTTTCAAACTATGGTTTTTGAAATGTTGGTGCTACAAAGCACTTAAACATATTTAGTCAAAATGTTCAAAGATATTTGATACAAAACTATTCAATACTCCAAAGATTCCTGTCTGCTATTTGTCCCTTAGAAAATAATTATGAATATTTAATCTCTTTAAAAGCCTGAATAATTATATAGACATTTTGATGATTACAAGACCAAGAAATCTGGCTAATTTTTCAATACTTCAACCACAAGCTGTACCTGGTATAAGAGAAAACCTCAGTGTTCTATTCTCAAAATCTGCCTACTTATAGTTTTCCTGTCTTGAAATTATCCTTAATTTTCTTACTGCTCTTCTGGGAAGCATTTTCACTGCTTATTTATATGTTGCAAAACTGGTTCTTGTTTATTGAATTTTTGATTTTTATGTCCCATAGTTACAAACAAAAAATAAATTATGGAAGAATTTAAACAGAACAGAATTTCCTCAGTGGCGTTTGGCAATCATTACAGGGACTTTTTTTTTTTTTTACCAATAAAGAAAAAGACAAAAGTCAAGTCAAACAGTTTAGCTTAAGCCTCTGTTGAGTATGGGGTTTATCAGCAAACCATTGACATACAGAGCACCACTAAAGATCTTAATATTTGCAACAATATAAATACATTATCTTCATCTTCCATAAAAAAATGGCCATATTTTGCAGAATCTCATAGTGTTGGACCATGGACTTTTCAAAGGCTCATGAAAGAAAGGCAATGTTTGTATGACTGTGTAATGTTTAGGACCACTGGCATATGGGATTTAGCACTATATTCATTTCCTTTTTTAACAGAAGATAATGTAAGTGGTTTTTAGCAAAACATTTGTTAATTACATAGAACTTAACATATCATAAAATGCAAACATGTGTATGTGTCACCTTAACATATATATTGCCTAAAGGGCATTATATCCCGTGAAAATGGTGCTTGCTCATTCATGTTTATTGTTAGACTAGTCATGACACCAAGAAATACAATTTGTGTAGAGGTCCATCAATACATAAATGGAGAATGGAAATGTGTTTATATGTATGTACATTGGAATTTATTTGCTATAAAGAAAATTTAAATTACAAAATCTGCAGAAAAAGGGATGCATACAGAAAAAATTATAATAAATGTGGTAAACAGACTCAGTCCCTTGTATTTCATATGTTCTCTCATATGAAGACCACTGATAGGTGACAGAACCCTTCCAGGTTCCATCTATGCCCAGAGCTGGGGTTCTCACACAGCCCTTGACCAAAAGAAACTACCTGCCCAGAGCTGGTCTTCTAGGATCACTATCCCTCCTAAGTCCACAGACCACAGATAGGAAGCCATTTTTCTCTCCATTGACTGTCCAAGGAGAGACATACAGGGAGCACAAGGGGCAATGGAGCCTCAGGGCAGACTAGGACCGGACCCTTCTGGTCTCAATCTGCACCCAGAGCTGGGCCTGCTCCACAGATCTCAGAACCAAAACCTGACAGCAAAGAGCTGGTCTGCCAGGAGAGCTCTCACTCCAAAAATCGCAGGCTCACAGGCTCACAGGCTCACAGGCTCACAAGCTCACAGGCTCACAGGCTCACATGCTCACAGGCTCACAGGAGGGACAAGCTCTAGTCAGAGGAAGCAAGACCAAGTAACTTCAGAGAAAACCAGATGGTTAGAGGCAAGCACAAGAACCTAAGCAACATAAAAACAAGACTATGCATCATCCAAACCCAGTTATCCTATCACAGCAAATACTGGATATCCCAACCCACCAGAAAAGCAAGGTTTAGATTTAAAATCACATCTCATGATGATGATAGAGGACTTTAAGAAGAACATAAATAACTCCTATAAAGAAATACAGGAGAAAACATGTAAAATGGTAGACAGCCTTAAAGAGGAAACAGGAAAATCACTTAAAATATTACAGGAAAACACAAGCAAACTGTTGAAGGAATTTAACAAAACCATCCAGGATCTGACACTGGAAATAGAAACAATAAAGAAATCACAAAGGAAGACAGCCCTAAAGATAGAAAACATAGGAAAGAGATCAGGAGACACAGATGCAAGTATCACAAACAGAATACAAGAGACTGAATAGAAAATCTCAGGGGCAGAAGATACCATAGAAAAGATTGACATAACTGTCAAAGAAAATACAGAAGATATAAAGCTCCTAACCTAAAACACCCAGGGAATTCAGAACAAAGTGAAAAGACCAAACCTAAGAATAATTGGTATAGAAGACAATGAAGATTCCTCACTTAAATGGCCAGTAAATATCTTCAAAAATTATAGAAAATATAGGAAACATCCTTAACCTAAAGAAAGAGATGACCATGAATGTACAAGAAGCCTAAAGAACTCCAAACAGATTGGACCAGAAAAGAAATACCTCCTATCACATAATAGTCAAAATAACAAATACATAAATCTAAGAAAGAATATTAAAATCAGTAAGGAAAAAATGTCAAGTACCACATGAAGGAAGACCTATCAGAATTATACCAGTCTTTTCAACAGAGTCTATGAAAGCCAGAAGATCCTGGACAGATGATATAGAGAACCTAAGAGAAAACAAATGCCAGTTTACACTACTATATCTAGCAAAACTCTCAATGAAGAAACCAAGATATCCCATGATAAAACAAAATTTACAAAATATCTTTCCACAAATCCTACCCTACAAAGGACAATAGATAGAGAACTCCAACACATGGAGGGAAACTACACCCTAGAAAAAGCAAGAAAGTAATCTTCTTGCAATAAACCCAAAAGATAATGGAAAGAACTCCCATGCTCATGGATTGGCAGGATTAATATAGTAAAAATGGCCATTTTGCCAAAAGAAATCTACAGATTCAATGCAACCCCCATTAAAATTTCATCTCAAATCTTCATAGAGATAGAATTGGTACAGAAACAGGCAGGTAGATCAATGGAATAGAATTGAAGACACAGAAATGAACCTATGCATGTATGGTCACTTGATCTTTGACAAAGGAGGTAAAACCATGCAATGGGTAGAAGATAGCATTTTCAACAAATGGTGCTGGTTCAACTGGAGGTCAATGTGTAGAAGAATGAAAATCCATCCATTCCTATTCCCCTTTACAAAGCTTAAGTCCAAGTGGATCAAGGACCTCCACATCAAACCAAATATACTCAAACTAATATAAGAAAAAGTGGATAAGAGTCTGAATCACATGGGCACTGGGGAAATTTTCCTGAACAAAACACCAATGGGCTTATTCTAAGATCAAGAATCGACAAATGGGACCTCTTAAAACTGCCAAGATTCTGCAAGGCAAAGGACACTATCATTAGGACAAAACAGCAACCAACAGATTGGGAAAAGATTTTAGCCAATCCTAGATCTGATAGAGGGCTATTATCCAATATATACAAAGAACTCAAGAAGTTAAACTCCAGAGAACAAAATAACTCTATTTAAAAATGGGGTATAGGGCACGGATCCCGGCCCGCAGCAGCTCTCTGCTCCCAAACCCCGTGGGAGAGAGACCTCACCACCTGGTCAGGTGGGCACTCCTGAGGCTGCAGAGCAGAGGAGACCACCAACACTGCCCACCCCTGCCCACATCCCTGGCCCAAGAGGAAACTGTATAAGGCCTCTGGGTCCCGTAGGGGAGGGCCCAGGAGCGGCAGGACCCCTGCGCCTGAGACACCGCCGGAACCTGAAGGAAACAGAGCGGATAAACAGTTCTCTGCACCCAAATCCCATGGGAGGGAGAGCTAAACCTACAGAGAGGCAGACACGCCTGGGAAACCAGAATAGACTGCACTCTGCACACATCCAGACGCCAGAGGAAAACACCAAACGCCATCTGAAACCCTGGTGCACCGAGGCTCCCGGAAAGAGTGGCGCAGATCTTCCCAGTTGCTGCCGCCGCGGAGAGGACTTAGGCAGTACACCACGAGCAAACTTGAGCCTCGGAACCACAGGTAAGACCAACTTTTCTGCTGCAGGAAACCTGCCTGGTGAACTCAGGACACACAGAGGCAAAATTCCTCTAGGACCGGGCACTTCCTGTGTTTAACGGAAGTCCCACACCCGCGGAACCCGGCCCGCAGCAGCTCTCTACTCCCAAACCCCTTGGGAGAGAGACCTCACCGCCTGGTCAGGTGGGCACTCCAGAGGCTGCAGAGCTGAGGAGACCACCAAAACTGAACACCCCTGCCCACATCCCTGGCCCAAGAGGAAACTGTATAAGGCCTCTGGGTTCCCGTAGGGGAGGGCCCAGGAGCGGCAGGACCCCTGCGCCTGAGACACAGCCGGAACCTGAAGGAAACAGAGCGGATAAACAGTTCTCTACATCCAAATCTCGTGGGACGGAGAGCTAAACCTTCAGAGAGGCAGACACGCCTGGGAAACCAGAAGAGACTGCACTCTGCACACACATCTCGGACGCCAGAGGAAAACACCAAATGCCATCTGGAACCCTAGTGCACAGAAGCTCCCGGAAAGGGCGGCGCATATCTTCCTGGTTGCTGCCGCCGCAGAGAGCTCGTGGGCAGCACCCCAAGCGCAAACTTGAGCCTCAGGACCACAGGTAAGACCAACTTTTCTGCTGCAAGTGACCTGCCTGGTGAACTCAAGACACAGGCCCACAGGAACAGCTGAAGACCTGTAGAGAGGAAAAACTACACGCCCGAAAGCAGAACACTGTGTCCCCATAACTGACTGAAAGAGAGGAAAACAGGTCTACAGCACTCCTGACACACAGGCTTATAGGACAGTCTAGCCACTGTCAGAAATAGCAGAACAAAGTAACACTAGAGATAATCTGATGGCGAGAGGCAAGCGCAGGAACCCAAGCAACCGAAACCAAGACTACATGGCATCATCGGAGCCCAATTCTGCCACCAAAACAAACATGGAATATCCAAACACACCAGAAAAGCAAGATCTAGTTTCAAAATCATATTTGATCATGATGCTGGAGGACTTAAAGGAAGACGTGAAGAACTCCCTTAGAGAACAAGTAGAAGCCTACAGAGAGGAATCGCAAAAATCCCCGAAAGAATTCCAGGAAAACATAAATAAACAAGTAGAAACCCATAGAGAGGAGACACAAAAATCCCTGAAAGAATTCCAGGAAAACACAATCAAACAGTTGAAGGAATTAAAAATGGAAATAGAAGCAATCAAGAAAGAACACATGGAAACAACCCTGGATATAGAAAATCAAAAGAAGAGACAAGGAGCTGTAGATACAAGCTTAACCAACAGAATACAAGAGATGGAAGAGAGAATCTCGGGAGCAGAAGATTCCATAAAAATCATTGACTCAACTGTCAAAGATAATGTAAAGCAGGAAAAGCTACTGGTCCAAAACATACAGGAAATCCAGGACTCAATGAGAAGATCAAACCTAAGGATAATAGGTATAGAAGAGAGTGAAGACTCCCAGCTCAAAGGACCAGTAAATATCTTCAACAATATCATAGAAGAAAACTTCCCTAACCTAAAAAAAGAGATACCCATAGGCATACAAGAAGCCTACAGAACTCCAAATAGATTGGACCAGAAAAGAAACACCTCCCGTCACATAATAGTCAAAACACCAAACGCACAAAATAAAGAAAGAATATTAAAAGCAGTAAGGGAAAAAGGTCAAGTAACATATAAAGGCAGACCTATCAGAATCACACCAGACTTTTCCCCAGAAACTATGAAGGCCAGAAGATCCTGGACAGATGTCATACAGACCCTAAGAGAACACAAATGCCAGCCCAGGTTACTGTATCCTGCAAAACTCTCAATTAACATAGATGGAGAAACCAAGATATTCCATGACAAAACCAAATTTACACAATATCTTTCTACAAATCCAGCACTACAAAGGATAATAAAGGGTAAAGCCCAAAATAAGGAGGCAAGCTGTACCCTAGAAGAAGCAAGAAACTAATTATCTTGGCAACAAAACAAAGAGAAGAAAAGCACACAAACATAACCTCACATCCAAATATGAATATAACAGGAAGCAATAATCACTATTCCTTAATATCTCTCAACATCAATGGCCTCAACTCCCCAATAAAAAGACATAGATTAACAAACTGGATACGCAACGAGGACCCTGCATGCTGCTGCCTACAGGAAACACACCTCAGAGACAAAGACAGACACTACCTCAGAGTGAAAGGCTGGAAAACAACTTTCCAAGCAAATGGTCAGAAGAAGCAAGCTGGAGTAGCCATTCTAATATCAAATAAAATCAATTTTCAATTAAAAGTCATCAAAAAAGATAAGGAAGGACACTTCATATTCATCAAAGGAAAAATCCACCAAGATGAACTCTCAATCCCAAATATGTATGCCCCAAATACAAGGGCACCTACATAAGTAAAAGAAACCTTACTAAAGCTCAAAACACACATTGCACCTCCCACAATAATAGTGGGAGATTTCAACACCCCACTCTCATCAATGGACAGATCATGAAAACAGAAATTAAACAGAGACGTAGACAGACTAAGAGAAGTCATGAGCCAAATGGACTTAACGGATATTTATAAAACATTCTATCCTAAAGCAAAAGGATATAACTTCTTCTCAGCTCCTCATGGTACTTTCTCCAAAATTGACCATATAATTGGTCAAAAAACGGGCCTCAACAGGTACAGAAAGATAGAAATAATCCCATGCGTGCTATCAGACCACCATGGCCTAAAACTGGTCTTCAATAACAATAAGGGAAGAATGCCCACATATACGTGGAAATTGAACAATGCTCTACTCAATGATAACCTGGTCAAGGAAGAAATAAAGAAAGAAATTAAAAACTTTTTAGAATTTAATGAAAATGAAGGTACAACATACCCAAACTTATGGGACACAATGAAAGCTGTGCTAAGAGGAAAACTCATAGCGCTGAGTGCCTGCAGAAAGAAACAGGAAAGAGCATATGTCAGCAACTTGACAGCACACCTAAAAGCTCTAGAGCAAAAAGAAGCAAATATACACAGTAGGAGTAGAAGGAAGGAAATAATCAAACTCAGAGTGGAAATCAACCAAGTAGAAACAAAAAGGACCATAGAAAGAATCAACAGAACCAAAAGTTGGTTCTTTGAGAAAATCAACATATAGATAAACCCTTAGCCAGACTAACGAGAGGACACAGAGAGTGTGTCCAAATTAACAAAATCAGAAATGAAAAGGGAGACATAACTACAGATTCAGAGGAAATTCAAAAAATCATCAGATCTTAGTATAAAAACCTATATTCAACAAAACTTGAAAATCTTCAGGAAATGGACAATTTCCTAGACAGATACCAGGTATCGAAGTTAAATCGGGAACAGATAAACCAGTTAAACAACCCCATAACTCCTAAGGAAATAAAAGCAGTCATTAAAGGTCTCCCAACCAAAAAGAGCCCAGGTCCAGACGGGTTTAGTGCAGAATTCTATCAAACCTTCATAGAAGACCTCATACCAATATTATCCAAACTATTCCACAAAATTGAAACAGATGGATCACTCCCGAATTCCTTCTATAAAGCCACAATTACTCTTATACCTAAACCACACAAAGACCCAACAAAAAAAGAGAACTTCAGACCAATTTCCCTTATGAATATCGACGCAAAAATACTCAACAAAATTCTGGCAAACCGAATCCAAGAGCACATCAAAACAAGCATCCACCATGACCAAGTAGGCTTCATCCCAGGCATGCAGGGATGGTTTAATATACGGAAAACCATCAACGTGATCCATTATATAAACAAACTGAAAGAACAAAACCACATGATCATTTCATTAGACGCTGAGAAAGCATTTGACAAAATTCAACACCCCTTCATGATAAAAGTCCTGGAAAGAATAGGAATTCAAGGCCCATACCTGAACATAGTAAAAGCCATATACAGCAAACCAGTTGCTAACATTAAACTAAATGGAGAGAAACTTGAAGCAATCCCACTAAAATCAGGGACTAGACAAGGCTGCCCACTCTCTCCCTACTTATTCAATATAGTTCTTGAAGTTCTAGCCAGAGCAATCGGACAACAAAAGGAGGTCAAGGGGATACAGATCGGAAAAGAAGAAGTCAAAATATCATTATTTGCAGATGATATGATAGTTTATTTAAGTGATCCCAAAAGTTCCACCAGAGAACTACTAAAGCTGATAAACAACTTCAGCAAAGTGGCTGGGTATAAAATTAACTCAAATAAATCAGTAGCCTTCCTCTACACAAAAGAGAAAGAAGCCGAGAAAGAAAATAGGGAAACGACACCCTTCATAATAGACCCAGATAAAATAAAGTACCTTGGTGTGACTTTAACCAAGCAAGTAAAAAATCTGTACAATAAGAACTTCAAGACACTGAAGAAAGAAATTGAAGAAGACCTCAGAAGATGGAAAGATCTCCCATGCTCATGGATTGGCAGGATTAATATAGTAAAAATGGCCATTTTACCAAAAGCGATCTACAGATTCAATGCAATCCCCATCAAAATACCAATCCAATTCTTCAAAGAGTTAGACAGAACAATTTGAAAATTCATCTGGAATAACAAAAAACCCAGGATAGCTAAAGCTATCCTCAACAATAAAAGGACTTCAGGGGCAATCACTATCCCTGAACTCAAGCAGTATTACAGAGCAATAGTGATAAAAACTGCATGGTATTGGTACAGAGACAGACAGATAGACCAATGGAATAGAATTGAAGACCCAAAAATGAACCCACACACCTATGGTCACTTGATTTTTGACAATGGAGCCAAAACCATCCAATGGAAAAAAGATAGCATTTTCAGCAAATGGTGCTGGTTCAACTGGAGGTCAACATGTAGAAGAATGCAGATCGATCCATGCTTATCACCCTGTACAAAGCTTAATTCCAAGTGGATCAAGGACCTCCACATCAAACCTGATACCCTCAAACTAATAGAAGAAAAACTAGGGAAGCATCTGGAACACATGGGCACTGGAAAAAATTTCCTGAACAAAACAACAATGGCTTATGCTCTAAGATCAAGAATCGACAAATGGGATCTCATAAAACTGCAAATCTTCTGTAAGGCAAAGGACACTGTGGTTAGGACAAATCGGCAACCAACAGATTGGGAAAAGATCTTTACCAATCCTACAACAGATAGAGGCCTTATATCCAAAATATACAAAGAACTCAAGAAGTTAGACCAAAGGGAGACAAATAACCCTATTAAAAATGGGGTTCAGTGCTAAACAAAGAATTCAGAGCTGAGGAATGCTGAATGGCTGAGAAACACCTAAAGAAATGTTCAACATCTTTAGTCATAAGGGAAATGCAAATCAAAACAACCCTGAGATTTCACCTCACACCAGTGAGAATGGCTAAGATCAAAAACTCAGGTGGCAGCAGATGCTGGCGAGGATGCGGAGAAAGAGAAACACTCCTCCATTGTTGGTGGGATTGCAGACTGGTACAACCATTATGGAAATCATTCTGGAGGTTCCTCAGAAAATTGGACATTGAACTGCCTGAGGATCCAGCTATACCTCTCTTGGGCATATACCCAAAAGATGCCCCAACATATAAAAAAGACACGTGCTCCACTATGTTCATAGCAGCCTTATTTTTAATAGCCAGAAGCTGGAAAGAACCCAGATTCCCTTCAATAGAGGAATGGATACAGAAAATGTGGTACATCTACACAATGGAATATTACTCAGCTATCAAAAACAATGACTTTATGAAATTCGTAGGCAAATGGTCGGAACTGGAAAATATCATCCTGAGTGAGGTAACCCAATCACAGAAAAACACACATGGTATGCACTCATTGATAATTGGCTATTAGCCCAAATGCTTGAACTACCCTAGATGCCTAGAACAAATGAAACTCAAGACAGATGATCAAAATGTGAATGCTTCACTCCTTCTCTAAAAGGGGAACAAGAATACCCTTGGCAGGGAAGAGAGAGGCAAAGATTAAAACAGAGACTGAAGGAACACCCATTCAGAGCCTGCCCCACATGTGGCCCATACATCTACAGCCACCCAATTAGACAAGATGGATGAAGCAAAGAAGTGCAGACCGACAGGAGCCGGATGTAGATCGCTCCTGAGAGACACAGCCAGAATACAGCAAATACAGAGGTGAATGCCAGCAGCAAACCACTGAATTGAGAATAGGACCCCCGTTGAAGGAATCAGAGAAAGAACTGGAAGAGCTTGAAGGGGCTCGAGACCCCATATGTACAACAATGCCAAGCAACCAGAGCTTCCAGGGACTAAGCCACTACCTAAAGACTATACATGGACTGACCCTGGACTCTGACCTCATAGGTAGCAATGAATATCCTAGTAAGAGCACCAGTGGAAGGGGAAGCCCTGGGTCCTGCTAAGACTGAACCCCCAGTGAAGTGGACTGTTGAGGGGAGGGTGGCAATGGGGGGAGTGTTGGGAGGGGAACACCCATAAGGAGGGGGAGGGGGGAGGGGGATGTTTGCCCCGAAACCAAAGAATTATCATTAAGTATTAAATAAATTTAAAAAAGAAGAAATACTCAAGTTAATAAAAAAATGGGGTATAGAGCTAAACAGAGAATTCTCAGCTTTGCATTATGAAATAGCTGAGAAGTACCTAAAGAAATGCTCAACATCCTTAGTCCTCAGGGAAATGCAATTCAAAACAACCCTGAGTTTCTACCTTACACCAGTCAGAATGCTAATGACAAAAACTTAGGTGACAACAGATGCTGTGAAGATGTGGAGAAAGAGGAACACTCCTCAATTTTTTGTGGGATTGCAAACTGGTACAATCATTCTGGAAATCTGTCTGGAGGTTTCTCAGAAATTTGGATATTGTACTACTGAGGACCCAGCTATACCTCTCCTGGGAAATTACCCAAAAGATGCTCCAACATACAACATAGATTCATGTTCCACTATTTCATAGCGGCCTTATTTATAATAGTCAGAAGCTGGAAAGTATCCAGATGCCCTTCAACAGAGGAATGGAAACAGATAATATGACACATTTACACAGTGGAATACTACACAGCTATCAAAAACAATGACTTCTTGAAATTCATAGGCAAATGGATTGAACCAGAAAATATCATACTGAGTGAGGTAACCCACAGAAAAACACACATGGTAGACACTCACTGATGAGTGGATATTAGCCCAAATGCTCAAATTACCCAAGATAAAATCCACAGATAGCATGAAGTTCAAGAAGGATGACCAAAGTGTAGTTGCTTCAGTCCTTCTTAAAAAGGGGAACAAGTTGGGGATTTAGCTCAGTGGTAGAGTGCTTGCCTAGCAAGCGCAAGGCCCTGGGTTCGCAAGACCCTGGGTTCGCAAGGCCCTGGGTTCGGTCCCCAGCTCCGGAAAAAAAAATGAAAAAAAAAGGGGGGAACAAAAATATTCACAGGAGGTGATATGGAAGTAAAGTTGGGAGCAGAGACTGAAGGAATAGCCATTCAGAGCCAGCCCCACATGTGGCCCATATATACAGACAGCCTCCAAAACTAGATAAGATTGAAGAAGCTAAGAAGGGCATGCCGACAGGAGCCAGATATAGATGTCTCCTGAGAGACATAGTCAGAGCATGTCAAATATAGAGGCGAATGCTAGCAGCAAACCATTGAACTGAGAATGGAACCCCAGTTGGAGGAATGAGAGAAAGGATTGAAAGAGCTGAAGGAGCTTGCAACCCCATGAGAACAACAATGTCAACCAACCAGAGCTTCCAGGGATTAAACCACTACCCAAAGACTTATACATGGACTGATGCATGGCTCCAGCTGCATATGTAGCAAAGGATGGCCTTTTTAGCCACCAATGGAAGGAAAAGCTCCTGGTCCTGCCAAGATTGGACCTTAGTATAGGGGAATATCGTGGTGGGGGGACAGGAAGGTGGGTAGATGGGGAGGGGAAACCCCTTATTGAGGAAGGGGAGGGGGAAGGGATAGGTGGCTTATGTCAGAAAACTAGGAAAGGGAATTTGAAATGCAAATAAAAAATATCCAATAAAAGAAAAATAGTACTTATAAAAATAAATAAATAAATAAATAAATAAATAAATAAATAAAATGTTAAGGAGGGACACTTCATACTCATCAAAGGAAAAATCTACCACGATGAACTCTCAATTCTGAAGACCTGTGCTCCAATTCAGGGGTGCCCACATTCATAAAAGAAACTTTACTAAATCTCAAAGCATACATTTCGTCTCACACAATAACAGTAGCAGACCTCAACACTATACTTTCATCAATGGACAAGTGCTGGAAATAGAAACTAAACAGAGACACAGTGAAACTAACAGAAGTGATGAACCAATGGATTTAACAGACATCTATGGAACATTACATCCTAAAACGAAAGAATATATTTTCTTCTCAGCAAATCATGTTACCTTCTCCAAAATTGACCATGTAATTGGTCACAAAACATGACTAAACAGATAAAAGGAGATTGAAATAATGCCATGCATTCTATCAGATCACTATGGACTAAGGCTGCTCTTTAATAACAACAAAAACATCAGAATAAAAAGCTTCTATGTCACTTATACAACAAGCTGAACAATGCCCTACTCAACTTTGTCAAGGAAGAAATAAAGAAAGAAATTAAAGACTTTTTAGAATGTAATGTAAATGAAGACAAAACATACCCGAATTTATAGGATAAAATGAAAGCAGTGCTAAGACAAAAACTCCTAGCTCTCAGTGCCTCCAAAAAGAAATTGGTGAGAGCATACACTAACAGCTTGAGAGCACATCTCAAATCTCTTTAAAAAAAAGAAGCAAATTCACCCAACAGGAGTATACTCCAGGAAATAATGAAACTCAGAACTGAAATCAACCAAGTAGAAACAAAAAGAATTATATAAAGAATCAATCAAACCAGGAGTTAGTTCTTTGGGAAAATCAACAAAATAAACACTTAGCCAGCCTAATCAGAGGGCAGGGAGACATTATCCAAATTAACAATGAAATATTAGAAATGAAAAGGGAGATATAACAACAGAACCTGAGGAAATAAAAAAAAATAATCAGACATCAGATTCTACTACAAAAGCCCATACTCAATTAAACTGGAAAATCTAAAGAAAATGGACAGTTTTCTAGACTAATACCAGGTACAAAAGTTAAATCAGGACCAGATAAACCATCTAAACAGTACCATAACTTCTAAAGACATAGAAAGTCACCTAAACAAAACAAAACAAACAAAACAAAACAACAACAAAAAACATCAACAACAAAAAACAGATCTAGATGGTTTTAGTGCAGAATTCTACCAGACCTTCATAGAAGACCTAATACCAATACTCTTCAAACAATGTCACAAAATTGAAACAGAAGGAATACTACCCAATTCGTTTTTTGAAGCTATAATTATGCTTTTACCTAAACCACACACATGCCCTATAAAGAAAGAGAACTTCAGACCAATTCCCTTCATAAATATCGATAAAAAAATACTCAATAAATTTCTCATAAACCAAATCTAAAAACACAACAAAATGACAATTCACCATGATCAAGGAGGTTTCATCCCAGGGATACAGGGATGGTTCAATTTCTAACCATCAACTTAATGCACTATACAAACTCAAGGGGAAAAAATGATCATTTCATTAGATGATGAGAAAACATTTTCCAAAATTCAAGACCCTTTCGTGTTAAATGTCTTGGAAAGATCAGAAATTCAAGGCCCATACTTAAACATAGAAAATGCAATATACAGCAAACCAGTAGCTAACATCAAACTTTTTTTTAATTAGTATATTTCTTTACTTACATTTCAAATGTTATTCCCTTTCCGAGTTTCCTGTTCATAAGCCCCCCAATCCCTCCCCTCCCTCATATGGATGTTTTCCCCATTCATCCTCCTTACTCCCACCATATTACCCTGAACTGGGGGTCCAACCTTGGCAGGACCAAGGGCTTCCCCTTCCAATGGTGCCCCAACAAGGCTATTCTCTGCTACATATGCAGTTGGAGCCCTGGGTCAGTCCATGTATAGTCTTTTGGTAGGGGTTTAGTCCCTGGAAGCTCTGGTTGGTTGGCATTGTTGTTCTAATGGGGTTGCAAGCTCCTTCAACTCTTTCAATCCTTCCTCTAATTCCCCCAATGGGGTCCTGTTCTCAGTTCAGTGGTTTGCTGCTAGCATTGACCTCTGTATTGGACATGCTCTGGATGTGTCTCTCAGGAGAGATTGCTATCCGTTCCCTCTCAGCATGCATTTTTTTTTTTTTGCTTCATCAATCTTATCTAGTTTTGGTGGACATATATATATATATATAGGCCACATGTTGGTCAGGCTCTGAATGGCCATTCTTTCAGTTGTTGCTCTAAACTTTGCTTCCATATTCCCTCCTATGGATATATTTTTTCCTCTTTTAAAGAGTGGGAGCATCCTCACTTTGGTCATCCTTCTTGATTTTCCTGTGGTTTGTGGATTGCTTCTTGGGTAGTTCCAGCTTTTGGGCTAATATCCACTTATCAATGAGTGCATACCAAGTGTGTTTTTCGCCAACATCAAACTTAATGGAGAGAAACTTGAAGCAATCCACTAAAATCAGATACTAGATTGGGTCAATTTGTATTCTTCTCCATGCTGACCTCCAGCACCATTTGTTGAAAATGCAATCTTTTTTCCATTGGATAATTTTAGCTCCTTTGGCAAAGACCCAATGACCATAGGTATGTGAGTTCATTTCTGGGTCTTCAATTCTGTTCCATTGATCTACCTGCCTGTTTCTGTACCAATACCATGCAGTTCTTATCACAATTGTTCTGAAATACAGCTTGATGTCACGGATGGTGATTTCCCCACAATTTCTTTTATTGTTGAGAATAGTTTTCACTATCCTGGGTATTTTGCTTTTCAGAATGAATTTTCATTGCTCTTTCTAACTCTATGAAGAATTGAGTTGGAATTTTGCTAGGAATTGCATTTTTTCTCAGCCTGTTTATCCTTTGATTAGAGAAAGTCTTCTGATTTGTTTGAGTTGACTTTATATCCAGTCACTTTGCTGAAGTTGTTTGTCAGCTGTAGGAGTTCTCTGGTGGAACTTTTAGGGTCTTTAGCATACTATCATATCATCTGCAAATAGTGGTATTTTGATTTCTTCCTTTTCAATTTGTAACCCTTTTACCTCTTTTTGTTGTCTAATTGCTCTGGCTAAGACTTCAAATACTATATTGAATAGGTAGGGAGATTGGGTATATTTACGTCAAGGTCACTATATGCTCAGTCTGTAATGGTCTTGAGAATCACAGTGTTCTCTTTGTTCAACAATGCTTATCATCTGTAACATAAGCATTGTGTAAAACACAGCTTGTTTAAACCTGATCCAAAGTGTTCTCTCTTCTTATCTTCTGATCCACCAGTCCCCTCTTTCAGTACTCTGTCCCTGAAGAATGCTTCCAGTCAAGGTCAGAATGGAAATCTGTAAAAGGGATCTGTATTCTTAATAATGTGTCTCTGCCACTTCAGTTACACAACCTAGCTTATTTCTCTGGCAATTTTCACAAGACTTTCAAGTCTGCGGTTCAAACACTTCAGATTTTGGACCAGTACAGTCTTATAAAGGCAACTAATCTTCTTTTGTTAACAGTTACCCATGGGATATGTGGTTTTCTCATACTCTGAGAGTCCAACAACAGTGAATACTGAACCATCAAAACATGACATTATGCATCAAAGAATAATAGTTTGGGGTGTGTGCGTGTGTGCGTGTATGTGTGTGTGTGTGTGTGTGCATATATACTAAAGAATATGAGAAAAATGAAATTATCTGTGTTTGTGTATTTCCTTAAGCATTATACATGGATATGGCTGAAATCATTTGTAGATGAATTCAATATTTCAAATCCATTTATTGATTAAAAGTCTTTGCCATCCCAATTAGAGATTGGAATCAATTGATGGACTGAATAGAAGATAAATGTGGAAAGGAGATATTGTATTCTCTCTGCCTGGTTGATTGTCTTGGAACTTGAGCCTTTTCTGAACTTAGATTTAAAATTACTTGCTGGAATATTACTGCTTCTTGTGGCTTTTGCCAATTCTGCTTATAGACTGAACATCATCAGTTTCCCAAACTCAAGCCACCACAGTCACGTGGATCAATTCATTTTAGTCTTTCTCATAGATATATCAAAAGAAATATTAGAAAGATCAAGCTACAGAAACAGTTTGATCATCTTTTGGCAGAGGCTGGGAGTAAAGGGTGAGAAATAAGAATAACAAGGGTCTGGAAAAAAGTGGGATTTTTGCATGGGTACTAGGATAGAGAATTTAATTATTGAATATCCACAAATCCTACACAATGTATATTGTCAATAATGAACTGTGATCACACTGTGGTTCTCTAAGAAGGTTTTCTGATGGAAACAAATCCATCACTCCGAACCGGGAGGTTCTTTTCTCTAGTGATTGCAGGGCTAGGTAAGAATCTTATGGAAATATTTTAGGCTCATTTTCTCAGCCAGTCTAAGATGATGTTGAAAACAAGGCTTATGAATGTGAAATGGTTTGAGTATCATTCTTTAATGGGATATATTCAAAGTACAATAATAATTTTAAAATCAATCCTTGGTCTTGGACAATCTTGGGACAATTGTTCTGATCTGGGGCATAAATCTGGATATGAAAAAAATGAATACTCATTGATTTGCTGGAAATTGAGATTATCCATGTATGATGAATTGAATATGTTTGTATAATACCATTTATAAGACTTTGAGTGGAAAACATAAGCCTAAATCTAAAATAGTTCATTCTATTTTTAAAAACATATTTTCTATATTTGTCTGCTGGAAAGTATTTCAAATGAAGGCCAATTTCAAGCAGACTACCATTCTGAGAAAAAAGATACCAATCTATGTGAATTAATTCAGATTATCTGGAGTCTGTTAAAATTGATTTTGTTTTAGAAACTTATGTCAGTGTGATAAGTAATCAACTTGTATGTGTATGGCTTTCATTAGAAGCTCAAATTTTAATATTTTTGGAAAAGTTCATTCTTAGTCTCTAATTCTCATTTCATTTTCGTTGTTCTTCTGGATGAAGAAGGCTCATATATCTTAGGCTGAATTGACTGTGTGTCCATTTTCAACACAAAATTTAGCACAACCAGTAAGTAGGGATAGAGTCGAATGTTCTCCACTCTGGATATTTCAGATTTAAACTTTCTCCTATGCCATATCCCATTGTCTAAATCTTTCCTATACTAACAGCCAATGATAATGATTATTTCAATATGCTATTTTATTTTCCTTATAAAATGATAGTAGATAGATAGATAGATAGATAGATAGATAGATAGATAGATAATTGTCTGAACAATTGTATAGGTTAATTTGGCTAATTTAAAGTATATGTCTATCATTGACTTGGAAATAATTTTCTACTTTCTAAATGCTGTATTCAATGATATCACTCACCTAAGTAAGCTATATTGATTTTCAAAATGGGGTCATGAAAAGATTTATTAATTAAATATCTTCTCTACATGCCATAAACATACTAACATCAGATTTCAAACACCAAGGATTGATTTTAAACAATTTTGAAAGGGATGAGTCTACCAGTAGATTCCAGTATAAAAGAGGTCCAGACCCTAGACCCTCTAATTTAGATCTTCCAAGTATACAGGAAGATCCAATCATGTGTCCGAAGACTAAAGGCAAAGAATGTTCCTTAAAGATGACATCGGTCACATTCCACCAAATTAATAAGGTGGCTCTTAAGAAGAAGATAACATGTCAAGGTCTAGGGCTTAGGATGTGAGGCTTGCATATAATTAGACCAACCCAGCTAGAAGTAATTATCTACAGCTTACCTCAGGCATCCTCTAAGAAAGTGTCCCTGTAAAAGGACAGAATGTCATAAGAGTTCAATAATTATGACAATTCACTAGAAAGAAAGTACCCTTTGCTCTGTGGATAAATAAAACAGGCAGTAAAAACGCTACCCTGCCAAAGATATTCCAGATCTCCCATTCCAAGTGTAGCCATTTACTTTCTTTATATGGGAGTTTCCTAACAGGAAAAATAAAATCTATGATGTTTTAGAAGTTTTATTTTTAGTGTGTGTGTGTGTGTGTGTGTATACATATATATGTATATGAGTTTCATGTCTAAGTGCTGTGAGTATATGGTAATATTCTTCGAGAGATCAAAAAAATAATAGCAGCAAAAGCAGGTACTGGCCCTGAAAAGATGAGTGACAAAGACCCACAATGCAACCTTACTCCTGCCCTTAGTGACGAGCCCAGGGCAACCCAATTGGTCATCAGCCAGTGTCCTTTGCCCTGTCACAGTCACTTCTCTATGGTGGCATGGACCCATTCTTGCATAGCTAAGTGGCAGAGAAGCTTGTTTCAATTTTGGTGGCTGATTGTGCTTCAGGACTTTATTGTATGTGATCTTGTCTTGATACTTGATGTTAATTATAGCCTGTAGTCCATGCAAATGAAACTGAGATGAAGCATGTGATTTCAATTACAGAGCCAAATCTCACAATTTGAGGCTGTCACTGCAAACACTATTCTGTAAAGAACGAGCCTCACTTCACACTGGGTTTTAAAAGACAATTTTTAAAAGCTGATCATAACTAAAAGCACGAAAGGTTGCAGTATTTATTACTTATCTTAGAGTTCCCTGTGCATTTTTCACTGAGGAAAATACAGAAGGAAAGGAGAAAGAAGGTACAGGGGAAGGGGAAGAAACAGAAAATAAGGAAATAGGGAAAAAAGAGGAAGGAAAACTATAGCTCATCACATACAGTGACACTTATTATCCCTGTCATATGATTTTGCATAGCAACACATTAGATAAACTGCAAGTCCCTAGAGTTATCAGTTAATTTTTAAAGTTGTCTGAAAGCAACGTATACTCTATAGTCTTCCCTCTCCACATAGGTTTCTCGGGACCTTAAATACTTGGGAAATGTGGATTTCACAATGGCTAACAGTCAATCGGCAATACTTTCTGCTAACTGCTTCTGGTGAAACATTGAAAACTGCAATAGAAAATGCTTCATGATTAACAATGCCTTAGGTGAGCACAGGAGTGGGTCCACTAACACTATCTTGCATAACTCTGTAGAGCCATTGTAACCCTTTTCTTTGTGTGCTTTCATATGTGACCTTGCATGAGTTTCTCTGGACAGAAAGGGCCAGAAAACCACTGTGAGAACTTAGAGATGTTTCTTGCATTCACCATAGGTTTCTCCCTTAAAAATGTAAATTTTTCTACAACAGGAACCTCAATCTTCTTACATCAGCTTATTGATGGGATGCCTTCAGACATTAAACAACTGCCACTAGGAAGAGTAGATACAGGCTAACATACAGACACCTTATTTAATATGCCTCAATGCTCAAGTCCGCTGAACCCTTGTCAATGAACAGAAGGAAACAGAAATGCTAATCTGATTCCTGGTTTTTAGATCCACATCTAGAATAGATTTCTCAAAAATGCAGGCTCATTGATTATATGTGAGGCAGAAAATAAGTGATACGAATCCAAATATAGATTTTGAGTGATTTTCTTTCAAAGAGGAAAGTTATTTTGAAGCAAACTGAGATAAAACATAATCTAGAAGGTTAATGCTTCTTATCAAAAGTCTTAAACAATTGAGTAGGGGTGATAGTGTCACCTTGCTTAGTATCACCCTGCTTAGCCGACAGCATATGTAGGACTCATTACAACCACTGGGTCAGTGGTTCCTACAAATGAAGAAAAAGCCACACAGAATATGACAGTATAACCGTATTCTATATACTTCCCAGATTTTGATTCTGATTTTCACATTTGCCCCATGCAATAATCTGACCTTGATCTTGACAATGATCTTGACTGTGATTCATATCTATGATTATAGTCAAAATCGGAATCAGCCATGAACTGACTACACTAAGCGTGTATTAGGGTAGATTTGAGAGTTAGTGTTCTACCTATGTTCTTGAATGTCCAGAGTTTGGTAGACATCGAAAGTCCTAGTTTGCTTCTCTGTTACTATGATCAAATAATGACCAAAGACAAATTAGGGATAAGACAAGTTTGTTTCCATTTTGATTCCATTTCACAGTCCATCATTAGCGGAATTCAGGGCAGGAATTCAAAGCAGGAACCTATAGGCAGAAACTGAAGCAGCGACCATAGAAAAATGCTACTCACTAGCATGCTACTTACTTACTTTCCATGGAGCATTCAGTTTGCTTTCTTATATGAACCAGGATCATTTCTCCAGAGCTGGCACTGCCCATATTGGAATGGAAACTCATGCAACACTCATCCATCAAGAAAATGCACCACTTACCTATTTTGGGGCCAATCGAATAGAGGTAAATTCTCAATTTAGGTTTCCTCCTCCCAAATGACTCTAGTTTGTGTCAAGCTGACAAAAACTAGCTAGCACAATCCACTGCAAAATATCATGCTTGTCTACCATATTGATGATATTATGTTGCCTGGATGAAGGAAGCAGGAGGTAGCAAGCCAGTCATCCATGTTCCTCCTAAATTCAAAGAAGTAAAGTTGACCATAGATACACTTTCTGCAGGAAATCTGTTCCTCCTGATACTTCCCCAAACAGTGCTACCAGCTGGGAGCTAAGTTTCAACACCATCGTCCTATAGGGAGCATGCTCACTCCATCCACCCCACCAGGACCAGGGCACAACACTGTAGAATAAGAGTAATACACCACTACTGTGTAATTCCTACTCATTCTGTGAAATGGCCTCTACTCCCATTTGGGGAAATGAAACTATGGGCTCTGATCTTCTTTGCAAGACTACCACAGCTATTTTTATACTCCCCACCTTTGTTTTCAAGAAACATAGCTTTTGCCCCAAAATCTACCCCAATCTCACAATATTATGTTTAGAATTTTTCTAAATGTCCATATAATTTATACCAAAGACATGGAAAAATGTCATGCTCCATATATATTGTCAAATATATCCTGTCATTTTTCACTTAGAATAGACAGGAAGATTGCCTAAGCCCTATTTCTATTATATAGAGAAGCACTTAGTGGCACAGTGCTATGTGCTTATGATCTTTACAGGGAAGGACTTGTGATGCATGATGTTTGAAGGCCTTTTCTAGTCAAGCCTCACCTTAGCTCTGTGACTTCAGCATACTGTTATGACCATATTGAAATTTAATTCTTAACGTCCCCTTCATTTTTTGGTCATTTGGAGGCCCCTAAGGTATCTGGAAGATTGAAATGTCAAGTTTATTCCTCAGTGGAGAATTTTGCTGAAAAAGAAAAGCAATAATTTTGTCTCTTCCTGTTTTGACTCTTTAATGTTCCCTGGTTAGGAGAAAAGCTGTGGGCTCTAACTCCGACAAGTTCTAGCTCTGAAGATATGCCAGATAGGAGAAGTCAATTATGGACTCAGGCTTTGCTAATATGCTCTAAGTTTGCCCAGACCACTAGGGGCTTTCTTCCTTTTCCACTTGCTTTGCACCATTTGGATGCAGTCTGAGACAGAACATTCACTTTCATCCAATCAGACTTAGGCCCTCATTCTGGGAAAGTCACATCAATGTGATCAAGCCTGCAGAGAGGCTTGAAGGTTCTTAGATGACTGCTGCAGGAGAATGAAAGGATGCAGCCACTACTCTGGTTTCAAGCAAGTATGAATGTCCCAGAAAGTGGAAAGATTTGTTCAGCCCTAATGCCTGACTTGCTTTCCACCTGTCTTGGAGAAACTGCTGCTTCTTCTCCCATTAGAAGGAACTTTAGACTCTAGCCCTTTGAACAGCCTCTCTTTGAGTTTCCTAAAAGAAGGATTAGACCATTCTAGAATGTCTGTATTACTTCCTTTCCCAGTTGCACAGATAAAAATGCCCAGATAAAGGGACAAGAAGAGAGAAAGGATTGATTCTAACTCATAGTTCCAAGTTACAGTCAATCACAGGGAAGTCAAGTCACCAGAATCTTGAAGGAGCTTCACATATTGCAATGAAGAGAGAAAGGGATTAGCACAGGCTAAGCCTCCTTTCTTTGATTTATACAAACAAGGAACCCCTGTTCTAGAATGACCCCACCCACATGCATGGTTGCTCTGCCCCAATCAGTTAAGAATCCCCACAGGCATGCCCAGAGGTACATCTCCCAGGTAATACTAGTTCCTGTCAAGTTGACAATTAACACAGATCATTACATCATCAACCCTGCAAATTTTCTGGGAATAGAAATATAGCAGTATTCAATCCACTGCATAGTTAAGATGCTGATTTTTAAACTTGCCAAATTTAATCATCAGTGTCTTTTAACCATTAAACAACTTTCAAATGAACAGTTTCTCCATAGTTTTGAAGAGTTGAAATAGTTGTTTCATATGAATATCTTATAACTTCTAATGCATAAACTCATGTTATAGTCAATCCTATTTTCCTTCCTACTTTATGATTTTCTTAATACACAGGCATAACTGTTTCTGTACTGTCTTAAATAAAAATCATCATCTAAAACATGCCACAGGGTTGTGTGTGTGTGTATGTGTGTGTGTGTATGTGTGTGTATGTATGTGTGTGTATGTGTGTGTGTGTATGTGTGTGTATGTGTGTGTATGTGTGTGTGTATGTGTGTGTATGTGTGTGTATGTGTGTGTGTGTGTGTGTGTGTGTGTGTGTGTGTGTGTGTGTGTGTGACTGGAATCTCCTTTCTTCATGTAAAGTAATTGGATTATTACCTCCTTCAATAGCTCTCCATCAGGCAAGGGGAAACACGAAATGAGAGATTGCCACATATGGAGCAAAGAACTGAATGGTCCTTCAGGGACAACTTCCTGCCAATTTTTCATCCTAAATGTGTTTTATGTTCGCAATGGTGTCCTCGACTTAGGATAGAGCACCAGTTTCACTAAGTGTAAAAAAGCTCAACCTCCCTGTTTTAATAGGGTCGTGTTCCAGGGCCAGTCTGCCATGTCACTGTCACTGTGGAGTGGAATATCACTCGGCTCCTCCTAATACAAAGATCACTTAGTCAGAAACAGGTAGCAGGTTTGCTTTACATTTGAAATCTGGCATTTAACTTATGATTTTGTCAATAGACACTAAAGGCCGCAGACGAGAGGCTATGATGAATGTGCTCTCAACTCTCAGATGTGTTGTGTGCTGTCTTGGACTGCTGCATGCTCACCACAATGATGTTGGCGGGATCCAAAAGAAAGCAGAGAAGTCCACTTCTAAAGATGTACCCACACATCCACAGGGGAATCCTATGAAAGAGCCGTGAACATAAGACTTACCCATTTACTTAGACTTGCTGCAGGTCTGGTCCAATCATAGGGAACTTTTAGTTCCTTATTATTTTGTCCTTTCAAGGAGTATTTACTGTGTGTCTTTCTTGGCAGCCCAATGTGTCACCTCCAAGAAAAGGCACAAGGAAAGACTACATGATTTTATCTGAGAATATTAAGACTCACTGAAACAATTTAACACTTAAATACAATACAAATATCTACCAATGACTCGAGATATCCAAGGAGATGGGCAGAATTACTAATGTCATGGACAAATATCTAACTCCCCTCTTGTATTTCCCCATTATAGATTATGATGTATTTAATATCATAAAACACAAAGCAAGGATTTCCAGGCACATAAGTTGAGAAGAGTCCTTAGCACCCAGAGAAGAATGAGGAAGTGAGGCAACGAAGAGAGGCATGATGTTTAATACTGATGCTTTAATGAGCAGCTTGCTGCCATGGTGACATGGGCTCAGTCCCACAGGATGTTCTGGGAAGCAGCCCAGAGCATCTTCTAACTGCTTGGCTTTTTAAAGCATCAAGCTTTCTCTAACATTACATGGCAGATATAGTGAGCTGCATCAATGTCTAGGTGTACTCAAACCATCAAAGAGCACGTACCAATCACCCTTGCATAGCCACAGCACAGCATTGTGTATTTAATAGATCCAGACAGGAGGCTACAAGCACATGTGAGACTGAAGAGTCCCAAGTACCTGTGGGCTGCAGCAATGCTCCCCACTTCTGCTCTGTCTAAAGTATATGTTCAAACACATATGAGCACTTAGTAACACTGTAAGAAATGTAAGTTCACTCCTAACTTAAAATAAATGAATGGAATGTATCTTTGTCTTTAATCTAAACTTCTGTTTATATTTTACTTGTTACTATAAAATAAAATAATATAACAGTGTCCTCATGGTTTTTCTGCTGCCAGTCCACTAACACTCTGATCCATCATACATATTGCTATGAGATTAACATCTTTTGTCTTCTTTATTAAATGTTACCAGCGTTTTCTTTATGTGTGGAAAAGATTGAGTTTGCCAATGTCCACATGCACTCATTCCACAGTGTATGTCTACATATATTGAGACATTATTCACAACTGTCTTGTAGATATAAGAATTATTTTAGTTTTAGGGGAAAAATCAAATTTTTTGTAATTTTCTTCATTGAATTTAAGTAAAACCCTTATATGTTACTTTAGGTTCAATGGACTTTGAGGCTGAGTATGAAAGCTTCCATTGTAACTCACGTGCCCCAGTGATCCCAGCCTCCAAGCTTCCAAGTGAAGCAGAAGGAGTGGGTCAGAGATAATGTGGTAATCAAAGAAGCACTCCAGTGTCAAGTCAGCTGAGTGTGATCAGACATTTACTGTATATACATTTTTAAGACAAATAAAGTAAGACTTTTCTATGTGGAATATCCACTTCCCACAGAAATGTGTAAAAGGTGACTCACTGTCTCAGAGCATGTTGTTTCTTCATGTCAGCATAGCACCTTTGTCTCAGCAGGAAGCAAAACTCTATTAATTTGCCAATAAGAAGAAATGAATTTTGCTCTTATCTTACCACCTTCAGTATCCAGCATCTGATACACGTTTGGGAAGGAGGAGAAGAATAACTTTGGAATTAAAGATTATTTGAAGGGGAAGGTGATTCAGTTCTCTATCTTAATACTAGGGAGGCAAGACAGAAGGGTGTGACTTTGAAAGCCAGTTTGGAGTACTTAATGGTATTTCCCCAAAACAATCTAAAACCAAACTCTTTTTCTGTGATATAAGCATAATATGAATTATACCTCCCAGCCTTAAAGTTGGAGAAAACTTCCAAAATATATATTGTGTGCCCAGTGGTCTATTGACACTATAGACTAGGGTCAGACCAACGAGTGAGAATTTTAAAGGGCAAAAGACTAGTTTTAGATGCCCATCAGGTAGCAAATGAAAAATCAGAATTTAATTAAAAATATCTGCACTCCCCCTGCCGTGGAACAAGGAGCCAACGTTGCATGGCACATGTTAGGGACACATTGGTTTAAAACACATAAATGCATTTGAGAAGCCATCAGTAGACTTGCATTAAAGTTCCTAAGCATGTCTTATCCCTACATGTGAAAACAGAAAAAACTGAGGCAAGAGTTTTTCACATTCACAATCTTCTTGTCAGCTTTGTGAAAAAGTGGAACAAGGTAAATCCAAGTACTCCTTTTTCCTGAAGTGAATGAAGAATGAGAAAGTCCTCATGTCATACGCAAAAAAATCCATGTGCTGAATTGTAATTTGCAAAAGGATGGAATGAGGGTCAGATGTTTAGGGAATCATTTAGGTTGTGAAAGTAGAAGTCTCATGAATAGCAGCGGACACTAGGGCATCTGGCCAGAAGTCTTTCCTTCACCTGAGAACAGAATGAGGAGACAGTTTGGAAGGCCGAAGCAGGTTCCACTAGATTACATTCACCCAAGATGTCTACTCTCCATAGCTATCATAACTAAAATTCTGTTCTGTTTCATTAGCCCTGAAGAATTTGGAACTTTGTTGTAGAAACATAAGTTAAATAGCATTAATGCAAGTCTATATGTAAGGTGAGTGTATACATAACATAGAAATTAACATAGAAATTAATTATTAATTATTAATCGATTAATTAATTATTAAATAATATTAATATTGTTAATTAGTTAATAATTGATAAATTAATTATATAAATTAATATATAAATTGGATGTATATGGGAATATTGAGATAAATTTTTTTCTTTCTCTGTTTTGAAATTACATATTTTGAAATATAATTTTTAAGTATAATTATATAATTTTCTTGTCCCTGTTACTTCTTTTAAACCCTCCCATATGGCCCTCCTTTCTTCCTCTCTTTTTTCAAATTCGTGGCTTACTTTTTTCTTTTCATTAATTGTTCTTAAATATATGTATGTGTATACACACACACACACACACACACACACACACATATATAGTATGTATATCTTCAGACCTGGCTATTTGGTATTGAATAACCAATTGTTGTGCTCTTCCTTGGAGAACACTGTTTCCACCACTATAGGCATTCCCCAGTTTCCTATAGCTCTTCTGTAGGGTTGAAGTCTTGTGCTCATTCATATTCCTGCCATCCATTTTAAGATGTCTGCTCTTGTCCTTGTTCAACTCGTATTTAGACAGTCACTTTGGTGAGACTTTGCCAGGTTGGCCTCTGGCATTGCTAGAAGATACAGTCTCACAGTAATCTTCTGACTCTTATCTTTCATCTCCCGCTTTACGACGTACACTGAAAGCTCAGGGCACACTCTTTAGAATGTAGTTAGGCATTATGTTGTTTTAGTAAATTAGTATTTAGAGACACTTCTTCAGGATCCATAATTTCACAATCCTTAAGGAGTTGGTGAGATTTCCAGTACCAAGAAGTTTTTTTTTTCTTGCTGAGTGGGGAATATTTAGATTAATTTGAGTTCAGAATATTTGAATGAACTTCCTCATAACTATTCTGTGTTTGAGGAAAAATTATAGCATATGTAAGACATAAATCAGGGACTGAAACTAAATCAGGACTGAAAACCTTTGACACTAAGTGTCATAACTTTCACAATCAAAACAAAAGTAAAAAGAACTAAGGGATGGTTGGACAGATGGTTGGATAGACAGATGGATGGTTGGACAGATGAAGACAGGGGAGAAACCAGAGGACATATCTGAATGCTAAAATACTGTCACTCATCAGCTACATAGCCAGAAGATTATCTAAGACTGTTTAAAGGAATTTAAAACAAAATTAAAAATAAATACAGAATAATTACCAAGATTATTAAAGGAACAGAAAACATTTTTAAAGTTCAATTTTTTAACTATTTAGTCAAGTTTATAGTCTGATACTTATAATCATTTTAAATATTTTTTTACATTATGGAAGGAATCCAAATACATTTACTTCCTGATCACATCAAAACCCATTCTTATCATCTGAGGGCTCATAGTGAAAGCCCATTTTTATTCTCCTGTCTCAGGGTCATGTCTATGGATCGCATCCCCTTGATAGGTTATTTTTCCTTCAGTCTCAAAAATTCTCTGACTCTAAGTTCTTCAGTGCTGGCTTCCTAGTTTAATTTTTGTCTCTTGGGGCTGGGGGACACTGTATATAGTCCTCCCAAATACTCTAAAGTAACATTCCCATAGGGGAAGCAATGTTGCAATGGAGAGCTGTCCAAGTCTGTATTATAAAACACATCCAAGCCTACTCAGGACTTAGACGAGAGATGACAATTCACATGATGGCAGCTTGTGATTCTCACTAGCAAGATATCTACTGTACTCAGTCTGTCATGAAATAAGATATTAAAGAAACATAGTGTGTAGTAAAAGCAAGCTATATGGTGACCTTTTCTTAGTCTTGGATCAAAAGCAGAATGTGAAGGGCTAGCTGCTCCCTCACTTTATAAGAAGCCTTGAACTTGAAGTGTAGGCTGTATCCTCCACAGACTCTGTGCTACTATTTGGGCACAAGAAATAAATATAAGACAACAAATATTTCCAAGAGTTTTTTTTAATTGGGAGTTAAAATACAAGTATAAATGGGAAGTTAGTAGTTATGAAGAACTGGAAGATATTTCGGAGGTAATTTCTGAGTTGTTGATGAGTGAAGTCAAGAGCCATAGTATATACAGCTCTTTGAGAAATCCTGTTGGAGAGAAAGAAGGTGCTTATGATCCTTGAACTGCCTCACAATGTTGTCATGAAAAGATACAGAAAAGTTAAACAAGGACGAGCATCTTACAGGAGAAGCATCCACTATGTTTTCCTACTTATGAGGTAACATATATCCCCAAGTATATGACTGAGTCAGTGGCTGGTTGGCAATTTGAATCTCTTGCTATAATGAAAACCAGAGAAGCTACAAAAAAGTTACTATGAGTGCACCTAGAAGTTCCAGAAATATAAAGAGAGGCACCATCGTGAAAGACAAGGAATTTCAGCACCAACAAAATAACTCTCAAGAGAACTGAAAACATCAAACTTTTTCAAATACAAAACTTCTTAGGCGGTACTAGAGTAAATAGAATTCTGAACATGGTCCTAGGCAACCATGTCTTTATTTAGAAGGTTGGGAACCAAGTGAGAAAAACCTTTTAAACAGAAGCAATGTGTCTATACCCAAAACATAGTAAGCATTAGAGAAACAGAAACAGGTCAGCATTTAGGTGGGAGTTGGACCAGTCAGTCTTGTAATATCATAGGGAGGCTGCATTGATTGTAACACAGGACAATCACAGAGTGCTTTCAGCTGTTTAATGATATGATTAGTTGAAAAGGCATTAGCACAGGCTGCAGTAATTGTAACTGATAATAATTAAAAGCAGAAAACATGAAGGAGAGTTCATTAGCTGAAGAAAGAGATTGGTATTGATCTTTCCAGTAGAGCACAAATATTATTGCTGTCACCGCAAAATTGAATTTGATAAGCAAATGTTGTGTGAGACTCTACGATACTCGATACTGAATGTCTATTTATGACTGTTGTATACATTTTGAACATCATAAATCAGCATGTTGTATGATTTATTCAATAGCTAAGATCCAGGTGTTGAATACGATACTATTTGGAATTAATTAAGGCTTGGTGCATCCAGGTGAGTCTAAGAAAGAAACAAACTAAGAGATTTGAAATGAAATAAGTATCACTCTGAATTATAAGTTCTGCATTGGTGATTCCGAGGCAAAGACATGACTGAAAAGTCTACAACACATGTAGGTCGTGATGTGATTCTACAAATTGTGATGGAGACTATCTGAATGAATGATTCAAAATAAAAGAATTTGGAGATTACTGTTCATAACACTAAAAATTTAGATTTGACATGCTTGACTGTTTTCATAAGAGACAGGAGGTGAGTGTGTTAATACTGGAGTGAAACACAGAGAAGGAACATCAAGATGAGTATTTCAGAAGACTTGGGGGGGGCAAAAACAAGTTGTGTACTATGTTATCACAAGGATTTAGCATGGGAATTACATGGGATTTACTATGGATGGCTTTGAGCATTCTGAGATTGAGCTAGGCTTGCAGAAGTAGGGAGAGTAAAACACCAAACGCCAATTAAATATGCTAATTAAAAGAGGCTATGTGGGAAAATTAGAAGGTTTATTATTAGGAAGTGTCAAGGAATCTCACTCTGTTTTAGAAGAAAGTGTCAACTGCGCTTTTTAATGGACCTGCTTTCTTTCTCGTACCAAAAATGTGTGTATACACTCATAGCTCTACAAGGCAAAGAGCCAACTACCCTAATAATCTGCATCACTTTACATTGAGAAATAACCTCCAGCCACTGAAGATAGACTGGGAAGTACAAAAATTACAAAAAGCATTCAATTCCAGTAAATTAAGATTAGATGACAGAACCAGATTCTATGAGCTAACTTGGTCACAACAACAGGTCAGCCACAGAAGTGGTGTGCTAGTTTCTAAGTGTTATGGGTATTTGGTTGAACATCTTTTGAATGAGTAAATTTATATTTTTGCATAATTCTAGTCAAATAAGTCCATAATTTGAAGGCCGCGTATTAACTAAGCTTAGTTTTGCTCTGCTATATATAAAGATCAGCTAGCACTTTAAATTTACTTGTATATTTATATTTAAACATTTTTACAGGAAGTGGATAGTTGGTTTTCTGATTCATATGCAATTGTAAGACTGTTAATTGGTGTCTTCTAAAGCTTTATATCCAAGCAGACAATTTGAACTCGGCTTAGATTTAATCTACTATCCAATAGCATAAACTACACGCACATAATCTATTTTTCCATTTGCCTTCTTTCTTAAAAATTGCATATTTCTTCATTTAATTTAGGGTTTTCTTTATCAGTTAAAACTCACTTGCTCTGTGAGTAGCCACTGGGACTATAAAGAATTCCTGCCTACCTTAATGTCACTTATACTTCATTCTTGCTTACGTGTAGGAACACTCAGAGTGTACTTCCCTACAATCATTTCTCTGGCTTGGAGAACTATGCATTACTATCTTATATTTTTAAAAACAACATTTTCCATTAATTCTCAGTGATTCCTGTTGATCTGTTTTACTCATACATGAAGAACAGCTGTCTAATTTTCTTTAGGTGATCCATCCCTGTGCTGTGGAAGTGTTGTTAGCATCTTTATTTCTTTGTTTTGCTGTGTGAGGTATTTCCTTCAGCTTAAAATTCTAGGTTGTCTTTTCCCCCTGAAACATTAAAGTGTCTGTTGCCCACTTCTCTCTTTTCTTGCTTCTGTTGATACGTGGGCTAAAATCTTGACCCTGATGTTTTCCCTTCATCTGTGATGGATCAATGTGATGTGGGTCTGTGCGAGACTTTTCCTTGATCTCCAGTTTTTAGAAGTCTAATATTTCTCGATAAGTTTTGCTTCTTTCTGTGTACTGTTGAATTGTCTAGGAGCACAGGTTTATAATTCTCCTCAAAGTTGAAAACAAATGTTTTACATCAAATTCATTTTTATTCTTTATTGTGTTGACTTTTATATTGTTACTATTACATGATTTTTTTCTTCACTATAAAATATACTTTTGATCTAATCTATATTTGTAGTTTATGCATCAAATGTTTATCACAATACTGCTCATTAATATATTTAATTGATTTCTTGATGTTAGAATTTTATTGGTTCTAAAAACAAATAAAACAAAAAATTACATACACTAATCCTAGTGTTCATATCAGTTCTGGATTAGCCATCTTTTTTGTTGTTGTTCTTGTTGTTGTTCACATGACAATTTCACTGCACAGCAGACACTGTGAATTTTAGCTTCCTTTGGTCTGGGCATTTTTACATTTCTATGATCCATGTTGAATCTGATTTCTGAAATTCTCACTTGAAGGAGTTTGATCTCTTCAAATACCTCCGTTACATTTCATTCAGTAAGGGCAGAACGAAGTTAACACTAAGGCATTGTTTTCAGCGCCTTACTAAGGATTGTACTGAATTTTATCCATTATGCTCCATGATGTGCAAAGGTGTTCCAAGACTATTGGGCAGAGACATTTCTCTGTGCCACAGCTGAAATGTCCACAACTATTTTCTCCAGTTCCACATAATTTCATCATACACACATCAGTCATCCTGCAGTATCAGTTGAATACCTAAGATGGATGCCACAAACACCTAGTATGTTTCTTCCATTCACGATTCCTCTCTTACACAATTCACATTCTTCCCACCTTGGATGCAGTAGCATCTCAGTTTTGCCATCTCTACTCAGCACACAGCACTCTGAACTCTGCCTGGTTCCTTTCCCCCTCCCTGCCTTAGGCCTAGAAGAATGCTGGAAGTTTCTCCTCTCTCAGGAACTCTAAAGATCAATCTCCTGATCCCTAGCACTTTCAGGCCTGTCATCACATGTGCTCACCACATGACGCTGGGGTTGTCAGTTGGATAGTCATACATGCCCCCATACTTATTCTGGCCAGAAACAGAAATGGCATTTTTATGGGTTTGCTTTCTTATAAACCTTCTCAAGTTGAACAGAGACAAACACTTAAACTCTGATGTTTGACTTGGAACCAAGGAACAACTGAGTACAGGATAAGGGCCTGACTTTATTTCTTCCATTTCTTCTGCAAGTCATTATTTACATAAAAACACAGGGAAAAGTCACTGTAATGACCCTGCACTCACATTGGATTCCAGGAATTCTGTCAGGACAGAAATCATCATACCCCTGTAGTTGAAGGTAATAGATGTGATCATTTTCTGAAAACCAAATGATCCCTCAAGTGACAATATCTTCAAACCACATTGTTAGGGAATGGTCTGGTGCTGTGTATACAAATGCTAAGTCCTGTACCCCAAGATCAGATTGCCTTCAGATGAGTGAATTACCATGAATACCTGTCTTTGTTGTGTAAACCTTGCTGCCCAATTTAAATTCAACTGGTTAATAAAAGGCCAGAGACTGAGGCAGTAGAGAAAGAAAGGCAGGACTTAAGGATGGAGTTACTACAGGCTAATGGGGCAGAAATAACCCAAGTGAGACTTAAAGGGACACATATCTAGGATGGAACTTAGAATAGCTCATAACCTTCCCAATCTAGGCTTACAGTTTATAAATAACATACCAAGATATTGTGGGTTTTTATACAGACTAGCTAGAAAAATAAATCATTTATACCATCTTGAAGAACAGAACTGAGAAAATAGCCACTGAGGCCACACATTAGCTGGGTAGCATAATTTCCTTTGTCCTACCTAAGGGTACTGTTTATAGATTTGATCTTATTGGTAGAAGATAAAGTGCCCCCAAATTCTTAAGTCCCATCATTCTTGATCATACTTTCAACTTCAACACTGTTGCTGTACCACATCAACCTCTGCCTGCATCATTTCTTTTGTTAACCAACTTATCCTGCCCTTTATCAAAGTAATGAAATCTAGTTAACATTCTAATTCATACCAGTCTCTTATAGAAAACAATCAGAATCTTTAGTCTCAGAATAGCTTGGATTCGTCACAGGCAATGTCATGAGGTCAAATCTTGTATGAAAAATTCAGGCTAACATATGTCTCTGGTTCCATAATTGGTGGGCACTCGAAAATTTGCACAAAGCCTCTCATTTCTACAATGATCATTTCTTAAAATGTTTCCTATCAGATATTTTATGTTTTCTCCCTTCCCAAATCAGCAATATTCATCAGTCTCATTATTTTTAACATCATCCATGTTTTCATATTATTATAGAATATTTGAAAACAAGCCTTGACTCTTTTGTTATTGGTTTTGCATGAACTACCTTGAAATCTACATATTTCATTAACCAGTTCAAATTCTTTGTAGCCTAACACTCACTCCACTTGGTTTAAATGATTCCTTTGGATTACCACTGCTTCTGTTTCTAATATAGATGTTAAATGCTCAATTATGTTGACACCTTAGAGATAGTGATCTTTAATGACAGACTCTGCACATTCCTGTGGGTTGGTTTTCGCCCACGGGATTATCAGATTCTTGTCCTTCTTTTTCCTCCTTAAATGTGATATCAACCTAGTGTTGGTTTTCCTCATGTAGATCCTCCCCACTGTATTTCTAATCTTTATATTCAGAGTTCCAGTTAGCCATGTTCTCATACTACTCATAAAGCAACCAACACACACACACACATGCACACACATATGCACATACACATGCATGCCTGCACACACACATTCTCTGTCTCTACCTCTCACACACACATTAACACACACACACACACACACACACACACACACACACACACACACACATAAGTACATACATACAGACTTGGTTTTAATCACGAGTTCTTCCTTGAACTTGTTAGAGAAGGACCCTACTGCAGAAAGGTGTTACTAGCATACACAATAGCCTTAGTAATGATAATACTCAGTCTCTAGTCATCTTTGAGACTTATTCTAGCCTACATCCTATAGTTAACTTATCCTTGCCAATCGCTTTGATTCCTGAAGCAAGTGAACAATCTTTTGATGCCTTTATGTTATTATGGGTATTGGTTACTTCTTTATTTCTGTGATGAAACACTATGATCAAATAAAACTTAAAAAATACAGGATTAATTTTATTGTGTGGCTTCTATGAGCTAGATAGAGTCCATAGTGACTGGGAAGCCATTGTGCTTGCAGGACAGGTAGCTGATTGATTATATCTTTGCCCACACATAGGAAGAAGAGAGGAAGCAGAAAGAGGGTACAAACCACAAAAGCCAATCCAAGTGATGTCTGTCATTTAGCTAGGCTATACCTCCTAAGGGTTCAATAGCCTCCACAAATAGCAATACTACTAGAGATTAAGTATTCAAATCATTATCCTATTGGAGGATATTTCTTATTCAAATACCCACAACATATACTATGTATATTAGCACATGCTTAAATGTGCTAATATTTAAGATTATTCTATATTAAGTATAAGACATAGAGTAGGTTCTCAACAGTTAACTACTGGAAATGGGCCATATCTCCAGAAGAATTTGAATGATTGTATTCTTGATCTGTGGAGCATAGAGTGCTATGAGAGGTGCTGTGGATCCTACATGGAGTCAATCTACAAGATGTCTTCAGTTCTTCTAGGTAAATACTGCCAGAGAGTGTTTCCCTTGAAACCCTTTAGGATGTAATAAGAGTGACACTGGCTCCACCTAATTCTCTCTGTGTCAAGCCTCTCTATGTGAGCAAGAGATCCAGTAAGCATTATCTATACTACTGTCTATGATGAGGTGATTCAACCAAGAAATGGCCTTTGGCACAGAGCCAGTGACATATATCTTTTTAAAAAAATAAGCAGTCTCTGCCAGTTATTCCATTCCAGTCTTTAGAACTCAGTATTACAGCCATTGCAAATGCTTGCTGTTGCTGATGCCTGGTACACACCATCTTTGCCTCATCTGCTGCAGAATCACTCTTTAAATCAACATTTTATAGTTGCCATTTACTACATTGCTATCTACAGAGCAACAGGAATAGTGTTTTCAAAATGTAAATTTGAAAGGTATGTTTGAAATCCTACCAACTCCATCCATACAAATATAAGACATCTACCAGGAGTCATAGTCTCAAAGGACAATCATTCACTCTTTCCCATCAGCTATTATCAATAGTAAATCCATGGATGGCACAGAGATACTAGAAAGTGAGCTTGCTTGATCTTGTACAGATCTTCTGTAGGTAACCACAGGTTTTGTGAATTTCTGAGATCAACAGCCATGCCATGTCCAGAAGGCACCTTTTACATCTTGCCTCTGCCTCCTCCAGATCTTGTGTTCTTTTATCCTTATCCTGTGTTTTCTGAACCTACTTGAAAAAGGTTTGATGTAGACATCATGTTTATATCCAAGTATTCAGTCTCTTATTCTTAGCACTTCAACAAATTATGTATCTCTTCATCACAAAGAAGCTTCTCTGTTCTATGCTGAGAGCCACTCCCATCAATGAACAAATATTTAAAAGGCAACTAGACAGCATGGCCAGTCATCAAAGTAAAAATACTGTAAACTATCACCTCTTCAAACCTGTTTTTGTTTTTTATGATTGTAATACAAAGGGGGAAGTTGAGGGTAGCTCTCATCATTTTTTATTATTTATAAATATAAAATTATCAAACATCATAATTAAAAATAAATTGGGACAGAAATGCTAATTTATATCTCATTATTTCATTGATTGAAGGTTCGCAACAATATGCCTTAGTACTTTGATTAGAACTGTAAAGGTACTTGGGATGTTTTATGTTACTGGATATAACCAGGTCATTCTGCACATACTGGGACAGTTAACTATGTGCATTGTTCTGCATTCTTTCCTGTCACCCATCCTCTTTCTCCAGTGTGTTTCTAATCCATAGTTACTTGTTTTGTTATAGTTGCTTCTTCTCAAGAGTTCAGGATAAATCTTGATCTTTGAAAAAGACATGATTATTCAAGCATCATTCTAAAAATAATTTTTTATACTTTCTTGTCTGTCTCATGTTCCCACTTAAATACCTGTGCCCTAGTTTCAAGTGTCTATGTCTCATCACATGAAGGCAGTGACTATGGAAGAACCCACAGGCTTCATCATTGCAGATGATCTAAACCATAAATATCAGTGATTAATAAATGAAAGTACTGAAATAGTTAATGGAAGGATTATTCATTTTGATTAACTGTTCAAGGAATAGAGAGGCTGAATGCTGTTCAATATTTTAAACAAAATGTTGTTAGGAGACATTTATTAAATACCTACCATCATATAAATGAGCATGATAGGAGGTCTACAGGCAATTTACACTATTATTAAAGACTTTCCTTCCTACCTTGGGAAGATTATGCTTCTCAATGCTGAAGAGTTTAAAAGGTGTTTTATTAGTCTTTGAAATTTGACACATTTGAAATACAAATATAATATATCCAGGCATATTGCAGAAAATATGCATTCTAATTAATTAATCTTTGTATCTTTCAGATTTTTTAATCAAATTCTTTTATCATGAAGAAAAGTATAATACTAAATAGAAACTTTTAGATACACAGACTTTATTTTTGGACTAATCAGGATGAAAGAGAGAAGCAAGATTAAATTATTACTGAAGCATAGCCAACTAGGTTTTACATGATATCAATATTAGATCTGTCTCCCTAGTACATTTGCTTCATTCTGAATGTTTATTGCTATGTCAATTATAACTGGTGTATTCTGTACATTCTCAAGTCTGTTTTGAAAAGTAATTTGAAGTTTCAGGACACCCAAAAGCAACAACAGGAATAGTGTCAAAATTTATAGAACCAAGAAATATGAAACTTATTAAAGACATGAATTGTGGCAAGCATTGTTACAACCTTACTTTTCTCATCCCATTTCAATTAATCTTCACAGTAAGCTAATACTAAAACATCATATCTCTGTTGCCTATTTCACTGATAAGAGAAGATTACATCATAGGCTGGAGTTAATCTGCATGTCATCTAAGCTGATGACCAAGCCAGTGTTCTGATCTGGAGCTTCCTGCTTCTCAAGTCCATGAACTTCATTAAGACAATAAAACTGGTAAGGGAGACTTTGAAAAGCTGTTTTAATGTGCTTAAGAAATTTGACCTGCCAGGGCCATCTACTGAGCAGCACACAAGATGCAGTAAGACAAGGTACAAACTGGGTGAGGAAAAGAGTCCAGAAAGTAAGTAGGCAAAAGAGCAGAGATGCTCAACTCTCACCACGAACCTGCTCTTGTCTTTGGGAAGGCACAGGGGACTGAGAGGAGTAGAGGTGGGGAAAGCTGCCGTCTGGGTGTATGGTATGAGAGAGGAGTAAATAAAGATCAAAAACCAAAGAATCACTGACCCATTTGCACATAGAACAAGACAATCTTGGAGAAGCTTTCTTCCTTTCCACACTGTTAGCCACTGCTTTGCAGACTTGTAACTTAGATAAATGCCCAACAAAGCGGAGGGAGAACCTGTAGAGACCATATCCAGAAGTTAGATAAGGTCCCTGGTTGGGAGATGGGGCCACCCACGATTCTCAAAATTTTAACTCAGAATTGTTCCTGTCTAAAAGAAATTCAGGGACAAAGAGTGGAGCAGAGAATGAAGGAAAGGCCATCCAGGGACTGCCCCACCTGGGGATCCATCCCATCTGCACACACTGATCCCAATCATTGTTGCTGATGACAAGAAGTGCTTGCTGATAGGAGCCTGATATGGATGTCATCTGAGAGGCTCTACCAGAGCGTAACAAATACAGATGAAGATGCTTGCACCTAACCATCAGACGGAACACTGGGACCCCAATAGAAGAGTTAAAGAAAGGACTGAAAGAACTGAAGGGGTTTGCAACCCCAAATGAAGAACAGTATCAACCAACCACACCCCTCAGAGCTCCCAGAACCCCAAGAGCTCCCAGAAACCCCAGAGCCACAAGGGACTAAACTACCAACCAAAGAGTACACATGGAAGAACCCATGTCTATAGGCACATATGTAGCAGAGGATGGCATTGTTTGGCATCCATAGGAGGAGCATCCCCTGGTCCTGTGGACAGCTTGTTACCCCAGTGTAGGAAAATGCCAGGGAGGTGAGGTGGGAGAAAACATCTACATAGAAGTAGGGGGATGAGGTATAGGAGGTAGGGAACCAGGAAAGGGGATAACACTTGCAATGTAAATATATATATATATATATATATATATATATATATATATATATATATACATATATATATAATATCCAATAAAAAGAAAGAAATAATAATATCCCACTGTGCTTAAGACACACAGACAGCATCACTGAAAATGGATGGACAGCATTTACTGAACAGCAAGGCAAGAGCTTCTGTTAAAATGAGAGCAATTCAGCACGGGAACAGGTGCTAGAGGAAGGTGGTTGGTCAGATGCTCCCTCACTTGAGGACCTTTAGCAAACTAAGATCATTTCCCCTGAGATACTGGTCTTACTGTCATTCAGTTTCCTGACCTGTGAAGTGACATTTTTCTGAAAATAATAAATCTTATATTTTAGGATTGATTTGAGAAATGGATAACTTCTGTGTACTATCATTCAACAGGAAATTATGAAGTTGTTATGTAGTTGAAAAAAAATAGGGTATGAAGGAAATGTAAAATGTAAGGCCCATTGGTAGACATCAGGGAAACCCAGAGTGGGTAATAGGGATTATAAGAATTATAAAGAGTTACAAATTAATATTGAGTAAAGTCTTTGTAATACAAGAGAAACACATGGGCATTTCATAATGCAAGACAAATGGAGAACCCTCTTTGTGCTGTTGTCCTCAGGACTCTGGGTGGAGAAAGATCACACACTACCATCACTGTAATGCTTTGAAAGAGTTGAAGACTAAGAATTTACTGGCTGGTTTTGTGCGTCAACTTGACTCAAGCTGGAGTTATCACAGAGAAAGGAGCAATTGCTTCCATGAAATCTAACTCCAAGGCATTTTCTCAATTAGTGATCAAGGGGAAGGCCCAGTGTGGGTGGTGCCATCCCTGGGCTGGTATTCTTGGGTTTCATAAGAAAGCGAGCCAAGCAAATCAGAGGAAGTCACATCCCTTCATGGCTTCTGCAGTCACTACTGCCTCCAAGTTCCTTTCCTGTGTGAGTTCCTGTCCTGACTTCTTATGTTCCTGAAAGCAATATGGAAGTATAAGCTGAATAAACCCTTTCCTCCCCAACTTGCTTCTTGATCAGGATATTTTGTAAAGGATTACAAACCCTGACTAAGACAAAGAGTAAGACTGAAACACCTGAAATAGCAGTGGGAACCAGCAATCCTAGCCTAAAACTACGAGGCCAAACATAGAATATCCAAGGTTTGGGGAACAGAAAAAAGACTGACTTTGATATATAGGAGATAAAAAGCAATTGATAATTGTGAGCACTTAGGTGTGAATATGAAAATAAACTACTTTTCTAGAAATGTGTGTAACTTGTTGGGTGCTCCTTTTAATGTTACATAGATGATGAAATCTAGCAGAAGAGAAATAGCATACTATTACCTTGCTGATGTCTTGAAGTAGACAGGAGTCTGTTCTTTTCATCTTAGCAAGAAGTATTCATGTTCAAAGTGTAAACAGTCTATTTTGCTCTAGGTAGTTTGTGTCAGTGGAAAGAAAAAAAGCAATGTTCACCAGAAACTCATTCTAGATGAAGAAGAGGTACATTGCCCTGACTCTATGTGTATGAAAATTCCTAATCTAAAATCTACCACTTTTCTAGAATCTACGAAAGAGAGTTAAGAAGCAAGGTTGCTGTAATGACTTAACATTCATGTTAGCTTTGTACCACAGTGGATGATATGCCTATAATTATTTCAAAATCATCACAATACAAGAAGGTGTTTCTGCCAGATATGCAAAGAGTCAATCCCTTTACTTGTTTCACAGAATACTCGTGAACACTAATCCACTTTCATTTATTAAACAAAATAATAAAATGTGGTTAAGTTCTAAGTTTAATATCAGAACATTTGAGCTGCATCAATATATAACACAGGAACGGTACCTAGATGTTCATTCTTACTTACTTAGGGGTCAGGGAACTTATGGCTTCTCAAATATTTCTTTTTCCACATACTAAAAGGAAGTGAAATTCTCATTAATAAAGTAGAGTAAGGATGCAAATTTTATCTATCCTACTTGGTGATTGTAAGTTTCTGCCATGAGAAATAGAAAGATGAATCTAAATGGCTTCAGAAAAAATCATCTTGCTTACACTGTAAATATGGGTCTCTTTGAACTTTACCCCTGGCTTGGAATGACTGAAACACTATAATTTGGAAAGGCCTCCAGGCTGTTTAGGGTCAGGCTGTCCAGGATCATCCCAAACTCGTAGGATGAAAAAAGAGAAATGAACATGGAACTTTCATTTGTTTGTAGGAAAATTTAATAATATTTGTCCTTCTCCTAGACAGGTGTCATTCCCTGTAAGATTGGGGACAGCATGAAGGATACAATGTGCTGTCTGTTCTTCTGAAGTCACATGGCCATATCTTTTGGTCTGAAATGATATCAGCTTCATCCCAGACACTAGCTGAGGTTAGAGCCAAACTGAATCAAGGCATACTAATAAATGCACTGGACATGCATGCTGGCCTCCTGCTTATTAAATGTCAGCTGCAGTATAAACAACTCAGAAATGTCCTTGGCACGCACCACAGACACAAAGGCTCCATGAAAAGTAAATCTTACCATATTAGAAATCTATTCTCATAATGTAAACACAAACATTATATCTTTATATGTATAAATAATTAACTCATGTTCATACATAAGTGACCAACAGATGTTCAAGTATATGAACCGATAAGATTTCCATGTATAAAACTGGTAATTTTAAAAGATATTGTTAATTATTTAGAAATAAGCAAAAATGAGCTTGAGAGCAACTTGCAATTAAGAAATAATTTTATTTTTCCTGATGAATAGTTTTCAGTATAAATCAACCACCTCATATGATAATACTATTAAAGAAGTAAAAATTAGAATCAGTATATTTAAGGAACGGGTTAATGCACTAGGATACATACTCATAATGGTCTTTTTAATTATTTTGTTTCTTATTGTCATTTTATTTGTATGGTGTTTTGCCTGCATGTACGTCTCTGCACCATGTGCATGAAGTACCTGAAGATGCTGTCAGATGCCTAGAACTGAAGTTACAGAAGGATGTGAAGAACTATATGGGTGCTGGAACTTGAACCCAGGGTCATGTGGAAAAGGTCCTCTTAACTCCTAAGCCATCTCCTTAGTCTCTCATGGGTAGGCTTACCAAGAATCATTCTAAAATTTTCTTATGATTAGGTCAAAAGTATCAAATGATTATGGTAGTAAAGAAAGTGAAATTCTGAATTATATAAGCTTATATATAAATATTTAAGTCTGTGTGATATATATGCACAGTAATGCACAAATAGACAAATGTATCAACAATAAGTATCCATAATCTGAATCATTGTTATCTTTAAATCTTATTAGATTTCCACATCATACTTTGTATTATAAGTAAGAAAGATAATTCACTTTTCAAAAACAATATATTGCAATCCTGCAAAACGTTACACTTGCTGTTACACAATATTGAAGACAGAAGCTTCTTCCCTACATTGTTATAAAAGTCTTCAAGGGATTCTCACCTTTAACTCCCTTCTACCTTGAGTTTTGCCAAAGTTGTCTTTCTAGAACATATCGAGTTGTTTTCTTTAGATGCTGTTAAATCCTCAGTTTCTGGTACCAACAATGAAAGTTGTCCTTCACAAACTTCACTGAGAAAACCATGTAATTTCATATCACCTCCTGCATGTATCAAACTCTAAAAATTGTTCTAGTCTTTGTTCAATTCCCAAACTGATTCCAGGTTTTAGATTATGAAATTCTAGACTCTAAATATCAACACACACACACACACACACACACACACACACACACCACGTGTACACACACACACACATACACACACATACACATACATACATACACACATACACACACATACATACACAAACACACGTACACACACATACACAAACACACATACACACGCACACACCCCTGTTTCTAGCTGCAAATCCTTGCTAGAATACTTCTGCTTCATTAGCATTTCTCAGATTCTCCAGTGCCTGTGGGTTTGTCACCTCACTGTAAGTACACAGAATTATAGCTCTTGTAATCCCTATTCTGTATTCCTTACACAGCATGCCACAACACAATTAAATACAGTCACACACTGCTCAGATCAAGGACAGGTTCTGAGAAATCCACTGAGCGAAACTATGGTTATAGGAACAGAATCTGTCTTCTCACATGCTAAGACAAGTGGAACATCATGGTGGTACAGAGCCTCGTGGGGTCATTACCTTACAAGTGGTCTTTGATGATGAGTATAGTTGCTAAGTGGTTCAATAAATGAGTGCCCACATTTAGAATGAAGTCCTCGAAGGCTTTGCCATCCCCTCGAATGCTATTTTTCTTAAGACTAAATTGCCATCATTGGAAGGTAGTAGTCCTTAAGCATGTCAACATTGGCTTTTTTAAATGGACATCTCTAGCATCACCCCTTCCAGGTCTTCACTTCTCCTGTGGGGCTGTGTTCGGCCCTGTGACTCCCACATCTTTACACACAGATGCATTTTCATACATTCTCATGTTCCTCTTTGAGTGGTATTCTCTGAGAGAACCCATTGGTTTCATGTTCATTTAGACAGTGACACTGTGATAGATTTCGACTCACATTTCGTCCCTGGGCCCATTTGCAGCTTTTCATCCATATTAGCTCAGAACCAGATGGTCAATTTTCCCACAACCAAACCCGTTTGATCATCATCACTTCTGACTACAGACATTCATAACTCAGGTTGTCAGTATCCAAAAAGAGCCTCTTCTACCCATCCCTCATTCTGTGTCACAAATTCCCACTTTCTTCCATGTATTTTTATTGTCTATTCCTTCAAATCCTATCATTTAGTGCCTGATTCATACTCGAATTCTCCAATTTATATCATCAAAACAGATGAGGTTCGTTCTTCCTTACGTTTTTTTTTTTCTTAAAATACGTCAGTGGAATGTTGAACCTTTGTACTCCCATTACTTAGGAGATAGAGCCAGCATGAATAGGAGTGTTAATCCAAGACTGATTATAAAGGGTTATAAAGAGACCTTGAGTCCAAAAAGAAAACCAATAGTAGATGATAGGAAGATAGCAGATGATAGGTAGAGGCAGACAGACAGACAGACAGACAGATGACAGAAAAATAAATAGAAGGTGGCAGGTAATATATAGATAGGCTATTGATAAATGGTAGGTAGATATATAGATACATAGATAGACGTATAGATGATAGATAAGTAAATAACTGATAGGTGAATAGATAGATATATAAATGGCAGATGAATATGTAATAGATAAAATTAGTCATATGTGTTATTTTATAGGTGAATCAATCATAGGTTAATCATCAAAGAACAAAACTTCAGAGCCAGAATAAACTTTGTTAATCTTGTGATGATCAATAGATACTAATGGGGCTCAACCAAACTTTTCTAAGTTTCAGTTTCTTTGGATTTCAAATAAAACTACTAAACTTATGTCATATTTTATAGAAAATTGGATTGAATGAGACCTCACACAGAAAGACCTTACACACTTTGCATCAACTCTAGATAGATATTTATATATTATTGTACAATTCATAAATTCTGAAAGATTTGAAACATTAATATCCTACTTCCTAGTTGACATTCAATAACAATTCTGAAATTGCACAAACAGACTGAATTAAGGTTCCATGGTCAAGTGTACACATTGCTCTTGGAGAGGACCCAGACTCATCTCCAAAAATCTATATAACTGGTGACAAGAACACAAGACCTAAGGCCATTCTATAATAATGCATATGACCTGCATTAATGTCTGAGGTCAAGTGTGCACAATGCCCCCAACATGATATTGGTAAAATATTGCATATTATATAATTATATATTATTAATATATTATATATACATGTTTTAAAAGAATTACATATAAACAGTAAATGGGGAAGTAGAATACCACATGCTATCCTTGGCCTGAGCTGCAGTTTGGAGGCTTATTTCTATGGTTAAATGAGATTCCTAAACTTCAATTCCTAAACCTATGTCTTGCTCCTAGGGAACACCAAACTGGAAACTTTCCAGTTCTCTCCCTTTGTAAATTTCCCAGTCACCTGCAGTGCTTCCATGCTTTGAATGAATTTGTCAGTAAGGAAGGAGTTAATGTGTTATTGGGGCTGTGTGCAGATGAAGGGAGACTATTAGATGGTACAAAACCCATCTACCATGAGAATGGCAAAGTCCATACCTGTATTGGCTACTTTTACTAACAGCATTTATTTTCATATCACCTTAGAAAAATAGCAATATGAAGTCCAATTTATGCTTGTTGTATGCTCTTCACACATTAACTCCAAACCACACCCAGAATAGTATCTTCACCTTTCTATAATGTAAGTTAACATTCTGAAAGCCATATGACTTTCCCAGTGTTAGTCCTTCAGAGTGAAGACATGAACACAAAATGCAATAGTGGGCCATATCCCTTCTATATTATGCACCTGAGCCTCAATCTAGCACTTATCCTTTTCTTTCTGATAATTATTGAGCAAATCAATGCCAGTTACTAAGCTTTTTAAATTCATGATAGTTGAATTCAATTTTATTGGTCACTGGCCTTGTCGCTATGTTGCATACTGATATCATTTGTGCGGGTTTTATTGACAAGAAATGTGGACAACTGTTTTGTTCTTCCACAGATATTATTAAAATTTCAAAACAAGAACTATTGCTCAATATAACAAAGCCTGTGAGTTTAACTTGCAAAAGAAGTTTTTAGATAACTGTCATTAAGAAGGTCAGAAGGTAGGTTTTGTGAATCTGTGTCATTCCTAGAGAGGTCTGTATTAATTCTATTCCCCAAGCCTTCAGTAGTTATAGCCGTCTAACCTAACCCCTGTAGAATAATCTCACCACAGAGCCACAGTCTCTGTGGAGGAGTCTGCATAAATTACCTTACTTAGAAGTTATTTCTAATCATGATAGAAACTACCGGGCTATCCCCCACCACACACACACACCTCTTCAAGTCTAGGAAGTCTGATTTATGATGTTGGGAGCCAAGCATCACCTTACACTCTGAATAATTAGGTTGGGTAGGAGGACGCACAAGGAAACACTTTAATTAATGGACTATCTGTCTGACACTGCTCCTCTAATCTTCTCAGGACTTCCATGAATGGCATTGAGTACGCTGAAAAACCTTCCCCTGCTTCTGGGGAGACTCATATGTTCTCAGTCAGTCCAGGTTTCTGTAGAGCGCAAGAATAAAGTCCTTATCTTCCATCAAGACCAGAAACTTGATGGATGAATCATAGTTAGAATGTTTCCACTGCATCAAAAATTGCAAGCATGCAGCCTTTTTTTGATGATGCTGACATAATATAAATTAAGTAAAAAGAAAATAAAAGTATTTATCATCAACCTGGAAAAATTACAAGGTTGATTTTTACATGGTAGAAATTTCTCATAGTAAGATACTGCTGCATTTTCTTGACTGAGTTTCACACCTCATTCCAATGAGGTAGCTTATGCTTTTAATCCTAACACTTGGGAAACTATGGCAAGACTACTTACTAGGCCAGCATCTGGTATATCTGGTGCTACATAAAGAAACTCTCAACAAAATAACACACACACACACACACACACACACACACACACACACACACAGAGAGAGAGAGAGAGAGAGAGAGAGAGAGAGACGTGCGCGCATGCGCGTGCACAGAAAGAGAGAAAGAGAGAGAGAGACAGACAGACAGACAAACAGACAGACAGAGACAGACACAGAGAGACAGAGAGACAGAGATCATTACACATTGAGCTGTGTCTGGTTTGGGTTTTGTTGCATTGATCAGGATTTGAGGCAGGAATAGCTTGCTTTGTGGATGAACTTCCTTTCTGGTATGTAGAGTAAAGCAAGGAGACACACATGGAGCCAGGAAATGAAAGAGAAAAGTCAAAACCAGTTGCTAGATATTTGGGATTAAAACAATAATCAGAGTCTGATATAATCCAATTTGGCGAATTGGAAAATTTTGACAAAAATCTTAGGCAACTTCCTCCTTATTCTAATGTCCTTTTTCTATCATATCTGTTTTGGAATTCCTCTAAAGAAAGCCATGTGCTTAAGGATAAACGACCACATCTTTGTCTGAAAATGCTTCTGATTCACCTATGATCATAAAGAGTGAACAGGATCTCTTCAGTGCAAATAGCCACAATTCCTCACACAGAACAATGTGGCACATCAGGACCTGCTTTGTCAAACGTTCACTTCTAAAGTAAAGCATATCTGAGATATGAGGGTAACACCACCATTTGCAAACACGAGGTGAAACATCCCTGTCAGTCCTATTTCACTTATCCATACGTGCGAAGGCTTCCTCTTAATCTCAGCCTGGACCCAACCTTCTCTTACTAACATTATAGCTCTTGATGCTCACCATCTAAACTTGGTTCCAGCACTTGCTTGTCTAAAACCATTCCTCCACAGCCTCACCTGAACCCTGAAGCAGTCCTTATATGCTTACTGTGTGCCCAGTGGTGGGCACTGGCTGCTGAGAATGGCTAGGGGACTGCTTTTTACCACTTCCTGTGAAATCTTGTAGCACAGCTAATCTAGCCTTTCATCCTGTGCTGATCGAGAAGAGCAAAGGGCCACAGAAGGCCCATTCCCCAAACACTGACACAGAAATAAAGCATAGAAAGAGAATCCATAGTTCTGAATTCCAGGCACATCTGTCCATTGCACTGAACTTTCTGCTCCTCAAAGGCGAGTCCTTCTTCTTATCTGCCATGAAAGCACAGGACTATTTTTTCCCAGTTTATCTTTTAATGTTTTACTGATACCTATTCTGTGTAGTCACTGCCCTTCAGATCTGGGGAGTTGGTTTCCGCTCTGTCCTGTAGATTTTATCCTCTTAGTGTAGATTTTTGTCCTCTTAGTGTTTGTAGTTCTTAGAGAATAAATCTATCTCTATTATCTCATTGCTGAGTTCATTGTTGTCATCTTTCTAGGTAGGTCTCATGTGAAAGTATACTACCCTCAGTAGGGTCTCACATGGAGACAAACTCCTTAGTACATGAGTATCATCAATTGTACCATTTTCTCCATGAGAACATTAAATCCAGCTTCAATGCAAATTCCCATTGGATAGTTTTCCATTGCCTTTCTCCCTGAAGCTTCTACCCAATGCATAAACAAAATTTCCTTCCTTCGAATGGTTTAGATGATACAGTGTATAGCTTCTCACACAAACCTTCTGTAGGATAGAAAGACAAATGTATCAATTGAAAGCTAAGTGGTGATGGGTCTTCATAGGACTCTCTTCATATGTCATGGAATTGAATCTTGACCTATGTCAGATAAACTACTGGCTACCCCACCCATCCTTGCAGAAGGAAACAATCTCTATGGATTATTGTCCAAGGGCAATCTCTTTCAGTCTCTGAGAAAGTTACCAATAAGTTGACTTTTATTTGTGGCTGAGAACCTTTCCCCAACCTGCCTTACTGCCATGATTCAAATAGAAAGCCGGAGTATATGCCTGCTTCTTCACATTCCTTTGAGACAAATACATCACAGTATGATAAACAGAAGACTTCCATGATGGTTTTGTTTGCTTACTACCAACACTGGCCAACTGCCCTTTCATTCCCCTCCACATACCCACAGAAAGACTATGGTGCCTACTGAAACTATGGTAAGAATTTTTCTTCAACTACCTTTAGGTATTCTGATAAAAGGTATTTGTGATTTTTAGATTATATTCCCCACTTTAATATCCATTTCATCATTCTTTAATACAATGGTAGCAAATTAAATACTGAAGGGATAACTAGACATTTTAATGAATAAGGAACATTCCGTTACGAGCAGTACTGATTTTCTGTTCCTATGCTTTCCTTAAGCAAATGCCTGTCCTGATGGTCCATTATTGGAAAAGTATATCCTCCTTATCTCAATTTCCCCCGAGGATGAACCATTTGCGCTGTTGAAGAGTCACATGTTCAATGTTATTGACTCACAGTTGGCATTCAGTATCCTCTATGCACCATACCACTGTTGGTTGGGTGTCCTTTCATTCTCCAATGCTATAGGAATGCTCCATTTTCTGTAGACAGATCTAGTCAGATCCATCCTGCTTGCTCAGCATGTCCCCTTTCAGCTGTGTAAGTCTCTGCAGCCTTCACTGCAGCTCCTTTCCACATCTTCCCCCTTTCTTCCTCAATGGGTTCCTACTGAAAGTTTGCTGTCTTGCAGAACTTCTACATGTTCTCGACTGTTCATTGCCTCTCTCATCCTCCCATCAACTTCATATCATTTTTTTCCTTTAAAATGAGTACAAATGTTGTATTTCAGAAGAAGAAAGTATTGAAAAGATTATTAAATAAGTGTTCTTGTTTCAATGTCTTTGTCTTTCCCTATGAGACCCATTAAAGACAGATTTTAATTTTTGTAATTAACTTTTCAAAATATTAATCTGATACTGAGAGAGCAGTCATAATTTCTACACAGAACAATGATGGCAATTTGCTTTCTGATATTGCATCTTATTTTTATTCTTAATCAGAGTAATAACATCAAAAAGGAAACTTTGTAGCCAAAAGTTGCTTGTTTAAATGAATGTAGTTAAAAGATTTAAATAGTCGAAATTTACTTGGCCCATCCCTGATACACACTGTTCAGTGATCAACACATGTGAAAAACCATGCATGCTATTAAGTATTTCATGTTCTGCCTTGCATCCAATGACAGGAAGTACTAACGCAAATCTGCTCAACAACCAAGCATTCTTCATCACATGATGCTTCTGTTTTCAATTTTCTTTTAACCAAAGTTATGAGAGATAGGCTTGGCTAGGATGTGAAGCCAATCCTCCTTCAGTAAATATTTTCTTTGGCACAGGATCTTATGTATCCTAGTCTAGACGTAGGATAAGGATGGAGTTGAACTACCAAATACTCTGCTTCTACCTCTGGGTGCTGGGTTATAGGAGTATATTAGTATATTACCCCAGGATTTGTTATAATATTAATTTGTTGTTTAAATGTTTAGCGATATTATCGCTCATATGAATGCCTTCCACAGTAATCTGTCATAATCATAATTCTGGTCACAAGATAAAACAGTCTCTCTTTTTTTTTTGAGTGAGAGTTTATTTTCCTAGAGATCATAAAATGGAATCAGAAGCTGATCCTGTAGGAAATGAGGACACACTGTGAAGCCAGCCAACCCTCTGAGTTTCCCCTTAATGATATTTGCTCTTTTCTATCTCTAAATCGATGTAGATGATTGCTATAAACCAGGATTGTTATCCAGATAAGATGATATATGCCACTTTAATTGAGATAAGAAAAGACACAATCAACTAAGGTTACTTTAAGCCCATTTGTCATATTTATCATTAAAGGATCCTCCAAATGTACATTAAATAGCTCAAAGACAAAGAAATTCATTGTCCATAGGTATGAATTCCCAGCACAATGCATTAAACACCTGCTATCTTGGTGTCAGCAGGAAATGATTATGAAGTACTAACAATAGAGTTTGTTACAACTAGACATTATACATACCCTTACTAAAATATCAATAAAGGAAAAATATATTAAATAATTCACTTTGCACTGGTATTAGCCAGCAAAAGAATAAGTAAGTCAAGATTCAAATAATTAGATATCTAAGTTTAAGAAAACTATTGTAAAGCTTAGATCATATTCACTGAACTAAAAATCAATATGTATCATTGTGTGTGTGTGTGTGTGTGTGTGTGTGTGTGTGTGTGTGTGTGTGTATGATTCATACCAATCTAAGAAAATAAATATTTCTGGTATCAACAATCTCATTAGAAAACTGGTATTTTAAAGAAAGTCTGAAGCCATTTGCCTGTAAAGAATAGGCTAGCTTTTAAAATTATTTCCTTACTTCACAGTCTGGGCAGAGAGAACCTACTATGAAGTTGGCATCATAAGGAATGAATAACTAAGCCAAAAGGTAAACAAAAAAGTTCCTCATTTTGTGTTGACCTTTATAATGAAAGATATTTTCTCATGAAAAGATCAAGATGTGTTTAGGCTTAGTCCTGGTGTGGGATTTTAAGGATGTGCTCAACGCAACTCGGTGATTATTCATACACATTCCCAAATGTCACTCACTGAAGGATCAGAAACTGTGAAGAAAGGGAGACACCATCCTTTAAACAGTGAGGTTTCAGTCTGATTTCACCCTCCATGAGTTCCCATTCTTCCAGGTAATGCTCGAATAATTTTATGCACAGCACTGCAAATAAAGGTAGAAAATTCTTGAAGTCTGTTTGACTCTGGGCTTAATTGAAATGCCTCTTCCACAATCATGGCTGCCAATTCAACCAGCAAGATGATGTGCTTCTAAATGATACGAAACCAGATAGTACATTGCATCTTGTAAACGATACATCACAGTGGTAAGAAAAAAATCTGTGTATCTTTAACCAATCCAACAGCTTCAGCCTCCGTAAATCTCTTTTATCTGCACCAATAATTACTACACTTCAGCAAGGCAGTTTTAATTAAATGTCATCCTTTAAAATCAAGAAACACTTACAAGGTCAAGTAGGTCTGGGATAAGAGTAAAGTTTGCTCTCAAATTATGAATCATTTGATACTCCGCTATAAAGAAAAATTGTAAATGGGGCATACATAATTTTCCTCACACAACTTTAATGAGATTTTGACCATTCTGTAATTGTTTTCAGGATGTAATTTTACATTTGTTAAAGGATAATGCTTTTATACTTTAGATTATAAAACACGTTTCTCCCAGAAATGTATTTCATGCAAGAAATAGGAGACATCCTAGTTGAGTTTCATGGCTATGAGTATGTATTGCACGGATAAAGAAAAGAACTTCATTTTTTTTAGCTGCTTTGTAGAAGTTCAAGGTAATTTTGTTGACTTTTTCAACATGAGTGAATTACACATTCAAATGAATGTATAGTTCAACATTTTTAGTAACAAAGATACGTTGAAAACATTCATAAAAAAGAAACACCTAGATTAAATATTGTTTTGACTGTTTTTAAATTTTTCAAAATTTGGAAAATCTCAGAAAGTTAAATTCGTGGACTGGACAAAATAGGATTTCAGAGGCATTTGACATGAAACTTGATGTATGCACAGCAGTGCTGTCTGCTTGGGCAGTTAGTACTTCTGTCTTTCCTAAACTTTGAAGCTATAGCTTTGAGTTTCAGAAAGGAAGAAGACCTTTTCTTCTCTATCTTTTTCATATGACGTCAGATCTAAGTGAAAACCCACCCCAGACTCTAGAGTCTCTGTTTTCTTTAAACTCGGTTCAGCTGACACTTCTGTTTTCAATTTGTCTCTGAACCTTCTGTCTCTTTGTCCCCTTTTAGTAGCCAGGAATGTATGCAACTCAGTGCTCTGCCTTTGGTAATGACCTGTCATCTCACAGGATAACTAATATACAATCATCTACTAGCAAAATGCCACTGAATTAATTCAAAATGGTGTATGGTCATTGTCCTTCCATTGATGCCATCCCAATCTTGCATGGTGCCTGGTGTGGGGAAAGAAGTTAGTCCATTCCAGTCTAACTTGGGGAATGATCAAGTAGTATTTTACTTCCTATTTGATATATGCCTGATAATAATCGAGAGAGCTAGTCCTGACTATGAGGCCCTTTGTGCCACTTTTATTCTTATTCTATTATTCTAGATGATCAGTCATCTGGGGTAGTAGAAAAGTTAAAAAAAAAAAAGGAGCCAACTTTTCTAGTGGTTAATATGGAGACAGGCAAGCCGTGCAAAAGTATGAAACACAGGATTCAAGGAAGAATCATTATGTTAATGAACAAGGTTCTATTGGACCTAGTGGTTATAATTACAGCTATATAGTCATGAATTATCCTAAGCATTCATATTTTTAACTTCTTGAGCATTCCTGTGTTGAATCTTCAATGGCATTATAGTAAGATACTGAGTCAAAAACCATGATTAAACTTATCCTAGTGCAAAAAAGAAACTGTAGAAATCAAAATAAATGCTTGAATTAAAATGAGTATTTTGAAAAACATGGAACACTACTTTGACTATTACAAGCAATACCAAACTGACTGTTTCCAAAGAGAGCCAGGAAGATTCTTTTCACATAGGTCTGATCTAACCCAAACATAAATGGAAAGTACCAACTCCAGTGAGTTGCCCTCTGACCTCCACACACATGCCATTACATGCATGTGCCCACATTCACAAAGGCACTGACACTCACTAACAATAGTAAATAGGAATCTAAATGCTAAAAGGCTGTCAGAGAGACATTAATGTCCCTACCATAATGAAATGAAAGATAACAGAGGTTATAGGATGTGGCAAATAGTCTGGTTTTATTAATATGCAATATGTACAATTCTAAAATTATCATACATTACTCAATGTGCAAAACTACTGTACCAAAATCATAATAATATGCATATAAAATATATATATAATTACATTGACACATAAACATATTGTGAAGGCATTTTATAATATAACTACAGAAAATTGCAAGCTGACTACATTTTAACATGTTTCAAATTGTTCAGCTATCCACTGATGCTCATTTTCTGAGGACCACTCCATGACTCCTCAGCTCTTGGGAAAAGTCACTGAAATTTCTACTTCATTATGTATACTGCCTTTGAGAGACCATCAGATCTCCTAAAGAGACATGCAATCTATGAGTGAGAGCATTTCGACCACTCACAGATTGAAATGGGTCATTTTATGGAAATTGAGACATTCCTGTAAATGTTAAAGACCCTTTAAAGACTTTTGAGAATATCTTTAGGTTATTCGTGTCTCTCTAGTTGTGTGACTTTAAATCAGGGCAGACAGTAACTCACTCAGCAGTGGACAAAGCGTTACCAGAACTGAACTCCAGACAAGTTAAACCTTTCATGAAACTAGAACAGTCCAGATCAAAGTTTTGCAGCACTTGCTCTTTATGTGAATTCAATACTGTTTATTCAACCTAAAGTCAAGGAAGAATTACATTTTATTATAAACTACATCTCTATGTTTTCCAGCATCCACACATGATATAATTTTTATTCTTAAGTGTTCTTTATTTTACAGTAAAACAAATATGTATGACACACAAGAAAAGTGGGTGCTATAGATGCTACTGGTTGTTCACCTGTTTTTAAGGAAAACTTTTTTAACCTTTTAAAGAACAAGAAAAAACACCAAAGAAGGCTAAGAATAAATCCTGGCAAGTACCCAGTAGGAGGAAGGAGAAGAAGAGGAGGAGGAAGCTGAGGAGGAGTCTGAGGAGGAAGAGGAGAAGGAGGAGCAGGAGCAGAAGGAGGAGAAGATAGGGGAGGAGGAAGAAGAAAAGGAGGAAGAGGAGGAGGAAGAGGAGGAGGAGGGAGTCATGCTGTTTGAGTAAAGTGTGCCCACATAATTTGCCACATTGGAGGTTGTTAGTCATATAGTAGGAAAGGGAGTTAACTGTCTTAAGGTTTACACCACTGGGGTGAAACACCAAAAACAAGTTCAGGAAGAAAGGGTTTTATTTTGCTTATGCTTCCACATCACTGTTCATCACTGAGGAAGTAAGGGCAGGAACTCAAACAGGGCAGGAACTTGAAATCAGGAGCTGATGTAAAGGCCATGGAGTGGTACTGCTTACTGACTTTCCCCACATGGCCTGCTCATTCTGCTTTCTTATAGAACCCAGGACCACAAGCTCAGAAGTAGCACCATTCACCATAGACTAGGTTTTTGAACATCAATCACATGTCAAAGAAATGCCTGACAGGCTTGATTACAGCGAGATCTAATGGAATAAATTTTGTAATCAAGTTTCCTTCCCTCAGATGACTGTAGCTTGGGTTACACTGACAGAAAACTATCTAGAACAGGAGCTTTAGAGACTGTGGAAATATGGTTTTTGTGGTTTCTGGCTTTTAAGAGAGAGGATGGAGACATCATCTAGTGCTTTTTACATGCTAGGCAATCAATTATGATTTTCTTTCTTAAATTTTGAGTTAAGATCTTGCTAGGTTGCCCAAGGAAGCTTTGCACAAGCAGTCCTTCTGTTTCAGCTCACCACCTGGTCAGTGTCATAGGTCTGAGCTAGGCTAGGCTAAAGAACATATTTTATACATTAATTTAATTAGAATTGCACATGGCGAGCATATTTTTTAATTTTAAAAATGTAGCTGCCAAAAATATTCAAATCAGTAAAGCAAAATGAAATGATGCATTAATTTCCTTATTTTTCATAATTAATTTAAAAAAATACTGACAAGTATGGATAAGGACATTTTCATGTGCATTTTAAGAACCCACTGATAACACTTTAATTTAATAAATATTATTCAACATCATTTTAATTTTATATTTGGAATTCTAATGTGGAAGTCATATTTCTTTTACTTTATATTAAATGCATGCCACTCAAGGTTCCATGTGCATCAAAGCCTGTACTCCGGAGAGTGTAAGAAATTCTTTATTCGGAGGCAAGTATTAGAGACCGTGGCCACATAGCATAGTTTTGAGGTTACCATGGAGGACATGTATCCCCAGGAGATAGATGATATAGAGGTTGGTAGCAAATGAATATTAAAAGGAATGAGAGAAAAAAAGTTTTGTTTTTGTTTTTTGTTTTTTGTTTTTTGTTTTTTGTTTTTTTTTGTTTTTTTTTTTTTTTTAGGTTTTGAGGTATGACCACCTGTAACCCAGGCTGGCCTTGAATTCACTGTACAGTCCAGTCAGATTTGGGTATCCTGATTCTCCTGGATCTCCATCCCAAGTGTTGAGATTACAGGTGTGCTTACCATGTCTGTTCTTTTGTCTCTTAATAACAAAAAATCCTTCTCTCTATAGTAGTAAACCATTAAATAGTCAATCATTTACAGTGCTCAGCATGGATGCTGCTCCCATGGAAACCCTCAGTTCAGGGTATGTGGAAAATGCACTGACCCTGTCTAAACTTAGATCGGTTGCCTGCTGGAGCTTTTTTCCAAATTTCTCTCCATTAAATGTTTTCCCACTAAAGGGTATATAGTTTTTCAACTTAGAAATAACTCTGCGATGAAATTATATTGATATCTATTTTTGATAGATCAATTAATTCCAACATCTTGTAAGATTTTACAACATGGAAATAATACTTCTCACCTACTAGAATGCTACTTTAAAAAAAACTGCAGTATAGGTGTCATAAATATTACTGTAAGAAGGACTTATATTATAGAAGTACACTAAGAAAGAGAATGAGGGCTGGAGAGATAGCTCAGAGGTCAAGAGCACTGACTTCTCTTCCAGAGGTCCTAAGTTCAAATCCCAGCAACCACATGGTGGCTCACAACCATCTGTAATGAGGTTTGATGCCCTCTTCTGGTGTGTCTGAAGACAGCTACAATGTGCTCATACATACAATAAATAAATTTAAAAAAAGAAAGAGAATGAAAGAATAAGGCATCTTTAGAGGGAAGGGATTACTTACCGTCTTACTAGAACAATTGTCACTAAAACAGTGCCATTTGTGCAGACACTCTCAGGCTCAGTGTGAAACCAGGAGAACGTAATTCTAAACAAAGGGAATGTCTATCTTCAGAGCAATGCCATGAGCAGATATGGGGAGAGTGTGCAGATTAGAGGAGTCATCTCCAGAATGGCTGTCTTGTCTCCTTAGCTTCTTTATCTTATCCTTTTTAAAAAATGTTTCCTATGCTCAGATTCAAAGCTGGGACCCACCTATGAGAGAGGCAATGTAGTATTTGCCTAATCTAATCCTTTCCAGATCCAGGCAAAATGTGCACTTCCTTACTGTTGAATAAAGCTGTGCTGTGTTTGTGTGCCAGGCTTTCCTTACTTGGTGCCTATCTATGCTGATTTCATTTCCTTCCTGCTGTGAATACAGAAGCAGAGGAACAGGGATGAGGAGTCTCTGTGAGTGTGGCAGGATCCACTTTTGACTTTCTGAGGAACCTGCATACCGATTTCCACAGTGGTTGCAGTACTCCCATCTCCAGTGAGTTTCTTGTCAACCATCTTCTTGCAAGCATTTGTTGTTATATGTTTTCTCCATCAGAGCCTTTCTGGCCAGGGAGAGATGAAATATCAAATTAGTTTTAATTTATATGGTTCTGATGTCTGAGAATGTTGAATCTTTAAATTTTTACTGTCTTTTGTTTCTTATCTATAAAAATATCTGCTCACCTTGCTCTTTCATTAATGGGTGGTTTCCTGTTGGAGTATCTAATTTTGCAAATGAGGGGAGAGTTGGGTGTATATATGAGATGTCAGGAAGATAAAGTGGAACATACTAAAAACAGAGCTACCACGTGGCCCTGCTATACTACTTCAGGACATAGACACAAAGACAAAGGGACTCTTCTCATGAAGAGTAGGCAGCAAAGTTTATATTAGTCACGTTGTGACATTATCGACTTTTCATGGTCTTGAATAGAGATTAATTTTGATTCTTTGACCAGTAGGCTATGACTTAAGAGCCTTATAAAGCTCTGTATCAAGAAGTCAAAATCTGTCTGCCTTCATCTTTATTTCTGGGAGCCAAATTATCTTGTGTGTGCCCAAGTATTTTTGCAAGAAAGGCCACTTTAAAGTTGAGAGATTCACTTTTCTTACTTTAGATTACTATGGCTAGAGTAAAACAATCCCTGTAGGATCTGGTAAACAGCTGGCTAATTTGACCCAACCATTGTCCCATTGTCCTTTCTGGTATATTGAACATACCATTGTTTCATTGTGGACTCAGTTTATTTAATTGTTTGTATTTGTTGTCTTGGGGTTTTGGCTCATTTCCCCCTTTATTCTACTTTATTTAAGTAGTCAAAGAATTTTTTCATTGATATTTGATATTTTTATCTAGGACTTCTTGCTCCAGTAGTTCTCCCACTGCTCCTGCAGGAAGTGACTCACCACAGTCCAGTTCTCTATCTTCATCAAAAATACTTCACATTCTCAAGCGAGGACATGTTTTGAGCAACATAGGTTCAGCTCTAAAGAGCAACTTATTGCCTTTCTTTATCATGGACTTGTGAATGTGTTTTGTCACAACACTCTGAAAGAATACTCTGATGAATTTTAAATAGAGCAGGAACACAGGAATAATGATTAATTGTGTATCTGAAGTCGAAAACCTTTCTAAATATTCAGGTCACATTTTCAAATATGTTTTTCTTCCTATTATCAAATTATATGATATTTGATTAGCCCAAGGCCCAACCTCAGCTTAGAGAGGGGTTCCTGAGAGAGAAGATGTTTGGGAGAGGTGAAGTAAATGACTAAATGTCACAGCATGGGTCCAAACTGATGGCCTATGATCTGCTTGAGACAGCTTTCCAAATTGCACACTCTTTGTGTGGGTGTTCTACTTGAAACATCTTTCTCTTGCTATTCTAAAAACTCTCTTGGCAGCGCATTTCTTGAAGATCAAAAGCCCAGTCAAATGAGTCATTACCCTTTTGATTATACTATGAAAGAACAATCCACAGCCCCTTGGTTCTTAGAAAGAGAAAGCAAACAAAAACACAGACAATAAGATAGCTGGGTGGGACCCCACCTGGAAATTACCATTCCTACCTTACTGGAGACTACCTGTCCCAGGCTGACCTTGAACTGAGGAATCTGCCCGCCTTTCTAGCATAAACAACAATAACAACAGCAGCAGCAGCAAAAACAAAACAGTTGAGTGGGATCTTGCCCTGTGATCACCCCTTCCTAAATTTCTATGTCCTTCCTTAGTATATTTTTAACAAGCTGGCTTACAATGTAGCTGCCTTTGTTCCTTTAGATCTGTTAAGCTCTTTATACGAATCATGTTGCATTCTTGCATTTTGTATAATTGAGAAATATATTTGTTAACTCGTGTTTTCAGAGTTCTTTCTTACAGCCTTAGGGGTGTCCTGAAGGTTACAGCATTCTACCACTTTGCAGATACATTAGACACACCCTCAGCTCCCAGACTAGTTCTGTCTTTGATTATCATGGTGCCATTAACCTTGGCACAGTGATATTCCTTGAAGAATCATGAAAATGTGTACATTATTATACAAATAATCTTTAAGCCCACAGTGACCATCAATATCTATGAAGACCCATGTCCTGCTGACTCTGTTCTAGAGACAGGAACCACATCATTCTATTCTTTATATCCAAGCAGGCATGATTGAGTTACACAAACAAAAAGGATGGAAAACAAACCCAAACAAACAGTTTTCTAAATCATACTCTAGATTCCAGGTAGAAACACAGATTTTATGGCTCTCATCTGTCCTTGCAACTAAGATTTCTCTCACATCCTGTTTGCCTTTCCTCTGTGTTTGCTTGCTCCTTCATCAAATTTGAAATACCTACCTTGTGGTAAACGAATAGCTTGCCTCATTTCTTCTGAGATTCTGTTTAGCTCAACTGCAATCTGTCTTAGTGTGTTTTCTTTAAAGTTGGGTCTGACTTATAATGAGTTTTAATCTACCAGGCTGAATATTTTACGTTTTTCTCTCCCATCCTGGGTTAAATCTGAGAACTGAGTGGAAGACCACAGAAAACCCCACTGTAATTAAGAGGGAAAACAGCACATAGACTTGACTTTCACATCTTTCCATCAAGGCAGTAATGATGTTGCCAACCCTTAGGTGGGCATGTGTTGCCCTAAAAGGTTTCCAGTAATGAAATTAATATCTCAAAGCTAAGGAGATGTTCTAGAGTTTAATAATAGTATTGTCAATTATTCTTCAAGTCTCAGCCCTACAAAATGAGTGGGAGGCAACCTGGTAAGACAAAGAAAGTCTCCCTGCCTAGTTATGAAGACATTTTTAAATCAATGATTGAACCGGATTTTCAGAGCGGTAAATATCTAGTGTGTTTCTCTGCTTTTTACATTAATGTAACAATTTGGCAGTCATAAAGCAATCTTGGCCATGTATCTGAAAGCATAAAACCCAAACACTTGTAGCTGCCAGGTGTGTAATTTTCTGCTGTTCACACTGAGGTGTATAAACTGGGAAGATAGTCTATTTTGTGTAACTCCAGCCAGCCACATCAGCTAAGGTGGAATTTTTATGTGACCTATTCCTATTTATAGACTCCCATCAGCTTCCTACTTTTATATGTACTATAAGGAACCAAAATACCCATAATCTGGCAAGAGAAAAAACACCAGAACCTTACCTGGAGAATGAATGATTCTCCTCATAAATTTTATAGATTAAAAATTGATTCATTTGATAAAAGTTGTAATAATTTTTAAATGTAATCCTTTATGCGGCAATTAAAGTATTGTGTTGATTTGCAATCAATTTGGTATATTTAGAAATACATCACGAGCTAAAGAGACCATACCATCAAGTACTGTGTGCCAAGCTACAGCAGCACTCTCTGTCCTCTCTGAAGAGCAGAGTTGGGTTCTCATGCTTTGTGATTCACACACTGATAAAACAGTCAGTGGACAAAAATGTGGACCTGCTCCCTCAATTGCAAGTTACATATATGCTACCATGTCAGCTGCCTCTTATAAGATTGTATAATGCATCATCACAGAAAAAATTCATAATGCCTGTGAAAGTTGATCCATAAAAACATTGCAATGGAGTCTCAAGGGAGGAGGAGAAATTGTGCTCAACTTCAACAAGACCCATATCAACAAATGCTTCGTAGGTAGAAGTAGCAACAGGTTGGAAAGTTGCTAGGGCAAATAGCAGGGGTAAAGGAAATCTCTGATAGGCATACTCCACTCAGTTGTGCTGAGAAGACAAAGTTAGAAGTGGATGATAAAACTCAGACACAGAAGATGGACAGAAACAAAGAAAGATGAGCTCTGGTCCACTGACCTTAATTCTAAAAGGAAACTGACAGTGAAACAAAGTTTAGGCTAGGCCAGTAGCAGGCTTAACCCTAATCAAAGCTGGATCAAAACCAATATCTGTCAGATATCATAAACTTAGTGACATATATGATTAAGCTGAGGGTCTTCAGAATAGCCTGTATTTAGTAACTGATGGGGTTAAAATCAATGTCCAAATCCCTTTCTTTGCTCCTTGGTTTTGATCTGATTTTGGGCTATACAGAAAGAAAAATACCTCCACATTCCTTAAGGATGATGGCGGTATCTGTAACAGCTAAAGGGCATAAAAGATAACAGTTCCTAAAGAAAGACATCATTTGAGTAAATGTCTGAAACATCTAACAATTATTCTCTGAGTTTACATGTCTTGAAGGAGAAAAGTGAGCAAACCAGATCTTGGCTGTTGTTCCCGTACCAACTCTACTGGAAGTTTGAGTGGACCACAGTTTACCAACATTTTCAAAGCCGTGAGTAAATAAGGACAAATGAGATTAATAATGAATTTGCAGTTGACGAAAATCATTAGTCTACAGAGATGTTTCTGTGAATTCAGATCCCACCTGACATCCACCATATTAGTGCTCATGCCAACGTAGATGCCGGCAATTAGCTGTGAGCTGCTGTGGCCCTGTTAGCCGAAATACAGATCAATGCTGCTATTATGAACACAAAATCAGGACACCAAAATGCTTTCCTCACGCTGTCTAACATCATCCATATTGATGTTTTCTGTCAATATATAATAATACACTGTCACACTTGATGGGACAGGAGGAACCGATTACACAGAAATTGTACTGGAATATGTTTTTAGACATTGTTTCTCAGCAACAGTGTAATCAAAGTGCTTATTGACTCAGAAACTGACTGCCTGTCCCCACACAACGCAGGAGGCAGCAGCACATGCTACTTATTCCTATTCATTTCACAGTTGTGTTTAAAGGTGTTGGTAAAAGGAAAAAATATGTAATTCATTCTTGTATTCCTCTCTTGTCTTTACTTCTTTGGCAAAAATCCATAATATTGTCCATGATTCTTTATCCTCTCTCTGTAAACCTGAGAGTTTTGGGTTTTGCAATTCAGCTATGAATGATCCCATTTTCTTACCTGTTTTCTTCACCCTAGTCTGAAATATTATCTTTCTTATCAAGAGCTATGTTGCTGATATGTGCTTGCTACCAATGTTCATGTGGTCTCACTGAATTTACCAAACCCAGTATCTAGATGCTACACTTCTGTTCAGAATGTGTGAGCTGTACATACATACATACATACATGTATATATATACACATACATACCTATGTTCATACGTACATAGGTGTGTGTGTGTGTGTGTGTGTGTGTGTGTGTGTGTGTGTGTGTGTGTGTGTGTGTGTTTACAGTGGGGAATTCCATAATGGGTTCCAAAGCTCAATTCTTTACCATTCTCTGAATCACTTCCACCCCAGCATGTTTCATCATCATCCAAGCCCTGTCTTCTGTGACTTTCCTGTCTTTGAGTGACCATTTGACATTTTAAGACCCTCAAGGATACTCACTTCTCCCCTATATTTTTGGTGCCTCCTACATACTTTAAAGTCAATTTTCTATTTGTCTGTGACAGTTAAGGTTAGGTGTCACCTCAGCCAGATGCTAAAATTACTTGGAATGTGGGTCTCTATGCATGACTATCAAGGATTTTCTTAACTGGGCTGATTGAGGTATGTCAAACTATCATGGAGTGGGTAGAAAGAAAACATGAAGCTGTACATGACATAGGTACCCATCCTCTGCTTTCTGCTCTTTAATGCCTTGGCTGCTGGCCCATGAGACTTCCCCTCAACGATGGACTGGAGCTTAGAATTTGATCTGAAATCATTGTCATCATCATTTTATCACAGCAACAGCAGTAGTAGCCAAGACTGTCTTTAAGTACACTGTTGTAAACTTCACTGATGTGTTCTACATTTTATTTCCTTCGTAGCAATTATGAAAATAAGGAAGAATATCATGTATGTAGAAGTTTTAGTCTTACGAATTATTCAGCTTTAAAGTCATAGATGATTGGAGTTTTTGATGCTGACATGGTATGTCAACCCAGATCCATGAGCAGTTGTTCATGTACTACAAGTCCTCAGAACATGCATCATCTTAGTGACTTAACAAGTACTCAGTCAATAAAACACACATTGAAGTCTGTTTCAGTCTCCTCTCAGCACCATGAGAAATACTCTTGAAAACACCTTAAAGGGAGAGAAGCTCTATTTCTTTTTTTATATTTCAAATGTTAACCTCTTTCCTGATTTCCCCTCCAGAAACTCCCTATCCCATTTGCTTCTGTGAGCTTGTTCCTCCACCCACCCATTCCCTCCTGCCTCCCTGCCTTGGCATTCCCCTACACTGGGGCATTGAACCTTCACAGGACTAAAGGATTCCCTCCCATTGAAGGCCATCCTCTGCTACTTATGCAGTTGGAGCAATGGCTCCTTCCATGTGTATTCTTTGGTGGGTGGTTTAGTCCCTGGGAGCTCTGGGGGCCCACCCACCCTTCTCACACAATTTTAACCCAGAATTGCTTTTCTTGAAAGGAAATACAGGGACAAAGAATAGAGCAGAGACTGAAGGAAAGGCCATCCAGAGATTGCCCCACATAGGGATCCATCCCATATGCATACAGGAAACCCAGAAATTATTGCTGATGTCAAGAAATGCTTCTTGACAGGAGCCTGAGATAGGTGTCTTTGGAGAGACTCTTCCAGAGCCTGACCAATACAGAGAAGCTGTATTTCTATTCATGCCTTCAGAGTTTCAGTGTATGGTAACTTAGCTTTGTTGGCTCCAGCACCATAGTAGAAGTTCATGGTTGGGAATATGTGGTGATGTAAAGTGGTTTGCTTTATGGGGACCAGAATTCAGGAGGAAGAGAATGAAAAATAAGTAGTACCTTGGAATAAGTGAAAACCCTCAAAGATGTACGAACCCACCAACTGCAATCAGGTACTACCTGTTCTGACCCTATTGGTGGGTTTTTCTCATCTCCATATAGCTAGAAGCTAGGGACTATATTCTTTTTTTTTATTAACTTGAGTATTTCTTATATACATTTCAAGTGTTATTCCCTTTCCCGGTTTCCGGGCAAACATCCCCCTCCCCCCTCCCCTTCCTTATGGGTGTTCCCCTCCCAACCCTCCCCCCATTGCCGCCCTCCCCCCATAGTCTAGTTCACTGGGGGTTCAATCTTAGCAGGACCCAGGGCTTCCCCTTCCACTGGTGCTCTTACTAGGATATTCATTGCTACCTATGGGGTCAGAGTCCAGGGTCAGTCCATGTATAGTCTTTAGGTAGTGGCTTAGTCCCTGGAAGCTCTGGTTGCTTGACATTGTTGTACTTTTGGGGTCTCGAGCCCCTTCAAGCTCTTCCAGTTCTTTCCCTGATTCCTTCAACGGGGGACCTATTCTCAGTTCAGTGGTTTGCTGCTGGCATTCGCCTCTGTATTTGCTGTATTCTGGCTGTGTCTCTCAGGAGCGATCTACATCCGGCTCCTGTCGGTCTGCACTTCTTTGCTTCATCCATCTTGTCTAATTGGGTGGCTGTATATGTATGGGCCACATGTGGGGCAGGCTCTGAATGGGTGTTCCTTCAGTCTCTGTTTTAGTCTTTGCCTCTCCCTTCCCTGCCAAGGGTATTCTTTTTCCTCATTTAAAGAAGGAGTGAAGCATTCACATTTTGATCATCCGTCTTGAGTTTCGTTTGTTCTAGGGATCTAGGGTAATTCAAGCATTTGGGCTAATAGCCACTTATCAATGAGTGCATACCATGTATGTCTTTCTGTGATTGGGTTAGCTCACTCAGGATGATATTTTCCAGTTCCAACCATTTGCCTACGAATTTCATAAACTCGTTGTTTTTGATAGCTGAGTAATATTCCATTGTGTAGATGTACCACATTTTCTGCATCCATTCCTCTGTTGAAGGGCATCTGGGTTCTTTCCAGTTTCTGGCTATTATAAATAAGGCTGCGATGAACATAGTGGAGCACGTGTCTCTTTTATATGTTGAGGAATCTTTTGGGTATATGCCCAAGAGAGGTATAGCTGGATCCTCAGGCAGTTCAATGTCCAATTTTCTGAGGAACCTCCAGACAGATTTCCAGAATGGTTTTACCGGACTATATTCTTAATACAGGAGATTTGGGTCAGTCCATGTGTAGTCTTTAGGTAGTGGCTTAGTCCCTGGAAGCTCTGGTTGGTTGGCATTGTTGTTCATATGGGGTCTTAAGCCCCTTCAGCTCTTTCTGTCATTTCTCTGATTCCTTCAACAGGGGTCCCGTTTTTCAGTTCAATGGTTTGTTGCTGGCATTTGACAATGTATTTGCTGTATTCTGGCTATGTCTCACAGGAGAGATCTACATCTGATTCCTCTCAGCCTGCACTTCTTTGCTTCATCCATCTTATCTACTTTGGTGGCTATATATGTATGGGCCACATGTGGGGCAGGCTCTGAATGGGCGTTACTTCAGCATCTGTTCTAAACATTGCCTCCCTATTTAAAGGAGTGAGGCATCTGCATTTTGGTCATCCTTCTTGAGTTTCATGCGTTCTGTGCCTCTAGGGTAATTCAAGCATTTGGGCTAATAGCCACTTATCAATGAGTGCATACCATGTGTGTCTTTCTGTGATTGGGTTAGCTCACTCAAGATGACATTTTCCAGTTCCCTCCATTTACCTATGAATTTCATAAAGTCATTGTTTTTGATAGCTGAGTAATATTCCATTGTGTAGATGTACCACATTTTCTGTATCCATTCCTCTGTTGAAGGTCATCTGGGTTCTTTTCAGCTACGGGCTATTATAAATAAGGCTCGATGAACATAGTGGAGCACGTGTCTTTTTTATATGTTGGGGCATCTTGTGGGTATATGCCCAAGAGAGGTATAGCTGGGTCCTCAGTCAGTTCAATGTCCAATTTTCTGAGGAACCTCCAGACTGATTTCCAGAATGGTTGTACCAGTCTGCAATCCCACCAACAATGGAGGAGTGTTCCTCTTTCTCCGCATCCTCGCCAGCATCTGCTGTCACCTGAGTTTTTGACCTTAGCCATTCTCACTGGTGTGAGGTGAAATCTCAGGGTTGTTTTGATTTGCATTTCCCTTATGACTAAAGATGTTGAACATTTCTTTAGGTGTTTCTCAGCCATTCAGCATTCTTCAGCTGTGAATTCTTTGTTTAGCTCTGAACCCCATTTTTAATAGGGTTATTCGTTTCCCTGAAGTTTAACTTCGTGAGTTCTTTGTATATTTTGATATAAGACCTCTATCAGTTGTAGGATTGGTAAAGATCTTTTCCAGATCTGTTTGTTGACATTTTGTCCTAACGACAGTGTCCTTTGCCTTACAGAAGCTTTGTAGCTTTATGAGATCCCATTTGTCTGTTCTAGATCTTAGAGCATAAGCGATTGGTATCTTGATCAGGAAATTTTCTCCAGTGCCCATGTGTTCGAGATTCTTCTCTACTATTTCTACTATTAGTTTGAGTGTATCTTGTTTGATGTGGAGGTCTTTGATCCACTTGGACTTAAGCTTTGTACAGGGTGATAAGAATGGATCGATCTGCATTTTTCTACTTGCTGACCTCCAGTTGAACCAGTACCATTTGCTGAAAATGCTATCTTTTTTCCATTGGATGGTTTTGGCTCCTTTGTCAAATCAAGTGACCATAGCTGTGTGGGTTCATTTTTGCGTCTTCAATTCTATTCCATTGTTCTATCTGTCTGACTCTGTACCAATAGCATGTAGTTTTTATCACTATTGCTCTGTAATACTGCTTGAGTTCAGGGATAGTGATTCCCCTGGAACTCCTTTTATTGTTGATAGTTTTAGCGATCTTGGTTTTTTGTTGTTCCAGATGAATTTGCAAATTGTTCTGTCTAACACTATGAAGTATTGGATTGGGATTTTGAGGGGGATTGCATTGAATTTGTAGATCGCTTTTGGTAAAATGGCCATTTTTACTATATTAATCCTGCCAATCCATGAGCATGGGAGATCTTTCCATCTCCTGAGATCTTCTTCAATTTCTTTCTTCAGAGGCTTGAAAATCTTACCATATGGATCTTTGACTTGCTGGGTTAAAGTCACACCGAGGTATTTTATATTATTTGGGACTATTGTGAAGGGTGTCTTTTCCCTAATTTCTTTCTCGGCTTGTTTCTCTTTTGTATAGAAGAAGGCTAATGATTTATTTGAGTTAATTTTATACCCAGTCACTTTGCTGAAGGTGTTTATCAGGTTTAGTAGTTCTCTGGTGAAACTTTTGGGATCACTTAAATATACTATCATATCATCTGCAAATAGCGATATTTTGACCTCTTCCTTTCCAATCTGTATCCCTTTGATCTCCTTTTGTTGTCTGATTGCTCTGGCTAGGACTTCAAGAACTATATTGAATAAGTAGGAAGAGAGTGGGCAGCCTTGTCTAGTCCCTTATTTTAGTGGGGTTGCTTCAAGTTTCTCTTCATTTAGTTTAATGTTAGCTACTGGTTTACTGTACATGGCTTTTACTATGTTTAGGTATGGGCCTTGAATTCCTGTTCTTTCCAGGATTTTTATCATGAGGAGGTGCTAAATTTTGTCAAATGCTTTCTCAGCATCTAATGAAATGATCATGTGTTTCTTATCTTTCAATTTGTTTATATAGTGGATTGCATTATGGTTTTCCATATATATATATTGGTTCTTTTTTTCGGGGTTGGGGACCGAACCCAGGGCCTTGCGCTTCCTAGGTAAGCGCTCTACCACTGAGCTAAATCCCCAGCCCCGGTTTTCCATATATTAAACCATCCCTGCATGGTTTAATGGGATGACGCCTACTTGATCATGACAGATGATTGTTTTGATGTGTTCTTGGATTCAGTTTGCAAGATTTTATTAAGTATTTGTGCATCGATATTCATAAGGGAAATTGGTCTGAAGTTTTCTTTCTTTGTTGGGTCTTTGTGTAGTTTAGGTATAAGAGTAATTGTGGCTTCATAGAAGGAATTCGGTAGCACTCCCTCTGTTTCACTTTCGTGGAATAATTTGGGTAGTATTGGTATGAGGTCTTCTATGAAGTTCTGATAGAATTCTACACTGAACCCATCTGGACCTGGGCTCTTTTTGGTTGGAAGATTTAAATGATTACTTCTATTTCTTTAGGAGTTATGTGGTTGTTTAAATGCTTTATCTGTTCCTGATTTAATTTCAGTATCTGGTCTAGGAAATTGTTCCTGATTTAATTTCAGTATCTGGTCTAGGAAATTGTTCCTGATTTAATTTCAGTACCCAGTCTAGGAAATTGTCCATTTCCTCCAGATTCTCAAATTTTCTTGAATATAGGCTTTTGTAGTAGGTTCTGATGATTTTTTTAATTTCCTCTGATTCTGTTGTTATGTCTACCTTTTCATTTCTGATTTTGTTAATTTGGACGCACTCTCTGTGTCCTCTCTTTAGTCTGGCTAAAGGTTTATCTATCTTGTTGATTTTCTTAAAGATCCTCCTTTTGGTTTTGTTGATTCTTTGTATAATCCTTTTTGTTTCTCCTTGGTTGATTTCAGCTCTGAGTTTGATTATTTTCTGCCTTCTACTACTCCTGGGTGTATTTGCTTCTTTTTGTTCTAGAGATTTTACATGTGCTGTCCAGCTGCTGATATATGCTCTCTCCTGTTTCTTTCTGCAGGCACTCAGCACTATGAGTTTTCCTCCTAGCACAGCTTTCATTGTGTCCCATAAGTTTGGGTATGTTGTACCTTCATTTTCATTAAATTCTAAGAAGTCTTTAATTTCTTTCTTATTTCTTCCTTGACCAGGTTATCATTGAGTCGAGCATTGTTCAACTTCCATGTATATGTGGGCATTCTTCCCTTATTGTTATTGAAGACCAGCTTTAGCCCATGGTGGTCTGATAGGACGCATGGGATTATTTCTATCTTTCTGTATCTGTTGAGGCCTGTTTTGTGCTCGATTATATGGTCAATTTTGGAGAAAGTACCATGAGGTGGTGAGAAGAAGGTATATCCTTTTGTTTTAGGATAGAATGCTCTATAAATATCTGTTATGTCCATTTGGTTCATAACTTCTGTTAGTCTGTGTATGTTTCTGTTTAATTTCTGTTTCCATGATCTGTCCATTGTTGAGAGTGGGGTGTTGAAGTCTCCTACTTTTATTGTGTGAGGTGCAATGTGTACTTTGAGCTTTAGTAAGGTTACTTTTCCATATGTAGGTGCCCTTGTATTTGGGGCATAGATATTTAGGATTGAGAGTTCATCTTGGTGGATTTTTTCTTTGATGAATATGAAGTGCCTTCCTTATCTTTTTTGATGACTTTTGGTTAAAAATCAATTTTATTTGATATTAGAATGGTTACTCCAGCTTGCTTCTTCAGACCATTTGCTTGGAAAGTTGTTTTCCAGCCTTTTACTCTGAGGTAGTGTATCTGAGGTGTGTTTCCTGTAGGCAGCAAAATGCTGGGTCTTCATTATGTATCCAGTTTGTTATTCTGGGTCTTTATATTGGGCAATTGAGTCCATTGGTGTTGAGAGATATTAAGGAGTAGTGATTGTTGCTTCCTGTTATCTTCATATTTGAGGGTGATATATTTGTGTGCTTGTCTTCTCTTTGTTTTGTTATTAATTGCAAGACTATTACTTTCTTCCTTTTTCTAGGGTGTAGCTTGCCTCCTTATGTTGGGCTTTACCATTTATTATCCTTTGTAGGGCTGGATTTGTAGAAAGATATTGTGTAATTTGGTTTTGTCATGGAATATCTTTTTTTTCATCTATGTTAATTGAGAGTTTTGCAGGATACAGTAACCTGGGCTGGCATTTATGTTCTCTAGGGTCTGTTTGACATCTGTTCAGGATCTTCTGGCTTTCCTAGTCTCTGGTGAGAAGCCTGGTATAATTCTGATAGGTCTGCCTTTATATGTTACTTGACCTTTTTCCCTTACTGCTTTTAATATTCTTTCTTTGTTTTGTGCATTTGGTGTTTTTACTATTATGTAACAGGAGGAGTTTCTTTTCTGGCCCAATCTATTTGGAGTTCTGTAGGCGACTTGTATGTTCATGGGCACCTCTTTCTTTAGGTTAGGGAAATTTTCTTCTATGTTTGTCGAAGATATTTACTGGTCCTTTGAGTTGGGAATCTTCACTCTCTTCTATACCTATTATCCTTAGGTTTGATGTTATTGTGTCCTGGATTTCCTGTATGTTTTGAGCTGTAGCTTTTTCAGCTTTATATTATCTTTGACAATTGTTTCAATGATTTCTATGGAATTGTCTGCTCCTCAGATTCTCTCTTCTATCTCTTGTATTGTGTTGGTGATGCTTGTATCAACAGCTCCTTGTCCCTTCTTTGGATTTCTTTTTTTTTTTTAATTTTTTTTATTAACTTGAGTATTTCTTATATACATTTCAAGTGTTATTCCCTTTCCCGGTTTCCGGGCAAACATCCCCTCCCCCCTCCCCTTTCTTATGGGTGTTCCCCTCCCAACCCTCCCCCCATTGCCGCCCTCCCCCCATAGTCTAGTTCACTGGGGGTTCAGTCTTAGCAGGACCCAGGGCTTCCCCTTCCACTGGTGCTCTTACTAGGATATTCATTGCTACCTATGGGGTCAGAGTCCAGGGTCAGTCCATGTATAGTCTTTAGGTAGTGGCTTAGTCCCTGGAAGCTCTGGTTGCTTGACATTGTTGTACTTTTGGGGTCTCGAGCCCCTTCAAGCTCTTCCAGTTCTTTCTCTGATTCCTTCAACGGGGGACCTATTCTCAGTTCAGTGGTTTGCTGCTGGCATTCGATTCTGTATTTGCTGTATTCTGGCTGTGTCTCTCAGGAGCGATCTACATCCGGCTCCTGTCGGTCTGCACTTCTTTGCTTCATCCATCTTGTCTAATTGGGTGGCTGTATATGTATGGGCCACATGTGGGGCAGACTCTGAATGGGTGTTCCTTCAATCTCTGTTTTAGTCTTTGCCTCTCCCTTCCCTGCCAAGGATATTCTATTTCCTCATTTAAAGAAGGAGTGAAGCATTCACATTTTGATCATCCGTCTTGAGTTTCGTTTGCTCTAGGGATCTAGGGTAATTCAAGCATTTGGGCTAATAGCCACTTATCAATGAGTGCATACCATGTATGTCTTTCTGTGATTGGGTTAGCTCACTCAGGATGATATTTTTCAGTTCCAACCATTTGCCTACGAATTTCATAAACTCGTTGTTTTTGATAGCTGAGTAATATTCCATTGTGTACATGTACCACATTTTCTGCATCCATTCCTCTGTTGAAGGGCATCTGGGTTCTTTCCAGTTTCTGGCTATTATAAATAAGGCTGCGATGAACATAGTGGAGCACGTGTCTCTTTTATATGTTGAGGAATCGTTTGGGTATATGCCCAAGAGAGGTATAGCTGGATCCTCAGGCAGTTCAATGTCCAATTTTCTGATTTCCAGAATGGTTGTACCAGTCTGCAATCCCACCAACAATGGAGGAGTGTTCCTCTTTCTCCACATCCTCGCCAGCATCTGCTGTCACCTGAGTTTTTGATCTTAGCCATTCTCACTGGTGTGAGGTGAAATCTCAGGGTTGTTTCGATTTGCATTTCCCTTATGACTAAAGATGTTGAACATTTCTTTAGGTGTTTCTCAGCCATTCGGCATTCCTCAGCTGTGAATTATTTGTTTAGCTCTGAACCCCATTTTTAATAGGGTTATTTGTTTCCCTGCGGTCTAACTTCTTGAGTTCTTTGTATATTCTGGATATAAGGCCTCTATCTGTTGTAGGATTGGTAAAGATGTTTTCCCAATCTGTTGGTTGCCGTTTTGTCCTAACCCCAGTGTCCTTTGCCTTACAGAAGCTTTGCAGTTTTATGAGATCCCATTTGTCGATTCTTGATCTTAGAGCATAAGCCATTGGTGTTTTGTTCAGGAAATTTTTTCCAGTGCCCATGTGTTCCAGATGCTTCCCTAGTTTTTCTTCTATTAGTTTGAGTGTGTCTGGTTTGATGTGGAGGTCCTTGATCCACTTGGACTTAAGCTTTGTACAGGGTGATAAGCATGGATCGATCTGCATTCTTCTACATGTTGCCCTCCAGTTGAACCAGCACCATTTGCTGAAAATGCTATCTTTTTTCCATTGAATGGTTTTGGCTCCTTTGTCAAAAATCAAGTGACCATAGGTGTGTGGGTTCATTTCTGGGTCTTCAATTCTATTCCATTGGTCTATCTGTCTGTCTCTGTACCAATACCATGCAGTTTTTATCACTATTGCTCTGTAATACTGCTTGAGTTCAGGGATAGTGATTCCCCCTGAATTCCTTTTATTGTTGAGGATAGCTTTAGCTATCCTGGGTTTTTTGTTATTCCAGATGAATTTGCAAATTGCTCTGTCTAACTCTTTGAAGAATTGGATTGGTATTTTGATGGGGATTGCATTGAATCTGTAGATTGCTTTTGGTAAAATGGCCATTTTTACTATATTAATCCTGCCAATCCATGAGCATGGGAGATCTTTCCATCTTCTGAGGTCTTCTTCAATTTCTTTCCTCAGTGTCTTGAAGTTCTTATTGTACAGATCTTTTACTTGCTTGGTTAAAGTCACACCGAGGTACTTTATATTATTTGGGTCTATTATGAAGGGTGTCGTTTCCCTAATTTCTTTCTCGGCTTGTTTCTCTTTTGTGTAGAGGAAGGCTACTGATTTATTTGAGTTAATTTTATACCCAGCCACTTTGCTGAAGTTGTTTATCAGCTTTAGTAGTTCTCTGGTGGAACTTTTGGGATCACGTAAATATACTATCATATCGTCTGCAAACAGTGATATTTCGACTTCTTCTTTTCCGATCTGTATCCCCTTGACCTCCTTTTGTTGTCTGATTGCTCTGGCTAGAACTTCAAGAACTATATTGAATAAGTAGAGAGAGAGTGGGCAGCCTTGTCTAGTCCCTGATTTTAGTGGGATTGCTTCGAGTTTCTCTCCATTTAGTTTAATGTTAGCAACTGGTTTGCTGAATATGGCTTTTACTATGTTTAGGTATGGGACTTGAATTCCTATTCTTTCCAGGACTTTTATCATGAAGGGGTGTTGAATTTTGTCAAATGCTTTCTCAGCGTCTAATGAAATGACCATGTGGTTTTGTTCTTTCAGTTTGTTTATATAATGGATCACGTTGATGGTTTTCCGTATATTAAACCATCCCTGCATGCCTGGGATGAAGCCTACTTGGTCATGGTGGATGATTGTTTTGATGTGCTCTTGGATTCTGTTTGCCAGAATTTTGTTGAGTATTTTTGCGTCGATATTCATAAGGGAAATTGGTCTGAAGTTCTCTTTCTTTGTTGTGTCTTTGTGTGGTTTAGGTATAAGAGTAATTGTGGCTTCGTAGAAGGTATTCGGTAGTGATCCATCTGTTTCAATTTTGTGGAATAGTTTGGATAATATTGGTATGAGGTCTTCTATGAAGGTCTGATAGAATTCTGCACTAAACCCGTCTGGACCTGGGCTCTTTTTGGTTGGGAGACCTTTAATGACTGCTTCTATTTCCTTAGGAGTTATGGGGTTGTTTAACTGGTTTATCTGTTCCTGATTTAACTCGGTACCTGGTATCTGTCTAGGAAATTGTCCATTTCCTGAAGATTTTCAAGTTTGCTTGAATATAGGTTTTTATAGTAAGATCTGATGATTTTTTGAATTTCCTCTGAATCTGTTGTTATATCTCCCTTTTCATTTCTGATTTTGTTAATTTGGACGCACTCTATGTGTCCTCTCGTTAGTCTGGCTAAGGGTTTATCTATATTGTTGATTTTCTCAAAGAACCAACTTTTGGTTCTGTTGATTCTTTCTATGGTCCTTTTTGTTTCTACTTGGTTGATTTCTGCTCTGAGTTTGATTATTTCCTGCCTTCTACTCCTCCTGGGTGTATGTGCTTCTTTTTGTTCTAGAGCTTTTAGGTGTGCTGTCAAGCTGCTGACATATGCTCTTTCCTGTTTCTTTCTGCAGGCACTCAGCGCTATGAGTTTTCCTCTTAGCACAGCTTTCATTGTGTCCCATAAGTTTGGGTATGTTGTACCTTCATTTTCATTAAATTCTAAAAAGTTTTTAATTTCTTTCTTTATTTCTTCCTTGACCAGGTTATCATTGAGTAGAGCATTGTTCAATTTCCAAGTATATGTGGGCATTCTTCCTTGATTGTTATTGAAGACCAGTTTTAGGCCATGGTGGTGGTCCGATAGCACGCATGGGATTATTTCTATCTTTCTGTACCTGTTGAGGCCCGTTTTTTGACCAATTATATGGTCGATTTTGGAGAAAGTACCATGAGGAGCTGAGAAGAAGGTATATCCTTTTGCTTTAGGATAGAATGTTCTATAAATATCCGTTAAGTCCATTTGGCTCATGGCTTCTCTTAGTCTGTCTATATCTCTGTTCAATTTCTGTTTCCATGATCTGTCCATTGATGAGAGTGGGGTGTTGAAATCTCCCACTATTATTGTGTGAGGTGCAATGTGTGTTTTGAGCTTTAGTAAGGTTTCTTTTACATATGTAGGTGCCCTTGTATTTGGGGCATAGATATTTAGGATTGAGAGTTCATCTTGGTTGATTTTTCCTTTGATGAATATGAAGTGTCCTTCCTTATCTTTTTTGATGACTTTTAATTGAAAATCGATTTTATTCGATATTAGAATGGCTACTCCAGCTTGCTTCTTCTGACCATTTGCTTGGAAAATTGTTTTCCAGCCTTTCACTCTGAGGTAGTGTCTGTCTTTGTCTCTGAGGCGTGTTTCCTGTAGGCAGCAGAATGCAGGGTCCTCGTTGCGTATCCAGTTTGTTAATCTGTGTCTTTTTATTGGGGAGTTGAGGCCATTGATGTTGAGAGATATTAAGGAATAGTGATTATTGCTTCCCGTTATATTCATATTTGGATGTGAGGTTGTGTTTGTGTGCTTTCACTCTCTTTGTTTTGTTGCCAAGACGATTAGTTTCTTGCTTCTTCTAGGGTATAGCTTGCCTCCTTATGTTGGGCTTTACCCTTTATTATCCTTTGTAGTGCTGGATTTGTAGAAAGATATTGTGTAAATTTCGTTTTGTCATGGAATATCTTGGTTTCTCCATCTATGTTAATTGAGAGTTTTGCAGGATACAGTAACCTGGGCTGGCATTTGTGTTCTCTTAGGGTCTGTATGACATCAGTCCAAGATCTTCTGGCCTTCATAGTTTCTGGCGAGATTTCTGGTGTGATTCTGATAGGTCTGCCTTTATATGTTACTTGACCTTTTTCCCTTACTGCTTTTAATATTCTTTCTTTATTTTGTGCGTTTGGTGTTTTGACTATTATGTGACGGGAGGTGTTTCTTTTCTGGTCCAATCTATTTGGAGTTCTGTAGGCTTCTTGTATGTCTATGGGTATCTCTTTTTTTAGGTTAGGGAAGTTTTCTTCTATGATTTTGTTGAAGATATTTACTGGTCCTTTGACCTGGGAGTCTTCACTCTCTTCTATACCTATTATCCTTAGGTTTGATCTTCTCATTGAGTCCTGGATTTCCTGTATGTTTTGGACCAGTAGGTTTTTCTGCTTTACATTATCTTTGACAGTTGAGTCAATGATTTCTATGGAATCTTCTGCTCCTGAGATTCTCTCTTCCATCTCTTGTATTCTGTTGGTGATGCTTGTATCTACGGCTCCTTGTCTCTTCCTTTGGTTTTCTATATCCAGGGTTGTTTCCATGTGTTCTTTCTTGATTGCTTCTATTTCCATTTTTAATTCCTTCAACTGTTTGATTGTGTTTTCCTGGAATTCTTTCAGGGATTTTTGCGATTCCTCTCTGTAGGCTTCTACTTGTTCTCTAAGGGAGTTCTTCACGTCTTTCTTGAAGTCCTCCAGCATCATGATCAAATATGATTTTGAAACTAGATCTTGCTTTTCTGGTGTGTTTGGATATTCCATGTTTGTTTTGGTGGGAGAATTGGGCTCCGATGATGCCAAGTAGTCTTGGTTTCTGTTGCTTGGGTTCCTGCGCTTGCCTCTCGCCATCAGATTATCTCTAGTGTTACTTTGTTCTGCTATTTCTGACAGTGGCTAGACTGTCCTATAAGCCTGTGTGTCAGGAGTGCTGTAGACCTGTTTTCCTCTCTTTCAGTCAGTTATGGGGACAGAGTATTCTGCTTTCGGGCGTGTAGTTTTTCCTCTCTACAGGTCTTCAGCTGCTCCTGTGGACCTGTGTCTTGAGTTCACCAGGCAGCTTTCTTGCAGCAGAAAAGTTGTTCTTACCTGTGGTCCTGAGGCTCAAGTTCACTCGTGGAGTGCTGCCCACGGGCTCTCTGCGGCGGCAGAAACCAGGAATACCTGTGCCGCCCCTTCCAGGAGCTTCAGTGCACCAGGGTTCCAGATGGCCTTTGGTGTTTTCCTCTGGCGTCTGAGATGTATGTACAGAGAGCAGTCTCTTCTGGTTTCCCAGGCTTGTCTGCCTCTCTGAAGGTTTAGCTCTCCCTCCCACGGGATTTGGGTGCAGAGAACTGTTTTTCCGGTCTGTTTCCTTCAGGTTCCAGCGGTGTCTCAGGCAGGGGTCCTGCCGCTCCTGGGCCCTCCCCCACGGGAGCCCAGAGGCCTTATACAGTTTCCTCTTGGGCCAGGGATGTGGGCAGGGGTGAGCAGTGTTGGTGGTCTCTTCAGCTCTGCAGCCTCAGGAGTGCCCACATGACCAGGCGGTTGGGTCTCTCTCTCACAGGGTCTGGGAGCAGAGAGCTGCTGCGGGCCGGGATCCGCGGGTGTGGGACTTCCCCTTCTTTGGATTTCTATATCCAGGTTTGTTTCCCTTTGTAATTTCTTTATTGTTTCTATTTCTATTTTCCATTCGTTCAACTGTTTGATTGTGCTTTCCTGTAATTCGTTCAAGGATTTTTTGTTTCCTCTCTAAGGGTTTCTACTTGTGTTTTCCTGCAATTTTCAAAGGGAGTTCTTTATATCCTTCTTAAAGTCCTCCATCATCATGATCAAATGTGGTTTTAAATCTAGATCTTGCTTTTCTGGTGTGTTTGGATATTCAGTGTTTGCTTTGGTGGGAGAATTGGGCTCTGATTATGCCATGTAGTCTTGGTTTCTGTTGCTTGGGCTCCTGCACTTGCCTCTCGCCATCAGGTTGACTCTGGTGTTACCTTGTTCTGTTATTTCTGACAGTGACTTGACTGTCCTATAGGCCTGTGTGTCAGGAGTGCTGTAGACCTGGTTTCCTGTTTTCTTTCAGCCAGTTATGGGAACAGAGTGTTCTGCTTTTAGGTGTGTAGTTGTTTCTGTTCACTTGCTTCCAGCTGTTCCTGTGGGCATGTGTCCTGAGTCCACCAGGCAGGTCACTTGGAGCAGAAAAGTTGGTCTTACCTTTGGTCTCAGGTCTGAAGTCTCTCCTCGGGCTTAGGTTTCAGCTCTCCATGAGTGCAGCAACCAGAAGGGTCTGCCCCTCATTCTCCTGTGTCCCTGTGCACAGGGAGCCCAGATGGCACTAGGCGTTTTCCTCTAGAGTCAGAAATGTGGGCAGAAAGTAGTCTCCTCTGTATTCCCAGGTGTGTCTGCCCCTCTGAAGGTCTAGCTATCCCTCCCACAGGATTTGAGTGCAGGGAGCTGTTTGACCAGGTCTGTTCAGATCCAGGCACACTCTGGGCCACAGGGCTCTGGCAGCTTGACTGCTGCTATCTTCCTATTCCCAGAGGCCCTATACAGTTTCCTCTTGGACCAGGGATGTGGGCAAAGGTGGGCAGAAGTGGCAATCTTTCCTGCCCTGCAGTCTCAGTATTGCCCACACATCTGGGCAATGAGCTTTCTCTCTCATGGGGTTTGGGAGCAGGGAGCTGTGGGCTGGGGTCAGTGAAGTTTGGGCACCAACTAGAAACCAGCGCCCATGTGTTTTCTAATCTTCATCTATTAGCTAATCATATGTAGAGTATACATCCATCATTTTTGATCTGAGAATACATTGATAAGATTTTATTTTCCATTATAATTTTATAAGTTAATGTTAAAATATTCTCTAGTTACAGGTCTCTTAAGAAAACATGTACTTCTAGTTTGGTGGGCTTTCAAACTTCAATGTATAACAGCTGTAACAGATCATGATAATCAAAGGCATGACATGTTTCTGCCTCACCTCATATACTCTCATATACTGCCTATTTACAGGCAAGTTCTCTGAATAAATGCTCATTCGGGGAATAAATGATCTTTGTTTGCACCATTTGAAAATGTATTACAATTATATTATTGCAAGTTTTAATTAGTTAATGGAGTTAATTCCTATAATATCTGAATGAAGAAACATGAGTGAAGTCAATTTTCAATTGAGGTCTCCTCATTTTAATACTAATTCATATATAATGATGTCGCTCATAATATTTGGGCACATTTTCCCTGACTAATCCTTCAATCTTGTCTCTGTCATATGCCAGAATTAGTTTTCTTAAATTTACTTTCTTAATGATCCAAACTAATTGATTAACATTCACTATACTTAGGTGATGGAAATATTAAATGAAGTTTTAAGTACAGGTACTTGTTTCTCTACACATGTTTAGGAGTTCCAGTCATTGATAATTTCTAGTGGGAACCTTAAATCTATTATGCCATCTCTAGGATTCTTCCAGTAGAGGCTCTAGATTTGTGTGTATTAAAGTTTAGTTAAGTAGGTTTTTTTTCTTCTTTTAATTAAAATATAGCCATGGCCAGATGGTTGAGTAAAGAAAGTCTGCATTCACATTAATAAGGGCAGATCTAGCAAAAAACTCATCGGCTAGGCTGGCTGTCCTGTGATATTAATATATTTTCTCTCATGAATGTAAGTTCACCAGAATCACCATCAAGATGTTCCTAGGTTAAGATGCAAAGACATGTACATTCTATTTTTGAAAATCCTGCTTTTTATTACTTATGTGAAAGAAACACACATTAAAACAATTGAACAAACCTGTTCTGCATAATGCGAACACATTTTTCTCATCTTCTATGTGTTTACAGTCTCTTATTAAACGTATATGTCTTTCAAGTGGGATTGGCACACATTTTTGTTTATGCCCTCAGGCCAGATGTTGACTAACAACTTTAATTTTATTCCACTGTATCTGTTCGTTGGAATTCACATGTGCTGTGGATCCCTGGAATTCACAAGCACAAAATCTGACTTCACCCTTAGCAGACTATAAAGCTGGCATCACCTTTTCCCAGGTACTAGTCAAACCTGGTATTTTTATCATAGCTATGGAAAGTCTGTTTTGAACCTTTCTAAGAAGAGTGATGTGTGTGCTACTGTGAAGGCTCAGGTATTCATCCTACAGGCTAACAAATTACCCTGTCACATTTGTTCATATTTTATTAGAAAGCACAGGATTCTAGGGTAGAGGCCAAGAATGCATTACTCACTATACCAAAAAAAATTATAAATATATTTCCTTCATTTTTCTGCCAAAATGTCACGGAAGGGGTTTAAGAGAATAGCCATGACCCCTGGCTTAGGTCCCTGACCTTCCTTATGGAAGCTAAAATGGCTGCTTTCTCACCCAAGAGCAGTGGCTCTGTCTTTCATAAAAGGATGATGTTGAAGTGTGACTGAAAATGGAGTCCAAATCAATGAACAGCTAGCTTATTTGAGACCTGTAAGATGTGCAGAAAATGCAATTAAGATTTGTCCCAATAAAATCTATCCCTATTTCTTAGCCTAGTTTCTGAAGAAGTTCTTGTCTACCACTCAACCGTGTTGCTGACTACCCTGATACATCTGTCTGACAGAGCCTGGAACCACATCTGTTCAATTTTGTACTTTGAGCCATTCATCCACTTTCTAATCAATAAAGTTGTAAGTATTAAACTCAGTCATAGCTAGACCTCAAAAGGAGCGGGCTAAGCAATTCCCAAGTGACCATGGTTTATTGTCAAATGACAGGAGATGTTCTTCCTAAGTTTCAACCTCATTGTTAAAGTTGTCCCAGGTGAAACAGGATGCATCAGTGAATTTGAAAAAAATGAGTCCAATTGTGGGGAATTTCCTGGCTGCATCTGCGTGTGCCTGTGCTGTAGCTGCTTTGCTTAGGCCTTAATGCTTTCTTCACAACCTTTGTTACAAGTGCTAACTTTGGGAAATGTGCAATTCCATCACTGACTGCTTGCATTTACCAAGCGTTCACACAAAAAATTTAGGTGGCTTTTGAATAAGAACATTTATCAGAAACCAACAAACAAACAGCAGGAAAGAATTGCTTCCAATTTAAGGCTCTCCAAATCCATCTAAAAATGTTTTTATTAGCAATGTATCACATGAGGGAAATGCACATTTGGATAATTTTAATTTAGTTATCACAAATTTTATTCTAAATTGGTGCCAGTTACTTCTACACTACCGCATTTGCCTTTATCAACAATTTTTTTCAGCCACATAGCACTGTACTTGACGTGTTTTTAAAAACAGACTTCATTCGCTGCATCCCTGCTTAGGAAGTATTAAAAAAAAAGACTTCGAGCAACAAAGATACCACATACAGCAAGAAATGAATCTGTACTCTCACACAAGGTCCCTGCAACACACATGACCATGTCCTAGTAGATGTAAGCTTTCTGTATCTTTCTTTAGCTCATGGATATATAGTCAGCTATTCACATAATACAATTTTTGTTACAAATACCCTCTGAAAACCCAAAATGAGCTCTTATGATATTGAAATCTACCTTTCCTGATATCTATAGCTTTCTGAAGCACATTTCCAAATCCTTATAGAATACAGCTATTACGAGTTCCTACTGAGAAACAAAATTGTGTATAATACAGCTCTCAGAGGTTTTGTCATTATTACAATAAGCACTAGGTAGATGGCACTAGTATTTTTATCACTAAATGAGAGACGAGCACTAACACTAAAATAAAAATACTTGATAGGAAATAAAAACAACATGGCTTGAGCAGCTGGCTTGATGATTTCTCTTCTAACATGTAAACAGATTTGGGTTTGAGCTCCAATATGACACTTTGTAATAATAGTAATAAAGTTAAATGATATCATACTAAAGTTTATATTATATTAAATAATAATAATAATACAATTATAACTAAAAGCTAATAACATTGAGTGATTTCATTCTAACATTGGTGTCCTTGCACTTGTGAGCCAGCTATATGACACTTATTATGATGCTTTCTACATAATGTTTTGGGGGGGAATTAAAGTTCGAGTTATCCCACACATACAGAAATGCATGAGGTCATCTTGGTATTTTTCTCTAGTTTCATTTCTTCTGATCATACATGCATACTTGTTGAAACTACATTAGGGATATTCAAATGCTCTATATCGTGCATTCTAGAGAGAGGGACAAAGTAAAACAAAACTTATTTCTTGTGGCAGGTTAAATCACCACATTTATATGTTACTTTCACTGAAATTATGTGGTATCTTTGCTGCTTAAAATCTGTTTTCTCAATACTTCCCAAACAGGAACACATTGAATAAAGTCTATTTTTAAACGCATGCCAAGTACAGTGCTATGTGGCTGAATAAAATTGTTGATAAAGACAAATGTAGTGGAGAAATAAGTGGGACTGATTTAGAGTGAAATTTGTGATAACTCAATTAAAATTACCGAAATATGCATTTACCTTACATGATACATTGCTAATAAAAAGCATTTTAGGGGAATTTGGAGAGCCTTAAATTGGAAGATGACAAAATTTCTATTCCATGTAACTCAGTGAAATCTGACCTAGTATTCTTCATGCTTTGCCTCAGTCTCAGACAGCTTCCGTTACTATGAGTAATTGTAACCACGGCAACATGACAGGGAATAATTAATGAAGGAAATTCAACTTCAAAATCTGTAACACATTTTAAATTACAAATATTAGAATAATAACAATGCTGCACACCTCTTCCCACGTTCAACTTGACTGAAATAATCTTATTTATAATTGTAATCTCTCTCTCACACACACACAAACACACACACAACATATATATATATACATATATATATGCATGTGTATGAGAGAGAAAAAAGTAAGATACTGTGTCATTTTAATAAATCTATACTGCCTAAGTATCTGCACATATAAAATGTATCCTCCTTTTTACATCTTCCACATCCATCAAGGGTTCTGGTTTGTGAATTAGTCTATCAGAGTGATAGATCAACTTGGCTTCAGAGCCTGTATCTGCTAAGCACTAATTTTATGGTCTTGGTCACTCATTAACTATTCAAACATTGAATTTTCCAGAAAAATGACATTGCTGTTAATGCTGCAATTATTATAGAGAAAACAATCTAGAAGTAACTACTTTGGTGACCACAAAGCAAAGAATAAATTCTCAACAAATGTCAACAGGCCCACAAACAAACAAACAACTTTCCAACATATCTGGCATTCTTCTAGCTTTGTGGGGCAGGGGCAACAATTATTTCCCAAGAGAAATGTAAGTTTTGGATAAATAATAAATATGTATGACAGAAATGCAATTTCTGGATGGGCTGAGTGCAACAAAGATAAAGTACGTGTTAAATGTGGTGCTGTGGATGAAAAGCTGTGTTTAGGATTGTGGAGAAGTGGCTTTCTGGGAGCTGATCTTTACATTTTAATCATGAGAAGGAGGAAGCAATGTGCAGAATAGGGGTCAAGGTATGTGTCTGGTAAACAGTCGAACTCCAGTTCACTCTGGTCACCTAATGGCTGTTCCAACTATAGTTTCATGAAGGTCCAATACCATCACAGGATTTCCCATTGGACAATCAACCATTAAATATGTCTGGAAGGACTTGTTTTTTTCTGATACAGAGAAGAAAATAAGTACCAGGGGCAGGTGGCGAGTATAGAAAATGAAAGGTTCTGTCAATTCATGTGAAGGTAGTGTTCCTCAGGAAGAATTACTTCTGCTACCCTTTGCAATGTCAAGGTGACTACAGTGAACACTATATACATGAACCAGCTAAGAAAGCTTTCTATGTGAGCACAAAGAATTGCAATATTTGCTATAATGCATATGATAATTATTATTATTTAACCAATCTTCTAGTGATTATTATTTAAACAATCTTCAGTATTTGTATAGAATATTTGTATTCTATAAATATATGCAACTATGTTGTGGTGATTTGAATATGTTTGACCCAGGGGAAGTAGCACTAGTAGGAGTTGTGGCCATGTCGGAATGGGCGTGGCTTTATCACTGTTTAGAATATTTAATGCCTTGATGCCTTTGGATCTAGAAATAGAACTCTCAGTTACTTCTCCAGTACTAGTATTTCTGCCTAGACTCTGCCATGTTATCTGCCTGCTTGGATTAAGTGTGTTAGATTTTTAAAAATAGTTACCTATCAGAAATCAAAGTTCCAGAGGCAGTAGAAATACTAGTGCTCTCCATAAATACCTGACTATAGAGAAAAATGACCCTTAACTAAGCTGTGGGGATGGAGGTACAAACCATGAGAAAATCAAGCAGTTGCACTTGAACTGTTATTTAAATATGAAAATAGGAAATTGAACAGCTTGTAAATTTGGCGTCATTTGACCCTCAAAGTTAATACATTTAACAACTAGGTAAGGGCTGGAGAGATAGCTACACAGTTAAGAGAATGCAGTGTACTCTTTATGAAGTTATGAGTTTGGTTGGTTTAAAGCACTGACATAAAGTAGCACACACTCACCTGTAACTCTAGTTCCAAGGAAACTGAGTCTTCTGTTCTCTGCAGGCACCTGAACTTATATTTGCATATTTACACGTAGTCAGACATCCACACACATACTCTTATTTTAATATAAAAAATATTTAAAAAACAATTAGTTAATAAGAGTAATATTATCAACCAATTCCAGAGAAGCATACTGGCCATAACTTTGCCCATGTTTCTCAGTAGTTCACAGATTCTGCGATTTTTCCCCAAGACAGTGCAGTAACTATGCCAGGGAAGAGGGAGGGACACATTGCTCACTAGTCTTAATGTTTTTACCTGTTTGCATCCCCACTTCATCTTCCTTCAAAATCTTCAAGACCCCAGTAATACTTCTTCAGTCAGGGAACCAGACAGAATGGGGCTTGGTGAAGCTTCTAATGAGTAAGATGTAGCCCAGAGTTACTCTGTGGATGTGTAGATACTGTCTGAAACTAACAATCAGGCATTTCTAAGGTTTCTACAAACACATACACCACAGGTAACGTGAAAGATTAAGTAGCACATTCTACTGGCTATGCCGTAGGTTTTCCAAAATATTTCAGAACAATATAACTTACCTCAGTCCCGCCTTCGTGCAAACTTCTAAACACAAAATCCACAAAAACAGGGAAAGATCCTCATTGAGTTCAGAATTACAGAAAAGTAGCTCAGTTGTTCACTTGCAGAAACCAATTGCTGAAAACATGGGAAGGGATAAACTTAAACTTAATAAAAATTAAAAGTGTTTAAAAATGTAGTCTTTAAATGTTAAAGTAGTATTTGAAGAAGCAAACAAGTGGCATTATCTATGGATTTTAGTATGCCTTATTCATTTTCTATATGGCCAATTTATGTTTCTTTTTTAGCAACTGATTCCTAAATATTGCCTTCTTTCTGTCTTCCTGATGTAAGATAAGTGGTGTGGACAACCCTATTTCCCCAGAGCCTATTGTCCAGGGAAAGGGGGATCCATAGATAGTACCTGAACAAAGACCCTTGAAATGTTTAGAGTTTGCGGTATGACCTCAAAAAACAGTGTCAGTTTAGGATAGGTCATTGCCTTCCCTTTCTTTGCTTTCCTTTGGGATTGTGCCTTCCTGTGGTTCTGGATATCTTTTGCAGAAAACCTGATGGTATTGGCCAAAGATTCCCCTACTCTTTCTACAACCCAGGGCGTAAGCAATAACTGTTTATCCTTTCATAAAAAATAAAACAAAACAAACAAACAACAAAACTGGTGATGCCAAAGCCCATTCAAAGGTCATTAGCCATTGGAATGGCTGTCAGTTTCTTCAATCTGAAGGAAGACTGAGCCATGTAAAATCCCCTGGGGGGAGAATTGCCTAGGGAATAGTGAGCATCCCTGACACCCCTTCTTCTCTTTTCTATCATGAGGAATATTTCATCATTTAAAACAACCCCTCAGATTAGAAAACTATGGGTCCTCAACCCCACTGCTTCCCTTCCCTTCACCCAGCAATTCTGCCCTCTACACGAATCTATCACAAAAATATGTTCATCCCAAAAACCAGCAGAGCTGTGCTCCTGAGGACCTTAACAAAAAAATATGGAGGAAGATCCTCTTAAAGCCCTGGCCCCCTCAACACAGGCAAGAGCACAGAGGCATCTGTCATTCCCTTGGCTGGCTCCTCTCCTTCTCTGCTTGTGTACCTACGGTGAGTTTCCAGCTCTGGGCATTCATGGTTGATGACCTCCCCACCAGGACTGGAAACCACCAAAGACAGACTGCTGTTTTAGGCAAACAGTTTAAACTTTAAATTTCCCCATAGTAAAACTCACCAAAAAAGTCCCTGTCTTTCAGCCCAATGAGGCAATCCACCTCTTCCTAAAGCTAAATTCTACACTGTTGATAACCAAATAAGCTACAATATAATTTATTACCTTGTGATAACACCTCTCTCAGCTAAGGTACATGCCATTGCCCCGCCCCCACCCCAACCCACACACACATTAGCCCTTCTCTGTTTTGACATTGTTTTACCTGTATATTATCCTCTCTCTTAATTGTGGACTTTTGTTTTTATCTTTTTGCAATGTTTACACTGTATGATATCAGGATGGCAAAGACTTAATATATTCTAGAGTATTGAAAGAAGAGAAGAATTTTGATTGAAGCTTTTATGTTGTCTGGGAAGCAGGAGACGGGGATAATGAAGAGAAGGGAAGAGTGGCTTATCTAAAATTATCTAAAATCTCTGAGGCAGGTTATAAGGCCTTTGAAGCTCACGATGACACCTCCAAAATAAAGCAGTCCCCTATGACTGGATGGCTTTCGGAACTTGGTGCAAAATTGGGTATATAAGGGCCAGTTTTAGGGGTACAGATACAAATGTTTAATAGATCATGGCATCAAGTAAGCAGGAAGGGCTGATTGGTTGTAGTACAGCACCTCATTATCATGCAGGCATGAAGCCAGAGTAAGGTGTGTGCTCAGTTATGCAGCCTTGTAGAGAGCCCTGGTCCAAGCACCGAGTTTAGGGACAGTCCAGAATAAAACAGGCAGAAACAGAGAAGCCCCCCAGAGAAAGACATCCCCCATTTTGTGCTAAGCTCAGAAAGCCATCCATTCATGGGGACTGTTACCTTAATAGCAAGGTTCCCCAATAGAATAGTATTATAATAAAGGTCTCTTTTTATTTGTTTTGTTCTTTCTTTGTTTGGATCAAAATGGGGCCTCCTGTCAGGGAGACAACCAGAGTGTTGTGCTTATAAAAATATAAAAAAATAGAGAGAGAACAAATATGTTTGGTGGGTGCTTAGATAGGTGTGGGAAAGGAGGTGCCTCCACAGGCACATGCTGAGGCATTCTTCCCCCTGAGGGACGAGTCATATGATGACAAAGGCTCATATAGTATAGTATAGAATGAAAAAGCTTATTTCAGGGCACTGGGAGGGGGTTGAGAGGGTAGTAGAGGCAGAGAAAGGCAGATAGAGAGGGGGAGAGGGAGAGAGAGAGAGAGAGAGAGAGAGAGAGAGAGAGAGAGAGAGAGAGATTAGCCATGAGCATGTGGAGAGAGAGGAGGGAGGGGAATGAGAAGAGATGGGGGAAGGGATGAGAGGACAGAGCAGGAGTAAGAAGGTAAGAGCAAGAGAGAGCAGGGGTGGGGTTGGGGGAGCAGCCCCTTTTATAGTGAGTAAGGCACACCTGGCTGTTGGTAGGTAACTGTGGTGCAGAACATAGACAAAATGTTAACACAGAGTATCTGGTGACTGAGAGTAAGCATAAATTGCTTGGAGTCTGTGACTTCTATAAACTTCTGTAAAGCTAGGGCATATAGAATACATGCTGAAGGTGTAAAGGTAGGGATGAGGAAGCTTCCTTGTGTGACAGGAAAAAAAAAAAATATATATATATATATATATATATATATATATATATATATATCTCCAATCCTGTACCATCCAAAGGAAGAAAGGAGGAGCTCAGAATCAAGTGTCTTACATTGCCCTCACACGAGCGACTACAGTCTTTCTCGGACTATTCTAATTCTTTCCATTATATCTTCTACAAATGGCAACATATTCTTTTATACATTGACCTATTCCTTCTGACTTCTGTCTTAGTGGGCTGGTTTCCATGGCAACTTAACATAACCTAGAATTACAGTCTTAATAATAGATTTGTGTTTGTTTTTAGATCAGATTGGATTGTCTTAACTGTGAAATGATACAAGATGCAGCAAATTATGGACATCACCATTCCCTAGGCTAGGCTCTGAGCTGTTGCTGAGTGAAGAAGCAGGTACCCAAGCACCAATCTCTGAGAGTTCTCCACAAGGATAAACTGTAATCTGTTATCTTATTTGTAAGCCAAAACCAACCCATTTCCACTAAATTTCTTTCAGTGAAGCATTTTATCACAGTACCAGAAATAAAATTAGAATATTTATTTAAGGTTACATCTTGTTGGTTTATACAGTAAATTATCCATTCCTTTCTGATTTATGGTCTCACTCTGTAGCTCAAGATTGCCCAGAATTCAATATTTAGCTCAGAATGGCCTCGAACTGATACCAATTATCATGTCTCAATCTGCCCAGTACTGCAATTACAGACATTCTCCAACACGTGTGGTATATATGTATTGACATTTACCTTTCATTTTGGTCTTTGTGTCTCTTATTTTCCAGGTGTCTATCATGTTGCTTTGGCATTAACTTTAATTGACATTGTTATTTCCCATAAAATTAATAATGATAATATACATATATTAGATAACCGTATATTTTCTTGACATTTCTATAAAAGTTAAATGCAGTTATTTAGTTTAAACCATCATTCAAATACCCGGGAAGTATAACTAGTAAAAGAATAATATCCCCTGCTGGCAAGTTGACTCAGTGTGTACAAGATGTTGTCTACGAGGCTGGACAAGCTAAGTTCAATCCTACAGGCATTCCAGACATTCATGGTAGGAGAAGAAAAGTAAGTTTCTCTTATTGTACCTTCCAAAGGGAGAAAGGAGGAACTTGGAATCAACAGTGTCTTATATGGCCCTCACACCAGCGACTACAGTCCTTCTCAGATGATTCTATTTGTTTCTTTCCATTATATCGTCTACAAACAGCAACATATTCTTTTATACATTGATCTATTCCTTCTGACTTGTGTCTTAGTGGGCTTAGTGTCCTATGGAGGTTTTATTTTTTGACCTCCACACAAATACCATTACACACACACACACACACACACACACACACACACACACACACACATACACGGAGTGAGAAGGAGAGAAAGAGAGAGAGAAGGAAACACATTCACATGAAATAAATAAGACCTGAAAGAATAATTCCTTCACTGTGTCACATTTTAAAGGAAGAGAAAAATTAAACAGTGAAAAACTGAAGATGTCATAAGAAAACAGATAATGATAGACATGTATATAATAATTACATATACATGTATATGTATATACTACATATTATATATATTATATGTGCATATATGTATGTGTTTATATGATGCTTGAATACATAAATACATATTTCTACATAAGTGTGTACATATATGTGAACAAAACAGTATACATATATATGTATATACTATAATGATGGACATGTATGCTATATAATAATTACAATGATTATAAAGTCCTCTCTGCTATCATTAAAATATGAATTGATATCTACACAACGGTAGTAAACATGGGTTTTGTGCTCTGGTTGACATTTTGAAGAAGACTTTGTGCAGAGCTTGCATAGTGCTGGCATTTAGTTATAGGGGAGGCTTGCTTGCTTATGATTGAGACAAATCCCATATGGCTAGAGTATGAGTGAGGAGAGAGTGATCATGAAGGTCTAGAACCCTTGGATGTTAAAGGGAGAGAGAGACATTCACCTGAACAGTGTGATGAACTGTTAGTACAGCCACTATTCTTTTTAATTTTGGTTTTATTGTATATTTTTTCCTGAGCTTGACTTTTGAGGCACTATCCTTTTACAGCATGAGTGCCTCTGTTTTTATGTATAAAACAATCCCCACCAATACATTTGTCTTTTTCTATACAGTGTACATTTTAAATAACTTCATATTTATTAAAACTGTTTTACTGTAGGCTTGTATTTTTCAAAACATACCTCATGAAATATACTTAAATGCTTTAACTTCCCTTCTAGCCTACCACCCACCAAAGGTAGTGGAAAGGAAACATAAGTAGGGCAAAGTAGGATGGGAATCTGTTTAAAAGTAGTTCTTTGGGGTGAATCCAGTATGTATTGTTAGGATATTAGCGATTCAGTCAACACAAACCAGCAGTGGTTGCTTAATCCACTCACAGACACCATACCTGAATCAGCAATAGTAGTTCAATCCAGAGGAAACCTCAAGGATTTGCCAGTTCTCCCAGGTCTGTGGAAGTGGCAAGACACTGCCAGAAAACCACCATTTCTCTCTGTCAAGTCCAGACAAAGATGATCAACAAAGACTGACAAGGTGAACCAATACCACACAGTATTGTCAGTGATGACCAGCAAAGGACAACGCAGACCAGCCAAGAGCACCAAGGCAAACCAATGCCACACAACATAGTCCACTGTCTGCTGGGTTATATTTATACCCTTTTCAAATACCACGTGTTCTCTCAGGCATCTGCTCTAGCACAATATCAAATGCCCTTTTGCCAGACTGCTTCCAGAGAAAGCACCACATCAACAAAACATCCTCCCACATATCTACTTGAGGAAAAACATCCTCTCATAAGACAATTTCCAGAAATCTATCACATGACAAAACTGAGCCTGCTATGAAAGCAGAAATTTCCATTTCGTTTTTATCTACTTTGTTTTCCTGAGGTCAATTATGTTTAGATAAATTTTGTTTTGTTTTGTTTTTACATCAGTGGAGATTGAAAGATGACTTAATTGTCTTTTTTTGTTTCTGTTTTGTTTTTCCTTGGTGATAAGGGAATGTGTGATGCGTATTTTCTAACACTTAAGGAAAGGATTTTTCTGTTTAGTGAGATTTTAAATAAAGCATAGCGGTAAGCTTCTTTCTACTATCTATTTTGTTGCTCTTACAGTTGTTATTTGATTAGCACTTGCTAGATGCATCTACTATGTTTAGTTGAATGATAACTTGGAGAGAGAAAAGCATGTTTTGTGCCTTTGCTATTTTTACTTGTTGTAATCCTTCGAGCGATGTCCTAATTACTGCATACCCACTTCGTTTAGAAATGATTACAAAATATTTTGCTCAGGTTATTTTCAACCCTGGCTTCCAGTTGATTTTTTTTCTGTTTATTATCTTTTGTTGTTGCTAAACAGAAGTCTACTTAGGATTTATGAGAAATAACAACAGATACTATTATTAATGCCTGTACAAAGTTATGACAAGTGTGCTTTTGTTTGTTAGCTGAGAAGAATTAGACCTCATAAATTAGTCATGTGTTCAGGATGATCCTCATCTCATATTCACCTTACAACCCAAGGAATTTTGCTTTTATTTTTACTAGGAAGGAATTGGTACAGGTCTGACAGATGAACTAACTTGGAACCCAGAGTCTGCTCATGTATGTATCACTGACTGTGGTGTTTGGTACCTTGTGGTTACTGTGATGTTTAATGCTTTTTCAGGAAAAATAAGTAACCAGTTATACACTGATGTTTCACTGACATCTGACATTTTGTTTTTCCTCCTAACAAGTTCCTGTGAAGGTCTTATTTCAGATGCAGGAATATAGATATTGGGGCTTCTGTGGTCTGTTTATTGACAAAGAACCATTGTGATGGCAGGAACCCAACCAAACCCTTACTGAAGTTGTAGCCCTCTGGGGACCTTTATGAGTCCAACAGATCAGAGCTGATTATTTGTGCTCTTGCATGTCCTAGAGTGGAGGACAGAGTGGAAAGTTGGTCTACATGGTCACGTTGGGTGAATGCAGGAAGACTTTCAGTGACCACAGTGTCAGAGGGGATACTACAACCATTATTCTCTTGTATTTCAGATCTGGTTTTGCCCTTGGCTCTGGAAACGCTGTCACTGTCACCATCTGGGCAACAATCTCTTCCATGGGACAGGGTTGCTTCAAGACTGCTGCTCTGGAGGCTGCTGTCAATCATGACCCTTGCCCTCATCCTAGGAAGGATCTGTAAGCAAGGCTTGTGTTGCTTGAGGAAAGGTAAGGTGCCATAACATAAAGATATTCATCAATCGGTCTGGCCCTTTGTCAAACCCAGAGGTCTAGCAAAAAAGGGAGACTAAAGAGGATGCACTAAGGATGCAAAATAGTACCACATGGGGACAAAACAAACTTCTTTTTTATCCTGTCCTTTTCTCTATCCTGTTTCATATGAAAAAAATTACCAAAATAAAATTAATATATTCATTTTCTTTGTTCTTCACTCTTTTTCTGTAAATCCACTGAAAGAGGAAGTTTCTGGGTTCTTTTCTATATATGGCTGAGAGAAATTTAAAAATTCACCACTAATTAAATTTGCTTTTCTCTTGAAATAAAACTCACAAAATTAAGACAAAAGTATTCTATAATCATGTCTAAAAGAAAGATGCAGAGAATAATTAGGACATTACCTGGGGATTATAAAAAATTAAGATAACAAAGTCTCAAAACAGACGAAATGTTTTTTTTTTCTCTTCATGTTATCAACCAACAAATCATGGTGGATGCATGATTATCTTCTGATCTATATAGCACTGCTCTCTGACCTGACAGTCTCTGCTATAGTTCTACCTTTTGTAACTGCACTGAATCAATCAGCAAGAGTTACTGGATAGTGGTGCTCATGAGGCTCCAAGTTCTTAGCAAGGAACTTAAATGCATCCCATGTATTTTACTCACATAGTTGAGTTATATGGTCATTAAAGAAAGAAATGTCTAGAAAAGACAACATTTATGTGGCTTTATGGGAACTTAGTCAAAGCGGTTTGTTGTATGTAAAAGAAGCACTGATGGTACATGTTATCAAATAAGCACCTTCATGTAGATTTTTGAACAGATTGAACCTACAATGAAATTCCATTTCTTTGTTATTTGATTAATAGATAGAACATATACCTGTGTCCACCCCCCACCAGAATCATAAGGGGACAAATGGAATGAAATTATATTTCTAGAATCCTTCAACATCTTTGAGAAAAAGATATTAACTACTATACTCTAGAGAAGGTAAAGTGAAGGCCCTGAAATCTTGACTTGAATTAAGGAAACTTTAGTCCATTAGGATTGGCAGTCGTGGTTGGTGCTAAGTCATGTTGTGTAGGTATTTTACCTTATTGCACAGACTTTATGCATATAGGTACAAATTCTTTACTTGCTTCACACACCAAGACATTTAGAACCACATGGCTCCTGAGATGTGTTTAGTGTTTATATCATCAGAGAGATAACTAACTCAAAAGTCTACTTATATGTTTATGAGTTGTTGATGTATGCAATGTGGTTTCAAGAAGGATGACATTGGGAAATATGAGAGATTGATGTTAATGTAATCTTTGACAAGAAATCATGAAGAAAATCACTGCATCGTACACAAGTTCCATATGTCCAGCTTGATACTGAAAACAGCCATAAAATAGGCACCTTCTTTGATGTACACTTCAAAGTACCCCAGCCTCACCATTACCACTGCCAATATACAAACACACACACACACACGCACGCACGCACACACGCATGCATGCACGCACGCACACACATGCACACATACAGAACAGCACTGATATTGGCCTGTTAGTGACAGTGTGCCACCTAGTGTTTGTAGATATTGTCAATCACAGACAAATGTATGTTGTCAGCCTTAGTTAATAAGAAATTTACAAATGGACATGAGTTAGTTCTTCATCCTGTGGTACCATGTCAGAAGCATGTTTTTAAAGATTATATTAGTATTTAAATATAACTATTTCTACTGTAATATAATAAAAAACATTTGTAAATACCAAGACAAATAGCAAGACTTTATAATTAGAATTTAATGGCAATCGTATGAGCATTGTTTAGTTTTTAGTAGAAAAGAGCATTTGGTTAAGATTTCTGGTTCAGAAATATTTAGATTTGTGAAGCATTTATGTACAACCATCCCCTTCTCCAGGAAGAACTGTGCCTAAGTTCCTGCAGATGTGAGTAAAGGTACCATATGAGATGCAAAGGGCTAGATGCCTGCAGCAGGATGGTACATAATGGAGTTTAAAAACTGGGTCATATCACCCTCACCACCTCCCCCTTTATTTGAAAGAATCTCGGTGCACAGCATTAATGCCTGGTGATAAAGAGATGTTTAAATGAAATGACTCAAAAACTGGGTTCAGTTAAAATACTGATATTCTAACCCACAGAAGTTTGCCAGTTCTTTAATATTCAAAGCTGGTGAGGACATAGATTCCCTTTTGTTCCAGTTCTATGTGAAATTATATTGATTCAGACATGTTCTCATTCTTCATTCAGTTAATCATTTATTCATTCACCAAATGGTGCCCATGAGCCCAGCACAGGCCAAGACCTTTCTCTAGACATGATAGATGACACCACTGTGTGCACATCCTTCATTTTTGCCACAATTCACATGTGTGTATTGTTTAGCCCAATCTGATTTATCCCATTCTGTGGACTGTAAGCATGGAAAAAGAATCTCCCCCCATATATGTGAGGCACATCCAAAGAGTAGGCACAGAGTGCAGTGAATGAATCTTGGAGGTCTTGATCACCTTCACTTGTCACTCAGACTGAGCCATACACCATTAAATTACTCTGTTATTCTCATTCAGGGTGCCCTTGGTGCTTACATCTTTGATAAAATGAGCTTATTTGTGCATTAGTTAGAGGTGCACAAGATAAATAAAATAGTCTCTGACCTACATACCATTATCCTCTCATGAATTAGCCAGAAACATCGGCCACTGTTGCTGTTGATGATTTATGTAACTGTACAACAAAATAACTGTTGAGAAGATGGGGCACACAGAAAAGGTTGCATTGGATGACTCAGTACACCTTCAGATTGATAGCCTATTTAATCTTGATCTTGAACAGAGTAGGACAGTTTCATAAATACAGAAGGGAAAGAATGCAAGAAACAGTTATGCACATCAAAGAGACCCTTCTTAAAAAAAGAACAAGCGAGATGTGCAGAGTGATGCAACAGTCTTCAAGAAAAGGTGAAATGAGGGAGTGTCAGAAGAGGAAGCCACTCTTATGATTGACAGGGTTGGTGTAACTTGTAAAACAATTCATGATCCTATGTTTCTCCACTGACTGAGCTTCTAGAACTACATAGCTTAAGTATGTATACTGTAGAACTTTCTAGCATGGATATACTATATGTGTGTGGTGGTTTGAATATGCTTGACCCAGTGAGCATCTATGTTAGGAGGTATGTCCTTGTTGGAGGAAGTGTGCCCCTATGGGTATGGGCTTTAAGATCCTTTTCCTAGCTGCGTGGAAGCCAGTCTTCCCCTGTTTTCCTTTGGAACAAGATACTGAACTCTCAGTTCCACCTGTGATGTGATGTGGCTGACTCATGCTGCCATATTTCTGCCTTGGTGATAATGGATTGAACCTCTGAACCTGCAAACCAGCCCCAGGTAAATGCCCTCATAAGAGTTGCCTTGGTAATGGTGTATGCTCACAGCAGTAAAACCCTAATTAAGACAATGTAGAATAAAGAATGGTGTGATTGTCTTTTGTTATGGCTTTCTTCTGCACTGGAACATGCTTCATTTATGATAAAATATAAGTGGTCACATCTATTTGAAGGGATAACCTCAAGAACAAAGAGGCATCATCATTCTGTAATAATAGACACAAGTAATCTTCCACTTAAGTCCAAATAGCAGGAATTACAGGCACAACCCGAAGAACTCTTACACTAATACATTTTTACTTTAGGTTATAGCATTCAGTGTAGTTGAAAGGCTGGGAAATTAATGTTGTCTTGCCTTGTACTATTTCAGTGTCCTGAGCAATGTGTCTTCTGGATACATCTGCATCTTCCTGGCTCAGGTTGCAGGGTACAAGGAGAGTCAAAACATAGAGACAAACTTCCTTAGACAACAGCAAAAGATTCATTACTATGTAGTTTCTGCAACACAAACTAAATATTCTTGTGTGAGACTGAAGGGGTTAATGCCTGATCCTCCTTTACATGACCTGGTGAGTGACAAAAAGGATAGTTTATTCATCTTTTCAGTTCTTGTATTCCTCTTCTACGTTACCCAAGTGAATCCAGAATGCTGGATTATGTGGGCTAGTTAGATTTTTTTATATCTGAGTTTGTGGCCAGAGGAGTTTATTAACATAGAATTAATGATTGTCCATCAGCAAGTTATTGTAATAAGTTAGGAAATAAGTTCAATGAGAATAGTATAAGATTCCTTCAAATCAATGGGTTCTTACAGTTAGAAATTTAATTGACTATCTGGCCAACATTTTTAGAAGTATCACATTATCAACGATAATACCAGGGTCTGCAAAGTTGTACATGGCAGCTAGACTGCAGTCACAGACAAAATAATTGGCAAAGAATACAGGCCAGCCATCAATGTATTCTTCATGTAGCCTGCTTTTTTGGGCTATAATTTTAGAGTTTCTGAAAGGATGGGTATATAGGTCATACAGTTTGAAGGTATTTCTTACCTCCTGAGATGGACTTTGGGAAATTCAAAGATACATTATAAGGAGGATATACTTTTGGAAGAACTCACCCTAAAAGCACTCTAATAACGTGTTCCTACTTTGAGGAAATTCAAAGTTATGGGCTCAAATCTAATCTCAACAAAGAAAACACAAATAGGTCAACATCTACACTTCTTCCTCTTCATTTCTAGAGACAATGAAGAAACAAAGATAATGTCCAAAGAGTTGTGTGTTTTGAAGAACAGCACCTATGAATAAAAGCTTTGCTAAACAGGAGTAAAAGTCAACCCCCTCCCTTGAGTGGGCTCCTGACTGAGAATGATTCTGCTTCATTATAAGAAGTAGCATAAACATTTTTGGCTCAACAAGAACACAGTTATATCCATATGTTTTCAACTTTGCAATTTCCAATTCTATACTAAAACAGATTGAACCAACATTTACAGTAATAAAATGGGAAAGCTGTTTTGTGAGACATAAGAGGAATACAATATTTACAAAACGATGTCCGAAGAACGGCACTGCCAAGGTTAACAAATGTTATGCTTTCATGGACTCAAGATACCAGTTTCATAATAACTGTAGCCTAGCACCTTACATGAGAGATAAACAACACTTACTTTCTTGGCTTATATTCAAGGTGCTCCTAGAGAGCTTGAGGCATTTGAATGTTCAATCATAATGAAACTTTCCAAAACTCAGCTATGAACTCAAAAGTCTCTGCATGGAGATGTTAGGAGAAATTGCCATATTCCACCTCACAGTGTGGGCATGCTCATGAATAAAGCAGCTCGATTCATAATTGCATTGACTTAAATTAAGTCTTTAAGATGCCAAAAAGCAGAACTGTGACGCCAACAAAATAAACAAAAGTATAAAGAAAATGAAATTATTATCTGAAAGAATTCAGAAAGGATGTTAATGATTTTAACATATATACTTGTTAGCACTTAAAGCAAGAAGCTCTAGAAGTTTAAAGGAGAACTAGGAATCTTCTAAAATTCTGTCAACTCCTGATAAAGATAAAGACAGCATGTAAGAATATTCAATATATAACCAACAATGTTTATGTACCTTTGGGTTCCAGATACAGTGACAAGTGATAATTGTGGTGGTAGTGATCTTGGTGGTGGTAATGACAGGGATTATGATAATGATGTTAGTTCTGGTGGTGATGGTGGTGATGTTGGTAATGGCGATGATGATTGTGATGATGATAGTGGCGAGGGTGGTGGTAGTGGTGATGGTGGTGATGGTGGTGGTGATGATGATCTCTTATGGGGTTTCAGTCTCTTCAAAGACTCAACTTAATCATCAACCATGCATACACCTGTATTTAGAATAAAGCCAAGAATTGTGTGGAGAAAGAAAATAATTTCATACACCTATCTACTATGATTGAATGAAGATGATTGTTACATTATTTTTTTATATTCCATAGCAAATTAGAACAGATGGAGGAGGTTAAGAACATACAAATTTCTATAAGTAGACTGAAAATGAAAGCCAAGGAATGGGTCTACAGCAAGTCCCATCTTCAAGTTTACCATGTTTGATATCAGACAAGGACCAGAGCAAGAACTCAGTTATGTATATTAAAAAATAGAACCCTTTCCAACTGCCGTTAGATCATTTGTTAATTTATATTAACTGGTTCATCTATAGTTGTCTTTAAGAAGGGGCGTGCTTGCTATTTGAAAGGTGTTGTGGAATCAGGCATGCTAGCATTGTGATACAAAGTCCTTTGAAAGATGCTTTGGTATCCAAGAATTTCATTCTTAAAAGCTAGAATACATTAAAAAACATAAAAACATGGAAAAAACAATGAAGACATAGAAAAAGATCTAATATATTTTGAGTTATGATCCTCACCCCTCTCCTACACTGTGGGTTGTGTGTGTATATGTGCATGTGTTAAGTTATAGACTTGTAATTATTAATGTTTGTAATTTAGAATATAGGCTTCTTTGAGGTCAGGACTTCCTACCTCAGACCCTCTATTTATATTTAGTAACCAGAACAAAGGAAGCACCGCAAGAAATCCTATCCATATCCAATCAGAAAACCAAAGTTCTTTCACGGTATTGACTCAATTTAAAACCAAAAAAAAGTATAAAGTGGCAAAAAAGGAAACAATAATAAAATATTTTGTATTGTTTTTGTTGTTTTGAGACAAGGTATCTCTATATACCTTTTTGTGGCTTTGAAATCACTTAATTGACTAAGCTGACTAAACTCTAAAAGGCTCCCCTCTGCCTTGGGAGTGCATAGATTGTAAGCATGTATCATGCCTAATGGGCAAGAGTCAACTCTAAAGACAACAAAAAGAATGAAGTGCTATGGTCAACACATAGTAGGGCTATGGAAGTATGAAATGCCATGACTGACACAGAGCAGGACTGTGGTGGACACAGGTCAGTACTTGCTTCATGAGTAGATAGAGGTAAATACTTAATTATGCTATTGGCTGCATGTACCTTCAGTCATCTTTAACAACATATGGTGACTTGTGTATCTCTAGTTAGAAGTACTATCAAGCTGTAGCAATTTTCTTTGAGTATATGTGGTTCAGAAATTCCAAGAGAAGATTAGAAAAAAAAAAAAGCAAAAATCCTTTGAAATCAGTTTTTCAGAACAAAAAAAAAATCACTTTGTTACAGTTACTTCCTTTGTTGAAGAACAACTTCTTAAACACTCAGACATTTTTTTTTAAGTTTGAGGTCATTTGGAAAGAAAGCAATCTCCTTAGGGCTTGTCCCCTGCTTTATCCATTTGACATTATGTCCTCCCTCCCTCCAAGTGGCACTTGAGTAGAGGAAGCAGATGATAAAAGAGAGCATGTTCGGCGATAGCCAGGTCCTGACTAGGCTTCCTCCATGTGGTTTGCTTGGATATCCCTCTCCTGTGGGATGCTTTCAGCCTTTGGTGCTGTGATGAGACCAGTATTCCCAATGCAGCCCCTGCAGGACATGTGACCTCTCTGTCATCTGAGTTCTCTCCGAACTCAGAAAAGTTGCTTTCAAGTCATTTTACCTTGATGCATGGAGCCAGGACTTCCTCTCCAAAACATTTTTATGTACCTACCTGTACTTGATACTTAGCAGAGTTTAGTCCGTGTAGGCACTACTGGCAGCAGGGCAGATAGCCCTTAATACACACAGTATTCTGCATTTGATGGTAATTTAGGTGCAGGATTCTGTTTACTGGTTAAGAGTCATGTCTCAGGCAACTGCTCTCCCTCATAATATAACCATTTTCACCCTCTCCCCACCCCCCATGAACAGAATCTGGGTAGTTGTTTAAGCTTACTCTATATTCAGTTTATTGTGCTTGCCAGCATTCAGCTCAAAAGAGTTTTTTTTTGTAATGAGGGTAATACCAAACTGTTATCACATTAACAGTGGCTTTCCTGAGTGATGTGATATGCTTATTAGATATGCGATCATATTTGCCTGTAAGCATGACAAGTCAGTGCATATGTGCATGTCTGTATCATTTGGTACTGACTACCAATGGGGGGTTTTGATGCCCAATGCTCTAGAGCATTTATTCCAACAGAGCTAACAGTAAGGCATAGGAGGAACCCCTCTGTATGGCAGAGAGACAGAGAGATTCCAGGGATTTGTGGAAATGTTAATCCATCTGAAAGAATGGATTTCAAGTTCTATTAAGAGACCTTTCTGACAAAATAACCAAGTGGAGAGTCACAGAAGAAGACATGTGACCTCTATCTGTGGTTTCCACACATGTGCATGTGTACAGCAAGCACACTCCCACACAAATGCACATATTAAATACATATATATATATACATATATACATATATGCATGCTACACACACACACAATTTTTTAAAAGTTCAGAAATAAAAAGTAGAAAAAGTTAATATTACAAAAATTACAAGGATGTGTCTGAAAAATATATCATGCTAATCATGGACCTGACCCTGTGATCAGTTTGGTTCTTTCTCCTTTTCCCATAGTGTTTCTGTGGACCAAAGCAGGTTTAATACTGTGCCCTGGTTATTTGGTTGCCTGGACCTTTATTTTCTTCAAGGAAAAAAATCTCTTGGTAGTTTGGTAAAATAGATGCATTGTATTTCATACAGACTCAGTATTAAAGCAAATGTGCTACATTGTTCTTTCATAATTATCTTCTAAACCCATAAGCATAGACATCAGTTTTCGCTGAACATGAAATAACATCAACAAATGGGGACTTACCAACAATGACGTGACTGACACATAACTGATGGGCTTTGGCCCAGGACAGGAAGTCTTTTTGGAATCGTGTGGTATTAATCAGCTTAATTAAATGAGATAATTAAATAAATAAAAATGACATTTAGGCATGAATATTTTCAACTCGATGACTTAGGAAGGAAATCGACTGCTTGTTGCCACCAAAGACAGAATTCTCTTTCTAGGTTTAAACAACATGCATCCAGTATCACTGGGTCACTAGGCATTTTCCCATTGAGCTGAAAATTATATTTTATAATATAGTCCTATTTTGAGGTAAAGATGAAGAAAAACAATGAACTTGCCTTAGCCCTGTGCAGACAATCTAGAAGTGTCAACAGTGAAAAGATGAGGTTGGTCTCTCTGTCTCTCAGCCAACCCTAATGCAGGAACCCAGGACAAGGTCAGCTGCACCTTCAACACAGACTTTCTCCTTTGCTGTCATGAAATGCCTCTGAGGAGAAACAACCACTTAAAGTAAAGATCCCTTCATTGTTGGGGTTGTAAGGCATATAAAAATGGTCCTGTGCCCTGTGCTGCAGGTGGGACCTAATTTATGATTGACACTCTGATGGAGAGCTCCTGCCTGTATCTCTATCTCTCTGTCTCAGTTGAGTTATTGGTGAGAGAACATCGCAATTGCAGTGGGTATGCCATTCCCATTTAGGCTGCCCAGACACAGGGCACACACTTATAATGATTAAACGGACAGTAGCTGGCAACTGTGGGCTGAACTTTCACTACTGAATCACAGAGAGGAGATGACAAAGCTTTTAATGGCACTGTCTCTCTCTTTCCTAGACATTTAGGTCACGAGTGAGTACAATTTTGGCAGCTGCAGCCTTATTCCCATTTAGACATAGAAACCGTGTCTAATTTGCCTCCCTGAAAGCTCAGTGGTGATTGGCAGCACTCCATCATACACCAAGCACCTTCCTGTGAGGCATACACAGCAAGTTCATGGTTCTTCCTCAAGCACTGAGACATCTGCAGAGAATAAAATATTTTTAATTATTCTTTCACAGGAGGAAACAGGTCAGGAAGATTTTACCCAAGAGATGAGGAGAGTAGGACAAAGAAAGGCCATCGTCCTCTTCTATTACCAGTCTGATTTTGGTGCTGCTAAGTGCCTTCAGTCACGGACAAGACATATCTTGGCTCTAGATGGAGGAAATAGAGTTTAGGAGCACATGTCCATGGCAATTCAGTTTGATTGGACTCCAGTAAAGTTAATGCAATATGACTTGAAATCAGAGCAATTCAATTCCACAAAACAGATTCTCAGGTTTCTGGTGGCGTCTTGGTTTCCCCCACTCTTGATGGCTGCACAGGGAAGTTTTTCACACTTAACTTTTTGTAAATCTATTGAGACCTTGAACTATTTTTTTTTTAGCTAACTGAACTACCAAATGATTTCTCTGTTAATTAAGCTCCAAAGACCTTTCCAAGTAGCTTTATTCTCTATATCATGGTACAGATGTTGAAAGAAAGCTGACGACTTTTAAATGAACAATATTCTTCTAATTATGCTTGTAATACACGATTCTGTTCAACCTGCCTCAATATCCACCTATTATGTAAAATTGTTCTAGGTTTTTTGCAAAAGGTTGATATCGAATTAAATGAATAGCCTTATTTATTTAACACAAGAGAATTAATACTAGTGAAAACTCTGTAAACATTTCCTACAAGGGACTTAGTAATCCGGTCAACAAGGCTTTGTCTTTGGTGTCTCTGGCCAGAAGGACCATTATATGTATATATATATACTATATATATATATATATATATATATATATATATATATATATATATATATATATAACCTGACATAGTTTAACTCCATTTTACATGAAGGAAGATTTTCTCAGGCTGTCTTGTTTCCTGGGTCTTTCCCAGTGAATGTTCTTGACATTTTGTGTGTGCACATAGGAAAGCACCAAGTGACCAAAGGAGCACTCAGGGGTGACATGACATGAACTGAATTAAGTCACACAATCACAATAGCTGGGGTGGGTGAGAAAACCTCTTTAAAGGCCCCTGTTGTAGAATTTTGGCGCCTTGGGAAAGTAGACTTCGCAATTGTATTGGAAATTTATGAACATTTGAGTCACTTGCTGAGAAGTTCTCCCACTTAATCCTTTGTTGAGTATGTAGATAAGATCCCTTTAGGGTGTTGTGACTAGAATGATCCACACAAGGAAGGATATGCATGCCAGGAACTGAAGCCAGGTCCTCTTAGAGTAGCAAGAACTCTTAACTAGTGAGCCTTCTGAGTGCCTGGTGCCTGGTCTTTTTTTGTTTCTTCCTTCCTTCCTTCCTTCCTTCCTTCCTTCCTTCCTTCCTTCCTTCCTTCCTTTCTCCCTTCCTTTCTTTCTTTCTTTCTTTCCTTCTTTCTTTCTTTCTTTCTTCCTTTCTTTCTTTCTATTGGATATTTTTTTTACTTACATTTCAAATGTTATCCTCTTTCCCGATTTCTGATTTCCCCTGTGGAATTCCCCTATCCCTTCCCCCCTCCCCCTGCCTCTATGGGAGTGGCCTGGCCTCAAACTTATTACAAACGTGAAGCAATTACTTTCTTTTGAAAGAGAATGAAAGACGCTGGAAGCAATGGACCTCTGCTATTTCAGTAAAGTTGTTTTTTTTTTCTTTTTTTCCTGAGAGTTGGATTTTTTTTTCTTCGTAAAGGGATCACTTTATATCATGTCATGACAAGGACTTCTGTAAACACTTCAGCAACCTATATGACTAGTTGAAATAAAAATCTTAGAATGTAAAGACAGGAGGGAACAAATGCAGTCCATACTCAGATAGTGTGTGTGGTATGCTTCATGAAGCCCTGACAGGAGTTGTGGGGCTTCTACTTGGGGTCAAGAGCAGAAGAACACACCACAAGACAAAAATATACTGTGTAAGCAGTAGATAATGGCAGTGATTAAAACCAAATTGCCATTTGTTTACTTGAAAAAGTAAAATAAGCAAATTTTATCTGAGCTTTCTGTGTGTCAGTCCTGGAGCTCCGGGGTGCTCACCTCCATCCACGCACATTCCAGTTGTCATTTCTGTTTAAATCAACACCTGTACTACGGAATTATCCTAATTTTTAGCTTTTGTGATAAACTGTTTTGTTTTTTTATTAAATCCAAACAACGTCATGAATACGCTTTTGTTAAAAATTCAATGTTGCCATTTTCCTTATTCAGTTATAATATTGAGATTTTTCTTCACCTATTCTAATTTATCAGTGACCAGAATTAGGTTAAAAAAAGATGAACCTTGGCAATAAAATACAGTAATCGTGATTTAAGATTTGAATATTTGGATTTGTGTGGCCCTCATATCTTAAAATCTAGATTTTCATCATTTTCACCTGAAAAACACGTTTCCTTTTTTTTTTTTTTTTTTCCAGAGCTGAGGACCGAACCCAGGGCCTTGCGCTTTCTAGGCAAGCGCTCTACCACTGAGCTAAATCCCCAACCCTGAGAAACACATTCCCTAAAGGGCAGGTATATTTAAAATTGAATGTCAGATGAATACTGCTTCTGTCTCCTCAACAGCTCAGTGTGTGGGGTGGCAATATTTCCAGGCCACACAAACAGCTTTAGATAAGTCTGCTGTGATGACAGATATATTGACTAAACCCGGGGTCTCTCTTGACATCACCAGCAAACCCCAGCCATTGAGACTGCAGCAACAGAGATCCAGTCTGACTCTCCACTTACCCATGGATAACTCAGCTGCACCAAAGGCCTCAACCACGAGTTCCTTCTCCATAATCTCATCGACCTGACGTGTGCCTCCTCATGAACCAGCCCCGGAATGGCAGTGACTCAGATTCTACTTAATTCTTCTCTGTTGCTCATATCTAAATGTATCCAGATTAGTCTTCCCCAGGTTAAAACTGGGTAGTTAATGTCCACTAAATTCCAGTAGTTCCTTAAAAATTTAGCATTTCACACATATACATATACACTCACATCCATACATTCACATATACACACATACACACAAATGAATACAATCTCCATACTATGAACTTTACATAAGCCAAATGTTGTCTTGTGCAAATTTCAACAGCTTAATTTTGAGGGTAAAGACTGTGTTTGTTAACTTATATGCATGTACAACTAAGTTTACTTTTCTTGCTATGTAGGAAAGATCATCTAACTGCTTTTTTTTCTTCTTTTATTGATTTTGCTTTTGGTCATCCACTCTTGTAGTTCTCAGTTCTCAGTTCTATGTGCTTGGGTGTGTGTGTGTGTGTGTGTGTGTGTGTGTGTGTGTGTGTGTGTGTGTTAGCTAATAAATTCATATGTTTTCATATGATTTCTTTTTAATACATTTCACCTTTGGGTTATCCTTTTGCCTCCTACCTATCCCATGCCCGCTTAAACATTTTCATAATGAGTATTTGACCCTCTATTTTCTTATTGTAATTTCCATTTCATTGAAATGTTTTCATAGTATATACTTTTATAATATTCTTTCTCATCCCCCAACTGCTTCCAGTTCCTTCCAATCTCTCTACAATCTAATTTCATGTTTTCTCTCTCCCTCCCTCTCTCTCTCTCTCTCTCTCTCTCTCTCTCTCTCTCTCGAAAAAAATGAAGTTTAAAGCAAACTAACAATAAGGAAAAGTAGAAAGAAAGAAAAAGGAAAGTTAATTAAGACAAAGATTTAAAAAAAGTACACAACACAATCATGGTTTTTATTTTGTGTTGTCAAACTATTCTTTGCAATGAAACCTGTTCTAGAATATGGTTGATATGTGGAGAAAACTCTTATTTTCCCTTTCCTAGCAGCTATCAGTTAGAAATAGTCTCTTAGTTTGAGTGTGACTTTGTGCTTCTCTATTCCCTCTTTTCAGTGCTGGAACCCTACATGTTTGAACCTGTGCAAGTCTTATGTGTGCTGTTACAATCTATGTGAGTTCATGTGGGCATTAGTACTTTGTGAAAAAAAGACACTGTTTCTTTGGACCATCCACAATATCTGGCTCTTAAAATATGTCCGCACCCCCTTGAAATAGTTCCTTCAGCCCTGAAAGTAAGGTTCTGATGAAGTCATTTCGTTACGGGCCAAGTGTGTTAAAGTCTCTGTTTATAATTTCTCAATGTGGTACTCTGTAATACTACAGTTTAATGTAGTAAGAAGTTTCTCTGATACATGCTAAGCTGGGCATTGAACTATAGGTATAACAGTCTGTCTTTAGGGGTTTGTGTTACTGCTATATTCCTTTAGCAGAATAGGAGGAGGAGGTTTTCCCCAAGGCCCTCGGCCTATCCAGTCGCAGGTTCCTGTCAGGTATGGGTTCCATCTCATGGAGTGGGCCTTAAATCTAACTTTAGAAAGTGGTTGGTTTCTCCCATAACATGTGTGTCATTACTTTACCAGTATATCTCACAGGCAGATTGCTGTGGTGACGAGCAGGGTCTGTAGCTACAAACAGTATATACTATATACTATAACAGTATATACTATAATTACAAACAGTATATACTAAATCAACTCTACCTCCTTCACTGTATTTCCCCACCGTGGCCTCCCACTGCTGCAGACATTCACTCGAACTTAGAATCAAATCTCAATTTTCAAAGCTAGAATCCACACAGGATAGAGAATAAGAGGTATTTATCTCTCCTGGGCTATCTAAAATGTAATATTTTCCAGTTTTATTTATAATCCTGCTATTTTCATTTTTTTCACAGCTTTATAAAATTCCTCATTATATACACGAAATACATTTCTCTTTACTCATTCCTTAGTTAATGAACATCTAGGCTGACTCCATTTCATGGTCATTGTGGATACAATAGCTCTGGGCATGGATAGTAGACATATGCAAATGTCTCTTTGTTAATAAATAAGAGTTCATTGGATGTGGAATAAGCCACGGTATTGCTAAAATGTGTGTGTGTGTGTGTGTGTGTGTGTGTGTGTGTGTGTGTGTGTGTGAGAGAGAGAGAGAGAGAGAGAGAGCTTGCAATTGTTTCTATGTTTTTATAAGTCTCTATGTGTGTCTCTTTGTCTGTATGTGTCTGTGTGTCTGTGTCTGTGTGTGCATGTATGCATCCATGCCTTCAAATGTGTCACATGCACTAACTGGATGAAATAGAATGGAATACTGTGAATCATTAATAATTTTATCATGAAAATCAATGTACACCAAGTGTCATAAAATCCTAGTAAAATGCTTAAATATTTAAATGATTATTTTTGTGAATTTTGAATAAATAAGAAAGGGAGATTATTTACAGTTTTAAAAGGCTGATGTCTGACTATTAATCTCCTCATTTATCTACACTAGCCATGGATCATTCTTCCTGAGGTAAAGTTTTATTGTAACATTTTTATATTTTGCTGGGAGATCATTTTTCTATAAAGGAAAATACTCCAGGACGGAAATGGAGATTATCCTTCAGAGATCTAAGGCTGGATCACTAAACCTGCCTGATGTGCTCCCCGTCATGAATGGGTTATGGATGTTTATAAAGTGAGATATGAACATAAACACAGTGGGGTGTGCTTATTGCAATGAGCAGGACTATTGAGAGAGAGACCGGGCTGGTTGGAGGACAAGGACATTGGCTGTTTGTGACAGAATCGGGGCAGAGAAGAATGAGGCTCATTATTTTGTGCAATGAAAAGTAATGCTCAGCAAAATCTCCACAAAGTAATCAGATCAACTCTAACTAAACAAGGCTCAATAATATGTTATGTGTGTCCCTGTATCTCTACACATCTGTACACATGTAAAGTTAATCTTTTCAGATATCTGATACAGGCTATACAGTATTTAAAATGTGATTCACAGACAGAAAAATGCACTTCCAACTAAAAACACATTTATAGATACATACTATAAAATTGGTCGTGGAAATTTAACATTTTTTGCAATCATCAAGTTGCCTGGTGGGTTTCTGAGTTATATGCAGGAACAAAGTTTGTATTATGACTCCATCATCTACATTCCCGCTTTATGTAACATGTCAATAATGATTGGCCTACTGCACTGAACTTGTCTAGAAAAGCAAAAGTTGGTACTAGCCTCAACTTTTGAACATTCTAGGATAATGCCAAAAAAAAAAATCATAGCATGTCAGAACAAACTAAGTATGATTTTGTTTCTGACACTGAAGTGAAATCAGAATTTCATGCTATTAGAGCAGATGACATTTCAATCCAGGGAGAGCAATGGCTCTAGAGAGTATTTAGATGTATGTATTATCTATTTTATATGAAATAGATGGGCTTTTGGATGCACTAGAAGCACCCCCGCACCATATAATACTTTAAGAGTTAACTCTTGACATTATTGTTGAAATTATGAAGGGCAATTTCATGGTGACTCTATAAACATTGTTTAGTGATGCTATGACAGCTATGTTGTGTTATTTTATATATCACAAAGATAGTCATCTGACACAGCATGAAATAAAGTATTATTGCAGGGTCTGTGGCAATACACTATTATTTGTTTAAACTTCTTCTTGTAAGTGTTATTTTAGAAGAAAGACCCATGACCTTCAGAGTCTAATGTTCTAGCTGTACTAATACTATGAGGCTGTGTGATTTTCAGCTGTTTTGATCATGTCTGGTACAAAAATATCAATAATATTTATCTTTCAGATTTATTGTTTTTATGGAAGTCAGTGTAAGGTAGGTTTTGCTAGCTAAAATGGTTCATTGGGGAGTGTTGAGGTCAACTGCCTCTTATTCCTGCCAGGAGATATCATGGAAGGACTAAACTACTAAAAATCAAGGAAAGAATGGTATTCTTAGCGGTGTGAATTTTTGTGCTAAATAAAAAAACAAATACATACTATTTTCTCATGGGAGCAAAACGAACATTATACACCTATTATGATTCTTTTAGCATTTGGAGAATATGCCAAAAACTATCTAAGAGGACCCTGCATCTGTCAGTAGGACATATAAGAAAACATAAAGTAAATTTAAAATTAAATAATAACTACATTGTAGAGAAGCTTCATATGGACTATTGTACACATTCAAAAGAATGTCAGCAGGAGTGGGGATCATATTGTCAATTCTCCATCCTCCCATGCCTACACATCCAAAACAAAGTAGTAGTGTTTGAAAAGGCTCTTGATATGTCCAGGAGCTTGAACTGTGTTTACGGCTTCAGGAAACACAGGCTAATAAAGTACAAACTGAGCACAAGTGTTGTGAGTTAACTGGAAGGATCCCTCTATCTGCTCCAACAGGGCAATGAATGCGTGACCCAGTGTATTTTAGTAACTGTTCCCTTGCTGTGAAAAGATGACATTACCAAGAAGACTCTTATGGGAGAAAACATTTAGTTTGAGGTTTGCTTGCCTTTTCAGAAGCTGAGTTCGTTACTATCATGATAGAAGACACGGTGACAAGCAAGGCAGGCATGGTGCTGGAGAAGTAGCCGAGAGCTAAATCCTAATTCACAGACACAAAGAGCAAGAGTGGACTTGGCATGGACTTTTAAAACCTCAAATCTACCCAGGCCACAACTCCTAATTATTCTCAAGCAATGCCACGATTTGATAATTACTCATTCAAATATATGAACCGATGGGCACCAACTTTATTGAAACCACTGTATTCTACACTCTTGCCCCCATAGGCTTGTAACCATATCATAAAGCAAAAGTGCATTCAATTCAACTTTTTTCTGTCCATTAATTAGTTTATTCACTTTAAACCCAAATCACAGCAACGCCCCTCCTCCTAACCCCCAAATAGCCCCTCCTCTTATCCACCTGCCTCTTTACCATTGAGAAAAGGAAGGTCTCCCCCTGGGTAGCCACACACCCAGGCACCTCAAGTCACTGCAGGACTAGGCATATCTTCTCTCACTGAGGCCATACAAGGGAAATACAAGAGGTCATACAGTTAGGGAAAGCAGGATCCACAGTCAGGTAGCAGAGTCAGGGTAAGTCCTCAACTTCTAAAGTCTTTATAGTCTTTCACAGTTTTAATACTGTTTAGAAAGACAAATTTTGGTGTCCCAGAATGGGCTGGAACCCAAGGGGGAGAGTTCCCCTTCTCAAGAGAGGGAGTAACGGTAGAAGGGAATGGTACTGGAAGGGGAGCTGTGACTGGGTTGTAAAGTAAATTAATTAGTTAATTAATTAATGAAAAAGCCTTTTTAAAAAGACAAATTTCAAGGACAACTTTATGAGAATCACAGCAAACTCTAAAACCCTTCAAAATTAAAATCAAAAGGCAGATTATATACTTCTAACACACAATGGCACAGAATATACATTACCATTCCTAAGAGAAAGGGAACATCATGAGGAAATAATGGACAAAAAGAAAAAGAAAATCCAAATTTGTTATCTCCATTCCTAATGTCAAAGGATTCCTCAGTGGAACTTAGGAGTTTGTCCACATGGTTCTGAATTTAGAGTCAAAGATACAAGAAGAGGTTGTAAGATCTCTCTCCTGCTTCACCCTCTTATTTTAGTAACATTTTTGTTTCATTTCCATCAGGTTTTGTTTTTGTTTTTGTTGTTGTTTTGTTTCTGTAGGGATTTTTTTTGTTTTCTTTCTTTCTTTGCTTCTTTCTTTGCTTAATGTTTCCCTTAATTCTTTTTCACAACTTTGAAGTTTAGCTTGGTGGGGTCTTTCCCTGAGTCCATAACTCCCTTTTTTCCACTTAGCATCAGGCTGTTCTTTAAATGTTTTATCTCCTTGAGTCCTAGACTCAGCTCCATTATACTTCCCAGTGCATCTTTTCTCTTCAAACTGTTCATTTTCCATTTGTCCCATATTCTTGTTTTCATATAACATCTGCATAAAAGTGACCACTAATAACCACAAAAAACAACCAATATTAGGCTATCTTGAAAAATCCTCTGTCAATGTCATTACTCCAAATTTCAATTCAGCCTCAGAAAGATTTTTAGGACAAGAGTAAAACGCAGCCACAATCTTTGCCAAAATATCACAAGAATGATCTGTAGGCCACTTATATCCATCCCTCTGTAGTGACTTAAGCTGTGTTCTTCTGATCTGAAATGTCCTAAGCTGCCCCACTGCTCTCTCCATTCTCATCTGGGCTCCTTCTAGGATATCTCATTAAGTCCTGCTAGAAACATCCAATCAATATTCTTCTCTAAAGTCTTAGCCTTCCATACTTCTCCAAAAATTATCATAATCAAGCCTATCATATAAATATCCTACCCCTAGTAACAATTTCTCTCTTATTTACTATTCTCTAGCTGTAAGAAGATGTCATGGTCAAGGCAACTTATTCAAGAGAAAAATTTAATTAGGGCTTGATTACAGTTTTACAGGATTCTTCCATTATCACCATGGTGAAGAACACGGAGGCAGACATAGCAGGCATAGTCCTGGAGAAGTAGTTGAGAGCTGCATTCTGATGAACAGGCAGAGAAATCAAGACTGGACCTACCATGTGCTTTTGAAACCTAAAGGCCACACAAGTGGTACAATACCTCCAACGAGGCCTCATCTCCTAATGCTTCTCAAGTAGTGTTACTCCCCGATGACTAAGGATTCAGTTATGTGAGCCTCTGGAGGCCATTTTCATTTAGACCACCACACAGTGTTTGTACAGAAAATATCACATATTTAGATTATGATGGGACTAGAGGTAGCAGAGAACACCTGAACAGTAGTAAAGACAGTAAATACCCAGATAAACCAAAAATGAACATCATCTCTATAAACAGAATCAAATATTTTTGAGAGGCATAACCATGAGCGGGTCAGTGAGAGTTATTTTCTTTTCATTATGAAGGGGAAAACTCAGCTCCGAATACTTTACAAATGCTATTTCTGTGTACATAAAGGAGGGGAAGGAGAAATAACAGATGTTCTGATTAGATTCACATTAAAATGCTGACAGTATTTCTATCAGAACTTCAACTAAGAGGCTTAATTTGACACTAGTGACATTTGCTTCTCCTCTATAGAACCCAACTCAAAAATGGACTTAAGTTAAACTACAGAGTGCATTCCAAACACATGCCCAAACAATTTTCTTGTCATTACGAGGATCTTGCTAGAAATTCTGTGAGACATTCTTTCTCGGTAGGTATACATGAAAAATAAGTATCTTACAAGAATCTACAAATTAATGATAAAGAAAAGTAAGGTTAAACACCAAAGAAAATATCACAAGAAGTATCACAGCTTAGAAAAACTTACACAGTTATCAGTTTTAAAGAAAAGATGTTGTCTGAAGCTTTGTAGGTAAGACAGGCCTGCTAGTCTCAGTGCCAGGCTGCATGTATCACTTCCTCTATAATAGAACATGGATGAGCAAAGTCATCATCTCTCCATTAGAAATGGTACAGATCCTTTAATGGTTAAAGGAGGAAATGTTTGCATATGTTGTGAGAAGAATACTGAAGGAATCCGCTAAGACTGAACAGAAGAATAGCTTATTTGCAATTCCAAAGAAGATCTCAAGTTACAGTTAGAATTTCTGGAAGAAGCTATAATTTAATGAGGCTTTAAAGATGCAGAGCATTTTAGAGAAATAGAATTGGTTTTGAAATGCAGTAAGTGTAGTTTTCTAAATATTACATGTAATTATGTGCAAAGATTTACAAAAAAAATTTAGCAGAATAGCACACTGAATGATAATGCCATCATGAGATTCATACAACTAGTGTAAAAGAATGTGAAACTGTTAAAAGTATCCATTTTATAAACACTGGAAAGTTTTATAACTTATAAAAACAACTACAAACAATGATCTGATAAGTGCTTTTTCATGGGTAATTGCAACTACATGGATGACACATTTAGTTTGTGGACATTATGGCCCTGTAAGAGAGGCAGCAGAAACCTATAGCTTCAGTGGCTGAAGATCAGAGGTTTCATCATTTCAGAAAGAAGATGAAAACTCACAAACTTAGAAAGACAACTTAAAAACAAAAGAGTCATAAATGTGTTGACAAAAACATGTCTCTTTTTTCTGCTAAATGGATATTCTTATAAACACTCTTACCCAAAAGAAAGAGATGGAGGATATTTAAAACTCTTCACAACTGGGTTGCTTTCCTCAACCCAGAGTTCCATTCCTGCAGAAGAAGGAAAGTTATAATGAAGTAGGTGGTTCCAGCTCTGTGAAAAGCATTGGCTGATGCACAGATGCTAGAGGAGAAGCTGTCCACTGTGTTGCCCAGTTCCACATTCCCCAGTCGAAATGAACTTCATAGTTTGACTTCAGATGACTTAATTTCCATCTACAAGAGAAATTAAGCAGACTTTTGAGGAACGATACAGAATCCAGTGTTGTTGCCCCTATTATCAGTAATATCCTTGCTTCATCCTAAAATAACTAGATATTATATATGTAATAGTAATATTAACTATGTAACTCCAACATTAAAGATTATTGTACATGAATTGATGTTCAAAACTTAATGAATTTATATTTTTTTAAAAAAAATTGATGATGTTTTAACATTATTATAAGAGAAAAATTATAGATGTGGAAATGATACTAATTTAAACAGAAAAATACCCAAACTTTATACATCAATCACATTATAATGATAAGGAACATTGTTAAGTAGATATGTGACAGAAAAATTATACTAGACCACTAACAACTGGCTTCAGGTATGAGGCTAGACCCAGAAGTACCAATGCCACGTGCTCTGCCTCATATGTGGACTCTGGCTTTGAGTCTTCAGATATGTGTGTTTTTAAATTAGTGTACAATGTAAGGTAGGAAACTGTTAGGGGCCATGCAGGTAGATTTGTGATAATTTGGATAGAATGTAAATGGTATAGGGTGGGAGATGAAAGCCAAACAGAGAAAGAACACAGGGAATGACAACTAAAGACATTTGAAATGGGTATAGAACTCACTGCTATAGAATCTTCCTAAAATAAATACATAGTCATATATAAAGGGGTGTAACTAGAGTCACATTATAATGGGGTAACAATGCCTCTCCTAGGCATCATAAGCTTTAAGATAAAAGTAATATGGATTGTTGGTAAATGACATCCCATAGATGCATTAAAATATTATAGGCTACTGTTGTTGCTTTTGTTTACTATCTAGAACCTGATATACATGTCGCAAGGGCTGAGACATAAGACCAGAAGAAATTAAGCTGGTAGTTTCTTCCATACTGGAAAAAAATCCATAATGCCAGAATGTCCTATGCACACTAGCAGGGAAGGAAAGTCAGTAACAGTCTTACTCTGTTATGAACCCGGTAGCAATAATAACCTCTGGACTGGTAGAAATCTGTCCACTGATGCAATAGTAACATTATGGAACTAACCGGCCACTTTCTGATTCGATTTAAATCTCTCTCAACAAGGAAAAACAAAAAAATAAAAAAATAAAAAAAAAACTAATGTTAACTAGACAAGAAAGTCCCTGGTTGGCTAGATCATAGGACTGAGGAGAGAATTTAGTGCTATTATTCTGCCAAGTGTCCACAGTAATGATGTATTCCATGAGTTCTTGTCTTTACATACATAGTTAAGTGTGTCTCTAACCCTCACCAGATAAGCTTCTTCATGCAATTCTTGGTGGTTAGTACACACATCCACAGCTGCCCGTAATGTGGAAAACCTGGAAAGATTCTGGAAATCTCAGCTCCAAGTGGAACATCGATATCAGACATCCAATTCTTGGCTCAGTTATCATTGAACTGGGACAGAAATATTATCTGATCCTGAAAGACTTGGTATCTGGTCTAAAATAGTATTTGCCCAACATTAAGGCACTGTTGAATTATGAACCTATATGACTGTGACTACAATGGATGAAACCAATACAAGATCAAGCTACCAAATTCCAAACATGAATGTTTGAGGAAAGAAATATCTTGAAACCTAACCATGCATTATACAGCATGCAAGCTATAAATGTTATCCTTTTCTACGTACAATTTTAAGTTCAATGTGAGATTTAAACTTAATGTAAAGGAATTAAAAATAAATAATAAGCAAGGATAATAAAGAAACCTCTGGTTTTTCTAATTGAGTCTTCCATGAATGGATCTCTGCTTTTAGCAGAGATGCTTGGCTGGTTTGACAATGACTCTGTATAATATTATGGAAAGGCCACAGGGCAGCCTTGATGAATTTTAGCTACAGGGGCCTTCTTGTGATGCTAGAAATGAAATTGATTTACAATCAAAGCTACTGCAGCATGAGACAAAGACCTCAGGGAATGTAATGTGTATGTTCCAGGGCCTCCACATGTCCTTCTCCTCCAGATAGCAGGCCTAACTGCTAATAGTCTACCTCATCCTCACCAGTGACCAGTCAGGGCAACACCAGCATCTCCTTGGAATGAATGGACTGTATAGCTTTTGTGAGGTGTGAAGTTTTGTCTTTTTCTTTTTTGTTAAAAAGATTTTTGTATTCATTATGTACACAGTGTTCTCCCCGCATATATGCCTTCAGGCCAGAAGAGAGCTCTAGATCTCATTACAGATGGCTGTGAGCCACCTTGTTGTTGTTGGGAATTGAACTCAGGACCTCTGGAAGAGCAGCCAGTGCTCTTAACCTCTGAGCCATCTTCTCCAGCCCCAAAGTGTGATGTTTTCTTATCCATTACTTATTAAAATTAATGATGCATGGCTGAATCATTGAAGGACAAGGCAGAGTTGGGTTAAAGCAATGTACTCAGATGCTAAATCCTTTCATGCTAGCAGAGAACAAATATATTTATTTGTGAGGAAAAAATAAAGGAACACTTCAGGCCAAGAAGGGGTACTCCATTAATTCAGAGTATCTCTGAATTTTCTTAATATTTTATGAGCACCATAATTTGTTTTAACACTGAGAGAAAAATTGTCAAGCTGAAGGCAGAACACATTTTTGGAAGAAGCATATTTTTTGCAAACGTCATTGTAGTTAGCGTAGAACTAGCTTATAGACATGTGAAGATGCTATTTTAGGAAGTTTTTTTCTTCCTTTCTGACATTTCTGTCTCAGTGGCTAGTCCAGTGATGAAAACGGGGTGTCGCCTCTCTATTGGTGTTGCTGTAGAGGTCATGTCTCTTTCAGTCTTCTCCTGTGTGCTTGATGTGTGTCGCTGTGCCTCCAGTGGGTACGTATGTATTTACTCTGACATAGTCTTGCTGTCTGGACTCTATCACCATCATGTGATGGCTGTGTTTAATTTTATTCATAGTTCTGATCTAAAGTCTATTTTATTTGGTGGAAAGCATTTATTCCTGCTCTCGTTTAATTTCCAGTGGCACGAGTGTCCTTTTGCATATCTCCTTACACTGCAGATCAATGAGTCTTCATTTCTACCTTTCCTTCACCTCATGCCACTTGTTTGGAAACGTTATACTGTTCATATTAAAGTAATTCTATTTGATGGGGACTAAGCACTGGCATAGTGTCCCTTATTTCCCACCGGTCTTCATTTCCTGAAGGTTGTTCATTCTTGTCATCTCCTGCCTTTTCCTTGTGGCTCAGTGATTTTTCTCTCTGCTGCACATTGATTCTCTGTGTTTGATTTTTACTTTTACTGTATATATTGTGTTTTATCATATAATTACCAAAGACTTGCTAAAAATACTTTCTGATTATGACAGGTCGTCATAATAATCTAATTCTATTTCAAGGGAAAAATAAAATAGTACATTTTGCTTCCATTTTCACATTTATTATTGAATTTTTCTTATCACAATCTACAATCTCTCTCACTTCTTCTGTAACTGGTGCTTTTGAGTACTAACAATGTCCTCAGATGTTATTAAAGAAAGTCCAGTAATGGTACAGGACATAGAAGTCAAATAATCCTCATAGCACATTTAGACAATATAAACATTTAACTCTAAAAAGAAATTCTAGAAATAGATGAAACAAAAATGGAAATATTGTGTAATCTGACTTCAAATACAACTAACAAACCATTGTGAAGAAAACAGACACTGAACAACAGGACAGAATAAAGAGTCTAAAATTAACATTACACATTACACTAATGTGTGTTGTCTCTGTGTTTTCATGTGTGTATGTATGTGTGTCTGTGTGTGTATACGTATGTTGGTATTTAAATGTGTGTATGTGTTTGTATAAGTGTGTTTGTATGTGTACATGTGTGTATACATGTGTATGAGTGGATGTATGTATGTAGTGTGTGTGAATTTCTATATGCAGCTGTGTTGTGTGTATGTATAAGTGTGTTTATATGTGCATGAGTGTGTGTACACATATGTGTGTACATGGTATGGTGACTGTGTGTATATGTGTATATGTAGTATTAAAGACTAAACCTGATAATGAAAATTTATGGTTTATTTGGAGACTCAGATGTGTTATGTGATTTTTTTCAGGAAGCTATCTTATAAAAGAATATTTTTTGTTACAGCAGTAATGTGGGAGGATGTTTTGCTGACAACAGACACATGATGTTTTTCTGGAAGTTGCCTGGAAAAGAGGCATGTGATGTTTTGCTAGAGAGGACGCTTGAGAGAACATGTGATGTTTAGGAAGCATAAATATAACCCAACAGATAGTGCATACTGTTGTGTGGTGGCATTGGTTCAGTTTGCCACTCTTCACTGGTCTTAATTGGCTTTGCTGATGTTTGTTTCCCCTGATAATGCTGTGGCATTCGTTCACCTTGCCTTCTTCTCTAATAGAAAGAAATGAAGAAAAGAAATTCTGGTGGAGTTCATGTGACTTCTTGCTACTTCCAAGGACTTGGTCAGATTGGCAGAGCCTTGTGGTTTCTTCTGGATCGAATTGCCATTGCTGATTTGTGAACAGTGTTTGAGAGTAGATTGAACTACTGCTGCTGGTTCATGTAAACTGAACTGATAATATACTGATAACGAAGAATGGAATCTCCCCCTAAAACTATTTCTAACCTTTCCTTTCCACTATTTCTGGTGGATGGGAGCTAAAAGGGAGGTTAAAGCCTTTAAGTACCCTTAGTAAACTAGGTTCTGAAAAATATAAGTCTTCAACCTGGAAACATTCCATGCTTGACAGGCTCTCTGACACTAGCCTCAGTTTCATCCCTAGGCAAGGACATTTTGTCAAGGGGGGCAAGAATACACACTGAAGAAAACATAGTCTCTCAATAGAAAATGCTCAGAAGTTCTGGTATCATTATGTAGAAGAATGCAATTAGACTCCTATCTCTTACCAGCTACAAGATTCAAAATGATTTGAAATTACTGTCCTAAATACTCCTCCATTGCAAAGGAAGCAAATGAATAAGACCTAAATTACAAATCAGAAAAAGAAAGAAAAAATGTCAACCACACCTCTGACAGGGAGTTAATATCAGTTTATGAGGAATTAAGATAATCTGATTTCAAAAAACCTAAATCATCCAGTGGTTCAGTGAACTGAGGAATTGAGGAGACTCCAGAAGCACTTACAGATGGTTTGCAAATTGAGTGATACATCACAGAAGCACTTACAGATGGCCAGCGCAACTGAAAAAGAAAAGAATTCATACTTACAGATGGTTACCACAGGCACAAAAATCTTCCCATCAACAGTAACCATTGAGAAACTGCAGACCCATACCAAGATGGACAAGGCTACTCCCTAGGTAGAATGACAAAAAATAAAAAGTCAAACACACACACACACACACACACACACACACACACACACACACAAGACTACAGAAAACTAAATCTTTTATATATAGTTAATCAAGGAAATGCATATTACTATGCTCTTTATGGAAAATATATGAAAATTCCTCAAAAAGATCTAAAAATAGAACTGTCAATCTCACTTCTCATATGTATGAAGGAGATCGAACCATCCATGGCAGAGACTCTGTCCTCTGTGGTCACCTCATCACCACTGACATACAGATATGACATATGATGTCCATTAGCAGATAAGTGAATAAGGTACAAGATGGCAGGATGGAATACTATGCAACCAGGAGAGTCTTACGTAACAGTACGTCATGTCACTCCAGTACTTTTATATCCTGATCTCAGGAGGAACTAGAACACAATGGTGCTTACCAGAGACTGTGGAGATGAGATGGAAGTAGGGGGAGGGGTTTGGCAAATGGAGGAAGATAAGTTGACAGTAAGATGAGCAGACCCTCTGAGGCATGATAGAGTGAAAACATTTTAAAATACTGCCCTTGCATTTTGAATATTCTCAATATAAAAGAATTGATAAAATTTCAAGGTGATAGATGTGCTAATTATTCCAATTTGATTATTATTTAATCCATTCTTGAAATAATTGTCAAATTGTATGTCATGATAAGCTCATGGAGTCATGCATACCAGTTAATAAAAGATTATACATATGTATATATATATATATGTATATATATATATATAATTTGGCAAATACATTTAAGACAAGTGGCACAGCTCTAGTCCTAGAACTCAGGAAGCTGAAGCAGGAAAGTCGGTGTAAGTTTGATGCTATTCTGGAATATACAACAAGTCTATACCTTAGATAAAGTATAAAAAGATAATTTTAGGAGTATCATTTTTAATAGTCATAAAATGCTTCTGTTTATATCTGAGTGCTTCACAGTCAGTCTTGTGGAGCAAATGGTATCTAGAGGCCCTTCAGAGCCAGTGAGAAAGTAACAGGAAGTGGGGAGCATAGATGCTGTCAGACACATTTGCTATGCCCACTTTACCCATCTGCCAAGAGTCATATGTGATTTATCCTTTGGACATTTCAAAGAACACAAGGTAACTAACACTGTCCGGCTGAGAACATGGTGCTATATTTCTCAGTTCTCCACACCTATCCCATAATGCAGCAGGCTTGGGTTTTATAGTTTTGTAAAGAACTCAACTAGTACGGGTTTAGTGCAGAATTCTATCAAACCTTCATAGAAGACCTCATACCATTATTATCCAAACTATTCCACAAAATTGAAACAGATGGATCACTACCGAATACCTTCTACGAAGCCACAATTACTCTTATACCTAAACCACAAAAAGACACAACAAAGAAAGAGAACTTCAGACCAATTTCCCTTATGAATATCGACGCAAAAATACTCAACAAAATTCTGGCAAACCGAATCCAAGAGCACATCAAAACAAGCATCCACCATGACCAAGTAGGCTTCATCCCAGGCATGCAGGGATGGTTTAATATACGGAAAACCATCAACGTGATCCATTATATAAACAAACTGAAAGAAGAGAACCACATGATCATTTCATTAGATGCTGAGAAAGCATTTGACAAAATTCAACACCCCTTCATGATAAAAGTCCTGGAAAGAATAGGAATTCAAGGCCCATACCTGAACATAGTAAAAGCCATATACAGCAAACCAGTTGCTAACATTAAACTAAATGGAGAGAAACTTGAAGCAATCCCACTAAAATCAGGGACTAGACAAGGCTGCCCACTCTCTCCCTACTTATTCAATATAATTCTTGAAGTTCTAGCCAGAGCAATCAGACAACAAAAGGAGATCAAGGGGATACAGATCGGAAAAGAGAAGGTCAAAATATCACTATTTGCAGATGATATGATAGTATATTTAAGTGATCCCAAAAGTTCCACCAGAGAACTACTAAAGCTGATAAACAACTTCAGCAAAGTGGCTGGGTATAAAATTAACTCAAATAAATCAGTTGCCTTCCTCTATACAAAAGAGAAACAAGCCGAGAAAGAAATTAGGGAAACGACACCCTTCATAATAGACCCAAATAATATAAAGTACCTCGGTGTGACTTTAACCAAGCAAGTAAAAGATCTGTACAATAAGAACTTCAAGACACTGAAGAAGGAAATTGAAGAAGACCTCAGAAGATGGAAAGATCTCCCATGCTCATGGATTGGCAGGATTAATATAGTAAAAATGGCCATTTTACCAAAAGCAATCTACAGATTCAATGCAATCCCCATCAAAATACCAATCCAATTCTTCAAAGAGTTAGACAGAACAATTTGCAAATTCATCTGGAATAACAAAAAACCCAGGATAGCTAAAGCTATCCCCAACAATAAAAGGACTTCAGGGGGAATCACTATCCCTGAACTCAAGCAGTATTACAGAGCAATAGTGATAAAAACTGCATGCTATTGCCACAGAGACAGACAGATAGAACAATGGAATAGAATTGAAGACCCAGAAATGAACCCACACACCTATGGTCACTTGATTTTTGACAAAGGAGCCAAAACCATCCAATGGAAAAAAGATAGCATTTTCAGCAAATGGTGCTGGTTCAACTGGAGGGCAACATGTAGAAGAATGCAGATCGATCCATGCTTATCACCCTGTACAAAGCTTAATTCCAAGTGGATCAAGGACCTCCACATCAAACCAGACACACTCAAACTAATAGAAGAAAAACTAGGGAAACATCTGGAATACATGGGCACTGGAAAAAATTTCCTAAAAAAAACACCAATGGCTTACGCTCTAAGATCAAGAATCAACAAATGGGATCTCATAAAACTGCAAAGCTTCTGTAAGGCAAAGGACACTGTGGTTAGGACAAAACGGCAACCAACAGATTAGGAAAAGATCTTTACCAATCCTACAACAGATAGAGGCCTTATATCCAAAATATACAAAGAAATCAAGAAGTTAGACCACAGGGAAACAAATAACCCTATTAAAAAATGGGGTTCAGAGCTAAACAAAGAATTCACAGCTGAGGAATGCCGAATGGCTGAGAAACACCTAAAGAAATGTTCAACATCTTTAGTCATAAGGGAAATGCAAATTAAAACAACCCTGAGATTTCACCTCACACCAGTGAGAATGGCTAAGATCAAAAACTCAGGGGACAACAGATGCTGGCAAGGATGTGGAGAAAGAGGAACACTCCTCCATTGTTGGTGGGATTGCCATTCTGGAAATCAGTCTGGAGGATCCTCAGAAACTTGGACATTGAACTGCCTGAGGATCCAGCTATACCTCTCTTGGGCATATACCCAAAAGATGCCCCAACATATAAAAAAGACACGTGCTCCACTATGTTCATCGCAGCCTTATTTATAATAGCCAGAAGCTGGAAAGAACCCAGATGCCCTTCAACAGAGGAATGGATACAGAAAATGTGGTATATCTACACAATGGAATATTACTCAGCTATCAAAAACAACGACTTTATGAAATTCGTAGGCAAATGGTTGGAACTGGAAAATATCATCCTGAGTGAGCTAACCCAATCACAGAAAGACATACATGGTATGCACTCATTGATAAGTGGCTATTAGCCCAAATGCTTGAATTACCCTAGATGCCTAGAACAAATGAAACTCAAGACGGATGATCAAAATGTGAATGCATCACTCCTTCTTTAAAAGGGGAACAAGAATACCCTTGGCAGGGAAGAGAGAGGCAAAGATTAAAACAGAGACTGAAGGAACACCCATTCAGAGCCTGCCCCACATGTGGCCCATACATATACAGTCACCCAATTAGACAAGATGGATGAAGCAAAGAAGTGCAGACCGACAGGAGCTGGATGTAGATCGCTCCTGAGAGACACAGCCAGAATACAGCAAATACAGAGGCAAATGCCAGCAGCAAACCACTGAACTGAGAATAGGACCCCCGTTGAAGGAATCAGAGAAAGAATTGGAAGAGCTTGAAGGGGCTCGAGACCCCATATGTACAACAATGCCAAGCAACCAGAGCTTCCAGGGACTAAGCCACTACCTAAAGACTATACATGGACTGACCCTGGACTCTGACCTCATAGGTAGCAATGAATATCCTAATAAGAGCACCAGTGGAAGGGGAAGCCCTGGGTCCTGCTAAGACTGAACCCCCAGTGAACTAGACTGGTGGGGGGAGGGCGGCAATGGGGGGAGGGTTGGTAGGGGAACACCCATAAGGAAGGGGAGGGGGGAGGGGGATGTTTGCCCGGATACCGGGAAAGGGAATAACACTCAAAATGTATATAAGAAATACTCAAGTTAATAAAAAAAATAAAATGTAAAAAAAAAGAAATGTAAATAAGAAATACCCAAGTTAATAAAGATGAAAAATAAAATAAAAAAATAAAAAAAAATAAAAAAGAACTCAACTAGTGAATTTAGGTCACTTAGGCTAAGGTGCCATTTCAGCAGAACATAGGCTAATGCCTTTAAGTAAAACAATGTATGAATATGTATATAATAAGACCCATCTGTCTGAGTTTTAGTTTGCAACTAAATCTTGAGTTGTGAGCATTTCCCAATATGCTCAAGTTGGGCATCACATTTTCTGAGAATAAACACACAAGCAAAAAAGTTTCAGTAAAATCAAGATGAAGTAGGATTGGCTATAGGAAGCTAAGTCAGTGAGCTGACAGCAAAAGCTTTGTACAGGCAGGGAGAAGGGTGTAATGGAACAGAAGTAAGACCAGAATTAACAGAAGACTACAGCAAACCACAGCAAAGAGAGAGAAGGAAAGAAGCATTAGTCCAAACATGGGTAAGGAGAGAAAAGGAAACGCTGGCCTTTGGTGCTTTAACTGAATGCCAAGCCGTAATGTCTCCAAAGAGACCAGCTAGGCAAACCATATTGCCTGCAAAATGATAATTCTATGAAACTCTCCACAAACCAGAGATAAAGTAGGAATTCATTCTCTGCTGATTCTTTCCTTTCATTTATAGCCATGAGCGTAACAACTGTGCAGTCATGTTCTATTATAACTCATTCCTTCAGTCAAAAGTCACCATGCATTCAGAAGGTGTTAGGCTTCTGCTCCGGTTGCCCTCTTTAGGCTAACCATCCTTTGAAGGAGAAAGCCGTGAGGCAACAATTTAATGAGCACTATGGATGTGGAACAAAAATCAACTCCTGGTTTGCAGGAGAATGGAAACATTTGATGAATAAATATTTAAAATTAACACGGGAGGAGATTAAAAAGAGCATCTGCTAGGAAATCAGGAAGCCAGGGAAAGATTGACAGGGCAGAGACCCAGCCAAGGGAGCTGCATCCTTGCTGACTAAAGACAGAAACAGCCAGAGGGCTTGGACCAGTTTTCCTATCATAATCACACACATACAAAGAAGAACAATAGCAATACACACAAATACTAGGGTCATAAGCCTGGATCTGAAAATGCCAATAAAAAGCAATACATTTGGCATATTCAAAGAGAAACTAGACTTGAGCTGATCCTTGTGGTCACTGGAGCTTAAAAGGTAGCTCTAGAATATTTCAACTGCTTATTATCCTATCCTATCAGATTTAGGAAAATTACAGGCTGAACACTTAGCTTGTCTATGCTGTTGCAAAAATTATTTCCAAATATTAAACCAAAAGACTCTTGCAATGTAGAGTAAGCACATACCAATGAGAATAGAATCTGCAGTATTGCTTCAGTGGGATAGTCAATGTCTAGTTGGCTCACTACGTAAAGGAAACAATCTGAGATACATTTGTTTCTGTAGGGGACGGCTACCATGAGTGAATTGGCTAAGGACTAAAAACAATCCAAGCGGGATATAGAATGAAAAAGTTTCAATGAGATGATACACAACACATGTTTATGTTAGATCTGAAGTACAATTAGTTGGCATGGTAGCTAGCTACACAGCCTTAGGCCTTCTTCCTCTAAAGTAAGCTGTATTTACTTTTAACAACATTGTATGTGTGCTTGCCATGTATACAATGCAGAGAGATCATAAAATCTGTACATATAAATAACCTACTGAATAAGGAAACTAACTTCTCTTTTATTGAACATGGATGAGCAATATTAATTGATGATGAGTTCACCCTACCCTGAGGATTTATATACATTTAGCATTTGATAAGGAGGAGGGACCTACAATGGCCTGCCCCTCCCTGAAAATTTGTTGGCAATGTTTTTTAGTGATGTAATCAATGGTATGTCGCCCATGGTAAATAACCCCTGGCCCATGTTCATGTGATCAATACTCACTGAACTCAACAGGTCAAACAAGCAAACAAGACCATCCTGAAAGTAGAAGAGGAAGAGCTGAAGAGGAAGAAGATGGGTGAGCATGGAAGGGAGTGAAGGGGGAGAGGGAGGACTAATTGAGGATCTATGAGCATACATGTGCATGAACACACTCCAGTGTTTCTGTGTTCTCGAAATCAGGCTCTCCTCCATCTCATACTGGATATATCAGGGAAAGTCACATATATCATGTAATTGTATTGACTTCAGGAACAAATATGCTAAAATCACTCCCAAAATAGTAGATTGTCTTATTTTAATAAACATTCAGCCTTCTTGTCTGCTGGTATCTTACAGCATACACGCACAGAATTCCCCCAACACACACAAGACAGACAGATACATATATACTGTCCCCCCATATAGAAAGCAGAGACTCCTGTTCTCTCTCTCTCTCTCTCTCTCTCTCTCTCTCTCTCTCACACACACACACACACACACACACACACACACACACACACACACACCTTTTGCCTTTATTCCTGTTCTAGTTTACCCACAGTAGTTAATTTGACACCAGGAATTACAGTTAATTAGCAATAGAAACTTGCCACACCATTTGCCTCCAGGATGCACATGTGTATGGTAGGACCTCGTTCACTGCCTGCGACCACTCAGTCAAGGAATGTATTCTAAACTCATAAAGTACCAAAGTTGGGACGATGCAGCTAAATCACAATAGTGACGGTATTCAAGAGATCACGTGTACTTTGGAGTTCTGGAAGATGTCCAGTTCTTCACTTCTGAACTCGTCCTTGGGATATGAGAAGATACTTCTATCAGCCACCATCCTAGAGATCCATTATCTCAATGTTATTCATACATGACAAACAAATCCAGACCTGGTTTCATGCTGACCTGACCAGCACACCCTCTTAATTGGTGCTAAAGTTCTTCTTTGAATTAAGCCTCCACAATCTTTGTCCTTTCTACACAGAGTGTGGCTGATTCATCTCTCATATACTGCCTTGAATCTATACACAGTGTGACCAATCCATTTCTGATACACTGGTACCCTTGTAGCTGCTTCTTTAGTTTGTTCATAAACATTTATTTCCCTAAATTAATTTCTAACACCTAACTTTCCTTTTCTTTTATTTGCACATTTTAAGCTTTATTTTAAAATATTTTTATTTGTTCTTTGGAAATTCTATACCTGAATACAATGCATCTTGATAGTATATCCATCCTTCTCCCCACTTTCAAATCCCTAAATTTCTAGAAACAAAGTTCCCAAGAGGTATAAACAGACACAAACCAGGAATCAGGCCCTTTGGAAGTTTTTTACTTTGTAAAGTTCATTTTATTTCAGAATAGATCACCTATCAACACCTAGGACTCTATATACAATGATTTATTTTCCAAGTAAAGCCACTGCATCAAAATCCCACATGTTCTGGGCATATAGTATGTATCTAAAATGTTCCTTCTGTGGATTCTGAGAAACAGTCACTGAAGGCCTCCGAAAGCAACACAGAATAATTAAGAGACTCTGACCAGCTTGAGCATGACCAGCATGGCTCTGACAGGCCTTGCCCTTCTCTATTTCCCTGCCTTGATAAAAACCACTAGATTACATTTCTAAAGCTAGCCACCAAGGTCTACTGCCTTATTTAGCCACTTCCTCCTCTTGAGGCAACTATCCAGGTCCAGCCACCAAAGTATTAAAGTCCAGTCATCAAGAGCCTCCTTTGGCTCGCCTAATTAACATGACTAATTAAAGCTAAACACTTTATCCTAACATGGTTCCTTAATGAACCTCCTATGTGCCACATCTGTCTCCCCTCTCTCGAGAGGCATTCCTTTGCTCCCCTCTGGGACAAATACCTCTCTTCCCTCTCCCTAGTTCCTTTCCCCTTTTCCCTCATACCCTATCTCCAGTCTTTGTCTCTTATCCCCAGCCCCCTGTCCCTCTGGGGCAAATAATCTTCCTTTGTGCTGAGAAGTTGAACTCAGGTGTCCTCAGCCAATACTTCCCCTAACAATGATGTTTCTGAAGACGCTCCAAAATAGACAGCCAATGGGAAAGAGAAAAGTGGCATAGATGTTGTGAGTTGGTGCTCAGACTTCTTAAGGTCTGAAAGCATTTGTACTCACAGCTGCCATATGAAAATGCTCAACTCTAAGTCATCTCAGGACACTGCCCTTGGCTGGAGCCAGCTGCCATGCTCAAAAGCAGGCTTCCTCCTCAGGGAGCCTACATATAAATAAATCCTGGTTCAAATGAGTACAGAACTAGTCCTCCCCACAAGAGATACCCAGAAGAGCCCCAGCTGCAGAGCTCCAATACTGGGTCGATGCGAGCTTTGTCCAAGCCCGGAGTCTCCTACCACAGGTTCCATTTCTATATCATGTTGTCTAACAAATTCCTCATATCTACTAACTTTCTGAGTGGTTCCATGAAGTCCATATTTTTGCACACACTTAAGTAAATAAAAATATCTACAATGCCTAAGTAATAGTAACGTTTTGGCTCATGAAGCTGTCATATGTATCAAACAACCAAATTCTCTACAGTCTCACAGTGTGTAAGTTCTACACACTTACTATCTTTGTAAGTAACAGAGAGTTCTGAGAGTCTCCACCTATAACATATCATACCATTCCTGTGCATTCTTACATGCAAAGCAGTGTTGTGAGATTGTGACTATTATCAAACTTTGCTGACACACGGAACCTCATCCTTAGAAGGTTTAAACACCTTAGTGTAGCCACTACCCCAGAGAACCATCTTAGAACTGCAGAAGTCTCATTACAACATTGCTTTCTATCCCATTTTTATGCCTTGTTCTCAAACTCAAAGGAGAAGCTGGATATTAAAATTGCACTACAACATCTGTATTTCTGGTATCTTCCTGGGCTTCTCCTATGTTGTTAACATAACATTCAGAGGAAATTAGAAGAATTCTTTGGATAGTTCATGGCCAGGACAGAAGACACTTAGTGACTTCTAATCTGCTCTCTTAGAATGTGAGTTCTTCGTGTCTGAGCTTCTTTGCTACAGAAAATGTTGTCAGCATACAGTAAAAATATTGAGACAATATGTAGCTGTTTTCACAGAATTAATATTTCAGAGATCGAGGTTAATACTGGTAGAATGCAGACACATAATTGACTAACGCTGGCCAAACAGATTAATCAAGTCTATGACCATAGAGACTATTTGGTGTCCATAGTCAACTAACAACAATACTACCCAAGCTAAGGCCAAAATATTCTGGGACAAAATACTTAAGAGTTATAAATGTGAACAGCTTGGTCAAGATTTTATAATAGAAAATAGAGTTGAGCTCTGACCACTTTTTATGTATCTTTTCCAATTAACAACCATGTAAGTATAATAATGTAGCAGTAATATGAGCCACAATGAGAAACAAGACATCTTTTGTCTTTCTTTAGTGGGACATCTACAGGCATTGTGGTTCCATTTAGGATATAAATGATAACTAGAATTTTGAAGGAAATTATTATCCCTCCAAAATTTATTAAGTAGTATTTATTACTATTTTAACATGATAAAAATCACATCCTAACTTTAGATTATTTTTATTTTAATGTTATTTATGAGACTTATCGTCCTTTTCTGGCTGCTCAGGTATCTTGCTGTTGCCCAGAGTCAGAGAAGTCCTGAGACTAGATAAGTTGTCTCTGGGGTGAATTCTATGCAAGTTCCAAGCTGCTGAACAGCTTCCTAACCAAAGTGTAGGCCACTGGAAGGCTCACTCAGCTCCATCTTGGTACTTGTAGCCTGAAGACAGCACCACTGCCCTGTGCTCTCTTTGTCTCCAACATAGACAGACAATGGAAAGGAAGAGATAGAACTCATAGATACTGTGAGTTGCTGCTCAGATCTCGATCTCTTAATGTCTGAAGCATTTGTACTCAAGCTGCTCCTGCAGCTGCTCTATGCTAGAGGCGGCCTATCGGGCTCTATTCAGTAAGGACATCAGATCTCCAGGATTAGCTCCACCATACCCTCCAGAAACTCGTAGATGGAGTAGAGTTTGGAGTAGCCCATCTAAAATTGGATCTGGGCCTGGGTTAGAGCAGGACTACCAGCACGCAGACAGAGCTGTGAGTTGGGGGGAAGCTCCCTGATCCATGACTGGAAGATGAGCTGGGAGATCTGTGGGAGAATTCTGCTGCCTGTTGGTTGGTGGCCACAAAAGCCACAAGGCTATTTTAGCAGGTTGCTCTCCAGTTTTCAGAGCCATATTTGAATATGAAATGGAGGAGAGCCTAAAGAACCGCATTGAGATCCCTGATCTGGATCTGCAAGTCTTCATGGAGATGGAGAGGATGAGCTTCACTTACATGGGGAAGGTATGAAACCTCTACATCATGACCACTGGCCATGGAAGTATGGCCTGGAAGGTCATATGTGAGGTCATCTCTGCAGGAACCTCTCGGTGGAGAATGCTGTACCCACTCTCATCATGGCAGACCTCCACAGGTCAGAGCAGCTAAATTTCATTATAGTCCATGCTTCTGAGGTCTCTGAGACCTCAGAGTGGAAGTCAATGATAGAATCACATCCCCATTTGATGGTTGAAGCTTCCAGTTCCCTGCCATCAGCACAGGATATGTTCCTCGAGACTATTTCAACTGTGGCACCTTTATGATGAACCTGGGGAAGGACAGCATGTTGGCTCTCACCTTAATACAAGTATAAATAAATTGGAATATCCAGTGGTCTACACTGGACTTTGGCATACCTACCCAATATCTATTCCATTGCTGGAATGGTTTCATTTTTGTCTGAGTTTGGAAACTGGGACTCATTTTAGTTGATGGCCCCAAGCATATCCCAACAGGGTTTGTTTGCTTGTTTGTTTTTGGAGACACCTTCCTACATTGGATTGAATAGAACATATTGCTCAGAACTAGCAATCTGAGCAAAGGAGAAAAGAAAGATTAACAATCAGTTATAAGGGAAGGGAAGGGAAAAAGAATAAAGTTTGTGGGACCCAAAGCAATAACTCAGGTGGCAAAAGCAAATGTTGAGCACCAAGAGGACCTTTCTTCAGTTCTTGCCCACACATTAAACTGGTCAAACATCTATAACTGGAGATGCACAGGATCTGAAATCCTCTTCTGTTAGACAAAATCTTATCCAAATAAAAATAAAATGAATAAAAGTTTTAGAATGAGCAAAATGTTACCCAATTTTTCATCAAAGTTAAAATTAAATCAGCATTTCTAGTCATAATTATCTTAGACATTTAATCAAGGAAGATAGCATAGCAGAACACCAGCCTAAAGGGTATTTCTATCCTGAACAATGACTTCGAGCACATAATTAGCAGATTCCATGCCTTATGCAACCACAGGTATTATATTCATAAAAATCCATTACAAAATAACCAAAACACAGTTTGTATCAAACACAGCTTGGCAGAAAGCTATATACATAATTTAAAGCAGTTCTGTCTTCTGAAACAGAGAAAGGAAACAGAGAACCATCCTTCTGTACCAGCTATTTACGCCAGCATATTTGTACTACAGAGAAAAAAATGCTAACTCTGGAATATTCTGAGTATTTCAGTGCACATCAATCATGTTAATATTGGCAACTTTCTGAAACTATGGCCACAGCACTTTCAGAAACACACTGTATGAGCCATTGTAACCCATCGGAAATAAATACTTAGAGAAGAGCTTGCCTTATACGTACCATCAAGGTTTGAATATTTGCATAAGCCTGTAAGTGAAGTATCCCGCAATGTATAACAGAAGCATGTTGTAGCCTTGCAATCGATATTCAGAGTTAGAGATAAGTCTGACAGTTTGCTTCTGACCTCCAATCCAGCCACTCCCACTCAACTTTCCTCTGCTAAGCTGAGTCCTAGCATGAATGCCAAGGAAGAAAAATGAGGAGATTCAAAGGTTGACTGTCTTCACATTGTAACAGGAAACCACACATGAGTAGGAAACACACCAGAGAGGAATTCAGAGCATCTGGAAAGTCTTTATGAAGAGGAACTGGCAGGACCTATGTGCTCCCACATACATAAGCAGCTCAAGGTATACTCCACCTTCTGACACTGGGCCAGAACATTGCAATCGACAAAGCTCGCAGTCCAGAAATGTACAACACCACTGACATTTTAAGGAAGTTTATAATTTGTCTTGATCCACATTATTAGCTACCCATGGTTGCATGTGCTCCATGGGTCGGAAAAGCTTAGGAGAGAAAATAGAGAATGCTCAAAGAAGCTTAAAGAATGAAGCATAAAGAACAATGAAATAGATATCTTGTTAAGTCAGGAGTGGGTACTTGGGGAGAAGGGAGCTCACTGGAGAGAGGATGGGAGAGGCAATGGTGCAATCTATAGGAATAAAGTCTAGTGGCGCATGCATATGATGTAATGCAGAACTGCATAGCTAAAACAGGGGAGGAGTCATATGCACTCTGGAAGTTAGGGAAGTGTCTGTGAAGGGACACTTTATCTGTTGTCTCTTCTGATGTTTACGGATAGGCCTTCCTCTGTCACATGTCCCTATGTAGGGACTCTTTCAGTGAGAGCAAGAAGTGATGCAAAGGCCAGGTCCAGATGAGGCTCACACAGGCTGTTCCACACTTGTCTAAGGCCACTGACTCTGCTCAGTCTTTGGATTCTCTTGTGCTTACCTTTCCTGACCCCAACATGGTTGCTTTGCTGAGTCTTCCATGAGTTCATTCTCCCCACTTCCCTCTGGACTTTCTTATAAATCAATGCTTAAAATGTATTTCTAAATTATGATTTACATATGTAACTAGCACTTTTTACAAGATGAATAAACACACAACTGTTGATTTTTACCAATCTTGCTGATGTGGATTTGGACTTGTTCCACTTCACCTCTCTTCCCATGAATTCCTGAAGTGTCCTTGGTAATGTCCTGAAAGTTAAGGAATAAATACAACTTGCTTAAAATTTACCTCTGGTAGCACTCCCTGACACCTGCATTTTCTTGCCTTCCTTCCACATTGCCAATTCCTGGCTCAAACTCCTGAGGCATCAACTATTTTAAACCATACTGCCCACCCTTACTGAACACAGCCATCATTTCTCTAAATGATTCTTCACATGAATTATCCTCTATTTTCTGAACCTCTACATCTACTGCATTGAATCAATCCTTGCCATATGTAGATGCTGATCTTGAATACAATGCTGCTGCAGGTTCTGGTAATCAATATCCCGTCTTTGGATTTGGCCTTTTCCTTCCTTCCTCGGCTGCGTTCCAGAATCTTCTACTGAATAAGTTACACTATAAGGCCTTGTGCAAATATGCTAAGTAGCCCCTGCACAGCTTCACAGCTCTTGACCCTAGAGGAAAACCTTCACCTGTAGAATGTTTATTCATGAACAATTCCCAGTCTCCTTAATCTTAGTCATCTTTGAATCACTGATAAATATCACTGTACCTTGCATAATGGCTAGCAAGTGAATAGGCACGGCTTACTAATGAATGTCTCCAGTCTTGCTTCAATATCTCCCTCTGTATTTGCTCATTTTACTGTGATTTTTTTCCTCCCTGATACTACCACTGCCTGAATCCTTTTACTGAAATCTGTGCTGTCTGTCTCCTTAATGGGTCATCAGACTTTGGAGAGGATACAAAACCAAAGAAGATAACTGTGTGGGTTGTTCTTTCCGAGTCAATGGGTTAGATAAGAAAATCAGCATACAATGCCAAGGTTAAGCTAAACAAATCCCACAAAGTGGCCAGATGCATGTTGTTATTCTTTGTTGTCAATCTTACTGCATCTGGAATTAGCCATGGCTCAAGTTGCTGGGTATACCTGTGGGTATTTTTCTTGACTGAATCGCTTATTAAAAGTTGGAAGACTCGCCCTACATGCAGATATTCAGACGTTTTTAGGTGAGAAGACCCATGTTACTCTCTTCTGGTCGCCTATGTAAAGAACAAGGATGAAGGAAGGCCTTGCTCCTTTTCTCCTTGCTTTGCTCCTGCTGGCAGGTTCATTCCCTCACTACAGCCTACTTGCTCAGAATTCTGGAGTAAGCTAAAGACCAGCTGAGACATCGTGCTTCATGGACTGAACAACTACTGAATTCTTGGGCTTACAATCAGGAGACACCTTTTGTTGACGTAGTCAGACGATAAACTGAAAACCACTGTATAAACCTACATATTCATTCTATCAGTTATGGTTCCCTAAAGAACCCTGACTAATATGCACATCATGTCTATGAAGTAATTATTCAATTAATGTTCTCAACTACAAGTAAACTTCAAGCATTGCTTCCTGTATCACAGGTAGCCAGACTTTGCAACCCTAGGCATGATCTGTCTAATGCCAGGGCTGTCTCAGTCTGTGCTTTTTCTTTACTACCTCTGCTCATAGCAGTGCTAGATCTCCCAATACCTCATCTTTTCTGTGGTTGTGCCCTGCACTGGCTTCCTGACTCTGAAAGGTTCCAGAACTCTTGGCTAGCATCCTACCCTCTGTTCTGTTGAGCCTGCTAATACATCAACCCTGAAACCTTTGTGGAAACCTCTAGCATTTTCTCCTACTTCCTCTCCACTCAGCCCCATCTTTTCCCTGAATATTGTGGTCCTTATTTCCCCTTGGTCCAGGTTTCTGCTGTCATTTGAATTCACCACAGGAGTCATCTGTCTCTCTTCCATCACTATACTGACAAACATTTAAAGTACCACAATTGAGGTATCACTCAAGAACTCCAATGACTCATTGCTATTCTGTTTATTTTTCTCCAGACAGCTATTGCTGCTGTACTCAAGCATCTTCTTAGCTCACTATGACAAATAAAGAAAAAGCCACATCATTCAAGCAAGATGACTTCATCTATAATGCTTTTGATTGAGGCAGAAGACTGTCATCAAAGCCCACCTTGCTCTTCAGTACCAGCAAGATATTTTAAGTTAATTTTATTATAATTGGATTTTTTTGCAGTTAGGGGAATATATATGACCTATAGTATACATGTGGAGGCCAGAAGACAACTTAGGGCAGTTGGTTATCTCTGCCCACCATGTGTGTCCAGGGATCTATAAAAGTCATTAGACTTGACAGTTACCATCTTGCTATTCTTGATATACATTTTTTTTTAATTTTTCAGGTCAGCAGAATGTTTTGTTATGGAGTGTCTCCCCAAAGTTTTTTGAGTAGAAGGCATGGCTCTTGATATAGTACTGTTCATAGGTAAGGCTTGTGGGAGATTGTTAGATTATGAGGTCTGTGACGTCACTGGTGGATTAATCCCTCAGTGGAGTCATTAACTGATGCCATTATTAGAAGAAGATGATCAGGAGGAAGTGGGGTTATGCTGGCTACCGTTATGTCTCTTTGGCTCAGGCCAGTAGCGCCCATGAGAAAGAGAACCTCAACTGGGCAAACTCCTCCATGAAATTGGCCTGTGAGCAAGATGTAGAGTACCTTTAAATAATTTTTTAGTGTGGAAGGGCCCAGCTCACTGCATTGTACCACCTCCTGGGTTACACAGGCTAAGCACGTCAGGAAGAGCAAGCCAATATGCAGCTTTAGTCCATGATCTCAGCATTGACACCTCCTGTGATTTCACTAAGTGATGAAATGTAACCTGAGAGTTATAAGCTGAAAGGAACCTTGCTCCCCATTATTTATGGCCGTGGTAAACATAACAAAAGAAGGCTTTACTAAGACAAGGGTCTGGTTAGAGGAGGCAGGCCACTGAGATCACCTCCCTAGAATTTATACTGTCAGCTCTCTGTGTTTCCTAGCTATCAGGAGGCAAACATATCTGCTTGTTTTCATTTCTGATAGGACTTTTTGCTTCACCACAGGTCCACTGTAAACAACTAACAAAACACTGAGAACTTTGAGCCAAAATATTTTTTTCCTCTGAGTTGATTTTCTTCACTAATATGGGGAGGTTTAAGTATGAAGGAACAAAGGAATGCAAATAGAACATCACAAGATTCTCCACTATAATGTGGTATGCCTGTCCAAGGTCTCTGTAACTAGTACAGGGGGATGTCTCAACCACACATTGACATACCACATGCCTCACCTCCGATACATATTTCAAGGCTCTCTTTGTGCACATTCCCTATACTGAGATGTTATTAAACAGAATCTAAATTGTTTGAAGTCACTATTTTATAGGGCTAACAAGCTTTACTTTATGGAATTAAAGTTGCCATATCATGACCATTAAAATCTCAACACCAAAATAGAGTCATTGTTATGCTTTAAATGACTTCTATTGTAACTTAATTTGCAAATGACTATTTGAAGTATTTTTATGTGCTTGCTATTAGGAAACTGAGCACCAATGATTTTCTCCTCTGGGAAGTAGTTTGAAGTACTTCTACTTCATGCTGTCATTTACTTGTAGTACCTCTTCCATAGAAGGAAACATATAGGTCCCATGGCATATACACATTCCAGACAAAGAAACATTTGATATCACAAGTATGAGAGTTATGGGGTTATCCTAATTTTTCTTCTCCCACTGCCTCGGTCTCTCTCTCTCTCTCTCTCTCTCTCTCTCTCTCTCTCTCTCTCCTTTTTCTGTGATGAGTCCTATAACCAAAAGCAACGTAAGGGAAGAAAGGAGTTATGTCCTATTGCTTTTCCATACATCCCTCAGGGAAGTCAGGGTAGGAACTCAAATAGTGACCATGGCTGAACTTTGATTACTGGATTGATGTCATGTCAGTTCCCTTTTCAGGATAGCACAGCCTACAGAGTGTTGGGCCCTACCACTCCAATCAACAGTCAATTGGTCACGTACATGGCTCTAAACCTCTCTGCTCTAGGCAATCACCCAGTTGAGACTCCCTCAGATGACTCTGAGTTGTGTCAAGTCAATGCTTAAACCCAACTAGGATAGTGGCCTTTGCAAAGATACAGATATATTTCAAAACTCCATAAAGAAAAATCAACTCCTGATAATAGAGTGGGTTTAGAGGATGACAATGCTCGGTCTCTGGAGAAGGATGGGTTTATGATGCATACTTCACACGTGGAGATATCTCCAATGTCTGTCACGGTTTTTCAGAAGAGAACTCTCATCACTCATCAGCCACTGCGTTCTGTCACCTATGAGGTCAGAGAAGACAGCTACTCTGTGTAGGAGAGCATTTAAAAACAAAGACAGGAAATTATCCCTGAAGTTAAAAAGCATCAAGAGTGTTTAGTGGCCAGATAGTGGTTATACGAAGGGATTCACCCAGCATAAGATACCAACAAGCCACTCATGCTCCTCTTCCTACTGGTTTCTTGGTCTGGCTAGATAAAGTCAAATATCCTTCAGTGACCTAATAGGTAGTGACTTCTGGGCTCCAGGTGTGGCCTCCTTTTGCTTGGCCAATATAAATGTTAATAAAGTAATATGGAAATTGAACGCATCCCAAGATCTTGTCCATATGATTCCAGCCACGGCCTGAACACTGCATTAGAGGTCAATGATATTCCCATTCTTCATCCCAGAATGTAGTGCTCATCTGAAATAATTGCTTTGGTATTAGTAAGGGGCCTGTCATGGCCACCTTAGGTTTGCTTAGCTGACATCCAGAGAGGTCCATGCCAGGGTAAACCTGCTTTGTAAATAACCATCAGCTATCCAAGGAACACATAGCAAGCCTGCCTTTAGTTATTTTAAATGACCTTTTTGCACAGTTAACTTCCCTCCTGCTGGGGAAAGGTTACAAATTTTCCCAGCCATTCTGAATTTATTTTTATTCCCCCATTTTATTTTACATAGGATAAAACTTTTTTTAATGAAGCTCCAAAGAAAACAGAAAAATAAAAGGAGTTCAATTATCGATCCGCATTGCTGATGGTAGAATAGGAAGGTGACTTGCACAGATTGCTTCTGAGGTGTCTTTAATTGATTGAGTCATTATTTTCTCAGCACAAAGGAAAATTCTGGGAAAGCTCTGCTCTGCCTTTCAGATCTGGGGTGAGAAGCTGTGTTGGACTAGTTTCTTTCAGACTAGCTGAAAAGCATAGCAGAAATCTTTTCTTTCAAAATATTTGTTTTTAGCTTTTCATAAATAAAAGTGTGTTTAAACAAATGCCAAGGTCCCCTTCGAGGAGTGAAATTACTACAGAGGGCAATACATAACCACAAACAGGTACGGGTGCTGACTTTCCATGTACTGAGGACAAGGCTTTGTGTATGGAGAAATACATGGTGATATTTGACACACAGATACTGAATCTTCTTAAGAAAATCCTCTTTTCTCTTTCCAAACTAATGCCACATGCATTGCACCAAACATGTCAGCAAATATCAGCTGAAGAAAATGAAAGATTGAAACCAGTGCAGTTGTGCTTAGAGTTTGGCAAGATGGCTGCTCTGAAAGTCAGACACTCATGCGGAGGATGTTTCTAATACATTGACACTTGGATTTCATATAGACGAGCTTCTAAAGTTCTATAGCCTAAGAATGCAATTTGGATGCTGTGTTGCTGACTTATTCTAGCATCAGTTTGGATGAATGGAAAGCACCAGGTACTCTCAGCCTTCTTCGGCATGTTATAAAGTATCATCTCTCCAGTATTTTCTCTTTCTGTTGTCCTGTATGCTTTCTCAATGAAGCCCTTCTTCTGGATGCATTCATTTTAATTTCAGATGTGAAGCTTCCATGTCAAGTCCAGGTGTTGTGTTTCATTTCCTTTTCATTTTGGTAAAGTTTTTAAATACTTCTTCAGTCAGTAATTCTTCCTGTTATATCATTTCTCTTTCTTGAGATGTCCCCTAGCACATGTTACCCTTTCCTTCCACCCCTCACAGACCTCTACCTTTCTTTTCCTCCTCCTACCCCTTCATTCTCTGCTATATTGACTTAGAGAGCCATTCAAGTTGGCATGAAGTCTCTACCACTTCTTCTCCACGTTCCAAATACTTTTGATATTTTTAGAAACCTAAATTTTTCTATTGTTGCATTTAAATATTAGACTTTGTATTCTATCATTGATTGACCTTTCATAGACTTTAAAATATTTTGTGCTTATTATGCTTGATTGAAGTTAGTATCTATGTATTTCTGACATGCATGATTTCTGAATGGTTAGGGTTTTTGAGGCTGTTGTGCTCCTAAAAAAAGTCAGGTTGAGCTCTGAGAGTTGTCCTGTGTGACTCTTAGATACTGCTTTCCTGCCTTTACTTCCATCTCCATTTCGTTTCATAAAGTTCATATAGCACTGAGCATCCTACAGGGCTCAGATACAAATCAGACTGGTCTCCATTGTTTTCTCTATGCATTTTACTGAGAGCTGTGGCCAACTCAGTGGTCTGTTCCCCTACCTGATTCCAATTCCCAGGAACTTACTGCTTTCTTTATTTCTAGTACTTTCTCATAGTGTATGGTTAATAAGTTTTTAAGGACTTATGCTAGTAGGTAAACACAAGTGACAATTATTGGCTTGGTTGTCTGTACTCATATAGAAATCCCTGTGATTTTCAAGCCTCCCTTTACATTTCTATTCTTGAAGTGTTTTTCCTCTTCATATTAGTAGAGCACATTAGTAAAATTTTATTTGCTAATTATTTATGTTTAACTTTTCTTTTTTTTTTTTTTTTGGTTCTTTTTTTCGGAGCTGGGGACCGAACCCAGGGCCTTGCGCTTCCTAGGTAAGCGCTCTACCACTGAGCTAAATCCCCAGCCCCATGTTTAACTTTTCTTATAATTTGAACTTATTATAATGTCCTCATATTTATATTTGAAACTTTACAGGGCCTGCTTCTATTTGAAAAAAAGTGCAATTAATCTTTGTGGTTTTTTAATAGCCTTAAGAAATTTAAATTATTTTATTATTTTAAAAATACTCGGTCCCACACCCGCGGATCCCCGCCCGCAGCAGCTCTCTGCTCCCAGACCCGGTGAGAGAGAGACCCAACCGCCTGGTCAGGTGGGCACTCCTGAGGCTGCAGAGTGGAAGAGACCACCAACCCTGCTCACCCCTGACCACATCCCTGGCCCAAGAGGAAACTGTATAAGGCCTCTGGGCTCCCGTGGGAGAGGGCCCAGGAGCAGCAGGACCCCTGCCTGAAACACCGCCGGAACCTGAAGGAAACAGACCTGATAAACAGTGCTCTGCACCCAAATCACATGGGAGGGAGGGCTAAACCTTCAGAGAGGCAGACAAGCCTGGGAAACCAGAAGAGACTGCTCTCTGTACATACATCTCGGACGCCAGAGGAAAACACCAAAGGCCATCTGGAACCCTGGTGCACTGAAGCTCCCGGAAGGGGCGGCACAGGTATTTCTGATTGCTGCCGCTGCAGAGAGCCCGTGGGCAGCACCCCACGAGCGAACTTGAGCCTTGGGACCACAGGTAAGACCAAATTTTCTGCTGCAAGAAAGCTGCCTGGTGAACTCAAGACACAGGCCCACAGGAACAGATGAAGACCTGTAGAGAGGAAAAACTACACGCCCGAAAGCAGAACACTCTGTCCCCATAACTGACTGAAAGAGAGGAAAACAGGTCTACAGCACTCCTGACACACAGGCGATTAGGACAGTCTAGCCACTGTCAGAAATAGCAGAACAAAGTAACACTAGAGATAATCTGATGGCGAGAGGCAAGCGCAGGAACCCAAGCAACAGAAACCAAGACTACTTGGCAACATCGAAGCCCAATTCTCCCACCAAAACAAACATGGAATATCCAAACACACCATAAAAGCAAGATCTAGTTTCAAAATCATATTTGATCATGATGCTGGAGGACTTCAAGAAAGACGTGAAGAACTCCCTTAGGGAAACACAGGAAAACATTAATAAACAAGTAGAAGCGTACAGAGAGGAATCGCAAAAATCCCTGAAAGAATTCCAGGAAAACACAATCAAACAGTTGAAGGAATTAAAAATGGAAATAGAAGCAATCAAGAAAGAACACATGGAAACAACCCTGGATATAGAAAACCAAAAGAAGAGACAAGGAGCTGTAGATACAAGCTTCACCAACAGAATACAAGAGAGGGAAGAGAGAATCTCAGGAGCAGAAGATTCCATAGAAATCATTGACTCAACTGTCAAAGATAATGTAAAGCGGAAAAAGCTACTGGTCCAAAACATACAGGAAATCCAGGACTCAATGAGAAGATCAAACCTAAGGATAATAGGTATAGAAGAGAGTGAAGACTCCCAGGTCAAAGGGCCAGTAAATATCTTCAACAAAATCATAGAAGAAAACTTCCCTAACCTAAAAAAAGAGATACCCATAGACATACAAGAAGCCTACAGAACTCCAAATAGATTGGACCAGAAAAGAAACACCTCCAGTCACATAATAGTCAAAACACCAAACGCACAAAATAAAGAAAGAATATTAAAAGCAGTAAGGGAAAAAGGTCAAGTAACATATAAAGGCAGACCTATCAGAATCACACCAGAAATCTCGCCAGAAACTATGAAGGCCAGAAGATCTTGGACTGCTGTCATACAGACCCTAAGAGAACACAAATGCCAGCCCAGGTTACTGTATCCTGCAAAACTCTCAATTAACATAGATGGAGAAACCAAGATATTCCATGACAAAACCAAATTTACACAATATCTTTCTACAAATCCAGCACTACAAAGGATAATAAAGGGTAAAGCCCAACATAAGGAGGCAAGCTCTACCCTAGAAGAAGCAAGAAACTAATCGTCTTGGCAACAAAACAAAGAGAGTGAAAGCACACAAACACAACCTCACATCCAAATATGAATATAACGGGAAGCAATAATCACTATTCCTTAATATCTCTCAACATCAATGGCCTCAACTCCCCAATAAAAAGACACAGATTAACAAACTGGATACGCAACGAGGACCCTGCATTCTGCTGCCTACAGGAAACACGCCTCAGAGACAAAGACAGACACTACCTCAGAGTGAAAGGCTGGAAAACAACTTTCCAAGCAAATGGTCAGAAGAAGAAAGCTGGAGTAGCCATTCTAATATCAAATAAAATCAATTTTCAACTAAAAGTCATCAAAAAAGATAAGGAAGGACACTTCATATTCATCAAAGGAAAAATCCACCAAGATGAACTCTCAATCCTAAATATCTATGCCCCAAATACAAGGGCATCTACATACGTAAAAGAAACCTTACTAAAGCTCAAAACACACATTGCACCTCACACAATAATTGTGGGAGATTTCAACACCCCACTCTCATCAATGGACAGATCATGGAAACAGAAATTAAACAGTGATGTCCACAGACTAAGAAAATATATGAGCCAAATGGACTTAACGGATATTTATAGAACATTCTATCCTAAAGCAAAAGGATGTACCTTCTTCTCAGCTCCTCATGGTACTTTCTCCAAAATTGACCATATAATTGGTCAAAAAACGGGCCTCAACAGGAACAGAAAGATAGAAATAATCCCATGCGTGCTATCGGACCACCACGGCCTAAAACTGGTCTTCAATAACAATAAGGGAAGAATGCCCACATATACGTGGAAATTGAACAATGCTCTACTCAATGATAACCTGGTCAAGGAAGAAATAAAGAAAGAAATTAAAAACTTTTTAGAATTTAATGAAAATGAAGGTACAACATACCCATCTTATGGGACACAATGAAAGCTGTGCTAAGAGGAAAACTCATAGCGCTGAGTGCCTGCAGAAAGAAACAGGAAAGAGCATATGACAGCAGCTTGACAGCACACCTAAAAGCTCTAGAACAAAAAGAAGCAAATACAACCAGGAGGAGTAGAAGGGAGGAAATAATCAAACTCAGAGCTGAAATCAACCAAGTAGAAACAAAAAGGACCATAGAAAGAATCAACAGAACCAAAAGTTGGTTTTTTGAGAAAATCAACAAGATAGATAAACCCTTAGCCAGACTAACGAGAGGACACAGAGAGTGCATCCGAATTAACAAAATCAGAAATGAAAAGGGAGACATAACTACAGATTCAGAGGAAATTCAAAAAATCATCAGATCTTACTATAAAAACCTATATTTAACAAAATTTGAAAATCTTCAGGAAATGGACAATTTCCTAGACAGATACCAGGTATCGAAATTAAATCAGGAACAGATAAACCAGTTAAACAAACCCATAACTCCTAAGGAAATAGAAGCAGTCATTAAAGGTCTCCCAACCAAAAAGAGCCCAGGTCCAGACGGGTTAGTGCAGAATTCTATCAAACCTTCATAGAAGACCTCATACCAATATTATCCAAACTATTCCACAAAATTGAAACAGATGGATCACTACCGAATACCTTCTACGAAGCCACAATTACTCTTATACCTAAACCACACAAAGACACAACAAAGAAAGAGAACTTCAGACCAATTCCCTTATGAATATCGACGCAAAAATACTCAACAAAATTCTGGCAAACAGAATTCAAGAGCACATCAAAACAATCATCCACCATGATCAAGTAGGCTTCATCCCAGGCATGCAGGGATGGTTTAATGTACGGAAAACCATCAACGTGATCCATTATATAAACAAACTGAAAGAACAGAACCACATGATCATTTCATTAGATGCTGAGAAAGCATTTGACAAAATTCAATACCCCTTCATGATAAAAGTCCTGGAAAGAATAGGAATTCAAGGCCCATACCTAAACATAGTAGAAGCCATATACAGCAAACCAGTTGCTAACATTAAACTAAATGGAGAGAAACTTGAAGCAATCCCACTAAAATCAGGGACTAGACAAGGCTGCCCACTCTCTCCCTACTTATTCAATATAGTTCTTGAAGTTCTAGCCAGAGCAATCAGACAACAAAAGGAGATCAAGGGGATACAGATCGGAAAAGAAGAGGTCAAAATATCACTATTTGCAGATGATATGATAGTATATTTAAGTGATCCCAAAAGTTCCACCAGAGAACTACTTAAGCTGATAAACAACTTCAGCAAAGTGGTTGGGTATAAAATTAACTCAAATAAATCAGTTGCCTTCCTCTATACAAAAGAGAAACAAGCCGAGAAAGAAATTAGGGAAACGACACCCTTCATAATAGACCCAAATAATATAAAGTTCCTCGGTGTGACTTTAACCAAGCAAATAAAAGATCTGTACAATAAGAACTTCAAGACACTGAGGAAAGAAATTGAAGAAGACCTCAGAAGATGGAAAGATGTCCCATGCTCATGGATTGGCAGGATTAATATAGTAACAATGGCCATTTTACCAAAAGCGATCTACAGATTCAATGCAATCCCCATCAAAATACCAATCCAATTCTTCAAAGAGTTAGACAGAACAATTTGCAAATTCATCTGGAATAACAAAAAACCCAGGATAGCTAAAGCTATCCTCAACAATAAAAGGACTTCAGGGGGAATCACTATCCCTGAACTCAAGCCCTATTACAGAGCAATAGTGATAAAAACTGCATGGTATTGGTACAGAGACAGACAGATAGACCAATGGAATAGAATTGAAGACCCAGAAATGAACCCACACACCTATGGTCACTTGATTTTTGACAAAGGAGCCAAAACCATTCAATGGAAAAAAGATAGCATTTTCAGCAAATGGTGCTGGTTCAACTGGAGGTCAACATGTAGAACAATGCAGATCGATCCATGCTTATCACCCTGTACAAAGCTTAAGTCCAAGTGGATCAAGGACCTCCACATCAAACCAGACACACTCAAACTAATAGAAGAAAAACTAGGGAAGCATCTGGAATACATGGGCACTGGAAAAAATTTCCTGAACAAAACACCAATGGCTTACGCTCTAAGATCAAGAATCGACAAATGGGATCTCATAAAACTGCAAAGCTTCTGTAAGGCAAAGGACACTGTGGTTAGGACAAAACGGCAACCAACAGATTGGGAAAAGATCTTTACCAATCCTACAACAGATAGAGGCCTTATATCCAAAATATACAAAGAACTCAAGAAGTTAGACCGCAGGGAAACAAATAACCCTATTAAAAAATGGGGTTCAGAGCTAAACAAAGAATTCACAGCTGAGGAATGCCGAATGGCTGAGAAACACCTAAATAAATGTTCAACATCTTTAGTCATAAGGGAAATGCAAATCAAAACAACCCTGAGATTTCACCTCACACCAGTGAGAATGGCTAAGATCAAAAACTCAGGTGACAGCATATGCTGGCGAGGATGTGGAGAAAGAGGAACACTCCTCCATTTTTGGTGGGATTGCAGACTGGTACAACCATTCTGGAAATCAGTCTGGAGGTTCCTCAGAAAATTGGACTTTGAACTGCCTGAGGATCCAGCTATACCTCTCTTGGGCATATACCCAAAAGATGCCTCAACATATAAAAGAGACACGTGCTCCACTATGTTCATCGCAGCCTTATTTATAATAGCCAGAAACTGGAAAGAACCCAGATGCCCTTCAACAGAGGAATGGATACAGAAAATGTGGTACATCTACACAATGGAATATTACTCAGCTATCAAAAACAACGAGTTTATGAAATTCGTAGGCAAATGGTTGGAACTGAAAAATATCATCCTGAGTGAGCTAACCCAATCACAGAAAGACATACATAGTATGCACTCATTGATAAGTGGCTATTAGCCCAAATGCTTGAATTACCCCAGATCCCTAGAACAAATGAAACTCAAGACGGATGATCAAAATGTGAATGCTTCACTCCTTCTTTAAATGAGGAAAAAGAATACCCTTGGCAGGGAAGGGAGAGGCAAAGATTAAAAAAGAGACTGAAGGAACACCCATTCAGAGCCTGCCCCACATGTGGCCCATACATATACAGCCACCCAATTAGACAAGATGGATGAAGCAAAGAAGTGCAGACCGACAGGAGCCGGATGTAGATCGCTCCTGAGAGACACAGCCAGAATACAGCAAATACAGAGGCGAATGCCAGCAGCAAACCACTGAACTGAGAATAGGACCCCCGTTGAAGGAATCAGAGAAAGAACTGGAAGAGCTTGAAGGGGCTCGAGACCCTATATGTACAACAATGTCAAGCAACCAGAGCTTCCAGGGACTAAGCCACTACCTAAAGACTATACATGGACAGACCCTGGACTCTGACCCCATAGGTAGCAATGAATATCCTAGTAAGAGCACCAGTGGAAGGGGAAGCCCTTGGTCCTGCTAAGACTGAACCCCCAGTGAACTAGACTATGGGGGGGAGGGCGGCAATGGGGGGAGGGTTGGGAGGGGAACACCCATAAGGAAGGGGAGGGGGGAGGGGGATGTTTGCCCAGAAACCGGGAAAGGGAATAACACTCGAAATGTATATAAGAAATACTCAAGTTAATAAAAAAAAAAAAAGAAAATATCATCCTGAGTGAGGTAACCCAATCACAAAAGAACACACATGGTATGCATTCACTGATAAATGGATATTAGCCCCAAAGCTTGGAATACTCAAGATACAACTTATAGACCACATGAAGCTCAAGAAGGAGGAGGACCAAAGTTTGGATGCTTCAGTACTTCTTAGAAGGAGGAACAAAATATAGGAAGAAATATGGAGACAAAGTGTGGAACAGACTGAAGGAAAGGTCATCTAGAGACTGTCACACATGAGGATCCATGCCACCTGCAATCACCAAACCCAGTCACTATTGGGGAGGCCAAGAGGTGTGCGCTGGCAGGAGCCTGATATAGCTTTTTTTCTGAGAGGCTCTGCCAGAGCCTGACAAATTCAGAGGTGGATGCTTACAGCCATCAGTAAACTATTGGACTAAGAGTGGAGTCTTCAATGGAGGAGTTAGAGAAAGAACTGATTCACTAAGGGGGTTTACAACTTCATAGGAAGAACAACAATATCAGCCATCCAGACCACCCAGAGCTCCCAGGGGCTAAACCACCAATGAAAGAGTACACATGGAGGGACCCATGGCTCCAGCTACATATGTAGCAGAGGATGGGCTTGTCGGGCATCAATGGGAGGAGAGGCCCTTGGTTCTGTGAAGGCTCAGTGCCCCAATGTAAGTGGGGAATTCCAGGGTGGGGAGGCAGGAGGGTGTGTGTGTGGTTGGGTAGGGCAGCACCATCGTGGAGTCAGGGGGTGGAGGGGTGGGATGGGGGTGTCTGGAGGGGAAACTAGAATAGGGGATAACATTTGGAATGTAAAAAATAAAATATCCAATAAAAAAGAGAATGATTAAACTAAAAAAAAAATACTCATTGGCTGCTTCTACCTATAGAGACCCCAGGAAGCCTCTTACATCACTTGCACTATACTCATAACTGAAGAACGATATCTATGGTCTCTCACTGTCTACTTGAGCTTCTGTGGAGATCAACTTTATGGTGGATCAATAAGAAATTTAAAATCTCCATGATGGGCTGGAGAAATGATGCAGCCGTTAAAAACACCTGCAGAGGATCTGAGTTTGATTCCCAATATGTATGTAGCAGTTCACAACTAGCAAAAGTATAGTGAACACAACATGAATATGTACATGAGCCTGTGTGGTACCCACAGGTGCATGAACATGTACACACAAAGGAGTAATAGAGTGCTTCTGAAAAAGAAAGGCCGTATCCCTAGCTTCTTGGCCATTACCATAAACATGAAAACCCTCTCAGGGAATGCAGAAGGTAAGTTCTCCATGGTTGATCATACCAGACTATGATTCCATTGTCCTGGTAATACATATGCCTGTCAATACAAAAATAATATTTTCTTACCTTAAATAATAAACCACAAAAAGTGAGATTTCTTTTCTCTGATACAGCTAATCCTATCTAAGTTAAGGATATTTTGCATGTTGACCTAGAACAAAGAAACCTTCTCCCAAGTAAGTATGTCAGGCTTGTGTCCCTATGAGGTTAACCCACTGTCCTCTTTTACAATTAATTTAATCTTTCTAGAGGCTGATTTTGTCTATTACTTTATCAAGATAAGGATTCATGAATGCCTGGGGAAGACAGACTTAGAAATCATTGTGACTAAGGAAAGACTTTTAACCACCATCCACAATGCTCAGTGATTATTAATGCATTTAAGACTGACACTGATCTGATTGTTTCTATTTAATAGATGTAATCACAAACAATAAGCTTTGTATATCACTCATTAAATTTATAAAAATAAAAAAATGCCTGATATAAAACAGTAAACTTCCATTATAGAAAACCCTCTGAAGATACCATGTGCAATAGAATTTTGTCCCTCTAAACACCCATTCAGAACATACTTAAATTTTGGAGTTGTGCTTATGCCTTTATAAGTCCTGTCAGAGTTTGTTCACCCTAGAAACACTAGCTCTATACTAACATTAACAACAGGAAAGATGAAATTGGCTTGTGATTTCCAATGAGCCTGTATCACCAAGACACGCACTGAATACGTGATCTCCCTGCACAGTCTTACCCCATTCTAAGGCAAGTATTCCATCATCGCCTGGGAAACACATCATGTCTGTGAGGCTGGGATTAGATGTGCTTCTCCCATGTATTGGCTCCAGCGTTGTCAGAGCAGGTTTGAGGTGATCTTGGGTTTTTAAGGCTCCTCTGTAATTGTCAATCATAGAAGGCAACACCATGATTGACAGAGGCAGCCTTGGATCCCATTCACAGCCATGCCCTGTACCATTGCTCTTGAGACTCTCTTGTGTCTGGGCTGATTTTATTTCATTAAGATTGAGAACATCAAGTCCCTGAAGAAAGAAATTTAATTAGATACTACAAGATAGAAGGATCTCCTTATGCTCATGGGTAGGCAGCATTAACATAGTGAAAATGGCCAATTTACCAAAAGCAATCTACAGATTCAATGCAATTCCCATCAAAATGCCAATACAATTTTTATAGACTTTGAAAAAGAAATTCTCAACTTCATATAGAAAAATTAAAAGTAAACAAAAAACCCAAAAACCAAACAATCAAGGAAACAAAAAACAGGATAACCAAAATAATCCTGAACAATTAAAAAAAAAAACAACTTCTTGCAGGGGAATAACCATCCGTGAGCTCAAGCTATACTACGGAGAAATTGTGATAAAAACTGCATGGTATTGGTATAGAAAGAAACAGGTTGATCAATGGAATGAAATTTAGGACCCAAAAATAAACACCCACACACCTAACAGTCACTTGATTTTTGATAAAAAAAAAATCCAAAACCATACAATGGAAAATAGAAAGTATTTTCAACAAATGGTGCTGGTCTAATTGGATGTCTGCATGTAGAAGAACGAAAACAGAACCACATTTAACATGCTGCACAAAACTCTCATCCAAGTGGATGAAGGACCTCAACATAAAACATGAAACATGAAACACTAAATCTCATAGAAGAAAACGTGAGAAATAGCATTGAATGCATTGGGACAGGAGACAATTCCCTGGACAGAAAACCAATGGCTCAGGCTCTAAGATTGACATTTGATAAATGGAACCTCATGAAACTGCAAAGCTTTTTTAAGGCGAAGAACACTGATAGGACAAAACAGTAGCCTACAGATTGGGAAAGGATCTTCACCAACTCTACATCTGACAGAAGGCTAATATCTAAAATTTATAAAGAATTCAAGAAGTTAAATACCAACAACCCAAATAACCCAATTAAAAATGAAGGTGAGAGGGCATGGGGAGAAAAATTGTGGGAGGGGGTGGTGAGCAGGATGTAAAGTGAATTAAGTAAAATAAAAATAAAAATACCCAGGGAGTGATCTGTTTCCCTACAGTCAGAGGCAGAGGTGTACTAAAAAAAAATGTAGAAGGAAGAGTTAAAAGTGTTTCTAAAGGTGACTGTAATTCTACAAAGAGCAGTTCTGAGAAGTTAATATTCATCACAGACTCACAGGAAGTAGGCTGAATTTGAAAAGAGGTCCAGTAATTTTACAAAAAAATTTCATCAATTTGCTCATCTAAATTTATCAACTTCATATCTTTGAACATGACTGATATTCTTGCTATCACCCTGTTCTGATTTATGTGTGTACCTGGCTGGATAAAGACACAGAATTCAGTGTAATAGATTTACTGTCTCTACATGGCTACTTTTAATTTTAGGCTTAAGCTTTTTAAATAAAACAAGTATAAAACGCTCTCCTGTGCTGCGAGGGAAGTCTAATTTAAAAACAGTACTGGTGCAGTCATGATATTGCTACTTAAAGACAATAATAATCACAGCGCAGAGGGTAAAAGATGATCTCAAGAAATTTATGAATATATATACATTTAATCATAAAAATACACATAAATGAATACATTATTTAGTGTTATTTGTGACACACAAGCTTATACATACATATATATGCATATATTTATTCTCTTTATTTCTGCTTTCTCCAGAGGTGACAGGTAACTTGTGGCAAAGAATTTTTTCTTTAATGTCAGACAAAATTATCAATTACATAAAAACTCTGAAGTGCTTTTAATGTTTGACTCATCATCAGCTACAGCTGGATACCTTCTTTTCTAACATTGGAAAAAAGCTTTTCAGTCATTTGATGATATATCTTACGCTATGAAGATAAATTGAGTTTGCTGAGTTAAGATCATATCATTTTTAACAATCACAATTTCTACTCATGTCGACATTCAAAAAAGTAAATTTGGTTTTTAAACTGTTTCTTAAAAAATACTTTATATTTTAGTAAACAATTTCTCTGTATATCATGTCATTTCACATATATGTATATATATATATATAATACAGATACATATATATTCATACATTGAAAGCTTTATTTTTCTCTCAAAGTAGTTATGGGTCTCGATGTAATTGTCTCAGTGAGCAGTTACTCACAACTTTCTTAAAGAAAATAGAATAGTGGTTGACAATTGTGGCAGCCAAAAATCTTACACTGCATTCACTTCTGGAAATAACATTTTCACAATTATAATTATATTGCTAAAGAAAATCATTATTAATTACTCTCTAAAAAAGCTATGGAAATGTTTTTAGTTGGAATATATATATATATATTTTTTTTCCTTTTTGACATCATATTAGTAGTTTCAACACAAAAATGCTTACGTCATTCTGAATTTTTGATTCATCAACAAATATTTGGGAATAAAATGCTAAGGCAAATAACATTGGGAATTCAGTAAGACTAACAATGTCTCTAAAGAGTTTAAGACCTAAAACTGTAAGTCACCGTGTTTAGCTCATATGATTGGATTACAGAGTTCATTGGTGTTTTACAAAAGCCAGAGAGCCCTATACAATGTATTCTTTCATTTCCCCACCTTGGGCTTAACTCATATATCTTTTCATGATTTCCCTGCCCTGTCCCCCCAGCTGTCCCTAGCTGCAGGTTTCGCCCCTGTTTCCCTAGGTGTCTCCTGACTTCAGGATCCTCCACTATTCACTCTTTCTGGAGCAGATATTATTATAGATATCGCTGGATCACTCTAACCATCCTCTCTCTGCTCAAGGCTCATCATCTCAGAAGACTGCCTTTGTGTGGCAGATCCAGACCTTTGATCTGTTGTACTTTCCTTTTACTGCATGTGACAGCTACAATTCTAACCTTTTCATATCTATTTAATCTCCTTCTTGCTGCCCTATTGTTTGTGTGATGTTAGCTGGTGTTTTCCAACAGTCTTCAAGAACCCGATGTATAAGGATTGCAAGATTTCAAAGTCGTCTTTAAAGATTAGTTACTCCAAGATTGTACTTCCTGCAAAGGGTGGCAAAATTAACCTAAAAGTTAAAAACTACAAATTCAGAGGGATGCTGAGGGATTATAAAGAAAAGTTCTAGAAGTTAGGAATAAGATTCTTTCAACTGAGTTTCCCCTTCCTTAAACTGAGATAACTCCTGTTGACATTGTTTAAGGACTACATGTAATACCCTCAAATTCATGAGTTCAAACCCTAAGCCTATATGTTAATCCATGTTGCATTAAAATAATGACATATCTGAGGCATTGTTTTATAAAGAGAGTCTGTATGGCTTACAGTTATGGAGGCCTAAGGACAAGGATAATGAATTCTCTCCTTCTTGGTCCCCAGATGGGAGAGGGCATCAGATGGTAAGGATGGCATACGCACAATCACATGTCTTTATCCCTTTGATGATAAAATTGGTGACGTTTTACTAATCTAAATAATGCACAAGGCCTCAGCTCCAAAAATCCACAATCCGGCTAAGTTTCTAGACATTCGAGGGCCACATTCCAATCTGCCACAAACTTAGCATTCTGTCCTCCTAGCTGCCCCAAGATCCTTATTCTAACAAGACAAAATGCAATCCCCCCATTCTGGATAATCCTATGCTTACATATAAATTAATTCCAACATTAAGTCAAAAGTCTAAAATCTGGAATTTTATTAGAGGATCAAGAAAGATTCTCATACTTATGAACCTATAAATTCAAAATAACTTTTCCACTTCCAAAAAATGGTAGGAGACAAAAACACATATCTCCTTCCCTAAATGCATGGATCCACATAGAGAATTAGCCAAAGCAAGAGCTGAATTCTGTGAAGCAATAACTATATTATAAGGTCTATAGTACCTACACATACTCCAGCAAAGAAGATGTTCTCAAAAGCTTGAACTGTCTGACGTTGAATATTTATACACTGTCACCCACAAGGCCATTCTTTCTGGCTAATGGCATGTGCTAGCATTGAGTGGTAGCCATAGGGCCTCACATGAACCTTAACTTCCCTGACTCTATGAAATCATGGAAGTTTACTGCTAGAGCAGTCATACTGACGCCTGACTTGCCTTTCAAGCCTTACTTTGCTATTGTGATGCCTGCCATCTCAACAGACATGGGCCATAAAGTCTACAGCCAATGTGTAAAGAAAGTTTAACCCATTACCATGGCTGGTCTGGCAAAGGAGCACATCCAGAGAACTTCTATGTTTATATGATTTGGCTGAAATGCAGGCAGATTCTGGATTGCATTGTTATCTGGATGGAATACAGACTTCCCCTTAGTACACACCTTTAATCCCTAACAATGAAGATTAGGTTTTAGAAGAAAGCAGGCATATTTGAAAGTGATGTCTAATTGAGGGTCAAAGTGACCAATCAGAGAAAAATTTGATAGAATGAGTCAGAGATAGAATATACTTAATTCTGACAAAAAGTAGCATAGGAAGATGGGGGTCATTTAAGAACAGCACATGAAAGAAAGGGGGTGGGGTATATGAGTAGAGGGATCGTTTTACAAAGACAAATGTCAGAGAAAATAAGCATAAGACAGGTGTACACAGAATGACCCAGAAAATGGTAAGAAGCCAGAAGATTGGAACATATCATCAAAGTTAGTATGAGGTCAGGCAGAGCAATTCAGTAAGAAACCAAGAGAAGCCTGATTGAAACAGTTAGCTTTGAAGACTATATTTTGCAGAGGCTAGAAGCTCCCAAGCCTAAACCTAGGGATAGTTAAGAGCAGATAAAAGTTCTACGTTTAGCCCAGTCTGTGTATTTGCACAGCTTGTATATGCACAGCTCTCATTTCATCACTCTGTCTAAGGAAATAGAAGTAAAATTATCACAGTATGAACCACATCAGGACTTTTTTGAACCACAGTTACAGCCACGAGGTCCACAGAAATCTGACAACAGGAAAACCAGCACAAAAGAACTCAGCAGTTTATGGATAATGCTCTAGGATACCTTCCTGAAATTATTCTATCCTGGAAGGGCTCTTCTCCTCTGGTAAAAGGGAGAAGACTAAGAAATTTCATATTGTCTTACAATTCTATTGTCAAATTTCTGGGCGTTAGTGAACTTCATATGATCAGTAGATTGATCATTTTTATGTGTGCACTATTTCATTCATAAAGCAAAATAATAATTCTAATATTCAGGTTCTTATTAGGAGGCAAAATACCTTATGTGCAAATCTCTTCTTACATGATTAAATCCTCAGTGAATGAGAGCTAGTATCACTTCTGAGTGCAGACATGCAGGTTCTACACATAATACAGAGAAATGTCAACTCACTTAGAAATCATTTAACCATTCTTCCTTCTACTCTATTCTCTGTGAATCCAGTCATAACATGCCAATTTATTAGCATAATAGAAAAGGGCCTGAAACTATGCACACGGGCTCTTTGTGAATTCTACCATTTCATTGACTTGTCACAGCGAACAACACATTTGCCATTTTAATCCATAGTTCTGTGTTTGTATCTGCAGTGTAGCAAGGTGGGAACTAATTAAGTATGAAATTACCTTATATATCTAAAGCAGTGCCTGCTCACCTTTAGGCATTTTGGGAATCCACCTAATGAGTTGTGAGTTTTGCTCCACAGGACAATCGCAGAGCTCATTAATGCTCATTAAAACATAAGTAGTATTCAATGGATTCAGCAAAAACTCACTGTATTTTAATGAGCAGCTGAGTTATCCAATGGTCCAAACCCTGTCATGGAGAAAATCTAACTACACAAAGGAAGTGAATGTCTATAAAGATACTACTATGTTCTGTGTATTACTGCCTGAGGATGATCAGCAACAAAGGGAAGCACAACCACCCAGAAGTGTACATCTTCACAACAAAACCAAATCTGAGTGAATGGTTTAGAAAGAATGTGAAGCAACAAGGGGGGTTATTGGTTATTACCAATGTCAGCCTGACTTGATTAAGGAACACTGGCAAGATGAGAGAGCAAACCTGTGAGGGTTTACAGAGCCAGTGTTCTGTGACCATGAGGGACAAGGCTGAAGGATAGATAGAGCCTAAGTGTAAATAGGTATATCCAATAGCTTGCACCTGGAGTCTCAGAGAACAAGAGCAGAGGACAAGTCAATGTGTCCAAACTAGTTGGGTCTCTCCATAACAACAGCAAACGCCAGACAAAAGCAACGTAAGAAAGGAATGTGTTTGTTGCAGTTGTTGCTGCTGCTGCTGTTGTTGTTGACACGGTTTGAGGTACATAGTCCCTCATATCAGGGACGGGATAGAGGAGGCAGCTCTCACACTTCTCAGCTAACCTTCTCTTCTTATCATCTTAGTCAAGCGCCCAGCTCAAAGATTGATGCCATTCACATCAGAGTGAATCTTCTCTCTTCATTTAAACCTTTCTAAACACCTTCAGAGACACATCTGATTCTAAACCCAATCCAGTTGACATTTAAGATTACCCATCATAGGATGCAGGAATTCCCATAGCTGAGACTTCTTATGCTCAGGTCTCTGGTTTCCTTGCCTACAGATCACAGGACTCTGAGAATTTCCCTCCTTTAGCCACAGGCTGAAAATTTAACATTGGTTTCTCTGGTTGTCAGAGCTTTATACTTGAACCAACCATTCTATAGAGCCACGAGGGATACCAAGTCAAACAAATTGTTGTGTTAACCCATGCTACCATTCAAGGCAAGTCCATGAAAATTATTTATTGTATATATAAATATGCAGATGAAATATACAACTTTACTTAATATAAGTGCTGATGGCTACTGAGATGACCAATGCTGGTACTGAATGGCAGTCACAGAATAGATTATGCAAGTTACGAGCCTAGAATATAAAACTACATATGCATTAATATGAGAAAGCAAGGTAGGTCCAACTCTACCCCCATCAGGTTGTTGACACCTGTGTCACTGTGTTCTATGTCAATGCCATGATGCATATAAAGCAAGAAACTTTCAACCCTATTGTGTCTCTTGTGGCCAGAAGACAACTTTAGATCTTTAATTTAATATAGTCATTATCCACACAAGGTTTCATGTTTTACATAGCAAGGAATTATTTCTCTCAAATAAACTTATATTAATACTAGAATTGGGGGCTGGAGAGATGGCTCAGCGGTTAAGAGCACTGACTGCTCTTCCAGAGGTCCTGAGTTCAATTCCCAGCAACCACATGGTGGCTCGCAACCATCTGTAAAGAGATCCGATGCCCTCTTCTGGTGTATCTGAAGACAGCTACAGTGTACTTACATATAATAAATGAATAAATCTTTTAAAAAATACTATAATTGGGAAACATTCTGTAAATAGTACAAATTAAGTATTGGGATGTTCTCATGAGCCCTTATTTAAGGATTTTTATCCCTGAGGTCTTCTTCCCATTTCAGAGCACTAACAGCTTCATCTATCTTTTGGTTTTGAAGGGGCAGGTCTCGGTTGCTGTCTCTACTGAGGTTCAAAATATGATCCTATTTGGGGAATATACGGACACTATTTTTGTTTAAAGTATTCCTCAAAAGGATGATTTACAATTGGTGAATTCAATCATTTTGACACAATTGAACTTGGTGAACTCGGGCATATCCTCTCTGAGTCTCTCTTTCAGTCTCTCTCTGTGTCTCTGTCTCCGTCTCTGTCTCTCTGTCTCTGTCTGTCTCTCTCTCTCACACACACACACACACAAACACACACACACATGTACACACACAACACACAACATATAGAGACACACACACTACACACACAAAACACACAGAGACACACACATGTAGCAAAACCTCTCCTATTTATTAGGAGTCGTCCTATGAACAGTCATTCATTTAATGGAACTCCAGGATTCTTTGTACCTTACTGGAAGGGAGCATACTTATAACATTTTTAAACTATCTGTGTACACATGTACCAGATCCGTCTATTTCTTCAGAGTCTGTCCACAGTGAACAGAACCCACCTATATTCCTCCAAAGTTACACCATTTCTGAATGGACCATTTCTTCTATTCTGATCCTCTTAAGCCTATTGTAAGTTCACTATTATTGAAGTCATTTGCTTATTTAATCTGAAGCTATATCTGTAATCTGGCTTCTAACCCTATTACTTTAACTTCTAGGCAATGGAATATACAACATAGAAGAAGAGTCCTAAGGTAAATGTGGTCATTGTTAGGTTATTTTGTTTTGTCAAACAGGGCTTCATCAATAGGATGGTTTTTATTTTTATCCCACAAGATACTTGATAGGATTAATAATTAGTGGGAGAGGAAGATCAAATCTAGATGCAGAATAAATATCTGTGTCATGGATAAAAAAAATGCTGTTCCCGACCACTAATAGTATGTCTCCAAATGCCCTCAGTTTTCACAAGCTTTCCCCAGTGGTATACTTGAAAGATGACACTGATTTGCAGGTCTTAGTAACAAATAAAGCATTTAGTAAAGTCCATGGAGCCTGTGCACCATAGTGCACATACTCTTGTTGCATGAGCATCTGGAAGATATTTTCACTGAGATTATGTGTCTGTATATAATGATCAGCCCTCTGTGTATTTAGAACATTTCACACAGTAGTATTTTTATGTGAGAATTAGCCACACTGATCTGGATCATTTTGTGAAATCTGTGAAATGCAACCTGTATCTACTTGCTTAGGGAACAAAATTGTGCTTACTTTTATTTATAAGAGAACACCACATGATGTAAGCCCTAGAGGACATATGAACACTCAGAATGCCTTTGTTTGCTAAAATATGTAGGGAATGCAAATACTTGCATTGGATGGCAAAACCAAAGGGAATGAATTGGCATGAATTTGTGACTCATGCATTTTGGGAAAACATTTTCTTTCTTGTTTTTTGTTTGTTTTCTTTTTCCTTTTGATATTTCTCTCTGTATCTCTATCTGTCTCTCTCTATGTCTGTCTCTGTCTCTCGCCACCCCCCCCCGTGTGTATAGTGTACATATGAGTTATATTATCAGCTGAGTAGAAAAGAGTGTTTCAGAAAATCCAGACCTAGAATTTCCAGCAACTGTGACCTACACAGAGTGGGTGTTGGAAATGAAATTTTGTTTGCTGATGAGAAATCTACACTAATTGCTGACCCATCTCTTCTACACCAACATTTTTACTATAAACTTTGAAAATTCAATGAAAAGCCATTAGTCTTTTTTATAGTTGTTTTCAGAGCCAGATGGTTCCTGAAGTATGAGAGTCAGTGTAGGATACTGGAAAGGGTATGTGTGTCTAATAATAGTGATGAAGACATGATAATATCATTTATCATTAAAACACCATTTTTACTTTTCTATCACACATAGTTATCTATTTCTCTCCTCTCTCTTCTTTCCGTTTTCTGTATAGTTTTGCTAGGCTGACCCATAATTAACTACATATCTGAGAATGCTCTTGAACTCCGGATACCCCAGCTACCTCTTAATGCTAAGATTGTAATCATACACCACTCCAATTACGTGTCTCATGCTTTATACACAATTTAGTTGGTTAACTTCAAGCTTGAAATGATACACCATAGCATAGACTGTCCATATTTTTAAGATGCAGATTGGGTATCTTTTTACAGCAAGGAAACCTGTCCATGGTAGCTAGTCTGTTTTAATAGGACCATTATTCTTTGTTTTAGTATTCATATAATCCCTGACAATTTATAGTTCCTGAGTGGGATAGTCACTGATATCATCTTGCTCTTTTTAAAAGTGTCAGCTACCAAAGAAAGAATCTCAGGTACAATCATGGACACAAATATCCATTGCCCTTTTGGCATTTTCCAGTGCTGAGAATAGAGTCAAAGGCACAGTGTGGATTGACATCCTCATAACCATGGAATCGCACCCCCATCCCACCAAGTTACTGCTACTTAGGTTTGATATTCCTGGGCTGGCAAGGGTGGTTAAGTATGGAGAACTAGCATTTTGAGTTTGATCCCTGAGACTTCCTTGGTGGAGGGAGTGAATAGGCTCCTGCAGGCAGTGGGAGCACACGCAAAATAGGTGAATGTTAAAATCTTCCTAATCCTGTTCTCTGTGACCTTTAATTAACCTCCATGGCTTCAGCTTTATTGTTTGTTAAATGAAAATGATAGCAGTGCCTATTTATAGCATCCAGAGGGACGAGAGAGAAAGAAGTTTCAAAGACGGTGAGAATATCCTACTCAATGCTGTTGGGTAGATTTCAATCAATTTTACCTCTAGACATAGTGTAGGTTTGTAAAAATGTAGTAGAATTAACCTGCTACATAACCTGCTTCATATATCTATAAGAATTTATAAATACACTGATGGAAATGTAAATATATAATGATGTCCAATAGAAACACTATGTTGTGCATCGATCCATAACTTAAGAGGAATGTTTACTAGAAATTAATTTGTGTATATATTAGTCTATTTAAGTCTACAGGTGATGTTTAAAATCATGAGAACTTAAGATTAAAAACTTGAGATTTCCTTAGGAAACTTGTAAGAGGAAAATAGTATTGAGTCTGAGGAATGAACTTTGGAAAACCCTTATTGAAGAAAATTTGGCAATCTAATGGAGGTATTGGTGGCTGTAGATAACACTGGTGTATTTTAAGTTGAAAATTGTATAAAAGCAGATTTTTGTCTTTGATGTTTTGAATGGAGAAATGAATTGCATGTTGGGAGGAAAGCTTGGAATCATAGATCGATATTGGAGATTGATAGGAAGTAACAGATAGTGAAAGGTGATGAAATGCAGGATGGAGGGAGAGGTACTTGCACAGATTAAGAAATAAAGTGCCCATAAGACAATAATAATAAAATGAGGACATATGCAAGTTACTCATAACCCTTAGGTAGACATGACATTGTAAGAAAAAAATCAATGTTAATGAAAACTCAGAAATCAAGGAATGGATTATACATGAATGTCTTTCCATAAAATATACTATAGGTAAGTTTCACAATATGAATATACCAATTATTGAAATATTGTACTATGTGTTTACTATGGAAAAGGAAGACATGAGGAGATTTCCACTGGTTTCCACAAGGCCAGAACATTCATGAGTTGCAGTAGCCTAGCTGAATCATGTTCAATATGATCTTTATCCAACAAGAGATTCTTACTACATTGCTCACTGTAGAACAAAAATGAATTAGACATCAGATGCTATCTGATATCTTCATCTTACAAAAAGGCATGATATTGCAGCATAAAGGGGCAAATTATATTTAAATAACCAGACGTTCTTAATATGACCAGAACTATGTAAACTCCTACAACCATCAATTTTCTAAGAATTTTAGTCTTCAGGCTAATTCACAAAATCAAACACAATATATTTGCAGCTGGCTCAAATCTTAGCTAATCTTTCACAAGGAAATGTTGTTAAGAAATGTACTTGAATTACAGAAAAGCATGTTTCACAAAACTAGGCATTGCCTAACTGGTGTAGTTCCTACAAGAAAAAAATATTTGGCAAATTCTAGTATGATCATGGGATACTCAAGTCTCTGCCACCTTACACTATGGTCCATATAATCAAGAGACAGATCTACATTTGGTAGATGAAACTCAGAGTATCGATAAGAACATGGTTTCTGTCCTACAGCTCAAGTTTTCAGAAGAGTTAATACCAGTGGTTTACATAGGCAAGGAACTCCCTCTATTTGAATTTTATTGTCTCCAAAGATACACACAGTAGTCATTATGTACACGATGGGAGTTTGGTGAAGTTTTGGTAGTTGTGTTCATTTCAACTTTCCCAAACGATGAATATCTACATTTGTCTAGATCATTTTAGCAGGGATGAAAAGGAAGAGACAATCTAAAACCAAGAAGAGAACACACAGCCCTGTGCTAATGTTGTTGATTAAGCATTTGGGTATAGTAACAAAATGACATGAACTGAATACTGAATAAAACAGAATTGATTTCTCACAGTTTTGGAAGCTGAAAGGGCTAAGATCAAATTTTCTAAAAATTAAGTGTCAGGTGAGGCCTGTTATTCTCAAAGATGAACCTTCCCTTTGTCATTCAATGCTGACCAGGCAGCAGAGATCTCAAGGAATCTTAACATGAGGTCATTAATCAGTGAACCATTGATGACATACTAACAATTGTGATCTGGTCACACTTTGAAGACCTCGACTCATAATACTGGTGTCTTGCTGCTAAAGAGGTCAACATTTGAAATTTAGGGAAATGTACTTTTGAGTTAGCAAACTTTAAGTAGACAGGAAGACATAAAGGCTGGAATACAGAGGGTAAGCAGTGATACATGATTCAGTGAACCCCCAAGATGAAGATAACCACCAATATTAACTATTATTTGAGAACTTGATTTGTTCCTTGCATGCCTAAGAGTCCTGATTACACCCTCAAATACTTACAGAACTCCTCTACCTCTCTCAACATATTTTCTACTTGGTACATTTAAACAATGGTAGTCAAAGTACAGTCTTATTCTCTTCCTACATATACATGACTTTTGAAAAGAAAATAAATCGTATACAAAGGGTTCGCTTAATTTTCTGTCTAGAATGCAAAGGTTTAATCACATTGTCCTTAAGACGATGTGTCCAAAGAATATGATATATCTGACAGGAGCCAGCATAGCTGCTTGGCTCAGCCAACACTGCATAATGGGTGGATATTTTAAAGTGCCTTTTATAGCCATCATGACAATTTACACCAATCCTGCTATCTGTGAAAGTGCCCACTGATTCCAAGGCAGCTGTTAGGATAAGAAGAACATTTGGAAGCCAGGGTCCCATGTATACACAGTGGAGATCAAAGTGAAATCTTGAAATTGTGAATGTAAAAACCTTTATTTACTACCAGCCTTCAGCTTCTTCTTTTTTTTTGCTGTTAATTTTTTCTATATTTTCACTCTATGATGAACAACTCTGAAAAATGATGCTTAAACATTCTTATTAGCATAGAAATTAATTATGATAAATAGTTAAAAGAAAAATCACAAGGTAAATGAAACTTTCAAATTGCCAAAGCAATTTTATTTCAAAACATGGTAAAGGATCACATAATTCTAAATAAATTGATAATACTTATGCTGTATTACAGGAAAAGATAATATAATAATAATAATAATAATAATAATAATAATAATAATAATAGAGTTACCACAAATAAGCTAATACTTATTTTTCATCTTTGAAAACAATCCATGTTATTTTAGGATGACAATGAGCCTTAGCTGGGTAAAGAGTTTAATGAAGAGTAATAGAGGGTATATTCCATTAGGCAACTTTTATGATAACTGTTTACCACAACTGATATTTCTACGAACTCATCAAAATTGAAATAGTGAATAACTGTGGAAGCCAAGTCATGTTTTTATTTATTTTACATTGCTTTTGCTTTAGTGAGACCCAATTTCCTGTAATAGATGTATGTCACCTCTGGGTAGTCATTTTTAAAAGAAAAAATTCAATGGAAATCAATAAGTTAATGACCCAAAGATTGTTATTTCTGACATGCCTATATTATATGAAGGTTAAGAACCTGAGATGGGCTGAATAACTGGTTGAGACTACTAGCTGCTCTTGTAAAGAACTTGACTTTGGTTCCCGGACACAAATGGAGGTTCACAACCATATATGACTTCAGTTATAGGGTATTCAATGTATTCTTTTGTACTTCATGGATATTGAACATACATGCTATATAGACCTACACGTAGGCTAAGCACTCATATAATAAAATAAAAATAAATGAATCATTCAAAAATGTCATAAGTTGAAGATAAGTTTAGGAGTATCTATGTGAGTATATATACATATATATATATATATATATATATATGTGTGTGTGTGTGTGTGTATGTATGTGTGTGTATGTGTGTGTGTCTTTATGAACACATGCAAATGTGTGCACACAATCAGAACTACACTATCTTTAGCTGCTTTAATAGACTAAAAGCAAACCAAAACAAAAACAAAAAACAACAAACAAAACGAAAACAACAAACAAGCAAAACTAAAATGAAACTAGTCTATGGGAGATCTCTATTCCAGTCTACACCTCTACCTGCAATTGCAGATCTGCATTCCACACCCCAACTCACAGCTCTTTATGACTCTCAGGAGGCCTTTGTCACCCAAGACAACCAGTCCCAGAGGCCTGTTACTCCTAGAGACTCCTAAACCAGCCAACACCAAAGACAAGGAAATGGCTAAAGGCAATCCCAATAACAAAATTAATACAAGTCAATGCAACATGACATCATGAGAACCCATCGCTCCTACTACAGAAAGCTTAGGATATGCGAACACACCTATAAAGTAAGACTATGACCTTAAATCTCATCTTATGATGTTGATAGAGGTTTTTAAGGAGGGGATAAACAAAATCCTTCTATAAATATAAGAAAATTAAATCAAACAGATAGAAAGGCCTTTAAAGATGAAACAAATACCTTAAAGAAATACGGGAAAATTGAATCAAGCAAGTAAAGAAAATGAATAAAGCTGTTCAGGACCTGAAAATGGAAATAGAAGCAATAAGCATAAATGGAGGTACCCTGGAGATGGAAAAGCTAGGGAAGAGAACAGAAAATACAGACACAAGTATCACCAACAAAATGCCAGAAATGGAAGAGAAAATCTCAAGCATAGATGATACAATAAAAGAAATTGATGCACCAGTCAAAGAAAATGCCAAATCTAAAATGATTCTAACACAAATCATCCAAGAAATTTGTGACACTATGAAAAGACTAAACCTAAGAAAAATAGGAATAGAGGATGGTAAAGATTCTTAGTTCAAAGTCCCAAAAAATAACATCAAAAAATCATAAAAGGAAGCTTCCATAACCTAAAGAATGAAATGGCTATAAATGTATAAGAAACTTAGACAACATCAAATAGATTGGGCCAGAAAAATTCTCCTACCACATAATAATCAAAACACTAAATGTAGAGGGCAAAGAAAGTATATTAAAAGCTACAAGAGAAAAAGACTGTTATACATAAAGGCAGACTTATCAGAATTATACCTGACTTCTCAACAGAGACTCTGAAAGCCAGAAGGTCCTGGACAGATGCCAACCCACATTACTATACCCAGAAAAGTTTCAGTCATCATAGTAGATCCCACCAAGACATTCCATGACAAAACCAAATTTCAACAATATATGTTTACTAATCCAGGCCTACAAACCTACAATGAATAATAGAAGGAAAACTCCAACGCAAAAATAACCACACTCAAGAAAACACAAGAAATGTATCATCTCACAGCAAAACCAGAAGAAGGGATACACACATACACACACACACACACACACACACACACACACACACACACACACACACACAGAGAGAGAGAGAGAGAGAGAGAGAATAGCACCACAACATCAAAATAATGAGACTAGAAGTAATCACTCATTAATATCCCTCAATATCAATGGATTCAATTCACCAATAAAAAGATGATACTGGCTAACAGAGTGGATACAGAAGTAGGATTCACCATTCAGCTGCATTCAACAATCACATTTCAGTGATAAAGATAGATATTACCTCAGAATAAAAGGGCTGAAGATTTTAAGAAAGAAGCATGAGTAGCCATTCTAATATCTAACAAAATAGACTTTCAACCAAATATAATCAAAAGAGATTGGAAAGACACGTGGTACTCATCAAAGAAAAATTCCACCCAGACAACATCACAATTCTGAACATTTCTGTTCCAAAAGCAGAGGCACCCATATTCGGAAAAGAAAAATTCCTAAAGCTTAAACCATACATCAAACCCCACACAATAATAGTGTGGGATATCAATGCCTCGCTCTCATCAATGGACAGGTCATCAAAACAGAAACTAAACAGAAAAATTCTGAAACTAATATGTTATAAACCAAATAGGCCTCACTGATATCTACAGAACATTTCTCCCAAACACAAAAGCCCAAATGCTCGAATTACCCTAGGTGCACAGAACACATGAAACTCAAGAAGGATGACTCAACTGCAAATGCTTCACTCCTTCTTTAAACGGGGAACAAGAATAACCTTGGGAGGGAATAGGGAGGCAAACTATAGAACAGAGGCAGAAGGAACACCCATTCTGAGCCTGCCACACATGTGGCCCATACATATACAGCCACCAAACTAGATAAGATGGATGAAGCAAAGACATACAGGCTGACAGGAACTGGATGTAGATCTCTCCTGAGAAACACACCCAGAATACAGCAAATACATAGGCGAATGCCAGCAGCAAACTGAGAACGGGACCCCTGTTGAAGGAATCATCGAAAGGACTGAAAGAGTTTGAAGGGGCTTAAGACTCCATATGAACAACAATGCCAACCAACCAGAGCTTCCAGGGACTAAGCCACTACCCAAAGACTATACATGGACTGACCCTGGGCTCCTACCTCATAGGTAGCAATGAATAGTCTAGTAAGAGCACCAATGGAAGGGGAAGCCCTTGATCCTGCCAACACTGAACTCCCAGTGAATGTGATTGTTGGAGGGAGGGAGGTAATGGGGGAAGGATGGGGAGGGGAACATCCATATAAAAGGGGTTAGGGGGATGTTGGCCCGGAAACCGGGAAAGGGAATAACAATCGAAATGTAAATAAGAAATACCCAAGTTAATAAAGATGGAGAAAAAAAGAATATTCATTCTTCTCAGCACCTCATGAAACCTTTTCTAAAATTGACCATTTAATCAGTCACAAAATAAACCTCAACAGATATAAGAAGACTGAAATAACTTTTTGCATCCTATCAGATCACCATGGATTAAAGCTGAACTTCAATCATGACAGAAACAGAAATCCAACATACTTATGGGTAGTGAACAACTCTCTCCTCAGTGATCACTAAGTTAGAGAAGAAATAAAGAAAGAAATGAAAGACCTTCTCGAATTCAATGAAAAGAAAGACCCATCATATCGAACTTATGGGTTACAATGAAAGCAGTGGTAAGAGGAAAGTTCATAGTAGTGCATGCCTTCGTAAAATAATTGGAGATGCCTCGTACCAACACCTTAGAGCTCTAGAACAAAGAGAAGGAAATACACCTACATCAATTTCAGGGCTGAAATCAATCAATTTGAAACAAAGAGAACAACAAAAAAAATCAACAAAAACAAAGGCTGATTCTTTGAGAAAATCAGTAAAATAGACAAACTCTTAGCCAAACTAACTAAAAGACAAAGAGACAGTATCCGAATTAATAAATCAGAAATGAAAAGGGAAACCTAACAACAGACATTGAAAAGGTCCAAAGAATCATTAGGTCTTGTTTCAAACTCCTGTACTCTGCAAAATTGGAAAATCTAGATGAAATAAATGATTTTCTAGATAGATATCACTTACCAAAGTTAAGTCAAGATCAGGTAAACTGTCTAAACTGTTCTATAACCATTCAGGAATTAGAAGATTAGAAGCAGTCATTAAAAGACTCCCAACCAAAAAAAAAAAAAAAAGACAGATTTCTTCCAGATTTTAAAGTAGAGCTAATACCAATACTCCTCAAACTATTCCACAAAAAAAAAAAAAACAGAAGTAACACTGTTGAATTTACTCTATGAGGCCACAACCATTCTGATATCTAAACCACATAAGAACTCTAAATCACATACATAATAGACTCCACAAAAATTTCAGACAACTTTCTCTTATGAGCATTGTGTTAGTTAGAGTTTCTAATGCTGTGAAGAGACACCATGACCAAGTCAACTCTTAAAAGGACAACAATTAATCGGGGTTGGCTTACAGGTTCAGAAGTTCAGTCCATTATTATCAATGTAGGAGCATGATAGCTTTCAGGCATGGTACAGGATGAGCTGAAAGTTCTACATCTCATTACTAAAACAAATAGAAGACTGCTATCTTCCAGGCAGCTAGGAGGAGTGTCTCAAAGACCACCCCATCAGTGACACACTTCTGCCAACAAAACCATACATCCTAATAGTGCCACTTCCTGGACGAAGTATATTCAAACCACCAGAAATGTCAATACAAAAATACTCAATGAAACACTTACAAACTGAGCCCAAAACACATCAAAAACAGCATCCACCATGATCGACTATGCTTTATCCCAGGGATGCAAAGATGGTTCAACATATGAAAATCTATCAATGTAATCCACTATATAAACTAACTGAAAGGAAAACAATCATATGAACATCTCATTATATGCTAAAACAGACTTTGTCAAAATCTAACACTCCTTCATGTTAAAAGTCTCAGAGAGATCAGGGATACAAGGCACATACCTAATCCTAAATATTCATACCTAAATATCCAGCAAGCCAATAGCCAACATCAAATTGAATGAAGAGAAACTTAAAGCAATTCCTCTAAAATCGGAGACAAGACAAGACTGCCCACTCTTTCCTTATCTATTCATTATAGTCTGTGGAATTATAGCTAGAACAATAAGACAACTAAAGGAGACTATAGGCATACAAATTACAAAGGAAGAAGTCAAAGTATCACTATTCATAGATGATACGCTAGCATACATAAATGACCCCTAAAATTCAAACAGAAGATATCTACAGCTGATAAACTCCTATAGCAAATTGGCTGGATACAAAATTAAGTCAAAGAAATCAATAGCTCTCATTTATACAAATGATAAATGAGCTGAGAAAGAAATTATGAAAACAACACCCTTGACAATAGCCACAAATAATATAAAAATCTTAGTGTAACTCTCACCAAACAAGTGAAAGTTCTATATGACAATGTCATGTCCCTGAAGAAAGAAAGTGAAGAAGATATCAAAAGATGAAAAGACCTTCCATGCTCATGGATCAGTAGGATTAACAGATTCAATGCAATTCCCATCGAAATTCCAACACAATATTTTAAAGACTTTCAAAGAACAGTTCTCAATATCGTATGGAAAAACAAAAAGCCCAGCATAGCTAAAACAATTCTGAACAATAAAAGAACTTCCAGAGGAGTCACTGTTCCTAATCTCGAGTTGTTCTACAAAGCAAGAGCAATAAAAACTACATGGTATTCTATTCATACAGAAACAAATGGATTGATCAAGGAATTGAAGACCAAAAAATAAAAACTATACATACTTGGTATCTGACTAAGACTCCAAACTGTACAATGGAAAAAAGAAAGTATCTTTAACAAATGGTCTAACTGGATGTCTGCATGTAGAAGAATGCAAATAGATTCATATCTATCATCCTATACAAAACGTAAGTTCAAGTGGATCAAATTACTCAACATAAAAATGGTTACACTAAATCTAATAGAATAGAAAGTTGGGAATAGCTTTGACCATATTGGAACAGGAGACAACTTCATGAACAGAACATCAACAGTTCAGAAACTAAGAACAACAATTAACAAATAGGACCTCATACTAATACTTCTGTAAGGGAAAGAGCACTGTTGATAGAACCAAATGGCAGCCTAGAGGTTTAAAGCTATTCCTACATCCAACAGAAGGCTATATATCAAAAATATATAAAACAGTCAAGAAGTTAGAAAACAACAAACCAAATAACCCAGTTTAAAAAAATGAGTTACAGAGCTAAATAAAGAATTCTCAACAGAGGAATTTTGAATGGCTGAGAAGCACTTAAAGAAATGTTCAATGTCGCTGGTCATCAGGGAAATGCAAATCAAAATGACCTGAAGATTCCATCTTCAACCTATCAGAATGGCTAAGATAAAAAACTAATGGAACACCATATGCTGTTGATGATGTAGAGAATGGTAAACATTCTTCCCTTGCTTGTGGGAGTGCAAACCACTCTGGAAACCAATCTGACTGGTAATTAAGTTTCTCAAAAAATTGAAAATAGTTCTACTTGAAGACCCAGCAATATCACTACTGGGCATACACCCAAAAGATGCTCAACCATACTAGAAGAACACACGTGTGCTCCACTGTGTTCACAACAGCTTTATTTAGAATAGGCAGAGGGTGGAAATAACACAGATGTCCCTCAACCAAGGAATGAATACAGAAAATGTGGTTCATTACACAATGGATTACTGTTCAGCTTTTAAAGTCAAGGGTATCATGAATTTTTCATGCAAATGGATTGAACTAGAAAAATGTCATTCTTAGTGAAGTAACCTGAACCCAAAAGGACATGCAGGGTATGCACTCACTTATAAGAGTATAATAGCTATAAAGTAGAGGACAGCCACAATACATCCACAGACCCAGAGAAGCTGAACAAGAATACGACTAGAGCAAGAAAGCTTGAATATCACTTAGAAGGGGAAATAAAATAGTCTTAGGAGACAGATGGTGGGAGGGACCTGGGTGGGAGAGGAGATGGGAAAGGGAATGGGGAGTTATCAGGATCAGGTGTGGGGAGACACAGAAGAGAGGGCCAGAGGACTAGGAGGGTGAATGAAAATCTTCAACTGCCAGGGGTGAGATCATCTCTAGAAAGTATCAAAACCTGGCATGGAGAAAGTTCCTAGAAGTCAGTATGGGTGACCTTAGATAAGATCCCTTGCAGTGGGCATATGAAACCTGTAGAATTGCCTCCTGTGGCCAGGCAGCCCCTTCAGTATGAGGGTTAAGGATGCTAATCTACCCACAAAACTTTTGATCCAGAGTTTGTCCTGTGTAATAGAAATATAGGGATAAAAATGGAGTGGAGACTGAGAAAAGAGCCAACCAAAAACAGACCCAACTGGAGACCTATCCCATCAGCAAACACCAATCCCTGACACTATTAATAATACTGCTATGCTTGCAGATAGGAGTCTAGCATGACTGTCCTCGGAGAGGCTCCACTCAGCAGCTGAAGGAGACAGATGAAGAGACCCACAGCCAAACATTGGATGGAGCTCGGGGACTCCCATGGAAGAGTTGGAAGAAAATTTGAAGGCACAGAAGGGGATAGGAACTCCACAGGAAGATCAGCAGAGTCAACTACCCTGGACCCTAGGGGTTCTCAAAGAGTGAACCACTACCAAAGAGCATACACGGACTAGACCAAGGTGTTGTTGTAAAAATATAAAAATAAAAGAGTAAGTTGTCCTTTACCCTGCTTAGGTCCGCACTGCGGTGCCCTAAGATATCTGCTAGATATCTTGGCGGAAACACATCCCAGCCGCACACTTTCCTACACTCAAACCCTCACATAAAAGAACACACAACACAATAATCTTTGACCCAATTGGTAAGATATAATTGCCCACTTAAACATACAAAGTCCGGTACCATCCATCCCTTAGGAACATTGATAACAACCTGTAAATATACAGAGCAGAATCTTAACGTCACCTGCCATGGCTTCTCCCCTCTCTCTCTCTGTCCTGTCTCTTCCTCTCTCTCCTAGTCTCCTCCTCCTCCTTCAAACTTCTCTTCTGCCCATCCTTCCTTCTCCTCCAATGACAAGCTTCTGTCTATCCTGTACCTGCCCCTCACCTGTACTTCACAAATTCAATGGGGAGGTGGTTCTGGTGAAGTCATCTGACTTCTGAGTACAAGACTAGGCAGCTGTCCTTGGGGCAGTGGAATTAGCATCAAAATACAGATAACTCCAGGGCAAACCACAACACCAAGGCCCATGGCACATAAGTAGCAGATACGCAGCTTGGTCTTTGTGTGGGTCCTCCAACACCTGGATCCAGGGGCTGTCCCTAAGCTGTGGCCTGTCTCTGAAATTTGTTATACAAACTGGGTTGTCTTGTCTGTCCTCGGTGTGCCACAAAAAAAGTTGATGTGCTGGCTGGTGGGGAGGGTTATATGGAGGAAAGCCTCCACCCTCTCAAATGAGAAATGGACAGGGAGAGGAGGCAGAGCAACTGTGTGAGGGAGAGAGTGGAAGGTGGGGTAGTGATCCAGATAGAAAATGAATGAGTGAGTGGATAGATAGACAGATAGATAGACAGACAGACAGACAGACAGACAGATAGACAGACAGATAGATAGATAAACGGAAAAAATAGTCTTTGATTTTATTTCCAATAGTCTTCAACAAATTCTTTCTGTGGCTTCATAATAAGGGTTTAAATTTCATTTAAAATTATACTTAAAGGAATAATCTTGGTTTAACTTTAACATCTAATTTGATTTGCCTTCTATTCATAAGACAGAAAAAATGTAGGAAATAACCACATGGTCTTAAATACCATGACTTCTTCTGGCTTTGTGGAAATTATGTGTACATTTTCAGTTTGGTAGCTGGATGAGAGTTTTCTCATCCCTGCTGCATGGATCAGTAACTCTCACCACCTTGCCTGGCGGTTAATAAGAAATGGACAGTAACAATCAAAACATACTTAGAGGATCTGTCCTCCATGGTGTTGTTGATAATAATAATAATAATAATAATAATAATAATAATACAATTAATAATAATAACAATAACAGTGGCGACGACAATAATGATGATGATGATGATAATGATGATAAACGTATATTATCTTCCCAAGAGTTTCCCAAATGAGAGTAAGCAATGTTAAGTATCAGAAAATACAGGAAGTCATTTGGATTTGTAGAGTAACAGACACCTGATGTTGCTATAAGATGGATTGATGTGTGACTCCTGTTATCAGATCCACCAGGGGACCTGGCACTAACGTATCCTGCTGAGGATAGATTCACACAATTTGCCACACATGCATACACACACACATTTGTACACACACACACACACACATGCATGCGTAAGCAAAATACAATTTTGAAAGTTGAAATAATGTAAACATTATGACCACCTATCTTTTTACATGCCCAAGTATTCTTTTTTTTTTTTTATTAACTCCCCGCCGCCATCTTCATGCCCAAGTATTCTAATAGAAAGATAGCAATTTTGTTTCCTGTCCCCGCCAGCGGGGACCCAGTTATTCAGGATCCCAAAGGGCCTAAATGTGGGGCAAGAGAAGAAGGAGACCAAGCAAAAGTTCTGTTGTCAAGGTCTCATTTATTGAGAGAAATGTACAGCATTTAAAGCTCTGAGGCAGGAATAGAAGCGGGAACTGAAGCTTAGGGTGGGGGAGTTTGGGAAGTGCCCAAGGATATAAGGTGAATCACTACACTGCAAGATATCCTCCTATAACAACGAGGCAACAGTCTTCGGGGACATGTTCTTTGCAAAGGTCGAACCCTTCTCAGGAATCTGCTCAGGGACATCCGGTGTTTTGCTCAGGCTGAAACATCCTGTCATTGCTCCCAGGGTCTTCCTGGGAGAGGCTTTAGTTCAACAATCTCATGTCTGTATGGCAGTCATTTCAAGGTTGAACCTCTGTGGCCATGCAGCCCAGAGTCACTTAGCCACCTTGAGCTATGCAGTCACAAAGCGGCCAGGCCCAAATCCAATATGGCTCCCTACAGTTTCCTGGGCACTCCCACATACATCCAGGCGTTTTCATAACTGAATGTAATATAGTAAGTTGTAGAAAAATTTGTTCTTACTGCTGAATGCGCTGTGATCAATATGGAATCAATATTGTTTCATATGCTACACGAAGGAGCTTACCCAAAACTATGTTTCACAGACAAAATCCAGCATACCAACTGTTTAGGAGAATGTGGAGTAGCTTGGGCCTCTATTTGCTGGTGGTGGGATTGCAGGATAGGACATTCACTCAGTATGACAGTGTACAAGTCCCTTACCTAACTCTCATCTTGCAATCTATCAGTTTTACTTCTTGGCCTTTACAACGGGGGGTTGAAATCTTAAATGCAGTCAAGGAGTTCTATAAGAATCTTGCAATTGCAGCTTGAGCGATCCTGTTAAACTTTGGAGAAAGCCAGAGTGCTCTTCAGCAGGTGAATGGATAAACTGTCACACATCTCTACAAGAAAAAACTATTCAGGACTAAAATGAGAGTGCAGCCAAGAAATAATAAAGAAGAAGCATCCATGGAGACAACCCTGAAAAATAAAACCAACCAACCAAACAAACAAACAAAAACAGGTAGCTCATTGCACCACATTGGAAGAGCAAAAGGCTAAAGGTGACTTGTGTCTGAGGAAAATCAATAAATATACAGTGTACAACTATACTAAGGCTGTGCAACTTCTTAGTCACATACTTCTTTATGTAATGGACACTTATATGATGCAAAATGCAAAACATAAATCCAAATATCAGCTCTGCATTCAGACTATGATGATGGGTCCATGGCAGAGCAGAGCACCAATGTCAACAAATACTACCTGTGCTAGCGATTGATAAAATAGAAGAAGACCCTATTTACTGGGAACCAGAGGACAAATGTGAAGAGAACCCTTCTCTCTGTTCATTTGACTGTAAATTTAAAATGGCTCTACAAAAGGAAATCCATTTTTAGATCATGTAAAAATGACTGTGTGGCTTCATCTCTCTTAGAGAAAAGTTTGCTAGTGTACAACCAGTGAAATGTTTGTTTCTATTTCTCCAGAAAATTTCCACTAATTCAAAACACTGTGTTTGGAGATGAAACATGAGTTGAGGCACCTGAGGAATTTCAAAGGTATTCACCAGAGTCCCCAAGGTTCCAAACACACAGACAATAATACCTTTGTGGTAAGTTGGCAGTGGGAATGTGGAAATGCAGCCAAACTGGCTGTGTTGGCAAGCCCACCTTAGGACAGTTTCATGAATGCGTTCTTGGAGTGTGTCAATCTGGACAGCTGCCTGGAAGTTCCTGATACTTGTATGTGTACTGCTAATTCTAAGGAATGCAGCTATCTCTGAGATGATTTCTAGGGAGTACGAGGGACAGCCTCACTCAGCTCTTCATTACTACTTCCTAAGGCATTTGAGTAAAGATGTTATCTCGTGCTATGGAGTGTTGATATATCCATCCTTCGTGGAAGCAGGGATACTCCTGCTGTGTCACTTTCAGCAGAGTCACAAAGGCCTGCTGCAGCTGGCCGTTCCCCATTCCTTTTACCACTCAGAAAACACTCAGTAGACATCTTTGCCAGTGCTGACCATCCTGCTTTGTGTACTGAGATCCTAAACTGTGCTAATTACTCTGGCCGGAATTCAAAAATCATAGCTCCTTTGCCAGGAGTAAGACAGGCACAGTCCCTAGAATGCTGGCGGGGCCAGGGGTGGCAGGGGGGTGGGGGGAGCTCACAGCTTTCAGCTTATTAAGCCACCATCCTGGCCACTTCATCATAGAAGTCTTTATGTCCCTAGAAGCCAAGAAAGATTTATGGAGCTGCTTACAAATTAAAGGAGATGCTGAATAGGCAAGCACACGCTTCGGCTCTCTGTGACTAGTACTAGGAAGAAAAAAAATAAAATAAAACAGTGTAAAACAGACAATGCCACTGTGCTCTTCAACATGTGCAAAGTTATGATTGACTCTGGGCTTTAGAATTTATATCATAGATGACTCTCCCTTCTATCCTTGAAGCATCAAAACCATAGTAGTAAATTGAGTGTCAACAATCTTTAGGGGGAAAAAAAATACCTATTTCCCAGTTGCAAGCACCTCTAACCTGCCTAGGTTTGTTTGCTTGTTTGTTTGTTTTATAGAAATCCCACATGCCAAAAAAAAATTAAATGGTACAAAATGGCAAATCAATCATTTTTAATATCTTTTATCAGATCCATTTCCCTTCTTCCTCAGAGGGGTGATTAATAAAGTTAATTTGGTGTTGAAAGTGGCCTCTTTTCCTCATATCCCCAAAATGTATCTGAAGCCAAACCCTTGCTACGACTGTCAGAAACCTGGATGTTTAATAATCTCCCAGAGGTCTTAGCTCACTCTAATTCCTATTAATGGGTTGCACTTAGTACAGAAGACAACCACCATTTTGTTAAGACACAGCTACTCAGTGATTTGGCTAAAGGTTTGAGCATATCTGATTTTCTTAATACCCAAGTAAAATTAGATAAAAAGAAGAGAATTGCAAATTAGAAGAGTGTTTAATTTAGGTCCATGAAGGCTGCTGATTTGGGCTTTCCCACAGAGCTGGCTGCAGAGGCTTGGCCCAGATGCAGCCAACAGCACCCCACTCCCCAGTTTTCCCTTTTCATCCTGTTCCAGGTTGAGTCCCCTCCTTCCTCTTCTTAGAGCTTCGACCTCAGCATGAATTTTCCTATTTTTCCCTCTATTTTCCCTGTTATTTTTTCCTGTATACAAAGCATTTTTAAACTGCCTTATGAGAAAATATATGTTATTTATTATTTCATATTTTGCCAATTCTGACTTATACACAATCGGGTGAAGAGGCAGTTTTGCAAACGTAAATTACTCCATCATCAAAAACTCGGAACTTGGCAGGAGATAAGACATATGGAAGAAACAATGACAGTCCAACAGAGGCTTTTCATTTAGACGCCAAATCATATACCAGGCTTAGTGAGGCCTTAAACACTCTAAAACAAAGCTCTGACTCACGGTGTGGAAACAGACTTAGACGATAATAGATTTCTGTCGGCACTAACGTGTTCTGAATGCTATCTTCGGAGAAGACTGTGAACATAGCAAATGTATCCATTGAATTAGCACAGTAAGTGCAGCGCACTCATGCCCTTGATGTGGAAGGCATCCAGGAATTGATGCAAATGGAGGGGGAAAAAAAAAACCCTTCCTGGTCTGGACTGTAGGGAGAGCAAATGGGTGCACATGACAAGGCTGTTGTTCTCCTAGCAGCGTCTCATGGGTTAAGAGACATCATTTTGATTTCTATGTCACTGAGGAATCTACTTTCTCTATTCACATGACCCCTCCATGTCCACAAGTTTTCAAGAGAGAGAAGAGAAATGCTCCGTAGAGGCTGGAAAAATGGCTTAGCAGTTAAAAGCATCTGTTATTTCAGAGACCTCAAACTTGGTTCCCACATCCACACCAGGTGGCTCACAATTGCCTGGAACCCGGACTCTGAGGGACCCATTGCTCTCTCCTGGACTCTTTGGGTATTACACTAAAACTTGCACATCCTTACCTAAATGTGTGCACCTGCGCGTGCATGTACATGCGCGCGCGCTCGCGCGCGCGCGCACACACACACACACAATCTAACATAAAAATACATCTGAAAGACAATTGTTTACAAATAACTTTTCTTTCTTCGCTTCCTTCTCTCTACCTCACTCTGTTTCTGTCTTTGCCTTTTGGTCATTAATAATGTAATGACCTAATTAAATTCATATTCTACAGAGCCCTGACATGATACAATAAGGCAAACTGGAAATGGGAGGGAACGGCAGTGGAGAGTTAAATGTAAAGGAGTTTAGAAGATAGAAACAGTTCTTATTTTAAGGAAAAGGCGGTCCCCTATGACGAGCAACAATTACAGTAGCAATAAGCAGAAAGTGGAAACTAGCCAGGCTTTCCGTCAACACAGAGATTGCTTTGGGTCATTGCTACTCTGCAGCAGCAGAACATGCAAAGCTGAAGAGATTTTCACAAGGAACGCACATTTAGAAGTCGCAGAGAGCGCAATGGCGAGAGCCAGCAAGACGGTTCAGCGAGTGAAGCTACCCGCCATGGTTTCCCGAAAATCCAACTCCAGAATTCACATAGGAGGAGGAGAGAACTGACTCCCACAAGTTGTCCTCTGGCTTCCACACCTGTGCCCCCTACTTCCCGCATACATATTCATGCAGGAAAAAAAATAACGTAAAAAATAGGCTTGAAGTTTCCAGATGTAGAATAGATTTTTTGCTATGGAGAGAAAACATCTGAAGTTTTCTTGTGTGAAGAAAAGAAAAAGTTTATTTTAATTTATGTTTTACTTAATGCGGGGAAAATATGTCATATTTTTATAATGATGAAGACGGCCTGTATGAAGAACCTGATCACTATAGAGATGAGAAATTAATAACCTTGAAAAGTATTTAGTATTCTTCATAGAAAAAACAAAAAGCAGAGGTGTGTGTGTGTGTGTGTGTGTGTGTGTGTGTGTGTGTGTGTGTATGTGTGTGTGTGTTGATGTGAATGTTGGTATTCTGTCTAAGCTCCAACCCCACAGCTACCTGGGAACAGCCAGGTATGCTCCGCCCCACAGTTGCATGGCAACAGCCAGCTGTGCCTGACACTATAAAGGGACTGCTTGCCCTCTCCCTCTTACCCTCTCTCTCTTACACACTCTCTCTCTTGCTCCCCTCTTAGCCCCTCTTGCTCTTTGTTCTTCTCTGTTCTTGCCCTCTTCCCCCTCTCACCATGTGCCCGCCGCCCACGGCCGGCCGCCTTTCAGCTCTTCTACTCTTCTCTCATTAAATCTCTCCACGTGGAACCATGGTGGCTGGGTGTTTTCTGTCTGGGCATGGGCCGAGATTCGAAACTCTTAATAGTGTCTATATGCTTCTGCATGGACGCAGGAAGACAGAGGACTAATTCTTCTGTAAAGATATGTTGGCTGGAGACAGTGCAGAAGATCAGTCTTAGGACTGAAAAGGAAAGGGGGCTTATTTATTTATTAATTTATTAATTATTTATTATTTACTTAATTATTTAATGTAAATGGGTGTTTTATCTGCATGCATGTGTGTGTACCATTTGTATGTCTATTGCCCAAGAAGGCCAGAAGATGGAATCAGATCTCCATGGACTGGAAACACAGCCGGTTGGGAGCTGTCATGTGGGTGCTAGGAAACACACTGGGAACCTCTACAAGATCGGTCAGTGCTCTTAATCACTAGACCAAGTCTCCGGTCCCCCAAACCAACCTTTTAAAAAGTAGTAATCTTTCAATGGGATTTTAAAAATATTGAATAAAGTTCAGATTTCTTCCTTAAGTTTGGTCTAAAGAATAACACCACTGCCCATCACTGCAGAAAACTCAAGCCCTTCCTCATCCTGCTAAAGAAATGCTGAGCAGAGCAACTGAATAAAGGCTAGGGGACCTTACATTGGGACAGGCTTGTTTACACGTGGGTATCTGACTCCATAGACCCATGGCCACCGCGATTAACCACTACAGTGCCATGCGGTGGGGAGTACAACTAGAAGTTGGCCTCACCTTCCTTTAGAATAAGACTGTAGTAATTCCTCTGTATCAAGTTAGTCTTTCCATAGTAGCTGTTTAATAAGGGTTTTTTGGAGGCTCGAAAGGAAATGGCTTGCATTTTCGAAAATGCCTGGAGTGGCTTTGCAGTGTGTGATAAGGCAATATACAAATCTGAGTTGTTGTTGTTGCTAATGGGATCTATTCTCAACAAAGCATCATTGTGCTGGCTGCTTTTGTGCTGAGGCTGCCTGGAGGAGGGAGGCAAGTGGAGAGTGCAGTCCTGCTTTAAAGGGAAATAATCAGTCTGCAGGTGGCTGCATGGTGGGTAAGCAAATGGGACTAAGTGTAGCATGGCTTTCCTCACAGAATAACGGTAAATAAGAAAGAGCCCGATAAAGATCTTTTGTACCAGCAGCGTGGAACAAAAGCTTTGGGTACCGAAGTCTTCGTGTTTATGCAGCAAAACCATGGTTTGCTTAAAATTGCATTTTTCTCCGCAGGAACTCCCTTGTATTGTGTAGAATCGGGGGCGGTGGGGAGTGGAAGTGTATGATGCTAACATTTCTATCCCTTCGATGTGTCTGGAACCTAGTGGGAGTCATTTCTAGGACGCCATGGGTCACAGTACAGTAGATCCTGGATCTGAGATGCAGTCCTGCAGACGCATCAGTTCTTTCTTACCAAGTAGTCTGTCCAAGGTTCAAAGTTAATATACTTCAATTTATCTCTATATAGGGAGCATTTTCTCAAGAGGAAAAAGTAAGCTTAAAACACTATTGAATTAGTCCAAAGGAGGGTATTATTCCTGGCTTTTCACAACTCCTTATTCACTTCAGTCTTACAGAGCAGTTGAAAAACATTTGACACACATCATGGACTTTGGAAAATATACTTCTTTAAATTCGTGGTGCACTGAAATCAGGACAGTTTTGAGCCCCTCTGATTTTCAATGATAAGTACTTTTCAGGAAGACACTGCCAGGTGCTCTCCAGCTTGCTGAGAGAAAAGTAGGAGAAGCAGAAATTAATTTAAAAACTCCCCTGGCAAAAAAGAGGGACAGCTACAGCGAATGGGGTTCACTCTAAGATGTTCAGCCGCTTAGCTCTGGCAGCAGCCTATTCCCTGTGAGTCTGCAGACTCTTGTATTGGGAGGCTGCAGAGTGGCCTCCAGGACAGCCATATTGCAGGACAAAGGCAAGGAGCAAGGGATGGAGGGCTTCCAGCTGCAGCCCATGAGGCTGTGAGCTGCGGCCCAAGATAACAGGAAGGCTTCAAAGGCCATAAGGACAGCTGCTCCAGCAGAGAGCCGAGAAGGCAAGAAAAAGAAGGGGGCAGGGAAGGGAAGGGAGAAGGGGTGGAAGGCAGGAAACAAGAGGGAGAGGGGGCATTGGAGAGGAAGAGGAAGAAGGAGGAGAAGCAAGGTATGTGTGTGAGAAAAACAGGAAACAAAAGATGAACCTCTGTTTGACTAACAAAGAAGTGGTCCCCTGGAACGGGTTACTAATTTACAGGACAATAATCAGCGCTCCTCCTTGTTTTGTCAGAATTTCTTTCTTCCTCAGCTTAGTCTTGTTAAACACATCCACTCCCAGGACAACAATTACAAACCTAAATGAGAGCCCCAGAGGAAAACGAATTGATTCAAACCTCATCAGGGAGTTTAAACATGTGTGGGGGATTCAGGAAGTATAATGAGAGCATGTGGCACACACACACACACACACACACACACACACACACACACACACACGAGAGAGAGAGAGAGAGAGAGAGAGAGAGAGAGACAGAGAGACAGAGAGACAGAGAGACAGAGAGACAGAGAGAGACAGAGAGACAGACAGAGATACAGACAGAGAGAAAGAAACAGAGAGCACACTTGTGTGGTTGTACATGTGTATGTGTGTGTGTGTGTGTGTATGTTTGTGACTGTGAGCATGTATGTTTGTGTCTATGCATACATGATTGAATATATTAAGGACATGGCAGATTATGGAGGAGAAGGTCAACTGATGCCCAGTTGTTCGAAGTAGGTGATTCATTCTCTCTCACTCTCTCTCTCTCTCACTCTCTCTCTCCCTCCCTCCCCCCACTCTCTCTCCCCCACCAGTGCTGCTTTTCAAGCAGGATCAGGTTTGTATTCCACGAGGGCACATCTAGAGATATATGTTTTCCCCTTTTTTAAATTTAATTTTTTGTACAATATATTTTGATCATTGTTTTTCTCTCCTCTTTGTCATGAATGACAAGTCAATCTAACAACTCCTTGGGCAGGCCAAAGGAGAGACTTTGAAACTTCCTGCTGCCTGTGGAATTCAGAGCAAGTTAACTACCCAGATCCTCAGGAGACTCTGCATAGAGAGAGTCAGCACTTTGTTCCTTCAGAGGTCTTGGGTAAGTTGGAGGTAACTTAATATTCTGTACCTCTGGTATTCACTGAAACATAGAGCAGACACATTTTCTTTCCAAGATGTCTGAGAATTAGATGAGGTCTAGCATACAGAGAAATAACTAAGCAATCCCCCAATGCTGGCCTAGAGAATAGTCTGGTATTCAGCACACAGCATTCGCAATTTGCTTCCAAGTTACGCTGAGTGGAATAATGGAAAGGGACTGATAACATTTACCCCAAGCTTCCCATTGTTTTGTGTGCGGAGGACAGAGATGGTATTGGTTTCCACAGTGCATAGGAAATGAGAAATGTTTCCAATACAAAGTAGCAGACAGAATAACTGCTCTTGGGGGATAAGGAAGTAGAGTCTTATCAAAATATTCAGTGAGCAAATTCTAGATTTAAATGTCTTTATGGTCATATAATTCCTTCCACTAGCCTTCTCTTTATCGAACGTCTTGGCTGTGCTCTCCTTTCTAGATGTCAGCCCGCTATTTTCATGATTTGTCCAATACTCAGCAGTCTTCTTAGGACTATCTCTTTCCAAACTGTTATCTTGTCAAGATAAAGGAACACAGTTTCAGTGGGAACGAGGAAATCCCATCATTCTAAGTTACTGAAGTTACTTACATATGGCAAAGACTCACTGCCAGACAAAATGGGAACGTTCACAGTAAAAACAAGAGGGGCTGAAGAGTGCGGCCAGACTGTAGTGTGCACAGATGTGGCTCAGGATGCACTACAGCGACAGGGCAGTCCTCTGTAATTGAGTGGAGATGTGTATTTCAGTTTGCCATAGTTGGTGATGATCTGAAACCCTGGGCAATGGTGGGGTGGTTATCAGCTGCTTCTGCGGTCCTGACTCTTGGGCTTGTGAAAGTTACAGGTTTTATTTGAACATTGGTTTCATTTGTGTATGTAGCTGAAGCTCCTTGGAGAGATTCTGTGTGTGTTTGCCTCTGCTCTGTTTGCAAAGCTGAGTTAGACCAGCTGAAAGCAACAAGAAATGAAAGGAAGCAAGAGAAAGCCCGAGAAACAGCCAGGACTTTGACTCCTGACTTCATTCCATTCTTACTCAAGATAGAATTAAGAGTCAAAAATCAGGGTCAAATAAAAGAAGTCCTTTTCTATTTTCAAATAAATCACACAGGTCCAGCAAATTGTATTTTCAATAAAGATTAATTGGACACAAATATGCATTTGATAGTATGCCCACAGAGAGCACAGATTTCACTGGGATACTCATACTCATGAGAAACAATTACAGACATCTGTGCTCATTGTGCTAGGTAAGTAGTTAGTAATAGTCTTCCAGACATGGGAACAGGGAAGATTACTAAGAATGGATTTTTCATTCTCCCTACAGAGACAGGAGGGAGAAGGGTGGAAATGTGTTCGAAGAAGGAAGCAAAGGTAAAAAAGGGGGGGGGGGCAGTGGGTAGAGGACAATCAGAGCAGCCAAGGTCAGTGTGTCCTCACCACCCAAAGTATAATGATCGTAATTCATAACTTGTGCAGCAAGATTCCCTTCAGAGAGAATACTCAGTACTGCAAATGGAAAAGGAACCAGAAGGGTTTACTGGAATTCACCGAAGCTTTAACCATTTCCTTCTCAAGGCCAGCAAAATGGTGTAGTAGGTGAGGGCGGTAAACCTGATCACTTGAGTTTGATCTTCAGAATCCACTTTATGTAAGAACATGCTCACAGTCAGTATTTGTCCTCTGTCTCCCCTTCCACTAGCTCTGGAACACACATGCACAGACAGACAGACAGACAGACACACACACACACACACACACACACACACACACACTTGTCTAAAGTAAGTTGTGTATGAGGCAGAAATAAATGAGATGAGCAAGAAATGTATGGTCTCAGGTCCTCTATCCCAGCCCATTGAAAACAAGCACAGTTTTACAGAGTACTGGATGAAGAGGGCCTTTGTAATGATGGGAAACAGGGTAGTGCTAACCAAAGATATGCATCCTGGCAAGCCCAGCATGGACATGTTCACTGCACACAAAGGACAATCCGATGTAAAAACTCTAGTTAGATTCAGTCTGAAAGGACTTTACATAAAATGGTAAATGGAAAGCAAACAGAAAAAGAGGTCCTGCTCTTTAATGCAAGTCCTGTAGGTAGCTGCTGTGTTTTAGATGTTAACCATTCTTAGAGGACCATGAGGCAGAAGAAACACTTGCTCAGACTTCTACTTTAGACAGCTCACCATAGAAGCAGGATAGAGCAATGGCGTGTGGAGGGACTTCAGAGTGGGGTGCCTTCAGTAAAATATGACCACTCAAGAATCAGAGGGTTTTGTTTTCAAATGATGTTGCTAAGGAAAAATGATAACAAGCTAGAACCTGAGAGTAGGAAGATGACCTTAATGATGAGCACAGGATGGAGATACAGTAGAGAACTGAAGAGGAGACCAAGGGAAGCACTTAGTCAACTCTCCCTTGTCCTCTCCAGCTCGCAGGAATACTTCCTGCCTTGACATTCTGCAGAAGATTAAACTTGGTAACTACAGACTTGCACCTGTAGAGATTCTCCTAGTGTTCAGCTATTGTATTACTTGATACATTGTTGCCACACTATCCACCTAATCAGTCTTTAACTTACATTATTGAACTTCCCTACTTAAATGACAAATTCCTGGAGGGCAACAGTGTTGACACCTTTCCAAAGAGCACCTGTTCAGTAAATGTCTGTGTACTCTGTCATCCCTAATCAGAAAGCAAGCCAGTGTGAACTTAAATCTCTCTTCATCCTTACAAACCACTGCATTCTTCAACTTCCTGTATTTGGAAGACAACCCGAGTCACGATTTTCCTTCTTACAATATTAAATATCTCTGCATGTTCATCACAATGAAATTAGCAAATACAATTAGCAAAACCCGAATTAGTATTCAGACCCTGTGTGCTGGAATGCTCAGAAAGGTCTGCAGTGATGGAAATATCGCTCACAGGGCTGGACAGTTGTGTGATCCCTGCAGAGCTGGTTTTACATGAGGGAAGGAGTTTCAAAATGTGAAGAACTACAAATTCAGAAATAAATATTTCGCCTTGATAAAAGCTTCATATAAATTCAGGTTTGAATTTCACGACCATATTTTCTAAGACACCTAATTAATGTGCTAAAATAATCAGTATTGGAATTACAGCATTAGAACTTCTAAGATGATAAATCGCAAACAAATTTGTTTACATATAGTAACCATGTTATTAATGAATCCAAAATGTATACATTTGGCAAAGCAAGCAAATTCGGTTTATTTCATGCAAGTCCTTTTGTTTGTCACTGAGGATCAAGTCTAGGGCCCTGTGTGTACTAAGCATAGCCTTGACACCCAAGTTGTCTCTAGTACTTGTATTGTACTGGGTGCTGGGGTGTTTTTTTGCTTGTTTGTTTTTTCTTTTCTTTACTTTTGTGTTTATTTTGCCTCTTCTTTTGAGATATAATGTAATTATGTAATTTCACTTTCCTTTTCCTTTCTCCAACCCTCCCACATATTCCTCCTGGCTTTCTTTCAAATTCACGGCCTCTTTTTTTCACTATTATCACATATATTCCTGCATGTAATCAATTGAGTCCATATAATGTTACTTGTATGTCTACTTGTGGTGGTATGGGCTGTGAAGCTATTCTTCCTCCATCACCCCCAACACACCTCACCCTTCTCCACATGTGGCAAATAGAATAGCTGGCTCAGGGTCTATGAGAGTGGGAAATCTGGCCCTTTCCCTCACTGGCAGCAGCACTTGGAGAGCTGGCCTTCTATCATGCCCAAGCAGTATAATATCACTGGCTTTGCTGGCATGCATGAGTGCAGGACAACTGGTCCTGAGGACATAAGAACAGAGGAGTTGGTTCTGCACCTTGCCAGCTGCACCAGGGGGTGAGTAGCCAGGACAGTGCTAGAGAGTGTCCCTGGTGGTATGAGTGCAGAGAGCTGGCAGTCTGATCAGCCCAGGTACCATCCAGGTCCAAAGCTATAAGTTTGCACACTCCACCATCTACCCCACTGATGAAGGGCTGGAGCACATGAAGGGATTGATCTTACAGATTCAAAGCTGCATACCTCCATAACACAGGGCAACAACAGGGGATCCGAGGGGTATCCTGCTGAGGATCTAGTATTGATACTGTTGAAGAAGCCAGAGGCTGCAAACAAGGCCAAGGACTCATTGCAATGGACATTTGCAAGTAAAGAAGTATGGGCAAAAGGGAATACTGTGGGACGCAGAGTGACACACTAGAACTTCCACGACATTATTTTTCTTTTGGGAGGAGATTGGGTGGAGGAGGGAAGGTAGGAGAAGACAGGGAGATGAGTGGGATTGAGGAATATGATGTGAAATTCACAAAGAATCAATACAAAGCCTTTTTTTTAAAAAAAAAGAATGAGAAACTAAGTTCAGGAGTTAGAGGAGTTTATAAAGGTCCCCTGGCATCTTTAATCATAGGTGTTTGATTCCTTCTGTGTCAATAACCTTCAGTGGTCACATCTCTATTGTGTCTGTATTGGTAATGGCTGGTGTCGTCCTGTGTCTTGTCTCACATGGTAGCCCTTCCTGTACTTTAGAGCTGGTGACCTTTTAATTGTCTGTCTGAATTGGTAACTCTGCTTCAATAACAAACTCGAGTGTTCTCCAGGCAACTTCAATATCAGGAGGAGAACTCGGCCTCAGCAATCTTCTCCTGATCCTTGTTTACACTTGTCCAGCCACAAGGACAGAAAAGTGACAGAGAGTAGATAGGTAGGTAACAAATTCCCTGAGAATCCTGTTTCCAGAGTCATTCTCACCCAGGCAACTCAGACTGAAGAATTTGCTGATGGTGGCCTCTCTGTATAGACAGAAGCCCGACCTAAACACTTTGTGAAAATCATAAGGACATGAGTGCCCTAGAAGTCTGAACATAAACATAAAACTGCCAAACTGCGGGAATTAAAGTCTACCACTCCCAAACCCATGTCACTGTGTCTGAGCAAGTGTTACACAAACAAAACAAAAAAACAAAGTGAAAGCCAAAGACTACTAAAATGCAGTGCAGATTTTCCTGTTAAAATATATCCAGCTCGATAGATAAATAAGTTTAATTATCAAAATATACCAACTCACTTTTTGGGAAATAAGGTGGGCAGCACATGTACATTTTGAAATCTAGTTGCATTGCAGTGAGCATTTGCAAATAAATAAATGTGATCTAAAGGGAATACCGAGGGGCACACAGCGATACACTACAGCTTCCACAACCTCTTTTTTTTTATTTTTCCCTTTTTGAAGGAGATTCCAAGGGGAAGGACAGGAATGTAGGAAAGTATAAGGAGGTGAGTGGGACTGGGGTGCCTGATACCAGTTGTACCAGTATTAGCTGTCAGTACCACCCATGAATTGCAAAAGTAAAGAGAAAATGGCAATCAATAAATTCCAAACAGGAATCTATTAGATCTATTAAACTGCTAGAATCAAGTGGGACAGTCCTGTAAGATATATGTGACTGATTATAAAGAGGTGACAACAGAGTCCAGAGATGGTAACCAACCAATGTACACACAAGAGCTGAGCAATAATTTGTTTAGCAATGTCACATAACTCTCTGAACTAGAAAAGACAAAGTATCTTCATAGTCTAATCACCTCAAAATTCACATTATCAGAACAATCCAGCCCTCAGGTCTTCCTGGTAATATGGCCAGAAACACGTTTAGAAAAGGTAGCTATTCTTTGATATGGAAGGGAAAGGTGGTGCCCCAGGAAATAGTGCATGCTGTAGAATAGCACATCTTGACAATCATAGGTGAAAACTGGCTACAAAGCATCCTAAAACATGTGGAGGAATGAGTGATGTGATAGCTACACTGTAACGACAGCACATGAAGGACCTTGTTACAAGAAAATAAGCTAAAGAAAGAATGGGAGCATCTATTACTTGTCTGCCTTACATTCAAGTATGGTGAGATGTGTGCACCTTACTGTCTGTGATGTGTGGGCAGGTGATCTCCATTGCATACAACCCATTGGACCTATCCATCTTATAACCAAAGCCTAAGTTGGGTGTAAGTTGGTACATTTGGACAAACATGTTTAGCTATGAAGCTGGATACATTTTAACATAAAAATCAGCAGTGTATTTTGGTAACTTTTCATTTTTGCTTTTGTTTGTTTGTTTGTGCTTAATTTGAACTCAGTATAATCTAAACCCAAGAGAAGTTTATTTCATGAACTAAGGACAAAGTAATGATAATAAGACCATGGCTTAGTGTGATGGGAAAGATATAAAGCTGAATGAATCTAGTTTCTCAACAAGTACACGGTACACGTACAAAATGTGGTATTTCAAAAAAATCTATGATCTTTTAAAGAAATAGGAGATAAATTGTCTTAAACAGTTAACTTTGGAAGAAGACAGAAAAGTCTGGATCATATGTCCTCTCTGCAGTAGGGATTAAAGCAAAGCCTCCTGGGAACAAGAGAATCACTGAGATGGTACAGGAGAGTCATGCTGTAGGTCAACCTGAATTCCTAAAACAGAGCAGGTGTTGTGACACTTTGCATGAGGAGACCAATCTTCACTTGGTGTAGCAGGTAGCCTCACCCAAAATCCCTCACAACTCCTCTCCCCTGCTGTCTTTGCAACAAGGGGAAAGTAAAGGAAAGCCAAGGTCTAAGATCATCATGATTTTGGTTAAAACACTTATTCACAGTTTTTCCGTTATCCATCGGAGAAAAAGAACTGTGAGGTCCTGCTTCGCAGTGTAGTTTGCATACAGCATCCCTGTGCTCTGGTAACAGCTATGATGTGTGATTTGAGGCATTTCGTGAAACCATTCTTAAGTTGTATCACTGTAAGCCAGCTTGAAGCACAGTGGTAGATTTCATAGATACTCTGAGACACATCATGTGCTCATTAAAAAGGAAACAGCCTGATAGCAATAATTTTAAGCAGAATGGTAGGAATCAATTGAATACAGCCTCATAATATAGATGATTCCAACTACATCAAGTTCACACTGAGGTAGTCATTCTCCTTCTAAGTAAAAATGGGTATTTTTTTCAGAAGGTTCAAAACCTCCAACTCTGCAGAAGCATCACCATCCAGAAGCCTGGAGAAGTAATCTGATATAGTCCAAATAAACACTCCTGTCTGTCACATAACCTTTAATTATAATATGCAACTGTAATTTCACCTAATTAGAAAAGGTGAACTCAATTTTGAATTGCAAATTATTCATTTTATGGAAGCTTTTATGAAATTAAATCCTTGTCAGACTGACAGATTCAGTCAGTGTGGAATGAGATGCCCTATGATGTGAGAGTTTTGATTAATCAGAGATCCGTTCCAAAGGCTGCTGGCTGGAACCATTCACTGGTTTTAATGCCAGTAATGACAACTTTTCAATTAAAACTTCGATCATTGTTTTGGGTACCAGAACTCCAGCCCTGTCCAGTCTCCCTGAACTTACCCATTGTTCCTCAAGTGTAAGTGTGGATCAGAGAACTCACTTCCTGTGAAATAAGAACTTCATGAGAAGTCATAAGAAAATAATCTGCTCATCATGAAGGCTGTTTTTAACTAAGCTTAATTGTAATTAATTTAGTATTGCAAACCTTGGGCATTAGTTATACCAAGAATGACAGAAATCTATGTCATAAAAAAGTGTAGAAAATTTTTTGGTTTTGGAGACCTGATGATATTAAATTACCACCAGTTGAATAAAAATGATCATGTTTAATAAAATGAAAATTAAATAACTTTTAAAAAGAAGCATTAAATTTCCACAAAATTCTATAAGGCCTGCTCTAGGTAATTCACTCCTTGTGAACAAATGTTGTCTGAATGGCTTGATGTAATTAAAATGCTAAGAATTTTATGCTATACAGAGCAGCAATGAAAGGACCTTTAAAGGAAGAACTGACTATAAGATTACATAAATGAGGAGGAAAGTTTTAAGATTCTACACACTTATTAATAAATTAGACTTCTGGTTTTGCTAATCCAAAATTAGTTAAAATATAAGTATCCTAAAATTAAAATAGACCTGTGAATAAATATGAACACCTACACTACACACTTGGAATCCTGTCATTCAGGAGCCAGAGGCAGAGCCAGCAACTGTTAATGATTAGTCTTGGCTGTAAGGGGAGTTTGAAGCCAACCAGGACTGTGATTATTATTATTATTAAAGGGGAGTTGGCTTAATGATCCTGGTCTTCTTCATTTTCATTCACAGCACCCACTCCAGACAACTCATACATCTGTCTCTCCAGTTCTAGACAGTGTGATTCCGTCTTATGATGTCTGTGGGTACTGCAGTCACTTAGTTTACAAGCATACATTCAGGCACACAGACAGATACGAATACGTAAAAACAAATGGATTAAGGATCTAAAGTCTGAAGAAATAGCCATGCTCAACAAACTTTCATTCTCATCAAACAAACAGAAAGAATTGAGGTATTAAACAACTGTAATATTTATTTTTCAATATCATATAGGCATCACCAATATTCTACTTCATTGCTAGCACATTAATAACTTCAAAAAGCTATCAACATTAAGGTTTTCACATTATAACATACAAAAACAATATTTTGAAGAAAACCTTAGTATTGTGGATTGTACTGTCTTTTCCTGGAGCATACAAAAGCCAATAAAACAGAATAAGACAGCAAGCAGAAGCAGTCTATCCTGTTGAGTTCTAACAGTACCCCCCAGAGACAAGACAGCAAACCCACAGAAAAGAAATAATACTGTGGTATTGGTAACTTTCCCACAGAATTGTTTTCTTTTTCACACACAATTTCAAAAGAATGTGTATAAACCTCTCATCCCTGTTGTAAAAACTCATCTCGTAGAAAATTCCCTGGCCTGGAGCTTGTGCAAGAAGAAATGTAGGCTCTTGGAGCCTTCAACCATCACGCACGTTCACAGCATATTATCATAGAAATTTGGTTAACGTTAGTCGATGTACACAATGCACAGTTTATCCAACTTAGAGCAACAGAAGACGGTTTCTAATGGGATTCCATGAGAGGAAATATGGAACACACTCAGACAGAAACTTTCAGTCAAGGAAAGGGCTATCGTTCCCAGGAAATGTGTGGGTCTCATTTCATTGTGGTTGGCAAATATAAAACAGTACTACTATATTCACTCTTCCCTGTGCTGGTGATGAATATAAAGAAAAGAAATGGGTGGGTGTGATGGTTTCCATATGCTTGGCCACTATTAGGAGGTGTGGCCTTATTGGAGTAGGTGTGTCACTGTGGGCGTGGGCTTAATACCCTCACCCTAGTTGCCTGGAAACCAGTCTTACACTAGCAGCCTTTTCATGAAGATGCAGAACTCTCAGTTCTGTCTGTCCCATGGCTGTCTAGATGCTACCATGTTCCCACCTTGGTGATAATGGACTGAACCTCTGAACCTATAAACCAGCCCCAAATATATGTTGTCCTTTATAAGCCTTGCTCATGGTGTCTGTTCAGAGCAGTAAAACCCTAACTGATACAGTGGGGCAGTACGAAGAACATGCATCCTTTGAAAGATACACCACAGCTTTGTATGCAACTTAGCATTAAACCCAGAGGCTTCCAGAGTGGATTATACCTTTGGAGTTTCCTCAGCACAGTGAGGAACTGAATGTTCTATTGTAAATTCCCAGGTTGCTAAACTAATACTTTTGTGTGACTAGTATCTCCTGTCGTACAGCTCGTCTGATTCCTTAGTCTTCTGTCAGTAGCACAGGAGAAATAGTACCCACTCTGCGGGGTGTTATGATATATAAATTAATGCATGTACAGTTTTGTTTGTAAGATATCTGGTACGTATTATATTCTTAATAAGTGTGTGTGTGTGTGTGTGTGTGTGTGTGTGTGTGTGTGTGTGTGTGTGTATGTGTGTGTGTGGTTTGTAGCTCCTGAGTAATTCAGAAAGCTTTTTTTGTTGTAGTTGCCTCTTGTTTTTGAGAAACAATCTCTGGTAGCTCTGGTGGTCCCAAGCTTGCCTGTTGCTAAGGCCCTTGAACTCAGTCATCACCCTCTCTCCACATCCTAGAAGTAAATCATGCTGGGAGAGGTGTATGCCACCAGCTCCAGCTTAAGTGTGCTTGGAAACAAACCCAAGACTTTATACCTTCTGGTCTACATCACCATCCAACAAACTGAAACCCTCACTAATATCCTAAATATTTTATTATAGTAATTGCACTAATAGCAGTAACATTATTGCCTTGCTATTAACACAGGGGATGTCACCTTCAATATAAATAAAAGTGATAATCAAATTGAGGATGTACCTGATATGGAAGAAACATTTAGGATGAGTGATTACGAGTAAAGAAGGAATCTAAGGAAATGATAAATAATAATTTTAAAGACAGAGAAATGGAATACAGATTTTAAAAGTGGGTGAGAAAATTAAAACAGCTGGAAATGGTTCTTGTTTCCATAGCCCATGACTCCCCACCAACAATAATCGAAATAAATACAAACTGTCCCATTAGAAACAGAAAGCGATTATAGAAAACACAGAGCCATTCCCAAACACCTACCTCAGATAAAAAGTAACTGTATTTGCTGCTCTCACCATCTTGTTACAGAAAAGACACAAATTGCTGTTTAAAAGTTGGATTCTGTGGCCGACAATATTTTTTGCAAATCTTAGAGAACAGTAAGTTGAGTTCTAAAGAAAATTTAAAACTCTATTTCTGTCATGGATTTTTTAAGGAATTAAAATAAATCTCAACTTTGTTTTTCAGGGTTTGAATAAATTGACAGTGGCACCCGTGAGATATTTTTATGCCTAAAGCTATTCTCTATCACCATGTTTTAAGTTTTCCCTGAAGACCTCCAACAGAAGATCCCCAGCAGAAATGAAAGTTGACTAAAAAGGCACAGCGCTTCCTGATTTAAAGATAACCATAAATACACATGTCATACAATGAGTAGCAGATCTGCCAAGCCTAGCTTTCGTGATACCCACAACATGGTATAGATTTCTACATGCCACATACAAAAATATCTCGTGGTGCTGGCAAAACTTTTCCTTCAGAATGGTGGTTATCTGGGATGGAAATTCATTCCTACAGTCTCGGGGGTCAGAAGTGGGGCAGGAAGGGGTCAGGAGTTTAAGGTTGCCATGTATACTTAGTGAATCTTGGTAGAATCCTAAAACCATGGGGCATACAGTACAATACAATATACTGTTTCTGTGCATTGGTGGTTTCTGCTCTGCTGATGTTACGGGATTGCACAGAGAAAATTTGCCAAGTTTCAGCTATCAAGATGCAGTTCTCTCTATCCCAGTTCTACAGAGTGGTGAATCCATCATCAGGTTGTGCTAATGGTTCCCGCAAAGCTAACCTGTGTTATGTGACCCCTTTAGCAGATTCAAGGAGAAGTAGTTGAGTTATTTTTGAGGAGACTCAAGGCAATTTTGACCACAACCCTTCAGTGGAAACAAAATCATCCCAAACAATTGGTGTGATGGACACAGTGATATACACAGGCACACCCAGGAGGTTCAGAGTGGAAAAGAGGACAAACAGTGGTGTGCCCTGAGCCATGCACTTGCTACATCAAACAAACACACACTTCGACTGCCAATCAAAACAGCACACAGAAAACCAATCGGGGAGTATACATTGCGAAGCTAATTCTATATTTCTTAGGATCCCAAAGTGCTAAGAGAAGCAACAAATGTCAAGGCCTTAATAAAATTCTTTCCAGTGTCAACATGGAATTAGAGGCAAGGTAAACCTCCTCCAATTCTGTTTCCCAGTCTGTCTTAGGCCTCTCGTCAAATCCCAGAAATAATCCAGGAGCTTTGTTTAACACAATCTTGATTTCTGATGTTTCAAATACTCAGGGCCTACTGTGTCTAGGCTTGTCAAATTCACACATAAAATATAAGGCTCTACCATTGCTAGTCAGGTTTGCTTTTTTAACATTTAAAGAACATGTGTTATATGAGAAAACATTACACTTCTTCCCACATACCCAACATAAGAATGTATGCTACCTGAATTAAATTTAAGTAAGTTTTGTGTAGCTGTGACTTGGTTTTATGACTAATTCAACAGTAAAGAAATTGTAATCAATGTGAGAATTTGAGTTTATATATATATATATATATATATATATATATATATATATATAGAGAGAGAGAGAGAGAGAGAGAGAGAGAGAGATAGACAGACAGACATATTGGTGTAGTTTAAAATCAGGCAAATGTACAATGCATTCTAGTTTTATGAACAAATTCTACTAAATATAAATGATTCTTACCTAGTCTTACCTAGGTATTAAAGAGCTTACCCCACAATGAGTCTAACTCTGAGCTATCACATAGAAGCATCACAGAAAAAAAGTGCCATACATAGAGGAATAAAAGGAAGAGTTCAAAATCATTAACTTTATTGGATTGTTGGACAGATCCTATGGAGACAAAATCCAGACTTTTTACAAAAAGAGACTAGAAGTGTTGTGTCTGAGATCAAGGGCGTCCTGCAGGCTGGGCACGCACACTTCAGCAGGCTGGGACAGAAGTCCCTGGGCAACATCAGGTTTGGTTTTGTAAGCATTGTAGGAAGGATATCAGCTGGAACCCAGGCCTGTTTAGACTGCTGGTCTGTTACTGACAGGAGGCGAAAGCTATTAGAACCCCCTAGTCAGCAAGAGTCTGTCTTCCTCCTGTAAAATCTCCCGTGTCTGTTCCTGGCACACTCTCCACAGAGTCTTAACAGGAAGAGAAGTTGATGAGGCAGAAATTATGTTTGCTGAGTCTAAGATCCAGAACTGAAGATTTTAACAGAGCCTTGAATACCAAAAGTAAAGAATATTGTTATTCACCAGCTTAGATGAAGGGAAATTTATTGCAGTGATAGAGATTTTCTCAATTCATTCTCAAACACCAGAAAACCTACAGACCTGTACAATGAAATTAATGAAAATGTAGCTCAGAACGTCATCTAAAATAAAGCTCCCAGCCCAATTAAGGTCACTTCTTGTGAATGCATATGAACCTTTCCGTATTATCCAAGAAGAAATTCTTTCTAATATGAGTGTTAGCAAAATTTTATAACAGAAGGTATTATGATAAAAGAAAACGTCACACCAATACCTACCCATGATGAAAATACATAAAAAAGTTCTTAACTCCCATCGAGTTACCAGTTCAAATTAAACAGTGAGTAAAAGATATCACTGATAATGGAGTTTACCCCCCAGGTCATAAGCAAATTGTATATGTTTACAGTTGAGTATAATAATGTACTATAGTCATTCACTGAGAAAGGATCATCGAGAATGTGTGTCAGTGGAAAGGCAAAGTTTCAAAGGATCACAAAGTCACTGCTCAAAAAAAAAAAAAAAAAAGAACAAAGTCATTGTCAATTGATAAGTCTTCCACCACCACTCTGTCTTCCCATCAAGACTGTGCATCCCATACATGCTCAGACACAGCCTCATCCATCACTCTGTAAACAGCTTGTCACTTTGAAGTCTGAACTTGTCTTTCTTGCTCTACGGTGCTATTCACACCCTACAGATGTCAATCATAAGAATTAATACCATTCACGAGCAGTGTTCCTTCTGTCTGTCAGAAATGAAACCAGAAGTGTGGGGCTTCACATTTTATAAAATAAAACTACACAAGTTAAATGCTAAAGGCCAAATTATTTAAAATCACTTCCAAGGTATTCATAATCTCTGCTTTGATTACGTAAAACTTGAGAGAAAAGTTTCCTGAGCACTCCCAAACTGTCACTTTCAAAAGCCAACAAAAACTGGGGTTACTTTCTGTTAATAATTCCTATGAATCTATAGGAAATAATTTCTAGGCAAAACATATGCCAAACTTTTGTTGAAGATGTTTTGAAATTTAGTAAAACAATTGCCACTTATTTTTATTGTAAATCTTATTTATATTAATTTCAAAATAATTTTTCAGATAGAGTTGAGCCAGAAAAGGAGAGTGCAGAAGATGACTTTTCAAATCAATTAATGAGTAACTTAGTAACGTTTAGTATTCTTGTCACAATGAGATTTGTTATAGAGTAATGTTCATGGGAAAAAGTGTGTAATGTTTGGAAGTGAACTGGAGCATATTTGCAAATCAGTTGGGAGGCTCTGGAATTCATAGTTTCCTGTGCTACTAGAGCATATAACCCTTTCATGGATTCAGCACATCAGCAAAGACAGCAAAATCTCAAAATTGAAATTGTTGATGTTGTCATTTGATACCCACCCTTTGAGAAGTCAATGTGTTGGATAGAATAACTACAAAATTATGATTCTTTGCCATAATAAAATATCTAGGCATCATATAAACCAAACATTAGCATAACACCAAGAGTTCAGTCCTTTGAGAATTTCAACATCAAGTCATGCAAGCTATGTTCCCATTGTACCAAAACAAGCACAGTGGCACACTTCTGCATTTAAAGCAGTAGGTAAACTAAGACTGAAATATTCTGCCTTAACTCAGGCTAGTGTAGGCTACACAAAGAAACTCTGTCTCAAAACATAGAAACATAGATAAATGTAGATGATAAATAGCTAGAGAAATGGAAGATGATAGATAGATAGATAGATAGATAGATAGATAGATAGATAGATAGATAGATAAAGAGATTCATAGATAATTAATAGATGATAGATGTAGCAAGATGTATAGATTGATAACAGGTAGGTAGGTAGGTAGGTACGAAGGTAGGTAGGTAGAGGCAGACAGAAGGGTGGAGAGACAGACATGCATACATATATGACAGAGCAGTGAGTTGCGATAGAAAAGCTGGAGCTGAATCATAGTTACAATCCTTAGAAGAATTAAAAATATAAGCTTAATGAACAAAGCCCACCTACTTCTATTTTGCACAGAATACATACTATAATGACAAATAAAACATCGAGAATATTAATTTCCAGTAGTTACTTAAATTAGTCATGAAAATTTATATCTTGACTCCAGGTGATCTAAAGTTGCATAAACTGTTAAATAAGCAAAGCAGCCATCTCTCCGTCTGTCTGTCTGTCTCTTTCTGTCTCTCTGTCTCTGTCTGTCTGTCTGTCTCTGTGTGTGTGTGTGTGTGTGTGTGTGTGTGTGTTTGTGCATGCACACATGTGTGCATAGGCATGCTCTCTCTGGTAAAATAATGTCAAGACAATTCAAACCAAATTCTGTACATGTTATGTGTAAAATCCGGATTTCATATGTAACTTTAACTTGGCTCACATTCATGTTCATCTGTTAAGATATTGGTGGTCTCTGAAGATATAGTGTTTTCCTCATTTTAAATATAGATCAACTGAGAATTTTCAAGCATGCATTTAACATATGCTCCAAACACTGATATGATTGTGTTGGGTTCCTCCCTCCTTTTCCAAATAAATGTAATTAGAAGTGCAATAGTACAGTTCACATATTGAATTTATTCATTTCTACACAAATTTCCTCCACTTCCATATGACAAGACCCATGACACACTGGATAATAAGAGAGAAATTTGAGTAAGTATGTCACCTCATCCTTTGTAGGTCAGATCTCCAAAGTATGACTACAATACCCTCCTCTAGAAGTCATTCTCAAGCAGTGTTTTATTCCTGCTTATGCTAGCTGACATATATACATATCTCGTTTACCCATATCTTAAATGATTTCTGAGAAAACTTTTGTCTTTTCAGCTGTCTTTCCATGAGACTCCAGGAGATTGCATCCTTGACTTCAGAAAAAGAGAGTGTATCCCATGTTCCTCCTGTCATGGATAATATTGGGATAGACCACAAACTTCTCCTGAACCATTGAACCACAGGCTTTTATTTATAATGTATATATTCAACCTCAAACTAAGAACATATCCACCTATAAATCTGCATTTAGCAACTGCACTTTCAAAATATATGCCATAATTATTCCTCTCCAAACACACTGTTTTAAATCACATATTTCTTTAAATGAATACAGAATTATAATAAAGTTGTAAGTTAATCTGATGACACAAGCTTCTGCCTTGCCTTGATTGCGGTGATATCCTTATTTGTTCCTGCCTCTCATCAGCTCAGGATAGCAATGGAAATTATTCAGCAATTGGACAGGAAGAGGTATGACCACACTGCAGAGCCCAGAGCTCTGGGTATCCTTGGCTATTTGGTGAGTTAGAGGCAAACCTGAGCTTCATGGCAATACAGGGACCTTCAAGGGGGAAAGACCAGGGAGAGACAAGACATGCACATAACCACTTATCTTCAGCCTCATCCCTTTTAACTCTTAAAAAATAAAAATTTGAATTTGCCTACTCAATCAAGTCCTCGGCTTTCTCAGTAGACCTTGAGGGCCTTTAGCTCGTGATTCACCTGCCTAAGCATCCAGAGTAACTCTGATTACAGACCTTCACCATGAGGCTTTGCTTTACTTTACGGTGTAAAACTTAATTTACAAGCACTTTACTCTGAATACAAGAGCTCTCATAATAAATATTTGATGTGTTCAATTGCATCTTCTACATGAAGTGTTCCTTTGTAGTGTTTTTGTTTTTGGTGTTGATGGTGTTTTGTTTTGTTTTGTTTTGTTCTGTTCTTCCATATGGGCTTTAAGTTAAAATTCCTGACAATGTTATGAAATAGAACATAACTACAGAATGCAAATCATGAAAAATAGTGATCAAGAGTGCACACATACATGTATACACACATGAACACACACACATACTCACCAAAGGAAGATCCTCACTTCCATTATTGTCTTACTATTTTGTTTTTTTTTCGTCAGGCTCTTGCTATGTATCCTTTAAATGTACTTTTGCCTTCTCATTGCTAAGGTCAAAGGTAAGCTCCACAATAATGACACAGTCTTTTTATTTTCAGCATATGTTTATGTGAATGGTGCAACATTACTTCAGGAACACATTTATTTAGTACTGTTTCTTCTTCTTCTTCTTCTTCTTCTTCTTCTTCTTCTTCTTCTTCTTCTTCTTCTTCTTCCTCTTCCCCTTCCCCTTCCCCTTCCCCTTCCCCTTCCCCTTCCCCTTCCCCTTCCCCTTCCCCTTCCCCTTCTCCTTCTCCTTCTCCTTCTTCTTCTTCTTCTTCTTCTTCTTCTTCTTCTCATCCTCCTCCTCCTTTTCCTCCCCCATCCTCTTCTTCCTCTTCCTCCTTTTCTTCCCCCTCCTCCTTCTCCTCCTCCTTTTTCTAATATTTTAAAGCAAGAATTCTTGAATGCTCCAGCACTGGTTACTTTAGATGATTTCATCAACAAGACCAAGTCATATGACAATATGCTTAGGATATCATCCCTAGGTTTGTGTCCTATACCAAGGGTCATATTTGGAACACTTGCCTTGGCTCCACCTATAAGAAAATTGATACTGCAGTCATGTAGACCAGCATAGCTGAATGTGATGCTTCCTGAAGCCCCTGAACATGATCAGTCTGAGTGAAATTGTTATCCACTCCTAAGGAAGTAGATAATAACACCTCCTCTCATGATACTTCTGCTGACTAAGGTAGTAACACATGTGAGATTTTCGTCAATAGATTTTAAAGACAGAAAATATAGGATCTGTTCCAGAAAGAGAAAAGTAAAACAGATTAGGCTAAAGTTGAGTTGTTTCACTTGTGTACATAGACAGCTCAAAGATAAACTTTAATCAATAAAAACGATCTCATAATACTAGACACTGGCTTTATGGCACACTTCTCTGTGCCTCCAGTATATCTTGCACTGCATTACTGAAGTCCATTCACAGCCATCATCATGGTAAAAACTCATGAACATCTTTTATTATCTTCCACTTCACTCCTTAGATCTCATATATCAACCATCTTCTATATTTTTAACATGCTATTCATACTCATTATTTATTCTGCTAAATAACTTGATTTAGAATTCCTCTTACATTTTCTCTCAATCAATGTCCACAAAAGTACAACTAAATCATTTATAGATGACACAGTTTTATGACTAATAATATAATTTGTGAAATTTCCAAGGATATGATAAATATTTCCAATTAGATCTTCCACAATATTTAATGATTTGCCCAAACTTCAATAAACAGGCATCTCGTTCTTTCAGATAGGTGAGGGAATATCACATCTGCCTTCTAAATGTCAGAGGCATCAGAGATTTGATACCCGTGCTTAACCAAAGAAACATGCTTGGCTGCAGAAAACAGAAGGTACTGTTGGAAGCAGCCACAGTGTGTGTGTGTGTGTGTGTGTGTGTGTGTGTGTGTGTTCCAGAATCCTATGGCTATACACAATCCTTCATGGAGATAAAAGATAAAAGGCTTAAATAATTACAAGGAAGATCAGACAAAACTGCTAGATGTAGAACTAAATGCCTACAATTCAGAACAGAGACTTTATGTGTTGATACAAGCTCATACAATTTGATTCACCAACATCTTTAACTATGTGCAAGATATCAGCCACTACACTACTAAATTATGCCCTTGAAAAGCAATTGCTTAAAACATACTATAGATCATTAAAAATCAAAACTATTTCCCCCGGAATCAGTTCCCCAATTCCATTGTTCTTCCATGAAGATTAAGGAGAATGCCATGAGGTCTTCCACAGCCTCACTCTGTACAGCATTGTAGGAAATGCTGTCAAGTTTAGCCCTGACAGCCTGGAATTCTCAAGGAACAGAATTATTCCCACAATTCAAAGAACTTGGGCTTCTCTAGCCAGGCTCCGAGTGTATAACCTTTGTGTAGAGTTCTTTTGCCAAAGGTTAAGTTGGGCCAGACTATGGGGTTTTTCCTTTGTTTTATCTCTTGGGGACAGTTAAGGTAGAAGTTATTAGTCTGCAATAGACTGGTGACTAGTATCCTAAATGCCATTCTTTTCTAGCTGTAAGTTGTTTATTCATTGTCTTAGTCAAGGTTTATACTCCTGAACAGAACATCATGACTAAGAAGCAATTTGGGGAGGAAAAATCAGCTCACACTTCCACATTGCTGTTCATCACCAAAGGAAGTCAGGACTGGAACTCAAGCAGGTCAGGAAGCAGGAGCTGATGCAGAGGCTATGGAGGGATGTTACTCACTGGCTTGCTTCCCCTGGCTTGCTCAGCTTGCTTTCTTATAGAACCCAGGACCACCAGCCCAGGATGGCACCTCCCACAATGGGCCCTCCCACCCTTTATCACTAATTGAGAAAATGCCTTACAGCTAGATCTCATGGAGGCATTTCCTCAAAGAAAGATCCATTCTCTTTAATAACTCCAGCTTGTGTCGGGTTGACCCAAAAACCAGCCAGTACAACTGACACCTTGTCATGTTGACACACAAACAGATCACTATTAAGCCTCAACCCTTACTTTCTTATTCATCCCCAAGATCTAAATGACTTTAAAAGTCCCACAGTCTTTACAAATTCTTACATATTAAATTTTCAAACCCTTTAAAATATCTGATCTCTTTTGAAATTCAAAGTCCTTTTACAATTCAAAGTCTCTTAACTGTTGGCTCCACTAAAATTCTTTCTTACTGCAAGAGGGAAAAAATATCCAGGGCACAATCACAAACAAAAGCAACATTAAACTCTAACCATCCAATATCTGAGATGCACTCACGATCTTCTGGGTTCCTCAAGGACTTGGGCCACTTCTCCAGATCTGATCTTTGTAACACATATTTTGTCTCTAGGCTTCAGTTGCCTGAACACCATGGCTGCTGTTCTTGGTGGTCATCTCATAGTACTGCCATCTCCAAAACACTGCCATCTTTTTCTGCAACTGGACTGCACTGTCGCAAATAACCTCTCTTATGTTTTTCACGTGGGGCTAAGCCTTAACTTCTCCACATGGTCCCTTCCTTCCTGGGCCTTCAACTACCACTGAGGTTGCACTTCCACCAATAGCCTCTCCTGGCCTCTCACAGTGCCAAGCATCTACCCCTTCATGTTTCAAAACCAGTACCACCTAGGTGACTCTTAGTACCGAGTCTGGCTGCCAACATGAGGTACAACCATGGCTGCCTCTGGAACACAGCTTCTCTGTGCTCTCAGAAAACACTTCCCAGAAGATTTCACCTTAGTGATGGTGGTCTTTTCTTAATCACTGTTCATTTCTTAGCTCCAGCTGACCAGCATCAATCATCCCAGTGATGCAAAGGTTTTGTTTTAGTAGTTCTGATATCTTGTTAATCACAGCTGAACTCTTCAGCCCCAGCTAACCAAAACCACAGATTCTTCACAATCAAAACAGCAATGGCCATGATAAGAGTCTTTAATCTTCCCTCTGAAATTTCACAAGCCAGACCGCCATCATTTGCCCTGTTCTCAATATTATCTTCCAAGTTCCTACAGAACATCCCACAGAGCTCTTAACACCCAATGGCTCTTCTAGCTCAAAGTTCCTAAGTCCTTCCACAGTCCTCCCCAAAATATGATCATGCTGTCACAGGAATACTCCACTCCTGGTGCCAGTTTTTCTTAATCTGGGTTTGTATTCCCGCACAAAACATCATTGCCAAGGAACAAGTTAGGGAGGAAAGGGTGTATTCAGCTTTAACTTCCACAATACTGTTTATCACCAAAGGAATTCAGGACAGAAACCCATACAGGGCAGGAAGTTAGAGGTAGGAGCTGATGCAGAGACCATGGAAGGTGCTGCTTACTGGATTGCTTCCCCTGGCTTGCTCAACTTGCTTTCTTATAGAACCCAGGACTACCAGCCCAGGGATGGTACCACCCACAATGGGCCCTTCCCCTTAATCACTAATGGAGAAAATGCCTTACAGCTAGATCTCATGAAGGCATTTCCTCAAGGGAGGCTTCTTTCTCTGTGATGAGTCCAGCTTGTGTCAGGTCTACACACAAACCAGCCAGCAGTACATTCCTTGCTCAAAATAAGAAGTTAAGTCAGTCCCTTTCACTCTTAAGGAAAACTAAAGAGGTGTGTGTATGTGTGTGTGTGTGTGTGTGTGTGTGTGTGTGTGTGTGTGCATGTATGTGTGTCTTTGTCTTTGTGTGTGCATATGCTCCTGTGTATGTATGTTTGGATTTTCTCATATGTTTAAAAGGTTGTACAACAGAAGCATATTAGTTTATGATTGAAAGATCTGTGTCATTTTATTCTCAAAGTTAGAGCTGTGAGATGTTGAAGCATCTGCTTGAAATTTTAGGCTTTAGTCTGTAGATGTTGAGCATTGCAGAATTGGAAGAGTAAATTAGCGGGTGTTTTGTTGTTGTTGTTCATTTGTTTGTTTGTTTGTTTTGTGCCCTGTTGCAGCTTATTAGAAGCAATCCTGATCAGGCAGGTGGGAAATAAGTTAATTGATCAGCTAACCCTCCCTTTCTCACCCCCAGTTGAAGTGCTTCATTACTGCAGAGTGATATTTAAATATCAATGCATTAGACGTATTATTGATATGGTTCATAAGCTAAAATCAATCCTTGTAAACAGCTGTGGGACAATTGCTTTCTCTGCAGATAATTAGTATAAATTGTGCATATCTGCTTCCTAATCATTTTATGATTGATTTCACTTTTATTATCATTAACAATAATTTATACATATTTGAACATGTTGACATCAGTTTCCCTGATATGAAAGAGTCAATAAGACCTGCTTTTAAAACCTTCAGCTTGAGTATGTGGTCATCAGAGGACAGATATGTCATGGGAGACATCAGTCCTTTCTTTTTGTCTGTGGCTAATGGCACTGAAAGCTGCTCCCTTCAGAATGATTTTGTTAAACTTCTCACTTACATATTATTTTTACTTGTACAAATAATGTTAGCACCATACTATATTCAAACTGTTTGAAGAGATCAGGACAAGGACTTTGATAGATCATTAGTTCACGTTCAAGTATTAAAGATCAACCAGGGGCCGATGCGATGGCTCAGCAGATAAAGGCATCTGCCGATGAACCTGATAACCTGAGTTTAATCACTAGGGCCCATGGCCTGAAGAAGAGAACCCACTCTTTAAGTTGTCCACTGATGCCTTGTGGCACACATATGCAAGGTAAATGAGGTAAAAATGTAATAAAAATTAAAGGAATAAAAATATTTTTTTCAATGATTTATGCAATCATTTCTTTTCAGCTACCATAGCAGTGTGTCCCTCTCCTAAAGAATCAGTCTCTGGTTACCCCCACTGGCTAGGCATGGGATGGCTGGCAGGTTTCTGGTGTCCTCTCATTTACCTGATAACTTGACGAGATGGATATTCACTGACAGACCATAGAAACTCTTATAAACTCAGTGGCTCATGCTTTATCAAAGGTTCATGCTTGAAATGCATCTACACAAGTAAAACGGGAAACTGAGTCAAATGCCTCGACTAAGAATTCATTGCTTTGGATCACCAAGGTAATTCTATTTTTATGTGGATCTCACTCATGTAGGAGATTCATGTGTTGGAATGTGCATGTGTATATATCTACACACATAAGTCTTTGTGCACCTGTACCTGTGTGCTTCTGTGTGCATGTATGTTTGTGTGCATGTATTGATTTTGTGCATGTGCCTATGTGTATATATGTTTCTGCATGTGGGTATATGTATGTATGTGTGTCCTGTGTTGCATTTTGACCAATTCCTAGACTACACTCTTGTAAAGCCTATCAAATAATTCTTGTGTTTCACAGGAACATATAATAATTTCACATTCCATTTTAAGCCACTGTATTATCATTATAACATGTTCTGATCTTCCCATATTTAATTAGATATAAGTTTATCTATTATCTTCTGTCAGAAAAAAATAAACTTTGGACAAAAAAGACAAAACACAAGAGAAATAAAAATGTTTTCATATCAAGACCTTTAAATATTATTATTATGTTATACTTGATAGTCTGCTTCTAAATTCTAATACCACACACACACACACACACACACACATACACACACACACACACACACACACACACACACACGGGTCATGCAAAGATTATATAGAGAAAATATTCCAACCCATGAGAATAAACAAAGTCTCTATTATTGACTTAAATAAGTAGAAGCATAGAAATGAGAGAATTTCTTATAGGCAATAATTCACACTCTGAACCTTTCATGAAAGAAGAACCAATGAAAGAATGTAACATAATCAATCGTTCATGGTCTCTCTTACTGAATTGTGTCTTAATAAATATCACCTTCATTAAACACCTTCATCCGGAAGTATTATCTGCACCACACCTGCAACATGCCACTTAACTCTGATTAGAGAACTCCACTTTAAAAGGGTGAAACATGGACGTGAAGAGAATGAAATTCCCCCATACACATTATTTCCTACACGTGTGCACTTTTCTCTTCTTCAAAACAGCAACATTTAGAGCAGTAATTTTGGAATTTGAATATTCTTTACAGATATTTCCAAGTTTAATTTTTAAAGATTTCAATTTTTATGTGTATTTTTTTTGTCTCTCTATGTGTGTCCATTTCTATGTGTCATGACAGTCATTGTCCACAGAAGCTGGAAGAGGGTGTCAGATTCCCTGGAACTGATTTATTAAGAGTTATAGCAGCTGGGTGTGGATGCTAAAAACCAACGTACACAAACACACATGAAGAGTTAAACACAGTGATTGTTTAAAATAAATGTCATAAACTCTTCTTAACAAAGTCTGATTTGTTTAAAGTGTTTGGCGGACATTCTGTTGATGATTTTCTTCTACGTTTATATGATTTAAAATCATCTGGGCAGATTTGTTTCATTGTTGAAGGTACACACTTTAGGATAGGGGAGTTCTTTTGTGCTTGTGATGCCAATCTTTGAGAGGAGAGGGATCTCTCTTAACCCAGGGGGCATTATTCAGAGACTCGGGTGCTAAACAACAATGTTCCCTAGAAGTCAACCTAAAACATGAGGGGATGAGTATGGTGTCTCACGTCAGAGGGGAATGGCATGAGAACGAGTGAGAAAAACACAAATCAGATTTATTGAAAAAAGTGAGGAAGCCTCCCTAGGGAGGCATTCATTTTCCAGATGTTAGTCTGAAGACTTTTATAGGACTTATGACAGAAACTAGACAGAGATTGGGTAATTTTTCTTAAAGTATTCTCATTTTCTAGAAAACCACAGCCCAGACCAATGGGGGTTCATGTGCTCTGAGCAAATTTAATCAGCTGTAGTTAGATGTAAGGACAGGACGTAGCAGCATTGCCTTACATATGCTTCAAAGAGGGGCTTCTTAGTAGCCAGTGGTCTAGTTTTGTCTTTCAGAGCTCTCTACTTTTCCCTATATGACCAGTTTGGATGAGTCAAACGAGCTTTCTCCTAACTGGTTCTGGCTTTGCTGTTCTAACCTTAACTTTCCTTTGAGCTAACCTTGCTTTTCAGGTTAACATTATGGCATGTCATATTTGCATTCTAAACTTCTCATTTTAAAAAGGGGTTGATACACTGGGCGCCTGTGAATGGACAGAGCATGTAGGGTCAGGCTAAAATACCTGAAAGGCATATCCATGACCCATGACAACACTGAGAGAAGGTGTGACCTTTCACAGAACTGAGTTGGGTAGCCACTGGGACAAGTGTCGCACAACTCTCCCCTGTTGATCGGAAACTCCCTGCTAGAGAAAAGAATGAGGTTCTCATCTCTGGATCAGCTGAGATAGAAGCACAGAGGTCATGGAACTCAGAAACATTAGGAAGCTCACAGGCAAGAACCCCCTCCACCCCCAAATTGATTTAGGCAGGGATCAATTTCTGGGGTAAGCAGATTCAAATTGTTAGTAGAGCTGTTTATAAAATATTCCAGGAGCTCTGGGTGTAGCTTAAGTGAATCCTCACCTTCAGTGGGGGTAAGATTTTGGTGATGCAGCTGGCCCTTAATCATTTTCTTTTGCAAACAATCTCAGTAAATGCTGGACCCTATAGGAGATTTGGGCACATTGTTTCCGTGGCCTCCCATAAATGCTTTCCCTGGGTGCAAAAGTGTTTGTTTATTTTCCTCATGAAAGATGACTTTAGTGTTGCTGTTTCACCTCAGTCTCCATGAGGTGAAGAACTTTGTCAACCAGGCACTCTTGTCACAGACCCAGAAAACACAGGTAGCACCCACAGAACTATAGAACAATTAAAGAGAAAAGCTGTATTCTTTTAAGCTTTTGTCTCTCAGATACTTTATTTTTTTCACCATAACTGAAAGTTTGACTGTCATGAGTGAAGTTTAACTGGTCTGCTAATGATACTTAAGACTGAAAAAATTCCCCACAGTAGCAGGGATCACAGTCATAATCACGAATGCTTCCCTTTCATGACCTCAGCATCCCAGAGACCTACAGTTTAGCACAAAAGAAAGTTCCCAAAGACAAGTTTCTGACTCATTTCAACTCCGTCTAGCTCATGAAAACATCCATCTGCCTATGAAGCTTTCAAGACAAGTGGCAGTCTTTCAATTCACTGAAATCTTACATTCAAATACTTTCTCTTTCAGTCCTATTCTATTGCCTTGTCACAAGCAGAGATGTGAGGTGCCTTTCAGACAACAATCTTGCACACAAGTGAAGAAACTGTGGTTATTTGTAAGAAATATCACCTTGTGAAAGGAACACCCGAAGTAAGCAAAAAAGTACGGGAAACTGAAAACACCTCATTTTGTAGCACACAGCTGCTTTTTTCCCAGATCTGTTCTATTTGTTTCCTTTCTTTTCAATAGTTTTATGTTGTAATTGTGCAGACTAAGACAGATGCATATTACTGAAATTGCCAGGTAAATAAATATCTCAATATCTGCCTATTAGGAGCCACACAATCATAGAGAGAAAATGGCTTTTTAATGGCAAAATGCAATAGAAACCCAACACAGTGGAAGTTAAAACTGATGGCCACACACCTCTTTGGATAAAATAATTGTTGGGGAATTTCTCCTTTAAAATGCTCAACCTGCCACTACATAATACGGTTTTAATGCAATCACCTAAGCCATATAAATACATTTTAATCAGCCATAAAATTGAAAGCGTACTCGTGTTATATAAGATGATAGGGTTTTAGCTCAGCAAAAGACTCTTATATGCAATAGCAGTATGATCTCTGTTGACAGTTAAACATTTATGACTAAATATGTTTCAGTGGTAATATGACCAATGCAAGAACACGTAACCTTGTTTTTGCTTGACCTCTGTATATGAGTTCTTCAGAAGCTCATGTTCCTCTGAGATTTTTTTCAAAGTGCTTTAATACTGTCTAAGCCAAGTTTGTTAAATGTCAGCACTCCAACCAATCATCTCAGGAGACTGTGAATGGACTTGATTTCTTAAAACTGTGAATGTGCTAAAAACTATCAACCTTTACAAAAAGTCCAACTTGTTATTAATTTTAAAATTTATTACAAAAGCAGTGCCTCCAGCTTCCAAACAGGACTTAATAAAGGCAGGTTATTCCCTTAAATTATATAGATTTAAAAGACAAAAATAAATATTATTCATTGACGTTCTGTATTCTACTCACTGCAATTTACCAACAGATACTCCTAAATTCTCTATATTATTTTAAAACTATTTTGACCATTATTGAAATCTACCATGTATCCACATGCATGTGCATACATATGTATACACATATGTGTATATGTGTGTTTCGACACACATACTTTAACCAATGATTGCCACAATGCATGTGTGAAGAAAGTTCAAGAACTGTTTCTCTTCTTTCATCATTATTGTCCCAGTGATGAAATTCTGGTCATCATGGTTGATGGCAAGCCCTGTTACACACTGAGCCATGTTGCCTGTCCATTTGAAATAATTAGCCAAATAAGTAAGTAAGTAAGTAAATAAATAAATAAATGACTTATACTCATTTTGTTTTTAAATTTTGAATGGTAAGTCACAATCCCAATTTGACCTGTTGCCCTCTTTTTTTTTTTTAGGGACACAGCTATATAACATAGAAAATTGAATTGCAAGAGGAGCTAAGTTCATGCAATTAATGCTTTGAATGCGTGTAAGAGATCTAGAAAGGGAGAGGGCAAGCATGTTGCGTAAAGTTTAGGAAGATGAAAAGTACAAGCAGAGTAAGAAAGGAACATTCATAATAAAGAGTGCTTGCACACATGCCCTGCCCCAAACGCTCATGTTGGTTGGGTGGTTACTGCATGTACTTTGGCAATCTCTGTTTCCCTACACTGTCACCTAGGGCAGTCGGCTCTGTAACTGATAGCCTAACGTAATCTAACAGAAGTCTCTTATAATTGTCATCCCAGGCATCAAATGAAGGTCACGCAGCTATATCACAATTAAACAAGTGACTCTAACTATAAAATATATGATTTTATAAATCATAATGCATGTGTTCAAAACTAGGCTTTTAGGTGAAGACACTTGAACTTGAACAAAACCTTGAAGCCTCAGTTGCTGATTTCTTTAGTTTCTTTCTTACAGGAGAGCTAGAACTCAAGTCATGAGGTTTAGTTCATTCGCAAAGTGAAGCAAGGAAGGGAACATATTTCTAAAAACTTTCAAGTTTGAAATCCAAGATCCCATAACGTTTCTGTCATCTCTCCCTATATTTAACTAGAAATCAGTAATGAACATATTTTTCATAGTGACCTTCCAAACCACTGCTTATTCTAATAACACAGAATTAATAAACCAGTGGACAGAAAGTCTAATTAAATTGCCTCAATATATGGCAGGATGCTACATGGAAGAAATTTTATTTCTATACAGCTGGACTCAAGGGCAGCACGTGAGTGTTTCTCTGATACTGTAGAATATTCATGAGCAAGAGATATCAGTAAATAGGAAAAGATGATCAAATTTGGCCGTGAGTTTGCATATATTGTAATATAGTAGCTATATATTATTTTCATAATGATTTTTTAATTCCTTAATGCATTGCTAAGTGGAAAATTCTTAAGAAAACAACTTAGTAGAGTTCATTTGAGTACTGGTATAAATATAATTTATAACAGAACAAATCAAATTCAAGTATCAGGCAGCCACAGAACGAGAATGGGCTCCAGGATCTCTCCTTCCTGCAACACTGACAGAAAGTGGGACTGAGAGGTCATGGTGGCTGTCTGGACACAGTCTAATTACTTGGCTGGTAGAACCTCCTGCAATTAAGCTCTGCCACTGTGATAAGACACATAGAATTTTGTTCTGTTGGGTCTAGTACAGGAGTTTAATTCAGTTTACAGGGCCTCAAGTACTCACATGACAATTCCCCTCCTGTAACCCCCTCCTCACTCTCCCACATCACACCCTCCGGGAGAGTTAGCATTGCAAGGTATGAGTCTTCACAGCCGACACACAACTTTCTTCCAAGTCTAAACCAACACTTTTCAAAACTGTCCCAGAGTAGACCACCTTCCTTCTCTCTCCCTGCCCCGATTAAATGGATTACTTCTTGTCTTTCTGCCTCCCTCCCCTGATCCACAGGAGTAGTTGAACACTTGTGGTTTCCTGTTACCATGCTCCCTTCTGTACTTTTCCTCTAGTAACACCTCCAACACTTGCTTGCAAGGAGAATGTCTCCTTCCCTCCTGTGTTTTGAAAATTCCAGCAGAGGAAGCCCTAAAATGTTGCAGCTGGCACTTTCCAGACATTGCCTATCAAATAATATTGGGCATGCCTTTCCCTAGAAAGCTTACTTTCCATGGCCTCCAATAGGTCTACCCACCGCAACACTACTACTTCTACTAGCTTGATGGGTTTCTAATTTTGGGTCCTAAGTGCACTTCCATAACCTATCTGGTTTATTGTATAATATGTTCAAAGAGTGTGTGCATGTGTGTCTGTGTGTATGTGGGTGCGTATGTGTGTGCTTATATGCATGTGTACATGCATGTGTATGTGTGTGCGTGTATGTCCACATGTGTGTCTATGTATGCATGCATGTCTGTGTGTGTGTCTGCACACATTTGTGCTTGTGTGCATGTATGCATGCATGCCTCTGTGTGTGTGCCTGTGTGTGTGTGCATGTCCATGGGTGTATATAGGTCTGAATGTCTGCAGGCATGTGTGTGTATGCATGCAAGGGTGTGAAATAAAATAATAAAATACAGTGATCTATAATTCTGTGAATATTGATTTAAACAATTGATTCCACACATAATTAAATTCACAATTCGGGTTTAAAAAATGATAAAAGAACAATTGAGGGCCTGCAATGTGTGTCTCTCACACTGGGCAAATGTGCAGTGAGCTTCTGGCTCACCTCTGACCAATACTATGGGCAAACCTTTTCAAGGCAGTTAACCCTAAAATTGCTGTCTGCATGTGGCCTGCTAACCCTGAGCAATTGCTTTCATCAGACAGCCATGACCCGTGGCAGTTACCAGCTGTTCCTCTAACAGAAGCAAGCCCTAACCTAGCACAGACTCTCTTTATGGCTGTAGAATGGTGCCTGTGCGTGGTGTGCGGTCCTGCCTGCAGAGCTCTGCCTTTGATTTACAAGCTGGAGATGCTTGCCTAGCGACACGCTGTTTCACAGGACTCCATGATTCCTCGGGCCTAGGTATATGTCTCACAGAGCCATCAGAACTTTTGAAACGGCTCCTTTGACAAAGCAAATAAATAATTTTTAAAAACACGGAGTATTAGAGTGACTGATGTCCTCGCATTCTCATATTTACCTTCAGAGACTTAATGACGCTTGATTCCGAAATCATTCCAGCAATGCGGAAAATTAATATTTTAATGTCTCCCACTTTAGCAAGTGGAAATAAAAAAAGTGGGGTTTGTGGCAGAGAAGAAATGTTTTAGTGTTAACTATGCTCATGAATATTTATTGCCCTTACACATCTTTCTTCCAGTGTGCCCACTCACTTAGATATACCATAAATCACTGCAGAACTCGAGAGCAATTGTTTCACATTTTATAGAAAAGAGGGCGACAATTTCCCTTTAATACTCTTTTGATTAGATTTTGTCATAGTTTTTTACTGAGTGAATACGAAAGAGTGGAGCACAGCTAATAAAAGCGCAGACAATAGCTTTCTACTCAGGACTTCTCATCAGCCAAGAGGACAGCAGCGGAGAACTAGAGGGGAATTTAAAGGGACAGGGGTGTGGGTGGAGGTGTTGGTGGGAGCTTCACTGCTTGAAATACAGTCTGGAAACTAGTTTCCTCTTGGACCAGCAATGACCCATATAACTCTTCTGAGGTTAATATGTGACTTCATTTGTTTGTTTAAAGAAAAAAAAAACACAGTGTGGCCAACAAGCTCATCAATGAATACAAGTATCATTTGAAATACCATGGCCATTGATGATTCTTCACAGTACAAATGGAAGTTAAAATGTGAATCATGTGGGCAATTATTTACATCCTTAGAATTGTTCAATATTCCACCACATAGCATTTTACTCTGGTGCCCAGTAACTTTTTGAAATGAATTCAAAGCTCACTCCCCTCCCGTTACTTTTATATAGCCTCACACATGACCTACGTAACGATCATATGCACACATATTTACTTTCAGGAGAATGAACTCTAAAATGTTTTCTTACTGTTGGAATGTTATTTGTTTAAAGAGAAATACTCTTGCTCTCCAGGAAAGTAGAGCCAGCTGAATGCTGTGGATAGTACAAAACAACTCCTTCCATGTGACCAAACATGAAGAAAATTTACCAAAATTTCTTTATGGAGACCCATTGCATCTTAGGTCCTAAAACTCCCTCTCTGTAAACGCCTCTCTTCCTGTGATCAGAATAGCAATTGTCCTTGGGAGACTATTCAATAACCCAAATTAAATCCTCTCAAAGCTAGCTTGACTTTCATGGAGGTAACAAAAATAAAGCAAAATAATTCAAACAAATCTAATAACTATTTACAGAGAAACTAATCCATGCTTGAAATACTGAGCTATCTCTATAAAGAGGTGTTTTAAAATTCAGTTTAGAAATGTGTAGAAGTCAAAAGGAGTCAAAAATCACAAATATGAACACTCAAAACTGAGGGAAAAACATTGTCTCTTACCAGCTGACATCTAGGTTGGTTCCCCTTGCTATTGTCAATACAGCAGCAATAAATACACATGCACAGATACTGAAATGCGGTCCAGGTGCACAGAGGAAATGGCACCTTGGTTTGCATGAATCTTCAGGATCTCCCTGTGCATGTGTGTCCTTAGGTGGCATCATCACACTGGACCAGCAGGCAGAGTAATGTTTAACCATGATTCCTTGCTCATTGAGTGACATACTTGTCTGTGGACATGTGCATCTTATATTATCAGGTAACAGGTGGATTACAACTAAGCCACTTCCCTGATCTCCTATTGCAGAAGAGAGATGACATCATCTACATTGGAAAAAATAAATAAAATACAGGGAAACAATCCTTGTTTCCTTTAAGAATTCAGTTGGGTAAGGGCAGAAAATAAAGACTATTTCCTCTGCTTCAAGGCACCCTAATTATGTGGCTGACGATTTCTGTTTAACAGTTATAGTCATCAAACAAGCAGTGTGTATGTGTGTGTGTGTGTGTGTGTGTGTGTGTGTGTGTGTGTGTGTGTGTGTGCATGTTTCACTTTGATTCTATAGCCAGATAAAGACAACATCTAGGCAGTACCTCTGTTAGCATTCTGTCTAAGTTCCACCCCCACAGTTACCTGGCAACAGCAAGGTATTCTTGACACTCTAAAAGGGCTGCTTGCCCCCTCATTCTCTTGCTCTTGCTCCCCCTTCCTTTTGCTCTCTCTTGACCCTCTGTCCCTTCTCTCCCCATTGCCCCCCTCCCACATGCTCATGGCTGGCCTCTACACCACTATTCCTCTATCCCTCTGCTCTTCTATTTCTCTACTTCTCTACTTCTCTCTCTCCTTTTCTCTGCCCTTACTATCCTCTTAACTCCCCTCCCCATGCCCTGAATAACCTAGCTGGTCCCTCAGGGAGAAGGGGTGACTCAGCATGGACTTGCTGATGCACCCCCTTTCCTCAGACCTCCATAGAACATAATCCTCCTCTCCTTATCTTTTTATTAACACAGCCACCTCAGTTCCCATTTTTCATCTGAGTGCCCTCATCGTAGCATCTCAGAACAGCTGGGGTCTTATTTCTCATCCTGGCAGCAGTTACCAAACTGTAAAGTACTTCACAGTGCCTGTCGGGCTGCTCATCCAGCTTTATTCTCTCCTAGCTGCCATGGCGCATTAGGCTTTCTAGAGTTGAGCTGTTAGCCGTCTCCTAGCATTGAGATGCCTACATAGTTTTACTGCCCTGCCTTATTACTTCCAACAACAGGCAAGCTGGTCCTCTGAGTTTTTAAGGTCCTATAAATCACTCAGTGAAACGAGGAGAGGGCAGAGAAATGCTAAGCTAACAATGAGTCTTTATAGCACCCCTCAGCCTGACAATGTGAGAACCACAGAAGAATTGGAGCCAGACAGACCGGAGGCTTTAATCCCATCTCACCTGTCTCTTTTTAGGGTTTGAGTTACATCTCTGAGCATCAGAACCATCTTACTGGTGGTGAAGTGACGTGTCAAACATCCCACCACAAGCCAGTGACTCACATCAGCGGCACAACACACATAGAATCAATGACACAACGGAAAATTCATGTGCTTCATCCAATAGCAGAAGCTATTATCATTATTAATAACAATGATTGTAAACTGGGCCCTTTTCCCTACATGTGACAAACTGTAAAGATTGCACTGACTTACAGTATTGAAAATTGCACACCAAACAGATGATAAAGTTATTGCCTTCTTGAAAGATATAATTGCTCCTCTTATTTCTTTACTTCTGCATGTGGCATCTCATTGTTTACTGTATTCTAACTTCATAGGATGTGGGGAGAGGAATGAATTTGGTGCACTCCTTAGTTAGCGATGTAACTAAAAACTAGTTGATATCAAATTTTATCCATGGTAAGTATGGTAAAGTGTAAGTCAGAAAATATATATCCTAAAGCTATTCACAAATAGTAGTTTGCCCATACGCCCCACCTTCACTCACTGAGGCATTGTGCTACAACTACTGTTTTATATCATTACTTTTGAATGCATAATTTGTATTACCATTTCTTTTTTTATTTTTTTTTATTATTTTTTTTATTAACTTGAGTATTTCTCATATACATTTCAAGTGTTATTCCCTTTCCCGGTTTCCGGGCAAACATCCCCCTCCCCCCTCCCCTTCCTTATGGGTGTTCCCCTCCCAACACTCCCCCCATTGCCGCCCTCCCCCCACCAGTCTAGTTCACTGGGGGTTCAGTCTTAGCAGGACCCAGGGCTTCCCCTTCCACTGGTGCTCTTACTAGGATATTCATTGCTACCTATGGGGTAAGAGTCCATGGTCAGTTCATGTATAGTCTTTAGGTAGTGGCTTAGTCCCTGGAAGCTCTGGTTGCTTGGCATTGTTGTACTTTTGGGGTCTCGAGCCCCTTCAAGCTCTTCCAGTTCTTTCTCTGATTCCTTCAACGGAGGACCTATTCTCAGTTCAGTGGTTTGCTGCTGGCATTCGCCTCTGTATTTGCTGTATTCTGGCTGTGTCTCTCAGGAGCGATCTACATCCTGCTCCTGTCAGTCTGCACTTCTTTGCTTCATCCATCTTGTCTAATTGGGTGGCTGTATATGTATGGGCCACCTGTGGGGCAGGCTCTGAATGGGTGTTCCTTCAGTCTCTGTTTTAATCTTTGCCTCTCCCTTCCCAGCCAAGGGTATTCTTTTTCCTCATTTAAAGAAGGAGTGAAGCATTCACATTTTGATCATCCGTCTTGAGTTTCGTTTGTTCTACGGATCTAGGGTAATTCAAGCATTTGGGCTAATAGCCACTTATCAATGAATGCATACCATGTATGTCTTTCTGTGATTGGGTTAGCTCACTCAGGATGATATTTTCCAGTTCCAACAATTTGCCTACGAATTTCATAAACTCGTTGTTTTTGATAGCTGAGTAATATTCCATTGTGTAGATGTACCACATTTTCTGTATCCATTCCTCTGTTGAAGGGCATCTGGGTTCTTTCCATTTTCTGGCTATTATAAATAAGGCTACGATGAACATAGTGGAGCACGTGTCTCTTTTATATGTTGAGGCATCTTTTGGGTATATGCCCAAGAGAGGTATAGCTGGATCCTCAGGCAGTTCAATGTCCAATTTTCTGAGGATCCTCCAGACTGATTTCCAGAATGGTTTTACCAGTCTGCAATCCCACCAACAATGGAGGAGTGTTCCTCTTTCTCCACATCCTCGCCAGCATCTGCTGTCACCTGAGTTTTTGATCTTAGCCATTCTCACTGGTGTGAGGTGAAATCTCAGGGTTGTTTGGATTTGCATTTCCCTTATGACTAAAGATGTTGAACATTTCTTTAGGTGTTTCTCAGCCATTCGGCATTCCTCAGCTGTGAATTCTTTGTTTAGCTCTGAACCCCATTTTTTAATAGGGTTATTTGTTTCCCTGCGGTCTAACTTCTTGAGTTCTTTGTATATTTTGGATATAAGGCCTCTATCTGTTGTAGGATTGGTAAAGATCTTTTCCCAATCTGTTGGTTGCCGTTTTGTCCTAACCACAGTGTCCTTTGCCTTACAGAAGCTTTGCAGTTTTATGAGATCCCATTTGTCGATTCTTGATCTTAGAGCATAAGCCATTGTTGTTTTGTTCAGGAAATTTTTTCCAGTGCCCATGTGTTCCAGATGCTTCCCTACTTTTTCTTCTATTAGTTTGAGTGTGTCTGGTTTGATGTGGAGGTCCTTGATCCACTTGGACTTAAGCTTTGTACAGGGTGATAAGCATGGATCGATCTGCATTCTTCTACATGTTGCCCTCCAGTTGAACCAGCACCATTTGCTGAAAATGCTATCTTTTTTCCATTGGATGGTTTTGGCTCCTTTGTCAAAAATCAAGTGACCATAGGTGTGTGGGTTCATTTCTGGGTCTTCAATTCTATTCCATTGGTCTATCTGTCTGTCTCTGTACCAATACCATGCAGTTTTTATCACTATTGCTCTGTAATACTGCTTGAGTTCAGGGATAGTGATTCCCCCTGAAGTCCTTTTATTGTTGAGGATAGCTTTAGCTATCCTGGGTTTTTTGTTATTCCAGATGAATTTGCAAATTGTTCTGTCTAACTCTTTGAAGAAATGGATTGGTATTTTGATGGGGATTGCATTGAATCTGTAGATTGCTTTTGGTAAAATGGCCATTTTTACTATATTAATCCTGCCAATCCATGAGCATGGGAGATCTTTCCATCTTCTGAGGTCTTCTTCAATTTCTTTCCTCAGTGTCTTGAAGTTCTTATTGTACAGATCTTTTACTTGCTTGGTTAAAGTCACACCGAGGTACTTTATATTATTTGGGTCTATTATGAAGGGTGTCGTTTCCCTAATTTCTTTCTCGGCTTGTTTCTCTTTTGTGTAGAGGAAGGCTACTGATTTATTTGAGTTAATTTTATACCCAGCCACTTTGCTGAAGTTGTTTATCAGCTTTAGTAGTTCTCTGGTGGAACTTTTGGGATCACTTAAATATACTATCATGTCATCTGCAAATAGTGATATTTTGACCTCTTCTTTTCCGATCTGTATCCCCTTGATCTCCTTTTGTTGTCTGATTGCTCTGGCTAGAACTTCAAGAACTATATTGAATAAGTAGGGAGAGAGTGGGCAGCCTTGTCTAGTCCCTGATTTTAGTGGGATTGCTTCAAGTTTCTCTCCATTTAGTTTAATGTTAGCAACTGGTTTGCTGTACATGGCTTTTACTATGTTTAGGTATGGGCCTTGAATTCCTATTCTTTCCAGGACTTTTATCATGAAGGGGTGTTGAATTTTGTCAAATGCTTTCTCAGCATCTAATGAAATGATCATGTGGTTCTCTTCTTTCAGTTTGTTTATATAATGGATCACGTTGATGGTTTTCCGTATATTAAACCATCCCTGCATGCCTGGGATGAAGCCTACTTGATCATTGTGGATGATTGTTTTGATGTGCTCTTGAATTCGGTTTGCCAGAATTTTATTGAGTATTTTTCCATCGATATTCATAAGGGAAATTGGTCTGAAGTTCTCTTTCTTTGTTGTCTCTTTGTGTGGTTTAGGTATAAGAGTAATTGTAGCTTCGTAGAAGGAATTCAGTAGTGCTCCATCTGTTTCAATTTTGTGGAATAGTTTGGATAATATTGGTATGAGGTCTTCTATGAAGGTTTGATAGAATTCTGCACTAAACCCGTCTGGACCTGGGCTCTTTTTGGTTGGGAGACCTTTAATGACTGCTTCTATTTCCTTAGGAGTTATGGGGTTGTTTAACTGGTTTATCTGTTCCTTATTTAACTTCGATACCTGGTATCTGTCTAGGAAATTGTCCATTTCCTGAAGATTTTCAAGTTTTGTTGAATATAGGTTTTTATAGTAAGATCTGATGATTTTTTGAATTTCCTCTGAATCTGTAGTTATGTCTCCCTTTTCATTTCTGATTTTGTTAATTTGGACGCACTCTCTGTGTCCTCTCGTTAGCCTGGCTAAGGGTTTATCTAACTTGTTGATTTTCTCAAAGAACCAACTTTTGGTTCTGTTGATTCTTTCTATGGTCCTTTTTGTTTCTACTTGGTTGATTTCAGCTCTGAGTTTGATTATTTCCTGCCTTCTATTCCTCCTGGGTGTATTTGCTTCTTTTTGTTCTAGAGCTTTTAGGTGTGCTGTCAAGCTGCTGACATATGCTCTTTCCTGTTTCTTTCTGCAGGCACTCAGCGCTATGAGTTTTCCTCTTAGCACAGCTTTCATTGTGTCCTATAAGTTTGGGTATGTTGTATCTTCATTTTCATTAAATTCTAAAAAGTTTTTAATTTCTTTCTTTATTTCTTCCTTGACCAGGTTATCATTGAGTAGAGCATTGTTCAATTTCCACGTATATGTGGGCATTCTTCCCTTATTGTTATTGAAGACCAGTTTTAGGCCGTGGTGGTCCGATAGCACGCATGGGATTATTTCTATCTTTCTGCACCTGTTGAGGCCCGTTTTTTGACCAATTATATGGTCAATTTTGGAGAAAGTGCCATGAGGAGCTGAGAAGAAGGTATATCCTTTTGCTTTAGGATAGAATGTTCTATTGGATAGAAAGGGATAGGATAGAAAGTCCATTTGGCTCATGACTTCTCTTAGTCTGTCGACATCACTGTTTAATTTCTGTTTCCATGATCTGTCCATTGATGAGAGTGGGGTGTTGAAATCTCCCACTATTATTGTGTGAGGTGCAATGTGTGCTTTGAGCTTTAGTAAGGTTTCTTTTACGTATGTAGATGCCCTTGTATTTGGGGCATAGATATTTAGGATTGAGAGTTCATCTTGGTGGATTTTTCCTTTGATGTATATGAAGTGTCCTTCCTTATCTTTTTTGATGACTTTTAGTTGGAAATTGATTTTATTTGATATTAGAATGGCTACTCCAGCTTGCTTCTTCTGACCATTTGCTTGGAAAGTTGTTTTCCAGCCTTTCACTGTGAGGTAGTGTCTGTCTTTGTCTCTGCGGTGTGTTTCCTGTAGGCAGCAGAATGCAGGGTCTTCGTTGTGTATCCAGTTTGTTAATCTATGTCTTTTTATTGGGGAGTTGAGGCCATTGATATTGAGAGATATTAAGGAATAGTGATTATTGCTTCCCGTTATATTCATATTTGGATGTGAGGTTATGTTTGTGTGCTTTCATTCTCTTTGTTTTGTTGCCAAGACGATTAGTTTCTTGCTTCTTCTAGGGTATAGCTTGCCTCCTTATGTTGGGCTTTACCATTTATTATCCTTTGTAGTGCTGGATTTGTGGAAAGATATTGTGTAAATTTGGTTTTGTCATGGAATATCTTGGTTTCTCCATCAATGTTAATTGAGAGTTTTGCTGGATACAGTAACCTGGGCTGGCATTTGTGTTCTCTTATGGTCTGTATAACATCAGTCCAGGATCTTCTGGCCTTCATAGTTTCTGGCGAGAAGTCTGGTGTGATTCTGATAGGTCTCCCTTTATATGTTACTTGACCTTTTTCCCTTACTGCTTTTAATATTCTTTCTTTATTTTGTGCGTTTGGTGTTTTGACAATTTTGTGACGGGAGGTGTTTCTTTTCTGGTCCAATCTATTTGGAGTTCTGTAGTCTTCTTGTATGTCTATGGGTATCTCTTTTTTTAGGTTAGGGAAGTTTTCTTCTATGATTTTGTTGAAGATATTTACTGGTCCTTTGACCTGGGAGTCTTCACTTTCTTCTCTACCTATTATCCTTAGGTTTGATCTTCTCATTGAGTCCTGGATTTCCTGTATGTTTTGGACCAGTAGCTTTTTCCGCTTTACATTATCTTTGACAGTTGAGTCAATGATTTCTATGGAATCTTCTGCTCCTGAGATTCTCTCTTCCATCTCTTGTATTCTGTTGGTGAAGCTTGTATCTACAGCTCCTTGTCTCTTCTTTTGGTTTTCTATATCCAGGGTTGTTTCCATGTATTCTTTCTTGATTGTTTCTATTTCCATTTTTAATTCCTTCAACTATTTGATTGTGTTTTCCTGGAATTCTTTCAGGGATTTTTGTGTCTCCTCTCTATGGGCTTCTACTTGTTTATTTATGTTTTCCTGGAATTCTTTCAGGGATTTTTGTGTCTCCTCTCTATGGGCTTCTACTTGTTTATTTATGTTTTCCTGGAATTCTTTCAGGGATTTTTGTGATTCTTTCAGGCATTTTTGCGATTCCTCTCTGTAGGCTTCTACTTGTTCTCTAAGGGAGTTCTTCACGTCTTTCTTGAAGTCCTCCAGCATCATGATCAAAAATGATTTTGGAACTAGATCTTGCTTTTGTGGTGTGTTTGGATATTCCATGTTTGTTTTGATGGGAGAATTGGGCTCCGATGGTGCCATGTAGTCTTGGTTTCTGTTGCTTGGGTTCCTGTGCTTGCCTCTCGCCATCAGATTATCTCTAGTGTTACTTTGTTCTGCTATTTCTGACAGTGGCTAGACTGTCCTATAAGGCTGTTTGTCAGGAGTGCTGTAGACCTGTTTTTCTCTCTTTCAGTCAGTTATGGGGACAGAGTGTTCTGCTTTCGGGCGTGTAGTTTTTCCTCTCTACAGGTCTTCATCTGTTCCTGTGGGCCTGTGTCTTGAGTTCACCAGGCAGCTTTCTTGCAGCAGAAAATTTGGTCTTACCTGTGGTCCTGAGGCTCAAGTTCGCTCGTGGGGTGCTGCCCACGGGCTCTCTGCAGCGGCAGCAACCAGGAATACCTGTGCCGCCCCTTCCGGGAGCTTCAGTGCACCAGGGTTCCAGATGGCCTTTGGTGTTTTCCTCTGGCGTCCGAGATGTATGTACAGAGAGCAGTCTCTTCTGTTTTCCCAGGCTTGTCTGCCTCTCTGAAGGTTTAGCCCTCCTTCCCACGGGATTTGGGTGCAGAGCACTGTTTATCAGGTCTGTTTCCTTCAGGTTTCGGCGGTGTCTCATGCAGGGGTCCTGCTGCTCCTGGGCCCTCCCCCACGGGAGCCCAGAGGCCTTATACAGTTTCCTCTTGGGCCAAGGATGTGGGCAGGGGTGAGCAGTGTTGGTGGTCTCTTCCGCTCTGCAGCCTCAGGAGTGCCCACCTGACCAGGCGGTTGGGTCTCTCTCTCTCACAGGGTCTGGGGTGTATTACCCTTTCATATTGTTTTTTTGAAAATATTGCTGAAGATATCTAAGCCTCTAGAAGAGAAAAAAAGAATGAAACATTTTCTGTTCTCCTCCTCTGTTCACATGAATGGGCTCTCATCCCTATCAAATAAACTAGCAGTCATGTTCTGTCTCTATCTACCATAAATTACAATGAATCTGACTTTTTGTTTCCCATGTAATTGACAGTATTCAAAACAATGGCAGATTAATTTACTTCTTGTCTGTATCCACACACCAATGGGAACTGGTGCAGAGCTTTTCAAACAGCAGTTCAATCTACGTTTACTGATTCAAGTACACTGAATATGAGGACGCAAACATTCTTAGCAAGAGAGCTGAGAGTTCTAGATTGAGTGCTTGTGTGCACACCCGCACTCTGGAAGTGTATCAGATGTAAATGATTGATAAATGAAATGCCAGACTCACAGCTCCAGAAGGGTAAATTGTAGGGAGAACTGCCTTGTTGTGAAGAGATATAGAAAGTAGCTAACTAAGCAGAACTAAGTGCAGAACTCAGGGTTAAGTGGAAAAGGTGGACATGTCTAAGCTGTTTGCTCATTTATGTATTGTTTCATTCCTAAAAAGATAACCCATTGTATGTTGTGTGGAATATAACAAGGAACAGTAAAAGATCTCCTGTTCACTGTGTGTTATGTGTATGTCACAAATATAAACATATTCCTTAATTTATATTGTCAAACACACAAATATCCTCATCATGTTTTTCTACACATACAGAAACCTAATCCATCATTCATTGATTTATAAGACCATGAAAATAGTATGAACATTGGCAATGTCTCAAAGTTATACTCCTTTATCAGGGGTCAACGACTTTATGTGCATTTACCTAAGGAGGGGTTGTCTCCTGTCATTTATTTTTCCCAAATTCAGTTGTCCCTATTTCTACCTCCCAATTGTATTTACTTACCCAATGTCCATGTGCAACATCTGCAATTGAATGGGGATATATTCTGCTTTTTAAAAAAGGATGTAATGTTGCATTTGGTTACTTATTAAAGCCTATCCATGGACCATGTATAGGTTTTGTCACAAAGCTACTTAAGGCACAGCTATGCTGTGTATATCATCAAGTCTCTCATTACAAAAGAACTTGATTGTTTTAATGTGTGCTGTGTTGTGTTCCCAATTTCTAATTCCAAATGACAAAAAATATGTGACTCTTGTTAATTCTAGATAGTGCTAGTATCTTATAAACAAAGTCACTATCTAATAATGGATATATTATAATGGGAAATGAGAAGAATCATATGTTGATATAAAACAAATGTCACACGTTCATGTATCAATCTTTGACCTTTTGCAAGGAACAGTGTTTAATGGTGTTGTGGGGGCTGGGAGTTGTTGCTATTTTACTATCTGTCAGTCAGGGGAGCCAAATAAAGAGGTGAATTTAAATACAGAACATAATGACAAAAAAGAATTAGCTGTGCAAATGTCATAGGTAAAATATCCAGGACAGAGGACCTGCTGTGAGCACACTGTATGTTGAAGGAACAGTGGCAGACGGTTCAGCCGTCTCTGGCAGAGAGTGACAGGAGATGAATGTTGCTGAAGTTCCCTTGAGTAGGGAAAACTCAAGATTGTTGTTTCACTAAATGCAGTGATGTGCTTCTAGGGGGTCTGGAGAGAAACACTATCATTCTTTTTCTAATTGCAAAGAAATGCTTTATGCTTCAACAAAAGGAAGAGTATGTGGAGAGAGATAGAAAGCTACTTCTATAGTACATGCCAAGGTGATGGGTTTGTATTTCTAGAGATGGAAACTTGTTCAGCTTAAAAAGCAATACCATTTACTCTTCTACTATCTGGACTGGGCAAGTCATTGAGTAGGGATCCCAAAAGGCCTCATGAGTAAGCAGATGTCCTGACTGAATTTAAATGTAGAGAAACAAGAAAGGTAAAACTAAATTTTCTTTCAGTGTGACAATGTGTTTTCCATATCACAACACTTCAGCACAGTAAATGAAGAAGCAATGGTAGGCTAAGGCTATGCTTGACGCTGTCATAAAGACCTTGAGAGTGTGAAAGCAAATGAAGTAACCAGAAAATTTGGCCAGTTACTACAATCAAAAGTTTAAGAAACAAGCTCTGAAAACATCACCATTAGGATGGAATGATTAAGAAGAATATTTTATTATGAGAAATCAGAAAACCTTCAGAGAGAAGAATTGGCATAAATACTCCCATGAAGTTGTGCTCCCTCTGAGTTGTTTTTGTTTGTTTGTTTGTTTGTTTGTTTTGTCTGTGCTTGGATGGGTTTGTAACTTTTACTTTGAATCTTTGTTAGAGGATATAAATTCCTGAGGCAGTTACAGATAGAATGTTGTCTTTGTTCCTCATAAAAATACATGTTTTTTTTTCTCCCAGAGAAACATAAAGGCACCTGAACACCAGAGCTCCTGTGTGCTGATCAATCACTGGGATCTCCCAATGGCAAAAATAAACTAATAGCTAAGAAGGACGCTAAGGAACAAATTACCAAATGTCATGAAGAAACTTTTTTGGGGGCTATTTATTTACATTTCAAATGTTGCCCCACTTCCTGGTCTCCCCTCCACAAACCCTTATCCCATCCCCACTGTCCCCTTTGCCTCTAAGAGGGTGTTTCTGTACCCACCCACTCCCTCCTCACCTCTCTATATCCTCTCCTGTAGGTTTTATATATAAGAATATGCAGCTGCCATGTACCCTGGTGATGCCCTTTGCATCCAAGTCCCGTTAGTGGGGATGTCATATTGACTTGTGTTCCTGAAGAAGCCTCTCACTCAGAGGCTACCAGTGTGTCAGCTCCATACTGGATATATGAATTCTATTGTTCACTCAGCCTGTGGTCATGAGCATTTCATACAACACCCCAGCATCAAAAGATGACAAAGGTACTGTTGAAGCTTGAATACCCGTGACTCACAAGTTTCCAGTACAATTAAGCAAAGTACCTTTGAACTGGTCTTCATTCTCCACTGGGGCAAACCAAAACCCAAAGAGATTCTTTCAAATGCCTTCAAATTTGTGCTTTTGAACTCACACATAAAAATGGGCTTATGTAAAATAGAAACAAAACATGTTTTGCAAACCAAAATGCCTTCATGCCTTAGTAAATTGCTAATGTCCTACATAAAATTTATTTAAATAAATCTATACTAAGTGATTTTTAAGAGTGTGCCAAGCAATGTACAGCATATCAGTAGCCAAAATCAAACTAGATGGAGATAAAATTGAAGCAATCCCACTGAAATCAGGGACCAAACAAGGATGCCTACTCTCTTACAACCTATTCAATATAATTCTCAAAGTCCTAGCCAGAGCAATCAGAAAACAAAAGGAGGTCAAAGGGATACAAATTGGAAAGGAAGAAGTCAAAATATCACTATTTGCAGGTGATATAATAGTATATTTAAGTGACCCAAAAAATTCCATCAGAGAACTCCTACAGCTGATAAACAACTTCACCAAAGTGGCTGGATATAAAATCAACTCAAATAAATCAGTAGCCGTCCTCTACTCAAAGAGTAAACAGAGTGAAAAAAAATTAGGAAAATGACATCCATCAAAATAGTCACAAATAATACAATATACATTGGTGTGACTCTAACCAAGCAACTGAAAGATCTGTATGACAAGAACTTCAAGTCTATAAAGAAATAAATCAAAGAAGATCTCAGAAGATGGAAAAATCTCCCATGCTCATGGATTGGCAGGATTAATATAGTAAAATTGACCATCTTGACAAAAGTAATCTACAGTTTCAATGCAATCCCCATCAAAATTCCCATTCAATTCTCCACAGAGTTAGAAAGAACAATTTGCAAATTCATTTGGAATAACCAAAAACCTAGGATTGCAAAAACTATTCTCAACAATAAAAGAACTTCTGGCGGAATCACCATCTCTAACTTCAAGTTCTATTACAGAGCAATAGAAATAAAAAACAAAAAAACAAACAAACAAATGAACAAACAAACCACAGCATGGTATTGGTACAGAGACAGGCAGGTAGATCAGTAGAATTTATCGCTCTGTACAAGTGGCTCAAGAACCTCCATATCAAGCCATGTACACTCAAACTAATAGAAGAAAATATGAGGAAAAGTCTTGAACATATGGGCACAGGGTATATTTTCTTGAACAGAACACCAATGGCTCATGTTCTAAGATCAAGAATCTACAAATGGCACCTCATAAAACTGCAAAGCTTTTGTAAGACAAAAGACACTGTCATTAGGACAAAATGGCAACCAACAGATTGGGAAAAGACCTTTACCAATCCTACATCTGATAGAGGACTAATATCCAATATATACAAAGAACTCAAGAAGCTAGACGACAGAGAACCAAATTACCCTATTAAAAATGGGGTACAGAGCTAAACAAAGAATTCCCAACTGAGGAATACTGAATGGCTGAGAAGCACCTAAAGAAATGTTCAACATCCTTAGTCATCAGGGAAATGCAAATCAAAACAATTCTGAGATTCCACCTCACATCAGTCAGAATGGATAAGATCTAAAACTCAGGTGACAGTAGATGCTGGCAAGGATGTGGATAAAGAAGAACACTTTTCAATATCTGGTGGGATTGCAAGCTTGTAAAGCCACTCCGGAAATCAGTCTGGAGGTTCCTCAGAAAACAGGACATATTACTATCTGAGGACCCACCTATATCACTTTTGGGCATATATCCAAAAGATGCACCAACATATAGCAAGGACACATGCTCCAGTATATTCTTAGCAGTCTTATTCATAATAGCCAGAAGCTGGAAATAACCCAGATGTCCTTCAACAGAGGAATGGATACAGAAAATGTTCTACATTTACATACTGGAGTACTACCCAGCTATTAAAAACAATGACTTCATGAATTTCCTAGGCAAATGGATGGAACTAGAAAATATCATATTGGGTGAGGTAACCCAGTCACAAAGGAACACATGTGGTATGCAGTCATTTGATAAGTGGATATTATCCCAAAAGCTCAGAATACCGAACATATGATCCACAGACCAGAAAAAGCTCAAGAAGATGAAAGACCAACATATGGATGTTTCAGTCCTTTTTAGAAGAGGGAACAAAAATACTCACAAGAGGTAGAGGGTAGGAGGGACTTGAGAGGAAGAAAGGATGTGGAGGGGAAAAATGGGGGCAGGATCAGGTGTGGGAGAAACTGGGATGATATATAGAGAGTCAGGAATTTGAAAAGAGGTGTGTAGCAATTGGGGATGGGGAACTGGGAGTAGCCAGCAGCAACCAGCAAGTCGAAGATGCCAGGAAAACAAGAAGCTATCAGGACTCAACAGGAAGGAGATTAACTGAAATGCCCAACAAAGGAGAGGGAGAACCTCTAGAGACCATATCCAGCGGTTAGGCCTGCAGTTGGGGATGGGACCATCCACTCATCTCCAAATTCTTAACCCATGCTCCTGTCTATAGGAAATACAGGGACAAAATTTGGAGCAGAGACTGAAGGAAAGGCCATTCAGAGACTGTCACACCTAGGGATCCATTCTGCCAAACCCAGACCCTATTCTGGATGCCAAGAAGTGCTCACTGACAGGAGCCTGTTAGATCTGTCTCCTGAGAGGCTCTACCAGAGCCTGGCAAATACAGAGGTAGATGCTCACAGCCAATCACTGGACTGAGTACAGAGACCACAATGGAGGACTTAGAAAAAGGACTGAAGGAGCTGAAGGGGTTTGCAACACCATAAGAACCACAACAATATCAGCCAACCAGAACACCCCAGAGCTCCCAGGAACTAAACCACCAACCAAAGGGTACACATGGAGGGACACATGACTCTAGCCACATATGTAGCAGAGGATGGCATTGTCTGGCAGCAATAGGAGGAAAAGCCCTTTGTCCTCTTAATGTTCAATTTCCTCAGTGTAGGGGAATACCAGGGCATTGAGATGGGAGTGGGTAGGTGGGAAGGGGAGCACCCTCAGAGAAGCAGAGGGAGGGGGAGGAGAAAGAGGTTCCAGAGGAGAATCTGGGGAAGGGGATAACATTTGAAATGTAAATACATAAAATATCCAGTAAAAAAGTGCAACAAGTCATTTGTGAAGAAAATATACCATCCCTGGAACAAACATACTCAAATATTAATTTCTATATAAGTTATATTTCTGTATAGAAAACAAAGATTTAATGTATAATTTCCCTTATCTATGTCAGCATTCAAAAAATTTTTACATGTCTTCATTAGAAAATGAAGACATCCAGTATCCCCTCCAAAAAAAGAAAAAGAAAAAAGAAAGAAAATGGAGACTTTAATGGTTCCAGAGCCCCTGGGTAAATGCTTAGTGTGCAAATCAATTTTCTGCCAGTAGCCATGTGTCTGTATTTTCACCCTGGAGAAAAAGTAATGTTCAAAGCCATCACAGTGCCAGCCCGGTGCTGGGGTGACCTTGGCTGCATTGTTCCAGAAAGATCCTCACAAGATGCTGAGATGAAGAGTGCTGAAGTACCCTTGTGTGTGAAGGGATGCACACCTTTTCTGTGTTTTAGATGTGCATTGCCTCCACTTCATAATAGTTACAACAGAGACTGGAAACACCCGTCACTTGTCTCATTTTCAAAGGTGGTCAGAACATCTCACTTCTAATTGACCAGGCTATGTAGAGAATTTCAGTAAAAGTAACATAACTCTGCTTGTCAATCGAAAGACAGAATCTAAGAGGAATGGGGAAGTGTGTGTATTGTATAATGGAATGCCATCTTTATAAAGTAAAAGAGGGAAGTTTGCATTGTGGTAGTAGCGTTGAAAACAGCTCAGAGGGATATATAGTTTTCAATAGAATTTCATAATATTTTAAATATTTTTTTTCTTTGAGACAGTGTGGTATAGCCCAGTCTGGTCTCAATTCACTATGTAATTGAGGATGACATTGAACACTGAGGCAAGTGCCTACCCTCCTGAGTGCTGGCAACATCAACACTGAGCCTCATGTAAACCAGGTAGGCACTTATAAAATGAGCTGTATTCTTTGTTCCACGTTCTGAAAGTGTTAAAATAGAAAGGTCATGTGTGTGTGTGTGTGTGTGTGTGTGTGTGTGTGTGTATGCTTATGTGTGTGTGATTTTGTGTGTATGTGGCATTTGTGTGTGTGCATGCGTGTATGTATGCATGTGTGTATGCATACATGCATTTGTGTGTGTATGCCCTTTTGTGATTGTGTCTTTGTGTGTATGTGTGTATGAGTGTGTGTGAATGTGTGCCTCTATGTGTGTGTGATTATGTGTGTTTATGTGCATATGTGTATATTGTTATGTGTGTGTATGTGGTATTTGTGTGTGTACATCTGTGTATGTGTGCATATGTATATCTGTGTGTGTATGTGTGCCTGACTGTGTATGTATGTTGTTTCCTTGTAACTGTAAATCTTGTACTTGATATGTCACATAAAGTTATTTTCTTAACTTCAAATGTTGGAAGGACCAATATTGATTGATGCAGAAGCAAGTCACTAAGAAGACTGAATTAAGAATAAGGAGATTCATTTGTCTTTCCCAATACTTGGTAATGATACCTGAAAAGTCTCTGTATCCTGGTTCCTGAATTCTGCTTCTGTGATGCTGCTTTGCTCGAATGTCTGGCACCAGGGCAGCAGGATCTCCCTAGCATCACCTATCCATATAAGCTCTTCATGCAAGATGCTCTCAAGGATACTGTACTTGCTCTGTAAGGACATGAGGGTTTCAGACAAGATGTGCAGACCATGGCTTTGCTAAGCATGTCAAGAAGACTTGGCATGCATTGTTAGAAGGCATAATACAGGGACCATTTAATGACAAGATATGCATTTTTACAGCCCTAAAGAATGTCGCAGTATTATGAGGGTGGAGACACTGATTTTTTTCCTTTAATAAAAGTTTATGTGAGGTTTCAGATATTTTTCTATAAAAACAGTATGATACTTGTCTAATGTCTCTGTTATTCAAAACGTGCGGATGTGGAAAATGAAAACAACTCTGACCCGATAGGGAAAATAGAGTTGTTCATAATCCCACGTTCCTTGGTTTACGGAGTCATTCTAGGCTTATTATATGCCATTAATAAAACCCTGCCAAGTCCATGACATGATTGTCGTCTATTATCACAGTATAATTGTCTTACTTTTCCGTATTATCTGCATATGCCATATAGATTAAGTAGCATTTTTAAGCATCAAGTGTACAGCATAGGGTGATTCAGACTCTGTGTGTGTGTGTGTGTGTGTGTGTGTGTGTGTCTGTGTCTGTGTCTGTGTCTGTGTCTCTGTGTGTCTCTGTGTGTCTCTGTGTGTGTGTCTGTGTGGGGAAGAGTTTGTTATGTGTGATGTGCATGTGTATGAATGGTTTTGGTATATGTGTGTGGTATGTGTGTAGCAGGTATGTTACATACACATGAACATGTGCGGGCATGTGTACCCATGTAGCTGGAGTGGCCATAGGAGGATGTCTAGTATCCTATGCAAACCCTAACAACCATATGGAGACAGGACCTCTCACTGAACCTGGAAGAATTTATGTATGCACATATTAATTTGGAATTCTGTTTGTGAACTTAGTTTATGTGTTATTAGATTAATTTGTCTTTATTTAAAAAATACAGACTGTAAACATAATTTCATGTCTCCTATATTACTTTTTTCTGTACTGCAGACCTGGAATTTCATGCTCCAAATAATCTTAACTATTTTCATATAATTACTCTTGCTTTGCTAATATCTTACTTAATATAAAAGGGTTTCAAGGTGACTTGTAGAGAAATTAGAAGAATATTGGTCTCTCCAAACACAGGAAAACAATCAGGACAAAGGAACGGGTAGCATGTGGGGAAAGATGAAACTGTGAGGAAGCGAGCATTTTTCCATTTTCAAATGTTTATGAGATTCTCTGGCTTCTGCGGACACGAAGCTTGAGTGAAGAGCCTAGCTTCTCTGCAACAACAATACAAGAAAACAAAAAACCACAAGGGCCGGTGTCTGTGTGAGCAAATACACAGGATTCTCGTGAGGGTTTTCACACATGTGCTTCTGACATGCACAGCCAACCTGCCCTTAGCTTTTCACATTGCTACTATTCGTCACTGGTTGATACTCATTTGTCAACCTCTATGTAAGGGAGCACAGGATCTGTGATCCGCTCAGAGAGTGGGGTATAACAGAAGAGACTAGATAGGGCAGTGTGGACGATGCAGTTCTGATGCTGAAGTAATAGAAGAATCTATGCAGGAGGCTGCATGGAAACTATCTCTTGAAGTATGACTAAAAGAGGTGACAGGCTGAAACAAGAAAAAAAATAGTCCAGCCAGAGAAGCCAGCACAGGTAAATGCACAAAAATGGAGAAGGGAGAACATGTTTGCTAATTTTTAATCAAAGGAGATGTCTTCGTTGCCTTGACACAGCCACTTAAATTCAGTAGGAACTTAAAATAGGTGTCAAAATATTGGCAAAGGGAATAAGCCGAAAGTATCATTTAGGTATCTTGGGCTTGATAGCTTTGTAGTCATGAAGATAAAAATTATTTTTATTAAGCTACATTTTGAACATTTACTTAGCTCAGAAATACCTTTGAACATAGTTTTTGATATATTGAGTCCACGATGCCTAAGTGGTACTTCTAATCTGGCCAACTCTAAGTTGGGGGGAAGCCAATAGACTCATGGTAGAGTTAGTTTGGCAGATCTGTTCTATGGTTAAGAGGAGACTCGGTGAATCAAGAAATCTTATAGGAAAGAAGAAATTTTTAACTGTAGTTGAGATAGACGTTATTTCACAGATCTTTTGTGATTTTGGTGCATAAAATCGTGTCTTACTTTAGTCATCAAAACTAATCACTGAGCACTCCCTTTACTGAGATTTATTTTTAGATAACATGCCAAAGGCTATATATTTCTAAAGCATGTTTGTTATTTGATGAAAATACATGTTGGGAATGACCTGATACTATTAGTGTTTATGCACTGACAAGTTTAATCAAAATACAAACTAATTTGTGGAGATATATTTAACTTAGAAAAATCCTACAGAAAATATGAATTTGGATGCGCTAAATTGAAGTCTGAATTATCGAAATGTTTTGCTCCAGTGCTAGACAAATTAAAATTTTAAAGTTTAAGGAGAGTTTGAATTATGTCAAAAAGATGAAGTGAGATATTTTGAAAACTAAACAAGTGAAATTCGTGAATAAAAACACTAACTTAGACATAAAACTCATTATTTAGTGCCCTAAAAGAGTGGACATGGCCTCCAATTAAAATTACATTCAACTGAGGATAGGATTAAGAAGTTATGTCATGAAATATACAGATATCTTTCTTTTATGACTTATGAGTGTAATGTGGAGTGTGTATTAGTCACTTTTCTCTTATAGTACCATTACTAAAAGCAACCTGGAGGGGAATGGGGCTTAATTAAGTTTACCGATGGGATATGGTCCATAGTGGGAATGCAGAGGAACGGCAAACCAGCCTGACAACCAGAGGCATGGAGGCCACATTTCATCTGCAAGAAGCAAGCAGAGAGATCAGAATAAGAAGTAGGAAAAAAGTATAAATCCCTAAGACATGCACTTCCTCCAGCAAGGCTCCACCTCTTAAAGGGTACTTAAGCTCCCCAAACCATGCCACCAGCTGAGAACATGTGTTGGAACACGTAAGCCTATGGAGAACATTTCCCTTTTGAACCTCCACAGCTAATTTGAGACAGTCTGAACCATGCTTCTTCAAAATGACCATTCATCTCAACCTGAGAATGTGGGCTTCCTGCAGGCTTGGTACTATTTCTCAGGAAACCAACTAAAGCATCTCCTTGCACATTACTCTCAGCAAAGCAGACTGGGGGAGAAACGACTGCAGTTCTCCCTTGTCTTTTCCCATGCAGTCTTTTACACAATTCCTCACTGTGTTTGCTTTGCATTTCAGCTCTGCAGTGGATCACCCTTTCCCTGAACGCTACTCCAGGAAATCCCATGTCTACACAAATACACCTTTTGCCAGCAACTCCTCTAAATCACAATATTTTGTCAATTTTCACAATTACTGTCAAAAGAAGAGTGTTTGGATTTCTGTTATATGTAACTCCATTTGTTATTGTTCACAATAACCCAGAACCAGTATGGCTCTGAAGTTCTACAAATAGAAATAGATTTGATTGTCATGTGGATAAAACAACATATTCGCGGAGTCATTATCCGGAGTGGCTGTAGTATCCACTTATCTCAGAAATTAGAGGGAAAGCAGGATTTGTGGAGTATATATTTTTATTACCCAACATTAGCTAATTGAATGGGTATGATTCTACAAATGCATTTTTTTTAACCTGAAAATTAGGATTTAGCAGTATGTGTAGTGAGCCATATTGGATTTGGGCCTGGCCACTTTGTATAAGTCGTGGGATTGTTGGACAGAGGCCTCTCCCATGTATTTACGGCACAGGAAGAAAAGACCAAGTAGTAAACACCCGGTGTCTCCACTGCATGACCTCTTCTGAGCCTGGCTGATGCATGTGGAAACAACACACCTGGGTGGTGGTCAATTTACTTCTGCCTTTTGCTTCCTCAGCCTTTATCCTTGAGATTTAGGCTGGTCTTCTTGGATTTCTCCCTAATTAATTCAGGTCTCGTAGTCAGTCTTTTGTTACCAAAGTCAAGAGCCAGAGCCAGGGTTTCCCACTGTGCTTCCCAGATATTTTCTACCTGGAGAGTTGGGTATATAAGTGGTGAATAAAGCTACAGGAGACTCTTCCTCCTGCTCTTCCTCCTTCCTCTCTCTCTCTCTGACTCTCTTCTGCTCTTCCTCTTCCTCTCTCTTCCTCTCTATCTATCTATCTATCTATCTATCTATCTATCTATCTATCTATCTATCTATCTATCTCTTCCTCTCTTCCTCTCCTGGCTTGACACGATAACCTGTATGTGTGTGTGTGTTTCTTTCATCCCGCAGGCTTTCGCCCGATTCTCGGTGCCATGTCGGTGCTGGCGCCGACAAGTATGCACTAAATTTGTAGTGCATAGAAAAGAATCCATGCTTCTGATACACATTCTTTCTTCTTATTATAAGAATGTTGCTGCTAGTTTTGTTTGAGGATCAATACTGCCTTCTCTTACTGGACAGACTTTGAACTCAATGTCCTATACTGTGTTCTGGACACCACTTACCCACCATGTCCCCAGATCAGCAACATGGAAGGAGTCTATAAAACAGTGTGTGCCTCCTCCTCCTCCTCCTGTGTTCCATGTTATAATATGTTGCATCTGGCTGGTTCAGTTGGCAGAGGATGGGATTCTTAATCTCAGGGTTGAGTCCCACATTGGGTGCCATCTGTTGCATGTAATTTCAAAATCACGCTTTCTCCTTTGCCTGGGACCCTCACTTCTGGCTTAGGTCCAAGATCAGCTGCTCCTGACCTGTGTGTTCTTCTCGGCTTAGCTCCGCCAATGGCCAGCTGGAGCCTTTCCTGTGATCTTGTCCCCAGCCACTCCTGACTAACTCAGGATCTATTACAACCAACTCCCAATAGGGAAATCCAGGAGCTGCTGTCTGCACTCTACTGACTCCCTCTCTTTCTCAGCTCACCTTTGCTCTGTGGTTGAAGAAACTTTATTGTTTTAGATTTGCCTATAAGCACAATTTCTGGGCACAGAATCTCTTGCCCTAAGATTATCAGCTAGCCTATATTAGCAAAGCTCCCACCAACCCCTCTCCCAACTGTGCCTGCAGTGGAGGTGGGAGGCTCTAGTTTCCTGAGGCCTTGAATAACTGCTACTCTCCTTCCAGTGCATGGCAACAAAGGTCCTTGCTATTTCCCTGTGTCTCCCTTCTCCTGGAACCTGTAAATTCTGCTTGTCCCTTCCATTCAGCAATTAGCTCCAGGCCTTCTTTATTGACACAATCAAAAACCAATTAGGGAATCAGCACCTCCCACTACAATAATGTTTAAGGCAATTTGAAGTAAAGCATTGTATTTGTTCTTGAACAATGAATGACCTGTGACTCCTGAAAAATGAGCAGTGAATCAAGCAGTTCCATCCTAAGGCTATCACTGTCCATCACGTAGTCTCGTACTTTTTCTGTTTGAGAAAATGTTTGAGCTCACTCACTGCAATATGCAAACCATCAATTATAGCACACAGCATCTAAATACCAAGGGTAGATCACAGTTTTCTTTTCAGCTTATTTTAAAACAATGCTTCTTAAGATTTATTAATAAAATTGTGTATACCCTTCCTTATGCAATCAGGTTGTGTGATTTCAGTGCTAACAGTGTGGATAAATGTAGGCTTTAGTCATTTCATAAAATAACATTCTTTGTAGGCCACTGCATGTCTATTATTATTATTTGCATGTTTTCATACTTACTTTATGCATGAAATACTCTACAGTCATTTTGGACAAACATCTACCTGTAAAGATGATAACAGCATACACCATACCTCAGGGTCAACATTTGAACACCATGTTTTCTGCTTTTAAGACCACACGTCCCTTAAATTGTGTTCTCGTAAGAAGTTTACAGAATGAAGTATGACCACACGTTTTCCCTTTGATCACTGCAGTCTCTTTCATATAACTGTGCTCTGGGTGTTTGCCTAGGAAGAGCCAGGCTGTGCCAGCCATGAATGAGTCCTAACATGGATCCTCTGGAAGACAACACAATGGGAAAGAAAGCTGTAGAATCAGAGCAAATAGAATCTTCAATACGTAGGCTACAGGTGTTTACACTGGTGATATTTCTCATTTTACTTTTTAAAGAAAATATAAGCATACTGAGAGAACAGAAACAAAAGCAAAACATACCTCTGAGAGTAGGCTTCTATTTTCTCCACCACCACCCCCTAACGTGAACAGGTATTGTATCCAATCATTGCAGGCTGTCCCAATGCTGTCACCCTAGGCCTGAATGCATCTCATATTACGTTATTTGCTGTACAATCCTAATAGCTACAAATGTTCTACTTCCCAGGGAAGATGTGATCGTCTGTTGAAAAATAAAAATAAAAGTTTTAACTTGGTTCTTTTTTCCAAGCTCAGTGTCTTCATGTCCTGACCCAATTCCTCTCATAAAATAATTTGGTGCCCACCCTTCATCAAATGACCACCCTGGAGACTTTAATGTGGGGACAGTTTCAGCACACTGACTTTGAGGGGACACCTGGAATCTGGGTGCAGAACTGAGGAATGCCCCTGGTGAAGAAGGGTGCTGGCAGCTAGACAGGAATGGGTGTGTTATAATTTGGAAGCCTTGCGGTATGCCCCATTGTTATTGTGAGGAGAATTGCCAATGCCAATTGGATGAGGTTCACAAGAATGAGGAACATTCTAGAAATACACAGGAGCAAACTGAACAAAGCAAATCTTCCACTGCTCTCTCCACATTTCTCCCAAGCAGATCTTAAAGCGAAATTAGAAGACCAATGGAAGTCACAGCTTGAAGTCTTGGTGGCAGCCTCACAGAGCACAGGCCTGAAGCACTGTGTGCAGCTCCTTAGAAGCAAGGGTGACATTCCTGGCCTGGAGACAGTATTTCATATCATAAGGCAAAGTGGATCTAAAGTTTGTCAGGAAGCAGCTCACTGACAGCAGACCACTGTTGGCCATCCCAGGAGAGACACAAGCTTAGCACAAAAGGCTCTCCGGTAAGTAACGAGCCCGATTATAGAACTCAACCAGAGGCTACTGAGTCCCTTTCCCTATAAATAAATAGGCACTCAGAAAGCCACACCGTCCCTGCTGAAGCCTGTAATAACCACAGATATAGCCTGTCTAAGTACATTTCTTAGTGGATAATGGAGACCGATAAAACCCATGGATAATGGATAATAATAAAATTCATTTTTTGGAAAATACACAAAGGATTTTTTATTTTCCATTTGTAGCTTCTTTTTCCAATAAGCACTACTTTCCAATTTTACAACATTACATTAGTAGAGAATGTGAATTATCACTGTAAAACTGTTAAAAGCTTGGAAGGTATCTGCTCAGTACACTGGCCATCTTGGCTGCAGGAAACAAGGCCTGTCACCCAAGTCTTAGAAAAGAAGACAAAAGCAGTCTCAGGAACTGACTAATGTGTACCCACCTGGGCTACTGGGACATAACCTAAAGGTACTTGTAAGAGCGTATCAATAAAGGCTTGTCTTTGCTAGGTTGGACTGTGGCTATGTTTGGTGGGGAGAGGTGAAGTTAACTGATGGTGGAAAACCCCTGGGAAGCACTATTCCTCATCCGTCAGCCCTGTGCTATATTAGAGCAACAAAATGAGCCAAGTAGCAAGTATTAACTCTCTGTTCCTGCCTATGGATGTGACATGGTCAGCTCTTGGATGTCACCGTACCTTTTCTGCAGTGGCAGACTGCAATCTGGAATAGTGAACTAAAATAAAATTGTGAACTAAATAAGGTGCTTATTCGGGGTGTATTAGAGTGGTGTCCAGGAAAAATAATAAGAGTACCCAGGGTCCATAGGATGAAACTCAAGGTGACAGGAGGTACAAGATTTGGCAGGGAAAGTAAGAGTAGAGGGGCAGATACAAGAAGAAAGTGAAACATTATATGGACACACAGTAAGAAAGGTAGTCATTTGCACACCAGGACCCTCACCTGGCACTGTGCATTCCCTCTTTCTGAGTGTTTGGCCTCTAAGGCTGTGAGAACAATATCAGTCATTTGGGGCTCACAGGTCATGGTACCCTGCTACAGAAGCTCAAGTTGATGAGAGAAGGGATGTGAACTGAGAGGAAACCGTGAAAGATAGGATCAGATCACAATCGTCTTTTGGATGTATCTTTGCCAAGCACCTAGATGAAATCTGTGACGTAAGTTGATTTAACTTCAATTATGTAATGCTATAATTCCAAATAAGGCAATTGTGCCATTGAGGGAAGAATCCACAGAAGGAGCTCTGTGGATGCTCAATCATCTTCCATAACAAGGTGACTTGCTGGACCCTATATGAAGAACAAGGTCACCATGGATCTTCCCCTAAAGATATTTGTTCTCACTCTTGGTCCAGAGGGGTGGGGATTTGAAGTTAGACAATGAATGAAAAACTGCTTCAATTTCAGCTAGCGCTGGAAATGGCCATTGGAATAGGGTAACGAGCTGCACTTTCTGTTTAATGCTGGATGGAGCTGACAAAATTCGCGTCTTCCCGACTCCCAAATTCCCACGGTGCCATCTTACTGCCCAGGATGGAGTCACACTGTCGTGGACATTTGTGCAGATGACGGGGCTCACACTTTTGCTCAGCTTTCCAGGGCATTTTCTGATCTTAATTACATTCTAAGAACTAACAATTCAGTTTGAAACTGTAGACACAGCTGAGATCTAATGAGGAAATGTCAATTGCTACAGTATAAGTTGTGACCTGAAGTGATCTTCTCAGCCACAACTAAACCGCACAAAGCTGCTGAGAAATCTGAAAACATCTCCTGATTAATCTTTGCTTTCTCCTGCACTTCGCATTACATCCCTCAGATTCCCAATATTTAATTCCTATTGCAACTTTTGGGTTTTATATTTGTTTCATACACTAGAGTGTTGGGGACCGGGACCGGGCTGCCCGACTGGGCAAAGCTAGAGCCCTGCCCTGAGCAGATTCCTGAGAAGGGCTTGACCTTTTCTAAGAAAGAACATGTCCCCGGAAGACTGTTGCCTCCTTGTCTAAGGAGAACATCTTGCGGTGCGGTTTAGAGATTCACCTTATGTCCTTGGAAACTTCCCAGTACTCCCCCCCCCCCCCGCCCTAAGCTTCAGTTCCTGCTTCGATTCCTGCTTCAGAGCTTTAAATGCTGTACATTCCTCTCAATAAACAGACCTTGACGAGGACACTGCTTGGTCTCACTCTTCTTTCTCGCCCGTTCTCCCGCAGGAATGGGTCCCCCTCGACCCCCACGAATAACTGGGTCCCCGCTGGTGGGGGCACTCGAGAAAGTGAAATTAAAATGTGGAGATTTATTAACTTTGTCAAAACCAAGTATACTGGGTTGGGAGTTGATTCCCTGGGTAAAAGATGATTACCTGGGCATGGTTCTCCAATATACATCTAAAAAGGACAGCTAGGCCACAAGTTTGCAATACCCCTGCACCAGGAGGAGATCGAACAGAAGATCCTGGGCTAGCAGGTTGCCAGCCAGAGGAACCTGTGAGCCATTTTTATTAAGGGAACCTGACAAAGAAGGAGGAAGGGAATAATAGAGGGAACACCCAGTAGACTCTTACTTGCACATGCATGCAGAGGGATGCATATTCCTACAGTCACACAGAAGCATGTGTGCACACAATCATGTGCTCACACAAACCAAATGTTCCAGTTTAACTTCATGTACATCCATGTTCCCCTAATTCTTCTATGGGAAGATCTTTTTCCTTCTCAGATGCCTTCAAGTGAGTACTGAGACACAGTATCACACCCTAGGCTTCCTACAAGATAAAGTAAATAAAGTAATATCAGTTGAAAGGAAAGAGAAAAGAGAAGCCAGAGGAATCCTCAATTATAGCACCAGCTGCCCCATTTTTTTGTCAGAACATTTTGTGTCATTTCTTACCAGGCATGTAATTAATTTTTCTATTTATAACTTTTCAGTAACAAAACTTTAAATTCATAATTGGAGGCCATTTTCATGTTTGTCCACAGATCCAGAATTCTTGTACAGACCTTACCCTGGAATCATTCCTGTGAATTAGTTCTGAACCATACATACTAAAGCCCCCCTCTCTCTTTCTCTCTGTGTGTATGTTCTCTTGACATATATACATACATATATACATATACATATATACATATACATATATACATATATATACATGTGTATTTATATATACAGTTATGTATATTTCTGGTGCACACCTTAAATATATACAAACACACATTCCTCACAGGTTGCTCAGCGTTCAGAATCTGTATAGTATGATACTTGTGCTCATAATATCCCTTTTGAGCCTCTTATGATCTTGCAGACCTTTTCCTGTTCAGAAAATAATCACTGTCTATTTTAAAATGGTGGAAATCTTAAAGAAAGCTCAACCCTGAATCTGTCCTTTTGTGTTTTTCTTCTGTCATTTACTTGCTGCTGGCCTAAATCATGTCCATCATTCTTAGTTTCCATTTACTACATTCAGTTTTGGTTTTAATTTTAGTTCAATTTGGCTTTAGTTCTCTGCACCTTGCTGTGTGTTTCTGTTGTTGTTTTCGGATTCCAAGAATAAGGATCAGTGTTGTTTCTAAATTCCCATTTTTGTAAACAATGATGCACTGAGTATTCTCACAGATTTTCAGGTTTTCAAGTGTGGGAGACAGAATTTTACATTCTGTGGTATTTGGCCCATTGTGATCCCTGCCTGAATTTGTTACATCGCCCAGCAGATAGCTTTGCACATGTAAATGAGGAGCCCTAAAATAGAAAGGTATTATCATATTGCTTCAGTGGGGTTAGTATAATGGCAGGTATTCACAGAAGGATGGCGATTTCTCCTGATGGCAATGTAAGAGAAAGTCGATGTGGTATTTGAAGCAGAAGATTTCAATGTTTTGTTGATTTAAAGATGAAGTGGCAAGAGAAAGGGAATTTAGTCAGAAGAATCCAAGTAGCTGAATTACCAGAACAGCTTGAGTGAGGTTAGACACTGAACAGGGAACAGAGCAACTGTTGACAGACTGACCTCATCATTCACTTGACTCTGCATTGGTGGGGACCTCAACAAAATTCAAAACTAAATTATATTGTATCTGAGCATACATATATTTGATAACACAAATTTGTGCTTTGGTTTATTGGTTGGTTAGACTTTTAAAATTCAACTAATATTAATTGCGCTGAAAAACCAAGTCTGAGCATTTCAGTCGACATTATTGTGTACTCTGACAAAATTCGAGTTGGTGCGAGTGTAGCTATTACCTCAAATAGTTATGCCTCTTTGGGAAAAAATTTAAAACTTGTAACATCTGAAAAATACATTCCTATGATATAGAGTATCTACCATGCAACGGCACACAAGGCTTCCTACTTCCATCCAGCAGCATTAGTTCCCATCAATCAACCTCTCTCCATCCATCCCTCTCTTCCCTCCGACTCCTGAGAAGCTCATCCCATTATCAAATTGTATAACGTAGACATATTTAGGGTTCTCATCTGAGTCAGGTCATAGGGATCCTGTCTTTATGTGTCTGTCATATTTACCTTATCACAAAATAATTCTATTAACTTTTGTATTCAAATCTCCATAATTGACATGTTTTACTTACCCACTGTGTAGTATGCTATGCTACGTTGAGTCAGCTGTGGAAAAGAAACACAACATCACCGTGTGTCTTTCAGAGTGGCTGTTTTGTGACTCACCTGTGACATTCACGGTGAAGATTTAGTTATCACTCCAGAGCCTATTTCCATCTGAAAACCCATTATGTATTTCCAGTAAAATGAATGAACACAAAACTGAAGTTTATAAATGATGAAGACTGAAGGGGGGAGTTGCACAAGAAATAGGACAGGAAATCTAATAAGGATGCATTAACGGGCCCAGGTACGTTGTAACGCAAGAAATCAATAGCTATTATTTCTGAAAATGTAACAATAAAAATGTTGTACTGAAGAATAATCGGTAGTGCCTACTTAAGAAACATTATATTTGAATAATTAGAAAACGTAATTTGTTTGGGGGAAAAACATTTTCACAGTGAAATGCTATTAGAGAGGATCGATAAGACACCATAATCACCTAAAGGCAGTAGATTAATCTATAGTAGAATTGATCAGCTCCATGAATGATGCAGATGGGACAGGCATTCTCAATGTTCTTAGTAGAAAGCACATCTCAACAAACTCAGAAGAATTGCTGTAAAATAAAACTATAAGACAAGGTGAGGTGCTATAGGGAGAGACTGGAAATGACATTGTTTCCTCTGAGAAATTAACCTTTAAAACTGTGACAAAGTAATTGCTCAGTCCAACTGTTGTGGAGAGGGAACAAGAGGCAAGGGCTAAGATCACTAGGGAGCTGCTTACATCTCATTCAACAACTCAGAGGATCAAGAGTTTCAAAGATTACTTCTCAGAGAGCATCTCTGAAACAACAAAACCTGTGGACTTACCAAGGTTTTAAGATTAGTCAGCAGAAGAAGAATGTAGACTTCTTAGAGAACACTCAACCCTAAGTGCTAACAGTTGAAAAAACTAAGTCATTCCCTATCTGTGTCACATAAGTTAATCTCCACCACTTGATTCTGTGCATGGTAATTTAATCAATTGACATGGAGTGTGTGTGTGTGTTTGGTCTTGTTTTGTTGGTTCATTGGTTTGTTTGTTGTTCTCTACAGAGTCTCTTCATTGCACAGTCTACAGATTTTCTATCTGTATAAAATAGTTCGATATATATATATATATATATATATATATATATATATATATATATAATTTCCCCCTTGGTTGGTTTCCAATAATGTAGAAAAATGACCATTTTCCCTGCCGTTATTGGTTAATCTGACCATATTTCCATTCTGTGGTGACTATGTGGTAAGTTGCCAAGGCAAAGCTTTTGGTCATAAAATAAAGTACAGTTAACATTTGCAGTAGATCAAATGTCTCGACAGTCCTACAGAACATTCTTTCCAATGGCTACAAGCAACATATTCTACACAGCTCATCAAACATGCTGAAGAAAAGGTCACATATTAAACTAAAAGACAAGTCTTGATAAATTCTGACTATGGTAGAATAAAGCTTGAAGATAACAACGAAAGAAACAACAAAACTATGATTTATGGGTACTCAAGACTGTGTTAGGAAACCAAAGAAATGATAACTCCAAAATTTTCCACAGGTAAAACTTAAATATTTATGAAACAATCCAGGTCTAGAAATAAAGGTTAACCCATAATCACCAGTGAGGGATCCTGATAAGTGAGTCCTGTCTGAGCCCGGAAGGTTAAGATCATCCTATACAACACAGCAAGGCATTGCTACAAAAGATAGAATAAGTAATTCCTTAGGTAAATGGAAAAGTAAAAAACAAATCCTAAAAATTACAGAAAACTTCCAAAAAAGCAGTACATTTATAGTAATAAACACCTATCCCCCAAATGAGGTCATATGATCCCAGTATATTGGAGGCTGAGTTGAAATTTCTGTTCACCGTAGCCAGACTGGACTACAATATGAGATTTTTTTCTCAAAAATCCCCAAACTGAAACATCTTAAATTCATTATGTATTATACTATCTAGGAAAGCTAAGCACAAAGTTAGAAGAAATGATGAAGAACAGGAATTAATAACAATTAATGTGGAAATGATTCATAAATAAGTCAGTTTAAAAAATATAGTATTAACCAAGCTTTAAGCAGGCTAACTTAGAAAAAGAGAAAAGCTGGAATAAAGACAGTGAAGAAAGACTTGTTTTAGCCATGCACAAATTACACAGACATGTAAAGGACTATCAATGGCAATTGCAATCAGTTAGTTCAGACCAACTCAGAAAACCTGGAATAATGGATTAACATTTACATTCAAATAGCCTACTGTGTTTGAAGCATGACACCACAGGATTTCCAACCAGACCAATAATGAGAAATGAGTTTAAACCAACTGTAAAATTTCTTACAGTAAAGGTGAGGAACAGCTAACTTCACTGCAGAATGAGTCAAAATAGAAGAGTTCATCAAGTCTCCTCAAACTTCTCAAGGAATTAAAAGGGGAGGGACCTTTACAAACTCATTCTGAGGTTATTATTACCTGACACAAACTGAGACAAGACACAAAAGCCACAAACAAAAATCAGGCCAATATTCCTGTCGAACAAAAATGAAAAAAAAAATCAGAACAAAATACTAGCTGACTGAATCCCTCAGCAAGTCAACGTAATTATTCTCACAGATAAGATGAGTTTATTACCCAAATTTAATGATAGTTAAACACCAGGAAAAAATCCATAATTATAATACGTGATCTCAACAGGATGAAGGATGGATATCGAGTGACCAGCTCATTACATGTAGACAAGCATTTCATAAAGTCATCATCCATCACCAGCCAAGCAATCTCATGAAGCCAACTCTTCAACTGAGGTGTGCTCTTCTATGTACGCCAAGAATAGACATCACACCAAATATCAATAGTCCACAGCCATTGTTCCATGTGGTTCAGGGAATGATTTATAATCGCTATGTTGTGGGTTTACAAGAGCGTTTATTAGGCATAGAGCAAACAAGAGTAAAAGAATAAATAGATGTAGATTATTACAGAAGTAGCAAGTAGCAAGAGAGCAGCCCACTGGAAGTCACAGTGTCAAACAGTGAGGAGCTAGATGAGAGAGTAAACAGGGTGAAAAGATGAAATGGCAGCTCTCGATACACAGCAGAAACTGACATGAGACCTCTGATACAGACGAACTGAAGTTCTCTATCAGGAGTTCCCAGAATGGAGTTCTCAGCACAGAGATGTTTCCAGCTTCTCTTTCCACTTTGGAAATGTTTCACCTTTTGGTTGTTCCCAACTACACAATGATAACACTGCTTGCTGGTTTCCTTTCTCTCTGTTATGGTGCTAGGGAGTCCCTTTGATCCTCAGTCTGTCCTTGAGGACAGTTTGAGAGGAAAATGGCAAATCTACTTACGGAGGTAACATAGCAGTGATTTGACATGTGAACAACAGTCTCCCAACATAATGGACCTACCCAATGTGCAAAAGCTGAACACATTTAATATGTGTTCTAGAACACGAGAAGGATGTCCGTTCCCTCTACTCTTGCCCAGTTCAATACTGGACGTTTTAACTAGGGATGTCAGAAAAGGAAAAGAAAACAGTTCATACAAAAATAAGAGGCTGGGTAAGCTTTCTCTGTTCAGAAGATATGGCGCAATGCCCAGAACAAAACCTAAAGATCCCATCACAAGGTCAGTAGAACTAATGAACAAATTCAGTAATGTCGCCACTTCTGTGATAAAATCCAAAACTCCAGAGCAGATTATACATCAACAGAAAATGGCTGAGAAAGAATTCATGAAGCCAATTCTGTTCATCCACACTGTAATAAAATATCCTGGTATATACCTATTCAAAGATGTCCACAGCCTCTACAGTGAGCATTACAATGTCCTCATGAAAGTACCCAATGAAGCTACAGAAATGGAAAATGGAAAGGACTCACTTGTTGGACGCGGTGCAGTAATCTTGCTAACACATTTGTGGCATAAACTGTGCCCGTGAAGGCGTTTCCACGGAGATGTCACTGAGCCTCAGCTTGGTAAGCCTCAGCTTGTGGCTGGAGTCCTAGGCTGAGTGAAAAGAGGAAAAATAGCAGCCTGTTTTTCACTGGACTCTTTCTCTCTGTCTCTGTCTCTGTCTCTCTGTCTCTCTCTCTTTCTCTTTCTCTCTCTCTCCGCCTCCCTCCCTTCTTCCCTCCCTCCCTCTCTCTCTCCCTCCTCTCCCTCCCCCACCCTCTAACCACTTTTATTTTTTAGACAATACTATAATCATATCATTTCTCCCTTCTCTCTCCTGCTTCCAAACACTCTCATATACCATCCATGTTCTCTAATTCATGACTTCTTCTTACTCTTTTTACATTAATTTTTGTTGCATATATATTCATAACTACAACCTAATTCATCTATATAATATTAACTGTATGAATGTTTTCAGGGATGGCCATTTTTGTATCAGGAAAATTGTGGTGGTTTGAATGTAAATGACTTCCGTAGGCTCATATATTTTAATGCTTAGTCACCAGAGAGTGAAACTGTTTGAAAAACGATTATGAAATATGACCTTGGTGGAAGAGGTGTGTTACTAGGTAGAAGCCATTAGGTTTCAAATGCCCACAGTAGCCCCAAATCCATCTTTGTTCTGCTTGCAACTTGAGGATCAGATGTGAGCTCTTGGCTAGTGTTCCAGCACCATGTCTAACTGCATGCTGCCATGCTCCCACCATGATGACCATGGACTAAACCTCAGAACTGTACGCAAGCCCCAATTAAATGCTTTTATTTATAAGTTGCCTTAGTTGGATTATTTTATTAAATCAATAGAACAGTAAACAAAACAAAAATCTGTGTGTTCTTTCCCAGGAAAGACTATTTCTCCTGCTCTCAGGATTATTATTTGTCTGTCATTCTTTATGTAAGGCTAAGGCCTCCTAGGCTTTTCCAAGTACACATTAGCATTTCTATTCTTTAACCTTGTCCATCTCATGTTTAGGAAGTCATGGTAGTGAGACTTTATGGATATAGCTTGTAATTTACTAGGAGACACACTCTTATAGCAAACTCCTTAATCTGCTGGTTCTAACAAATGTTCAGCCCCCTTGCTGCAATAATGTAATGTCTGAAACTTAGGTTCTTTTTATTTTTGTTTTGTTTTGTTTGTTTGTTTTGGGTAAATGTCTACATTTAGAATGAGCTCTACAACTCTGTGTTTTGATTGAGTGTCCTTTTCTGTAATTCCCTCCAAGAAACCAAGAACATCAAACAAATTCTCCAAACATTCATGAGAACCTAGCTTTTGAGTTATTGATTGGTGATGTTCTGGAAACTCTCAATACACACCTTATTGCTATTTCCCCTGGTGTCCCTCAGAAGTGGAGGTAAGTCCATATTGATGAAGTCCACAGGTCTCTAGACTTTAGACATAGGTCCCAGAATCCCCTGAGCTAAATCTGATCTGAAATCTTCTTTCCTGAGGATCAGATTTCATGGTATAAGAGGTGTCATGCAACCTTCTGAAAAAGAGAAGCAGCCAGTAGTCCTAGCCAGCTATGATGCCTATGAACCACAACAACAGTCAACATGGCACACTATCTCTAAGAGCACAGTAGGGACGTACATACCTTAGCAGTAACCCAAAGCTCTTTAATTTGTCTTAAGACCATTTCAACAAGAGGGACATGAAGTGGAAATTTCTGGTCTTATGTCACTCAGTTGTGACACAGGACATTGTGTGAGAAGCTTTTTCAAGAGGGCATGTGATATTTTGCTAAAAACAGACACTTGAGAAGGCATGTGGTGTTTCAAAAGAACATAAATGGAACCCCACAAACAGTGAGAGGATGCTCTTGCATCGATACACTGCTGTCCAACACTTCACTAGTCTTCAATGCTCTTTATTTTGTAGAGAGAAATGTGCCAAAGAACTATCCAGTGGTTTTTGGGCTGCTTCTGGCCACTTCTGCTGACTTGTATGGGTTCAGCAGAGTCTTGCTGTTTCTGTTAGATCGAGCAGAATCTGCACTTCATGTTTGGAGTTTGTTGGTGAATTGTACCACTGACAACAAAGAGTGGAATCACCCCCAAGGAACTACTTCTGAACAGATCCACAACTCCCTTTTTCTATTAACTTCTTTCTCCCCTACCTCTCTCTGATCACTGGGCTAGAAGAGAGGTTGAAGTGTGTTTACGAACCCTAAATAAAGTAGGTTTTGAAAAATCTAAGCCTACAGGGAAAGCACGCCTTGTACTGGAAATTTAGCCAATTGCTAAGCGCTAATGAAGTAATGAATCTTGTAGGAAAACCTACAACCACCACTTAACTAAACTAACCACACTCTGAACAATTGGCCTTACGCTCACAGATAAGCAAAGTCCTGGCCTCTCATCAAGGAAACTCTTTGCTCTTCAGTTGCTTTTGGTGATGTCAATGCGATAGCCACCCAGATGCCTGCATTCCCCTGTGTGTGTGTGTGTGTGTGTGTGTGTGTGTGTGTGTGTGTGTGTGTGTGATCATCACAATTGCTAAGACCTTAGATCAACTTGGTCCCTACACAATGGGGTATTTATTAATCCCGTCATTTGCAACAAGGAGGACCTAGAGGCATTACATTAATGAGCCAGACTGAGCCAGACAGGGGAGAGGTAATCCTTGTTCGCTACTTCTCTGTGAAAATTAAAGATTAAAGTCCACCTGAAATCAGACAGATAGTTGGCAGAGGTTTCTGTGCGGTGAGGGGCAAAGACAGCAGATAAAAGGAGGCTAGACTTACAGTTGCATACAGTGTGCATACACTGAGTTTTCCTAATATATACAATTAATGCATGCTAATCAAAAACAAGTAACTGAATAAATATTTCCAGTTTCCCTCAGGCTGTATTATTTGGTTAAGCTAAAAGGAATTATTGGCTAAGCTGTAATTAAGCTAAGATTTACCTACTTAAGAATCTTGTTACAATATGCTTTGCAATATTAAACTAATCTCTTTTTATTGCCTGTGTTTTATGTACTCTGTTTTGCATATAAGGCCTCACCATTTTTCTCCGGTCATTATTCTAAGGCAGTGTCACTAGATGACAGCATTGCACATTTACAGTTGAGTAACTAAAACTTCGGTTGTTATCACACTCATTTCACAGTTAAAGAAATCCTGCCTCCCTCCATTCCTGAATCGATTCTGTATAGGCCACTTTCTCATTAATAATGTCAGCATTATAACACAGCACAACTCCATCATGAGATAGAACTCAATATATACAGAACATTACAGGAGACACTGCAGGTCTTTCCTTTTTAGTTTGTCTATCGCTGTGATAGAACAATGACCAAAACAAAGTTGGAGAGGGAGGGCTTATTTACTGTTTATTTTACAGTTCAATACCACCATCTTCCATCCAGCAAGGCCAGGGAAGGGCTTCAAGGCAGGACCCTAGAGGCAGAAGCAAAGCAGAGATTGTGAAGAGAAGCAGCTCGCCAGCTTGATTTTCCTAAGTTTTCAACGTATTTTCTCAGAGACCCAGGACCACTTGTTCAGGGATGGACTCACAGTGGGTGAGTCCTACCACATTAATATTTAATCCACAAAATGCTCTCAGAGTCTTGCGAATCTGAGAAGGTAAATACTCAACTGAGGGTACTCCCACCAACATGGCTCTAGTTTTTATCTAGTGAACAAAAAACTAACCAGTATGCTTTGTTTTTGTTTTTGTTGTTGTTTTTAATTTACAAGTTGTTGGTTTTGTTCTTTAGGGAAAGATTGTTTGTAAACAAAAACAACAAAGACAAGAAAAGCTATCAAAATGTCAAGGTACTATTGATATGCTATGTCATAATTCACTAATTACATGAAAATTACATGAAAATATAAGACCAATCTCTACCTCGTTAAAGATTATAAGATGGTAATATATAAGTGATGTCTGAAGTCACTCAGTGATAATGAATTCTAAAGTTAGCCTATAGTCTCCTGAGACAGGAAACAGTGTTCACTGTATAATGTGTGTGTGTGTGTGTGTGTGTGTGTGTGTGTGTGTGTGTGTGTGACAGTACTTAAAGATGTTTGTAGACTCAACATGTTGGTGAAGATAGTAATGAGTCAAAAAGCCATAATACAAATGAACATGTAAACAAACAAAATTATTCAAAAAATGTATGGCCAGGATACATTATGCTACCAACTTCAAATGTAGCAATGAATGATTACAATAAGTTTTTAAAATAATGTTAGCAAAGGAGATATAGAATCAAGAATGATAGGGAGATATAGAATCAAATTGAAAGGGAAAGTCAATGGTCATGAATGATTTTTCTTCTTGCATTTGTTCAACTGGATGAAGTTATTTTTATAGGTGGATCAGATGAAGGTTATCTTAAATTGACAATCTTAGTAATCGAAATTGTACATTGTATAGACAAAGCCTCACCAAGTATATAGTGTTTAAACCATAAGAAGGTTTAGGAATAATCATCTAAAGGAAGACAGTGGGCTTAGGTGTGACGGGGCTTACATACGTCCTTTGCAATTGTGTTCCTGTGAAAGAAGTTGAACCCCAATTGTACCAGAAACTGCATTCCAGAGAATCAGATAGCAAGGATTAAAGAAGGAAGGTAGAAGGTGAGGAGGGAATGTCTTGGCAAGTACTATGGGTCAGTCTACATGATGGATATTGGCAGGAGGTTCTCCTTAAATTGTTTATTTTTTAAAATAATAATATAATTATATCATTTCCCACCTTCTGTCCCTCCCTACACCACCTCTCATACACCCACTAATTCTCTCAAACTCACGACCTTTAAAAAAAATTGTGTGTGTGTGTATGTGTGTGTATCTGTGTCTGTGTAAATATGTAATATGTGTATGTATATACATATACACTTGACTATGTATTTGTGAATATATAATTCAACCTTGTATGGGGTTCTCTAAACAAACGTTTAAAAACAACCTATAGTATTTTAAAGATTGGTGGATTAAACTTTTTTCAGAGTTGAAAGCTCCTATTTATTAAAACATACTCAAGTTATCCAAATATAAATGAGATCCAAAATACAAGACTGCATTCTCTTCATATTGCCATTCATATCCAGAAAAGAAAACAAATTAGTAAGAAACTATGTGGCTTTACTGAATGAAAGAGGAAGAACCTTGGCAGGCATTTTACAGGAGAAGAAATGTAGTGGCCAAATAAACATATAAGTGGGATTTAATATGGTAATCACCAGAAAATGCAACTATATGTTAGAGTAAGTGACTCTAACAGAGTCACACCACCAAAATAGATAGAACATAATAGAACTGACTTACCTGCATCCCAGATACTGATGAAAACTCTGTATCCAAAGTTTTAAGTGGTTGACAGTGCTTCCATAATCAAATGCACCATTCCAAATGACTCACTGTTGGACCACATTCCTAAGAGAAGATGATCAGAGCAGTGGAAAAAGCACAAGGGCAAAGTCATCTATTATGTTTTCTAGGACCCGGAAAGCATCCCCCAGTCATAAATCTGTGATTACATACACAACATATTCCTATAATGCATCCCCCAGCAGTACATCTGTAACTAAACACAGCACATATTCCTATAACGAACTACTACAAAACCACAAAGAGGAATGGGTCTGTTTAAGCAGCAGGCAAACCACTCTCATAGACATGATGAGCAGAATGTCACACACGTGCAGAAATAAGAATACTGACCTCCTCTGGGTTCAGTCGATCACTGGGGAGGGTGATGCAATGGTTTTCTGGGGTGTGCACTGTTTAAGTGGCAGGCCGCCAGCATTAGTCACCTGGTGTGGTCATTTACAAAAGGTATCACTAGGCCATCATTTTAGCAATATTGAATATATTAAAAGTTTACGAACAGTGATTAAATAACAGCAAAACGTACGGTGGGATGCTCTACAATACTTTCTATTAATTACATTAAGCCGTTTCAGATGCGGCTGACACTCATTTAGTTACTGACTGGTACCCAAATGTACGGCTGCACGTATACATTTTATTTCATCTTCAAACTGTTTCAACTAAGAATCGAGAAATTATTAACCCTCTGCCTTCAACGCATGGCTTCAGCCCTTTTGAGCATGGGTTTATGAAAATTACACCGAAAAGTATCAATTCCCTTTCAGTTTTTCATAGAGAAGCACGGTTTTGAGGGCTGCAGAGTAACAGCGTTTTGTTCTACTTGGGTGTTTATTTTACGAGATGAGCTGGCGTGTTGGAGAGAGAAAGGTTGCACCAAGCACTAACTCATTCATGTCCAGTTCCTATGTATGTATGCTATGCCTCCACTGCAGGAAACAGCTTCAGCATATTCTTCAGTATTTGCCACGGGCTGTGCACCATGGTAGACATTTCATCCAGTCACTCATGTAACAGTCACAACACCCCAAGAGACGGTGCCTTCCTTGCCTCATTTATGAGAAACTAAGGTCAGTGGGCCAGGATCATCCCTCTACCGGGTCCTTGCACCACAGCTGTATGTGAAGCTCACATGGTCTATCAGTTATTTCTCTGTGGTTGTGATAAAATGTCATGGCCAAAGCAACTTATGGAATCAGGAGTTTATTTGGGTGTTCAGTTCCAGTGGAATTGGAACCCATCACAGCAGGGAGGCACGGCAGCAAGCAGCAAGCACAGAGGCAGGTGGAGGAGGAAGCTAAACTTGTTGAGAATCAACAAGCTGACGCAAACAGAGTGAATTGGAAGTTCGTTAACTACGAACTCACAAGGCCTGTCCCAAAAAACATACTTTCTCCAGAAAGGCTACACACCCCTTAATTGTTCTATACCCTATCCGTGCTTCTCCACCGACTGGGGCTCAAATACATGAGCCTTTTTTATTCACACCACCATACATGCAGACTTCTTGGTCCATCGCTAAGGATGCACCAGTTCCAGCAGAGAAAAGTCCACTGCAGCATATCTGAGCTCTTCAACAGATTCTCTCCATACTTAAAGATTCCAGTACTGCCCTGCAGTACTGAGTCAAGTTGCTGATCCTTGCAGGGAGTGCACTGCCCTTCCGTTGGAACCCCAGAGGCTTCCCCATTTGTGCATTAGGCTGACATCTCCCTGATGCAACAGCGGGCTTCCTCATCCTCCTTTTCTGCCTCTATTTGTTGCTGTGGCAGACACTGAGGTGTGAGATCCTGGCGGTGTGATTATTAACTGCTGCACCTGGAGGAGGGAGGCAAGTAGGGTTGACAGGTACCGATGGTCTCACTTTGCTTCTACAGATGCTGCTACAGTGCTCACCTCATTATGTCATTATCAGCATTTAGAACAGGGTGTTACCTTGTAAGCAGTTTTTACTTCCCGGGGTCTCAAGATGCCAGGATTTGTGCATAGTTTGATTCCTGGAGTTCAGGCTAATAATGTTTGCCTGAGTTACGCGATAGATTTAAAAGTCCTGAAAGTAAAGCACGGGTGAGCAGGTTAGCCTCCTGTGAGTTTATACCACGTCAGGTGGATGGCTCACACTGGGCGTTGGTAACAGAGCACTCCTGGTGTTTAGGTTGTGTGAATTTATACATCAGATGGACATTGCACGCTGGACATTGATGCTAAGCTCATTTGACTGTACAAAGGTTCCAGTGCTGAGCCCGGTGATGGGGAGTTTATATTTACCAAAGAACAGAGGGGATTGGCTGTATATTTTCTGTGCTTAACTGAAGCAGAGGGCATGGGGCACAATGAATTGTGAGAAACAAAATTATTACAGTTTGTTTGCACCATGTTGATGACATATCGCCATCCCTACCATCCAAGGGGAAAATGGTGGTCTTTTGTTTTTTCAACATGAAGTCGCTTAACTTTTTTATTACCAAATCCTTAAACCTTTTTATTTATATTTTTCTGTGATTTTTATTTATTTATTGTGCCTCTAGAGCTAGCTAGCCTGCAACATCTTCAAGTACAGAAATTAAATGTTCTGAGAGATTGTTCTGAGAACAATCTGAGAAATGTTCTTTAAATTGTGAAGTCAGCCTAGCTACTAATTCTGCCACATATCCATTTATTAGTATCATTCCTTAATTGAAACGTCAGACAAATACTGTATTCTAGCTAGGGTAAGAAATAAAAATATAGAATATATCTGGAAATCCCATTTTCATTGATACTGTCAGCATTCTGAAATCTTCCCTGCCTGAATTTCAGAGTCCCATTTAAGATGACAACACAGCCCAGCAATGTTTGTTGAGATATGTTGGTTCCTGGTGTAGCTGTTGGCAGATCTGAGTGGGCATGGTCAGAAGTCCCATGAGTAGCATGTGACATGAAGGTTCCCTTGGCATCCGATGAGCTCAGTATATAAACAGGAAAGGTGGATATGAGCAGGAGGCAAGCACAAAGGGGAAAAGTGTAAACTTTCTCTAATGATAAAGGAACCAGAATCTTCTGCTGAGGGAAGAGGGAGGGTGTAGAGGAATTTCCCTTATCTGATTGGCTAATACAGAGGACAAATAGCCAATCGCTCGGCAAAAATGAGGAGGCGGGTTTTCCGGGCAAGACAGGAAAAAGAGGAGGGGGAGGGGGAAGAGGAGGGGGAGAAGGGAGAGAGGGAGGGGGAGGGGGAAATGGAGCAGAAGTACATGGCCTGGAGGAACTACAAGTAGCAAGGGATTTTATAGCTGGAGAAGAAAGTGGTGTAGAGGTATATCTGTCCAATGTAGGCATGTAGTGTATAAATATATAACTGAGTTACATTTCCCTTGTATGGGCTTATTGGAGATGGAGATTTACTACAACAGGAGATCACTGAGGAAACCTGCCAAGAGGCTGGGGATTGTGGTCGCTGGGAGAAGCAGAAGCCCGCCCCTTCAGAGTACAAGCTCAATAAAAATAAGTACATGTTGCATCAAGTAAGTACAGAATCACATCAAGATGAGGCTATCCTGACACGTGCCCCTAAGCGTTGGCTGTATCTCCTCTAATACCTTCCGGATAGGAGTCAGGACCAGTGGGAACAAGGGGCAGAGCTGAGACTAAGTGAGCACTTGTGCTGATGTTTGACTCTGAAGTAGTTGAATTAGAGAACACAAATATATCGTGGGGGACTGTGCGTGCACAGGGAAAGGAGAAATGGTCTTCACTTTAGTCAAAGGCTTTTTTCCCAAAAGGTTTATATGCTACAAGGAAGAAAAGTTCAGCATTAGAGAAAAATAAAGTTTAAAAACTCCCAATGATTTTATCTTGGACATTAAGCTTTGTATTTGCCTGGATTACAGTTTATGGAACTGTATTTTGCCAGCCGCAGTTTAGATACCACATGCCCAGATGCTCGCGTTGAAGGCTTGTATTATAGCCATGGTGAGTAGTGAACATGGAAGAGGCAAAGCCATGTGGGACAAAGGAGCCATGGTGGTATGATCGCAAAGGCAGCGCGCGCGCACCGCACACACACACACACACACACACACACACACACACACACACACACACACACACACACTGGAAAATGAATAATGCTAAGACAAGCTCCACGACACCAACATAAGCATTCTCGCCTAGTTTGACAAATACAAAGGCATCTGAAGAACTTACTGTGTAAAAGGCTTCTTGTCTGCAGAACTAAGGAAGTTGATAAATTAGTTTGATTAATTCGTAGCTTTTAATTATATCAATAACTATAAGGCAATGCTCGCTTTCCGGTTTCTATTTATTATGTAACGGTTGGTACCAGCGGAGCAAGTATAATGTAAGTATAATGTTTTGTATTTATATTACAGGTTTAATTAAGTGACTGACCTGCTCCTCCCAATTTCACTAAATTAAACAAACAAGACAGTGACCTTCTGTGGGAGTGTTGCCATTGTGGGCGTTGATGAGCTACACTCTTAAGCTCCCTGTCACATTCAATTAATTTCTAAATTGCACCAAATTGTTTGAAAAAATAATAGAAATTTAACAAATGATTTTATTCTTCTTGACAAAAACGTACTTTGAAGCTTATGTGCTGAACACTTTTGTAGTTGTCATAAGGGAGTTAATTCATCAGCAGAAATTTAATGCATGCCACAAATATTAATCTTACCAAACTATACTTTATGCATAAATTTACGTCAAATTAATACATACTTGGGTTCTAAATCAAGACAGGCACCACATTTAAATAATTTTGTGATTTTTGAATAAACATTAAATATGTATCCAACAAGAGCGCCACTTGTTAAAGAAATGGGGCAAGTGGAAGTTCTGCCAGATGTAATAACCTCTGTTCCAAACAGTGTTGCTGGGGCAGGAAGATGTGTTTGAAGAGTCTAGAAAGAAAATTGAAATAGCTGTGGTCTGGTTGCCTAGTGCCAGCAGGCTCTCAGTAAACAAAATGGGAAGTCTCCTTGTAGTGAGACCGATCTCAGTATTTCTTGGCTTACAAGGCTCTAAGGTATTTGAGTAAAGCGAGGTGCACCTTCCCAGCCTGCTTTTGCCATCAGTACACCATCTGTGTATATGCAGGTACATACCCAACAGTATATATTCATCTTGCTTATTGCTTTAACTTGTCAATTATAGAGGATTCACTTCTGTAGTTAGCCTAAGTTGTTTACTGAAATCCTCATTGATGTTGAGACCTAGTTTCCTAAACTGGGTTTAGGAATTTCTTCTACTAATCAGAAATGAACTAAGTCCATTCCTTTTACAATAGCCAACCAAATCTTCAAACTGGATCGATAGTCTCACTCATTCAAATCAAGGACACCCTACAGCAGGTTAAATGCAACCACCATGCTTACAACGTCATGATGCATCTGGCACACTTTACTGTATCACAATCATAATGTTTTTATTGATAGTTAGAAACAAATAATTTAAATAAAATGTTTACAGGCCATATAGATTCCTTTTCAAAGGTTCAGATTTATACAGTATAATGTGGTTTCAATAAGTCACATCTTTAAGCATGGAACAAGGAAATCACTCTGAGGAACAGAGCCATGGTATGTGAATAATATCAGAACTTTTCCTCGTGTGACAAAACACACACATCTACTCACCCCAAATAGGAATCCATAACATACTAACGCACAGATACCACAAAATTCCAATTTGATGACCTGATGAGTTTTATTGAGACTACCTCCAGAAATATTGGTGAGGGGTTACTTACAGGAGCAGAAATGACTCAGAGAGCTGCATCACCTAAGCCTGCCCCAACATGAGTGACAGTTCACAAAGCTGGGAACCTGGAGCACATAGCACAATCGGCGGGCACCTCAACAGGTTGGGTAGTTGAGCAGTTGGAGGGGATTCAAGGGCTTTGGATGGGGGTGTGGCTAATGAATCTGTTCAGTTTCAAGGACTTCCTGAATCTATTCTATGTTGTGTACCTTCCTGCTTAAGGAAATTCAGAACAGAGTGGAATTTTTGCGGAAACTTTTACACAACTACATCACAACAGGAAATAGCCTGGAGGCTTCTGGTTAGAATGGTAACCATCACTACAGCCTCTATGAAGGTTATCATGGTCAGGCATTGAAGGAAAGTATGTTGAAACAAAAGAGGAACTACTGGTTGAGATTTTGGCTCTCAACCTTGAATGGACATGAAATCCATATGGAGAGCCGCAAGTAGACAGTACAGGATGCCCACACTAGAGCTTCTTGCTCAGCAGCTGTGGGATGGAGCCCAGTAAGTATATTTGCAAGCCTTTCTGACACGTTCTGTCTCTATGTGGGTATAGTAGACTGAATTGAGTAAAAAATGTCTCCCATAGGCTCCTGTATGAGAACAGTTGGTCGCCAGTTGGTACTGCTTTGTTGGAAGGCTATAGAATCCTTAGAAGGGGACATCTTGCTGGAGGCTGGACATTACCACCATCTAGCCTTGCAGTGCTCGCTCTCTCTCTCTCTCTCTCTCTCTCTCTCTCTCTCTCTCTCTCTCTCTCTCTCTCCCCCTCTCCCTCTCCCTCTCCTTCTTCTCTCTCTCCTGTCCCCCCCTCTCTCTCATTAAGGCCTGTACAGCTAGTTTCCCCCTCCTGCCTTCATGGCCTACCCGCTAAGATAGATTCTGTCCTCAGGAATTGTAAAACAAAACAAAACAAAGCAAAACAAAACAAAATACCCTTTAATTGCTTTTGTGGAGACAGGTATTTAAACTGGCTTAAAGAGTCCTAGATGACTCTTACATAAGGACTAGGAGGTAAACTAAAGAAAAACAAACAAACATACAAAACACACTTTGAAAACAATAATTAAAATCCATTAAGGAGGCAGATATGAGATTGTTTCTGGGCTGGGCACTTCTGCCTTTTATCTTCATTATTGATGGCTTTCCAGGGTTGATTTATTTAGTTTTTCATGATAGTGAGCAGTAACATATCATATCACATATTGAGCAAGAATTGCCCTAATAAAACCTGTTTTCTATTTGGGATTGGGTATTTTTAAAAGGCAGGTTTCTACTAAATTGTCTATATAGATTTTAATTCCTTTTAAAAAGAAAAAAATCAATATTAACTTTCTTGAGTGGTATAATTTTAAGCCAACAAAAATCTTACAGGACTTGAAACACGGGCATGTGTGTTGAATCCTTCTAAAAGCACCTGTTGGGAAACAGCAGGATTTTTAACCTGACTTTAATTATTTCATTGATTTGACAGTGTTTCCTGCAGCTCTATGCAGTGGCTCCTGTGTTGGTGTCACAGTGAGCTAACTGAACACATGTCAGGGAGGAAAACATAATAAATCACAGGAAATAACAGGATCCTTATGATGGTGCCATCTGAGACCCCAGGATCCATCCAGTGCTTCAGCTTTTTTTCTTTTAATCCTCACCTTTTACCCTCTTTCCAACTCTTCTCTTAATATCCCAACTCCCAATTTCCCCCAACACGAAGACTATCCCATGCTGTCCTCATAAAACACCACCCCAAGTCTCAGTTTCCATTCTCTGTCTGCTGTTCATGCATCTGTTTTCTCTGTAGAATCTGATCACATTGCTGCATTTCTTAGTGAATAGAAGCTGTCAATGAGAGTTGTGCTGGTTTGTTGTACTTTAGTGATTAGGACAGTCAGTCAACAGAGACGATGAGTATTCTACTTTGAAGTGTGTGTGTGTGTGTGTGTGTGTGTGTGTGTGTGTGTGTGTGTGTGTGTGTGTGTCTGAGTGGGGGGAAGGAAAGCAGAGAGGGAGGGAGGGGAAGAGGAACGGTTGAGGGAGAGAGGTCTTTAGAAGAAGCCTAATCATAAATTAATGGGTTTGTGAACAATTACCCATGCACACATAGTGGGAGATCAGAATCAGATCCTTCTGGCTCCAGCCACTTGTGATGGGTCTCAGTTTTCTACTGAGGCTGAGGGATCATGTGACAGCCGTCTATCTTCCCAGCTGCTGTACTAGCCGGAGACCAGGGCTGCTTTGCCTACTCTTGTATATCTGTGTCCATTTCCTGGGTTCCCTCCCACCCCAATTAACACCCTATTCGCTAGAATACCAGTATTCTCTACTTTCACATATTTTTATTCTTACTTTCTTCCACCTTCTTGTCTTTTTTTTTCTATATTTGTAACCTGGAGGTATAAGTATCCTTTCAAAAGAACTAGTTTAAAGTAAAATATTTATGAAAAAATAGCTGTGTTCTGTCTCCAATATTCTGTCATCTTCCTTGTTTCAATTCAGAAACAGAGATTCACTGAAGAGTCTTCACAACTCCTGTATTGAAAATTTGAGAAAATACCTCTCTAAGTTCCAAAGACAGCCTGCAGTTCAGTGGCACATGGATTTCAAGTCTCCGAACATGTTTTTGTTTGCGTCTAGTTTACCTGAATATGATCTGTATGTTCAAAGCTTATAATTTCCCTGATCTGATCCATTCTGAAAGCATTCAGACCTGGGGGGTGTATGTCCTCCTATCCTCTACAATGTGATCAATGAGAGAGCAATCCTATAGCGATTTTACATTTTAGAGAAAAATAGGTTCATAATACAAACTCATGGATCCTAAATTAGACAACTGAGAGTAAAGAATCTAAACCAGCAATTATGAGAAATGGATTCCCATATCCCTTGAAAACTTATTTTATGATAAATATTTTTACTAAAATAAAACAATTTGTATGCTTGTTCTAGGCATAAAATCAAATGGGACCCATGGAGCATGGGTGCTATGAACTCTGACAAAGAAAGTAGGTGCATGTGCTAAAACAAGCCACCAGACTACAATGTATTAATTCTTTTTTTTTCTAAGTCAATGAAAGGGGTTCCCACCCATTTTCTGCGGCAAGAACAATGCAAAAATATTGCCAGGTTCTAAAATTAAGATGCAAGATGTTTCTGATGGAGAGGATGTCAGTTTTCATTTTTAAAGACCTTGTGAGCCTAAAAGTAAGATCCAGTAACTCTGGTCACTATCAGAGAGATTCAGGTAGTACCATTAGGAGGTGTGGACTTGTTGGAAGAGGTGTATCACTGGGGTAGACCTTGAAGTTTCAAAAGCCCATTCCAGGTTCAATTTCTCCTCTGCCTGCAATTGCAGATCTGATGTGGGTTCCATTTTCCTGCCTGCAGTTACAGGTCCTACCATGATCATTGTAGACTCTAACCCTCTGAAAGTGTAAGCCAGCCCATTAAATTTCTTTCTTGTATAAGTTGCCTTGGCCTTGATGTTTCTTCAGAGCAATAAAACAGTAACAACTATAGCTTCTGTGATTTTACCCTAATAGATTCTTAATTTTTATAACATTAGCATAAGATGCAATTTAGTAAGCGAACCAAAACTTAGGGAAAATAATTCCAAAAAATAAACTTTGTGTCAAAGAGACAAAGACGCTAAAATGCCATGAGTTGTTAAGTATGAAGGTCATATCTGATTGGGAGGTTCTGCAACACCAAGGAGATTGTTAAAAGGATACTTCTTAGTAATTTGGTTTTGAGTGTCACTCATGAATAGTTCAATCTATTATGAATTGAGACAGCTGAATTTTGTGGGAAGAATAAAAGATAAGAATACAATCTATTGAAGACACCCATAGAACTAAAAACAAAACTTGCTGGTTCCCTTGATTTCACAAATGTCCAACCTTTCTAATTGTACCTTAAGTTTATGGGAATAAAATAATACCACTTACTCCCTGAAATGTGTGTGGTATTACAAATGGTATTCGATCATCTGGTGAATATATTGAGATAATATTAACTCCCATTGAGAAGTACCTATTATTTTCTTGAAATGTTTTTTCTCATTTCAATTGGTAGAATGAACAGTCCAGATATTTAGCACATTCCAGAATACTCAGTGATTCCATAGGGTTTCTTTCCTGTTTTTTTAATTGGTGATTAGTAAATATATTTCAGGCTTGTAACTAATCTGAGTTAAATTTATGTTCTGCATTTAATGCCTGGCCTTTGTCCTTTGTAGCTTATGGCTCTTAGTTTTGGGACACTGCGGTCGTGGGCCCTGAAATGGGTAGAACCCATTTGGTAATGAAAGCTCCCAAGAAGGTAGCCAAGAGGCATCAATCCAAAAAGAGACTGGAAACAAGCAGGATCTACAATCACACAACATTGGACTGTACCCTACCTACTAAGCAGACCCAGCTGAGGAACCAAACATTCAACAAGGACCCCATGGAGAACATGTCCCTCCAAACAGAACACTCTGTGACTTGCCATGTTCTTGGTGACACACTCAGGCATTAAGTGTATCTAGATTCCTCTCAATTCTTGGGAAGCTCAGTCTCCTTTGAAAGGTGGTTCATGCTATGTACTAATTTTATTCTTTGAGACATCTTTTCTCTTGTTAAAGTAAATAAAAGGCTTTGCAATGCATTTCCTCAGTTCATTTTATTTTAATATATCTCCCTGTACACCAGTGAAGAATATCAGTGGTTCCTGATTTGCAAAGCAGGGATACAGGAGGCCTAAATGTAAGCTGCGGCCTTTTAGTCAGGCACAGAAGAGGAGGACAGCCAGACAATCTTCTCTTAAAGAAGACTTTGAAAAAGCAAACCTAATTTAGATTTTAAAAAAATCTGTCTTGTTTGCCAATCATTAATCAGCACTCTAAATGTTCTACAAATGAAAATTATTAATTTGTCCTTTGCAGAGCGGAAGATGAAATGAATATAAACAGGCATTTTAAGGTGAAGCATGCTTCACATTCAAATTAAGCCATTATTTTGGCATTCAGTCATGCATTCCTTTAGTCGTTTGTCTAAAAATACCAACTTTGGTGCCATTTCTAGGCCAGTCTTAATCCTAGCCTCTGAGGGTTAGAATGTACACAAGAAATGAACCTGCATCAGAGATCCATTGACTCCATGGGAAAAGTTAAAAACTGAATCAACATGATTTGGTACATGACTATGCTTATGAAAGACTACATGCAGCATGGCGGTAACAACTGCCCAATGAGGGCAGACAAGAGTAAAGTATAATGATAAATGTGCATGAGAATGCCAGTGAATCCCAGTATCTTATAATCTAACAAAAATATTGATTAAAATGTTAAGCAAAAAGGAAAAATAATCTGTCTCCCACTTTGTGTAGAGTACTCAAACAAGTTCACACACACACACACACACACACACACACACACACACACAGAGTTTCATGTAAGACACTTCAAAATCTCAGCTTCCTTTGTGGCTTCATTGTGTGCTCCACCATTCGGATGTAGTCAGAGAAGGAACAAGAATCTACAACAAGCAAAATAGAATTCATATCCTCTTGCTTTTTGGTGATTCAGAAATGGGGGATTGGGAACAAAGAGCACTCAAGTCAAATGCATCAGAAAGGGGTATGGCCTAGGACTACAAACTGGTGTTTAGAGCCTGTGCCCCAGTGGAGATGTCTTGACACAAGACTGTCATTCCAGGTTGGGTAACTGTTTTGGCCAATCCTTTGGTTTATCTTCATAATCTTATACAACAAATTGGAATAAACTTCATGTAATATATGAATATTGTGTACATGTTCTCTTTTAATTCTCCAGCTGTCTAAAGCTAGTAGAGATTGACTTGAGAAACAGTCTGAAAAAATTATAAAATTATTCATACTGTGAAAAAGAGATTTAGATTTCAGACAAGTCGCCGGTCAAAAAACTCAGAATAAACTGGGTTGACAACTGTTTTCCATAGAGCTACTCAGTAGAATTCTCAAAACTGTAATCAAAGCTTGAGAGTATAACGCCCCACAAACCTGGAGGAACAGAACCATCTACACTGGGGAGCATGACTGATTTACCCTACAGGAGTTAAAACAATGGGTTGCCATGTAGCTATTCTCTTACGTTTCCCCTTTCAAAGTTTATTTAAAATTGTGTTATCAGGAACAAAATATAAAAATGTAATGTCAAGATTTATATTGTAGGAAAGAAATTAATTCTTATACGTTACCAAATGGAAGTCCTGGATGCTTAGGCCCTTTCTGGGAAAGGTTATTTGTAAATGACCAAATTCGTCACTGTTTGGAATCTTGGAAAGGTCACAGAGAGAAGGTTTCTACTTGTTTTAAATAAAATTCTATATTTTAAAAATAAATATGCCTCTTCCATTTCATAGAAATATCAACACTGTTTGCCCTATAATTTACTTTTTGAGCCTCTGACATTTACCCAGCTGACTGTCTTTGGAGAACAATCTCTTGACAGAGAAGGCTTTAGGTGGGAAAACTGTCAATTACAAATTACTGCATCTAAAGTGCAGACGTCTCTAGTTCTAAAGACCAACCTTGTTAAGGACTTCACAGTCTCTACCTCTAACTGAGGTCTACATGGTGCATATATGCCATTGCAGATCAGCTTAACTAACAAAGATATGGTCAGGAAAGGAAAATATCTTAGTTAAATAATAGATGCATTATAAAGTTAATACTAGAGATATTTCTAAGATTAATGAATGTTAAATCAGACATCAAGTAGAGGTTCTTGGAATTGCACACATACCTTCTTATCTTATAGACACTTGATTGGGCACTTAAGATCTTGATTTGCATGATGCACACAGCTGAACGCACGACTTGATTCCTTACTTCCAGACATTACTTTCAACATCGCAGGAATGAGCCTATCAGGCTTTAACCCATGTCTGGCATGTCCTCCGAATATACTTTATCTCATACAATATCATCAGAAGCTGTAATCTGTAAAAGTAAATGTTTTCTAAAAGTGACTTAAAAGTACTATTCTAGAGGAATGAAAGCCAGGAACTGATCATCCAAAAGGAATGGCTTTCCACCTGCAATGTATGAAATACATATTTATGGGTGCCAAGTGGCATGGAGCTAACACTTACATACTTAGCGTCAAGTGCATTCCTAACATTTCAAAACTGTAAGCTTGGGCTACCAGGATATACATCGAAAGTATTGGATATTTCATGGCTGATGCTGCAACCTTTGCTCCAGAAATAAATTTTACCTTTCAGTAAAATGTCAGTATAGGATTGTAAATTAATGATATGTATTTACCTTTACATTCCACAGCAAACATCTCCAAAGAAAACAATCATATTCTATTCTTCTGGGGATGCCTCAAGATGAATTTAAAATGCTATTTTAACTTAATTGGATAATAATTTGTGTCTTAAACACACATCCTTTAAACCTTCATATATTACCTTATGATGAAATAAAATGTGGTTCAATCATAATTTACTTTTTTATGGCTTCAAACGTGCACACATTGTTATAAATGCTTGATATGATATATAAATATATTATAAACACATTCACTGCATATAAACAAGCACCAGTAAGTGCTGAAATGGTCATTCCTTAATGATTAATTTTTCATACAATAAATATAATCAGTATTTTTAAAGAGAAATGCTCAATTCTAATATCTTACAAAACCAGAGTCTTATTTAAAGTATAATACACAAATCAGGGTTGATTTTCTATTCTTGCTTATATGTAGTGCTTGGCATAAAACCCAGGTGTTGGGTGTTGCATATGCTAGACAAGCACACAAACATTGAACAACATCCCAGCCCTGACCTATTTTCATAACAACTGTAGGCAATTATGTTTTCCTTCACTAACATATTCGTCTAAAACTACTAGAATGCTAGGTGAGATGCTGTGAGTTACAATTCCATACGATCCAACCTTTCTATCTTTAGACGTTATTATCCAACTGAGTCAAGACATAAGCAAACAATACAAATACAACCTGAGAAACTGTATACCGGTGATAGAGTTATCATATTAGAGAGTTAGTTAGTCATGAAGCTGAAATGGAACGTATGAGAATGTGGGACCACTGGGGTGAAGAAGAGACTGAGCTTATAAAGAGCTTGCCATTCAAGACTGAGAACTAGATTTCAAATTCTCAATACTCATGTAAATATCATCCAGGAGCTACATCTTCCTGTAATTCCTGAACTTGGGAGCCAGAGAAAGGGGATCCTTGGTCCATAGCTTACCAAACCATCAATGTCTGGATTTAAGTGAGATACCTTATATATCGATACATAAATATATCATGTATATAATGATATGTGCCATATATGCATATGTACCAATATATGCATATATACATATGTATGTATATATCTTGTATATATGTATACATTGATATATACCATACGTATATATAAATATATATCATACACACAAATACATATATATAGCAAACAGACCAACCAACATACATGATGTCAACATCAACCATTTGCATACATGTGGACATATACGTTCCAAGCATATGAACACATGCAGACCACACAAAGACACACACACACACACACACACACACACACACACACACACACACACTTCTGTGAGTGCAAAATAGAAGTAGATTGTAGGGGCAGTGAATGTCGGATTTGAATAGGGGTCAATGCAGTAGAACTGCGAGTAGTAGTCCCTCAAACTACATTGTATGGCTGACACTGAGGACTGACAGCTGCAGTGCCCGCAGCAACTTTGATCTCTTTATAGAAAAGGTCAGAGAGACCAAGCGTACCGTCTTTGCATTCATGTTTTACATTGCTCATTTGAATGTCTGTATAGGCTATTGAAGCTGTGGCACACTCTAGATATAGATGTTAGTGACGCTTACACACTTCCTAATCGGGCTCTTGGCTTCTTGAGAAAATAAAACTAGTGACAGTTTACTTTTCATTTACTTAGTAATTCTAGTTTTTGCAAAGCCATATGGGAACAGCAAAAATCATGAAGCCAGAACAGCTGCTTAACTAAGATCCAGCAAAGTTGAGTAGAATGATGCAATGGCACTCGTGGCATCTTTCACTTTTAGTCTTAATCTCCATGTGTTGCATGCTTGAGAACATTGGATTGATAGGAAATTTCTTATGACCATATATGCCTTCTTCCAGGAGTCCTGAGCATACTATTTCCCCAGCTTTTAGGGAAATATCCTTATCTGGATCTGCCTGAAGGTCTTCCTGAAATTTGTGACTAAAATAAAGACAGTCTCTTCATGAGGCTCCAGTGTGTCTGCATTCTGCCTCGCAGTTGGGGTGTAGAAACTCTGCTTGGGCAGGTGAAATGGGAGGTGCATTTACCTTACATCAGCTGTTGGGTGATGGGCTTGAGAGATGTGCCAGTGCATCACTCATGGGGCAGGAGAATGCAGCCCTGGATGGAGGGCCTCAACCAAATGAGAGATGACACAGGCTGCAGCTGAAGTGGGGGTTCCCAAACTCCCAGGCATCCAGTTGCCGCTGGACACTCCTTGGAGTTATAAAGGAAGGGGCCTACAGGCCTTTGAAGAGGCAAGGCCTGGGGGTTCTCAGACTTCTGGACATTCATGTTTCTGAGTCCATGACAGAGTTGGGGGGATAGGGAGCTCCAACTTAGCTGAGCAGCTATTGTCTAGGATCATGGAGGAGCCTTCTCCAGGAGAGTTAGGCTGCTGGGCTCTGAAGATAAGGGCTTTCTCCGTGCTCTCCAAGGCAGTTCTTGATAAAAGAGAAAGTCCTTGATGCCAAACTTTTTATTAATTGTTCATCAAGCAAAACTAGTACATACCACCTCCTCAGGGTAGACCAGAGATTAAATACCTCTTGCAGGAAAGAGTGTCTGACAAGGGAAGCTTATTGACTAAACTCTCAGGGCCCATCTAGTTACCTCATTAGCATGAAGAACTCTGTTCTGATCTGTAACAATAGGTCACTTTCCTATGTGGGGAGTGTGGTCACATTATAAGAAGCCTCGTTAGACGCAGATGAAGCTCAAGGGAAGAATCTTGATTCTTACTCAGAAGGGGAAATAACATAGACACTGAAGGTGGATGGAGAGTGCTGGGTTGCAAAGGGGATGGGGAGATTGGGTGGAGCAGGGCAAAAGAATGAAAATCTGTGGCATCAGAAGCATCTCTAAGGCATGTCAGAGATTTGGGACTAGGGAGAGGCCTCAAGGAATTTATGGAGTTACTCTAGATGAGATTCTTAGCAATGGATTGGCTATAGAGCCTGAAGTGGCCACCTCATGTAGCCAATCAGGATACCCAGTGAATGGATTAGGTCACACACACACACACACACACACACACACACACACACACACGCACACACACATAATATCTTTGACCCACAATATCCTAGCAGGAACACTAGTTCAGTTATTTTCAACAGCAATAAAATATAATGAAATATTTGGACTGTGGTTTGAATAACCCAAAAATATGAAGAAATAAAGTTTTCTTAGAGGTGATCAACTGATAGTGTTTATTTTCCAACTGTGAGGTGAAAGTGAGGCGTATTTTCTCTGGTCATAATTCTGTTACTGTCTTGGAGTCTCAGTCCTACAATGACCTGTAATGGTGCTCAGTGCAGAGATTAACATATACCTTTGTCATCTCCTCATTGCTACTCACTATCTTCATAGTCTTTCCCTAGGACGAAGACAGTTCCTGACAGAATATAAACTGTACTGAAATTTCAGTACTGCTCAGGTGAGTCAAACCACCCGGCATCTAAGTATGACATGGAGACTTTTCATCATCATGAGTCTTTCATGGGTAAGGATAAAACCAAGAAACCCAGGAACAATGCCAAGTTTTTGACACATGCAGTGTCACTGTGTCCCTATCATTCAGGAGCCTCCCCCATCTGTTCAACTCTATGAGCTCAACAGCCTTTGACAAAGACTTTATCCACATAAATTAGACTTATTTTCTGTCAATGAGTGAGGATGCTAAAAATCATCATGTTTTGTGATAAATGAACAAGGAGGAAAAAAAGCTCCTCAGTTTCAATGAAAAGGGAATGGGATTTACACAAGAGATACATTTTGTAAGCTACTTTTCTCTTATGATAGTATTTGCACAAATTTTCCAAGATATAAACAAAAAAGCATTATTCTGAACACTGTCTCTAATATCTACATGCTAATCTATGTCAAGAAATTTGTTCAAGTGCCCTCTGTTCACCCATTTGCATGAGCTCATGGAAGAACCACTGGAGTTCAATTATGTAATGAGAGAATCACCTTGAACTTGATGCAACATTGGGAAATGACACATGAATGTGTGCCTTTCCTCTAGACCAATGTAACCACATTAGCAGCCTTCTATAGCATGCTTCTGGGCCAGATCAAATGCTTTTCCCTCTAGACTAGGACAAGAAAGTGGTCATGTTGAATAGCAAAGTATCACTCACAGAACATCCCCCTCTCTTCCATTGAATTGCACCTTCTTGCAGACACTTGTACTGTGCCGATATCTCCAGGCAGTCGAACCTGATTACTCTAGAAATAAAGCTTTAGTCTGGGAGTAGTCAATAGACAGAAAAATAGTCCCTGAGTAGTGAGTCCATCTTCCATGCACAGAGCAACTGGAAGCACTTTTCAGTATTCAACATTTGCTTTCACAGTAGAAAATGCCAAAAGTGGCTTCCATGGTTGATCCCCCCCAAGCTGCCAACAGCAAGGCTTCCCTTCTCATGAGAAAGAGGGTCAGTATCCTGAGTAGGGAAGAACAAATTGATTTTTGTCACCTCCCCATACTAGCTTCCACTCTGATTTCTAAATTACTTTATCTAAATTTTAAATTAAAACTACAGCTATGGCTTTCTCTTTTCTTTAGCAATGTCATTTCAGGAAGGAAATGTAACTCTTCATAACAACAGAACACATTAGTTAGCTAAGGATCCCAGTATACAATGGTAGCCTTGCAATAGTATATACCCTGGTTTGTAGGACATTGGAACAACTGGATCTTAGATTTTGTCCACACACTGTCTAATTTTCACAAATAATTAAACCATCTAGCCATACAGTTCCACAAAAGTACGTCCTAATTAAATGCCTCATGACTTTATCAAAGTAACTGTTTGTGTCCTAATGTTTGAAGCCAAAGTTGTCATTAGCAAATTCATCCACATACTCAGAACTATGCACAGCTTCAACTTAGGAATTATTTATCTCTGGATTCTATTCCATGTTCATATTCTGATTGACTGTAGTAACTGAAATTATACAAAATATTGAGTGGACAAAAGGGGCCACTGAGGCTTGTCATTGAAGCTACTAATTTGTGTTAACTTATCTTTCTTTGTTAGTACCTGTGAATGTGAGATTTCTATACTATTTGAATTAGCAATATGTCCATAACTGCCAGGCATAGCAATCATACTATGCCCAAGAAAGGTGTTTGAAAAAATTCAATATGATGGGGCTAGAGGCTAATTACAGAAAATGTAGTACTCAAAGAGTAAAGGTTTTCCAGAGATAGATGGTACAATCATTGTCTGTTGACAGATTTGGCTGCCAGCTACTCTATGTTCTTAAAGAAACTGAGACCTCAGAAGTCAGAGCTGACAGAGAACAGAATATAACTATACTCAGTATCAGAAACCTTTTTGAAAACCTAACTATGAATCTAGTCAATAAATTTGCTCATAGACCACAAACAGGTGTTTGGTACAGGAGGAAAAGAAAACATAAGATCTGTGAACGGTATGCTATCACTGAAAATAGTGACCGGTGTGGGCTGGAATGTTTGTCATGGTGTAGGACTAAAGAGAGCAGTGAGTCTGGATCCACACTAATTATCTTAATTAAAGATAAAGCAACAGGAAGGTCTATCAAGATTGTAAATGCCTGCTGCCTTTGATGAAAGAAACTAGATACTGAATGTACAACAGAGAGTAAAAGGCTGCAGAACTGAGTACTGGCAGCCACACGGGGTTGTCTAGACATGTCCAGAGATGGTTGTTCTGCAGCAACATGACGATCAGTATTTGTGCCTCCCAATTTGCCTTTAATTACTTAATATAATTTCATTGATGTTTGTGTTAAAATATTTATTTAAAAATCAATGTGACAATTTTTAAGGGCTTTCTGTAATCCCATCCTGTGATAATGTGTTTTCTTTTAATTAATGGGAATTGGCATTCGTCTTTCTTTAATGAAAAGGCAATGATGTATTTTCAAGTTTGAATCGGAAGCGGTAATTAATACAGAGTGCACAATCTGTGTGTTAGTCATCCTGAACTAGATAAAATGTGGAACCTTAATGAGAGCCTTGCCAAACTTTTGAATTTTTTTCCAAAGCAAAAAATAGACAGTGTGTCTTCCAAATTTCTCCCATCAGTGACTTTAATAAGTGATTAGTGGTTAATGCTTGTGATTTTCAATCTCCTCCAATAATGACAGGTTACAAACTAATGATAACTTTAAAAGATATATAAATGAATCATCACTTAAAAAACGACTTCTTTAGATTATGTATGCCTGCCACCTTCCAGAAGGGGTTGTGGAGTGCCCTGGGAAAGTGAAATATGAAAAATATATTTATTGGAGCCACAGTCCCAAGGACAGGATGAGCTTTTCAATTCCCAAAAACCAGGGTTTAATATAGAGCAAAACATAAATGATTAGTCATTTGGGTCAGTCACACGTATACAACCAAGTGACATTCCAATTTCAAGTGAAACTAGAATAGCTAACCTTAATGAAAGGCACTAATAAATGAGCTGAAGGACAATGCTCTGTATTTCTTAATCTAAAAGAAAATGAATTGCCCTGACTTGTTCAAATGCTAGATCAAACAGTATGAAAAGAATCAAGAACAGAGTAGAATTGAATATGAATATGTTATTCTAAATTGCAGATTTATTCTATTTTTATTTTCCTTCTAATATCATTCAATCAAAGCTGTGCAATCTTCGATCAGCTTGCCCTCCTTCCTGGGATGTTTGCTGCCCATTAGTATAGCAAGATGTAGAATTTATCATGTTTTCATTCTTGCACCGTGAATCCTTTGTTGATCTCATGTTATATTAGGTTTTGTGCAGATAGTGGGATTTGTTTTGTACCCCCCTCAAAAAGACGAAGCAAAAAAAGTGTAACAGTCTTAGAAAGAAACTGTTATTGATCAGATAATTCATGCTGTGAACACTGATGATGTCTGCACAAATTAGAAGAGAAAGGACTTGCACATGCATCAAGAAGAGCCCAGTCAGAAAGATCATGGATATTGAGGTTGTGCTTCAGCTGGGAGTAGAGTGGCAACTTGCATTCAGCTCTTTAGAGTGTATAGGTAGGACTACGGGAGCAGACAGAGCAAGTAGAGCACTGAAGGTACCTAATGCAAGAAGCGAGACTACATGGTGGTCACGGGGACAGCTAAAGGTGGAGAACTATTGAAGAAAGAAATGTATACAGAAGTAGGAAAATTGAAGAAAGGCCTCAAAAGATAAATGTAGAATTGTTACTTTGAAATCATCTTTCCTTTACTTTGTAGGAAAGAGACTGGAGAGTCAAGCTGACTCCTGAAACTTAGGGTAGAAGCTTGAGCCCAGGAACATGGTGGTTTTTGTGTAGACCCCTGGGTGTACTTGAGGATATCTGAGGAAGAGAATGTGGAATAAGAGAAGAGTAGGGTTTGTGTTGAGAATTGAGGAAATTTATAACTATCAAGCTACAAACAATATTAAGGGGAAAAACAGTTTGGAAGAAAGGCCTGGAAGATAGTATTTCAAGAAAATGTTTTTTATAGGACCATATTAACCCTCTGAAATTCTAGTGTCTTGAAATGCGTGTGCACTTTTTAATCCCAGATTGCCAACATGAGGTCATTGGTATCACCCATAGAATGAAGTCATAGCAAAATGATGGCAGAAGCCATGCTGAGAGGATGAGCAGCTGGGCATTGATAAGTCATGCTGGGTGATGCTGACCCCTTGGATTTAAAGGTAAAAACGAGATGAAGCTATATCAGGGGAGACATGGACAGCAGGATTCAGTTTCTGTTTTGAAATTGTTCTTGATGGTATTTACTTGTTTTATGATCCCTGAAGAGATGAGAATGGGAAAGGCTACTGGAGGAAGAAGAGCACTGGTCAGAAAAGTACAAAGAAGTTATGAACACTAGAGCATTTAGCTAATACACAAACCAAATCTAGGAATGGCATGCTGCATATTCCTGCACAGTTAAGAAGACCTGGATGGCTCTCTTGTCTACCTTTCTTTTCATCGAGCAGGCACGGGTAAGGTAGATGTTTATGTATGCAATCTACAGTTTACAATAGAGGCAAAAGCCCTAAGAGACAACTATAAGAGTAAGAATACCAGGAAGTCCATGATGGTGCAGAAAAAACCACAGCTCAAATGCCAACAGGACATAGGGCAGAAAGGAGAGAAGACAGTGACTAGTTTGAAAATATTTCCAATCAAAGTACTTGGTAAGTGTTCGAGAATAGCAGACAACCACCCCAGATTTATTAGCAACAGTTTAAAGATGGCTCTGAATGGTAAGTCAGTGTGTAACAAGAATGAACACAAACACACAGACATACATTCAGACACAGACACAGACACAGACACACAGACACACACACACACAGAGGGGGATACGAACACACACAAGCATACATAGTCACACACACATGGAGAGAGAGGTGGGGAGGGGGAAGGGAGGGAGGGAGGGGGAAGGGAGGGGAGAGGAGGGGAGTGGAGGGGAGAGGAGAGGAGAGACAGAAAGAGAGAGGACACAAACACACACAAGTATACAGACAGTCTTACACACACAGACACACACACACACACACACACACACACAAAGTTGAGCAAAAGTCATTGAATCATTTATGGAGTTTGGAGACCAAGAATGCAGCAACAGGGCTGAGGTATGGCCTGAGCAGCTGCTGGAGATAGAGAATTTCTGGTTAAGGAGGGGCCAGGGTAAGTGGAGAGTGTTCTACTTTGGTGTGAACGCACAGCACCTAAGATCATCACAAGAGCCTACAAGCATAGCACAGTGCAGCAGTAAAGGAGGAGTTCCCTGGGCTTTCACAAAAGCTAGAAAGTGCTGTGGAATTCTCTTTGTAAAGTAGGCAAGATTTTCAGGCCAGCATTCTGGATAACCAAGCACTGCCATCCTATCAAAGGATGACCCCAGGTCAGCACAGCCACAGCCAACATCACTAAGCATTTTCAGCAAAGGTGCCAGTATATCAGGGTCCCGAAACAGAGAGCAACATAGGTATCTGGAGCAAAAATGTTAAAATTTATTCTGAATAAAAATCACAACAATAGCCTCAAAGATTCACATGACTATCTGACTTTCAAAGAGAAACCTGGAATTGTGTTCAGTTACTTTTGAGATCAGGAGAATACATGCAAAATCTTCTATTCCACTTCTTTTTATGTCCAGATGATGCTGAAAATGGAAAATATTGAGCATTAATTCCAAGGACTTCCAGATTTTGTCCTCAATCTGGATGTGAAGAGAGAGAGAATGAGATTCAAATTGCAAATCCTATCAGGAATCTTTGCTACTTTTGCTTTCCAGGCCAAATGAATCTGAGAAAAGAAATTGAAATCAAGATTAAAATGAGTCCTTCATGATCTTGAGTTGACCACTTCTGACAGGTCACAGAAGATGAATTGGGAAACATAAGCTGTTCTATTTTATCTTGCATACTTGAAGAACACCATTTTATCTCAGGCAGGTTCCTGAGATCCTTGAAGGTCAAAACTCTGCTCATAACGTATGATAATGGAAGACAGACCCTATATATCCCATTAACTTCAGCAGAGTTAGATTCCCTTTAAATAGGCATTTAAAGTGACCATATTTTTATCTATAAAATGTAATCTATTTCCCTTTATAATCAATATGTTATTAATGGAAATACTGTAGCCTATACTAAAGTATAGAACACAACATTCTGTACTATTATTATTGAACTGCCACTTAAATACCCAAATAGGTAAACTCCATATTGTCCAATTACTTGGACTCAGATTTTATTTTGTAAACAGAAAGATGTCTGTTTCATAATTCAAAATACATGTGGTATTTGCTTCATCAAACCTATTTTGGGGAAGAAACTCTACCTTTCCAATTTGGAAACATCATTTACTTATACACAGAAGAAGCATTACTTCCCAAGAGTGCTCAAGGTACGCGGAAATGTGAATGAATTTCCTAAAACTTGCTTTTGTTACAATTTTTGCTGAAGAAGACATGACCTCCCTCAACCTAGCTTCAACTAGATTATCTTAAAATATTCAACAGTTCGAAGATTTTATGAGTTGATTTTGACTTTGTGTGTTTAACTGTTTCACTATATCCTACGGTAAGAAAAAAAAAAGTCAACCTTCTATTTAACAAAACTGAGTTTAAAACACCAGTATTCTGAAATTGCTTGTAAAATGCCATCTTTGAAATTATCATTCCAGATGAAGAAACACTCGTGGCAATCTTAATTTAATAATTATATGAACAAAGCCAATTAAAAGAATGCTAGGAATTGTTTTATTGCTTTGCACAACACACAAATTTGATATGTTGAAAATCTGAGTTGGAGCATAATGAAGGAGCTGTTTTGAGGTAAATGGGGGATCATTTTTAAAGACTCTGGGTCTTAGAATTACGTCATGAGAAGCCACAACTGGAAACTGTACCACTGACTGAAGATATATGACTGACAGGAAAACTTGACAAATATCCCTACTGGGAAACACACACACACACACACACACACACGCGCACACACACACACACACACACACACACACACACACACACACAGAGAGAGAGAGAGAGAGAGAGAGAGAGAGAGAGAGAGAGAGAGAGAGAATGATCTGACTTATCCTATTGCTGCATCAAGCCCCCGACTAGGTATCTCTGAGAGGCATAAGGAGAGAAACTGTACAACCTCATTAACAATGTCACAAACAAAAAAATATTCCAAAATGATGAACAAGCTGAACTCGTTTTCCCGCTGGGCATGTTCACATCTGAGTGGGCCAATCACAGAGGGACGTTCACATCTTCAGCATATGGAAGTTACTGTGAGAAGAAAGCAATTATCATACCACATTCTCTCAGAGCTGCTTTGGGCTACAAAAAGCAGCATTAGTTGATGGAAAAAGAGGCATTAAAATATAAACACACTGATACTTCTTTGAAAATGTATTTGGTTTAAAACAAAATGTTGAAACTATTATGTACTCTGCATTTTAAATATTCTGAAAGAAAACAGTCATTTCAAATGTCACGAACACGAGAAGTTTCTTCCTTTAAAATGTCTGTCAATTATTTCCCACGGTTTGTTGTGGTAGCTTGGGTTCTAGACTTGAATTTCTCAGTAAAATCCAAAAGTCATTTTAATGACAAACAGATTTTTTTTCTTTTCAGGGAGAGGAGTTGTTGAAGAAGAGAGATAGCTTGGTATAGCAGATTAGGGAAGACAGTTTTCTTTCTCGTTTATCTTTTTTGAAATTATTTTGTGAGTGATGGTGTGTGTGTGTGTGTGTGTGTGTGTGTGTGTGTGTGTGTGTGTGTGTGTGTGCATCTGGAAGTCAGAGGACAGTATCTAGAGTCAGGACTCTCCATCCACCATGCATGTCCAAGATACCCAACCCAGATCCTTAGGTTTGGAAGGAAGTAACTTTTCCTGCTAATCCATCTCACCTGCCCAACATGCTTTTTACTATATATTACATACATGCTATTAAGTCTTCAATGTATAAGTATAGTCCCATGCACAGTGGTTATATCGCACCAGGTGTGAGGTGAGTAATGCTTAACTAAAATATGCCTTTTCATCCAGTAACATGAGCGATCCCTAGTCCTATAGGACCACATACAATGAAGTGGGGAAGGTAAACCAGAGGCAAGGTCTCAGCATATTCCAGGCTTCTATACAGACTCACGTGATACATAGTCAGCCTGCATGAAATACGCATCTGTGGGTTGAAACTAGTGCAGATCAAAACCACTCTTGATACCTGTGAGTGTGCAGAACATGTGTGCACATGGTCTCCACCATCATTCCCTAAATGATACAGTGCAACAAGTCTGTGTTTATCCTCAACAGTGTATTAGGTATTGTAAATAATTTAGCTGTAACTGCAAGTGTACAGGAAGATAGGCAGAGCTGGCAGGTGAACTCTGAAATAACGTCCATGGACACCAATGGATATGGATGGATGGTTGTGTTAGAGACACTCATTGCTCAGGACAGATGAACAAGATTGTCCACCACTGATTGTACTACACAGTGTGTCCACCACTCATTGTACTACACAGTGTGTCCACCACCCGTTGTACTACTCAGTGTGTCCACCACTCATTGTACTACACAGTGTGTCCACCACCCGTTGTACTACTCAGTGTGTCCACCACCTATTGTACTACACAGTGTGTCCACCACCCGTTGTACTACACAGTGTGTCCACCACCTATTGTACTACACAGTGTGTCCACCACCCATTGTTCCTCACAGTGTGTCCACCACTGATTGTACTACACAGTGTGTCCACCATCAGTTGTACTACACAGTGTGTCCACCACCTATTGTACTACACAGTGTGTCCACCACCCATTGTACTACACAGTGTGTCCACCACCCATTGTACTACAAAGTACGTCTACTACTTGTTGTACTACTACGCAGTGTAGGCTGCTCCAGAGGGTGATGCCGAAACTTTATGTGCACAAGCAGAACCCTTTACTGTAGAAACCTGGAGACTGTTGATAATTTTGAGATCAATATACTTATTGTGTAGAATGGTGACAATGAAACTGCAGAGATCTAAGTAGACCCATGTTCAGTGTCCACTCCTAAGTTCAGTGCCTGAGACAACAACTACTGTAGAGAAGGGAAACAGCACATGTGTCCATATCACAATGGTTTTGTTAAATCTTAAGTGATGGTATATATAGGACCACTTTCTGCTTAGAAAATTCTGATTCTTGTTTACAAAAGATGCAGTTTATTGAATATGTAGTTCATCCAGGGAAGAGAAAGTAACCGGTGAGTGAAGCATAAGAATGGAAATTGATTATTTGTGTGGAGAGCTGAGGAAGGATGGAAGAACAAAATGTCAAGGGTCAAAGGAAATGTAGAGAGTGAGAGGTAAATAAGTTGAGAACAGCAAAGTCATGGTGGGGAACGGTTTTGCCCATCCTTATACAGTTGAATTAAAAGCATAGAAAGCCTGGCTGGAGATGGAAATGGTGATACAGGACTCTGAGGATTGCAGGTCCAGGCTAGGAACTATGAGGGAAGCTTGCTTGACAGGGCATAGACAGACATAGAAATAAAAACATTGTTCTCTAAAGGGAAAAAAATAAAGAAACCAGGAGCTATCAGCCATGAGGATGGAGAGAGAACAGAAGTGAAATGCTAGAAGTTCACACTCAATGCTTTCATCCATTGGGAAAATGACTAGTAAGAGATGAGAACATCAGCGCCAACACAGGTGCTGGAGTAGCAAGTGAAAGACACACACAGTATTCTTTTGCCTCTGTAAGCTTTCCACCACTGTGCCAAAATACTCCGGGAAGACACATCGGAGAATAGAGTTTGGTTTTGTTACTATAGGTTTTGTTTTGTTTTGTTTTGGTTCTGTTTGGTTTGGTTTGGCTTGGTTTGCTTTGGGTTTACTTTGGTCTGTTGTTGTTGTTGTTGTTTGTTTGTTTTGTTTTTGTTTTTTTGTTTTGTTTTTTGGTTTTGATTTAGTTTAGTTTGTTATTGTTCTTGTTTTGCTTTGTTTGACTCATGCTTTCAGAGGTGTGAGTCTATGATGGTTGGTACCTGGTGACTTTGGGCCTGGGGTCAGGCAGTACTTTTTGGCCCAAGAAGGTAGTGGAATAAGTTAACCTTCTGGGAAGCAAGAAGCAAAGAGAAAGGATGGACTGGAACCCAGCGTCATGTAGAATACCTCCTAGATGTCCTTCTATGACACCTCTGCCTGCCATGGCATCACTTGCTTTACCCTCAAGGTCCCACCACCTTATATTATTATCAACATCTAAGGGCTATCTATCCTTCAATTACAAACAACACTACTACCATTAGTATTTGGGGACCAAGGGGTCATATACATAAGACAATGGTAGACATTCCTCATTTAATCAACAACAGGCATAAAATTCTTGTTGCTGCTTAGTGTTAATGTTGAAAAGCATTTAATAGATATTCATATTTACTAAATGGAACTTGGTGGCGTTATAATTTAGACTCAATAAGGTGTAGTTTAAACAGGTAGTAAGAGGGGTTGGCTATTATATACTTTAGCAAATTCTTTAACAAGAATGTTTTCTGACTACCAAATCCATATTACTCCAAAATTTTCAATGATACAATATCTATGAATATAAATATTTAGCGACATCATTGCATATTGAGGAATATAATAAAATTATTAAATATCTAGTTAAATTTAATTAAATTATGGGTAGATGATATATACAATAACACATATTTACTGTAAATATGTACCAAATACCTTGGTAAAATATACTTCATGTGTTAAATTAGATAATATCCACCCTGGTGCACGCAGAAAGCCAAGACAAGCAAAGCATCCTACATGAAGAAGCATTCATTAAGGGCATGACATCCTGCTGAAAATGAGAAAACTGTGAAACATGGCAGACGATATTACATGACTATGTCACCTCTGAGCATCTAAATCTACCTGAACCCTTTAAGGCACCCTGCTATAGAATGAGATTTACTGGAAGTTGAGGCTTTGGAAGTATTTATTCAGTGTGGCAGAGCTGTGATGGCTGAATAAAAGGCTTATAAAAGGCTGTAGAGGTATCACATTGTGGAGACACAGCACAAGTTCCCTTCTGTTAGCATCTGCCATTGAACTTCAGCCTTCAAATGCTCAGACAGAAATCTCTGTGGCAGATGCCATTATGCTCTTACATTTTGAAATAGCAGCTCAAATGAACTAATGCAGACCTGAAGTTAAAATGAATGGATTTTGATGGCTACACCACATTTGCCATAAGGGCAACAAGACAGAGAGGAGTTGTAGCCTCGTTGAGGAAGCTGTACCTTTTCGGTTTTTTATAGGTTCTATCAATACTGCTCAGATCACTGTGTGGAGTGGAAACTTAATCTGAGTCAAGTAAAACAAATAATGGGATTGATATATGAAGGTTGGGTGAGAGTTACTCTAAGGATAATAGAAGAGGTGATAAGAGGGGAAGAGTTGAGACTTATCTGTGTAGACCTAGAATCAGAGGATCTGGTTCTGAGCCAACAAAAGGAATAAACTTAGGGAAAAGTCAAAGGTACCACCTTGCGTATGACTTACATGGGGTATGAAGGATAGATCCCCATGATACCAGGACATGTGGGGAACACAGAGCATTTGATAAAACCTAGAGTCATTTTCACTGGGTTGTTAGATAAATGTGTTAAATGTCACCAAGTCCCAGAAAAGCTGAGCATAGCAATAAATAGGGAATCTTCATGGGTGTTGTGTGAATATTTCTTACAGTGAGATTGCATATGAACCATGCCAAGATTACTAGGAATTACTTTAAAATCCCTGGAACCAAGCCAGAGTCCTGTTAAGTCTGATTTTATCACAAGTTAGTACCTGCATGATGCTAACATATGCCAGTGTGTGATAATCCCTGACAGAGAAGATAGATGAGGGAAGTGCCACTTGGGACAGGGTGGTATGCTGCTGCGCATGCTTTAGATGGTGTTGATAATGACTAAAGAATTTGGGTCTCTAGGGGGCTTTGGAAGGAGCTATCAGAAAAATCACAAGAAAACAAAACAACCAACCAAAAATACCCCAAGAAACTCATCAGAAAAATTAAGGTTAGACTGATTCAGATTTACATGTTCCAAGTTAAGGTTTATAAAACACTCTGAGTGCTTGAATGTTGGCTTCTTCAATTGTAAGGTCATGAAAATCAGAGCCTAAGTTTCTAACCAGGAATCTCCAAGCTGTAGCATAGGAAACACACACTCGTGAGTTTATATTAACTTCGTATGTTTGTTTAAAATAAATGAGTGCAAATGTTTAAGTCTCAGAAATTATAAAGTGTGTCATTTATCAAGAATGGTAGGGGATCCATTTCAAATGGAGTTCTTCTGGAGGAAGAAACGCATTTTTAAATAAATTTATGATGCTTTCTATTGAAGATCTGATGTGAAGAGCATTTTCTAACTTTAAATTTTGTTCACATGTATTTATCCAAGCAGTGTGGTCATTATATGTGGATATTTAATTCAATACACATATACATAATATGAGCAATTATCATAGCATTTGAACGCACTAAAAATGTCATGAGATTTCTTCTGAGATGAAGCTCTCATTGGCTAATACTCTATGGAATAAGAGTCATCTAACAGCATTCTATACTAGTCTTTAATAGTGATTTATGTCCGCTCCCATTTACCATTTTATAAATACCCATGAAAAAGAGAATATAGTACTTCCTCGGGTACATCTGACATGAATGTATATAGCACAAATCTCTATATTTTAAAGCACTCTTTGTTGGATTCAACATTTAAAGGATAAAAAGAGACAAGAAAAAGGAAAGATAAATATGGTTCTGCATATTTTTACTGATAATGTATCATCACCACACCCCTTTTCAATTTTGATTTGGCACTGTTTTATCGCTTCTAATTTAAGACTCCCTCACATCTTTCTGTCACTGACTGAAAGCTTGATTTTTTTTTATTTATCCCATAAGATTGTAATGTATAATAATGAAACAAATAGAAAAAAAGTTATAAAATTATTGCAAGGAATGTTTGAGATAGAATAAAGAAATGCCTCCCTTGCAGGGAAGGAGTATTCATGTAAATGATGCCCTGTGTCTCAGTATTTCATTCAAAAAATAATTCTTTCCTCTTCAGGTGGCAAGTCACATCTGCATTTAAATAGAAAAATGAATCCCAATTGAGATTTCAGCTCCTGGAATCAACAAGAAAGCAATCAGATATTGGCTGGAGTTTGTGTTGGTATCATACAGCTGAACATAGCTGAGGATATGCGCCTACACGGACTCATGTGATTAGTTCTGCTGATCGAGATTCTTGTATATCTTTAATTTTCTCTTCTCAGGATATGAAAAAACAATTTTAGAAAATACCCTTCAATATGAATATTTTGAAATGCTTCTCTCAGCAGATACTTATACTTAATAATGGGTTTCATTATGACTTTTTCATATGTGTGTTACATGTTTTGATTATATTCACCACCATTCCCCCCTCTTATCCCCAATCCCATTTCATTAATTCTCTTCCTTTTTCCACACTTCCCCCTTCTAGGTCATTTATTTTGTGTATATGAACCTTCTATTTGCATTGAGTTGTTTACAAGAATATGCATGCTTTGCCAGTCGCTACACCACTGAAGAAATTGTCTCTTCCACCACATCAGTAACTGTGTGTAAATCCTCAGGGAATGTGTAGGTCCATGAACCCTTTCCTCTTCCATGACAGGATGTTGATGCTTAGGTTTTATGTAAGCAATCATGGCTACTATAAGTTCAAGACTTCAGAGATCATGTTGTAGCTGCTGTCATGTTCCACAGCACTCTTCCCCTTGCTCTGTCTGGCTCCTATGTTCTTTCTGGCTCTAGTTCCACGGTGTTCACTGTACCTTGAATGCAGAAATATAGATGTCTCCTTTAGGTCTGAAAAGTAGCATTATTAATTTAATTTTCTGGGTTTTCAACAGTTATGAATTTCTGCACTGAATGGTGACTGCTACCAATAAATGAAAGAAAAGAATGAATGAATGATAAATAAATAAATAAATAAAAAGTATCTCTGATCAAAGCTCAGAACAACACTGTTCTATAGTATAAGCATAGTTGTCTAAAGGAGAATTTATCAGGCACACCCTATCTGTTTACCAAAACTATGACACCTTTCCTAGTTTTCTTTTTACTTCTCCTATTATGGACTATTGCTCTGGCTTACAATACAGAACTAAATGTAGTTCTTTCCTCTGAGTGGAGCCTCAAATCTGAATAGATAGCAGTTGGTTGACCCTATAACAGACTTTCCATGATTTCACCAGTGGGCTTATTCTGCCTGACATGTTGATATTTCACACATGGGGCCACCACTTAACAGTTGATGATAGTTTTCCATAGCAACTTGCATGTCAACTTTGGGCCCCACAAGGACGTGACACCAGGGAGGTGTCTAGCTTGAAGGTGTCTAACTTGGAGGTGTCTAACTTGAAGGTGTCTAGCTTGGAGGTGTCTAACTTGGAAGTGTCTAACTTGGAGGTGTCTAACTTGAAGGTGTCTAGCTTGGAGGTGTCTAACAGGGAGAAGCCTGTTCTAGCTTGATTACTCCAATTTCTTCGACCACAGCTCATGGCATCTTCAGAGCCAGGGACTTGCCAAGTGGCTCTGGTAGGCAATCAGGAGTTGGACTATATTGTGGGGGTCTCAATAGCTCAATAGCCTCCTTGGCCAGAGGGAGGCACTCCATTCCTTACAGTGGGATTTTTGTAGATCATTAATTTTTATATAACATTTACCACTGTAAGAGCTCTAGAAACCTATAAAATAATACTCTTTGGAACGTCCTCACTTAGCCTGTCTGCACCATACAATGTGCTTCCCTGAGTCTCTACCAGTTGTCTATGACCTCAGAAGTTACCCATAATATAAAGTATCAGGTATAAGGTCAGGCTGCTGGCTGGCTCTTCACAACCCCCAGAACTTGAAGTGGTTCATAAAGGATAGAAGTTTTTGCTCAGAAAACTTCCACAAAATCCAAAATAGGCTTCAGAATTTTACCACAGAGTTTTGGTTTTTTTTAAACCCTTTGAAAATGGTAACTAATGATTTACTAGAAATCAAGAGGAGGCACCATAGAGATAACTTTGAATGAACATTTGTCTTCCCCTCACAGAAGAACCAGAAATGCTCTCGTGGTAGGGAACACCTTTCCTGAAACTTCAGTCTCAATTGATGGAGCTAAATACTGAGTATATAGAGTTAATGCTCAACATTTCCTGAATAAGCTATGTCTGACATTGGAAATTGCTTCTTCTGATATGCTGTTTCCAACAATATACATAACTCTTCTTTGAACACACTGCTGTTGGGAATGCCTACTCTGCTACTCTTCACTTGACTAAAAACTCATCAAGGAAAAGTAACTCAGCATCTTTTTAGCAAAGACAATCTTCAAATATTCTTTTCTTCCTCTTCCTCTTCCTCTTCCTCTTCCTCTTCCTCTTCCTCTTCCTCTTCCTCTTCCTCTTCCTCTTCTTCTTCTTCTTCTTCTTCTTCTTCTTCTTCTTCTTCTTCTTCTTCTTCTTCTTCTTCTTCTTCTTCTTCTTCTTCCCTTCCCTTTCTCCTTCCTCTACTTCTCCCCCTCCTTCTCCTTTTTCTCTACTTCTTCCTCCTACTCCTTCTTCTAAATGTCAGCATTCATGTAGGGTGTTATTTGCCCCAATAAGACTGCAGGAAAACACACATCTCAGGGAACTTAAAATGTGCATTCTTTACAGCAATAAGGACACACTTATTTGTGCCCTGTCTCCAACTCCTTTTCTATGTGACTCTTAAGAAATGGCAAACTTCCTTGGTCTCTTCACCTTCAGGTAGCCTGATGTCACTAACTTAGTGCTTAATGAGATGCAAATGAGACTCCATGCTTGACATGCTCAAGGCTTCATGAACTGGCAGTAAGGTTTAGCTGCAACGAGTCTTCTTCCTAGAACAGAATCTGTGAGTTTCCTCCTACACATAGCTTTCATAAGATTTTCATATTTCAAATATGTATTTAAAATACTCAGTTCTCTCATCTATAGGTATTAGATGCTTCTAGACATGGCTTAAAATGATACCAGTTTACGACATCAATTTTTTCCTCAGCTTTCACAGTATCTAAATTAAATTTTCTATAAAATACATGGTATCATCAAATGCCTCTGCTATCAAAAATGCAAAATGAACATAGTGCATCTCCTATGATGGCATAGGTGGAAGGAGTGTGCTAGTTTCTGACTAAAAATGGTAAACAACAAAATGGAATTTTCTCAAGATTTAATAATGTATAGCAAATGCTAATAAGAACAATATTACAGTATTTCTACATAAAAATGTTGGTTAATGTTCAGATATAAAAAGAATAGGCTTAACCTTAGGCCTTTTTTCCTTTTAGTGGTAATTTCTATCTGTTACTGAGATCATCTACAAAGAAAGGGATTGATTAATTAGCCAATTGATCATTTTGTTACATTAATATGGGAGTACCTTGCCTGAACGACATCTGCATCAAATCCTCCTCCACTTCTCAGTGAGAACGTGAGCTCATGTTAAAGTGCCTCATTTACAAGGAAAAATAGCTGCCTGCCAAAAAAGAGCAATGCAACATAATTACTCCTAGCTTGGAAGCCTACTATTATTTTATTCAATGACATTCCCAAATGGGGCTGGAAGATTTTGACATCAAACATTTTTTTGTTAGAAAAAGCATCTTTCTGCTTATTTATAATATAGTCATGGGACAAAAATATGAATGGTGGAAATGAGCTCCCATTTAACAGTGACAAACTGCGATCCACACAAACCCCTTAGATTTCATCCCTTCAGTTCTATTTTTGGGCCAGAGTGACATACAATATCGCAAATGGTTTCCTAGATTCAAAGCAGAGTCTAGCAGAATGGATGTTTTCTGCTAGAACATAGGCCATCAGTGACATTTACAGATAGAAATTCAAGATAGACCTCACTTAAAAGACAAAGAAGGTGAGACATGGAATATTTTGGAGCAGGGACTGACTCATCATCTACAGTGTGATATTGTCCGTGCAAGGTGACAGTAAATGGTCACTATTATCAAATGGACAATAAGTAAAGGTATCCTCACAGGCCTCCAATTCTGCCTCCCATGACTGTATTCGCCTGTTAACCTATGTGGAGACAGTACTCTGCTTTGAGTGTCTTGTATAAAACTTAGACATTCAGATTAGAAAAACTTGATTTAGACCAAATATCTTGATTTTCCAAAGTTTGATTTTCTTTCTCTACCCCAATAATATAATAGTGCTATATTAGTTTTGACCTGCAAAATAGTATATCAGCATGTCTTCCCACAAATGCTACGTGTCAATCATTTTTGTTTCAAATGTTATGTGGTGCTGGAATGGAGAGGCACAGGGAACAAATATAGAAGACACCATTTTATATCAAGTATCACATTCTTCTGGTTCTTATAATACTGCCAATCCCTCTTTTATAATGATCTTTACACCTAAGAGGTAAAAATCGTTTGGGCATGGGCACCCATGGTTCTGTGGGGTTTAATAAGTTGTCAATTTCTGTGATGGTCTCTGACTCAAAAAGAAGCTTCTTCAAGAATGATTGAGTACTACGCTTTCCTCTGAAAATAAAGAAGGAAATTTAGGACATAGATTGGAATTATACTGGTTCAAAATGCTACTGAAATGGGTTCTTTTAGGTCCATAATACCACCAGCCATAGTTAGTTAGGCAGGTTTACGTGCAAGGCATGAGTTGCTTCCTCTTGCTCAGGCCTTCAGTCTAGTTGGTCAGCTGTTGGTTGCCCTAAGAGAGAAGTGTCACTATTGCTCCCCTAAGAACATTTTCCATGGTGGTCATTGTTGTGATTCAAAGGCATCACAGCTGGGTAGGGCTTTTAATTGTTTTTCTCCCTTGACTGCTTGCATACCACCTTCTGTTCCAGGTCAGCTACAGCTACTTTCCCTCTAAGTTCTAGGTCCAAAGTATGTGGTCACTTCAACAACAGATTATTACCTTTAAGTTCTGGGACCAAACACAGGACATGAGTGGTTTAAGAACACCGGGATTTTATTTCCTTATGTTGATATTACAGAAGAAGAAATGTAGTGCATCAAGCAAAAGGACTCAGCCAAGATTACGCCAATCTAGAAATATGTCTTCCCAACAGCTATGCTATATTGATCATTGCAAGGAAAAGTTAATTCTAGGGATTGGAAAAACAAGAAACCCAGGTTATGGGGCCAATAAAAACACAGAAACCTAACATGGGAACAAATATTTCTGTCCAGAGGACTTTGCTTAAATAAAGCACACAGCAAACTTGTAGTTATTATTGCGTAGTTTACAAAGACACAGATTAAGGTATGTCACAAAAAATGAAAACAAACAAACAAACAAAAAACAGCAAAAAGATCCACTGACTGCTATCTCACCCATAGGAACCATAGTGTTCATCAGCATTGTCATCGCAAGTATCACATGACCACCACCGTCATTATCACTGTCCCGTGGCCAGCTGCATGGCAACAGGAGCATTTTCCCTGAATGTGGGAAGGATCCATGACAGTCCTCTTGCCTCCATTGTCCTTTTGGTAGGCAGGTTTTAAAATGAAATTTCACAAAATATACACTAACTCAAAACAGTTTACTTTGATAGTTCAGACTGGTTGATAAAGTCAGTGCAGGTGTCTTAATACTTGTAGACTGTCCATAAGTAAAAATTATACTTGCTCTCTGATTCCATGGAGAAATCTATATATCATCAAGATTGGAATTAACCTAAGTACAGCTTTCCAAACAAAAGTTTACACAAGACAACAAATATTTAAAGTGTTACAGGAACCATATTTAAGTTGTGAGTATTGCCTGTATGATATCACTCTGCAGGCTACACACATTAGAACCCATGGGGAAATGGTACAAAGGGACTCAAGGAGCTCAGACTTACATACCTCTTTCTAGATGTTCTTAATATATCAGAAAATGCCAATTAAGACTCTAATACTATAAAGGGAAAGATATTCGATGACGGTGTCGGATTCGATAGGATGTGACTGACATGAGAGACGGATATTTTTGCTCACATGCAGGAATATATTTTCAAAAATGTCATCACTGTCCTAGTAACAGCTTTCTGCCAGAGGAAGACCCATCCACACAACTCTGTGGATCATGCCACAGGTAGTCACAGATGCTGTCCTGAGTTTGCCCTTAGGAAAAACATTGCATGCATTAATTTCTACCTCACTGTTTGAACTCATTGTTCATCATGAATGCTAGTTTCTGGAATCTTCCACAACACAGTTGTCTTTTAAGAAGCACGTACATGAGTGTATGGAGCAGGTGTCTGCCTTCGAGACTTTAAGTTCTATCCTTAAACAAATGGTGCCCAGCACACCCTGTCTGCCCTGTGACTCAATCCATTTGACAGACACTTGGGCTTGTGAGCAGAGCATTCTAAAGCATAACTCAATTTCTCTGTCTCTTCTGCACACTCCTTCCCAGTTCCCTCTTCTGAAATCGTCCCTCTATTCGTGCAGTTTAGTCTAAAATACATGTCCCCTGGTCCCATCCACGAGTCTTATGATTCCAGCTCCCAGCACTCTGAGGAGCCAGGCCTGTGATCGCTCTCAGTATCCGGTCCAGTGACCGGCACACCACGCAGGAATCACTGCGGTTTTCCCTGCCCTGCGAGTTCCCTCATCCACCCATCACCAGTTTTGCAAGCTGCAGGAAGTATCATCGACGTCAATGCTTTTGCGCTTCTCTGACGTAATCTCTTATGACAAAGAAGACGTCCACCCTCTTTATCATGATCTTGCAAGTGCCTCTCTCTGTTCACTTACCTCCACTGGATCTCACAACTTTCACCGTCTAGCTGCACCAGGCACTCTGGCCCTTACCTCTTCTCTGCTTGTGATGCTCTTGCTCTCTATTCCACTCTGTCTTCAAAGGGTTCATTCACCTCCTTCCTCACACCCCACTGCATCTGACAATGGTGGACTGCCACAGCTGCGCTCTCTGACACCCCATCAAAGAAGCATTCGCTCTATGCCTGGTCATGCTTATTGATTATTGCTTTGCTATGAAATAACATTGCCTGGTCATGCTTATTAATTATTGCTTTGCTATGAAATAACATTGCATGTATTGAGTCATCGCCTCTTTGTTGTGTATCTTCTATACTAGGACTTCAGATGACATGCTCAATAATAGGATGCAGAATCTTTTTGTTTGTTTCAAATAATATTGTACTAAGAAGCTTGGAAAGTAAGTGTCACATAAGAATGAATGAAGGGATTATAAGTAAGTTTGGTTTTGTATAACTTTGTGTAAGATGTCACGAAAATGGTTTGTGTTAAAGAATATAGTCAGGAAGGGAAAATGTATCTTCACCTGTAATACAGTTTCATATCATATTATGTCAAGGCTTTGAGCTAGAGATGGCTCACTAGTTAAGGGTACACACTGCTCTTTCAAAGCAACCTTTTCAGGCATCTCAAAACCACCAGCTCCTTGGCTTCCAATGGCACTGGTCTCCAAGGTCATATACACTCATGTGCATATAACATACCCACTTGCACACACATACACATATGTACATATTCAAATTGCTGCTTATATACACTGCTGACCACTGGAGAAGGTAAAATCCCGACTTGCTAACTCCAGACAAGGATGCTTCTAGACCTCACATCTACAGACACACTTTCCAGTATCTTGTTTTTCATCTATGAGAATTAGTTTCCTTTCAATCATTTCAATATACTGGCTTCCTTCTCTTATGTCCCCTCTTTATGCTTACATATCTTTTTCTCAAAATACTTTAATCATTTGCAATTATTCCTTCTTTTACTATGTTCACAGGATGAGCAGAAGGCCCAAACTTTGTCCTTGACCCTTTGGGACATAAGAGTAGCTGTCTCTGTTATCAGCACCCACAATACAGTGAGTGTCTGTTATTGCTAATACAACCACAGTCACCCACATCCACAGTCTTCCTGGAACTTCTCATTTTACTTTGCATCGTGAGATCTGAAATAAGATGCAATGGGTTTTCACTGTCATGGAATACGCTCACTACTGAAACTGGAGTCCTCCCTGTTTGCCCTGTCTTCTTTTCTCACTAATCCAAGAAAGCTACAGATTTATTTTAATGTTTACATACTTTTGTCTTTTTCAGAATGTCTTATCATTCTAATCAAATAGTGTATTGCTCTTTCTGACTAGATTCTATCATCTTGTAATATGAATTTCTGTTCCCTCTCTGTATTTTCATGGCTTAATCAATCATTTTTTTATTTAATAGCATATTCCCATTGCCTAGGTTCACAACAATATGTATTTGTCTGCTGAAAGAAATTTTGGATTACTTAGGTTTACATTTCTGGAACATTCAGTCACTGTCAACCCCTGCATCTTGAAATCATTCAGCTCAAGTCAACTTCTTGCCAGTCTATGTGAGGCTTCCTAGTCTAAGTGAGGGCTCCCTGCACAACACATTGAGCACTGAGATACCACCCCCAGTGCTATGGGAGAGCACTTCTTCACTAAAGAGGATATTGCTTGCAAGTCTGGCAAGACCAGCTCATTAACTCAGGTAAACTTAAAATAAGAGAGCCAATTTCATAAAGCTTTCCTCTGACCTCCACAGTCATCACACATGTGCCTGCACACATACACACAGACAGACACATACCACGTGAAATCACAGGGACTAAGTAAATATATTTGGAAAACCAATATTTAAGTTATGAAAAATAGAAAATGTTGCTCCTATTAAAAATTAATATATATTTTATGGGCTGAATACACTGTATATTAGTTTGAGCAGGTTTAAATGTACCTATCCTTGCAAATATGTATCCTGCCTTCATTAAAATTTTTTCATAGAATAGTGTTTTCTTCTTCTGCCTACTGTGCAGTAGATGTTCTTGAACCTATGCATGGAAGCACCAAGTAGACCCAGGGGTTCAAAACTAAATAAAAGGGACATGAAGTTGTGAGGATGGAGTTTGTGAAAGTTGTGGGAAGAAGACAGGAAGACACTATGAATGGATTTGATCAAAATACATTATATATGTATATAAAATTTCTAAAAGTAAACAAAATTTAAAAAGAGAAAGTAAAATTAAAAGTTGTTTCAGTGTATATTTTGGAGTTCTTTGTATACAAAGAACTCAAGAAGTTAGACTTCAGAAAAGCAAATGACCCAATTAAAAACTTGGGTACAGAGCTAAACAGGTAATTCTCAACTGAGGAGTCTTAAATGGCTGAGAAGCACTTAAATGTTCAATATCCATCATCAGAGAAATGCAAGTAAAAACAACCATGAGATCCCACTTTATACCAGTAAACATGGTTAAGATAAAATCCCAACAACAGCACATGCTGTCGAGGATGTGGAGAAAGAGGAAAACTTCTCCATTGCTGATGGGATTGTAAATTAGTACAATAACTCTAGAAATCATTCTGACTGTTCTTCAGAAAATTGGGAATAGTTCTACCTAAAGACCCAGCTATACTACTCCTAGACATGTTCCCAAAAGATGCTCTACGATATCATGAGGTCACATGGTCTACTATATTTGTAGCTGCTTTATTTGTAATAGTCAGAAGCTGGAAACAACCCAGACGTCTCTCAGCCAAAAAATGGATACAGAAAATGTGGTTCATTTACACAACGGGATAATACTCTGCTATTAAAAACAAGGACACCATGAATTTCGGAAGCAAATGGATGGAACTAGAAAATATCATCCTGAGTGAGGTTATCCAGATCCAAAAGGACATACATGGTATTAACTCACTGATACATGGATATTAACCAAAAAATTCAGAATACCCATGGTACAATTCACAGACCATTTAATGCTTAACAATCATGAAAGCCCAAGTGTGGATACTTCAAAGGAGGAACAAAATAATCACCAGAGGCAAAGGGAGAGAGGGACCTGGGTGGGACAGGGGCAGGGGAGGGAAAAAGGAGTCAGGTATGGGAGTGAACAGAAGAGAAGCCCAGAGGGCCAGAAAATGAATAAAAATAGGCAGTAGTGTGGGGCTGGAGGAACCTCTAGAAAGTCCCAGACACCAGGGATGTAAGTGGCTTCCAGGACCCAGTGGGGATGCCTTAGCCTAAATGCCCAACAGTGGGGAGATGGAACGAACTAAAAGAGACCACCTCCGGTAGATAGACATGGTCCCCATTTGAGTCATGGGGACACTACCAATCTGAAAAATTCTTGTTCCAGAGTTGTTCCTATCCAAAGAAAATGCTAGGACAAAAATGGAACAGAGACTGAAGGAAAGGCCATCCAGTGAATGGTCCAACTTGGAATCCATCCCATGCACAGGCACCAAACCCTGACACTATTACGGATACCATGTTGTACTGGCAGACAGGAGCTTAGCATGGCTTTCCTCTGAGAGGTTCTATTAGCAGCTGACTGAGACAGATGTTGGATTGCAGTCAGGGACCCCTATGGAACAGTGAAGGGAAGAATTAAAGGATCTGAAGAGAATTACAACCACAGAGAAAGAACAACAGTATGAACTAATTCAGACCCCTCAGAGCTTTCACAGGCTAAACCACCTCTGAGACCACTACTACAGATGTAGCAGAGGACTGCCTTATCCAGCGTCAGTGGGAAAGGATGTGCTTAATCCTATAGAAATGTGATGCCCAGGAAGGGGGTTGCTGGTGAAGGAGTGAGGTGGGAGTGGGAGGGTAAGTGGAGGAGCACTCTCTCAGAAGCAAAGGGGAGAGAGGATGGGGTAAATAACTCGTGGAGGGAGGGCCAGGAAGGGGGCAACATTTGGAATGCAAATAAATAAAATAATTAATAAAATAAAATTTAAAAATTGTTTCTTTTATTACCCCTTCTCAGGAAGATCCTTGTCCCTCCTTAAGCCAGAGATTGGAAACAGAAGGAATCAGGTTGAGAGGGAGGTGTAAGATTGTAGGAATAACAACTGTAATCGGAAGGCATTTGAGGGTTAGGTATAAACTGACTTGGGAGTCAGTTGATTATGGGAGCTCACAGAGATCCAGAAGCCTATAGGGGTCTGACCTAATTCCTTTGCATATATGCTGTGGTTGAATAGCTTGGTGTTCTTGTGGGATCCCTAACAGTGGGAGCAGGGACTGGCTGTGACTCTTTTGCCTGCTTGTGGAGCCCTAACATCCTACTGTGTCGTTTTGTCCATCCTTGATAAGATAATGTGTGTCTTGTCTTATTATAGCTTGTTATGATATGTTTTCTTGATGTCCCTTGGGGACCTGCTCTTTTCTGAGAGGAAGGGGAAGCAGATCTAGAGAAAAGGGAAGGTGGAGAGAAAAACCGAGGGTGTGGGGCAAGTAGATTTTGCCACCAGAAAGAAGAAATGATAAGGTTGAATGAGCCCAAACCCTGTGAAACTCAGAATTGAGAATTGTAGGAATGCCTAACTCTACTTACTCTGGAACACATAAGCAGGACACCCACTAACAGGTCCATGACAATCATTAGAGAATACACCTGAAGTTCTTCCCCATGCAAATAGATAAGCACTATCATGAGAGCATCTCAAACTGAGACAATAGGAACCATCTACCCCTGAATCCCACCCTACTCCTCAATGTTTATAAAGTCCCATCCCCATGGAATGAAGTGCACAAGTTATTTCACTGAGAATTGTTGGAGACTGGTTGTTTTACTGCATTGTAATACTCTGGGGGAAGAATTCTCTCTCCTGAAGCATTCACTGATGGACCTTAGACCTGACTGGAAAGCTGGGCTCATGCCCTTGCCGCCCATGCCCCTGCCACTGCCCACTGTCATCCGCCACTACCACTACTCCTTTATATTATAAAGTATAGTATAGGTATACAACAGACTTCTACAGGAGTGCAATTACAGAGAGATCCAAACATACTTTAAAAGAGTGCTTAACTGACGAAAAGGGTAGCAGAGATCCCCAGAGAAAGATTAAATAATGCTTTATTGACTTTAAATTTTGAATGTTAATGAACAAAAATAAACAGCTGCTGAGAGACATTGGATTATGGAAAATACTGCTGAAGTAAATAAGCCTGTTTATATGAAGGATGTCCTAATTTCAAAACAGAGGGAAGGACATATATTATGTTTAGGGGAGAGGTTTTATATTTGTTTCCACAGAATACTGGATCCCTTCCAAATTGATGAAAATCAGATTTAAAAGACATAGACTTGCTGAAGATCCTGACAGGAAGCATAAAAGAAATCAAGATCAACAAAATGGATGACTTTTTGTTGATCCTTCAACATGGGAAAATCTCTGAAAGTGGCTGAGACATTAAAATGTTTCAATTAAAAAAGAACAACACCCTGTTCTCAAAGGAGGAGTGGATTAGTTATTTGTTTTGGTTTTGGTTTTTGTTTGTTAGTTTTTATGGGGTTTTTTTGTTTTTTATCTTTTGTTCTTTTGGTTTTTTGGCCATTCAATGAGTTATAGATATTTGTTGTCATTTGGGGGGGGGTTATTTGAAAGTTGTTAAATGGTATTGATCAGGGAGAACACAAAGTATAGGAGGTTAGACTCAGGGATTTTTCTCTTTCTTTTTCTTTTCTCTACCCTCCTTTCTTTGTTATATAGGGGAAGAGAGCTTAAAAGAAAAAAGGAGGGTATAGGAATAATATAGAAATAATGGTAAGTATGGGTAGATTATTGAATTGACTCTTAAACCAAAGAGAATTCTATAAACCAATACTCTCAGATTGGTTTGGATCTTTGTATATTGATGCAAAAGTTAATATTATATATGAATACACTAGTACAAATTTTTGTATATTAATACAAAATTACAGTTATTTTATACTGGTATTTTGATGAGATTACAGTGAAGCTGTGGGTAGCTCTGGTAGTTTACCATTTTAACATTGCTCATTCCCCCAGTCAATGCAGAGGGCCATTTTCCTGACACATGTTCCTTATCTTATTTCTCACTGACCAGGAATTGTATCCCTTCCGTTAAATTTGATTATGAAGTACTTAACTATTTGAAGCTACTATAATCCAGATATATTTATCTCTGTCTTAGGAAATTATATATATATATATATATACATATATACATATATATATGTAAAATTGATCAGGATTCATATATATATATATGAATTAGGTTTTCTCATTTTGAAATATTTCAACACTTAAAACCAATAAATGACAAAGGAAGAAGGAAGCCAACCTGTTCCTATATCCTTGATAAACAATCATACTCACAGATACTAGTAAACCAAGTCAAGGAGCATACTTACTGTGGTAAGAAGCTGTGTTTGTCTCAGCATTGCAAGGACGCTACAACACACAAAACAACAGACACAGCACCCACAACAGAATGAGGAGTAAAACCATGCAAACATCTCAGTATATGACATAAGAGTACATTTGAGAAAATTCAGCAACCCTTAAAAATAAATAGCCACAATTAGTAATTTTCAGACTGTACCTAAGGAAGTTCACTACAATGGGTCAATAGAGAGCATTGTGTGCAGTGAGAAAGCTGAAAGCTGTCCGTCTAAGGAGAAGATGGAGGAGGATTTAGCTTTCAGTCCTTCTTTGGTCTGGAGGCAAAAATCAGAGCCATCATGAGGCAAAGATGAGTGTATGCTAATTGAAAAAGACATCAAAGTGTCAATGCGTGCAGAGGGTGTCATTTTATACACAGCAAACAAGAAAGAAGCCACAAACCCACTTAAAACTAGCAAATTGTTTCATCAAAGTTTCAGTTCTAAACTTTACATCTATTTGACTTAGAAACTTCTGATGTTTGAACACCTGTTTTTTTTTAACCTGTTAAAGTTGATTTAAATTTTTTTTTTTTTGTGAAGTGCAGCTTAAGAAGCCTCCTGTCAGCTTCAGCGGAAATCCAACTCCATGTTAAGAAATCCTACTTGATAAACACTCTTTTTGTCACTGATAAAAATCTTGTCAGAATTATTCTCAATCATGCCCTTGTGTTCAGTAGACTACTTGTGGTCTTAGTAAATCCCACTGAGCTGGTAATTCCACCTCATTGAGATAAATGTATCCAAGTAGCAGTGGATACATTTTGAAATTGTTAAATAAGAACAGTGATACAGAGTAGTGTCAAACTGGAATGAAAATCTGAGTCTTCCATTATCTGCATTCCTTAGTTGGCCGGAGGCTTTCCTGAGTAGTCTCTGAGGAATACAATGAGGAGGCAGGTGCTCTCATGCCTACCCTGTTTTATACCCCTTGGATTTCTCATCGCATCCTTTTCACACCAGGAATTGAACCCAACCTCCACCCAGTCCTTATTCCTTCATCATCATTTCATCTTCCTGCTGAGATATACATTGCTTTCAAAATTGGTTTATGAAGGAGATTTCTGATCATTTGACTCCAGACTCTAATCACATTCATAGCTCTATGATATGTCTCAGGATGCAAAATTAAAAAAAAGTTTTATTAAAAAATCAGACTTTATCAGGTAAACACCGTGAGCCTAGTCAATTAATTTATTTTTGGATGGAAGTATAAGATGTAAAATTCTGCTTGGAAATGTTATTAACAGGATATAAGAAATACTTTACCAGTCATAAAATAAATGAAACTGACATGGGGGTCTCACCTGCTCTTAACAGGGCCTTTACTAACATTGTAGCAACCTAAATTAGGGCTTATATCTCAGTTATTGCCAAGTAAATTGGCCTTGGGTTCAGCCTTGAAAATTCTAAAGTGACAAAAAGTCTAATGATGAATGTGTTTATGTCCTTATAGAACATTCACCATTAGACCTGAAGCCAAAGTTTCTGTTACCACTTCAGTATTTTCAGCCTAAACTAAGAAAGTGTAGGTCTGAAGTGTAAACAGACAGACATTATATCATTTCAAGCTCTCAGACAGGTATCAGCCTCTAGATAAACACTTTGAACTGAACTGTGGCAGAAAATGAAAACTTTAAGCCAAACATTTAGGTCTAAAATAAGTCAGATAATTTAAATATGACCCAGCCTCAAGAAAGGACAACTGTCTAAGACAACATTGATGATTTCTTCAAGCAATAAGGCAATAGCAATATTGGCTGTTCCATCTCAACAAAAAGGAAGAAAGAAGTCCTAAAATGTCTATTAAACCACAAAATTATCATTTTGCAAACAAAAGGAATTTTTTCTAATAGCGTGTTATTTCTTCCTTTTATCTATGCCAACACTCTATATCAAGAATCTTCTGACCACAGAATGTTGGCATTTTCAAACACAGCTCAGCCTCTCCTCAGCTAACAAGCAACACCAAGTTCTGTCTGCTGCTTCAACCTTCAGTGCTCCTCTGTGAGATCATCCAAACAGCTGTGTCACTGAGAGCTTCATGACTCCATATTTACTAACAGATTTCAAAGGGAGGAGGTGACATTGGCTAGACATTTGTTAAACATTTATAAGTGAACCATTGTCTTACCTTTATATAACAGACCACTAAGAGATCCCAGTAGTTACAGAAGATATTTCAGATGAGGAACCTGAGGTTTGATCCACAACCAACTGACACATTTATTCACGTTTTTATGTGACTGACAAATGCCTCTTGGCTTAACATACAGCAAAGTTAAAGTGCTAAGGCCTTTCTTGGGACTAAATAAGAATGTCTGCTGTAAATAAGCTTGGCTAAAATGCTCTGTTTACTTAATTTAGTTATTTTGGCTGTCTCAAAATGTCTAATAGCAATTATGGAGGACATTACTGTGGTACTAAATCTTACCCTTTCTACTCATATTTGGAAACTCAGTATGAAATTTTGAACTAAATTTAAAACCCAATAGCAATGTCCTATGTTCACGTTAGGGTTGGGAGTGGGCGTATCTGGAAATCCAAAGGACACGGGAGACATACTACTTTAGGAACACTTTAAAATATGTATATAATATTTGGGTATATATGTATAAATCTTTTAAATAAAATATTTGAATAAAATGAAAAATTAAATCATATCATTTGCAGCATCACTGTTACTCCCAAGATGCATAGACTCTTTGACAACAATCCCACTGACAGGTATGAGAAATATATCTTTGAATCACTATTCAGAGGAATCTAAGACACTTGCATTATGTTGTTGAAGAGACCACACACTTTAGACATAGAATTTGGAGAAATCTGGATAGAACTGACCTGAACCGGAAAGTGCTATGCAATATGCCAAGGGGAAAAAAAGCAATTAAAAACCCTACCCAGATGTGACACCTTTGAATCACAACAATGACCACTAATGGCAAAAGTTCTCAAGGGAGCAATAGTGATTCTTCTGCCTTAGGACAACCGACACATGCTTACCTAGACTGAAGGCCTGAACAATAGTAGGAAACTCATGCCTTGCCCCATAAATATGGCAAACTGCCTGTGGCTGGTAGTATTATGGACCTAAAAGAACCTATTTCAGGATCATTTTGAACCAGTATATTTCCCATCTATATTCTAAATTTTCTTCTTTATTTTCAGAGGAAAGCATAGTCCTTACCTATTATTAAGGAAGCTGCTTTTTGAGTCAGAGACCATCCCAGAAAATGACAACTTATCAAAACCCACAGAATAACTGACCATGGGTGCCCAACCAAAAATAGTTTTTGTATCTAATGTCTAAAGAACATTACAGAAAGAGGTGGGGAGATATTGCAAAAGCCAGAAGAATGGGATATTTGCTCAAGATGGTGTCTTCTACATGGATGGGAAATTTGTAGCTATCAAATACCAACAATAAGGTTCCTGAGCAAGTTCTACACAATGGTAACTCAAGTGGATATGCCAGTGTGGATAGGGCTAATCTCATGAAGATGATCCCCTAAATTAAGAGCTACAGGTAACAAATGGCTTTTGACGCAAGGATTATCAGTCTACTTCAGGATCCAGACTCTTAAGTGGTCAGTCCTAAAACAAAGGAGCAACACTAAGTGGGCTCAGAAAATTGTGTGTGTGTGTGTGTGTGTTTGTGTGTTTGTGTGTGTGTGTGTGTGTGTATTTGTGTGTGTATGTGTGTATATGTGTGCTTGTGTGTGTTTTTGTGTATTTGTGTGTGTTTGTGTGTATGTGTTTTTGTGTAAGTGTGTGTGTCTATTTGTGTGTGTAAGTATGTGTGTGTTTGTGTTTGTGTGTATATTTGTGTGTGTTTATTTGTGTGTGTATTTGTGTTTGTGTATGTGTATGTGTGTATGTGTGTGTATTTGTGTTTGTGTATTTGTGTATGTGTATGTATGTGTGTGTTTCTGTTTGTGTATTTATTTGTGTGTGTGTTTGTATGTGTGTATGTGTGTATGTGTGTGTATTTGTGTTTGTGTATTTGTGTATGTGTATGTATGTGTGTTGTGTGTGTGTGTGTGTGTGTGTGTGTATACAGTGTACACATGACAGTAGAACAGCTCATGAAGAAGAAAGGGAGTAGAGAGAAATCAGGAAAGCTTAGGAGAGATAAGTGATTGAAAATATCCATGTAAATTTTCCAAAAATTAATAATACAACATACATTAAAATTGATTTTTTCCAGAAGTATTTGCAATAAACATTTCCACAGTTTGTAATTTGTTTGTTGTTATTCCATTTCCATTGAATCAACATGTGGAAATATTAAAAGTTTGTGAAGGAACGGTTAATTGAGGCCCTGAAGATAATAGCACTTCTCTGAAATAAAGGCACAGTGGACATTAATAGCCCAGACACTGGAGAGCTCGCAGCCATGTCCTGACAAGACTTGATAACTCACACAACCCAGCAGAGAGTGGACACACAGCTCTATTTTGTTTTCTGCAAACTTCTCAGCATATGCCATAAATAATGCCAATGTGTGCTGGGGTCCTCAGAAATACACTCTCAGTATCTTCTTGCTTTTTATAAAATTGCCTGTACTAAAAGCTTATATATCTTTAAGAATATCCACAAGGGATATATCTAACAAATAGAATATTCCAATATTCTACAGAATAGCATCTGAATTTAACTGGGTTTCAACTAAAAATAGATATTAATCTCTGTATTATAGAACAACAGTTCAAAGACCATAATTAGGAAGTCACTTTATGTTAGAAAGTAGTGCATGATTTTATACAAAAATGTCAAACTAGAATAAAAGCCTATGATAACTGAAAGTTAGTTTAGAAATCATACAATGCACTGTACTGAGCATTTACAGGTGTTTGATACTAGTGAAAGTCAGACTGGGAAAAATGCCTGCATTTGAGAATGAGAGATGCACTGTGAGAGTAAATGATATAGTGTGAGAGTAAGGGATGCAGTGTGAGAGTGAGGGACACAGTGTGAGAGTGAGGGACGCAGTGTGAAAGTGAGGGATGCAGTGTGTGAGGGAGGGATGCAGTGTGAGAGGGAGGGATGCAGTGTGAGAGGGAGGGATGCAGTGTGAGAGTGAGGGATGCAGTGTGAGAGTGAGGGATGCAGTGTGAGAGTGAGGGATGCAGTGTGAGAGTGAGGGATGCAGTGTGAGAGTGAGGGATGCAGTGTGAGAGTGAGGGATGCAGTGTGAGAGTGAGGGATGCAGTGTGAGAGTGAGGGATGCAGTGTGAGAGTAAGGGATGCAGTGTGAGAGGGAGGGATGCAGTGTGAGAGTAAGGGATGCAGTGTGAGAGTGAGGGATGCAGTGTGAGAGGGAGGGATGCAGTGTGAGAGTGAGGGATGCAGTGTGAGAGGGAGGGATGCAGTGTGAGAGTGAGGGATGCAGTGTGAGAGGGAGGGATGCAGTGTGAGAGGGAGGGATGCAGTGTGAGAGGGAGGGATGCAGTGTGAGAGGGAGGGATGCAGTGTGAGAGTAAGGGATGCAGTGTGAGGGTGAGTCGTACATTTTGAGAGTGAGAGATGCAGTGTGAGAGTGAGGGACGCAGTGTGAGAGTGAGTGACACAGTGTGAGAGTGAGGGACACAGTGTGAGAGTGAGGGACACAGTGTGAGAGTGAGGGACACAGTGTGAGAGTGAGGGACGCAGTGTGAGAGTGAGGGACACAGTGTGAGAGGGAGGGACGCAGTGTGAGAGTAAGGGATGCAGTGTGAGAGTGAGGGACACAGTTTGAGAGTGAGTGATGCAGTGTGAGAGGGAGGGATGCAGTGTGAGAGTAAGGGATGCAGTGTGAGAGGAAGGGATGCAGTGTGAGAGGGAGGGATGCAGTGTGAGAGTGAGGGATGCAGTGTGAGAGGGAGGGATGCAGTGTGAGAGGGAGGGATGCAGTGTGAGAGGGAGGGATGCAGTGTGAGGGTGAGTCGTACATTTTGAGAGTGAGAGATGCAGTGTGAGAGTGAGGGACGCAGTGTGAGAGTGAGTGACACAGTGTGAGAGTGAGGGACACAGTGTGAGAGTGAGGGACACAGTGTGAGAGTGAGGGACACAGTGTGAGAGTGAGGGACGCAGTGTGAGAGTGAGGGATGCAGTGTGAGAGGGAGGGATGCAGTGTGAGAGTAAGGGATGCAGTGTGAGAGTGAGTGATGCAGTGTGAGAGTGAGTGATGCAGTGTGAGAGGGAGGGATGCAGTGTGAGAGTAAGGGATGCAGTGTGAGAGGAAGGGATGCAGTGTGAGAGTAAGGGATGCAGTGTGAGAGTGAGGGATGCAGTGTGAGAGTGAGGGATGCAGTGTGAGAGGGAGGGATGCAGTGTGAGAGGGAGGGATGCAGTGTGAGAGTAAGGGATGCAGTGTGAGAGTGAGGGATGCAGTGTGAGAGGGAGGGATGCAGTGTGAGAGGGAGGGATGCAGTGTGAGAGGGAGGGATGCAGTGTGAGAGTAAGGGATGCAGTGTGAGAGTGAGGGATGCAGTGTGAGAGGGAGGGATGCAGTGTGAGAGTGAGGGATGCAGTGTGAGAGGGAGGGATGCAGTGTGAGAGTAAGGGATGCAGTGTGAGAGTGAGGGATGCAGTGTGAGAGGGAGGGATGCAGTGTGAGAGGGAGGGATGCAGTGTGAGAGGGAGGGATACAGTGTGAGAGTAAGGGATGCAGTGTGAGAGTAAGGGATGCAGTGTGAGGGTGAGTCGTACATTTTGAGAGTGAGAGATGCAGTGTGAGAGTGAGGGATGCAGTGTGACAGTAAGAGATGCAGTGTGAGAGTGAGGGACACAGTGTGAGAGTGAGGGACGCAGTGTGAGAGTGAAGGATGCAGTGTGAGAGTGAGAGATGCAGTGTGAGAGTCAATATCTCTACAGAAATGTTATTTCTTCGTGTTTTCTTGATGGCCTGTTGCTAAATAGCTTGTGTGTTGTGACCATTCACCTTCAGAGTTTTTTAACATCACAGTTATGAACACATATGCGGTAGCTTCATAGTGTTCAAGGGACAGAGAAACTCATTACCATGAATGCTAAGAAGAAAGAGAATGTTATATGGGGTAGTAAGGCAAAGGTGCAAAAGACTGAGACCATAGGTACATTTTGTTTATATGGGAGAGTGTGATTTAACATTTCAACATGTGAAGTCATGTGGCAGTGTAAACCAGTGCATTTTGGTACATCTCATATCTTATATGAGGAATGTGATTTATTTTCCTTTTTCATTAAAAAATCACTGATACAAATTTACACAAAACACAAAACTTCTTGTAGTTTTATTATAATTATTCTGTTTAGAGTATAGGGGTAATCTAAGAATACCTTGTGCCTCTTTCTCCACTGTGCAGTTATTGGTAGCTCTGTGAGTCCTGGGTCCACATTAATACTGGATACATATTCTTGGAAGAATAAATACTTCAAAACGTTTTATTTATGAGAACATTTTCCAGCTATAGCAGAGGTTCTTAACCTGTGGGTCACAACCCCTTTCACAGGGGCCACCTAAGACCATTGGAAAACAGATATTTACATTATAACTCATAACAGTAGCAAAATTACAATAATGAAGTAGTAACAAAAATAATTTTACAGCTGGTGGTCACCACAACATGAGGAACTGTAAAAAAGGGTCACAGCCTTAGGAATGCTGAGAACCGTTGATGTCCTATAGAGACAGTAGAGTATCTATTTATTCAAATATAGTGTATATTTGAAAATATCTAATTTCCACTAATTTTTGCACAGCTCTCTCTGGGACAACACACCTACTCTCATATTTTCACACACACATACTCATAAGTGCACACAATACTCCTGAGCAGAAACATATGATTGCTTTTTAAAATACTCATTTTATAGTAAAACTTTAAACACTATCTGGGCTATATTGTATTTTATCTGACAAGAAGTATTCCTTTTACTTTAAGCAAATACATTTCTTTGGTTTGGACATCATTCTTTTTTTTCTCTTTTTCTTTTTCATTTCTCTTTACCTGGAATGAATGAAGCACAAACACTTGGCCGACTGTGTGTAAAGACCGCTGTCATGCTATAAATCTGCAGATAATTTCATCCTGGATGCGTTAGTCCAGACGTGTCCCAACCCTGTCACAAACCACAGAAAGGTTAAAGGTCCCATAATGTCTGTGTTGGGCCCTCTGTCAAGTCTTGTTTACTGTGGCTGAAAGGTTAGGCTGGGAAGGAAGGGAGGAAGGTTGAGTGAGGTATACATGTTACCAGGAAGTTGAAGCCTCAGCGCGCCCCGGTTCTCAGCATTGATAGCCAGACAGATTCTCTTTCTGCTGTCACTTTTAGTTTCTCTGGGCACATGGAGTTTAGGTCTGAATCTTGGACAGACATTCTCACTCTGGTACTAAGATACAAATCGCTCACAGAGAAGTTTCCAAGGCAGGTGGGCGTTTCCCGATCTCACTACCTGCAAACCTTTCTGGATTGCACACGTGCCGCATGCTTTTATAAGAATGGTCAAAGTGGGGAAAGGGGCCATACTAAACCATGAAACTGATCTTCCCGTTGTTTCCAGGTAAACCTGTTTTAAATAGATATGTCCAACACAAACCAAACCAAGGCTAGCTTCTCATCTCATGTCTCGGTTAAGATTTGAAAAAAAAAACATAAAAATATCCCCTCTAGAAAACAAAGGCATCTTTTTGTAGTCTACCGTCACAACTGGTAAATTCAAAATGCTGCACCAAGTCTTTGACCAAGGTAAAGACCTAATACATGATTAAACAAAGCACATGGGGATACTGATCATCTGTGCAGTCTTAACCCCAACCCCAACCCAAGTCCTCTTACTTCATTTTAGATACTGTGTCACTATTTGGCTCTGGCTGACCTGCAACCTATTATGTACACAAAGATGACTTCCAACTTGGCCTCTGAGTGCTGGGGTTATAGACATGTCCACCAAGTTAGTCTTAAATAAATTTTAAGACTGCTTTAGAAAGGTTAGTTGCAGATGACTCGAGTCAGAAATCAAGATTAGCTTTTTTTCTCATGTTATAAGTGATGATAAGGTTTATGCTTTGTGTATTGACAGTTTCATACATTCTGATTAGCTTCCCCCCTCCCTGCCTTGTCTCTCTTTCATCCCTCTCAATCCTCTTTCTCTCTACCAGATTTTTAATTCTATGCGAGTGACTGACCTTTGTTGATGTAAACTACTAAGCTTATGCTCCACTACTCCCTTTGAAAGGTGGATGCCTTCTTTCCGAGTGTCTGTTCATAATGCCCCTATGTGAATTCTCTTTACAATTGCCTGAGACTTCAAAGACCTTCCTGTGTCAATCAGTATTGCAGATATCCCCTTTACTCTGGATTTGACCCCTTTTTTGGAAGGCACTGTGTTATGTACCTTCCAAAAGGCTTGTAATCACACTTTCCTGCTAGATGCAGAGGTTAAACAGCCACTGAGAAGAAGGCAGTCTATGAGGGTTAAGAGAAGCACGGTTGGATACATTTCCATCATGAAGCTGGAGGCTTAATGGCACAGAAGTAAGGTGTCATCAAGGAGTCTCATCTTTACATCAACAACCAGGAAAAGAGAAAGGGAACAAGGCCTCCCACCTTCTGCGGGGAAGTGGGTGAGAGTTCCTTTACTATCTCATCTTAGGAACAGAGAAAGCACCACTTATTGGCATCCACAGAAAAACAGATCTGCTGCTGCCTGACCACTTTACTAGCAGAAGGGAGCCAACCTCTAAGGAAATCAGCATGGCTCGTTGAAACACACCCCATGTTGCAGTGTGGATTGGGTCTCCAGTGAGGTTAGAATACTGCCAAGATGGACCTTGAAGTCAGTTCAATTTTTCTCCCCATATAAATGGTCTTTGAAATATGGTCCCAGATCAGCAGCAAGAACGTCACCTGGGCACCTGTGGGAAGGATTCATTCTCCCCAAGGTGCAAACCAAAAACTTTAAATCTGTTATCTGCTTATTCCTGTGGAAGCTAATTTCTGTAAGTCACTGTACTATACAAAGCTGAGTAGAGTGCTTACTGGCAGTTGTGAAACATGAGAGAACAGGGATAAAACAGGGGCTCTGCCCTTAGCCCACATAGTGTTGGGGAGTTTTCAGAAAAGAAAATGCAAAATAATTTTAATAATCCTTTCTGCTAATTGAATGTTGACTCTCTGCCAGTCTAGTTTGACGTCCCATTGCTTTGTATTATAGCTGAAGACACTGAATGGACAGTATTGAAGCACTCTGTTCACAGAACAGGTTCCTACCTGAAGTGTGAGTCCTTCTAGCTTTGGAACACAGTGGGATCCTGAGAGATGCTCATCAGACCTGCTTTGGATCGCTGCATATGAGACAGTTGAGGATGAGGCCACAAAAATCCTGAATCTTCTGGATGTTTCTCTTCTCTACTTTGCCCCATCACAAGGTACAGGAATACACACACCTCGAATGAAATAGCCTTTCTGGGAGAATCCCAGTCATTCGCCGAATGCCATTTCATTTTTACATTGTTAAACATCTTCAAACAATAAAAGGCTAGTTCTCTGTTCTTGGACATCTTACAAAGTATATCCTATGAAAAGCTGAAAAAAACTAGGTCATTATTTATTTAGGAAATGGTGTTTCCACTCAGTAATGTTACAGGTCCACAGTGCTTGATTGACATATTTGGGTGTGAATATGTCACTGTTGTATTTGGGATCCTTTTAGGGGATCATCCTGTTCATAGGTATCATGATGTCTATTTTAACTACAACCTACTCTCCTGTAGAAGAGAAGGTCCTTGAGATTGTCAGTGGAGTCTCCAATGTCACATTACAGCTCCTAACATGTAGCTGTTCGAGCCTGAGAAAGTAACCAAGTGCGAACCAACCAACCTTTCGAACTTCTTCAGAATTATATTAGACATAACATTCACGTGATTGAACCAGGAAGTGCATCAAGCACATGCTACATCTACTTCCTGCCCAGGCTTTGGCATTTGAAAAAGAATCCTACGATTTACTAGTTAGGCAACTATTATCAAGTCACATAGTTTGTGTGAGTTCTATTCCTCCACTTGACAAATGAAATATTCTTACGTTATAAGGATTCACTGGGGCCAACCTGTGACAACCTCGGCCAGTGTGCACAATCCATCATTCCCACACCTCCACAGTTTGGATCTTTACTCAAGGATGGCCCATGGCCTCTGGACAGTTATTTTCATAGGGACCATTCTCCTGAAGTGGTACATTTGACTCTAGAGGCTCACTTTTGTTGTCTCTGCAGCCTTGTAAATTCTATATCTGGTTTTTATTTGTCTTAGAGAAGTAGTTCTATGATTAGATGCAATGCAAGGTCTAAGTCATTGTGGGGAAAAAATCACCAGACACAGTGAAGGCTTTATACCTTGTCCCGTTTTTTTTTAAATATATTTTCTTGGATATTTTATATATTTACATTTCAAATATTATCCCTTTTCCCCTCACCCATACCCATCCTCCCTCCCCTTGCTTCCATGAGGATGTTCCCTTGCCCACCCACTCCAACCTCAATGCCCTGGCATCACCCTACATTAGGGAAATGAGCCTTCACAGGACCAAGGGCTTTTCCTCCTATTGATGCTGGACAATGCCATCCTCTGTTAAATATGTCTATGGAGTTTTAGGTCTCTCCATGTGTACTCATTAGTTGGTGGTTTAGTCCATAGGAACTCTGGTAGGGTCTGTTTGGTTGATATTGTTGTTCTTCCTTTGGTGTTGCAAGCCTCTTCAGCTCCTTCAATCTTTCTCTAACTCCTCCATTAGGGTCCCTTTGTTTGTCCAATGGTTAGCTGCAACCATCCTGTATCAGTAGGGCTCTGGCAGAGGCTCTTTGGAGACACCCATATCTGGCTCCTGTCAGCAAGTACTTCTTGGCATCAGCAATGGTGACTGGGTTTGATGGCTAAATATGGGATGGATCTCCAGGTGGGGCAGTCTCTGGATGAACTTTTCTTCAGTCCCTGCTCCGGTCTTTGTCCCTGTATTTCCTCCTGTAAGCATTTTGTTCTCCCTTCTAAGAAAGCCTGAAGCATTCACACTTTGATCTACCTTCTTTTTGAGCTTCATATGGTCTGTGACTTGTATCTTGGGTATTCCCAAGTTTTGGGAGTAATATCCACTTAGTGTGTGCATACCATGTGTGTTCGTTTGTGACTGAGTTACCTCACTCAGGATGATATTTTCTAGTTCCATCCATTTGCTTAAGAATTTCATTTAGTCATTTAGTCATTGTTTTTAATAGCTGAGTTGTGTAAATGTACCACATTGTGTAAATGCACCATATTTTCTGTATTCATTCCTCTGTTGAAAGGTATCTGGCTTCTTTCCAGCTTCTGGCTATTATAAATAAGGCTGCTATGAACATAGTGGAGCACGTGTCTTTGTTATATGTTGGAGCATCTTTTGGGTGTATGCTCAGGATTTTGAGTCAGTGTATAGCTGGGTCCTCAGGTAGTAATCTGTCCAGTTTTCTGAGGAACCACAAGACTGATTTCCAGAGTCGTTGTACCAGCTTGCAATCCCACCAACAATGGAGGAGTGTTCCTATTTCTCCACACCTACTATCACCTGAGTTTTTGATCTTAGCCATTCTGACTGGTGTAAGGTAGAATCTCAGGGTTGTTTTGATTTGCATTTCCCTGATGGCTAAGGATGTTGAACATTTCTTTAGTTGCTTCTCAGCCAGTACTAGTGGTACAGACTGGTAGAATTTGCTGAAGGAGGCAGAGGCAGAAGGATCTGGAGTTCGAGGCCAGCCTGTCTCCTGTTGATGTGGTTGGCATTCTATCTTTCTTTGTCTCCTTTTATCCTTCATGTGGTTTCATTTCCCCCCTTCATTTTGTCTTTGCCCCTCTCTTTGTAACACTTTCTATCAAGCTCTTTTTCTTTTGTCAGGTGAGATATTTCAGGTTTCAATCTTGGCTCCAAAATAATTAATTTTATGACTAAGCAAGTTACTGAAGCTCTGAGCCCCAGCCCTTGCTAGGCTAGCCTTGGATAGCAGTGGTACTGACCACAAAGGATTATTTTAAGAAGAAATGAGGCACAATACATATTGTTACAGGAAATAGGCATGCAAGTCTCAGTCTTAGCTTTAAGATGTGCACTTGCACTGTTAAATAGCTATATTAGCTTGATAGCTATTTGATGAAGAAACATTTTTAGAGGAATAATTGAGAAAAGTCTAGGGGAAAAACTCAAGAGTGTTAGAAGGCCCTCTGTGGCTTTTAAAGAGACATTCAAGTCAATACCCAGAAAAAAGACCCAGTAAAGAGAAAAAACAAATGAGCAAGAGACTCTGTAGCTGCAAGCATGTGGAAAGAAATGCTTCTTGGAAGGAGAGTTTGGTGTGGGATGGGTCCTGTGCACTTCCTGGGTGCACAATTAAGTCCTTTAGGGTCCATATTTTGAGCTGTTTCTATTGTTCCTAAAATGACTGAATTCTATTGTTGATATTTTGGATTTTGCCATACTTTGTCATTTTTAAGCCTTTCAGTATGTACAAAGTGTTCTCCTCCAGTGAGCATGCCCAAGACAGGGATGCTTACCATAGGTTAAGAACTATAAACACAACAAACATCAAGCAAACATTGCTGAAACCTTCAAATTATGCATCAGCTACGGTTTTAATTTGCCAAAGTTGTTTCCTTAAATCTGTAGGCTTTGTTCACAGATGGCAATATTTAAATCACAGAGTTAACAGAAAGTGATATAATCTTGGTAGTGTGATGCCTCCAGTAAACCAGAACTGTGCACTCTCACCAATTAAACTTGACAACTCCTTAAAACATTTAATCCTACAGATGCAACATGACAACTCCATAACGGGATCATCCTGAGACGTGCATTCTGAGATTTCTCCCAGATGTTCTTCCTTAGGGTGGCACACATCAGAACTGCATGTGAGGACCAGACAGTGGAAATTTTAACTAATACCTGGACACCAGGTGCAAAACCTTGCCCCTGTCACAGAGGGACTCACAATGAGACTCTTCAGACCTGAGACACAGCCAACGGGACGGGCTTTGTGTCACTGTACCTTTTCCTTGTTCTTATTTGAGGAAAGCAAATATTGTAAACCCAAACACTGATTTACAGGGTTTTTTTCTGAAATCATATTCCTAGAACTTATTTTAAAATATAGTTTTGTTCACCATTACTGGACGATGCTGTTTTCATCTTACAGAATCTAACCTCTTACCCCTAAGGTATAAATCAGCTCCACAGAAGCACTCCAGGTTCCTGCCTTGAGCTCCTGCCCAGACTTCGCTCAGTGAAGGAGTATGAAGTGGACTGATGAAATACACCTTTTCTCCTTCTAAGTCGCTTTGTTCATGGTGTTTTATCAGAGAAACAGAGAAGAAAATAGGAGGGAAAAATGTTCTTCGTCTACCACTGGAACATTCTTGTATAAGCCCTCCCGACTTCCATATTCCATGTTTTCTTCTCTGTGGGACCCACTGAGTTAAATAAGCTTTACGTGCCTGACCAAGCCTGGTGTGTTATTTAATGAAGAAGGGAGACTTGTCAGTGTTTACATCAGTGAAGGTAATGACTACTTTCCCCCAAGGAATGACCAGTGCCACCAGTCCTTCTGGACTTTCTTCATTTGGAATGAACAAGATATTATTCTATTTTGCTAATAGAGCAGATTTAATAAATTATCAAACCAATAGTCGTTAATCTAATATCTGTGAGACAATAATTAGGAGTAGTAGTATTAATATTAGTATTACTGAGCTGAATATATTAATCTTCTCACATCGAAGAGAGCTGTTTTGCTAACAGAATCCAGAATCCTAAGGGGCTCTCTGCAAGTGGCTAAGTCAGTGATCCTCTCTGCTGGGAGAGTTCATGCCAGAAGCAGACAATGTGGTTGACTGGACTGTATGTCTTTCTTTTTGCAACTGGAATCAAACTCTAATGCATCGGGCCCTCTGGTGAGAGCCATGGTAACAGGCAGGATTCTTTGTCCACAGGTGGATGAGTCTTTTCAGCAAGGGGTGGGACTGAACCCATTGAACCCTAGCCCAGAAAATTTCAACTGCTATTGTACCTATTAATCTAAACAGTCTCACAGACGCCAGATGGAAGAGTAGTTCACAGCCCCTCAGCATTGTTCTCTTGCTAATGTGAATGGTAAAATTATACTGAATTTTCTATTTTGTTCATTTCTGCCATGATAGAACTGAAATGGAAGGGGATAAAGAGTGTATGGGATTATAAAAGACTCTTAAAAAAATAAGCATCCACATGGTAACAGCAGGCATATTATTTTAAAGCATTTCTATAGAAAAAAATTTTCCCATTGTGCGTAATATTTAAACACACGCAAAAAGTAATTTTACAGAGCGTTTCCCCATAGAAAGTTGTGATCAGTGTAGTTTGTCAGGCTCTCTGAGAATTGGAAGTCTCACAGTCTGTGTTTCAGCTCACATGTCTTTCCTCACATTACTGCTTTTTATAACAGGGGGAGAAAGACATGTTGAACATTGTAAAGAAGCAATAAAATAGCTTTTACATAAAGAAACATATTATTGTGAAGTTGTGTAGGCATTGTAACTTGGAAATATTTCCTGACACCAGTGCTTTGTCTATTCATTTGTGGGAATGTTCGAGATTGTTCAAAAGGGCTTAGTTTTGTGTTTTGGAGAAGGGTTAAGTTTAGTGTGACAGTTTGTTAAAAGAGGACAGTGTGGAAAAAACGTTCTTTCACTGAATATGTCACTTTGTAATAGTTTTTTTCCCCAGACATATTTAAACTACGTATTTTTTTTTCTGACAAATGGGGAATCAAACAGCAGTTATAGACAGTTATGATATCTGCATGAATATAGTCTCACTGGTGCCCTTCATTTACATCAGTTGAGAAGAGATCACTGCATTGATTTTGACAAAATTCTTCTTTTCTTGTAGCTGTGTAACTGTAGCAGCCACCACTGGAGTCTCCAGAGGATACAGGGCTGAGATAATGAGCCATTGAATACAGGATGTGGTGACAAAGTTTAGGTGTGGTACCCAAAATGGCCATTGATGTCATCTCTGCACCCCTGATGAAATTAGTTCAGCTTCATTCGCCCCAGGGTTTTAGATTTTTTTTTGTTCCTTCCATTAGTAGAATGTGAACAACGAAGAACTTACTTCTTTAAAAATTAAAGATAGGCATATTCAGTGGTTAAGACAGTATTTTGCATTGATTAAGATTATAGCATGTTGGTATTATGTATTTTAACTTCCATGAATGTTATATTGAACCAAAACAAACCCCATACAGAAAAACCATGTAATTACTAAAAATGTCATGATTTCCCACAGGGTCCTGAGAAGTAAGTTAGATTGCACTCAGGAGCTTCCAAACCTAAGACAAAGTTCTTGCATATACAAGTAGATTGCAGAGTTTATGTCTAAATATTCTTGTTTTATTAGTATTCATACATAAATTATAAGTGTACACATAATAGCTAGAGTTGATCAGCTAGCCCTGTGGGCGTACAACATGGCTTCTTCAGTAACTTCTGAGGTTGTCATTCACTTTGCTTTTCCCAAACACAGGTTATACTCATAAGAAGCCTAGAGGACATTTTTAAGGAAGCTCTGCTCTTAAAGCTACAAGAGAATATCTATGTCTCTGCCAGTAGAACCAACTGTCCTCTGCAGTCCTGTGAGGTAACAGTTATCACATGACCACATCTGGTTGGTTCACTGGCATATCAATCAGTACCATCTCAAACTTGAACTGAAGAATTAGTACAGGGTACAGATGTGATTATTGCAGTGTGTTTAGGTCATTAGCGATGAGAGCACATGAGTATTAGCCAAAAAGATTGACAGAACATGAACAACTCAGCTTAATACACTGTGGGTTCAGTAGGGATTAGGATTAGGGTTTCCATTTCTGCACACAAAGTCCAACTATAGTAGGTTATTTTTAAGAAAATCATTTTGGAAGTCAAATTTAGGACTTCTGCATTGTACTTCTATTGTCAACTTGACATAACCAAGTTTAGTCTCCTAGGAAGTAAGAGTTTCAACTGGGAATTTCCTTGATCAGATTGGCCTCTGGCCATGTCTGTTAGAGAACTGCCTTGGTAGTTGATAGATATGGGACAGACAGTTCACTGTAGGCAATGCCACAGCAAACAGAGATATCAACAGGACCCAAGCGATACTGGTAATATTCCCCAAGATATTTTGACACCCTTCATGTTGATTGTTCTGTGTTTGCTTCTAAGATGTTTTTATTTGTGTACATTAAAATTATAACAGTTCTCAAAACTTGAAACACCCTTCTCAAGTCTGCCATTGAAAATATCTGTCCATATCTCCAAATAGTGATAAATGCCTGATTCTTTTTTCCTGTTTTTGTTTGTTTGTTTGTTGTCTCAAGAAAGATAAACTGATTCTGTTTGTATAAAATGGAAGCTAAGCCACACTTATCAGTCACACACTTCCCCCTGGGAGGTAAGTGAATGATTCCTCTGATACCTGTAACAGGACCAGAAATAAGAGCAATGGTTAATGAACTGCATTTCTGAATTTCTGCTTTAGTCCAACATTTCTGAGATAGCAGAAAAGTTGCAATTTGAGATCAGACTTCCACACAATCTTCCCATGTCATTGGCTAAGAACATGGGGCCTCTCTCAGTCAGTACTCCAGTGGTGTGAAGAGACACCATGACCGTAACAACTTTTATAGATAAAGGCATTTAATTGGGACTTTCTTACATTCCAAAGTTTAGTCCGTTCTCACCATGGATGGGAGCATGGTAACACATAGGCAGAGATGATGCTAGAGAAGTACCTGAGACTTCTACATCTAAATCATCAGGCATCAGGCAGAGACAGAGACACTGGGCCTGGTTTGAGCATTTGAAACCCTAAAGCCCACCGTAGTGATACACTTCCTCCAACAAGGACACATGTCCTAATCCTTTCAAATAGTGACCCTCCCTGTGAGTCTACAGAGACCATTCCTATTCAAGCAACCACAGAGCCTTTAGTTGAGGAGAAATCATCTATATATCCTAAAAAAGACCCTAGGAGCATCTGATCTATCTGTAGTTTTCTAACTAACAAGGGATGGAGAGCAGAGCTAACTCCCCAGTGTTTCACTTTTCTTTTCTGTGATATTAAGAATGACTCCAGATTTATCACCTCTAGTCTTACAGCTTTGAACAAACTGTGTAATATTTATATTACACAGTAATATAAATATTACACAGTTTGTGGCATTTTCCCAACATTTTGTTATTATCTTTAATGAAAATAATGTGGATAAATCATCAACGTCTGGGCTATGAAGACTGTGGAGCTAAGACCACACTGCTGGGCATTTTGACCCCTGACCCCTGACCCCTGCCCACTTAGTTGAGCTAGTGATTCAGACAGCAAGCACATGGACCAGAGTTACAGCCCACAGCCATTTGCTCTAGAAACCTTCAGAGAAGGTCTCACAGTCATTGGCTGTATGACGAGCGATTTCTCCCTTTCATAGCTTTCTTCTTTCTTTTTATTGGTGAGGTTGATTTTGATTCTTAACTGATCCTTTGTTTCTAATGCTCCTCATTATTAGTCAAATGCAAACCAAAATCCAGATAATACAGGAATTGGTCTGTGGAAATAGGGTTGTGCACTCCACCACTACGCCCCCACACTATTCCTTTCTTTTTTTTTTTTTTTTTTATTAACTTGAGTATTTCTTATATACATTTCGAGTGTTATTCCCTTTCCCGGTTTCCGGGCAAACATCCCCCTCCCTCCTCCCCTTCCTTATGGGTGTTCCCCTCCCAAACCTCCCCCCATTGCCGCCTTCCCCCCATAGACTAGTTCACTGGGGGTTCAGTCTTAGCAGGACCCAGGGCTTCCCCTTCCACTGGTGCTCTTACTAGGATATTCATTGCTACCTATGGGGTCAGAGTCCAGGGTCAGTCCATGTATAGTCTTTAGGTAGTGGCTTAGTCCCTGGAAGCTCTGGTTGCTTGGCATTGTTGTACTTTTGGGGTCTCGAGCCCCTTCAAGCTCTTTCAGTTCTTTCTCTGATTCCTTCAATAGGGGACCTATTCTCAGTTCAGTGGTTTGCTGCTGGCATTCACCTCTGTATTTGCTGTATTCTGGCTGTGTCTCTCAGGAGCGATCTACATCAGGCTCCTGTCGGTCTGCACTTCTTTGCTTCATCCATCTTGTCTAATTGGGTGGCTGTATATGTATGGGCCACATGTGGGGCAGGCTCTGAATGGGTGTTCCTTCAGTCTCTGTTTTAATCTTTGCCTCTCCCTTCCCTGCCAAGGGTATTCTTTTTCCTCATTTAAAGAAGGAGTGAAGCATTCACATTTTGATCTTCCGTCTTGAGTTTCGTTTGTTCTAGGGATCTAGGGTAATTCAAGCATTTGGGCTAATAGCCACTTATCAATGAGTGCATACCATGTATGTCTTTCTGTGATTGGGTTAGCTCACTCAGGATGATATTTTCCAGTTCCAACCATTTGCCTACGAATTTCATAAACTCGTTGTTTTTGATAGCTGAGTAATATTCCATTGTGTAGATGTACCACATTTTCTGTATCCATTCCTCTGTTGAAGGGCATCTGGGTTCTTTCCAGTTTCTGGCTATTATAAATAAGGCTGCGATGAACATAGTGGAGCACGTGTCTCTTTTATATGTTGAGGCATCTTTTGGGTATATGCCCAAGAGAGGTATAGCTGGATCCTCAGGCAGTTCAATGTCCAATTTTCTGAGGAACCTCCAGACTGATTTCCAGAATGGTTTTACCAGTCTGCAATCCCACCAACAATGGAGGAGTGTTCCTCTTTCTCCACATCCTCGCCAGCATCTGCTGTCACCTGAGTTTTTGATCTTAGCCAATCGCACTGGTGTGAGGTGAAATCTCAGGGTTGTTTTGATTTGCATTTCCCTTATGACTAAAGATGTTGAACATTTCTTTAGGTGTTTCTCAGCCATTCGGCATTCCTCAGCTGTGAATTCTTTGTTTAGCTCTGAACCCCATTTTTTAATAGGGTTATTGGTTTCCCTGCGGTCTAACTTCTTGAGTTCTTTGTATATTTTTGATATAAGGCCTCTATCTGTTGTAGGATTGGTAAAGATCTTTTCCCAATCTGTTGGTTGCCGTTTTGTCCTAACCACAGTGTCCTTTGCCTTACAGAAGCTTTGCAGTTTTATGAGATCCCATTTGTCGATTCTTGATCTTAGAGCATAAGCCATTGGTGTTTTGTTCAAGAAATTTTTTCCAGTGCCCATGTGTTCCAGATGCTTCCCTAGTTTTTCTTCTATTAGTTTGAGTGTGTCTGGTTTGATGTGGAGGTCCTTGATCCACTTGGACTTAAGCTTTGTACAGGGTGATAAGCATGGATCGATCTGCATTCTTCTACATGTTGCCCTCCAGTTGAACCAGCACCATTTGCTGAAAATGCTATCTTTTTTCCATTGGATGGTATTGGCTCCTTTGTCAAAAATCAAGTGACCATAGGTGTGTGGGTTCATTTCTGGGTCTTCAATTCTATTCCATTGGTCTATCTGTCTGTCTCTGTACCAATACCATGCAGTTTTTATCACTATTGCTCTGTAATACTGCTTGAGTTCAGGGATAGTGATTCCCCCTGAAGTCCTTTTATTGTTGAGGATAGCTTTAGCTATCCTGGGTTTTTTGTTATTCCAGAAGAATTTGCAAATTGTTCTGTCTAACTCTTTGAAGAATTGGATTGGTATTTTGATGGGGATTGCATTGAATCTGTAGATTGCTTTTGGTAAAATGGCCATTTTTACTATATTAATCCTGCCAATCCATGAGCATGGGAGATATTTCCATCTTCTGAGGTCTTCTTCAATTTCTTTCCAGTGTCTTGAAGTTCTTATTGTACAGATATTTACTTGCTTGGTTAAAGTCACACCGAGGTACTTTATATTATTTGGGTCTATTATGAAGGGTGTCGTTTCCCTAATTTCTTTCTCGGCTTGTTTCTCTTTTGTATAGAGGAAGGCAACTGATTTATTTGAGTTAATTTTATACCCAGCCACTTTGCTGAAGTTGTTTATCAGCTTTAGTAGTTCTCTGGTGGAACTTTTGGGATCACTTAAATATACTATCATGTCATCTGCAAATAGTGATATTTTGACCTCTTCTTTTCCGATCTGTATCCCTTTGATCTCCTTTTGTTGTCTGATTGCTCTGGCTAGAACTTCAAGAACTATATTGAATAAGTAGGGAGAGAGTGGGCAGCCTTGTCTAGTCCCTAATTTTAGTAGGATTGCTTCAAGTTTCTCTCCATTTAGTTTAATGTTAGCAACTGGTTTGCTGTATATGGCTTTTACTATGTTTAGGTATGGGCCTTGAATTCCTATTCTTTCCAGGACTTTTATCATGAAGGGGTGTTGAATTTTGTCAAATGCTTTCTCAGCATCTAATGAAATGATCATGTGGTTCTGTTCTTTCAGTTTGTTTATATAATGGATCACGTTGATGGTTTTCCGTATATTAAACCATCCCTGCATGCCTGGGATGAAGCCTACTTGATCATGGTGGATGATTGTTTTGATGTGCTCTTGAATTCTGTTTGCCAGAATTTGATTGAGTATTTTTGCGTCGATATTCATAAGGGAAATTGGTCTGAAGTTCTCTTTCTTTGTTGTGTCTTTGTGTGGTTTAGGTATAAGAGTAATTGTGACTTCGTAGAAGGAATTCGGTAGGGCTCCATCTGTTTCAATTTTGTGGAATAGTTTGGATAATATTGGTATGAGGTCTTCTATGAAGGTTTGATAGAATTCTGCACTAAACCCGTCTGGACCTGGGCTCTTTTTGGTTGGGAGACCTTTAATGACTGCTTCTATTTCCTTAGGAGTTATGGGGTTGTTTAACTGGTTTATCTGTTCCTGATTTAACTTCGATACCTGGTATCTGTCTAGGAAATTGTCCATTTCCTGAAGATTTTCAAATTTTGTTGAATATAGGTTTTTATAGTAAGATCTGATGATTTTTTGAATTTCCTCCGAATCTGTAGTTATGTTTCCCTTTTTATTTCTGATTTTGTTAATTTGGACACACTCTCTGTGTCCTCTCGGTAGTCTGGCTAAGGGTTTATCTATCTTGTTGATTTTCTCAAAGAACCAACTTTTGGTTCTGTTGATTCTTTCTATGGTCCTTTTTGTTTCTACTTGGTTGATTTCAGCTCTAAGTTTGATTATTTCCTGCCTTCTACTCCTCCTGGGTGTATTTGCTTCTTTTTGTTCTAGAGCTTTTAGGTGTGCTGTCAAGCTGCTGACATATGCTCTTTCCTGTTTCTTTCTGCAGGCACTCAGAGCTATGAGTTTTCCTCTTAGCACAGCTTTCATTGTGTCCCATAAGTTTGAGTATGTTGTATCTTCATTTTCATTAAATTCTAAAAGTTTTTAATTTCTTTCTTTATTTCTTCCTTGACCAGGTTATCATTGAGTAGAGCATTGTTCAATTTCCACGTATATGTGGGCATTCTTCCCTTATTGTTATTGAAGACCAGTTTTAGGCCGTGGTGGTCCGATAGCACGCATGGGATTATTTCTATCTTTCTGTACCTGTTGAGGCCCGTTTTTTGACCAATTATATGGTCAATTTTGGAGAAAGTACCATGAGGAGCTGAGAAGAAGGTATATCCTTTTGCTTTAGGATAGAATGTTCTATAAATATCCGTTAAGTCCATTTGGCTCATGACTTCTCTTAGTCTGTCGACATCACTGTTTAATTTCTGTTTCCATGATCTGTCCATTGATGAGAGTGGGGTGTTGAAATCTCCCACTATTATTGTGTGAGGTGCAATGTGTGTTTTGAGCTTTAGTAAGGTTTCTTTTACATATGTAGGTGCCCTTGTATTTGGCGCATAGATATTTAGGATTGAGAGTTCATCTTGGTTGATTTTTCCTTTGATGCATATGAAGTGTCCTTCCTTATCTTTTTTGATGACTTTTAATTGAAAATTGATTTTATTTGATATTAGAATGGCTACTCCAGCTTGCTTCTTCTGACCATTTGTCTGTATAACATCAGTCCAGGATCTTCTGGCCTTCATAGTTTCTGGCGAGAAGTCTGGTGTGATTCTGATAGGTCTCCCTTTATATGTTACTTGACCTTTTTCCCTTACTGCTTTTAATATTCTTTCTTTATTTTGTGCGTTTGGTGTTTTGACAATTTTGTGACGGGAGGTGTTTCTTTTCTGGTCCAATCTATTTGGAGTTCTGTAGGCTTCTTGTATGTCTATGGGTATCTCTTTTTTTAGGTTAGGGAAGTTTTCTTCTATGATTTTGTTGAAGATATTTACTGGTCCTTTGAGCTGGGAGTCTTCACTCTCTTCTATACCTATTATCCTTAGGTTTGATCTTCTCATTGAGTCCTGGATTTCCTGTATGTTTTGGACCAGTAGCTTTTTCCGCTTTACATTATCTTTGACAGTTGAGTCAATGATTTCTATGGAATCTTCTGCTCCTGAGATTCTCTCTTCCATCTCTTGTATTCTGTTGGTGAAGCTTGTATCTACAGCTCCTTGTCTCTTCTTTTGGTTTTCTATATCCAGGGTTGTTTCCATGTGTTCTTTCTTGATTGCTTCTATTTCCATTTTTAATTCCTTCAACTGTTTGATTGTGTTTTCCTGGAATTCTTTCAGGGATTTTTGCGATTCCTCTCTGTAGGCTTCTACTTGTTTATTAATGTTTTCCTGTGTTTCCCTAAGTGTGTTCATGTCTTTCTTGAAGTCCTCCAGCATCATGATCAAATATGATTTTGAAACTAGATCTTGCTTTTCTGGTGTGTTTGGATATTCCATGTTTGTTTTGGTGGGAGAATTGGGCTCCGAGGATGGCATGTAGTCTTGGTTTCTGTTGCTTGGGTTCCTGTGCTTGCCTCTCGCCATCAGATTATCTCTAGTGTTACTTTGTTCTGCTATTTCTGACAGTGGCTAGACTGTCCTATAAGCCTGTGTGTCAGGAGTGCTGTAGACCTGTTTTCCTCTCTTTCAGTCAGTTATGGGGACAGAGTGTTCTGCTTTCGGGCGTGTAGTTTTTCCTCTCTACAGGTCTTCAGCTGTTCCTGTGGGCCTGTGTCTTGAGTTCACCAGGCAGCTTTCTTGCAGCAGAAAATTTGGTCTTACCTGTGGTCCTGATGCTCAGGTTCGCTCGTGGGGTGCTGCCCAGGGGCTCTCTGCAGTGGCAGCAACCAGGAAGACCTGTGCCGCCCCTTCCGGGAGCCTCAGTGCACCAGGGTTCCAGATGGTCTTTGGCTTTTTCCTCTGGCGTCCGAGATGTGTGTGCAGGGAGCAGTCTCTTCTGGTTTCCCAGGCTTGTCTGCCTCTCTGAAGGTTTAGCTCTCCCTCCCACGGGATTTGGGTGCAGAGAACTGTTTATCCGGTCTGTTTCCTTCAGGGTCCGGCGGTGTCTCTGGCAGGGGTCCTGCCGCTCCTGGGCCCTCCCCCGAGGGAGCCCAGAGGCCTTATACAGTTTCCTCTTGGGCCAGGGATGTGGGCAGGGGTGAGCAGTGTTGGTGGTCTCTTCCGCTCTGCAGCCTCAGGAGTGCCCACCTGACCAGGCGGTTGGGTCTCTCTCTCACCGGGTCTGGGAGCAGAGAGCTGCTGCCACATTATTCCTTTCTGTTTGTTTCTTTTGCCTTTATTTTTGTCAATTCTGTAAACATATGCAATGTATCGTGCTCACATCTCCCTCCCCTTATCCTCTCTCACATCCCTCCCACTCATATCACCCTTTTCCCCACAACTGGTTCCCTTTCTACGCTTATGTTTAAAACCAAATTCAGAATTACTGTTACACACATGAGCAAGATTGGAGGTTATTACTGGAGCATGGGGCGACATCACTGAGGCATAGAACTCTCTCTCACAGCAACTATTAACCCTCAAAACTCCCCACGGAGGAGCTTCATGTGCCCCTCCCACTGACTGAATGCTGCAGTACTCACTTGAATACCTGCAGCTGTTATGGTTTTATGATTGCAATGACCAAGCCATGTCTAGAAGACATTTCACATTTGCAGGTACTCCACATTTCTTGTCTGCCATATTCACCCACTTTTGTCATATGCACTCCTCTTGCAAGATGCACCACGTTCTTGAAAGGTGTGATATTGACATCTGTTTGCTGGCACAGAATTCAGCAGTCACTTAGGACCAGCTGGTAAAATGATGAGTCAAAAATCTTGACATAGATTGACAGTCGCCTGAAGTGGGTATATTAATCACGAAAACATATGGCTTCCCTGGATCACACTTTCAAAAATCCACATTCATTCACTTTGAAAACTGAATAGGTCTGACTCACACATCTATTTATTGGCTTCCCACATAAATGCAAATGTGTAACATGTAATACGATTATATGGTACATGTTACAAACCTGCACCTATAAGCCTTGTCATTTAAGTATGAACTCAGAATATTCTAGTAGTCTTTAAAAAATGGATGACACAATCCTGGGACCATATATTGTACACTTTAAATTTATTTGTAGAAAACACTTTGTACCCTACATATTTATTATACCTGGAATAGTTGAAGATATAAAATTTAAATTCTCTCTCTCTCTCCTCCACCTCTGTGTGTGTGTGTTTGTGTGTTTGTTTGTGTGTGTGTTTGTGTGTGTGTGTGTGTGTGTGTATTAAAACTCCTAAGAAAACAGCAGTTTACATCATCTACCAAAGGCTATTAATTTTCATATTAAAAACCATCTTGCCGGCTTATGGCATTTAACACCTATGTAACAAATTAAACCGCCCCCTTTCTGCTTCTTTCAAATGGATATAATTTAATTTTAAGATGCAGCTTTTATCACAGAGTTTTCAGGAAGTACTTTATAAGGTCGGACTACCTCAAATCAGCACTTCTTATCAATTTACTGGAATTTTATTTATTTATTTATTTATTTTTTCGGAGCTGGGGACCGAACCCAGGGCCTTGCGCTTCCTAGGCAAGCGCTCTACCACTGAGCTAAATCCCCAACCCCAATTTACTGGAATTTTAAATATTTTCATGATTTTATGTTTTCCTGAACTAACATAATATGCCCTCTCTCTTAACGATGAGTTGTAATAACCACATGCGTGCACATTAGTTTTCTAAATGGTGTGCATAACAGATAGTCTCTGTTCCTTTTTTTCTTTTTTGCATTTTTCTCCATCTTTATTAAATTGGGTATTTCTTATTTACATTTTGATTGTTATTACCTTTCCTGGTTTCCAGGCAAACATCCCCCTAACCCCTCCCTCTCCCCTTCTATATGGGTGTTCTCCTCCCCATCTTCCTCCCAATACTGCCCTCCCCCCAACAATCACATTCACTGGGGGTTCAGTCCATTCTCTGTTCTTTAGTGTTACCTAGATTTCTCTTAGCTTTTCTTACTCTTCATAGGCTCTCAGCTGCAGAAGGACAAACACAAGGCACATGTGCCTGAAGATGCCGAGATGGACCCATTGTTTTACATGTCAAACTGAAACATTAATTTAAAAAGAAAGTGAGGAGATAGCTCTCTTTCCAAAGTAATGATTCTGGATTTTTAAGGCTAGCAGACATTTTTTGATTAATTTCAGAATTACTTGTACAAGTTGTCTTCCCTGGGGCTCGACAACAATCAAACTTGAGTCTGATATTTACATGTCGACACCAAACATTTTGTGGTTCTAGTCATTTGAGTATTTTTGTTCCATTGAGCACATTTATGATTGGCCTTCCCTGCAGACATCTGTCATAATTGTTAATGATTCTTCTTCGACATCCAATGTTTCCTTACATGCCCACAGAGGGTCAGCAACTGACACCTTTTTCTGACTACTGAAAATTCCAGAGACCTCTAAGGTGATATGAATAGTTCTTACATATTTCCAGACTTTTCTTATGCCATGAGTAACTAAATACCCCGTCCCTATATGACCTACTTTGGAAGCTTGGTAGGTCAGGGAACAGTGTATGAATTTTCTTTCATGATTTGTGGCTTAGCTCCATCATGTGATTCATGCTCACAAGCTCTAACCATGTTTCACTTCTGTTCTGTTGTGTTTGTGTGGGTCTTTATCTGGGTCTTTCCTCATTTCTCTTAGCAGTTCACCTGTGGATAGATATGTCCACATGGAGGAGCCTTCCATGTCATGCTGACGAGTTGGTTGACATCTTTCCATTATGTGTCTCTCATTTATTCCACACTAACTAAAGAAATGCCTGTGTTTGTCTTAACACCATGTCTGCATGTGCACATTAACCATTAGGTTTCCTTCCCTGAACACTCCATAACATTTTAGAAAAATAGCAATATACCAAAAGTTATGGGAATGTGTTGGGACCCAATTTAAGGGAAAAGCTTTTACTCTAATCATCTGTCCTATTTTAATTTCAACCATTCACCTAGAATCTCTTTTTACTAAGGAAATATCCAGCAATGAACAAAAAAGGACCATTTTTTTACCACCAATTTATTAAGGTCATTGGTATCCATACTCTCAGCCACATTCACAAGCTCTCAGTACATTCATGACATTTCTACTTAAACCCTAGCCTTCTATTTGAGTTTTGAGCATAATTTTACTACCAGCATGCCAGCAACCTTGTTTTTATCTTGCAGCAGCTCCTCTTGGAGCCCACATGCCCAACCATTCAGGGTTCACCTGCCTTTTATGTCAGCAAGGTTTGTTCTTTCACCTTGTGAAGACAATTCATTCCAATTTGCACTGTATTTCTTTTCTTTTTTTTTTAATTGGACTTTTAAATTTACATTCCAAATGTTATTCCCTTTCCTGGTTTCCCACCCATAAGCCCCCTATCCTATCCCTCTCCCCTTTTTCTATGAGGGTGTTCTCCCTCCCCAACCATTCCCCCTTCTCAAATCCCTCCTGACATTCCCCTGCACTGGGTGGGGGAAGCTCCAGCTTGGCAGGACCAAGGGCTTCTCCTCCTGTTGGTGTCCAACAAGGCCATCCTCTGCTACATATGCAGCTGGTGGCTCTGTATATTTTAAGCACCCATTGTTCACATGTATCTTCCCCCATTTCTAAACATCGAAGAGTTACATACTTACATGATGATCCGATTCTTATCTGGACTTAATTTTTTTTTTATTTTTTCCATCTAATGCAATGGTTTTTAATCACTGCTAATTCATAATAACAAATAAATAAAATTTGTAGCCACTATGCAATGGGAAGTGTTATAGCTAATTTAGCTGATCTGATTAATTTTCAGGGAAATTAATTTCATTTTTCAGATGGTTAAGCTGGATCCTAGAATAGTTTCATGTCTTGGCCAAACTGACCAAATCGCACAGTACACAGGTGCTTTTCTGTGTTTATTTTTTTCCCAAGCTCTTAACTCTCACTACTGCGATATAATAAAGACTTAGTTTCACAGCCCTGAGTCTTCTGTGAATCTCTAGTATCTTACTTCCTAATTTCTCACCAAATATCTACATGCATTTGAGCGTTCCATACACATTTAAAAGGTAAAGACAAGGACATGATTCTGGACTCCACCTCTCTTGATTCCCTAGTTATCAGTATCTCTGAGATGCTCTCTTGTAATTTTCATGGCCCTTGAACTGACCATGATTCAAGGTTATTTTGTCCTCGTGGATCTTGAAGTCACCACAGTTCTGTTCTATCTCACACTCATGGCCATGGTTCTATTCCATCTCATCCTTGAGTTAGCACCACATGCCCTGTACCTGAGCCCTGCATCACCTGGTACCCCCAGGACCCACATACTCACTTCACTTGCCCTAGACTCATGGGTTCTCCTAGGAGTAAAATAGATTTCCAATATTCTTGTTTGTTTAGCTGTTGTTTCTCTGCATGACCTATTTTATTTTTCCCTAGATGCTTATGACCACCTGACAAATATTTTTTTTTTGCTTACTGTCTGTCTTTGCTTTAAATGTCACCTTCATAGGTCAACACAGGATTCTTGGTGAGGTCATTCTCTATTTCTATCAAACACTCTGTTGACCTTCCCCTGAACTGGCTCTGTGCTGTTTGGTTTCTTCCTTCCTGCCTCATTTTCTCCCTCTCTAAAGGTATTTATTTATTGGGAGGCCTATATAAATGTTGCTGTTTCTGCTATGATGATCCTCATAATTGTTTCCATTAAGATGTCATTCTTATATTTTTAGACAATTTTTCTTTTGATTTCAGAGATAATTTTCAGCACCTGCCTGGGAATGCTATGTCTGTGCCTCTGGTTTTACTCTTCACACATTTCTGTTTAATTATGTCTCCAGTCTAATTGACAAACATCAGAGGATGCTCTCGTGCCTGTGTGTGCAATATTACCAGTATACGCCTCACTTCCCAAAGGGCAGACACAGCAGTCTGCATGCAACAGTCATTCAGGTATATTCATGGTGGTGTGAATGAGAATGGCCCCCAGAGGTTTATATATTTGAATCCTTTTTCCCCAGTAGGCAGAACATTTGGGAAGTATTAGTAAGTGTGTCTTTGCTGGAAGAAGTTGGCCATGGGGGTGGGAGGAGTTGAGGCTTCAAAAGAACCTGCCAGGCCATCATCTCTCTTGCTCCCTGAATCATGCTTGAGGATGAGATGTGATCTCTCAGCTACTACTCCACCACTATGCCTACCAGTCTGCTGCCTTGCTCTGTGCTATGATGCTCATGTACTCTAGCCCTCTAGAACCTTAATCCCCAACTAAACCCTTCTATAAGTTGTATTAGCTATGGTGTCTTACTACAGAAATAAAAGAAGTAACTAACACAATAATCCTTTTTATTTTAAAAATGTTTTTAAGTTGAATCTTTTAACTATCATTACCAATTTAGCTATTTGGAAACATCTGTCATTATCACTATGATGAGTCACATGATAAGGCTCTTAGATGTTTATATTTTTAAAATTTTTTTATTTCCATAATTTTTGACAAGAAGAAAGTGTTTGAGGCTTCTTTCAATGGCTGTCAATTACTTTCCTTGGTATTTTTTTCTGTTAATTAGAACCTCCTTTCTCACATTATTCTTGATTAACCAGCAGGGAATATGTTAGCTTCAACATCACCTTTAAAAACCCAGAGAAGCCCAGGATTCAGAAAAGGCTCTGCCTCCAGCAGCTGTGCCCCTAATCCCTCCTCTTTTATCTAAAGCAAGAAGGGCCCTGGTGCCTTCTGTTTCCCTAGGTTTGAACCTTGTGTGCTGATATTAGCCTAATGGATTAGATTGGCATAAAGAACAGCTGCTTTTGCCTCTGTTGGCATAAATTTTACAAGCCCCATTGTCTTAGCAAAGAAGCAGAAATAGAAAACACTTAAGAATGGAATTCTGTTTGATTTGTTGAATTTGTAGAATATGGGATTTCTATATAATTTAAACATACCTGTCATAAATATCAGGTAACTGTTTGCCTGTGGATGTCAAAGGCTATGCTCTCTTCAAAATCTCAAACTCAGTATAATTAATACAACTTATTAAATCTGTCTGTATGCGTTTTACTCTGTGCTTACCATAAGAAAAACAAACTCTACATGCAGCTATTGCAGATACGTTTTCAATAAAAAAAATTTGGCTCTACCCTTGGTTGTTTTAGGAACATTGAGGAAAAATTACAAAATGTTCCTCACTACTTTTCTATGGGGAAACACCGTAGGTTTATTTTCCTAAAGTCCTTTGCTCCTCTAAGACAGTTGGACTCTCCTTGAAGCACTGGGTGAGTACCTACTTTGAGGACTGTGTCCCAGCTTTGGCTCCTTCTAAAATGGGAACCAATCAATTCCATATGTATGTGCTGCTCATATTTTAAATATAAACTTCTGTCTAGCAAGACCCCATAAATTGTGCTTATGTAACATATTTATTTTAATTCAAATTCAAGATACTAGGGCCACCTTTCTTAGCAGCCTAAATTACACTGTAATTTAATTTTATTACCTAATAAAATGGGTCACAGTCTTTTAATATGTGTCATCTAAGAGCTTGTCATGACAGTTTCCCTGTGAGCCTTAGAAAGTTGCTGAAGGGGCAGGACACAGGGTGTTTCCTGTGGTCTCTCTGCACAGGACCTTCCAGACTGACTTCCAACATGGCAGCTACAGTCAACCTCCCTCACAGTGACCCTGCTGATGCAATGCTGGGGAGGGTCCCATGTGCTCAGAACCTTCTATTTCCCATCGAATAGTGACAGTCTCACCCTACTCCATTCTTAGCAAGAACCAGTCAAGATCAGCTTGATATCAATCCCGGATGTGTACATTGAGGTGTTCTGTTTTGTTTGTTGGATTTTTTTTTTTTTTTTGCAGAATCAGAATACACTTTTTATATATCCATTTAAAAACTAAAATCATTGGAAATAAATCAAGCAAATGTTCTTTGATCTAGTAAAATTAAACTCTGTCTTTCTGACTCTTTCTCTCCGTGTGTGTGTGTGTGTGTGTGTGTGTGTGTGTGTGTGTGTGTATACACACAACATGTAGGCCACCACAATCATCCTTTTTGTGTAAATGTACTATTCCCTTGAATCAGACTATGACCTTATTTTCAAGCAGAAACTTTTTACAACTAACATGTTAAAGACCTAGAAATGAACTTATAATGGATCCTAGGATTTACGAGATGCCAGCAAGAAGACCTGAGGTTTTTAGGAGACACCCAGAGAAAGACAAACAAAAGGTTCTATATGATAAGAAGGAAAGAAAAGGATGCATGCATTCATCAGCCACCAGTTGAAGTAACTAGGAGCCATCTTTCCTCAGCCCTCTAAGGAGACATAACCCTGACAGTCCTTGGTCATGATCCTCCACACCTTGCTGTGGTGGAACAGGATTATACTCCTTTAATCCAGCAATTTGACCACAACTTTGTGCATCTGCCTGGGGAGACTAAGGCACCATGTATCTGACATCCCGTCTGTCTGGGTCTTGTGCTCTGTTTTCTTTTTCTAGAATGTTCCTCCCACATGCACTGTAGAAGTCTCAGGCAAAAGACACTTTCATAAAATTAACATAAATAACATTTAATGCAAGACAAGTATCTTTAGGCTCCTTCACATTTGTAAATAAAAACCTTGTACGTAATGATGCATTGTGGTTCAGTTTGGTGGGGTGAAATCCCAACAGCTGGCATGTAGAGGCAGGAGGAGTGTAAGCTCAGATCAACCTGTGAGCAGTCTATGTGAGTACATTAGGTACCTGGGCAAGTTATCTGTAATAAAAAATGCTAAGAAGATATCTTACATACTGAGACAATTTTGGAGGTCTTGGAGATTTTTGATGCATGACACCTTGTTGTAAGCAAAACTGTCTCTCTGTGTGTAATGCAAATTCTTGCCACACCTTCTGTTTCCTTCAATGAGAAATCATTCCTGTGTTTCATAAACAGGGGTCTAAGAAGCTTACTTTCCAAAGTGAGAGTTTGTCTATACGAAGCTCTCTCATCTGAATGCAGGTCACCCTGACTCTCATTAAAGTCAATGAAACCCAAGGTAGACACCTGTGCACCCCAGGCAGTGCACAAACCTAGATCCATTTATTTGTTTCTTAACTCTCACCTCCCTCCTTTGTGGCTGAGAGGAAAACAATGCCACAGGAGAAGTTCCTCCGTATGGCTCTTTGGCTTCTGTCTTCTTGTGGAGATAGTGAAGTTTGTAAGGACATAGCATGCACAGGAACCCATGTGGGTGTTTCTACAGGTGACAAGGGGCAGCTAAGTCACCAATGCAAAGTGGGAGCTTTGTCTCCAAGCTTCTTCTGGGAAACAACCTGGGCATCAGCCATCACTGAGCTCATCCAAGGAACATGACCCTGTCTAATAGTCAGAGCTCAGACGGAAATGAGGGTGTCTGGTATGCACTCCAGTGCTGCCACACCTTAGTAGACAGACTCTGGACACTTCCTACTCGGGACCTGTTGCGAAAGATGTTATGGGGAGAGCTGAACTTGGTTAAAGGCTCCGCACTCAAGTTGTTTGCTATAAGTCTTAGGCTACATGAAGATATTCATGCTGATTTTGAAAGATGTTATATTTTAAATGGGAAAACATATCATCCTGACCTTGAGAGTTGGACATCTGCCTAAAATCTATCAGCCAAGAATACATCTCATTTACAATTGACAGTGCTGGAGTCTTGTGCCTAACAAATAAATTAATACTATAATATTTTATAAAACTACGTCATTCTTATTTATGCACATTTGTGTGTGTGTGTGTGTGTGTGTGTGTGTGTGTGTGTGTGTGAGAGAGAGAGAGAGAGAGAGAGAGAGAGAGAGAAATTAAAATTATTTAGTTATAAAAGATACATAGTTCACCTAAACCTGCCAACTTCCAGACTTGGCATAGTAACAACAATGAGGAAGATGGGTTAAATAAAAGTGCAGAAGTTTTAAATGATGTGAAGATAATTGCTCCACTACATAAATATTACTTTTAACAAGGAGCTGTTTTGCTATTCACATTTTGTTGGCATGGTTATGAAGTGTGATTTCTTAGGGGGAAAGGAATTTGTGTATGCTGGTAAAGTGAGGTCTTTAGTACAGGAAAACGAGTTCCGAGCAGGAAAGGTCTCTGGTTGATCGACTCTGCTCACCTCTATGCCCATACACCTGAGCAGAGTTTCTTTGCTCCCCATCTCTCTGTTGACAGTTTCTCTTATTAGTACTTTGCCTGGCATGAAGCAATCTCAGCCTGTCCCTGCTGGCCCATGCTGAGGTCACAAATCATTCCTTTTTAGAGAGTGTCCATGATCAAACCACATCAACAGCCATTCCTTCACCCTTCAAATGTTCATGCAAACTCTACTTCACATTTAAAAATAAATGGCTCCAATTGCCACAGACAGCAATGACAGCTACCCAGATATGCCCACAAGGACCCACAGAGCTCTCATTTAAGGGAGAACATGAAAGTTGTCTACTTACTAAAGAAAAAACTGAACAAGGTGACTGAAACCTGTATTGACAACAGAGCAGGAGGAGGCAGGAGGATCAGGAGTTCAACGTCATCCTTGGCAACAGAACAAGTTCAAAGCCAGATTGAAATGTGCCTACCAGACAGTGTCTCACTAAAAAGGAGAAGCAGAAAAAATGAGAAAGAAGTGGAAACCATACCTGATGAGTTTAATAAGATCTGTAATCAGTACAAATCTACTCATGAAATTATGAAGAGAAAAAGAAACTTAGGCAAACAGCATTTATAGATAACTTCAGATAGCGGGAGGCTCAGTCATTCTGTATGATGAGGGTCTGGTAGGGTCGGGGTTGTATGTGGCTTGGGATGTTGAGGTGTAATACTTGAAACTCAGAGAGGAAGCACTGCTTAGCTAATTTTGGTCAATATCTGGTAAAAATGGCCAAATTTTAATTTTTCTGCATGGTTCTCAAAGACACTAATTTCCTTTGACAAATGTCTTTTACTAATCAAAACCAAGTCTCAAAACATGCAGGATCTGTCTTTGAGGCTATTTTCGTGACAGATATTCTCTAGCTTCTTTCCAGTCTTGAATGAATTTGCCACTTAGATGGAAGTGAAGATTCAACAAAGGACAGAATAATTGCTGAATTAGAACTGCAAGGCATTAAATACATGGACAGTGTAAGGGAGAAGGAGAAAAGAAAGTTCTCTAATGGACCAATCGGAGTCAATTTTGATCTTTTATTGAATTGTTAGCTCATGCTACAAATGCAGATCAATAATTCCTTAGTGACATTTCTAGACATATATGTATCATACTTTAATTTTGACTCATCCTTTTCTTTCTTGCTTGCTTGCTTTCCTCATCTTTCCCTTTTTCATTTTTTTTTTGCTAGCACATATAAGGGAATATGTGGTAAATGTCTTTCTAAGGTTTAGCATATTTTCCTCAACAAGATGACCTATAGTTCCATGTATTCACCAGAAAGTGACTTTATTCCATTCTGTATGGCTGAATAGTATGTCATCATGCTGCATGTGTATATTTATATACACACGTATTTTATAGTTCATGGATCAGTTGACATCCCTCTAGAACACAGCATGTAGGCACCTGTTTTCTATACATACTCTATTTTCTTTAGTTGTATACCCAAATGTTATAGATAGATCAGCCGGTACATTTATAGTCTGGGGTAGGCCATCAATACCCCTATAGTGATTACTGATTTTATTCTCAGCAATATTGTGCATGAGTTTCCTAAGGGGATGATGACTTTAGCAGCTGTAGTATAGGAGCCCCTGTCCTCTTTGGTAATGTCTGCTTAGAGGTGAGCTGCAGGAAGATGTTGTGGGGTGTCAATTACCAACACACGGTAGAGCTTGTCTTACTATCTCTCAAACCTTTGAAATCCAGAAACACAAGATTGTTCATCCTCCAGCATCTGCAGTCCCATCTCTTAAAATGAAAGTGACCTCTGTTATCTCACATCATACTGCTTTCTTCTAACACCGGAGACTCTGACACTTTTGTTTTAAAATCTCTCTCCAGGGCTGCAGGAGCTCTTTGAGCAGATAACTGCTGGATCACTGATATTTAATTCACTGTTATTTGCTAAACATTCCTGAGACATAAAAGTGCTGGGACCTTAGAGTTTAATGCCATCAATTCCAGACAAAACTACTCAAGATGTTCCCAAATCCCCACATACCTGCAATAGAGAATGTGGGGGCTTCCTGGTATATCAGTGAGCAGAACCCAGGTCTATACCCTGAACACAGTTCTGCACATGGTCCATGATCCTTGTAGTCACTGTTTTTTTTTTCCACTCACCTCTTTCTCCAACTGTTTTACCTCTGTTCTCTCGAGCTTCTCAAAAGGACCTTCAGCACTGCCCTGCAGTCACCTACCTCTGTGTGCTACTGATCTCAATTAACTGCAATTCTTGATTGTGCCTGTGTCTGACAGTGATGTTTTTTATACAAACACCTGCAATTTTGAGCAGTCTGTCTTACTCTTGTTATTTGTAAAATGTGCTCGTGAGAAATGGTGGCACCGTAGACGTATTTGTTGAAGGCAAGGTGATGCTGAGTCTAACTTGCATTTCACCTTCCTAGGGCATTATTGTAATTATTTTTAGAATGATGTTCACCCTGGAGTCTAACTCTGACTCCATGTTGGAGAGTGCTGCAAGAACTGTGTCAAAAAAAAAAATCCAGGCTCTCCCACAAGCTATGTGTGAAAGCACGATACTTCTATAAATGCCTGCCAGGAACGTAGTAAGCAAGCCTGGAACACAAACTTCACACAGTTGCTAAATTTATACCAGTGTCTAAAAGTACACACGGCCTGAAAACTCTGTGGTTCTATAATGAGCTCTACAGAACTTAAAAGGACAGCAGATACCACTGTTCGAGAGATACGGGGGGGGGGTTCTGGGGGACACATCTCTTAGGTAACTGAAATTTGCTGAAGTAAAATAAAATTAATAAAGTTTAGAAAGTAAAGAAAAACACCTACCACAGGTTTCAATCTATAATAGGTGTCAGAATAGTGGGAGTCCTGATAGGTGAACTACAACAGAAGAAAGTGCTTGTGGGCCTGTGGAAACGTCTGCTCTTGAACGGGAGTGACAGTCACCTGTTTGAAAGTAAAGCTTGTTACCACCTTCCATTCCTTCTCCAGACAGAAGAGGAAGCCGAATGCAGTGATTTGGGTCAACAGGATTTCAAGAGTTGAGACCAACCAGTAATATCACGAGAAAAAACATTGTGCATATGGGAGGAGGGTGTTTGAAGAGAGGGAGAAATAAGAAAAAATAAATAATAGTATCATTGAATAAGCTTATCAACCCAGGCCAGAAAAAAACTAGAAGTGCTGAAGGCCACTGCTGCTTCAGGCTGGAGCGTTATGCAGGTGAGCAATGTGCACTGTTTTTAATATCTACAGATAAGTGTTGATATATTACAATTATAAGCATATAACATTTCCCAACATAAGTCACAAATATTTTCCTGCATGATGGCTGAGAGGAGTGCTTTCTACTCTGGTTCTTATCATAATGACCCTTTTACCTGTTTCGTTCTTTGTTTTGTTTTTATTTTTTGTTTACATACACACACAGTTTGTTAAGGGAAAACTATGATGGATAACTAAAACCAATGGACAAATAGAATTAAATTTCAATTTTCAGTGTCACACTCTGTTGATCTATTCTGTGAATGCTACACCAGTTTGTAAAGGAGCAGCATATGTCATGTGGCTCTACTGTCCCTTGAGCAGCAATCAGTAAACCCCTACCCAGGTCAGCCATGCTACCCTTTGTCGGTAATTCTAAACCACTCATCTTCTTAAATCACAAACTTTTTTCTAAGAGCACACTGTAGTTCAAGTGTGAAATGTTCGAACACTGGGCCTCTAGTGTGCGGTGCAGTTTGGAGAGATAAGGGAACCTGGAGCATCTCGAGCCCAGCCAGGGAGGGGCTCCTGGGGGTGAGTTCGAAGGTTGTGTTCTCTTCTGTCTGGAACGGGAGATCATTGTCACTGTCTCCAGGGACTCCTTCCATCACCTCCTCGCCATGAGTCAACATAAAGGCTACCCCCCTTAAGGTGCTTCCCTTTGCTGTTTTGTGGAAGTAACAAGAAAAAGTTTTAATATGGATCATGACTTCGTATGTGTCATATGTGTGTGTGTTTTGAATTTTTAAATAAGAATGTGTACCTGTGTCTGTGAGCCAATACTCTAATCCTCATGGTCTTCCGGTTCAGGCACCTCTTCAGCTTGACTTTACTCCTTTGGGAACCCTTTATTTCACATCATCTAGACTCTCAGTATTTGTGCAATGTCAGTTCACGACCCCCCCATTTGAAATTAATCAAGTATTTTATTTAAATAAAGACAGATGGCAAGCCACAGATTTGTTCTCAGATGTGCTGGGCCTCCTCTCCCCTTGTCAGCCAGTGCTGCTCCTGATCTTCCTCTAGGATCAGTACCAACTGTCCACCGCTTTCCTTTAGTTCGAACTCGAGAACATGGCAAATGTAAAATGATTGTCATGGTTTTCAGCTTGCCCTGAATCTTCTCCCGATGATAAACCTGCTGGACCTGATCACCATGCACGTCCTAGACCACACACTCCTCTGCCCATCTATATTCTACTGGAGAGCTGGGATCCTGGGTTTGTTGATCTTGCATTCAAAGTGTGCGCTACAATGTGTGCCCATGTCTCATAGTCAGGAAGTGTTCGTTGGATAGGAGGATGATTGCGTTTTGCATTTAAAGGGCCCCAGTGCTCTCATGTCTCGGTCAAGATGAACACTGAGATAACTGCTGACAAGCAATGATCTTTCCTCTCTCTTCCTTCCAGGTTTGCTTTAAATTCTTGCTACTTGAAATATATTCTTCACAACAGTGTTTACCTCTTTACAGATGAAGAGCATCCAGACGTCTTCAAGTTGGGTGTCATCGTAGCACATGACTCACACACACGTTCATCACTAAAAAGAAATTATTGCTCGGGAAATATTGGAAAATTGAGTTCTTTTAGTGGGAAGGTTTTGATGGAGGCGAGTGAAAAAGTCCAGAAGCACTGTTCTACAGCAGAATTCCTTAAATTATTTAGGCAACAAATATTTTTTTCCAGAACCAACTATGTGCTGGAAAAATGTTCTGTTAATCAACACAAATTAGAGGAGAGTCAGCATGACTCTGCAGGAACCTGCAGCTGGGGACTGGGGACGTTTTCAATTGAAGTTCTCTGCCTGAACAAGACTTTTCTATCATGGAAGTGGGAGATTTCATGGGTCCCAACCCTAGACAAACCAACGAAGGGATGCCAAGAATAGGAGAAATAACCTTCCACAGAGAAGGTAAACAATACCTAGTGGGTAAACAATACCAAGTGGTCAGCACTGCATTCATAGACACATAATTAACAGTAATGGGTCTGAGCAGGCTGTGTTTATGTATTTAGACACACATAACAATAGCAATGAGGAAAAGAAGGCTCTGGTTTAAAAAGGGAGCAAGCAGGGAAGGTCCATGTGAGGGGATGGAGGTTGGAAAGGGAAGGGGTGAAATTAAGTATTTAGAGTTTAATCCCAAAACAAATTTAAAAAAAACCGAATAGCAGAAGAGTGCTGGTGAAATTTAACTGTTTTAATAGAAGTTTAACTGGTTTAAATAGGACGTTTTAGCTTGAATAGTAACCATAGTAGATGGCAGAGAGAGTTATACATGTATGCATATGTGGGATTAAGTAACTGTGTGATGTCAGGTGAGTATTGTGTGGACTCGGTTATGAGGTATCCACATCTTTGGAAACATGCTTTCCTTTGGCCTGTGAGGCCGTTACCAGGTGACACACATCAACATGTCTCTGTGTTTCCATTCATCAAAGCCTTGAGAGTGATTAAAACAACAAAAGCTTAATAGGGAAGATGTGCTCTGCCTTTCTAGCCCTATTCTGCCTGGGACTTTGGTCTTCTGCCTCGGGACTCAGCATCAACCAGACATACACCCTTAGCAATCTTGTTTCTCAGGTCCACACATTTGACTAAGCCAGCAAACCATTGAGTAAAGTTGAAATTTGGGGGTCATTGCCTTGACTCCTTTCCAACAAGTCTTGAAGCATCGACACAAATGAATCCTGAAGAGCGGCTGGAAGTAGACACCATGCGGAAGACTTCGCCTTAACCACAGGTCTGTAAACATCCTAAGTCTCCTCTACTTAATACTGGACCCACTGCACATAGGAGACACTTTACATTCATGCTCTTTTTTAATTTTTAAAACTTATCTTATGAATGGTATTTTGTACGCATGAATATCTTTGGACCCCATGTGTTCTTGGGGCCCATTAAGCCAGGAAAGGACAACTTTGGAACTAGGGTTACAGATGGTTATGAGCTTCTGTGTGGGTGCTTGGAATCAAACCCAGGTTCTGTAAGAGCATCAAGTAATCTTAACCACTGAGCCGTTGCTCCAGCCCAACATTCATATTTATACTAAATAAGATCAATAAAACTGAAGTCCACACCCTGGGCACCTACCACAAGTGCTCAGTAACTGTGGGCAGCCATAGTCACGGTGAGATGTGCTGGATTCATCAACCATGAGGAAAGTCTGTGAGGCAGGACTGCTCTCAAACATAACTGGGCATTCTGGGCACTGCGTTTTTAAGAGACTGTGACTGAAGATCGAGAATAAACAATAACAAACGTGTTCCTAAATAGTTACGGCTCTTTAGGAAAAAATGAAGTTTCTCCAGGCACTTCTTTTAAACTTGAAGTGTCAACCAGAGCCCAAAGGTGTACTTTACGTCAGGTTGTTTTCTGATGTCTCTGTTAAGCTTTTATGCGCTTTCGGTGTGTTAATGTTTTCTCTAGCATAATTTTTACGAAAGTTGGGGATGACTTCGTGGCTAAGAGCACTCCCTGCTTTTCCAGAGAACCCAGGTTCCGTTCTCAGCCTCTACCTGAGACAGCTCCCGACCACCGGTACTTCTAGGTCCAAGTGATCTTCCGCTCTCTTAAGTCCACCAAGGGAAACTGCACACGCACACACAGGAAGTGAATAAAACGTAAACAACTGCTTTCCTCAGACTTGAAGAGAGGTGTATTGAAGTGCGACTTCTTTCATCAATGGTCTTCGATAATTAGGAGCCTTTGTCGCTGTGACCAATGTATGGTGCCTCTTCCTCTTCATCCCTTACTCCATTGGTGTAGGCGGCAGATGAGTATCGGCTGTAATATTAATGAACTGGAAGTAGATTATGTTACCAGACAGACAAGACAACAAAAGCCGACGTCATAATTACTTCAGAACTCATACTACTTAATGAATTGGTAATTACTGAAGAACGGAGATTTCAGAAGGTTTTTCTAACCGTACTGTAACGTAAAACAACACACAGGGTACATGAGAAAAAAAATCATATTTGGAGTAATAAAATATGTCCCCCCACAGTGATATTTAGAACAAATTTTGATTTCTATATTCAAAAGGACTAAATGGTAACAGGAGGCAAAATGCTTTCAAATTGAAAGCTACTTTATTAGCGGGCACATTAAATTTTAAAAAGCATGCCATTAAATAGAAATCCATTTCCCTCTTGATCTTGAGGAAGAATACTCAGAGAACAACTGTCAAATTCCTTACATTTCTGATACAGAATGCTGCGTGCCGTGCACTTGCTCAGTTTTCTTACCAGTTTCCTTCTCTGCAGCCATGCTTCCTAATGCGGCTTATCAGAATTCTTCCCCGTCAATTTAAGAGAACAGGCTTTTGCTCTTATCTATTATGCAAAACACGGTTGTAATTCTTAAAAGCTGTTCATTATAGATTTATCACCACTGGCTTCTATTTGTCTAGACGACTATTTAAATACCCACTCCTTCCACTCCAGTTTTCAGGAACTCTTTATATTTATTGGTTTGGCACAGAGATTTTAGCTCTAGCTTCTCTTCCAGGCCTGACTTCAATGCCCAGTCTCAGGCAACCGTAGACAGCCACCATAAACAGCGTCTATGCAGTAGACAGACCCTTCTGGGGGTTCAGCTTTGGTAAAACGGCTCTGTATAGTATTTAATGAACCACTGAAGAAGGAAGACCAATTAAAAACTAAGTTTGGCTGTCCTTAGAGACAAGCAAGGTGGTCATGCCTTCCATTAAAGTTGTCGAAGAACGCACATGAACAGCCAGACCCAGAGAAACGGGTAGACTGGGTATAACCAGGCTCTTCATCCCCTCACCCCTCACAACGGAGCATCTGCTCTTTCCATACAGAGCATGCACAAGGCAAAGGTAGATCGCGTCATAAAGACCTGATTAGACAATGAATGTTTCATTGCAATACTAGAGGGAAAGTAGGCTAAGAAATTAGAAACAGCAAAACGATGGTAGCTGCCAGTCATCTAAGTATTATTCACTAGTGCCACGAAAAGAGATAGGCAGCCTGCCTACGCCTGTGGTTAGGTTCCACACAATTTGGCAAGCAGCAGACAGACGCTCATGTTTGATTGGTAAACACGACCAAACCGCTGCATCGTACCTAGGTAATGATGAAACTTAACCTCTCCTCTTGATTTATTCTTCTTTAGGTCAGGCATTCGGAGATTTAAAGGAAACAGAAAATAATATTAAAAGAGCGGTCATGCTTGCGCCTGATCTACTAGATGCACCCTTACCCCGAGAGGCCTTGCTCCTCCGAATCTCTTCTGTTTTGTTCATCTCGTCTTAATGTCAATATAGAGTCTGGGAACTTTCTTACATAATAAATCAAATGAAGATTTGATATCTATTCCCTTTCCTAAGCACAGATGTTTTAACTAGATAAACCGAGGATTTCGCAGTGTCCACAGTGCAGTAGAAATCGCCATTCTCGCTTAACGGAGAATCCCGTATAAACAATGGGTTTTCAGAAGCCGACTGGGAAAATTGTTACTTTTAGGTGCTGAAGCTCATTAGGTTAGCTGTTTTTACATCAGGATACTTGACAGAATTTGAATTTCTGTCAGAAAAGAATAGGAGAAATTTTTTTAAGAATGCAAATCTACTGAGGCATTGAAGTAGGATGGACGCCTGGTAACACTGGCTTTCCAGGAGAGGGCCTGGGAGCTATATACATGACCCAAGTTACCCAAGCTAGACCTGCAGGCCTGGGGAAGGGGAAGGAGACCTGAGAGGTAGGTTCCATAGGGCCAGCACAGCCCCTGTAGACCTGATACCCACAGGATACAGGACACTCAGGCTACACTGGTCTCAGAAAACCGATATTCAAACTTGTTTCCAGCCCTCAAGGGTGGGGATATAAGTGGGAGGAACACTTGAGCAGACAGGAAGCCTTGTGGCATTAACTGTTTAAACTATTGTTGAGTGTGCCTCACAGCAGACTATGTGGGTACTGGTTCTTTCCCTGGGATGCTGTTTTTCCCCTATGGAGACAATTTTTTTTTTTTGGTTCTTTTTTTTCTCGGAGCTGGGGACCGAACCCAGGGCCTTGCGCTTCCTAGGTAAGCGCTCTACCATTGAGCTAAATCCCCAGCCCCCGGAGACAATTTTAAGAGCAGTTTAGCACTCATTGGAATTCCCAAAGACAGAGTACGTTATCTGAAGAGTATGCAAGACGCTCCTGTTTACAACGAGTTCTCAGAACCACCGCCTTCATGTCAATCACACCTGTGAAAGATTTTAATTATCTGCTTTAGGAAGAAAGGTCCGTGAGTCTCCAGTGAAAAGCATCTCTGTGTGCTGCATATCTGATATGTGCTAGGGACTTCTAAGATGGAGGGTCACTCATCACCTTAAAAATGAAAACTCTACACTGAATTTGCATTACCAGATAGCTAGAGAGGTTGAACACTCTGTACCAATATTTATTGATGTTGCAAGCATTATTTACTGTTTTTTTTCTTTTGAAAACATCTACTCAGTTCTTCCACCTACTTGGGATTGGTGGTTTTCCTCTTTTTTTTTATGGTTAATTTTTACAGTTCTGTGGAGATTGCAGATTTTTACCTCCTGCCATGATACCCGCACTGACCTCTCCCCACCCCCACTCCGGGCATGCGCTGTCTCTTCTCTCTAGTCATACTTTTCCTGTTTGTGCTGAGACCTTTTATCTCGTGTGATCGTGTTTGTAGATATTTGTGGTTAGTTTCTGTGATTTGGGAACACTATTGCCTGTGCTTGTGTCTTGAACTGTTTCAAAAATTCAGGATGTACGTTTGGTCTTTGATCCATTCTGAACTGATTTTTGAGCTAGGTTAGAGATAAAGATTTAGTTTCTTTCTACTTGTGGATACAGAGTCTTTCTGGATTGTGGATGGTGCTGTCACTGTTTCCGGGTGTGAGTGTGTGTGTGTGTGTGTGTGTGTGTGTGTGTGTGTGTGTGTGTGTCACAGCCTGGAACGTCCATCTTACTTCAGGTAGACTCAATTCAAGAAAACAAAGGATGAGAAATGCTGGTGAAGAGTTGGGCAGGGAGGATCCTTGTTTGCTGCTGGTGAAAATGTTAACTGTGCAGTCACTGAGGAAAACCATTAAGGAGCTTCAGGAAATGCTACAAATAAAACTACAGTATGATTGTGGATGTAATGCACTAGATGCTGCTTAAAAACTGTAACTCTGTGGCCAAGATCTTCATTTATACATTGAAATCTGTGGCTTCTGACAATAGCTAGGAAATACAGGTGGTCTGATATCTATCACTGAAACCGTGGTGTATACAAAATAGAATTTTATACATCTGCAAAGAAAAATGAAATCACGGAATTTATGGTATTAAGTGGATTGGGCTGGATACAGAAAGACAACACTACATGTTTTTGCTTACATGAAGAGCCTCACTGAGTAATGTTTACATGCAAGTATATGTGTCAGGACGTGTGGTCTTAGCACCACCAGAGTAAAGCAAAGGTCTTACTTAAGGGTAAGGGATGAGATAGTTTGAATGAGGAGAAATAAACCCCACAGACTCTTGATTCTCAGTTATTAGTGATGTTTAGGGGAGATTATGGAACCCCTGGTTGGTGGACGCTGGCAGGGAGATGCATCACTGGTGTGGGAGGGAGGAAGTTCGTCACTTAGGGATGGTCTATGAAGATTTGTAGCCTTCTTAACTTCCTGTTCAATGTTTGGTCACTGGATCTTGCTACCTACCAGTGCTGAATCCATCCCTCTGACACCTTAATGTAAAATAAAGCTTTCTTTTGGTCATGGCATTTTATCATAGCACCAGAAGGTAAGTAACTCAAAGAAAAAAAGGATGGTGTTAATTTGTGTAACAGGAGCTACCAGGGTAGGGAGGGTAATATAAACAGATGGGGTTGGGGAATGAAGAAAGTCATGAAGAGACAAATTACTAAGGGCAGACTATGAAGAAATGAGACCAACTACTCTTTTGCTAATTTTAAAAAGTTAATTTAAAACTGAAAATAGAAGGACATTTTGTAGGATTATGTGTCATGTCATTGACCTTTTGGATATATTTCCAGATATTTTTGTACTTTGTGTTGTTTGTGGAAGTCTATTAAAACAAAGTGTCTATCTGACACTTAGAAAGAAGAATAATGGTAATAAAATGTAACCCAAAATTTACAAGCCTGTTTAGATATGTACTGTCCTTAGAATATCCCCTTAGCTGTGGATTTGAATAACTAAAATATTTCTTTGGCCTCTAGCCATATATATGTAGTCAATATCATTTGCCTTTTAAAATTCTTAACAAGGAAGCAATTTATCTAATTTACACAGAAGCGTTCGACAACAGCTCCAGTGTATAATCACCCACCATCAGTACAGCAAAGAGCCACTATGTATTCATCAGACACCATTATTAATCATGACCGGCTTATAATGGCTATGCTTACATCTCCCTAACAGCTTCACTCTGTCAAAGAAGTCATTGTAGCCTGAGCTAAGAATTTCATTAAGTGCCTATTTTTCAGAGGCAACCCTTGTGAAGAACACGGAAATACATGCACGCAAGCAGTATATAATTGCTCGATTATTTCACCACCACCAATTCTGTTGAGAGCTGGCTTTAGCTATCCATCTTTACAGCCAGAAACACAGGAGAACTCTTCATATTTACTTCATTTTAAAGTGTATCAAAATATCATAAACTAGAAAGAGCTTTAAGAGAGGAGCACTAATCCAGTCTTAATGCGGGTCTAAACCTTCATCCCTTTAGAAGGATCCAAGTAGTCAAATTGAAGTGACAATCATAGATATCAAGCAATGTATCTTAGTCAAGTGCAGCTGTAGATTTAATATAAATATGACTTTTTTTAACTTTAGGAGAATGGCTGGTTCAAGTAGTAAGTTTGGGTTTAGAGTCCATCAGTTAATGTTATCTTCCAAACATTCCATTTGTGTACATGTACCTAGGAAAATATGTCTATATCCATCTATCATCTTCATTTGAATATGAACAACCCTGCCGAGAATACAATATGAGTTTGTATTCATGGTAAGGATACAAGTATGGTACATCGATGATAGATGATAAATAGAAGATTGATATAGAGAGTATGGTAGAAGTAGATACAGAGATGAAGTAGATGATAAAGGATAGACAGACAGACAGATAGACAGATGATAATGTGAAGATTGATATAGTAAGATGGTAAAAATAGAAACATAATGATAGATGATAGATAGATATTGATAGATGATAAATGTTGATGCATGATAGATAAGTAGAAGACAGATGATAAGTTAATGATAAATGGATAACATATTGGTGATAAATGGCAGAGAGATTGATTAAATGATTAAAATGGATTATAGACATAAATATATTGATGATAGACAATAGGTTATGGATATAAATAGATTGACAAATGACAGAGGTAGTAGATAGGATATAGTCATGGATAGATACAAATGACCCATAGTTTCTATAGGTATCTCAATTTACTAAATAGATCCAATTTTTAAATGCTTAAAGAAGGAGTCGATTAATTCCGTCTAGAATTAAGAGGTGGGAAGCCAGTTGAGCTGGACAGTGCCAAGATGTAGACCTAGAAGGTTGGTGTGGATTCATGGATTGGTGCTATGAGTAATAAGAGTGTAATCAGCAACATTAGCTGACTATGGTTGGACCACACAGGAAAGGTGTGAGAAAGATGACAAGCCAAACCATCCACATGTTGCAGCCTGAACGGAGCAATGCATTGCAATTCACAATACAATGAGAAGTCTTGCTGAAGAAATGTGAAGATTATGGATTATTCAAAGAGTGCTCTCCTGGGGTTGGGGATTTAGCTCAGTGGTAGAGCGCTTGCCTAGCAAGCGCAAGGCCCTGGGTTCGATCCCCAGCTCCGAAAAAAAGAAAAGAAAAAAAAAGAGTGCTCTGCTCCATCACTGAGTGACTGCGCTCTTCTGTGAACTGACCCAGTGCTGGTGCCTCAAGCTCCTGCTCAGCCTCTCCTGAATGCATGATTACATAAACAGGTCACCTTAAAGCACTGTCCCACACAAGTTATGGGTAGTGAACTGCTATTGAACACAAAATAGAATAACATGTTTAATTTAAAGTACTTACATCAGTGAAGTCCAATCGGTAGCCCATGATAGACTTAGCCCTAACCCTAACAAGTATAACAAATCTTAATCCTAGATAAAACAGGATAAAACGCACACTGTTTTTAACAAATTTTTGTCACAAAGAAATGTTTGTTTGTTTTTTTAACTTTAGAGAAACACTTTTATGTTCAAACATTAGGGGACATGACACTGAATTCCCAGTTTCAAAATATAAAGAAGGTTCAAATCCTGTGACAACTAGGGATCACTTCAAGGTGGTTAAATTGCAGCTATAATTAATGTCAATAGTTAGTTTGCTTCCCCAAATCTGCTTTCCAATTTATGTGCTGTTTAACACCGAAACCTCCTGGTCTTAACTTTCATTCAAACTCATTCACCCTACTTTCACTCTTTCTTAATTGTAATATTACAAATTATAACCTTTTATCAATAACATTTGCATTTTACTACCATTTTCATGAGAGGAATTGCTTCTTTTATTATGATCAGTTATCTAAAATGTAATCAAAATGGAACCACTTAGAAAAATAATGTATTAATAAATTTTATAAAAATAGTTTTGCATTTAAAAGGAAATAAAAAGCTTATAAATTTTCTTTCTCTCTGTTTTTTTGCTGTCAATAAATCCAAATAGATGACATCATTATACAAAAGCATTTTCTGTAGAGCATAAAAGTGATAGAATTTTGTGGAAGTTCCTTAGAATTTGGAGAGATTTGAAGAAACAAAATGTGTTACAAGAGCTAAGTGTGGCATACACCTCTGAAGTTCTCAAAAGCAAGGCTATCAGTCTGTTTAATTCAAATGTATAATAATAAGAAGAATAAAGCTTCATTTTTCTCAAGGGAAAAGGTTGGAATGTTTGAAAAGAATACACTAACCTCAGAATGTGCTACTGTTGGGATTGTTTGTAAGATCAGAGGAGACATGTTAGGACAAAGAGTCTTGCTAACACCAACCACAGGTTTCCACAGTGACACAGTTCAGCCACACTGTGGAAGCAGGTGGCCTTTCCCGGGTCCCACATATCATTACGTTAGGAAAAGCATGTTTACTTCACATATTAGCATGTAGTCCATGAGGTGCTGTGAGGAGATGTTGTTAGGAAAACCAATAAATCGACCATAGGAAATTTCAACCTTTTAGAAATCTGCAAAGTTCACAGCAAGATGGACGTGGAGAATAAAAGGTGTCATCAAAGGACTGCAGTCATACCAAACAAACCATTGGTATCTAGTTGATGGGTTTGTTGAGTACTGTGTGCGTGTGTGTGTGTGTGTGTGTGTGTGTGTGTGTGTGTGTGTGTGTGTGTGTGTTGGGGGTGGTGAGTGTGTTCCAACAAAGCAACTGTGTGTATCCTTTCCAGATGAAACAGTAATTATCAGTCCGATAAAGCAAGAGTATAGGCATCAGACTCAGACTGAGGGAATATTTATTTTTTTAAAAAGGCTTACCATTTACACACCATAAACATCTACCCATGTAAAATGTGGTGAAAGAATGTAGCTTTTTTGTTAATTCATTCTTCTTTCAGTAGTTTACATATTTTGATAGGAATGGAGCATGCAGAATTTCCTTAGGTCACATGACATTTTCAGATCCACTGCCATAATGTATCTAACCAAATTTTATATCTGCTCTTAGGTTTTGCACTTATGAGTAATCTGTCATATTATGTTCCCACAAATCTTAACATCTCAATCATAATGTTCTGTAGAAACAAACCATTAATTACTGGCAGCCAGAATAATTATTTTTTATAGTTTTTCTTCCTGTCTTGCCCATGGCAGAGGAACACACTGGTAAACTCTGTATGTGTGTGTGTGTGTGTGTGTGTGTGTGTGTGTGTGTGTGTGTGTGTGTGTGTGCACAGATGCCGCCAGATGCCAGAAATTAGAGAACTGAAGGTGAGGATAATAGCAGTTGTGAGCCACCCAGCAGATGCTGGAAACTGAACTCAGGTCGTCTTCTGCAAAAGCAAGAACACTTACCTGCTGAGAGACATAGCGTGTCTGTGCTACAGCACCTAGAATGACAGGTTATAAAACAAGCAAGTACTTAGGAAGCAATGTGTATGCAATACATCAATAATTAAAGTATACTACAATATATTCTAGCTACCAGTACATGGAAATTAAAGTACAATACAGTATATTCCAGTAATATAGAACATTTGTTTGTATTTAATCAGATATTTTAACTTATATGGACATATATGTTTGTCATAGTTTACTCCTGTGCGTAAAATTATGTGCAAAACTTGTTTTATAATTCTTTACTGACTCTCAGGTTTATAACCCAACCCTTTTCCTTTCTAATTTACAACTTTTTATGATACTTTTATTGATTATATGGGAACTTCCTTTCTTGAACCCTAAGCACCTTTACTTTCCAGTCCTCCCAGGTCCACCTCCCCACCCTTTAGATCACCCAAACTGGTTAAAAAGGAAGAGGAAAATAAATTCCAATTTGTGTTGTCCATATACTCACTCCGGTGGGTCAAACTCTCAGTGGCCAGACCCTTAAAGAAACCAAGTCTTTCCTCGCCTGCACTCTGCCAGAAGCCGCCAGTTGTGAAGAGCTACACTTCAGCATCTTGTCACAATTATTAAGAATTTCCTTCAATGGCTTTCTGTCTAGGCTGTTGATTTTGGAGAAGGGGGTTGTGGTTGTCCTAGAAGTCCCTCTGTCTCAACAGTGAGTCTGTAGTCATCAACACCACAGCAGAAGTAGCTTCCTTGACATTTACCGTCTGTGGAAGGAGCATGCAGCATGGACTTACACATGGTTTCTGGTGACAGTTCGGGACCACATACATCTACACAGTCTCCAGTTGTCAGCCCGTGCCACAGACCTCAGCACGGTCTCCAGGGGCAGTACAAACCATGGACATCAACCAACCCCTTCTGCCTCTGCATGGGCCATGGACACCATCACAGCATAGGCCAGAGACATCTCCATGGCCTCAGGTGCCAAAACAGGCTACTCACATGAAACCAACCAACCAACCATCCCCAGTACTCCCAGCAGCATAGCCACAGACATTAGTTTTAAACTGCAACACTGACTACAGATATCAACATGACCTTCAACATAGGTCCCAAATGTCAACATAGATCCAGACATGCCTTTAGCAGCAGCAAGGACCTGGGCATCACCAAGACCACTCACATCAACATGGCCGCTGGTGGAAGCATGGTTTTCTATAGTCATAAGGATGGCCTCGGGTAGAAGAACAGACCAGGGTTATCCACATGGCCTTCAGAGGTAACTCAGGCCACAGACATCAACATGACTTCTAGGTCTGACACTAGGGATATCCACCAGTCCCTCCAGCTTCAACCTGGCCTGGAACAGCTGAACATGGAAACCAAAGTTGACTTCAGAGCAGCATGGATTAAGAGGTTTTTTGAGGAGTCCAATCCAGAACATAAGCTATTCTTCATCTTGCCCATCCTGTCATTGCTCAGAATGAGGGCGATCACACAGCCGGGAAGTATGTTCAGGGCCTGTGTGTGAGCATTAGCTCCAGGCTGCTGCACACCACCCTCTGTGTAAAGCAGATACTCCACCCTCCTCGCCTCTCCGTCTCATATTTGTTCCTCACAGTGGCATTTGTAAACTTCAGTTTGTCACTCAGCATATTTTTGTTATCAGTGTTCAAAAAGCTTTACATGCAAATATTAATTATGTGAGTCTTTGGTCTAGTTCAAATTTTCTGGTTTCTGTCACACCATAAATTCTGGACCACTGTGGAGACTTCACTCTCAGCTCTTCAGAATCAGGGCGATTGTGTGGCTAGGCAGGGCTTCTGGGGGGTGAGCTCCATGGGAGCCCCAGACTTCCCTCTCTGTCAGCCACCCAGACTGCCCTGTGCTCTCTCTCTCCCAACAGGGCAAGTGGCTCAGGCTGCAGCCACAGTGGCTCCATGCTAGACCAGCCTGTGAGCCTTGGAGTAGCCCTATGCAGTAAAGACATCTGGTGCTCCAGGACCTCCTCCTCTACTACTCCAGCAGCTCTGAGATGAAGTGGATGTGTCAGATCTAAGCCTGGATGTCAACTGAGCCGGTCAGCGACAAGATGTCTTCCCGGCACTGTGCAAGGGTCTGTCTTCCGGGTATACACCTTTGATGACTTTTTTCCATTAAATGTTGTCAGTTTATTATCAAGAGCACTGGCACTACCACATTAAAACCTTAAAAGGTCAACTGCTAGATATGAGTTTCCGGTCGTTAGAGAATTAGAAAAGATGTAGCTTTGCAAGATTTTCGTAGCATAGAAGAAGCCGATTCTCAAAAAGGAAAGAAGAAAGAAAAAAAGAGTGAAACGGAGGATAGTTAGAATGAGAGAACTCTCAAAGCCAGAACCAGAGGAGAGGTCAGTACGACCAAACCACTGTTGAGATTCTGTAACAGAGGAAATACACAGGGAATGCAGTGGCTTTCCTATGACATCCTGTGACCAATATATAAACAAGCTGCTGTACCTTCCCATGTAAAAGGTTGATGTGTGCTATTTTACATGAAACATGCCTTTGGGGGAAAAAATCTCTTCCTAAGTAGAAACACCTGAGCATTAAATTTTTCTCCTAATTTTCAGGAAATATATGTTGTATAACTGATCAGTTACTCATGGGAACTGGATATTCAAAAATTTTAAGTGAAGTTAAATATCCTAAAGACTTTTATATATTCCATGTTCAAAGAGTAGAGAGGGATGATAAAATATTAAATGCAAGCCCTATTAATAGCAGATGTCAGTTTGCTTCAGTGTAGCCCTTCTTAATTACATCACTAAATTATTATTTTATGAGTTTCGGTTTGTAACACGTTGACTTCGATAAACAGCCTGCACATCTACAGTGGAGGTTGATTGCCATTGTGAACTTGACTCGATTTGTAATCACAAGAGAACTGACCTCTAGGTGGGTGTGTCTGAAGCTGTTTCTATAGTGGTGTAAATGACTGCAAATGACTGGGAAGACTCATTCTGAACGCAGCTTGACCATCCCAAGGCCAGGGCCCTGGACTGAATCAAAATATGATTAGCACGATTAAGGAAAGACTTGACATCTGGGTCCTGGGAGAAGAGAAACCTTTCTGAGAAGAAGGTGTTTGGAGAGACCTGAGCTCTAAATTTATCTGATGAGTGACTCTGCTTGAAAACAGCTGCTAAGAATCATAGTTTTCCAGGTCCAGCAGGAAAAGCACAGAGGCTGCAGCATCTGTCCTAGTCGGGGAACAGGCCCTTGACTTGCAGTCAAGTTTGCAGCAGCAGCAGCAAAGGAATTGCTTTGTAAAATGCTAGAGCAAAGAGGCCATGGAATTTTGCACAGGTTCCTGAGTCTCTGAATGGCTGTATTAGGTTCCCTGCCAGGAGCCCTGAGGCCATCACATGATGCTGGGAAAAGATCTAAAGCTAGACTTGCCTTAATTCTGTCAGTCAGAAGGCAAAGGCAGGAGGATCTCTGAGTGAGACAAGTGAGAATCTGTCTCAAAACCAAACAAAAATAAAGCACCCAACTGCCTTGAATACAATACTTTCTTAACAACTGATATAGGTAGTTAATTGTAAAAATATATCTGTAAATATATCTTGTCAATTATCAAAATTCCATTTTCTCAGAGACTGATATGGTTTGCTGACCTAAAATATTAAAAATGTTTTCCATTAAAACTGCATTGCTAGTCTTTTAAGTTGCATAACCCAGGAAAGAAATTAGAATCATTTGTGAATCTTAGTATGAATTTAAATTTTGGCATTTAAAAATGATAGTTATTAAATAGACATAAATATTCAAAATAAATTAAGTCTGAGATAGTCTAGGATTTGTAAAAATAAAATGAGTATTCATGATATAGCTTATGCTAGGAATCATGAATATCTAGGAACTAAAGAAGGAAAATTATACATTAGTTATGTAAATCTCACATGTAGTTACATATGAAATAATAAAATAGAGTTAAACATTAGTAAATTTAAATGAGTGTAAATTCAAGTGAAAATATTTGAAAACAAGTAAATTACATGATTTTTTAGTTTTTTTTTAGTCTTGTGTTAAAAATAATTTAGCTATGCTTACTAAAAATACACTTCTGTTTATATAATAAAATAATTACATATTTAGAATTTAAAATATAAGAGTGCAATATTCATCCTTTAATGTAATATATGTTTAAATATTAAAATGTAAAATACATAAATACACAAGTTTTTAATAGGTAAAAGAAAAGTTTTAGAAATACAGACTTTTAGGTTTAGCATCTAACAAACTAGGGAAAGCTAGGGCAATACGATGATTAAAAAAGAAAGATAGCAGTAACCTTCTGAAACACAGAGGACAGTCGAACCAACAGAGATAGGGTTGGGTCCCAACAGTTAGTCAATGTGACCACTATGTTCTCTCAGAAAGAGAATCAAAAGAGGCAGAATGTAAATTAATCATAATTCAATTAATTTCTGGAAAATGATTAAGGGATCTGAGTCCATATTTCACTTAAAGGATGAGATAAGACAAGCCAGCCTGGAGTTTTGTTTACTTATTTTTTTTTTCAAAATGATCCTGTAAGACTTATTCTTTATATCAATACTATTCCACAGTGGTGGAGCTTACAAAGGAATTGCATTGACTGGGTGCCTTAGGGTCATGGGCTTAAGTTAGCTATCCTGACATACAGAAACAACACTCAACGGTACAACTGGAAACTGAATAACTGCTGTGGCTTTATACTCCTTGGAGTTAGACAACATGGAGAAAGGGCAATTGACCTTAGGAAAAACAAATTCTCTGTGCATCATCTGTAGAGGACATGGATGCTACTAAGATCAAGGCCACGAGACAATTAGATTTATGACTCGTTGGACATAGCATATGCTCTCTGCTTCATTTTATCTTCCAAACAAAGATGATAGTGATGTCTTTCCTATAAAGTCCCCCAAAATCTCTGCATTTACACTTGTAAAGTACATAGACTTGTACATGGTGAACAGTGAGGTTTTATAAAAGATAAGTTGGTGGCTATTGCCTCATATATAAATTACTACCTAATTTTAAGCTTAAAATTTTAATGAATATCTCACTTAAAGATAATTTCACATGGGCATACAATTTACCCTTCTTCCTTCTCACTTTGAAGAGTTTAATGATCAAATTAACTATAAGTAATAAATATTTATATATAGTTTTTCCAATTTATTATTTGTAGAAAACTAGTTTGTATTCTCTCTGTTTCTGTCTGTCTCTGTCTCTGTCTCTGTCTCTGTCTCTCTCTCTCTGTCTTTACTTCTCTCTTTTTGCAATTGGAAATAGTTCACTATCTGGATCATGGAAACTATTTTCTTTCTGCAATCTTCTCAACCAAATCCTATTCTCAGCACACTTAAAAGGAAACATAGCCGGGGCATATTAATGATCTAAATTGTTGTGCTGTGGTACAAGTTGAGACTGCTTCCGTCATTTCTTCCATTTGAAACCAATCAATCATGCTCAGTATTATTTCCACTTGTAAAAAAAAAATAGAAGGGAACAGAGCAGTCACTCTGTATTTAACTGGATTAAATGATATGTTATTTGGCAGATGTCAGCAGGTTAAATCTGAAGGATGGTAGGTTAGTTTTTCTCACTGCTGTGCTTGGCCATTTATAACTGATGAGCATGACACTTTAGATGAGTCTGTCCTCTCTGACACTAAAGACAGGCTTTCACCAGAGTGGCCAGCGAATGAACTCTTGTCAAAATTTGATGTAATCTGCAGTTTAACACTGTTACTCCAGGTCTGCTACTTGTGCCTTGTACTAGAGTGTTTTGCATCTATATTTATTAATATCAAATAATAAATAATTAATTCTGCTGATTGGAACTGATACCTCTGTATTTTCAGCATGTCAGTGTTGGGTAAATACTTTCTGAGTGATACAGGAGGCAGTGAGGTAATGCTCTTCTGGGCTGAACTTCTATGTTTTGAACTTGAAGGAAGAAAGGATATATTTAATTTCTGATCCCTATGCCTCATACACAGCGGGTGCACAGCAAGTACATTTTGCAGAATAAATAAATACCTCAAAATAAGAAAAAGTCGGGAACTATTGAAAATGTCATGCAAGATTAATTTTGTTAGAGTTCATGCTTTCAGGGACTTTTTAAATGATGTCATATAACAAAAAGTATTAGAACCTTGGACTTTTATAAAGTAACTAATCCCTTGTTAAGTACTTTGTGTATATAATGAAATAACAACCTTTGGAGACACATCTGTTTCCATTAGCATGAGGAAAAACAGTAACCTATCTGGCCCTTGGCCTCTGGTGTAAATGCAAGGAGTTGCTTCTTATCTGTTCTTCTACATGTTGACCTTCAGATGACCATTTCCTTGTTTGGGGCACTTGGCAGGATCCAGCAATACCCTTAGCATGCACATCTTGACCTCCTGACTTGACTGATTTGATCCAGTGCGACCTATACAAGGATAAAACAGTAAGGCACACATAGCATGAGAGCATGGCTGTCAACAGGTTTTGAACTCTTCTAAGCACGAGTTAGTACTGCTGTGAATAGGTTGAAACCATAAGTAATGGCCAGGATGTGGCCTAAACGCATTAAAAGAAAGCATTGCTAGGGACATGCTGTGCTTTGCTCTTGTCAGACTAGGCAGAGAAACCAGCTCTCTGAGTCCAGGTCTGTCATCATCAGAACACATGGGATATGCTAGAGTCACTTATTCAAGAACTGAGCAGTCAAATGTGCATATTGGAAACAGTGTTCCTATTCATAGTGGGCCCCACAGTTTTCTTCCAAATTACCAATTCCTTTTCCCAAAATTCATTTTTTATTTACTAATAACTTACAAAGTACATTCTAGAAGGTCCACCTCATGTCACTAAATTGTTCTGATATTGCTAAACTTCAAAAATCCCCAGAAAATATTCCTGTCTTTCTTTTGTGTTTTCCCAAGCTTTTTGGGAACGTGGAGAATAGTCTTTCCCTTGTTGTCTGTCAGAAAACTGGATCCACAGCCCAGCCATCTCTTTTCCATAGGCTGTGAGCAAACACGTTACCTTTGTCACTGAGCTCCCAGCTCCCAGGTGCCAGCAGGGACAGTCAGTTCTAGACAGTGTCAATATATCTAACACTAATCTAGAATCTACATTCTTATTGGATTAGCTGATCATGGTGATCTCTGCAGGAGGTCTGAGCTGGGGTGTTGGAGGAGATAGTAAAACAGAAGAAAAGGGAGCATGAGATCAGAGAACACCATCTGTTCCTAAGGTGTGTTGTGTGTGTGGGTGTGTGTGTGTGTGGAGAGCGGTGCGGCGAAACAAAGATGGCGCCGACATCCAGCCTTGTCTGGATATAAACGACTTACTGCGCATGTGCAGGCTTGTCCCCTTGCTAGGGCTCCCTCTAGTGGTGAACAGCGGTACTGCACATGTGCGGTTTATGCACCAGGTGTTAGTTGACCGTTGATATGCTAATGAGGTGTCCCTGGAGGACAAGTAGTGGGGTGATCCAAGCCCCACCAATCCCTGAGAGATAATTAGCATACTGTTGTCTATATAAGCCGAGCGATTTTGCTGCTCGGAGTCCCTGTTCAAGAGAGCTGTAACACTAAGAGAGCTGTAACACTGAGAAGAGCTGTAACACAGTAAAGGCTTGCTCGCAGAAGAATCCTGTTGCTGAACATCGTTCTTACTGGTGGGACATTAGGCGCGCGACATGTGTGTGTGTGTGTGTCTCCCAAGCTCTGTGTAGCTGAGTCTGCTCTTCCCTTTATCACTTCACAATGGGGCAGCACGGTGTACGTCCAATTTTATGGCTCAGTGGATCAGGTCACATACAATCCATGAGTCACAACACAAGGTGTACAGTTGTGATGTCCCAAAAAGGTGTTCACTGGGTTCCCCAACCCCCAGTAACAAGACATGTGATTACACTTCAAATGGCAAATGCTTATTCTCAAACTTTGTGACTACATTCTTTCTCCCTGTACCATGGAATCTACTGGATTCTCTGCCTCAATCATGGGGCCAGCCTAAAGAGACAATCTGAGAGGAGGGAGATAGATCATTAAAAGAGCAAGGTACATGTTAACTTGGGTGTTTATTTCTGTCATTCTCCCATCAGTCCATGGACAAAGAATTCTATCATCAAAGGTTTGACAAATGATAGAGACTGCTTTAAAGATTCCTTCTTGGCTCTTTCTAGCATGGAAGTCCTCACACTTGTAGGAAACACATGTGCTTTCTTTCTCTGTCATATTCCTGATCTGAATACAGGGACTGAAGACATGACAAGGCTGATGTGCAGCACCAAGACCGTGTCAGGGCTGATGTGAGCTGCATTTCTGATGATCTCCTGACTCTGCCGTTCACAGACTTCCCTTCATCTCTACAGAGAAAAACATAAATGTGACGTTATTTAGTAAATTCCGAATGTTGTGAGTAGCAGTTGTCTATTATAGAATGACTGTTAAATGGCTACAGGTCTCTCAGAGAAACTACAGAGAAAATTCGCAAGCTAATGTAGATGGGGTTATGTTTTTATTACATTTGCATTCTTCATACAAATGTAAAGTTGTCTTCCTGGCTATAAGATTTTGATGGATTTTAATGGAACTCACATGTCTATACATGATATAACCTACTCTGTTTACAATCAATGGGATCTATAACGATGTCACCAATCTCATTTCTTTCCTTTCATGAATAGATTTTTTTTTGTGAATAGTCTTGATAAAATTTATTTTGAATTAGTACATGAAATATAAAAATATCCACATGAGTTGGGTCACACGTGACATGAACATTCTATAATATCTAAAGAGTATGCATCCTCAAATGTTTATGATTTCTTTATAGTGAGACATTCTAAATTCTTTCTCCATGCCATTCGGAATGCATGGTGCATAATTATAAAGTAAAGTTCTTCCATTGAGCAACCTCATTCCACAAACTGATGTCACCTCTGTTTGTAACTTAGAAAACAGTGTGTAGTCATTCACCATTCTTTTGTTGGCCATTTGTTTCTTCTCACTTTTGATTCCTCTAGATGTTTATAAATTTAAGTATCACTTCAATAAAAGTGATTTTTATCTTATAGATTTTTTGATTTATGTCTAATGTGTTTTAACACATCATAACTTATCCTTCCTTCTCCTTTAGACAAGATTGAGCACATCCAAGGTAGTATGACCACTTTCCTTCTCCTTTATGTTAATATGATACTTTCTGTATTTTATTTGATTGCTTGTTGATTTTGTTCTGGTATGCTGAGGATGGTCTCATATTTCATTTTGTCCCATGTATAGTTATTTAAGGATACCATCTGTTCACTTTGTGGAACCGCATCACCATACTGATTTTGACACAGTATTTTCATTTTCCTCTTGATCCTTTATTGATTCTTGATAGTATAGAAGTGTACTTTCTAGTCCCTAAGTATGTGGAAACTTCTCACAGATGTTTATTTGTATTATTGCTTTTTCCCTTTCAGTAACATGATGGAGGACCAGGAAACAGAATGAATGGATCTAGGAATAATTTTTAAAGCCTGGCCCTAAATCCTGCTTCTATAGACAGTACTCACATCTTCTGAAAGACATCACTGCCATAACCTGAGAAAACAGGATGATATGTGGTCAATAAAGATGGCAACTGCAACTGAGGAAGGAGGCAATGAAAAAGTTCTATGTGTAGTTCAATGTTGACTTAAAAAGTTCTAAACTCTAAGCAGGTCCTGTCATCTCAGCTCATTGCTAAGGGCCATGTGTATGTTGGTATGAAAGCTGTGCAACATACCCCCTTGTTCTAAAGATGATAATCAGTTCTCTGATGTGCTCTACAAAGTCCTTCATTTGATGATTTTCTCTTCATTTACTCTTTTCTCTTCAAATCGTGCTTTGCCTTGCCTTTTCCTCTACAGGAAATTGTTGTAATTCCATTAACACAGCCCAACTGATCACTTATTTCTTTGCTTAGATTGTTCCACATCTGACTTTGCTGGTATTTATCCTCATCCTTTAGCAAAGAGATCATCCTTACTTTTAGTTCTGTGAGACTTCCCCATTGGCTGTTCTCATTGACAGTCCTACCTTTTGACTATATCCTCACTAGCACTCCACTACCTACTTCTACTTCTACTTCTATTTCTACTTCTACTTCTACTTCTATTTCTATTTCTTCTTCTTCTTCTTCTTCTTCTTCTTCTTCTTCTTCTTCTTCTTCATCATCATCATCATCTTCCTCCTCCTCCTCCTTCTTCCTCCTTTCTCCTCTACCTCCTTCCTTTTGATTTGTTGATGGTAACAACTTTGATTCTCAGAACACTTTGAATTTCCTTTCTGATGAATCCTGATGGATCCTGATGAAGAATGCTCATCCAAGTTATAATATTAGAAGTTTATATCAGCCCAGAAATGAAATACCCACACAACACAGTAGAGTACAGCACACTCCAGGACAGGCAGATGATGGGGTCAACCTAGGTGTCTATCAAAATGAGTAGATAAAGGAAGCTTGGCTTAGATACATAATTCAGCCATTAAGAATCAATACCAGGAAAGTGGATGTAAATAAAGATCATCATGGTAAGTGAAATAAGCCAGGCCAATATATGAAATCTATACTTAAGGGAAAAGCAATATTGGAGAAGAGAGCATGGAGGAGTGTTTGAAATTAAAATTCAGAATGGTGGGAGGGCAGAATGATATAGCAAAGATTCACTGTAATATAAATAAATAGACTTCAAGCACATGGTATATGCATGCAATGAGGCACCATAAAATCTACCATGGTTCACAATGAAATATTTTCTGAGAAACCATTGCTCCCTGATCGTCAGCATCCACAAGTGTTGCAGTCTACTAACTTATAGGTTATGTCATATAAAAGTACAATGCTTTTATCATCTACGTCTAGAGAGTTCAGGGCAACTTACCATGGTGTGAAGCAAATGTCATCACTCTTAATTTGCTTTCTACTGCTATGCTACAGACCATAGCCAAAAGCAACCTGGGGAGGAAAAGGTCTTTTTCAGCTTATACATCTTTCTGCAGAGAAGTCAGGGAAGTGCTCCAGGTGGAAACCTGGAGGAAGATACTGAAATAAAAACTAGGGTGGGGTGGAATGCTGCTTACTGCCTTGTTCACTGTGGCATGCTGAACTTGCTTTCTTATACGTCCCAGAACTACCAACCCAAGGATGGCAATGCCAATGTGAAGCTACTATCCCATGTCAATCATCAATTAACCACATGCCCTACAGACTTCTCTATAGGTCAACCTCATGGAGATAATACCTCTTCCCATACATATCTAGGTTTGTGTCAAATTGGTTAAACTAACCATCACACTATCCTCCTTACCTCTGATGTTAGTTTGAGATATTTCACCCAACGTATCAATATTACAGTGTTTGAATTACATTCCATCATTACTTACGCTCCTATCACTAACTAAACAAAATAAAATAAAGGTCTAGAAACAAATAAAAGAATCTACAAACAGTTAACTTGTTGAGGGAATGAAATACTTCCTGATATTTTAATTAGTGTGTCTTCTTCAGATAAAAGGTGATGTACTACAATACAAAGTATAGATTATAACAAGACAGCATTTAATGAAACCAGTGAGGACCTCCCATTTGGCTTCTTCTTATTGGGTTAATCAGTGTCCCGGAAAGCAGCATGCATCTCAGGCATCATTGCTGTCACTCAGGCCCAGAGGTTTGTAACACTAATGAGCATGGATGACATGGATGCATGACACACAAAGAAGCTGCTGATATAAGCCCTAAATCTAGGAAGAAGAAATCAATGTGATTAGCAAAGATAAAATTAACTTGTCAATGTCTCTGCCATCTTAAATGCCCTCCTGCCCAAGTCTGAAAAAGCCCCAAGATTTTATACACTTTTAATTCTTTGTTACTATTACTAAGAAGTGATGGAGGTCTTAAGCAACCTTAGGAGTGAATGGTGTGTGTGTGTGGGGAGGGGTTCATGAAAATGCTACTGGTCTCCAAGAATCCCTAAACCATGTACTTGGAATAAATGACAATATTGCCCACCTACATTTGACTAGGGTCCCAGCACTACAAAGACATTGATGTATGGAAGTCAACTCAATGGAAAATCTCATTGAAAACAGATCTTCAATTCATTGTTTGGGGGATACAAGACTGATGGAGATTAAAATGATTATTTTAAATCAGTTTGTAGGTATGTTTTTCCTCAAATTAAAAAAAAAAGATTTATAAATCAGCCATACTGAGAAAATCCTAGGCCCAGCCTTGCATACTCCAGCCATTCAAGTTTCCTTCCTCGTTTGGTCTGACCTTCCTCCCCTCTCATCCCTCCTTTCTCTCTTACTTCTCACTTTCCTTTCCTCTTTCTTCCCATTTTGTTCTCCCTTTCCCCTCTCCCTCTATCCATCCCCTTCTTCTATCCTTTCACCTCTCTCTTTCCCTCTTCCACAGGCCCTCGAGCCTAATATCTTACCTGAAGTTTTCTGGGTTTCTCCAGCATCTCCAAAACAAAATATTTTCAAAATGAAGATAATGAGTATTGACCTCTAAACATCGAACTTCAGTTTTATGATTGTGTCAAAATGGCTGAGTTCCAGCATCTGGAAAATAAAAGCAGTTTGCTAGATCCTGAAGGCTTACAAACTATTTTTATTATGATATTTCTGGAAGTACATGCTGCATGCATATTCATGGCTTTGAAAATGCTTCCTATTTCTATAGATTCCCTCCTCATTTGCAGGTGTTATTATGGATTCATGAATACAGCTAATCACTCCTAATGTATCCCATACTCTAGCCACTGCATGGAAATTTTACTTAATTTTTTGTGATAAAATGGAGTCCTGAATGAAGCTTACAGCCTTATGTAATCTAGAATAGCCTGCAGAAATAGTGGGGGCTGTAAAGAAAGTTAGAGTGGTTTGACATTCATACTTAAGGAGGATTGGGGGGAACCTTCATGTCTATTCTCATGATCCCAATATACACAGTATCCTGCATGACACATGAGCAGTGAAGTTTTCAGCTACACTCTCACATTTCCTCTTTATATTTTTTAAAAGATGCAATCCTATGCTCATAGTCTGAAATTAATATTATTGGTGTTAATACATAGAACATGTTTAACTTTACTGGGTATAATAAGATTCTTATACCTTTTCTATGAATTTCAATCAAAGACATTGTGCAAAATTTCTACCCTTTCATATTTCAGGAGTTTGTTATTTTTTTCAAGGAGAAAAGAAATTTACTATTCTTGTCATTTGTTGGTTGTATGTTTCTCAGCTAAGAGATAGATCATAGATCAAAGCTCCTCCCTTTTCGTGTCTCACAATAAGTCTCAAAATCTTCAGTACCCTAGAAATATAATATGTCCCAAAGTATAGAAATTGGTCTATCAATTGGAAAGGAAAATGAAAAGAATTTCTGTGATTTTTGTGACTTTCTCTAAATCTAAGATTTTGGCACACTGTCTTTGTATGGTGCAAGAGATCACCTATAGTAGGGTCCTGACAAAGAATTCAAAGCCCTAGTCTCCAGGCTTATTAAACAGAGCTCTAGTCAAAGCTGTCAGCCAGCATCAGCAGTGGCTCCAACTATCCCTTACTCAGCTTGCCTGCTTTTGGTAACTGAACTTCCAACTCTGCCCCTTTTGCTAACAAATATCTTCATCACATCTTTATCCACATTTTCCCTCTCATTGCTCTTTTACTTCCAACATCCACTGCCCTCTTCTCTGTCTTGTGTGATTGAACATCTTTCTGGATCCTGGATCAGTCTGACAAGGAACCACTGTTGCCAGATCTCAACACCCCCTGACACACACACAGAAAAGATGTATGCATATGTAGAACATCTGAACCTTTATAAGATCATATATCTGCCTCGTATAGAACCCTGATTTCCTTATTCTCCTCTTGTTAGTATATTGTTATTGTTGTATTTGCACAGATGAACAAACTGGAACACAAGTTTAATAACTGTCTGTGCCACACAGCTCACAAACCATGAGTCAACACTTGTCTCCAGAGAGAGCAATTGCTGTCACTTTACTCAGTGAATGTTGGTTGCATTGAATTCAGTTGTACTTGTCAGAGGATGCACAAATACTTCTAAGTGCAAGGGTTGTGTTGTGGAATATCTCATGGCTTCAGAAGGGTTTCTACATCATGGTATATACCAAAACTTTGGAGTAGATTTCTTTTTTATTTTCCCATTCATATCTAGGAGGAACTAGTAAGAATGAGACCTTAGTTTGGAAAACCAAGGGTTGGAACTAATTACTATCAACAAAATCATGCTATGAAGAGATTCTCATCATAGAAGACTTGCAGGCATGGATCCTCCTTCCAGAAGAAGAAAAACCAAAGGGAGTCCCTCCTTTACTGTTAACAACTCAGCTCTGAGACCTTGGGTAGACTACAACAGCTATGGTCTTGGCATATGGTGTTGCCATATTTACTTTAAAATTTGGGAAACTTCTAGGTACATCTTAATCTCTTAGTACCTCTGTGTTGAGAAGTGATCATTTCAGACTTTGAGAATTAGAGAGTCTGGTGAGGTATGTCACTGTGATGTCCAACTGACAGAACAGAAGAAGGAAAGTTCAAGTATGGCCATTGATAAAGAGAGAGTTACAGAGCAGATGTGAGTTTGGATGTGAAAAACTGGGTCCACACCACCCTTCTATAATTATAGGAGAGTAATGTGATTTTTTAAGAAAGTTTCTTGAGTTATATTACCCTGACTTTCTAAAAATTTAAAGAGAGGGAAGGAAAAGTCTATCTTGTGTGTTTTCTTTGAAGCTTGAAAGGAAAGAGCTTTCTAAATATTATGGTCTGACATGTAGAGAGAACTTTTTTGGGGTTGGGGATTTAGCTCAGTGGTAGAGCGCTTGCCTAGCAAGGCCCTGGGTTCGGTCCCCAGCTCCGAAAAAAAAAAAAGAAAAAAAAAAGAAAAAAGAAAAAGAGAGAACTTTTTTGCCTCATGTCATTGACAAAATAGCTGTCTGCTTATTTGCTCTGTTTTTTATGTAGAGATGTGATGTATACACAGTCTATGTATTTGGAAAATGCAAGTATACATAGTTGAACATTGTCTTGTATCACTCATCACCCAGCATAATTGTCATTGTTTGTACTGTGGGCAGAACATGATAGAAGTGAAGTATAAAATTTTAATCATCATTGAGGTCGATAAAGACTCACCTTTGTCTGCTTTATGAGGAACAAAGCAATCCCTATGTTAAACTAACTGTGCATGGTTGTAGACCAACAACACATCCAAGTGGGTGAAAACTCTCTCCTTCATAAAAAGTCATGGCCTGTGCCCAGAGTTGACCCTAGGACACAGCTCTCTGTACCCAGATCCCACAGGTAGAGAGCTGGATTCTCAGAAGTGCAGACAATCCTGAGACCACCTCTTCTGTTCACATTCCTGGACCAAGAGGAATCCCTTAAGAGCCCTCTGGACACAGGAACCAAGGACAGGTATGGAACAGGATGCTTCCGGTTTCTGCCTGCACCCAGAGCTGACCCTGTGACACAACTCTCTGTGGCCAGATCCAGCTGGGAGAAAGCCAGTCTCCAGAGATGCTGACACACAGGCTTACAGGACAGTTAAGCCACTGTCAGAGACAGCTAACTGACCAGCTGACTGAACAGTTAACACCAGAGATAAAAGATGGTGAGACACAAGGGAAGAACCTGAGAAACAGAAACCAAGGCCTCTTGGCATCATTAGAACCCAATTCCCCATGACAGCAGGCCATGGATACCCCAACACACCAAAAAAGCAAGATTTTGATCAAAAATCACAACTCACAAAGAAGTTAGAGTAATTTAAGTAGGACATAAATAACTCCCTTAAAGAAATACAGGACAACCCATGTAAACAGGTAGAAGACCTTAAAGAGAAAACACAAAAATACCTTAAAGAATTATAGGAAAACACAACAAAAAAGGTGAACAAATTGAGTAAAACCACCCAGGATCTAAAAATGGAAATAGAAAGAATAAAGAAATCACAAAAGGAGAGAAGCTTAGAGATAGAAAACCAAGGAAAGGGATCAGGAATCATACACAGAAGAATTACCAATAGAATGTAAAAGATAGAAAATAGAATCTTGGCCAGAAGATTCCATAGAAAACACTGAAACGGGGGCTGGACAGATGGCTCAGTGGTTAAGAGCACTGACTGTTCTTCCAGAGGTACTGAGTTCAAATCCCAGCAACCACATGGTGGCTCACAACCATCTGTAATAACATCTTATGGTGTGTCTGAAGACAGCTACAGTGTACTCACATACATAAAATAAATAAATCTTAAGAAAAAGAAAACACTGACACAACAGTCAAAGAAAACATAAAAGAAAAAAAAAAACTCCTAACATAAAACATCCAGAAAATCCAGGACACAATGACAATATCAAACCTAAGGATAATAGATATGGAAGAGAAAGAAGATTCCCAACTTAAAGGTTCAGTAAATATCTTCAACAAAATTATAGAAGAAAACTTCCCTATCTGAAAGAAAGAGATGCCCATAAACACACAAGAAGCCTACAGAACTCCAAATAGATTGGACCAGAAAAGAAATTCCTCCCATAGCATAATAGTCAAAACACTAAATGCACAAAACAAAGAAAGAATATTAAAAGCAGTAAGGGAAATAGGTTAAGTATCAGAATCACACCAGACTTCTCACCAGAGACTATAAAAGCCAGAAGATCCTAGACAGATGTCATACAGACACTAAGAAAACACAAATGCCAGCCCAGGCTATTATATCCAGCAAAACTCTCAATTAACTAAGATAGAGAAAACAAGATATTCCATAACAAAACCAAATTTACACAATATCTTTCCACAAATCCAGCCCTATGAAGGATAATAGATGGGCAACTCTAACACAAGGAGGGAAACTAGACCCTGGGAAAAGGAAGAAAGTAATCAAATTTCAACTAAATCAAAAGAAGATAGCACACAAACATAATTTCACCTCTAACAGCAAAAATAATAGGAAACAACAATCATTGGTTCCTAATACATTGGTTCTAAACATCAGTGGGCTCAATTCCCCAATAAAAAGATATAAACTAACAGACTGTATATATAAAGAGGACTCAGCATGTATGAAACACACCTCAGTGACAATGACAGGTGCTACTGCAGAGTAAAAGTTTGGAAAAGAATTTCCAAGAAAATGATCCAAAGAAACAAGGCAAAGTAGGCTATTCTAATATCAAAGAAAAAACTTTCAACCAAAAGTTATCAAAAAAGATTAAAAAGGACATTTCATATTCATCAAAGTAAAAATCCACCAAGATGAATTCTCAATGCTGAATATCTATGCTTCAAATGCAAGGGCACCTATAATCATAAAAGAAACCTTACTAAACCTTAAAGCAAACATTGTACCTCACACAATAATAGTAGGAGACTTCAACCCCAATTTCATCAATGGACAGATCATGGAAAGAGAAACTAAACAGAGACACAGAGAAACTAACAAAAATTAAACCAAATTGATTTAACAGATATCTATAGAACATTTTATCCTAAAACAAACAAAAGAATCTTCTTCTCAGCACCTCATGGTACCTTCTCAAAAACTGACCATATAATCTATCACAAAATAGGCCTCAACAGATACAAGAATATTAAAATAATCCCATGCATCCTATCAGATCACCATGAACTAAGGCTGGTCTTCAATAACAACAAAAACTACAGAAAGCCGACATACATGTGGAAGGTGAACAACACTCTACACCAATGATAACCTCGTTAAGTAAGAAATAAAGAAAGAAATTAAAGAGTTTTTAGGATTTAATGAAAATGAAGGCACAACATACCTAAACGTATAGGACACAATGAAAGCAGTGCTAAGAGCTCTGAGTACCTCCAAAAAGAAACCCGACAGAGCATACACTAACAGATTGATTAGCACACCTGAAAGTTCTAGAACAAAAAGAAGCACATACACCCAAGAGGAGCACAAAGCAGGAAATAATCAAAATCAGGTCTAAAATCAACCAAGTAGAAACAAAAAGTACTATACCAAGAATCAACAAAGCCAAGAACTGGTTCTTTGAGAAAATCAACAAGATAGATAAACCCTTAGGCAGACTAACCAGAGGACACAGAGAGAGTAACCAAATTAACAACATCAGAAATGAAAAGGGAGCTATAACAACAGAAACTGAGGACATTTTTTTAAAAATCATCAGATCCTACTAAGCCTATATTCAACAAAATGGGAAAATCTGGGTGAAATGGCCAATTTTCTAGACAAATACCAGGTACTAGAGAAAAATCAGGACCATACAAACCATTTAAACAGTCCCATAACTCCTGAAGAAATAGAAGCAGTCATTAAAAGTCTCCCAACCAAAAAAAAAAAAAAATTCCAGGACCAGATGAGTTTAGTGCAGAAGTCTATTAAACCTTTATATAATACCTAATGCCAATACTGTTCAAACTGTTCCACAAAATAGAAACAGAAGGAACACTACCCAATTCCTTCTATTAAGCCATAATTATGCTTATACCTAAACCACACAAGGACCAACAAAGAAAGAGAACTTCTGACCAAGTTCCTTTATGAATATTGATGCAAAAATACTCAAAAATTCTTCCAAACCGAATCCAAGAACATAGCAAACCAATCATCCATCCTGATGAAGTACGCTTCTTTCTAGGGATGCAGGGATGGTTAAATATACAGAAATCCATCAATGTAATCCAATGAATAAACAAACTCAAAGAAAAGAAACCTCATGATGTAGGAGTTCAAACAGGTGAAGGCAGGTACAAGATAGAACGAGGCTTGCCATTGGCTGAGAAGGAAGGATAGGCAGGAAAAAAAATGTTTTAGAGGGGGGAGAAGACTGGAGCAAGGCAGAAGAGTCAGTAGAGAGAACATGGAGGCTGATATTAAGATTTCACTCTGCACATTTGCAGGTTGTTATGAATATTCTTAAGGTATGGATGTATACAGGGCTTTGCATGTCTAGGTGGGCAATTATATCTTATCAATTGGATCAGAGTTTATTGTGTTGTGTGTCCTTTCATGATTTAAGTTCAAGAGAGTATATAGTGGCTGGAGACATGAGGCCACCACAGAATATATATGTATATTTCTGGCATGGTGGCAACCTGCCTTGGAACTAGATGGGTAGAGAGATGTTGCCAGGCTCAGAGAGAACCATTGACAGTATGATATTGGATGAAGCAGAGCAGGTGAGATGCTTTACTGACTGAGATGAAGACATCTACCAGATATCTTGGGACACTGTGGTAACAAACCTAGTGAAGGTAAAAGACAGAATTTTTCTTATAATTTTACAGCAGCAACATGATCATTTCATTAGATGCTGAGAAAGCATTTGAAAAAATTCAACACCTCTTCATGTTAAAAGTCTTGAAAAGGTCAGGAATTCAAGGCCCATACCTAAACACAGGAAAGCAATGTATAGCAAACCAGTAGCCAACATCAAACTAAATGGAGAGAAACTTGAAGCAATCCCACTAAAATCAGGGACTAGACAAGGCTGCCCACTCTCTCTCTACTTATTCAATATAGTACTTGAAGTTCCAGCCAGAGCAATCAGACAACAAAATGAGGTCAAAGGGAAATAAATTGGAAAGGAAGAAGTAAAAATATCTCTACAGGCAGATGATATGATAATACATTTAAGTGATCCCAAAAATTACTCCCAAGAACCCCATAAACTTGACAAACAACTTCAGAAATGTGGCTGGATGTAACACTAACTCAAACAAATCAGTAGCCTTCCTCTACTCAAAGGATAAATGGGCTGAGAAAAACATTAGCGAAATGACACCCTTTACAACAGTCACAAATAATATAAAATATCTTGGTGTGACTCTTACCAAGCAAGTGAAAGAGCTGTATGACCAGAACTTCAAGTCTCTGAAGAAAGAAATTGAAGATTTCAGAAGATGGAAAGATCTCCCATGCTCATGGATTGGCAGGATTAATATTGTAAAAATGGCCATCTTGCCAAAAGCAAGATATAGAGTCAACACAATTCCCATCAAAATTTCTAACCCATTCTTCATAAAGTTAGAAAGAACAATTTGCAAATTCATTTGGAATAACAAAAAACCCAGGATAGCGAAAACTATCCTCAACAATAAAAGAACTTCTGGGGAAATCACCATCTCTGACCTCAAGTTGTATTACAGAGCAATAGTGATACTGTATGTTATTAGTACAGAGACAGGTAGATAGATCAGTGGAATAGAATTGAAGACCCAGAAATTAACCCACACACCTATGGTTACTAGATCTTTGACAAAGGAGCTAAAACCATCCAGCAGAAAAAAGGTAGTATTCTCAACAAATGGTGCTGGTTCAACTGGAGATCAGCATGTAGAAGAATGCAAGTCAGTCTATTCTTATTGTCCTGTACAAAGCTTAGTCCGAGTGGATCAAGGATTTCCATATAAAACCAGATACACTGATACACTGAAACTAATAGAAGAAAAATTGGAGAAGAACCTTGAACACATGGGCACAGGGGAAAATTCATGAACAGAACAACAATGGATTATGCTCTAAGATCAACAATCAACAAATGGGACTTCATAAAATTGCAAAGATTCTGTAAGGAAAAGGAAACGGTGATTAGCACAAAACAGCTACCAACAGATTGGGAAAAGATCTTTACCAATCCTACAACAGATAGAGGGCTTATATCCAAAATATACAAAGAACTCAAGAAGTTAGACCGCAGGGAGACAAATAACCCTATTAAAAAATGGGGTTCAGAGCTAAACAAAGAATTCACGGCTGAGGAATGCCAAATGGCTGAGAAACACCTAAAGAAATGTTCAACATCTTTAGTCATAAGGGAAATGCAAATCAAAACAACCCTGAGATTTCACCTCACACCAGTGCGATTGGCTAAGATCAAAAACTCAGGTGACAGCAGATGCTGGCAAGGATGCGGAGAAAGAGGAACACTGCTCCATTGTTGGTGAGATTGCAGACTGGTACAACCATTCTGGAAATCAGTCTGGAGGTTCCTCAGAAAATTGGACATTGAACTGCCTGAGGATCCAGCTATACCTCTCTTGGGCATATACCCAAAAGATGCCCCAACATATAAAAAAGACACGTGCTCCACTATGTTCATAGCAGCCTTATTTATAATAGCCAGAAGCTGGAAAGAACCCAGATGCCCCTCAACAGACAAATGGATACAGAAAATATGGTACATGTACACAATGGAATATTACTCAACTACTAAACACAATGACTTCATGAAATTCATAGGCAAATGGATAGAACTAGAAAATATCATCCTAAGTGAAGTAACTCGATCGCAAAATGCAACATATGGTATGCACTCACCGGTGAATGGATATTAGTCCAAAACTCAGATTACACAAGATACAATACACAGACTACATTAAGCTCAAGAAACAGGAAGACCAAAATATGGGTGTTCAGTCCTTCTTATAAGGGGGAACAAAAAATTCATAGGAGGAGATATTTGAGACAACGTTTGGAGCAGACTTAAGGAATGGCCATTGAGATACTTCCCACCTCCCTGGGATGCAGCATATACATACATCCCCCAATCCCAGTCACTACTGAAGATGCTAAGAGGTGCATGGTGATAGGAGCTTGATATAGCTGTCCTCTGAGAGGCTTTGAAAAATACAGAGGCAGATGCTCACAGCCAACCAGTGAACTGTCAATGGGGTCCCCACTGGAAGAGTTAGAGAAAGGATTGAAGGATTGAAGGAGTTGAAATGGTTTGTAACCTCATAAGAACAATACCAAGCCAACCAGAGATCCCAGGCACTAAACCACCGTACAAAGAATACACATGGACAGACCCATGGCTCCAGCTGCATATGTAGCAGAGGATGGCCTTTTTGGGCACCAGTGGGAGGAGAAGCCCATGGTTCTGCCAAGGCTTGACGCACCAGTGTAGAGGAATGTCAGGGTGGTAGGTAGGCAGGAAGGGGTGGGTGGATGGAAACACTCTTATAGAAAAAGGGGGAGGAAAGAGATAGGGAGTTTATGGATGGGAAACCAGAAAGGGCATAACATTTGAAATGTAAATAAATAAAAAATATCCAATAAAAATAACTAAAAACAAAACAAAAACAAAAAAATAAAACCAGGAGTTCTGCCTAGTTTCCAGTCTTGGAACCGGCCTGGGGTGAATTTGTATCTGTCTGTGTGGAGCTGAAAAAAAAGCCATGACTTTAAAAACAAGAGTTTATCGCCTCAAAGAAATTTATAATAAAATATGTGAAAGCTCCATGATTAGCATTTCTTATGCAAGTTTTCCAAAGACTGTGAAAATGAAGTGGAATAGTGTTAACCTCCTAAATGTTCATAGTTAACTTTTATCTAAATCTTTTATACTTCTAAGTAAATTTGGTGTGCCCTTCCACCAAACATCAACAAATGGCAAGTTGTTGAGAAAATCAACAAAAATAAGAAAGAAAGAAATGTATGAAATATAAGAACAAGATTGTGAGCCACGAAACGGAAACATTTAAAAATTCATACTATAATCTTCTTTATATAGTGGAAATACAGATCTATATACATCAACTCATGAGCTGTTGACTTCTTTCATTAGGGCCTTATCTCAGCACCTAACTTTCCGGATTGGGTACAATAATGGATCCAATAGATGTAGACATCCTGTTGAAACCCGCATATAACTTACCTTCTTAGCTATGGGAGTCTGCTTATGTGATTCATTGGAGGCTCTCCTGGCTCTCAACTGTAAGCTGTGTGGGCCTAGGGTAACTACAGAAGAGTCAGGAGAGCCAGTGAGGAGAGCTGTGACCGGAAAAGGAAAAAGCCTGAGTGACAATGGCTGGATGGTTCAAGGACAGACACAAGATCTGCAAATCACTGACCAATAAACTGATTATCTTTGCTGCCTCCATCGTGTTTGAAAGAGAAAAGGTAACCTGAAGACTGGAAAGCAGTGAGCATTGGGTCTTCTATTTCATATTTACAGCATTTGGCAAGGAGGTGATTTAAATCATCATAGAATAAGGAAATCTAGAGGTAATTAAGAATAAATGTGCAGATATAAGAGAGTGTCTATAAGAGAGTCTCTTGTAAACTAGAAATTTCTATACCATCCAGGGTCACCAACATGAAATGAGTTCCAACCTTCCCAAAAAGATCTTATCAGACCATAATGATTAGTAACTGTGATGTTAATATTTTCACAAAACAGTCCTGATGAACAAGCATCATATTTTTATGATGATGTTTTTTATTATTTATGTGGCTGTGTGTCTATGTGAGTATATAGACAATATATATTCAATGCTGAGAAGGTAAAAGCAGGAGCATCAGGAGTTCAAGACCGTTCTTGACTATATAGCAGTGTTGAACCCCATCTATAAATTAATTAGTTATAATCAAGCCATGCTCCCGATATAAACTGCAAGGATGTTGGAGGTATACAGAGTAGAAGACACAGACTAATTCACGTGAAGCCTCTATGCCGTATACCTACATTGTACTAATGTCTTTCTGAACCACGATAAGTTTCCTAAACTGCTAAGTTGTCTGTCAGTGTATTCATTGTCAAAGTGCACAGCAAACAGGTCCAGAAGACAGTACAGACCCAGCCCCAAAGTTAAAAGAACTAAATTTCAAGCAAAGGACTTAGAGTCACAAAATCCCTAAGACACTTTCTGAGTCTCCTATGTGTGACTTTGGATGATTTTACCTGTACCAAAGGGCTGTTTAGATTTCCAGGGCCACCTACTTCTCTAGGAGTATATGAATGGATGAGGGTTTCAGTGATTTCAATCCACAGACACATGCCATTTGTGCTTTGCTTGGAATTGAACTCAAGTCTTCCTGCACAGGAATCAGGCACTCTTGTTAGAGCTACAGCCCAACACTTGTTACTGTTTTCCAACTTGCTGTAATATCTCTGCTATCCTCAAAACAGAAAATTCTCCTGCCTCGAGTCCTGAATGAAGAGATTGTGTGTGTACACACACATCCACCAGGTTTTGGCTTTCAAATAATTCTTCACAGACATTTGTGGATTTCAAACGCTCTGTAAATATCTGGAGTGCATTTGGAAAGACCTTCGCTATGCTTCAATGATTTTGGTGTTTTAATATCCTGTGCCCTGGAGAGGAGCATGATAAATACACGGATTGTGAACTATTTGCATGACATTTATCATGTTCCACTTATTTCAATATATGAGGGCACAAAATTGGTAGAAAAATATATCATATTTATGTAGACAAGAATGCAATTTAACACGTGAACGCAAGAAATACAAATTAAGATTTGAGTTCCAAGATTCCCTGAATACATTACATTGTTCTTTTTAAATTTTTTATTAGATATATTTCTTTACTTACATTTCAAATGTTATTCCCCTTCCCAGTTTCCTGTCCATAAGCCCCCATTCCCTCCCTTCCCCCTCCCTCATACGGGTATTCCCCCAAAACACCCCCCTACTGTACCCCCCATATTTCCCTGCACTGGGGGTCCAACCTTGGCAGGACCAAGGGCTTCCCCTACCACTGGTGCCACAGCAAGGCTATTCTCTGCTACATATGCAGTTGGAGCCCTGGGTCAGTCCATCGTGTTTAAGGCAAACACATCAACGCAGCCCATTCAAAAGGAAGAGGATGGGTCATTAAGGTCCTCCAGATCTGCACATTCATAAACAGTTGTCTACTCTGATTCATTCAGCTTGGTGTTTCCCATCCTTGTGTAAATACAGAGGGCTTACATTGTTCTCTACAATGAAATACATTTTGTTCTGGTTTCCTGATTGTACATTATACTCCGAAATTTTCTGTTTGGTCCTTTGGGTGATAATTGGCATTCATCCTCTCTGTGCTGTCTGTTTGTGTCCCTTTCTCTCTTGTACTACATTTGGTTATGCAAAGCACAATTGGCTTAGTAATCAATATTCATAGTTTTGGTTAATAAATATGGAGGACCATTAATTTGCACATAATATGTAGATCTGTCATTAAAAATAACAATTCTTTCTTTTTTTTTTTTTTTGTCTCAAGTACGAGCACAAATGTCTTTCCAACATTTCCTGGAATAAAATGTGGTAACTGTGGCTACAGTAACAGGAAAGGCAGGTGCCATCTAAATCTGGAAAAAGAACAGAATGAAATCTTTATCTTTAGCTGCTGTAGAATTTGCCAACAAGACCATTTTCTCCTTGCCCAGATGGCATACCTCCGCACTGGAAATCAGCAGACTTTAGTAACGAGATTAGAAGTATGTATTTTACTGTATTGAAGATGGCAATTATAGTATCCAGTAGAAACCACTAGTAAGAGTCTAATTGTCAAGTAAGATGCATTATACACAATATGTATATTTTAAAACTGAAATAATTATTTTTTCAGACTATAGTGTTTTTCTATATGTAAGGTTGAAGATACAAGGGACAATACTAAGCATTAAAAAAAAACCCACAATAATAACAGAAATGTAAGTTATAACTGAAAAGTATTGACTTGTTAGAGATTATCAAACTGTATACAATATTATCAACAGGGGTTTCAGCAAAATCCAAATTACACAGAGAAACATAGTTGAGTAATCAAAATTTAAAACTCCCTGTTTCACAGGCTTAAATCAGTTATATTCAATTTTTTGTTATATAGAACTTAAGACGTATAAATTTGAAATTTTGAAATGCGTGTGTGTGTGAGACTTAGTACAATCCTCATTAAAATTTTAACACAGTCTTTCACTGAAGTTGAACAGCAATTTTCACTTCCTATGGATACACAAGAAAACCAGTATAAGTAAAACAGTCCTGAATAATAAACCAGGATAACTAAAACAGTCCTCCAGAACTGCTGGGGATCTAACCACGCTGTACTAATTTCAAGTTGTACTACAGAGCTATAAAGAAACAAACAGCATGGTATTGGCATGAAATGATGCATATTGATCCAGGGAATGGAAATGATGAGGCAGATATAAATCCAAATACCTTTGGACACCTGATAAAAAGCCAGAATTACATACTGGGGAAAAAAAAGACAGCAGCTTCAAAAATGGTGCTTTTCAAACTGGGCGGTGATTTGGACAAAATAGAAAAAGGAAAATAGATCTATACTTACTGCCCTGCAAAAATCTCTTGGTCTGTTCTATGCCATGTCAAGTTTGATGTAAACATAAAGAAGAAATATTCGTGAGGCTTTGGGGGTGTCTCAGTGCTGGTTCTATGAATCATGAAGACCTGAGCCCATAACTCCAGTGCCTGTGTAAAACCTGTGTATGGTGGCAAGCATCTGTAAGACCAGCAGTGGCATATACATATATGTATAAAACACAGGATCATACTTCCAGTATGTACAATATAATGTTAATTATGGTATGTGATTGCTGTGTCTCCAAGACTTGTGATTATATTAATTACTATGTGGTAAAGAAGAGGTAAGTTCCTTGGGTCCTCCTCACACTTCCCAACTAGCCTACTGCCAATCAATCTTTAAAAGAGGTGCTGCAGGGGGCAGGTGAGCAAGGCCAGGGTAATTGCTTGTAAAAGATGCTGTGCCCTCCACATAGCCATTTGGATGAAATGGTTTCACAGCGAAATAAAGGAGAAAGTTTATGTCAGAATATAGAAAAGATCCAAAGGGCTAGAATGCAGTTGTAGGTTTAAAAGGTCTTTGACAAAACAGGAGTGCCTCTTTGATACTTGATTTAGTCCGATGGCTAGAGTTACACTTTTTAAAAAAACATTTTGTCCTACTGTTATTTAATAACCAAATATTGTAAGCGATAGGGGAGAACTATTCAGATATAAATTGGTTTGCTTCATATTTCCCACAGTTTGCCCGGATTTAGATTATGCTCGGCACTCCGAATTTTATCATTTTCTTGTTTAACGACGTGTATGTCTGGGGTGATGTTCATACTCTCTCCATTTACAGCATGTGCTTCGGGAGTGGTACAGCCATTAACAATCCATCTCAGGAGACAGAAAAAACAGGGTAAGAAGTACTCAGATGCTGAATCTGCCAGGGTTCACCTTCCAATCTACTAACGCAGGAAACGTACTGAACTTTGACCTGCGGCTCTGTACATCTGGCTGGCATATTTGGAATAGCTTGTGAGTGTAATTGCAAACTAGAAGGTCATACTTTTAAAAAATCCATCTCGATCATAAAACTACTTTTTAAACTTCCTTTGAGAAGTAAAGTTTATTCAAAAGCTTGGCAGGATCCTCCTGGTGTTTTAAATTAACAGATGGGAGGGCACCTTACAAAGTGTTTCTTGCCCAAATAGGCTACACGATGTTATGTGTTGTATAAATACTTTATAAAAAGTGAATGCTTGGGAATGGTAGCTTTTTAAATGAAGGCTGTGGGATAATTTCCAAGGAAATTTTTATTTTACTTTTATATAAAATGTTGCATTTGTTAGGCAAAATTAACTGAATCTGCAGTGACTTAGACTGTGAAATGTTTCAGAGTCTGATTATAATAATTAGGTGACAGTTAATTAAAACACCTCTCAGGAAGTTTCCCTGCTTCACAGTGACTGGCTCCTTTGTACTGCATATCGTCCCAGCTATGACCTCGGGCACAGGAGCAGCTCTGGGTTCTGAATTTTAATATAGACCGCATAGCTTCCCATTCCCACCTGTTAACTGATGAAGTCACAGTAGCTAACATGCTTCTACATACAATACTAGGCTCCAGTCCTGAGTTTTCTTTTCCAAAATTGTATGAACTCAAGCCTTGAAGTCCCCTCAAATGCACTAAATGTTACAACGAAAGTGTATTTATGTTATGAGTTTCTTTGTGGACTGGCATATCTACAGTTACTGTTTCATTTCCTTTCCTTGGTGCCATCATTCTGTATCAAAAGTAAAGTCTGGAAAGTGTTTGGTTCATTGTTTTTCTAGAGACACGGGTCTTCTTTTGTGACCTCTGAATTCATATATATATATATATATATATATATATATATATATATATATATATGTGTGTGTGTGTGTGTGTGTGTGTGTGTGTGTACACATACATGTATACATGCACACACACTTTATGTATTCACTTCTGACAAAGTATTGTACACTGATTGTGTCTATCATTGTGGATAATTAGTGAAAAAATCTTTTTAGATGTAGGTCAAAGTCCTCACATCTTCCTCCCATTGAGTACAAATAAATGTCATCAAATCTATTTATGGCACATATACCCCCCAAGTATGAGTTTTTTTTTTAAGAAAGCCAAGGAAGGTTCTTTGTACAAAATATCACTCTGTGTCAAATATTTAATTACAGAGATAGGAGATCACCGAATGATATAAGGCATATGGGGAAGAGAAAGAAGAAAGGCAGAAACAGCAGTTTCCCAATGCCAGAGTATAATAGAATCCATCTGTTTGCAAAGGCTTCTTTGACATAATGTGAAGAGAAAGGGAAAAGGAGAAGGAGAAGAATGTGCTGGTCATCACCCAGGGAAAAATAATGACAAGAGAAGCCATATGGGATTATGCTTGGGGTCATGTTCACGTGTTTTCTCTGGTGACCTCAACAAGACTGGTCGAAACAGAGTACTACTGGGCATGCTGGAGCTGCTGAGAGAAACGGCAGCACAGTGGAATCACTTGTAACTGTAGATAAAATCAAGAAGCCAGTGCACTTCACAGACAGTGGTGTGGTTAGGTTCAGGACAGTCGACCACCATGTTGTTGGTTTCACTTTATGTTTTATATTTGAGTCTATTTAACTTAATCTTACCTCTGCATTTGCATTTGGTTAAAGGTTTTCAGCCTAAGTTAAAAAAAAAATCTCAATGATTACTTCTAATGTATATCACTGAAAAATACTGATAAGAAGGAGCAAATATTATTTCTTTATTAACCTCCAGCAGTCAAACAAATAATTAAAAATTTCAATACTTTTACTCTATAGTATGGATTTATGCATAATCAAGTACAGATTGGTATACTCGGCTCATAAAATTTGAGTGAGAAACAAGAGTATACTTTTTTTTTTCAATTGCGTTAACTGAAATCATAAGTGAAGAAAGAAGTTTGCAAAATCCTCCCAGCAACTGACACTGCCCTATGGATAGAACCTCAAGAAGAGACTGAGAAGATTTCAAACATAACTTAAAATGGTGGCATATATTATAGTTATCCCTCTTAACTTAATTCCTCACAGATACGTGTCATCATCTTTCCATATCAAATAGCTTGTCATTTTTGTTTTATTATAATTAACTCATCAAGTGTGTGTTCCCTACATACTTTTGATATGGAACCTTCCACTGAAGTTTTGTAGAATTACTAGCACCCATATTCTTTAAAATAACTGACTCTTCATCTCCCAGAAGCTGTCAGTGACCAATAGTTCTTCTGCTGGAGGTAGAACTTTATACCCCAGTCCCTTTTTCATGCTAGCATTTGTCTATTTTGAGCTCACACAGGTCTTGTCCATGCTGTCACTATCACTGTGGATTCATATGTAATCCTGCTGTGTCTAGAAAGTACAGTTTCATTGTGGTCATCTACAGCTTTTGGCTCTTATAATAAACTTTCAACCTCCTCTTCTTCATTGATGTTTGGGATTTGAAATGATGGTTTATACAAACTCATAATGGGACAAAGGATATTCTTATTTAACTAATTTTAAATCAGTGACTGAAGACTTATTCAAAATAATGCCATTAACCATGTTACATTCTAAATAGATAAATACAAAGGAAAATGCATGTGGGATAGCAACATCAAAAACCTCTGGATTTGATAAACATTATTTGTTTATATATAATGGACTCAAAAGATTTAAGAAGAATTTTTATTCAAGAAAACCGTATTTCTGTGGAAAATACTACAGCAAATGATCAATTTATTTTAAAGATCCAAAACGAAAATTTCTCTATTACTTGGTCCCATTGGCAATTTCCTTGATTAACTGTGAATACTTACCTTCTCTTGAAGACACTGCTTGAAGACAGGATGCAAAGACAGCAGTGTAGGGAGTTAATGGCTGTCACGGTGTATCTGCAGAATAATTACAACATGGTAAGGGCTCTGAAGATGGAGAATCAGTTGATGTTAGCATAAACCCAGACTGAAGCTGAATGGTGCCTAACATTCTGGGCTGGTTGCTATGTTTAAGACAATAGAGCACTCATGAGGGTAATGCTGCTGCAATAGAGATTGCACAGGACAAGTTTCTATGCTAGAGGAGAGGAGATAGCATTTCTAGAAGACAAGCTATTAGTTTTCAGTGGTCTAGACACCCAGAAGGCAAGGAATGTTTCTTATTTTCTTACCAATAAACCTTACAAAAATAAAATTGTTACGAAGTACTGGTTTGCGTTTTGTACTTTAGTACGCGACACCTAATTCGTATTGTTGTTTAAATTATCAACATAATGATAATGGTCTTAATTATCACTGATTTATAATGGTTGGAGCGGCTAATGGATAGATGGAGTTCGAAGGAGAATAGAAAGAAACAATGGAGAAGCTGCACTAACAGCAAGGCCACTGAGAAGAGTAAGACAGGAAGAGACAATGGGTAGGAAGGCCTTGATTCTGAAGGCTGAGTCCAAACACAGTGAGGAGACTAAGTGTAGAGCACTGGGGTTGATGGAGAGATGCTCTAAGGAAGTATCACCAATTCTAACCAAGTATATTTTGGAGCCCCCGTAAACAACTTGAGAGGGAAGACCGTTGGTAGGTAAAAGCAGGAACTGAATATTCATTGGGTGAGAATAGACATCTAGGAAAATTTAATTGGAAATTAAAAAGTTCTGACAGTCTAATTTTCTTGCATGTTGTAGATGATACTGTCAGTCAAGGTAGGATAAGATATGGAAACACGATCCCGGCCCGCAGCAGCTATCTGCTCCCAGACCCCGTGGGAAAGAGACCTCACCGCCTGGTCAGGTGGGCACTCCTGAGGCTGCAGAGCGGAAGAGACCACCAACACTGCCCACCCCTGCCCACATCCCTGGCCCAAGGGGAAACTGTATAAGGACTCTGTGCTCCCGTGGGGGAGGGCCCAGGAGCGGCAGGACCCCTGCCTGAGACACCGCTGGAACCTGAAGGAAACAGACCGGATAAACAGTTCTCTGCACCCAAATCCCGTGGGAGGGAGAGCTGAACCTTCAGAGAGGCAGACAAGCCTGGGAAAACAGAAGAGACTGCTCTCTGTACATACATCTCGGACGCCAGAGGAAAACACCAAAGGCCATCTGGAACCCTGGTGCACTGAAGCTCCCGGAAGGGGCGGCACAGGTCTTCCTGGTTGCTGCCGCAGCAGAGAGCCCGTGGGCAGCACCCCACGAGCGAACTTGAGCCTCGGGACCACAGGTAAGACCAAATTTTCTGCTGCAAGAAAGCTGCCTGGTGAACTCAAGACACAAGCCCACAGGAACAGCTGAAGACCTGTAGAGAGGAAAAACTACACGCCCGAAAGCAGAACACTCTGTCCCCATAACTGACTGAAAGAGAGGAAAACAGGTCTACAACACTCCTGACACACAGGCTTATAGGACAGTCTAGCCACTGTCAGAAATAGCAGAACAAAGTAACACTAGAGATAATCTGATGGCGAGAGGCAAGCGCAGGAACCCAAGCAACAGAAACCAAGACTACATGGCACCATCGGAGCCCAATTCTCCCACCAAAACAAACATGGAATATCCAAACACACCAGAAATGCAAGATCTAGTTTGAAAATCATATTTGATCATGATGCTGGAGGACTTCAAGAAAGGCGTGAAGAACTCCCTTAGGGAAACACAGGAAAGCATTAATAAACAAGTAGAAGCCTACAGAGAGGAATCGAAAAATCCCTGAAAGAATCGCAAAAATCCCTGAAAGAATTCCAGGAAAACACAATCAAACAGTTGAAGGAATTAAAAATGGAAATAGAAGCAATCAAGAAAGAACACATGGAAACAACCCTGGATATAGAAAACCAAAAGAAGAGACAAGGAGCTGTAGATACAAGCTTCACCAACAGAATACAAGAGATGGAAGAGAGAATCTCAGGAGCAGAAGATTGCATAGAAATCATTGACTCAACTGTCAAAGATAATGTAAAGCGGAAAAAGCTACTGGTCCAAAACATACAGGAAATCCAGGACTCAATGAGGAGATCAAACCTAAGGATAATAGGTATAGAAGAAAGTGAAGACTCGCAACTTAAGGGGCCAGTAAATATATTCAACAAAATTATAGAAGAAAACTTCCCTAACCTAAAAAAAGAGATACCCATAGGCATACAAGAGATACCCTACAGAACTCCAAATAGATTGGACCAGAAAAGAAACACCTCCCGTCACATAATAGTCAAAACACCAAACGCACAAAATAAAGAAAGAATATTAAAAGCAGTAAGGGAAAAAGGTCAAGTAACATATAAAGGCAGACTTATCAGAATCACACCAGACTTCTCGCCAGAAACTATGAAGGCCAGAAGATCCTGGACTGATGTCATACAGACCCTAAGAGAACACAAATGCCAGCCCAGGTTACTGTATCCTACAAAACTCTCAATTAACATAGATGGAGAAACCAAGATATTCCATGACAAAACCAAATTTACACAATATCTTTCTACAAATCCAGCACTACAAAGGATAATAAATGGTAAAGCCCAACATAAGGAGGCAAGCTATAACCTAGAAGAAGCAAGAAACTAATCGTCTTGGCAACAAAAGAAAGAGAATGAAAGCACACAAAAATAACCTCACATCCAAATATGAATATAACGGGAAGCAATAATCACTATTCCTTAATATCTCTCAACATCAATGGCCTCAACTCCCCAATAAAAAGACATAGATTAACAAACTGGATATGCAACAAGGACCCTGCATTCTGCTGCCTACAGGAAACACACCTCAGAGACAAAGACAGACATTACCTCAGAGTGAAAGGCTGGAAAACAACTTTCCAAGCAAATGGTCAGAAGAAGCAAGCTGGAGTAGCCATTCTAATATCAAATAAAATCAATTTTCAATTAAAAGTCATCAAAAAAGATAAGGAAGGGCACTTCATATTCATCAAAGGAAAAATCCACCAAGATGAACTCTCAATCCTAAATATCTATGCCCCAAATACAAGGGCACCTACATATGTAAAAGAAACCTTACTAAAGCTCAAAACACACATTGCACCTCACACAATAATAGTGGGAGATTTCAACACCCCACTCTCATCAATGGACAGATCATGGAAACAGAAATTAAACAGAGATGTAGACAGACTAAGAGAAGTCATGAGCCAAATGGACTTAACGGATATTTATAGAACATTCTATCCTAAAGCAAAAGGATATACCTTCTTCTCAGCTCCTCATGGTACTTTCTCCAAAATTGACCGTATAATTGGTCAAAAAACGGGCCTCAAACAGGTACAGAAAGATAGAAATAATCCCATGCGTGCTATCGGACCACCACGGCCTAAAATTGGTCTTCAATAACAATCAAGGAAGAATGCCCACATATACTTGGAAATTGAACAATGCTCTACTCAATGATAACCTGGTCAAGGAAGAAATAAAGAAAGAAATTAAAAACTTTTTAGAATTTAATGAAAATGAAGGTACAACATACCCAAACTTATGGGACACAATGAAAGCTGTGCTAAGAGGAAAACTCATAGCGCTGAGTGCCTGCAGAAAGAAACAGGAAAGAGCATATGTCAGCAGCTTGACAGCACACCTAAAAGCTCTAGAACAAAAAGAAGCAAATACACCCAGGAGGAGTAGAAGGCAGGAAATAATCAAACTCAGAGCGGAAATCAACCAAGTAGAAACAAAAAGGACCATAGAAAGAATCAACAGAACCAACAGTTGGTTCTTTGAGAAAATCAACAAGATAGATAAGCCCTAAGCCAGACTAACAAGAGGACACAGAGAGTGCGTCCAAATTAACAAAATCAGAAATGAAAAGGGAGACATAACTACAGATTCAGAGGAAATTCAAAAAATCATCAGATCTTACTATAGAAGCCTATATTCAACAAAACTTGAAAATCTTCAGGAAATGGACAATTTCCTAGACAGATACCAGGTACCAAAGTTAAATCAGGAACAGATAAACCAGTTAAACAACCCCATAACTCCTAAGGAAATAGAAGCAGTCATTAAAGGTCTCCCAACCAAAAAGAGCCCAGGTCCAGACGGGTTTAGTGCAGAATTCTACCAAACCTTCAGAGAAGACCTCATACCAATATTATCCAAACTATTCCACAAAATTGAAACAGATGGATCACTACCGAATACTTTCTACGAAGCCACAATTACTCTTATACCTAAACCACACAAAGACACAACAAAGAAAGAGAACTTCAGACCAATTTCCCTTATGAATATCGACGCAAAAATACTCAACAAAATTCTGGCAAACCGAATCCAAGAGCACATCAAAACAATCATCCACCATGACCAAGTAGGCTTCATCCCAGGCATGCAGAGATGGTTTAATATACGGAAAACCATCAACGTGATCCATTATATAAACAAACTGAAAGAACAAAACCACATGATCATTTCATTAGACGCTGAGAAAGCATTTGACAAAATTCAACACCCCTTCATGATAAAAGTCCTGGAAAGAATAGGAATTCAAGGCCCATACCTGAACATAGTAAAAGCCATATACAGCAAACCAGTTGCTAACGTTAAAGTAAATGGAGAGAAACTTGAAGCAATCCCACTAAAATCAGGGACTAGACAAGGCTGCCCACTCTCTCCCTACTTATTCAATATAGTTCTTGAAGTTCTAGCCAGAGCAATCAGACAACAAAAGGAGATCAAGGGGATACAGATCGGAAAAGAAGAAGTCAAAATATCACTATTTGCAGATGATATGACAGTATATTTAAGTGATCCCAAAAGTTCCACCAGAGAACTACTAAAGCTGATAAACAACTTCAGCAAAGTGGCTGGGTATAAAATTAACTCAAATAAATCAGTTGCCTTCCTCTATACAAAAGAGAAACAAGCCGAGAAAGAAATTAGGGAAAGGACACCCTTCATAATAGACCCAAATAATATAAAGTACCTCAGTGTGACTTTAACAAAGCAAGTAAAAGATCTGTACAATAAGAACTTCAAGACACTGAAGAAGGAAATTGAAGAAGACCTCAGAAGATGGAAAGATGTCCCATGCTCATGGATTGGCAGGATTAATATAGTAAAATTGCCATTTTACCAAAAGCAATCTACAGATTCAATGCAATCCCCATCAAAATACCAATCCAATTCTTCAAAGAGTTAGACAGAACAATTTGCAAATTCATCTGGAATAACAAAAAACCCAGGATAGCTAAAGCTATCCTCAACAATAAAAGGACTTCAGGGGGAATCACTATCCCTGAACTCAAGCAGTATTACAGAGCAATAGTGATAAAAACTGCATGGTATTGGTACAGAGACAGACAGATAGACCAATGGAATAGAATTGAAGACCCAGAAATGAACCCACACACCTATGGTCACTTGATTTTTGACAAAGGAGCCAAAACCATCCAATGGAAAAAAGATAGCATTTTCAGCAAATGGTGCTGGTTCAACTGGAGGGCAACATGTAGAAGAATGCAGATCGATCCATGCTTATCACCCTGTACAAAGCTTAAGTCCAAGTGGATCAAGGACCTCCACATCAAACCAGACACACTCAAACTAATAGAAGAAAAACTAGGGAAGCATCTGGAACACATGGGCACTGGAAAAAATTTCCTAAACAAAACACCAATGGCTTACGCTCTATGATCAAGAATCAACAAATGGGATCTCATAAAACTGCAAAGCTTCTGTAAGGCAAAAGACACTGTGGTTAGGACAAAACGGCAACCAACAGATTGGGAAAAGATCTTTACCAATCCTACAACAGATAGAGGCCTTATATCCAAAATATACAAAGAACTCAAGAAGTTAGACCACAGGGAAACAAATAACCCTATTAAAAATGGGGTTCAGAGCTAAACAAAGAATTCACAGCTGAGGAATGCCGAATGGCTGAGAAACACCTAAAGAAATGTTCAACATCTTTAGTCATAAGGGAAATGCAAATCAAAACAACCCTGAGATTTCACCTCACACCAGTGAGAATGGCTAAGATCAAAAACTCAGGGGACAACAGATGCTGGCGAGGATGTGGAGAAAGAGGAACACTCCTCCATTGTTGGTGGGATTGCAGACTGGTACAACCATTCTGGAAATCAGTCTGGAGGATCCTCAGAAAATTGGACATTGAACTGCCTGAGGATCCAGCTATACCTCTCTTGGGCATATACCCAAAAGATGCCCCAACATATAAAAAAGACACGTGCTCCACTATGTTCATTGCAGCCTTATTTATAATAGCCAGAAGCTGGAAAGAACCCAGATGCCCTTCAACAGAGGAATGGATACAGAAAATGTGGTACATCTACACAATGGAATATTACTCAGCTATCAAAAACAACGACTTTATGAAATTCGTAGGCAAATGGTTGGAACTTGAAAATATCATCCTGAGTGAGCTAACCCAATCACAGAAAGACATACATGGTATGCACTCATTGATAAGTGGCTATTAGCCCAAATGCTTGAATTACCCTAGATGCCTAGATCAAATGAAACTCAAGACGGATGATCAAAATGTGAATGCTTCACTCCTTCTTAAAAAGGGGAACAAGAATACCCTTGGCAGGGAAGAGAGAGTCAAAGATTAAAACAGAGACTGAAGGAACACACATTCAGAGCCTGCCCCACATGTGGCCCATACATATACAGCCACCCAATTAGACAAGATGGATGAAGCAAAGAAGTGCAGACTGACAGGAGCCGGATGTAGATCGCTCCTGAGAGACACAGCCAGAATACAGCAAATACAGAGGCGAATGCCAGCAGCAAACCACTGAACTGAGAATAGAACCCCCTTTGAAGGAATCAGAGAAAGAACTGGAAGAGCTTGAAGGGGCTCGAGACCCCATATGTACAACAATGCCAAGCAACCAGAGCTTCCAGGGACTAAGCCACTACCTAAAGACTATACATGGACTGACCCTGGACTCTGACCTCATAGGTAGCAATGAATATCCTAGTAAGAGCACCAGTGGAAGGGGAAGCCCTGGGTCCTGCTAAGACTGAACCCCCAGTGAACTAGACTGGTGGGGGGAGGGCGGCAATGGGGTGAGTGTTGGGAGGGGAACACCCATAAGGAAGGGGAGGGGGGAGGGGGATGTTTGCCCGGAAACCAGGAAAGGGAATAACACTCGAAATGTATATAAGAAATACTCAAGTTAATAAAAAAAAATAAAGTCATACAATCTTTGTCAAAAAAAAAAAGATATGGAAACACAGAAATCATTTGTAATTCATTTTGGGAAGGAAAACCAGGAATTTAATCAGAAGTGATCTCTACACAGATACATGATGCAGAAAAGCAGGAAGCATAAAAATCCAAGATGGGATAAACTCTTTGAAATTTTCTAATGCACTAATGTTGATGAGTGACAAAGAATGATATCTAGATGAAATCCCAGATAAAGAATTCAAAATAATGATCACAAGAAAGCTAAACAAAATTGAAGTAGACACAAACTCCTGAATGAACTCGAAAGAAATAGATACAAACATCTAAGTGAAAAAAGGAAGCTGATATAGGGTATAGGAAAGGAATTTTAAAAATAATAATAATGTAAAATATTTTAAAATTGAATGTTCATTCTCATTTTGTCAAATAAAAAAAAAAAACACCTTCACTGGAAAACATCACCCATTATACTAATCCAGCAGAATTTATAAAGCCAAGGTCTGTTGATAGGCTAAATGAATTATTATTTTAGAGAAATCTTATCAATTTTTTAAAAATAAACCTTGTTCTAAATTTCTTGCAAATAAAAATAGCACACACTGAAATTCACTAGACCCAAAATTTATGTTTCTCCGTCAACTTATATACAGTTAGAATGCGTGGTATGACACTGTATACTGTACACTTTCACTATCAAGTACATATTTTATGTTTGATACACATTTTTATTTATATATTTGATATATTTGAAATATATAACATATTACATATCTTTTATATTTTAAAATTATATTTATATATTATGTTACATATATTTATCCACCACCCAAAATGAAAATGTATAGCAGAGATAAACAGTTACCTTTTGTGTACATTAGCTGCATTTTGTTCTCTCCATAGCATTTAGCCATTCTTGATTGCTTATCTACATGTTATATCATGTCCACATGTTTAACTGTTTGCAGATGTACATGTATCAGTGGTTAGGTGTTTCCCATAATGAAGGTCATTTTCCTTTCTTTCTGAGTTTGTATAACTTCGCTTAATTTTACACATCCTAAATCCATCAATATTCTGCAAATTTTGTATTCATGAATATCAATGTTCATATACATTATCATTATCTATTCATTATTAATATATAATGTGCATTATTATATGCATATATTCATTATTCATTTATCTGCTGATGGATACTACATTGATTCTAATTCTTTGATACAATTAATTCAGCAGGCCTATACATTTGGATACAGCTATCTCTGTGGTAGTGTGGGTAGTTCTCTACGTGTATACTCAGCAGTGGGACAGCTTGGCCATTGATACGTGTATCTTGTTAATTTTAAAGAAATATCCAAATTGATTTTAATAAGCATAAATATAAAATAATACTACTATTACCAGAATGTGCAAGATCTATGAGGATTTATTTAGGATGCAAGTTTATGAATATGGGCAGAGAGGTCAACCAGTACTTGATGTACATACAGTAAGGGGAGCTTTCAAAATCCTAATCTGGGTTCTGTGTTGTGTGTCAAGCTATGCTCTGTTATCTTTTTTTTTTTTTTGGTTCTTTTTTTTCGGAGCTGGGGACCGAACCCAGGGCCTTGCGCTTCCTAGGCAAGCGCTCTACCACTGAGCTAAATCCCCAACCCCGGCGCTATGCTCTGTTATTAAACTGGAGGTCACACACTCTTTCTTTAGAATTATTTCACTACCTGCCTATAAACAATCATAGCTACTAATGGGCCACAATATCACAATCGTCTTTACAAAAATTGATATAACAATCTAACAATTAGATACATTCATTGAAGTGACAAATTACTTTCTTACATGTTAAACTCAGCACCACAGTTGAACAAATCATGCACAGTGCACATACTATTCTTAGTAAACTCTCACTCTGTTTTAGAATTAGTTATTTTATATACACTGCAGCTGTCTTCAGACACCAGAGGAGGGCATGGGATTCCATTACAGATGGTTGTGAGCCACCGTGTGTTTGCTGGGAAAACTCAGGACCTTTGGAAGAGCAGTCAGTGCTCTTAACCATTGAGCGATCTCTCCAGCCCCAACTCTCACTCTTTCAGTGTCCACAATTATTTAAAACTATGACAAGTGAGGTCTCTTTTACTTACCATACTGTTTTATGTATTTAATAGCTTGTGACGCTCTCCACATTTTCCCCAGCCATGTAAAATGCATGTAAAATCTTGCTTTCTGTCAGAATCTCATGAGCCATATGCAAGCTATTCTCTACTGATGATCTTATGAGACTTCAGTGATGAAATTAGTTAAGAGGCCATAGGTAACAACAATGGAGTCAGGAGTAATAGTTGACATTGATTTTGTTTTGATAAACAGATATATTTCCAAACTGCTTCTTAAATGTTTATTTTTTTATTTTTTATCTTTATTAACTTGAGTATTTCTTATTTACATTTCGATCGTTATTCCCCTTCCCGGTTTCCGGGCCAACATCCTCCTAACCCCTTCCCCTCCCCTTCTACATGGGTTTCCCATCCCCATCCTCCCCCCATTACCACCCTCTCCCCAACAATCATATTCACTGGGGGCTCAACCTTGGCAGGACCAAGGGCTTCCCCTTCCACTGGTGCTCTTACTAGGCTATTCATTGCTACCTATGAGGTAAGAGCCCAGGGTCAGTCCATGTATAGTCTTTGGGTTGTGGCTTAGTCCCTGGGAAGCTCTGGTTGCTTGGCATTGTTGTTCTATGGGGTCTCGAGCCCCTTCAAGCTCTTCCAGGCCTTTCTCTGATTCCTTCAACGGGGGTCCCGTTTTCAGCTCAGTGGATTGCTGCTGGCATTCGTCTATGTATTTGCTGTATTCTGGTTGTGTCTCTCAGGAGAGATCTACATCCAGTTCCTGTCAGCCTGCACTTCTTTGATTCATCCATCTTATCTAGTTTGGTGGCTGTATATGTATGGGCCACATGTGGGGCAGGCTGTGAATGGGTGTTCCTTCTGCCTCTGTTCTAAACTTTGCCTCCCTATTCCCTGTCAAGGGTATTCTTGTTCCCCTTTTAAAGAAGGAGAGAAGCATCTTTAGTCATAAGGGAAATGTAAATCAAAACAACGCTGAGATTTCACCTCACACCAGTGAGAATGGCTAAGATCAAAAACTCAGGTGACAACAAATGCTGGCAAGGATGTGGAGAAAGAGGAACACTCCTCCATTGTTGGTGGGATTGCAGACTGGTACAACCATTCTGGAAATCAGTCTGGAGGTTCCTCAGAAAGTTGGACATTGAACTACCTGAGGACCCAGCTATACCTCTCTTGAGCATATACCCAAAAGATGTCCCAACATATAACAAAGACACGTGCTCCACTATGTTCATCGCAGCCTTATTTATAATAGCCAGAAGCTGGAAAGAACCCAGATGGCCTTCAACAGAGAGGAATGGATACAGAAAATGTGGTACATCTACACAATGGAATATTACTCAGCTATCAAAAACAATGACTTTATGAAATTCATAGGCAAATGGAGGGAACTGGAACATATCATCCTGTGTGAGGTAACCCAATCACAGAAAAACACACATGGTATGCACTCATTGATAAGTGGGTATTAGCCCAAAGGCTTGAATTACCCTAGATGCACAGAATACATGAAACTCAAGAATGATGACCAAAATATTTATGTTTTTATACACACACTATCATTGCCCTCTGCCTTGATCAAGGAAATTTCTCTTTGAAGTGATCAGGGATCACCACAGAGACTCATGACTGGCTAAGGTGCTGAGAGAAAGTGGCTGTTGAATGATTAACTCCACAAAGGTCAGAGAACTCTATAGACGATAAAATGAAAAAAAATATGTATACACACACACACACACACACACACACACACACACACACACAATGGGGAAGAAGGCCGTAAAACTCTGTCTTTTGTATGTAGCATGCCTATGACAGTCGTGTTCTCACCCATATGCAGCGGGCTGCAATATGGCACTGCAAAAGACTGGATCCAAAAGATTTAGTCATAGATGGAGAAGGCTTCATAAAGCTTCATTCTTCCTGGAGCAGAGTAGATATAAGAAAAAAGGCTGCCATCCTCAGAAACCCCACATTCATGTCCTTATTCTAACTGGGCAGCCCTGGTTAAACCATGGCCACAAAGCAAATACAGAACAAAACAAAATAAGTGAGAACGGGATTCTGTCTTTTTGGGAGGAAATGGAAGGGAACTGGGGTGAGAAGGGAATGAGAGAAGATGGGGGAATGAATGTGACCACAAAGTATTACATACGTGCATTAACCCTCACAGAACACATACATTCACAGACCATCACTGAATAAATACATGCATGAGTCATCACATTATAAATCGTTGCAGAATAAATCATGATATTGAAGAGACTGCACCAGGAATGATTGAGGATGGGGTCACTCATTTCTTAGTCCATGCCCTTTGCGCTGCTTTCCTTCCAGAGATTGCGATGCAAAGCTAGGCGAACGGTGCCTCACTGTCCCCACGTGGCTGATGAAGGCCATACTGAAGGGGCCCTGCCCCTGAGGTGTTAGCCACTCGAGTTCAGGCCTAGGAAGAGCCTGGAAACCTTTTATTCTGTCTACTCTCTCATTTCCTGCTTAATTCTCCCATTTTAAAGTCTTCACTTCTGCATCCATGTTTATGAAATGTTGTCACCTACTTGGCCACAAAACTAAGTTTGCTAAGGACTTCAGAACAGACTCAAAATCAAGACTTAATGTCCTATGGATGTCGCACTGTGGAGCTTACTTGATAAAATGTCTGTTTCTTCATAAACATTGGTGACCCACCAACACACGCCTCTAGTTAATTATAACTGGTACTTTATATGGCCTTTCCTTCCATTGTCTGTTTCACCCTGGGATTAAGTTTAAGGGGATTTTTTGAAGGCCAAAATATAACCTTTAAAAATCATATGTAATTCAACCCCCTAAGTATAAAACCCTAAAAACACAACCTTAATAATACAGTAAAATATAACATCAAAATCTCCTCAGGGGCAGATCGACACACTGTAATGTTGTATTTTCTCCATTGTATCACACTGATCTCAGTAGATAATCATTTCCTAGCTATTTAATAACACCATGCAACTGGTAATTTGGTGTTAAACATATCAGCAGGGATACTTGATGTCATATATAGCTAGGAGGGCGGCCCTTTGAGTGAACCTACTGCCTTCTGTATCCAGGAATAAGAATGTTCCTCAGTCATGCTGAGGCCCACTGTTTACTGAGAGAAGTTTAATTTGTGATCCCAAAGCCCGTTGATAAATTAAATTTGTAAGTGAATGGGTTTCTACACAATGGATCTTTTTTCGTTCCTCTTGTTTTCATAGCAACAAATCTGAAATGGCTGATGCGTGCTGGCTGAGGAAATTATGGTACAAGGTGCCTAGAAAACAGGGCAATAGTTGCTGATGGTGACTGCCTTGTCTGCTCCTCTGCTGCGTTGATAAAAGACAGAGCAACCGCAACTTGTGGAGGAAGAGGCTCTTACTTTACACTTTAATAGATGCGTTTATCCTTATATTTATTTCTACTTCACTCATGGTTATATATATTCATTCATGTACACATGCATAACTTTAGTTGAAATCATTTATGTTAATCTTTAATGAACACAGGGAAAATAGTACTTCAAAAATGCTTCAACTATTCAATGTTTGAAAAATCAATTACATAATATAGATTCTATGCAGTGGTGTTGTTATTAAATTAAATATTTGTATTGAGGGTCAATGCTAGAGAAACAGTGAAAAATTAAGTGGCCATCTCTGATACCATTTCTGTTCTTTGGGAGGACACTGAAAATTATTTTTGTTTTCCTATGTGAAGTTTGAGGTTGCTTGATATGTAACAATAAATGACAAATATGAAGATAAAATTTTTCAGTACAAGTATTTCCACAACAAGAAGGTACTCTAACAAGGACTTAGAATCCTTCAGGATCTTGAGAAAGAGGGAATGTAGATTATAGAATTTAAAGCATTTTGACAGGTATACAATTGATTTCAGATGTTTAGTATAGAGGACATAAGAAATTCAGAAAAATATACAAATGGATTGGTTTTAAATTTAAATTTGGACAATATTACTAAATAACAGGGAAGTTTAAGATGTGATGGTTGCACTAGATGAGCTTCCTTGGCATACAAAGAGTAAACAGTTCCTGTGTCTGATTTCTACATTGGTTCATATTGGTGCTTGTTCTTTTGCTAGTGTTTATTCTTTGGCTTGTTTATTTGAGAGTGTGTGTGTGTGTGTGTGTGTGTGTGTGTGTGTGTGTGTTGAGACAGCGCTTAATTCTGCCTCTTTCCACCCATCTTGCGCTCTTCCTCTGGAGTGATGGGATTGTAGGATGGATTCATTCTCTTTCAATGCCGTGAATCACTTCTGTAGCAATGGAGGCTGCAGTGTCTGTCAGCACATACCAAATGTTCTGTATTGGGTTGTTTTTCTGATGCTGTGATGAAATAATACCAAAAATAACAAGGGGAGAAAGGGGTTTAGTTTGGTTTGCATCACCCATCACAGTCCACCGTGGAAGAAAATCAGGCAGGAACTCAAGGCTGGAACCTAGAGACGGAAACGGAAGCAGAGGCGACGGAGGAACATTGCGTCTGCCTGCGCTGCTTACTGTGCTTTACAGCCCGTGACTAACTCAGGGCTGGCACAGCAATTCTTCATTTGAGGTTCTATCTTCCCAAGTGACTCTGGCTTGTGTCAAATTGGCTAGCCTAGAACCCACGGCAGTTGCTTTAAGAAATCTTTTGACAGATTTTATGTTTGACAGACTCACGGACGGTCTATTCTGTATGTGGAGAATTTGATTCTTAGGAATTATACTTCATCTTTTCTATATGATAACTGACTTCAGTTGTTAGAGAAATAGCTTCCATCACATTCCTGATTTCTATCAGGGGAATTAAAGGCGAAATAATATCAAGTAAAATAAGTATGAAAAAATTTCTTAACGGCTCCCTTTACCCTCTTTTTTTTTTTCTAATACGGACGCTCATAATGGATAAGTTGTCTGTTTTACGTGGAATGCTGTTGTTTCATTTCTGCTGACTTCTAAACAAAACACTGCACCAAAAGGATAAATAACGGGCTCTGACCTGGCTACTTGTTCCCAACATGTTATTAAGCTGCAATATATTTCCTCTGGGAAACAAACGCCCCACCGTGTGTGTGTGTGTGTGTGTGTGTGTGTGTGTGTGTGTGTGTGTGTGTGTGTGTATACACTTCAGCCATGGCAGAAAGCTGAGGAAATATAACTTGACAAAACTGGGTTCAGTTAATGAGAGATGAGGGAGCTGAGAGCTTTTCCCAGGAATGAGGGTTTTCATTACAGCTTTTGGGAGGCAGGAAGCATTGAAGAGAGGGATTAAATAGCAGGGGAAAGAGAGGGCATGATTAGATTTCGCCTTTGAAGAGATATATTAGAAAATACGCTGTCAGAGTCTGACAGTTACCTTCAGCTTTCTCAGCTACAGCAATATTGTTCTCCCAAATAAGACCGTTTGGGGAAGCATTTTTCACTTCAGGCTTTCCGGTTTGAGCAAAGTAATGGAGCAAAGTTGTTGGCATTATTTGTTAATAAAAATGAGACACGAATGTGATATTTTTATTAGAATGGTCATTCTCATATTTCGCTACTGTGATGTCAGTTCTTACCTCTCTAAATGTGACACTGTATTACTGCAGGCAGCAACGAAGTGTGCACATATCACTCTGACTACAGCTAGCAGATGGATCTCTGAGCTGAATCATTCTGTGAGCAGGAAATTCGGGCACACATCTACAATGCTAACTGTCAACACTTGACAAAGTCCTGTTACCTGTTGCCAAGGACTTGAAAGGGAAATCTTTACTCGCTGAATTTTTCTGCGTGTATTAAAACTACTCGTTAATAATATAAAAATTTACCATATAAAAGCAAGCTTAACAAAGATAGATAAGTGGAAAGCATTTTTGAAATTGCTGTTTATGAATTTTGTTCTCCTTTTTGTGTCGACAAGGTTTTAGTAAAGATAAAGCTCCTATGTATTTCTTATAGCACAGATACTCTTATTTCTAACATCTCCATAATGCTGGTTATTGCTCTAAAATTTGCTGCATTGTATAAAATTATCACACTAACAATTTTTAAGTGAGGATAAAGAAAAAAAACTATCAAAACAAAATTTCATACCAACATTTAATGTAATAGTGTCAATAGCAACATTTGATTTGGATATAAGTCCACTTAATAGCAACATTGGACATAACATCATTTAAACCCTTTAGCAATTATGTGATTTGAATATTGAAAACACTTCACAGGACGGCTGTGTTGACGTGTTTTAGAGGAATTTGAATCCAGCAACACGGTTGCCCCGATCTCATCCAGAGATTTTCTAGGCCTGTGTGATCTTTCTGGAACACAGGTAAGCTCTTGGTGCACAAAACCAATCCTTAACAATGGAAGTAAAGTTAGTTTATAGAAGGAGACACCCATGTTTGAAAGTAGCAGCAAAATGGGGGGTAGACAAAGTAATGAGTCAGAGAAAAAATTGACAGAATAAGTCAGAGATGACATACACCCAACTCTCAGGAGGACGGCCCAGGGAAGAGAATGTATTGAAAGAGCAGCGCAAGGCCCTGGGTTCGGTCCCCAGCTCAAAAAAAAAAAAAAAAAAAAAAAGAAAAAAAAAAGAAAGAAAAAAAAGAAAAGAAAAGAAAAAGCAGGGCAGGGGGAGAGAGCCAGTCAGCAGGAAGTCAGTGCAGTGACTGCAGTGCGATGGAGTGGAGTCCATGCGTTTCTGTACAGGTCAGCAGAGGTAGGTGAAGCCAGATAATGAGAAAGAGTCAGAAGATGAGAACAGATGGCGAGAGTCAGTTTGTGGCCAGTGGAAGCAATTCTGTGAGAAGCTGAGAGGAGCCCGATTGAACTGGCCATCTTAGAGAGGAATTTGGGCCAGGACAGTTGAGTTGAACCAGCCAGGGTTCAGAATTAACCAGCAAGGGTGAGCTTGTTCATCTGTAGGCCCGAGATGACAATTGCACCAAGCAAATAAAAGTGACTATTACAAAATGTGAGTAAGATTTACATGCTTCTGTTTCTTTGTTTATTCTTCTAGGTAAACATCATAATCAGATATAGAGCTTCAAATCTAAGTTAAAACCTTTGAGTTTAAATTTTATGAATAAATGATCATTTTAAGTACGATATGGAATTTTGTTTCTAAACAAGATGAATTAGCAATACCCCGATTTACCTACCTGCTGAAAAAATACCAGGTAAAGGACACTTAATTTTCAAAAGGCCATAAATGAAGAAAAAGGCCAATAAACATCTGAGAGATGGGAAATTATGTAATATATTTAAAATTATAAATGTATTTTCATTTACTATTGATGAAAAAAAAGCATCAGAGGAGGCATGAGGCAACGAGGGCCAGCCAACTACAGAGTGTTCACCAGTCTTAGACTGAGCATTGCTTCCGTTCTGCTGAATGAATCATAAAACAAATTTGGAAAAGATTCAACTGTATTCAAGTTACTAAACTGAGTCCTGCACAAGAGCTCGAAACCAATTCTAGGAATACAAAATCAGCCGGCACCCTAACAGGAGAGGGAGCAGTTACAAAGCCTGCAGAAAGTGGGGGGGGGGGGGAATCCACCCAGGACCAACACAGGTGTTAGCACGAGAAAACACCATAGAATCGTCATTGTTATCCACCTGCTCAAGAGGTTTTTAAAAATGGAAAATACTTTAAACCTCACAGTAAATTTTTAAGTAAAAACAAAAGGAGTATAAAAGAGAGGAAGTAAGATGAATTCAAACAACACTGAAAATTCTGAAGTCTGTTTTGAAATGATTAAATTAATAAAATGTGAAGCCTTATTTATTAGTAGGAAGGAATATGTACAACATGCGTTCAAATCAAAATGGTGCACCTAAGAGTGATCACCGTGATATTAGTTTGAAAGTGTATGTGAGATGATAAGGCAGTACTTAAAATACTACACTATTCTAGAGGAATGGGATGGATATCTGGGTACCCACTGAAGGTGTGGGTGAGAACTTTCTGCCTAAGAAACTGTCCACATAGATATGCTCACCAATGGATTATACCAAATGGGTAAAGAACTTACAAGTGAGAATGTACATGGACATTTACCAATTAACGATTTTTTTAATTGTTTCACAACAGTGAGATTATTCTGATATCAAAAGATAAATTTGCATCACATAAAATAACAAAATGTTTAAAATGTGTTGCACTGTGAGAATATCTACATTTTGTTGCTATGTTTTTTTTTTAAGTTAGTGTAGAGGGTTTTTTTTTTTTAATCACTAATCTCTTAACTGCTCTAGGTGAGCCAAATACGTCCTATGGAAGTTCCCATAAGTAGCAGTCTACACAACAGACCCCAGAGCTGAAATTCTGAGTAGCACCTATTGCCCCTCTCCACACACACAAATTCTGTAGATATTGTAAGTCTGACTGCGTTAGCAAAGAGTCAACAGAGTTTGTTGTCAGGTCTTCCTCCCATGCTACAGTTCTACCCAACCAGGAACCATCATGAAGGCTCTATAAACTCTCTGTAATCAGAGAATCAAAGTGCATCTTCTTCCCTGAAGATGAATGAAGTTGTTGCCTCTACATGACAACTCCCATTCTTTCATGGGTTCATGGTGGTATGCATGGATGGTTGATGTCACACATGACAACAAAGAGACCAACCTCACCTGTACATTTGAGTTTGTTAAAGATAGATTTTGCCATTAGCTAGAAACACTTTTCCTTGATTAGTGCTTTTAGATTGATATTTGTGTAAAACGATCAATTAAAAACTTCAGTCCCAAGAACAAAGATTTCATAGCTATGATTTCGAGTCAGAGAAATGAGCTGGGGAAGCCACTGCCATCTATCTAGGTTCTCCTGAGTTCTGCAGTGGGCTCACATTCATTTGTATGGGCAATGCTTTAAGACGTTGTGTGTGTGAATGGAATGTATGGTAGTGTTTTAACTGCTTGCATTTCAGGGACTGTGATAGGATAGATTTAAAGAGGTTAATTCATAGAAAGGAGACCTTGCAAAGCTGCATGGAAAAACTGAGCCCAGGAAAGTACCATGACAGGACTCTCTGATGAGGAAGCAGAACTTCTGGGGTATCCAGCCATCCTCACCCCTAGCCATCTCAGCACTCACTTCTATAACAGTTGCCTCTCCATAGCATTGCAAACCAGAGTTATCACTTCTTTCTTGCTGTTCTTAAATGGGTTCCAAAAATGTTAGGCATTAGAAACAACCCCTCCAAATGTGTATGCTGCTGGTGCCTGGAGATGGGGTCTTAGGATGTTTAGGATTAACTGGATCCTGAGAGTAGAATGGTAATTATAGGATTAGAGCTGTATAGGAAAGCAGAAGAGAGTAGACACAACCTATGGAATCTTCTACATACAATTTCCTTGATTTTAATCTAACTAAAGTCCCACATTCACTTGGCATTTTGATCTTGGACTTCTTGGCTTCTAAAATTGTAAGAAATAACTCTATTTTCATTATAAGTGACCCAATCTTAAGGATTATACTATAGCAACAGGCTGCATGGCTTCTGTTTCCTTTTAATACTTCCTAGTATGATCTCCAGAGTCTTTCAGTTTCCCACTTAAGCATCCAGGGCAGACAAATTAGTCATATCAGTAGTCTCCAGTCGAAACATTTTTAGAAAATGGTCTTGTTCTAGGCTAGCTTAGTGATAGTGCTCATTGCTAGGATGTGGAGTCCTACCTTATGTTTTATTCCAGGGTCCTTTAATGACATGAAATGTGCCAGCGCTGGAGATAACTCTTCTATTCATGTTGTTCAGGGGTCGTGTGTAAATCAGAATTCCAGGAGTGTAACAGTACCTTGAAGGTGAAAGCATTAGTTATGTCCCCAAGAAACCTTGTGAAAAGGGTAAATGAGGTCTCTAAAATAGGCTAATGGTTTGGATGAGAAGCTCTTAGATGATGTTAATGCTTGTTATCACTTGACTGAAAGAAAGGGGCTCTGAAGAAAGCTAATACTCAAAAGTGAAGTTCAGTACTGACATGGTGTATTGCATGAGGATAGGACACAGGTATCAAGGTCAGAGCAAGAATGTTTCTGAGTAGAGCGAATAACTGCTCTTCTCATGGCAGCAAAAGCATCTGAATGTTTGATGTACTCACAAATTCGCTTCAACAGGAACATGAACAGACAATAATGTAAATTCCCATTAATGTATTTGATATTCATAATGTGGCTGTCATTCTTTTAAAAATTAAAATAATAAAACAGTATTACCAAAATATACCTCCTCATAGAAATTGATGATGCTGGTTTAGAGCAAGTATTTCCTAAAGTACTTACCGATTTATTTGTCAGTTATACATGAAACAAACTAACCAATAACATTTTGTTGACATTATTGCTAGGAGTTTAACTGCATCACCATAATTGAAACATCACAAAATGTGAACAAATCATAATGAATACATTTTAGAAGCTGAATCATCCCAGAACCTATCACTAAGTTCTATGATAAACCTTCAAGTAGAGATTATGACAATATAGCGGTTTTTTTTTTAAGATGTAGCTTCACCCATGGGTTAATGTGTCTCCCAACTCAGAGCAGAGAAGCATTTTCTGAAAATTAACATAAAGACCTTACACTGGTCAGCTGCAGAAAATAAAGAATCATTGAGTCCTTGGCCCTAAATAGAACATCTAAAGCAAACCATTATTACCAAGGCTCATGGATCTTCATGGAAGACAAGGAAGACAGACTTTAAGAGTCAGGTACCTATATGAACACACAACTATTGTGAGAGTGTGTATAAGACCTGCTTGCTCCAGATCACACAAGACAAAACTGTGGCCTGAAGGGGATGGGGAAGCGAGTATGATATCCCACTAGCTCTGAAGCTATTGAGATAAGATAGCTGCTGGGAAATGTAGAGTCAGTTTTCTTTAGTGTCAGGACCCCTAGTAGGTTGAAAATATCCCAGGCTGGTCCCACTTCCAAGAGTAGTTGAGTAACAAACTAGACTCACTGGAAGGAAAAAGAAAACTCAAAGTTGTATGAGTAGGAAGATAAAAGTGGAGTGGATGGGTATGGGAGCAATTTGGGGAAATGAGCAAATTGGTCTACTGTGTATGAAGAAGGAAATGGCAGGGAACATAAGTGGTCAGAGAGCTTTGGTTTTAACCTCATTGACTTCCAGTCTAACCTGTGAGATTCTCTACCCAGTTGTTTGGAGGCTGCCTTTCCTGTGATGACCATGGGCACTGTTCATTACAGACACCAGAACTCAGCTTCTCTGTATCCCAATGTGGCCTGAAGACAAAGAACAGCAGTTCTCCCAGAATCACCCAGGTGTTTAGTCCCTGATCAGGAAGGTGACATCTTGGACTGAGTTCCTACTGGAATCCTGATTTCTCCAATGTAAAGCCTGTCATTGTTGACTACCCAGACGAGGTGTGTAACGCAACACAATCACTCCTCTATTAATGTCTAATTTCACTGCAACTGCTGGGTTCATCTACAGACACCAGTCTAAAAGGATACAAACTGTTCTAAGTACAGACTAAGGAACTGTCTACTGCAGCACTGCTGGGGAAGAACTGAACACAGAGCAACATTTTGAAAAGGAAAATTGTCATTAAGTTCAGTAAGTATTCCAAAATAATTTTCTTAATATCAGTGAAGCAGCCCATATTTGTGCTCATTTCAGAGTTCAAAAAACCATAATGCAAATTAGAACTCTATCGAACTATTGGAAATCACTGTACTTTATCCTTGTTATCACAAAACCAGTAATCATCACAGCAGAGATTATTCAGCCAAAATATTTGTGCAGGTTTTTTTTATTGCATCTAATCAAAAGATGAGGTTGTGAGGAAATGGCCATAAACATTATTTACGATCATTAAATCATGATCACAGCCATAAGACACTCATTACATAATCTCAAAGCTTGCTAACTGTATGTATTTGCATGTCACTTGCTGGGAGGAAAGATTGACAGGAAGACATATAATCTTGAAAACTGATCTAATGTGAAATGCAAATCACAGAACATTTCAAACGGAACAAGGTTTTGTAACATCGGTAGGGTCATTTTGAAGGCAGAAACAGAAAGAGGTTAAGAGTGGGGATGGTGGAAGAGGAGAGAGTGGCAGGGGAGGAAAATGGACACCACGAAGAAAGGAGGAAGGTAGGAATGGAAGGAGGGAGGGACAACGACAGAGATGAAGAAAGTGTGGGAAGAGATGAGGGAGAGAGGAGGGTAGGCCTGTTGGAGGGAGGATGGAGGGAGAGAGGTTTCCAATTCCAAGTTATCTTCTTACTTGTAAAATGATCTTGGGTAAAGGTGTTTAAGCCCATTAAAGCTGTTTACTTGTCTGGAGGTTAGAATACAAATAGTACTTTTATAAATATCAGATGCCACAGCATTTGTGCTTTAAAAATTCATTTTTGAATGCAATCGTTTAATGTACTAAATCATGACCGACTGTGGCCAATTTATTCAGGCCAAGTTTGCCATCTGTGTTGCTCTTCACGCAATTCTAAACAAGGGCTGCCGAGTCTGTAGAGGAAAGCTCATTAAAGGCACAGCATTAATAAAATGCTGCGTACAGAAACCAAGTCTTTAATAACATTTTTAGCCTTCTCATCCCACCTTAGAGAATCCCTTTTTAATTTTCCCTCGGTCACCACGGAAATCACAAATCTTTAAGATGCCCTGCCTGGGGGCTTCATCCTAGTGACATCTCCCTGGCAATTGTGACAGATTCTGTTCATTGGTTGTTAGATGAGTGTCTCTGCTTTGTTGACCAGGAAGCCAGAAAACACATAGCAATTAAAAAGATGTACAGTCTAATATATTCCAATTAGAGAGGGTCGCCCACATCCACCAGTGGGTATTCACAAATCACCAACTAACCCTTTCAGATCTAGGACTGTCTTGTGTGGTTCCTTCTGCTTCTGAAGACCATAGTGAGAAAAGGAGATTATAGGGACACAAAGGGCTGGCTTTCAATTTAGCTTCCTTTGCTTTTTTTCTTAATAACTTGGCTATTTTCATATTAAAATTATAATGCTCATTAAAACATAATTTGAAGCACTCTCTTTGAGGTTGGGAAGTATTTTTATTTTACAGATGGCAAAGCAATGGATGAAATTATAACTATCAACTAAATGGTATTAGAATGAAGTTGGCAATAAGGAAAAAATAAATAAAATGTAATTTTTAAATACACTTCTTTTTGTCTAGAAAAGGGAAGGGAATAAGGAATGGATATGGCTGAGACATATTGTATACATATATAAAATTTCAAGAAATAAATTAAAAATAATTTTAAAAATTAAACATAGAAGGTCCATTAAAATGGTGCAGTGATTTGAAATCACATGTTCGTCAGTGAAGAGGAAGCAGGGAACAGCGCCAGTGGCAACATGAAGCTGGCAGAGCCGGCACACAACATGAAGATATCTTCCTGACAGATTGAAGTTGATGCAGCCAAATCAGAATCTTTGTTCTTTTGTTTTAATCAAATATTTTATCTCAGAAACTTCGTGACTACTACTACTTTCCTATTCAGCAAGAAATTAAGTTGTCAATTCCCTAGCATCACCCCCACCCTAAGGCAGAGTTGTAGCTGAAGCCTCCCTGCCCTCTGTGACCCCATCTTCAGTAGACAGTGCAGACCATCTCTTTGAACCTTCCTCCCCACAGAGACCTTTAGTTTAGGGTTCAACTCCAGCAGGAACTCCCTGGGAACCTGCCTGCCCAGCCAGCCAGAGAAACAAGTAGGCCAGGCAAGCAGGGAGGCCAGCTTTGGGTCATCACTCTCCCCCTTACCTTAACTCAGCAGCAGATCACCAGCTGTGGCCTCTCCTCACTCACTGTCCCCAAACCCAGGGACTAAGCAGATCCTTCTGGCATACCTGCTTTTCTCCTTTTTATTGACACCCTCAGCCTCCTCCTAAGAGACCTTTCAGCCCTCACTCATTTCTAAATATCAGATTCCCAACACCTAGAAATATATTGTACTAAGAATCCCCAGTGGGAATACCTTGTAATATCCCAGAAGCATTCCCTACCATGCGATACACAGCTTCCACACACTCCTAAGAACCAGTGAGAGAGAAAACAACAACAACAACAACAACAACAACAACAACAACAACAACAAAGGAACAAAAAACCAATCCAACAAAAACAAGAGTAGATATGAGCATCTAGAATTATAGTCATCTCAAACCTAGATATTTAAGTAGAACAGTAGAAGAATAAAATCAGCCAGCACAATATGTGCTCGCTGGAGTCCAGTAACCCAAGTAAAATAGCCTCTGGGAAATGCTGCACGGCTGAGACTCAACACAAGGACATTAGCATGGACTATATGAAAGTGATAAAGGCTGGTAAAGATAAAATGAACAAATTCATAAAGGAAATCTATGAAAACATGAACAGCTGGAAGGAAATGAAAACATAATTTAATACCCAAAAGTAGAAGTAGAAATAATAAAGAAAACCTAAACTACGGGAAATCTGGAAATGGAAAGTATAGGAACTCAAACAGGAATCTCAGAGGCAAACTTTATCAACGGAATAAAATTAATGAAACAGAGACTCTAAGGCAGTAAACATAAGACAGAGGTAATGGATACACCAGTCAAAGAAAATAAAAAAGGAAGAAAGAAAGAGAAAGAAAGGAAGGAAGGAAGGAAGGGAGGAAGGAAGGAAGGAAGGAAGAAATCCATCAATCAGGAACAAAGCTTCCAGGGAATCTGGGACACTATGAAAAGATCAAATATATAAACAAATAATTTCCAACAAAACCATACAACAAAAATTTCATAACCTAAAGGAGGTACCTATCAAAAGAGACATACAAAAGACCAAATAGAATGTATCAGAAAAATCTCCTTGACACATAGTAATAAAAACACTAGGGGTTGGGGATTTAGCTCAGTGGCAGAGTGCTTGCCTAGCAAACGCAAGGCCCTGGGTTCGGTCCCCAGCTCCGGAAAAAAAACAAAACAAAACACTATATACAAAAAATGTTAAAAGCTGGGAAGAAAAAAGACCAAGTAACATATAAAGGCAGACTAATTAAATAACAACTAATTCTTAGTGAAGACTCTAAATAACATCTGGACAGATGTTTTACAAACTCTAAGAGACCACAGATCTTAGACCATTGTACTATACCCAACAAAATGTTCAATCATACTAGATGGAGAAACAGAGACATTTCATGATAAAAACCAAATTCAAGGTTTTATCGTCCTATAAACCCACTAATATAGAAGACACTATCTACATACAAATCCACCTATACAGAAGGAAAACTCCAATGTGAAAAAATTAACCAACCATATTCAAGAAAATAATCCCAGGGTATATTGGGGGGAGAAATAATCCCAGGCCAGGAAATTAAAAGAGGTGGTGATAGAGGACTTACCACAGAAACAAAATAAAAGGGATCAACAAAAACTGTTCATTGATGACTTTCAACATCAATGGTATACATTCTCCTGATAAAAAGACAAAAACTAACGGAATGATTGTGAAAATAGGATTCATTCTACTATTTCTAAGAAATGTATTCTGTGTCAAAGATAGACATCTCCTCAGGGTGAAAGGAAGAAAAAAGATATTCTAAGAAAATGGACCTAAGAAGGAAGGTGCTGTAGCCATTTTAATATCTGATAAAATAGACTTCAAATCAAAACTAATCAGAGGAGACAGAGAAGGACACTACATACTCATCAAAGGAGAAACCCATCAAGAGTAGATTGCAATTTTTAACAGCTATACAGCAAACCCAAAGAAGCCCAAGCCCATAAAAAATAAAATAAAATAAAACAAAAATACTTCAAGACATTGCCACCAATAGATAGGGCATAAAGACAAAAATTTAAACAGAGTTGACTGACATTATAAACCAAATGGGCCTAAGAGATAGCTATATATTACATCCCAACAAAATAGAATGTTTCTTCTCAGCAGCTCGTGGAATTTCATAGTCACTATATGAAGGAAGTCTTAACTGAAACAAGAACATTGAAATAAAACTTTGCATCTTAATAGACCACCAGGAATTAAAGGTGGACTCGAATAACAACAGAGACAAAAAAAAGCTTAAAAATGCATGGAAACTGAACAAGTCTCTATTCAGTAAAAGAAATAAAATAAAGATTTTCTATAATCGATCGAAAATGAAAACCTAGCATACCCATACTTCTGGGACATGGTGAAGGCGGCACTAAGTGCCTACATTGAGAAAGAGAGAGAGAGAGAGAGAGAGAGAGAGAGAGAGAGAGAGAACGCTCTTACACTAGCAACTCAACAGCACACTTGAAAGCTGTAGAACAAAAAGAAGAAAGGACACTCAAAAAGGAGTCAATAAAATAGAAACAAACAGAAAAATGCAAAGAATTACTGAAATAAAGATTTGTTTCTTTGAGAAATAGTGAAAAATTCTCAGCCAAATTAACTAAAATGCAAACAGAGAAGATCCAAGTTAACAAAATTGTAGTTAACAAAAGGCACCAAGGAAATTCAAAGGATTATAAGGGCATACTTTAAAATTCTGTCCTCCACCAAATTAGAACATCTAAAAGAATAGATAATTTTTCCAATACTTACCACCAACCAAAGTTAAGTCAAGATCATACAGGCAATTGAAACAGACCAATAGGGACAAATAGTTTTAGCACAGAATTTTACCAGACTTTCAATAAAGAACTAATGCCAATACTCTTTATGTTACAGAAGAAATATTGGCAAATTTATTTTATGGGGCCACAGTTACCCTGATAGCAAAACCCCATAAATATGCAAAACAGGAAAAGAATTACAGGCAATTTTCTCTTATGAACATAGATGCAAAAGAAAATACTCAGTAAAATACCTGTAAACGAAATCCAAGAACATATTCAAAAGATCATCCACCATGATCAAGTAGGCACAAAAAAGAGAAAAAAAAGTGATCAATGAAACCAAACTGAAAACACAAGACAGAAATCTACATACCTAAAATCAACTGATTTTTGAAAAATAATCCAGACATATACACTGAGGGAAAAACTAACTAACTAACTAACTAACTAACTAACTAACTAACTAACTACAACAACAACAACAACAACAAAAACAAAAACAGCATCTTTAACAAATGATTTGGTCAAATGGATGGCTAAATGTAGAAGAATCCAAATAGGTCATTACATAGTATCTTGCACAAAACTCAAACTTGAATGAACAAATATATCAATATAAAACCAGATACACTGGTTAGATTTAGGGAATAGACTTGAACTCACTGACACAAGAAAATACTTTCTGAACAGAACTCATTCAGCGCAGGCTTTCTGAGAAACAATTAATAAATGGGACCTCGTGAAGCTGAAAATCTGAGAAGCAGTGGTCACTATTATGAGAAGAAAGTACAACCTTGAGTGAATAGATTTACATATTATACATCTGATTAAAGGATAACATCTAATCTCTAATAAACACACACACACACACATATATATATATGTATATATATATATATATATATATATATCAAAAGTTAAGTATTAAGGAAACAAATAACCCAATTTTTAAAATGGGGTCCGGATAAAATTAGAGAATTCTTAAAAGAGGAAATTCAAACAGTTGAGAAACACTCAAGGAAATCTTCAATATCTGTAGTCATCAGGAAATTCAATCTAAAACTTCTTCGATACTTCATTTAACAGTTGTCAGAATGGCCAGGATATAGATACGACAAACAATTAACAGGTCATGCTGGTGAGAATAGGGAGTGGGGTAGCACCCTCTTCATTGCTGGTTGGAGTGCAAACTGCTACGGCCACCCTGGAAACACGTGTGGCTGTTTGTCTGGAAGATGGGAGCTATACCACTCATGGGCATATACCCAAAGGATATCTCATCCTACTACAGTTCCTCATTCATTCATCTTCACTGCTGTCATATTCATAATAGCCAGAAACTGAAAACATCAACATAGGAATTAAAAAATGTGGCACATTTACAAAGTGGAGTATTACTCCATTGATGAAGAAATAAAATCACAAAATCTGGAGGTCCATTTAGGTTGAAACTGAAAAAAATCATTCAAGGAGAGGTTAGCTAGACCCAGAGAGACAAATAGGAATTCACTTATGTGGATGTCAGCTGTTAAGTCAGTGACTACTGTACTGGCTGTTTATGTCAACTTGACACCATCTAGGGTTATCTGAAGAAAGGGAGGAAGAGTCACCAAGGTAGTTTTAAAGGCATGAAGAGGTCCTGGAGAGAAGGAGAAGAGAAGAGTTCAGGAGAGGCTATTGGTGAAAGTGTAACCCAGTTGTAGCATTTTTGAGATGCAACCCCAGCATTTTGGAGACGGCAATATAGTAGGACGACCATCAAGGACATCAGAAGATATGGAGCGGAGCCTGACAGAGCTTAGGAGACAACCTGTGTCTGCTGCAGAGTGCAGAGCCGGAGAAGAGATCTAAGTCCTTTGGAGGAACCCAGAAGGTCATGAGTAGATCCTAGACATTGGTTACTGAGATATTTACAGTTGGAGTTTTGTTTTACTTTGATATGATTGTGACTGTGCCCTGATTTTTTCCTCTTGAAGCAAAAAATATTAATTATTTTTTTATTTTATAGAAGCCCACAGTTGAGACACTTTGAATGTTAAAAGGCTTTTTTATTTTAAGAGACTGTTTTAAAGAGACTGAATTTTTAAAGACTGTGACTTTTAAGTATTAGAACGTTAATATTGTAATGTTTATAGTATATGTAAGTGATCTTGGGGAAAAACAAAAAAGGAAAGGTTACAGCTTAAGAGTGATGTGTTCCTGTGACAAGTTGACAAGGGGTCAATTGTTCTGGTCTTATGTCAACTTCACACAAGCTAGATATATTTGAAAAATGGGAGCCTTAGTTATGAATGCCTTCATAAGATTTGGCTGCAGGGTATTTTCTTAAGTAGTGAAGAATAGAAAAAGGTCCAGCCCATTGTAAATGGCACCACCCCGGGGATGATTTATTGAGTTCTATAATAAAGCAGGCAAGCAGTGGAGAATCATACTTGTAAGCAGCACCCCTCTATGACCTCTGCATTAGGTCTTGCCTTGTGGTTTCTGTTCTGTTTGAGTTCCTATTCTGACTGACCTCCTTTGATAATGAACAGTGATGTGGAAGTGTAAGACAAACCCTTTCTTCCCTATGTTCCTTTGGTCATAGTACTTATCACATATTTACCCTAGGTATGTTCTGCTTTTTCCCACAGACCCTAATGATTGGCAGAGGCTGGTTCTCCCTCAAGCATTTGGCAGTCAGCGAATAACAATCTTCACAGACCACAATCAAGGTCATGTAACTTCCTCAGTTAAAATAATTTGTAGCAAGACTTAAATGGGTACTTTAAACTTGTTTCATAGCTGACTCTGTAAAGCAAGGGATGGCAAACAGAAGGCGTCCCCTGAGAGTTCTGTGCATCTCTTGCAGTAGTTGATGCTTCTTCTGATCCTTCCAGCTTTCTGTTCTTTTTCAAAAATTGCATATTTTCTTTACTTACATTTCAAATGTTATTCCCTTTCCTGGTTTCCCCTCCAGAAACCCCTATCCCATCCTCCCTCCCTCTGCTTCTATGAGGGAGCTCACTCACCTACCCACTCCCTCCTGCATTCCAGCTCTGATATTCCCCACACCTGGGCATCACATTGAGCATTCACAAGATCAAGGGCCTCTCCTCTCATTGATGCCTGACAAGGCCATCCTCTGCTACATATGCACCTGGAGCCATGGGTCCCTCCATGTATACTCTTGGTTGGTGGTTTAGTCCCTGGCAGCTCTGGGGAGGGAGGGTATCTTGTTGGTGGATTTTGTTCTTCTTCCTGTGGATTGCAAACCTCTTCAGCTCCTTCAGTCCTTTCTCTAACTCAGGCTCTGCTAGAGTCTGACAAATACAGAGGCAGATGCTCACAGCCAGTCATTGGACTAAGCATGGGGTCTCCAATGGAGGAGTCAGCTTTTTGTTCTTAAGGACTAGATTTGGACACTGGATCTACAGGCTAAGGGTTCCAGGATAACACAACTAGTGCTTTCCTCCTCCTCTTTTCCTAGAGTTAGTAGGGAGGAACTCTGTTTCCTGACAACATGAGGAAGGTCCAAGAGAACCACTTACATAGATCCAATTCCACTGTAATCCCCGGTCTCAGCAGTGTGAACAAAGTTTGGGTTCAAAGTCAACTTCAGCAAGGACAGTTTGGGCTACTTGAGACCCTATCTCAAAAATAAACAGAAAAAAGTCAGAAGTGCCACAGTAAGCACAAAACAAAAACAAAAAACATTGTTATTATTAGCAGCATGGGGCAAAGACAAAGGGAAAAAAGGGTGAAAATCTTTCAAGAGTTCTTGATGAATTCACAGCACCTGCAGCAGCGGTGAATGTGATGGCAACTTCTTGTTTGGAGAGGTAATGATGAAATTTTCATTTTAAAACTAAAGAAACACTACTCAGCAGAACGAAGTAGCAGCTTGCTTTCCCTGTCATTTGGAGGCATATAGACCTAGTTCCATTTTAAAGTAATCCATTTAGTTTCTTGATTCTCCTTTCTTTTCCCTTAGCCGACTACTGAAAGTCAAGAGTAGTATGCTCCAGAGAAGTCATAAAGTTCAAGGTTGCCGCACACCGAAAGCTGCAGGATATCAGCTTGTTTGTGTAGCCTCAACAGTGATGCCTGTGTGCAGCTCAATGCGTCACCGATGGAATCTGGCGTAGACTAGGATTCGTTCTCTGGTTTCTTCATTACGAGGTAGAAATCCAGGATCTGAACAACTAACTACTGAAAAGCTTTTGGTGATTGTGGTGGTGCAGTTGTTTTGTTTTATTTTTCCTGGCTGCAGTTATTGTAGGCAAAATATGTTCCCCTTTGGTTGTTCAGCAAAAGCTGCTCCCTGGTTGACTGTTGACTGTTGGTAACTCCTAAATTTTTCAGTCTTCCTTCAAGTCTATATTCAGACAACAGGGGAGTTCTGAGACCTTTTATGATCCAAAACTATTTCTGCAACCAGCCAACAGTCTTATCTCTTGATAAAGACTGAGCTCATAGACTCACCACAGCCCTCTGAGGTCATCTGAAACTATACAGAGCAACGGCCTTTACCACCCTTGCTAGGTCCCTTCATAGGAGCATCTGGATTGATGTTTTAATGACAAGCAGAGCCTAGGACTCTTGATGGGCCATATTAGAATGCTGCCTCTCATGCTTCTTTAGTATAAGTCCTCAAGGAGCCCAAACTAGTTAAGAATGAGGGGGAGAGCAGAGCAGGCAGCAGTAGGTTTAGGAATTTGTGCTTTCAGAGTGTGAAACTGAAGTCCATGTGTAAGCTGAGAGAATTTGCTGTTGCTGATGGGTGAGAAATGAACTCCCAAGAGCATACAGTATGATTCCATTCAAAGGCTCCATCACTCTGGCCTTGGTAGAGGCTGCAATACAACCATTTCCCTCCTCAAGCTCTTTTCTCTAGTGTCTGCTGTGAACAGGGCATCTGCCTCCTGATGGATGATTAAGCAGTCAGAGGGTAGGCAGATTTCCACAAAACGAATCTCAGGCTGGAATTTCCTGACCACGCTTCCTTATCTGATACCTTGACAGTGTACAGTACAGAATCCCCATCCATATCCCAACCACACTGTGCCTTTCAGTTTATATTTATGTCTGCACTTGACTGTCTACTAACATGTTGTCTGTCGCAGCTGGACCTGAGGTTTACACTTACATTGACAATATTGGTCTTTGAGTCTTTTATGCTTGCTATCTCACTCAGCACCAAACACGTAGTGACTACAGATAATTACATATAGAAAGATCAGCCATAGTTGGCTATTATAACCTAGTTATCTTTCAGTCCATTGAGCAAAACATGATATGTCTAAAAATAAGGGAAAGTCACAAACAGTTAAGCCTGGAGTCCCCACAAATGAACACACAACACACATTTAGATAAAGTATAGACACTCCTTGTACACCTACGGATCATCCATTGGAAACTGAGTCTCAGTGGCTAGTCAGGTTACACCATTCTGTCCTTTATACCCTGTGTATCTCTCTGCTCCACTCGCTACTGGACTCCAGACTACCAATTGTACAGAGGGAAGGGAGAAAGTTAAATTTTAAGGAGAATGAAAAGGAACTCAAGAGTTTGTGTTTGTTTTGTTTAAATACCCATGCCTGAGCCTCACTCTTTACCTCCTGAGGTTGATACATGTTACTGTTTATTAACCAGACACTAAAACTCAGACCATTAAGTCTTTGCAACCCTTTACTGACAAGGCAACACCAGATGCCACGAATACTGCCAGTCCTACCGAAATCGTCTGAGGGACACGCAGTACAAATATTTTAATGGCATTGCTGAGATTGCTCAGAGAGTAATGTACTTACCTCACAAGCACAGATACCTGAGTTTGAGCCCCAGAATCCATGTAAAAGCTGTGCATTGAAGTATGTACTTGAAATCTCAGTGGTATGGGGGTACAGACTGTAGGATGCCCATCAACTTAGCCTGTGCCACAAAACTCCACATCCAGGTGAGAGATTCTGTCTCAGAAAATAAGGAAGATAGACTTCGAGGTATGGCAGCTAAAGTTTGCCTCTGGACTCTACACATGCCCCCTCCACATGCACGCATGAGCATGTGCACACGCGCTCACAAACACACACACACACACACATTTTAAGTATTTCATTTGTGTGTGTGTGTGTGTGTGTGTGTGTGTGTGTGTGTGTGTGTACTCATGTTTAACAAGTGTCCTGAGTAGAATCCAAAAATGAGTTTTGATGACTAGGAAGGCATTAATTGTTGAAATTTTCAAGGCTCAGACAGACATTTTTCTAGGGATTAACTGACTCAGATTTAGAATCATGAGAGGAAGGCCTTATTTCTGGGTTCATTTTTGAGCGTATGTTGCTTCCTTGATTGCAGTTCAAATACACTTAAGCTTCACACAGATTTATAAAGCAACTAACATTTTTATGCCTAGCACAGATTTCACCCATCATTATTTTTATATGTCTACCAGATGAATTTTTGTCTCAGAAAGTGTCATGCAGTAACTATGGTATATGCTCTTCTCTGCACATCTATAAATTAATATTTCATGCTTTGATTAGGAAGGCTCAAGCTTCTATTTCTCTGCTACCTTTTTTCAGGTAAGTCAGTTGGAGTGACATTTGCAAAAACTGGAAGAGCCTTCGCCTTGATGGTTAAATCTTACGGATTTTGAGAAAAATTAAATCCCCCAAGCTGAAACCAACTGGAGGCAGCAACTTCCCAGGTCTTCTTTCCTCTTCCACAGTAACATTGGTATATTGTGTGTGATACATGATTAATCAAGGTCTCGATGTTGCACTGTGCTGCCTCTAACAAACCCTGCCTCAGTTTCTCTAAAGTTTAGACTTTGTTCAGCTTCCTTTCCTTACCATGATCTTACTGGATTATCCTCCAGTATTTCCTTCTTATTGAAAGGAAAGGTCATTCCAGCAGAGACAAGATATCATGGTTCTCCGTACCTCTAAATATATTTCCATTTCTTAATCCTCCCCTTAATTTTGTTAGGATTCTTCAGAACTAATGATTTTTTCTTTTATCAAATGCCCCCCCCCTTTTAAGCTTGCAATAAATAGCACCTCACATGGCTTGAATCCTTCCATTTTCCCAAGGGCAGTTATAATACAGAGTCATTAAAGACACCCTCCAAAACACACATTCCTTTTTACAGAGAAATCTACATATTTTGGAGATTTCTCTTATCTCCAGTACTGTTTACTGTAGATAGTGGATTGAACATACCCATTCCCTTCCTGCAGAAACATGAAGCTAATTTGCTTGCCTGCTTTTCTCAGTAAATAATCCCCAAAACAATTATGTGCCTCGAAAGTGCTCTTAGAGAAAAGACCTCTAGCATCCTCAAACTTTATCCAGAGCTTCTTAGAGAGGTTTTAGGGAGAATTCCTACTCTTGTCATTTGATGTAGCATGAGCAAAAGTGATCAGAGCTTCATGTGCAGTAATCAGTCTATCTCAGAGCTCTGTACTGAATGTGGTTAAGACAATAAAGGTAATTCTATAGTCTGACTAGTCAGAAAAGCACCCTACCTGGCTGTGTGCCTGTATGTCTGTGCATTGTGTACTCCATTCACCTGGTTCACCCTGTGTGGTAGAAGACGAGAGTTCACTGGCATGGTCAAAAACAACCATCAGGTCACTTCCAAGTATCAACATCATATTGGGAGCAAGCAGGGCTGGACATAACCTTTCTAGGTTCAATGTAAATGGCCGGTATGAGGCACATCGGCTCTTGCAGCTAATACAGTCTGTTTCATACGTTTTGAGAGCAAACAAGAGAGCAATGACCCTGTCTCTAGACTGACAGCTGAAATAGAGGTCATCTGCATTGTGCTCTGTTTTCCAAAACTTCATTTATTTTGATATTTGCATTTGCTGGGTGAGAGTGGAATACTTCTAGCTAAATTAGGAACTGACAATGTAATTACTGGTGATTGATATGCTTTGTTTGTAGAAGTCAAGGCTGGAACACGAAGAGCCCACCTCTACTCTGATTTGCATTTGTCATAATCAAAATAACACATATAGAGAGTGGAGGTAAATTAGTATCAGTGGATTAGGTAATAGTCATTGGAAAAATCCTAAGACAGGCAAAATTCTATATAGGAAGTGCTAAACCACCCCATTCTTCATTGTAGGGTTGGGCCCCATATGCTATACTGTTCATCTGAAATTTCTATGCAGATCTAAATATGACATATTCTCTTTTAATGAGCAATCCTTTAAAATACAATAATATGTGTGTCTGTGCTTAATACTCAGTGTAAAAACAAAGGGAAACTGTCCCATCCTCCATCTTGGCCAAATTATTCAACATGGTCTGTGAAGATACAGTATTCTAGACATCAGTATTTTTAAGTATCTGTATACTTGCAAACATCCTTCACAAGGGCTGCTGTTTTCAAGATTAATCTGCCTCTCCTATCAGAAGTGCAGGTCGACAGGAATGGTATTGCCATGGTAATTGCTGCATTGGTTGGTATTTTCTCTATGTCACTAGCCAGGCAATCGTATCAAAGATTCATAGGTCTGAGGTTCAAATCTACTACTAAAATGTTCATAATTGTTCAAATGTACTTGCTTGCAGACCCCACTGTAAGTGTTAAATTAAATAGGGGTATGTAGAAGTCATTATAATATATACTGTGCAAGGGACACCCTAATTGTTATAGTAAATAATATTTTAAATGGCTTCCCTAACCCCTGACTCTATGGCTTATGACTTCTTTTAAAGGAATTGTATTTTATTAGACACAAAAAATATATTTTAAAAATGCCAAGTTTAATTTTAAAGATCTGTCTATTTTAATTATCTCTATGTGTGCATACACATGAACGTTAGCACCCCCAGAGCCCAGAACAGTCAAAGAGCCCAGAAGGAGCCCAAAGTTATTGTAGTTCCAGGTAGTTTTAATCCTACCAGCATGGGTTCTTGGAAACAAACTCAGGTCCTATGAAAAAACAGTATATATTCTTAACCACTGAGCCAATCCTATCCCTGACAAGAAATTGAAGTGTATATGAAAAACTAGCCTGGCAAAAAAGACTGGATGTAATCCAACCTTAGGAGGATATATCTGGGAAGCATAGATACTTGAAGTTCTTTGTTATAGGCAACAAATTCTCAAGCCAATATGCCTCAGGATTGAGGAGAACTCAGTGACTTCTTAACTCATACATTCAGAGGGTCAGAGTTCATGACCATCATGGTGGGAAGCATGGCATGGTGTTGGACCAGAATCTGAGAGATCACTTGGTAATTCACAAGCATCAGTCAGAAAGAGCTAACTGGGAATGGCATGGGCTTTTAAAACCTCCAGCTCATGACTGACATCACCCCCGTACAACAAGGCCGTACCTTCTGATCCTTCTGAAAAAGTTCCACCAACTGGGAACCAAGCATTTAAGCCTATGAGTCTATGAAGTCATACCCCTGCAAACCACCACACAAGGCAAGTAGAAAGAATTTACTAACGAATCATAAACTGTCTTTACTATTTTCTGTGTGCCAGGGGGACTTTTCTCTATAGTGAGAAACTTCTCCGGAAGGCGTTCAAGAGCAGATAGCCACCCACACGTGAGGGCTAAATTTAATACAGTTTCTATAATCATAATTGCAAGGTCTCTCTCCATGTCTAAATTGTCCCTTGGCAAGGGGATGAGAATAGGTCCAACTGGGGTCACATAGGAGAATTAAACCAGTACATACAATGGTGCTCAGGGACACAGTGAGTTTTTGTTCCTCATGCATAGCAAAGTGTATTCTAAGGTGGGAAAAAACTCTACCAAATTCAGGGGAAACAGGTAAAACAGGAAAGAGGTCCAGAATTTGATTTTACCATTTTTTTTCAGTTGTGTATAAATTTTCTGGTAATTTTTAGTATACGTTTTGAGTTGATTCTTTAAATTCATTCACATGTTTGTTAATTTGCATATTAATGTTCAAATTTCCTAAATATCTCTAAATATTGAACAGCTGAGCTTCCTAACTTTATTCTTTTTCCTTTGTGTACCACACGAGTATGGCAAGACTTCTTGCTTTTAAATAAGTTCATCTATATCTCTAGATTAAGTCATGAAGATATGACATATCTAAATTTTCCATTTGTGAAGATCAACATTTTACCATTCTTTTAAAAAAAGTTATAACATTTCAGGGTTTTGCTCAATAGCTAGTCTAGATGATTCGTTAGACCGAGCCTACATATTTCCCTTTGGAAGGTACAGATTCAAATCGCATTGAATCTTGAACTTCTACTTATTCATTGCCAGGAAATAGTAAAATAATTATTTTTTCTGGCCTGCAATTCTACAGTGTCTTTGTTGACGTTATTCAGATTTTCTATGTTGACTGTCATACCCTAATCAAATGAAAATTTCATTTTTTTCTTTCCCAATCAGTTATATAATCATAAGTAGCAGCAGAGGTCTTCAAACTCTTCAACATGATTTTTTTTTTCATTCGTTTTGTCTTCTTATGAAATGAAGTATCTGAAGCTGGTTGATTTATCGAAACATCATTTATCCTGGTCTTTGGAGGATCCATTTGGGTGTGTTGTGGGATACTGTGTGGGTGTTTGTGGGTGTTGTCTTCAGTCAGAAATCTCTAGCTCATGGCAGGAGGAATTTAAGAGGGAGAAGAGCCAGCTGCTTGCTGCTGTCCCACCCTCCTCTTTTTTACAGGCTACTCCCGAGACATCATGGTCTCCTTCCTGCTTCCCAACAGTAGTCATAACAGTCACTCTCTATTCATCCCCATTCCTTAAAGGACCCCGTGATTTAGTTCCTTTTCTGTTAATATACAATACCACAGTGAATGGCAGCTTAGAGAAGAGTGCATACTAACTGACAGCCCCAGAGCCTAGAGTTCATAATGGTGGGAACAGCTTTGCAGCCGGAGGCACATGATAGTAAGAGGAGGAACCTGAGAGCTCACATCCTTTATAGTGAGGAGGAAGCAGAATGAGTGAGCCACAAGTAGGTGAGGATTTTCACCCTCACAACCCAGGCACCAGTGACTTCTTCCTTTAAGGCCTCAACACTTATATCACCCCACACAGCACCTCCAACTTGAATCAAGTATTCAAGCGCTGGAGACGATGTAGGCCTTTCCCATTCAAACCCCCACACGCATCAACCTGAGACATTCCTGAGAGATGAAGCGTTGGATATATGGAAGTTAACCTGTTCACGGTTTAATGACAGTAATTTATGAATGGATTCCGAGTTAGTCAAAATTTATATTCTGAATCCATTTGCACCAAGTTACTTTCTTTGTATTAAGATTGATTTGAGTATTGTTGATTTTATTTTAGCTGCTTCGCTTACTTACCAGGAGAGTTTGAGTGTTACATGTTGGGGTAAACTTAAATGTGACTTTGATCCATCCAGTACCTGTGTATTTGTGTCGAGAGGTCTGATTGTCTCTTTGAGAGGATTTCTCTACCATTCATGCTGTTCAGTCCTTCTTGCACACCATAGAGGCACAGGCTTGATTTCTTGTGCTGTGCTGTGAACATGTAAGGCGTTCCTTATTTATCCCACAAATTTTGCTTAGTGTAGCTTTCAACTCAATAACTTTTGGTTGGTACTTTTTAAAATTCCCTTACTTGTCTTGAAAAAATTCTGAACTGAGTAATTCCTCTTTTGTTTTAGTGTACATTGTTTTCTTTTAAAAGTGTTTGACTTTTTTCATCTAACAGTTTTCCAGTATTGCTTATGATATGATCACTTTCTGACATCTGATGTTGGTGGGTTTTGAAGTTGATATGTCTCACTTCCATGAGAGAATTAGGCCTTCCAGTCCTTATCATGGAGTTTGTGTGTGTCTCAAGTCTTAAAGGGCTGTGATCACTTCTATTTAAATACCAGAGGGGTCACAAGTCTGATTTTCTCAAGATGTTTTTGTCAATGTCTCAGTAGGGAGTAATATAAGCCTGGGATTTGCCTTAAATCTACTTGTGCCTATGGTTCCCCATAACCAGATTGAGCTAGTCTGTCTCCCCACGGGGCTAGGTTTAATCACTGATAGGGAGGGGTCCAGTTCTAGTGTCTAGCAGCTCGGACAGACTCAGCAAGGAGAGATCAACCCTACTGGCCAGAACATGTCTAACACCAGCATCACGGCAATGGTGCATTATACCCCAAGTCTATATCTTGACAATATGGATGTTGCATCCATGTGCACACTGCTAGGTATACTTGTGCACTGAGCTTGAACCTTGACCCTCAGCTATTCTGTGCCCATATTGCTTTCATGGCATATCCATTGATGGTTTCTGTTGTTGTAACTTTATTAGTGAAGGAGTGGATTAACTAATGTATGTGTGTGTGTGTGTGTGTGTGTGTGTCTGTGTGTGTCCGTGCGTGTGTGCGTGCACGCACAAATGCAGACCCCAAGGGCTGTGTGAAAGCCACAAGAGGTCTTATGGAAATTTGTCCTCTCCTCAACCATGCAGGTCTAGGGGATACAGCTCTGGTGGTTTGGTGGTTGGGAGGCCCTTTCCCTGCTGAGCTCCCAACTTGTTTTTAATGTAGAGAACATCTGTTAGACTCTTTCTTGTTTGGGTCAGATTTTAATTAAATTCTGTGTTATTCATCATCTAGGGACTAGGGTTACAGATGATATCTAAGAGTCAACTATAATTCTAAAATGAATAAACAGTTTTGAATTTTGATGTATATATTCTCTCCTTATGTGTGGCTGTTATCACATTTCTCCAAAGAAATAGGATCGATAGGGTGGACAAGAATTGAGGATGATTGATGACAGATAAGTGAGAGACAGGCATACAATAAAGAAGGGATTTATTATAAAGTTGGCACCATTCTTTCAGTGTATGAAAAGTCCATGTTACTATCTGCAAGACAGTGAGCCAGAGAAACCAGCAACAGAAAGCAGTCGACGTCTGAAGCTCTGAGTCCCCACAAGTCAGTGATTTGACCCACATTTTGAGCTCAAAGGTTTGAAAGCCTGGTGGAAGGAGAACAGAGGCGGGGGGATCCCTGGTACAAGTTCCTGAGTCAGAAGATGAGACACACCAGAAGAGGAAAAATCCTTCCCCAATCCTGCTTCTTGCCGCTTGGGGATTTCCACAAATTGCATGGTGAGCTAGTGCTCACCTAAGTTGGCAAGGCTACTTCTCTTCATTCACCCCACTGACTCAGGTGGTAGCCTTTCCTCGAGCAACTGGAGGAACTCACTCAGAATCCATATTTTACCAGCTGCCTGGTATCCTTCAGGACAGACAAGTCAATGAATATATCACCACAACCGATTACTGACAGAATCTTTAATTGTCTGACCCTGAAACTCTGTTAATTTACTGTTGCTTTCATAGAGGAGTCAGTTGCTAAAATACGTATTCCAATGATTCAGTCATTTCTGACTCATGCTGTCCTGTCCTTTTACAGAAAAATAATTATTATATGCCTAGGACAATCTTTACTTTCTTCTTTCAATAAAAGTAAGCAGATATTTTCTTCTAGATAAGAAGTTGAATTTCAAAATGACCTATTCTCATGTGTAAGTCAAACTATGAACTCTATTCCTGGGTTTAAAGATGGTTATGCTTACAAGAAATCAATTCAGTGTCTTGTTTTTATGACTCTAATTTCACTATACATCTCTAGGATGAATGGGATGTTTCTAAAACAACTTTCTTGTTGTTGCTGTTTATTCAAACTACAAGGATTCCTAATTTATAAAAGATAGATATCTTTATTTCAGATTCTAGTTCTGTTCATTAGTAAAATAATTAGTTGAATCTTGAAATGACAGCTAGGCAATGAAGTGTATGTAGAAATGAATACATTAGCCAGAGGACTATTGCTCTCTAAAATATGTTATTTCTTTCTGCTTACTTTATTATTGGTTGTGTTGTTAACTTATCACCAAATATTGGTGAATACCATCCCTAATACTACATTATGAATATGATCATTCTTAACTACATTAGTGACAGGAAACAACACATATTGTGTGTGAAATGTTCACCATGTTCATCTATTGTCAGGTATGTGCTAAAACTTTTCATTCTTTCTAAATATATGTCATTTAACAGCTGGAAAAACCTTTTCAGAGACTATTAGTATGACTGATAAGGAAAAATTACAATTTTATTCTACAATCTAAAGCCTGTTACAAGTTGTTACGTCTAAAGCATCCTAGTAAAATTTTGTGTATATGCTTAAATATCTATATTACCTCATTACCAAAAATAAATAAGAAATATACCACCTACCTACTTAGGATCTATATTAAATTTTCATACATATATATGAATTATATATGTATTCCAAAAATATAAATAAAAAATCTAGAATCTATTTATGATATAAACTAAATTTTCAGGTATCTCTGTAAATTATATATATACATATATATAAACATATATGTGAATTTTATGATTGGATATAATTAATATTATGCAGAGCAGAACATTATGCTCCTAAAATTAATCTTGCCCTTGTGATAAATGTAGCAGGCTTTTCTTAAGTAAGTTTTTAAGATTCATTTATTTTTTGTGTATTGGTATTTAAGCTGCATTTATGCCTGTGGGAGGATGCCAGGTCCCTTAGAACTGGAATTACAAACAGTTGTGAACTGCGATCTGGGTGCTGGGAATTGAACCTGGGTCTTCTGGAAGATCAACCAGTGCTCTTAACGAGTGAGCCATATCCAGCTCCCAGCCATTTTTAGGTTTTACTAGGAAAAGTAGTTTACTTTTTGGTAACAGGATTTTGACTTAAAAGGTCTAGAATAATTGCATAAAATAAAAAAAATGTATTGATTTGGGAAAAACATTTCAAGGAATTTGTTTTCTAAAAAATTATATATTTAACAGTTCCTTCTTATCTAACCGTAGTATGGGAAATCATGTATAAGCACTATGGTGGAAATAGATTGATTAGAATTCAACAGATTGAACCAAACTGAAGTCTTCAGTCTTTGTAGGGCAGCACTGAAAATGGCAGTCAGGAAGCTGAGAGCAGAACGCAAGTACCACTGCTTGCTTCCATTGGAAGGCCTTGCTACCAATCTCACTCAGCATCTCTGGTACCTAACCCCCTCAAAGCTTACAGCGTGCGTTCATGTGCTCATCACAGAAAAACAGGGTGGGGTCCTCTTTAAATGAATTGCAGTTTTGTTGACTGCCGAGCCCCATGTGCAGAGACAACACAACTGTGGACACAAGGTACATTCCAGTGGGCAAATGGTCTGCCCACTTTTATTTCTAGAAACATAGCCCATCTTTGCAAATTGAAGCAAAATTATAGGGGGGTATAGTATTGGTAATAGATACTGAAGTGTAGAATTGAAGTTTTAAATTGATTTTAAATCTGAACATATAAGTACTTAGTAATCTCCTTGAAATTATAGTACATAAAGCACAACGTACAGACATAGGGTGCAGACAACTTTCATCCTGGGCAATTCCCCTTTCATTGTGTGAGATACCCACTAGAGAAGACTACTTGGACACAAGTTTAACCCAATAGAAGGTCAGAGCAGGCTGGAGGGTAGTAAATTCTTTGTATGTTCAGGATCTCGTAGCTGTGAGCCTTTCTCAGGGTGAGGTTTTAAGAACAAAAACTATATTCTGAGTTGACCCACTTCAATTTTTAAGAACAATTAGCTGGAAATGGAAATACAGAAGCTAAATGCAAAATTAGTAAATTTAGAAACTTTCTCAGAACTATGGCCTTTGATGGTTTAGATCTTTGTTTTAATTTTGGCAGGTGATGCTATATATGTGTTGGAGCATGAATGGTACTTCTGTCAAGGAGTCAACTATGTTAAAGGTCTGAGGGTCTGTTACAACAGGAGAAAAATCCCACTGCCCAGAGCTCTCATCCCTCATATGTTTTTACTTTACCTGACCTCATAGGGATGATCAAATGAACATTAGTGTAAACTAGTGTTGCTTATCCTCTTTGATTATTTAGACTTAGTATCTGGATTTTAATGGGTGGCTTTGAAAGCTTTATTAATTACAAAATACAACAGAAACATTTATGTTCCTTTAGACCACCATACCTCAGGAGAAGTGGAGAAAGGCATTTGACAAAATCAATACCAGAAAAGAAAGCAAGCAGAGTATCTGCTGACTATGTCCCATATTCTAATTGAGTGTCTCTGGCTGAGGCCTGGCTTTGTTCCTGTGCTTGAGTTCTGCAATACCCCCAATATATAATTAACAAAGTCATCAGGATTTATTCTGCCTTGGAAAGCTTCAGTTATAGATAAAGGGACATAAAATATGTATTGTTTTAAAAGGGCTTTGTGTGAGAGTGTATTTTTCTGATCCTGTGGAGCTACTATCAAGACTCTGGGTAGATCTTGCTCTGGTTTTGAGATAGTACATTACCCAGCCCACTAGGCTATGCCTGGAAAGCCGCTGCTGTAGTCTTACAGAATGCACCATAGCTCTTGCTTTCCCTAGAGAGAAAAAGAAATGTACTATTAAAAATAATGCATGCTTTTAACATAAGCTATTAAAACACACTAACTCACTGACAGAACGAGCAGGACTTGGAGAATTAGACTGTGTATAACTCTTACCTCGTGTAATTTCCTGGTCTTTGGTTTCTAACATTGTTATCACTTATTCCCAATACTGTAGTCAGATTTTGCAGGATCCAAGCAAGAGATATGAATCAATCCAAGCTGCTCAGCCTCCCTCTCATCAGAAAAGATAGGAAATATCCTTCACAGTGAGGCAGTCTCAGAATCCTACACTAGAAGCCCTGCTTTTTTCTGCAGGATCTTGAGTTAGTTCTTCTGTCACCTTTTTTGAAGATTTATTTATATTTTATATGAGTACACTGTAGCTGACTTCAGACACACCAGAAGAGGGCTTCTGATCCCATTACAGATGGTTGTGAGCCACCATGTTTTTGCTAGGAATTGAACTCAGGACCTTTGAAAAAGCAGTCAGTGCTCTTAACCACTGAGCCATCTCTCCAGTCCCCCCCAAAAACTAAGGTGTTCCTGAGTGGGCTGAAACCACCAATCTTTTGCGCACTAACCAGTTTATGACAGAGACTCTGGTTCTTCTATCACTTGTAACTAAAATTTTCATCCTTTAATGGCAAGAAAAGGAAGTAAATACAAGAGTTCAATGACATACCTCCACAGAGCTATAGTGGTGCCCAGTACACAGTAAATACACAGCTCTGGTCGGTTCCATCCCAGGTGTCCTCTAAGACTTTTCACTATGTATTTGACTAGAATATTCCTCATACTAATAATTATGATACATGGTGGTCATTGACCACTAGCTAGGTCACAATCAGCCACATGTGTTATGATTTACCACAATAAACCTTCAAGGGAAATACTGAAGTTGCTGGAATTCATGAGTTATTGAATATGGATTCTGTGAACTGAACTCTAATACTCTGTAAAAGCAGCACATACTCTCACGGAGCCATTTTGCCAGTCCCTTAATACAAAACAAACAAAGCAACAGCATAGTGCATACACGCATGCACATGCAAACACACACACACACACACACACACACACACACACACACAGGTGCATTGCACTTTTTAATGGCCCGACAATATGCTGCCCACAAGAAACTCACCTCAGGAAACATGTCTGAGGCATACAATGACAGACAGTGAAGGGATAACAAATGCTGTACCAAACAATGGAACCTAAGCAAGATGGGGCAGCTATTCTAATACTCAGTAAGAAAGAACTCAAGCCAAGTTGACTCAGAAGAGAACATGTCACTTCATTTCAATAAGAGAAGAAATCATCCATGGTATATTCAGATCTATATGTGTCATGAGCCATTGCCTACACGTTTTTCTGTACACCTGCAATCTAAGTTCCCTCAGCAATGAACGCATGAGGATCATGCACTGCACAGGCATGGCACAGTAGCATTCTGAAATACAGAAAAAAAAGAGAAGCTATGTATGAAGGCAGTTATGTTCATCAAATTATAGAGTGGATAAACAAACAAACAAAACAAAACAAAAACCAAAAAGATGGAAAGAGAATGTAGACTTTTAAGTTAGGAATGAGGAACTGGAATGAAAAGATGGGAAGTAGAAGAGTGAAATATGAAGAGTGATGGTAAGAAAACGTGTGTGTGTGTGTGTGTGTGTGTGTGTGTGTGTGTGTGTGAAATAAGAGCTGTGTCTTCTCAAATTCTAAATGTTTCTAAATGATATATATGAGACATGATTACATTCATGATTTCAGTGAGTATTTCTAGCCCCTCTGCTCTGTGTGTTTGTTGTTTGGAAGGTGGTATCAGTGCACATGACAACATAGGTCTTAAGAAATGAAGATTACTATGACCAGAAAGTTGTCCTCCTGAAATCCCTACATTGAAGCCTCATCCCAATGTCTGTATTTTTCCACAGAGTCACAAAAGGGCTCCAAACCATTACGAATCCTTAAGCAATGTGTACTGTCCCTATGATAGGTTGTGGAGGGCAGCTATCTTCCAGAAAATGAAGGAAGACACAGGAGAATTTCAGTCTGTAAGATCTATCTCTTCGACTGTCAGCCTCCAAACTATGAACACCTACATTTCTTTACTTCTTCAAGTTTGTTACACTCACGTTAAAAATTAATTCTTTAGCCATGATTGAGGAGCTATATGGGTGACAGAATTTGAATCCCAAATTCTGAGACATGTTGAGGGTTTGGATCATTCCTCCCAGTATAATGTGGGGCTGGATATACATGTGGCAGAACAATTTTGTGTGTTGAAAAGATTGCTCTGAAGTATTAGCTACATGTGGATTATGAGTACAAAGATATGGATGTCTAGTTAGATGCTGAATTTTAAATTTCTTCCTTGCCAAAGGGATGTAAAATGTTTAAAAATTACATGCAAAGATTTATTGTTTTCTTCCTAAAGTAGAAAAGTTAGGATATGGACCACTTGCATAGACAGCTCAATGGCTAAAGGCACTTGCCACCACATTTGATGATGTGTGTTTGATTTTCCAATACCCATGTGGTGGAAGGAGAAAGCTGACTCTGTAAAGTAGTTCTCTGAAGTCCACACGTGCACATGCACAAATTAAAACAAACAAATAAGTAAATGAAAGAATGAATGAATGAATGAATAAATAAATAAATAAATAAATAAATGTGATTTTAAAATCTTAGGGTGTAATATATTATCAATAAACTATTTTGAGATTGGTGTTAGGGATAAGCCTGGTTCCAGAGTGTTTACAAGACACATCCATGGTTTTGATCTCTGGTACACCCTGTGCTTTCAACATTCCTTTGGAGGGGAAAGTAAGTTCAAGGTCATCTTCACGTACACAGCTACTTTGGGGTTAGCGTGGTTTACGTGACTCAATTGCAACACAACTGCCCCCAATAATTTCAAACAATGTTTTGAAATATGTTTGTTATTGATAGGTAATTCACATAGTGATGATTTCCTGTTCGTTTTAAACAGGAAGAAATAAGTGGTTGTGTACAAAATGATATTAAAGCAAACAAAATAGTGTTTCTTATTTAGCTCTATGATATTTTATATCACCGATGTGACTAACAAATGTGCATTTATGCATTTGTCCCTTATGCTTACCATATGTAAACACATACTTAATATGAGTTAAGTGTATTAGGATTTGCTGAGTTTGCCTCATAAGCTGTCAGTGCAGGCTATGGTTTTGCAGGGTTTTTTCCCCCACAAATGTGTATCTGCTTTGCCTTAAACCCTCTTGTTTCGGCACCTGGTTTTAATACTTTTAACTGCTTCTACAATTAGATGGTGGCAATGATTCTGTAGCTCCTAAGTTCATTGAGAGAATTTGCTGGTCACCTATGTCAAATCTTTTCAGAGTAAGTACATAGGAGATATTGAATCATAATAACATAAGTATTGATTGTGTTAGGTGTGAATATGGTGCTCCTTGGTCATTTCCCACTCCCCAGCTCTCTGTTCAAGCGTTTGTGGAAAAGACTCATCTGAAAATTTAGTTGTAGCCTTTAAAGGCCAAATGAGGCCACACTGAAAACTAACACAATTATGTACAAATTTTCCAAATAAGTGAGTCATTTGAGATAGCCAAGATTGCTTTTTATAACGTGGGAACAGCAAAGCATTTGGTAAAATGAGATGTTCTCTGCTTTCTCTGGGGAGATTGGGCAGAAGAGCATCAAGAGATTGTGAGGGTGTCAGTGTTCGCTCTCTGGATAGCAGCAAATTGTACTACCCTCAGGAAATATAAGATCATGAAAATCAGTGATAAGTCATAAATCCAATTAAAACCAGCAGGCCAGAATGAGTGTGACTTTATGGTGATGGTTAACAAAAAAAAGCACATCACTTTTTGTTCAAAATCATGATTTATATGTCTTACCCAGAAATCATGGCTTCTCTGCAAATGCTACCGAAAGTTAGAACCTGTGTCTAATATGAAGTTGTTTCAATGAGCATAATGACAGTGTTTGTTGAGCCCAATAACAATGTCTAAATATTACACATTATAAATAGGGTGTGTGAATGAAAATGTTGTTCATAGTCTACCAAATATAAACAGAATAAAGTTGTTTATTTCTTACCAAAGTTAAAATTGTAGGTGGACTGTAAATATTTTCATCTTGAAAATCTTTTCTGACACTTTTATTTTTTTATTTTATAATATATACAAAACGACATTTCACAAACCCACGTATCTGATAAAATCCTTCGTTGGCAGGAGATACATAAATTTGGGCTGCACATAGACGTAAAATATTTTACAGTAATGAAACAATAAATCAATTATCATGATTGCCTCTGTTTAGGAGCACTATCCAGAAGAACTGAAAGCTAGAGTTGCTGTTGCCTGCCCTGGAATGAGCTTTCTCTGCTGGTGAGGCCTGTACTGACCACGATCTGTAGCAGCAAGCCAAGCATTCGGCAATTCAACATAGGGGTGCACCCGATATCCTGGAAGGAGCCCTAGAGATTGTACAGTCTCCTATCTTTGCCTTGCCACAGATGAAAGGGAGCTCAGAGGCATAGTGGTCACTTCAACATGGAGCGACTGTGGGCTGTTGAGAGCAGAGGCTCAGTCCACTTGTCCTCTGGTTCACACTCGGACATGGAGACCATTCATCGTGGGAGTACTGGTGTGTAATACTTTGCTTGTCAGACAGAATTTGTACTTTTTCAATTCTTCCTCCGCTGTAGGCCTTCTTTACCTGGAGCAGCCGTAGGCGCACCCGAGTCATAGTGAGCGAGAGGTATTGCGATGGACACAAAACAAGCAAGAACAACAGAAACAAAGAGTAGCCCTAGCGGATCGCGGTGGAGGTGATTATGGTTGTGGTGGTGGTGCTGAGGATGGCGATGATATCTACTGGACATCGTATGTTTCCTTTGGAGAAAGGTCTGGGTCTGCTCACCCTGAGTCCAGTTTCGTGTAATTATTTTCTTTGCTGCCAGTGAATTGTTAAGTGTTCTTTATAAATTTTGAGTGTCACACCATCACCAAATATGCAACCCGAAACACCTTCCTTATTCTGAAGACTCCTCTTCCCTTTTAGTTTGAAAGCTATTTAGATTTTTCATGCTGTGTACTGTTGATTTTGTCCCAAGGCTTTGATATGGTATCTCAATCACTTTCAAAGTGAGTACCAAGGACATCTCCCTCCAAGTTGTTTACAAGGGAGAAAGATGGGCTCGGGTCCTGTTTAAATATTTCATCTGTTTGAATTTATTTCATTTTTATTCTATTTTTTTTTACATACGGTCAAATAAAGACCAACTGCTGCATGTGGAAATCTGATGCTCTGCACACTATCTGTTTAACTTTCGGCTACCATTGTTGAAACTTAGCTTGGTGTATTTGTTTAGCTTTGTTTTCCAGACCCCGTATTGTTACATCATTTAATGTCCACAACTGTGCCATAACTCTCTTTAGGGAAATAGGCTTTTGACTTTAAATCAGAAGGTGTCAGGCTCCTGACTTGGTTTCCATGCCCAGTATTTATCAGTTATGATGTTTTATTCTTGTTGTCAGCTGATTTGGTGTACAATCATGGTGGACTGAGAATTGTGTACCTGAGGGTGTTTCAGAGACGGCCAGCTGATGGGGAAAGACCCATCCTGAACCCAGGGGCCAGGATCCAGAGGCTGGAGACCTGGATGCTGTAGAAGAGGGAAGGGCAAAGATGCTATCCCCAGCATGAACGCCTTCAGCACCAGGCGCTGAGAAGCTCTGCCCCTTCCCAGGTCTGATGACCACCTGCTCTCTTGAGTAAACCTATGAAGGTGATACAGATAGCCATCTTGGGGTGTGTTCGGTTGGGAGCAGATGACCCTGTCTTCAATCTGTATAGAAGCAGATACACAGCCCAATGCTTTATCAAAGTTTCCTTTAGTGTGTATCTAAAAGCGATTGCTTTCAGAACAAGAGGAAACAAGGGAACAAACCTGGGAGGTTATTGTAAATTTTGAAAGGTTTTCATATAGTTTGTTAAACTTTATCCACTTCAAACATGGGTCCTTTCCTCTGGTCTTTACTTCCTTATGAGTATCATAATCCACAGTGAGGAGGTTTCTAGAATTCCTTTTGACTTTTGAACCTATTTAAAATATCCATAGTTTACATGCTCCTCCTTTACAAAATTAGGAGTAATAATTATTCCAAATGAAAGCTGCCAATTCCAGTCAAAATGCCTTAAGCTTACACAGTAAGCAGTCCTCATTCACATGCACAAAAGACAGAGAAATTGCCAAAGAACAAAGAAAGAAGGAGGTAGTTATAGAGACAGTAAATGCGGAAAATAAACACATCTATATTGAGTAAGAACTTTTGACGCATTATGAAAAGGAATAACAAAATGGCATACTTATTTGGAAAAATGACATTTTTTTGCCAAACAATTAAAAACATCAAATTTGATGTTTTTGTTATAATTCATATACCAGATGCTCCTATGGGTGTTTTGGAAGTAAAAAGGATCATTAAGATTATTAAATGAAAGTTATTGCTTTTTGTAGAATCCATGAAAATATGTAATGAAATGTACTTAAATCTCATCTTACAAGCAAAAGAAAAAAAGATTTTAGTGCTTGAGAATTTTTTTTCTCTCATACTTAGAAGATTCCTGTTGAAGCACTTGGTGACTTTTGTGGCATCTCTCTGGGGAATGTAGGGAACTTTGGGACACAACTTGGGCACCATCCCCACCCACCCTAGCAGCTCACAGACCTCTGTGCTGTGACTCACTGCTTAGATGGAATGACTCCACTGGTCAATAATTCCCCTCTTCTTTATTCAATATTTATTTCTCAGGCTGCCTACCCTGTAGGTCTAATGTAAGAAACACAGAGGCACAAAGGCCAGAGGCAGCTCTTCCTGGAAGGCAGTTAATCACTTAAAGCTGAGACTTGTCATTTCAACTCTGACCTAAATCTAAGAGGACTTTCCCCTGCACCTACCTCAGAGCAGCCTTTACCAAAGACCTGCATATGGGGGAAGGACACACTCCAGGCACCAAGAGAGCTGGTCACAGTATATGGCCACAGCACAGTACATGTGGGCCACGGGAAAGTGTTGAATTGGGGCTAATTATTACATCCTCCCCAATTTGTCTAACCAGATCTCTTCAATGAATCAGAGTTAAGTGTAGCCTGACTTATGAGGATCATGTCTGTCTTGGTAAACTTCAAGGCAGTATGGTGTGGGCCACAGCCCTGCCTCATCAATGCGTGTGTATGTGTCTCTGTGTGTGTGTGTGTGTGTATGTGTGTATATGTGTGTATATGTATGTGTATGTGTGTGTATGTGTGTATATGTATGTGTGTGTATATGTGTGTGTATGTGTGTGTATGTATGTGTGTCTGTGTGTGTGTCTGTGTGTGTGTCTGTGTGTGTGTCTGTGTGTGTGTATGTGTGTGTCTGTGTTTGTGTGTCTGTGTGTATATGTGTGTATGTACGTGTCTGTGTGTATCTTTGTGTACGTGTGAGTTGGGGGGGAGGTTAACTACACAGATGTTTATAATTGTGACCTCTGACCGAATGTTCAGTTCTTAACTTGGAATGGTTCTGTGAGGCAAGATACTTAGTGATGTTGGAGAATGATAGTGCAGTCACCCTGTCCTGGTGCTGATAACTTTTATCTGCTGAGGCCACAGAGCTCCTGAGCATTTGCCAAGGCCATCCTAGTTACCTGGTTCCAAACTTCTAAGGGGCTCGGCTGAGAATCTCTAACAATTCCCTAAAGGTGTTGTTGTTGGTGGTTTGTTTTTAATGTTTTACAGTGTATTAAAAATGCCTCAAACTTAAGCCTGTTTGTTTAACTCAAAATGAATCACTGGGCAAGTGATCGAGCAGTTAGCCTGGCTTTCACTTAGATGCTAGGTCCTGCCCTGCCTAAAATTCTCCATGCACAGAGACTAGTGAGCTGGGAGTTGAAGCTGGCTTCACTCACCATCAACAAAAAACAAATAAAGCAGTTACTTTCTGCCCTATGTTTTATAATAGTGATCTCATTTGCACTATTGAATCTTAAAACAAAACTCTAAAGACCTTTTATAACAGTCTCCTTTCCAGGACCATTGAGTGTTTAAAAACATAAGTCATAGGCATGAGGAGAGACCAATGGACAAGTGCTGGTCATCACCACTTGGCTCCACATGGCTGTTCTGAATCAACTCCATATCGGTCATTTGATTTCTTTAGAAATAGCGAGACACATGCTTACAAAGTAAGACACAGCATCTCTGTCAGCTTCTATAACATCTGACCAGGGTTCCATCCCATGAAACCCCATCAGGTCACCAGACATTTGAAGATAGTGTGGCCTTTTATTCTACCTGTTTCATTTTCTTTTTTTTTTTTTTTTTTTTTGGTTCTTTTTTTTGGAGCTGGGGACCGAACCCAGGGCCTTGTGCTTCCTAGGTAAGCGCTCTACCACTGAGCTAAATCCCCAGCCCCCTGTTTCATTTTCTTACTTGGTTTTGCTCTAGAACCAAGAATTCCAGAATTTATATCTCTACTGGGATGGATTCTGAGACCTCAGAAGCAAATGCTGGAAACCTAAAAAAAAAATCCCCTCAGATATGACCCCTCAGAAGGGTCAAAAGGTAAGCCACAGTCACATGAGGTTAAACTTACTTCCCATTTCCCCGTTTAATCAGAGGACAGTATAAACGTGCTGGGATAGAGCAACTGCCCTGCATGCATTCCTTAACTGTGCCAGACTTACAAAAAAATTCTAATATCCTGAAGAGTTAAATTGGGGTTCTTTCATTTGTTCTTTCATTTCCAACATTGATCACCCTGGTTTCCCCTTCACTTTTACCTGGATTGGTTCTGTAAGAGTTAAGTGTTTTCTGATCATTGACTAGAAGCCCAGATAGAAACTAGAAACAGGAAGGGAAACTCATTGCCTTTAAATAGAAGTGGCTCCAGTTTCGGTTTACAAGCCTGAAGGGTTGTTGTACATATTAAAATTGCTGCAGAGCTCACTCCTTGGCCACAGAACACCCCCCCCCCCACAATCCCATCCAACGCCGCCCCCCTCCCTCCCATCACCGCTGAAGATGTTAGTCTCTGGGGAAAGCAGTTAGGAAAGAACGTCTTTCAGTGGCTTGTACTCGAAGGCACTGGCTCTTCGATCACTGCATACAATATCATTAAACTTTGGCTCAATGCCAGAAGCTGAGCCTTCTGCCTCTTTTCATTGGCGTCTAGTTTATCGATAGCGAAATAATACCGCATGGAACTAGTTGGCCAGGTAGTGGGAAGTCAAGTCTTCTAATACCTCGTTTGTCCTAGATAATTTTAAGCTTTATCCAGAGTGCGCTGCCAAGAATGTTAAATGAAGTACACAAGAGGAGAGCTTTAGGTATCTGGCACCAATATTAGTGGGAGGCTGTCATTTGACAATAATTTCCCTAGCACAGCAGACGGTAAAGAAAAATGTTTTCATTCATCCGCAAATGACTAACATTTTATTGATGTTTCGAAATGCGGCTGAATACTACCGCACTTTCAATTCCCGAGCGGGTTCTGAGAATTAAGCCTGAATACTAATCAGATCAGTAGCTCCTGCAAAAAAACCTCTTGGTTAATTGCTGTGCCTCACAGGGAATCTTCTGCAGGGTAGTGATGTTGTTTAGAGGCTCCTGGATAAGTCGGTTTGGGTGGTCTCGGGCGATGTGAGTTGTTGGCCCTACCCCATCTATCCTTAAGACACTGTGATAAATAAAAATAAAAAACAAAAAGCCACCCTGGGTACCACCAACAACTACGACTCCTGCCTGCCTCATCAAGAACTCAGTCTGGGGAGGAAGCCGGATGCTGACCCCTGCAGAGATCCTTGCTTCAGTGCGCTCTACTGCGGCGCCCTGCAGGCGTTGAGAAAGAAGGAGTTCAAATGAGCATCAGTGAAAGACGAATGTGTTTTGTAAATACCACTACTGGCAGGAGGGGGGGGTGGACCAAGTGGGGAGGGTAAGTTATTTCTAACCACCAGCTTCCCAAACTCTTCACGGGCACTGGAACCGCTGTTCTGGATTCAGATTCTCTCATTGATTTGCAAATCGCCTGGAAGAGCTCTAGGATCTTAATGCTAAAAATGAGTGCCAGAAGGGGGCGGAGTGGGGGGGGGGGAGAGTGGACTATGGGATGACCCTGTGCTTTGTACCCAGTTTTGCCTTGACCTGGGCGTCGGCTAGCAGACGGCCAGGGCACTGCTTGCAGCTTGAGGGGTTGAGGTTACTGCTCAAAGGAGGCAGGTTCAACCCAGCTGGTAGTCGGTGAAAAAAAAATAATACACAGGGACTCCTTAAAGCCGAGGAATGCCTTGGCTTCAACCTAATGCGCGAGTCTTCCGCCCAATAGGCTCAAATGGGTTAAACTGCCTCTTACATAACAGAACCGCCTAGCTCCACACAATTAAAACACTGATTGCAGCCTCCTCCAACTCTGCATCCCAGCAAGGCCCGCCCATCCCTCCCATTGCGCCTGCGTGTCGCGCGCTCCCGGGCCCCGCACGCGCCCTGTACACTGTCTCCCTCTCACAAGTGCACACTCTGTGCTGACACCACACGCTCACACACACTCATGCGCAAGTTAGAATCAAGACGCACAGAGAAGGGCAGGCGTTCTCCAGTTCGCACAGGCGGACTCACACACGCACTAGCTTTCGGTCCGCAGGCCTGAATAGTGTTCCCGCAGAGCGGCAGTGCTGCCACAATCCCCGCTCATCTCCAAAAGAGGGTGAAAAGACATAAGCACTGTAAAGAAAAATAAGGAAGGGAGGGGAGGATAGAGGGAGGAGAGAGAGAGAGAGAGAGAGAGAGAGAGAGAGAGAGAGAGAGAGAGAGAGAGAGAGAGAGAGAGAGAGAGAGAGGCTAGCTGGCAGTTTCTTAACAGCGCTACTAGCTAGTCAGGATTAAAAAAAAAAACCCATACAACAAGACAACAACAACAAAAAAGCCAACTCACTCACAGTCTTGGGCGTCATGATGGCGCCGACCCCAACTTGAGCACTTTAAAGTCGGGGGCCCGGGGAGCTGAAAGAACCGGAGGGCCGGCCTGGCCCCCATGCCCTGACTTCCCAGCCCCGCGGCTCGCAAAGCTCTCTAGCTCGTGCTGTCAAGCCGGACTAGACCTCGGCGTATCCTCAGTCGCCCTAGCTTCCCTGTCCCTCTCCTTCCCTCTTTTTGATGTATCTCTTTCGCTTCTCGGCCCCCCTCCCAGCTTGGTCCTCCATCCCCGGGCGGGGTTGCTACGGAAACGGCCGCTTGGCAACGCGCGCGAGCCCGGGGGCCGCCGGCCGCTGCTGCGCCCCGCGCTGCCTGCGCCGCCTCCCGCGCTCTGCTCGCCCCTCGCAGGACGGTGTGCGGCCGCCAGGGATTAGCTACGCTCCGGACGCGGCCGGGCGCCCCGAAGGAGGTGGAGCGCGGTGCCAGGGGGCGGGAGGGGAGGGAGGGAAGGCAAGCTGCAGAGAAGCAGAAAGGAGGCGAGGCCGGGGAAAGAGGGAAACTACGCCCGACAACTAGGGAGGGGGCGAGAAAGAGAAGAAACCCACCCACCCACTCAGAAAAAGGAAAAGAGGAAAAAAAATCTCGTGTGGCGCGCCGCCTGGTTATCGGGCAGCCTCGCCAGCAGCAGGGGGTGGGAGCCGACGCTGCCGGAGAGCGAGCAGCCTGGCAGGCACGGACATGGTGCTCCTGGCGCAGGGCGCTTGTTGCTCGAACCAGTGGCTGGCGGCGGTGCTTCTGAGCCTGTGCTCTTGCCTCCCGGCTGGGCAGAGCGTGGACTTCCCCTGGGCGGCCGTGGACAACATGCTGGTGAGGAAAGGTGACACGGCGGTGCTCAGGTAGGGACCGCGCGCCCTCTCCACACTTGCCTCAGTCTGTCTTTCCGTCCCTTTCCCTCTCTGCACCTTGCTTTACTGCGAGCGTGAATCCTGCTGTTGCTCACGAGCAAAAACACCACACCTCAGGCTAGCCACGCATGACCCTTCCCGGGCTCCCGGACCCCGGGGCAGGGGACTGGTTGGATTAGGGAGAGAGGGAAAGCTTTCTAGGCTGCCCGGGGTTAGGGAGTATGGGGTTTGAAGGAGGGGCAGGTGCCACTTTGTAGCTGGGTCTCCGCTCTGCTGCCAGCAGTACTCCAGGAGTCTGACAAGTTTACAGGGCTTGTTTCTGCTTCACTCCGTAAGCGACTTTTCTCAACTGCTGGCTCTGTGCTCCATTTATTTTCCCTCTCACTTGAACAGTAAGATCCAAATATTCCATTCAGCTTTCTCCCCCTCTTGTAGCTATTCTCCTTCCTTGTTTTTCTCTTCCTCCTTCCCCTATCCAGTTTGTCCAACTCCCTCTTCAGTCACCCCATTGCCTCCTGTCTCCTGTTTACCCCTATTCTATTCCTTTTCCACTGTTTTGCCCTCACCTTAGGTCCTGTCATTCCTTATTCCCCGTTTCTCCAGATTTCCCTTTCCACTAATTTTTGTTCCTCACCATAGCCCCGGTCTTCCCCTCCCAGACCCTCATCTGTCTTTAGCTTTGCCTCCCATGCACTTTTCTGTCACACCCACACTGAAGGTCCAGTACCATTTTCAAATCCCATAAATCTCGATTTTATGAGCACACTCCCTCTCAGCTCTTCTGTCCTCTCACACACTGGCACTTCCCTCCTGTAAGGAACACTTCACACTCAGATTCTCCCTCAGTGTTTAAAGGGTGAACTCCACACTCACCACACACGTGAACGCCCCCGCCCCACACACTTCCCTTCCTCTTCTCTCTTTAGTTTTCCCTCTTGTTTTCCTCTATTTTCACTGAGCTGAGCGTGTGGACAGAGTGTTTGTCGTGAAAGGACCCACCCCCCAACCTGTTTTCCCAGAAAGCACACTGCTAAGTGTGCCCAGGGAAGATTTCCTTTCCAATTAGATATAAATTGATGACCAGTAATACTTAAGAGCTAAACAGGGTTCCCTGCCCTGCCTTACTCACTTCCCATAGAACCACCTACCCCTCCCAACCTGGTTTGCTTTGCCAATCTCCCTGAAAGATCTTCGCTCTCTCCACTGGGTGGTAGTTTGCTTATGAGTACAGATTACATGAAGCCAGTATAATACATGCATGTCTAAGGTGGGGAAGAATGCTTATTTATGATTGAAGCAGGCAACGTTTTAAATTTAATGATGTAGGTTTGAGGTATGACTTAAAGCTTTTTAATTGTTCTTGAGGCCAGTTACACAGATCAGTTCTAATACATGTTAATACCTTGTTTTAAGGACATATTATTTTTTGTTAATTGTCTTGAGAACACAAAAGTAATGGATTTTGCTACAGTATGGTAGAATAACTTTTCATTTTTGACAAAGGCGAGGTGTGCTTTGTCACGGAGCAGATGTGAATTAAACTCCCCTTTATTCACATTATTAGTTTCTTGGTAAGTTTGAACATCAGCTTTAGGTGCAAGCTCGAATTGAAGAAACAGAAATCTGTGTGCATTTGAAGTAGCAAATGGCTAGAGTATGACAAGCGGCACCATTTTCAGCCTGAAGGATTTGATCCCTCACTCACATCCTGGTGAAATACCTTGGCAATTCCTTTCCTAATGAGCAGTTTAATAAGTGTTATGGCCAATTGAAGTATCCGGAGCATGTTCCTACTGTGGTATGTTTCTTGCTTGCTTATAGACTTCAGACCTCATCCTTGTATGACACACTTGAGCTTTATAGCATTTTAGGGAACTCTTGACTCTTGAAACTTCTCAGTGATATTAAGCAATTGTCTACATCTTAAGTACCGTTTTTGTCACTGGAAGCAATTTTATCTGCTTTACTCTTTTCATCAATTTCATAATTCTATATAAATTCTCTAATTATTGAACTTTTTGATCACCCAGGTTTTAGGGACGATTTATGATTTATTTATAGGAGATTGCATGTTCATTAAAACATTGAACATTGCTCTCAGTTCTCTGTGACTTCCTTAGCATCTGGTATTGACTTTGCCCATGGGCTGGTACAGGTGGGCTTGGGAAAGAGCAGATGGTGGCCAACTCAGGGGACATGCTCTCATTAGAAGATATATATATATATATGCTATTTTGTTACTCGCTAGAAAAACAAAACTCTACCCTACAAACATGTGCCCCATTCTTATCAAAGAGTGTGAACTAAACACTTAAGAAAACACTTAACAGGTCAATATGACAATTTATTGTCACTTTTTTTAAAAATTATTACAGCACATTCCTTAAAGCATCTTATGGAGAGTAGTGAGATAGCTGTGGGCAGATCTCTCGGAGTGCTAAAGCCTGGGAAATGCAAACATGGCAGTTAGTGATGTAGGTGCTCCAGATTGCTAATGAAGGGCAAAGTCAAAGGTCAGCTGATACACTCCTGTCTCCAAAGTGCCAGGGAGTCGGTTTTTTAAAGAAAAGAATAACAAGCAACTAAAACCTTCCCTTGAGTGGAGCTTGTAACACAAAGGAAACCCTGCCATTTTCCACTGTCTGTCACCTTGTGAATGGTCACCACTGTTTAGCTCACCTAGAGGAAGTACAGTGAGTTACAGGTAATCACCAAGGTTTCAGCTCTTACCCTCTGTCTTTTCAGGCTGCCAGAAAAACACACCCCTCTGAGCCACTCAGTAGAACTGTGTGGACATTCTAGGCAAAGCATTTAATGATACATGTATTCAACAGAGTAATTCTTACATAAACTTTTTATTTCAAAAATACATGAATTTATTTCCAGAATACATCCTAGTTTTAAAAACATCATTTCCCCCATTTGTATCAATATAGAATTTGATGTTCACTAAATTCAACTGCATTATTCTATTTCTAACAAAATGTGTTGATTGGTAAATGGGGAGGTGTACTTTTTCTCCAGTCTTCACTTTGCATTTTGTTGTATGTAGCAGATCTGAGTCATTGTGTCATTTGGTGACAAAGCAGAGGACAATCAAAACAAGGACTTCTTTAGGACCCAGGGCTTCTAGCCCTGAGGAGCAGAAGCAAAGAAATTTACATATAAGTCAGATGACTTTTTGGTGATAACTAAAACATAATCAATTTCTTTGTTCTCACTTTACTGTCAAATATTGTTGGGCAAACAGGTTGAAGATGCCTGTGGTCTTTGTAAACAGTTACAAACATTTGTATCTTCCCCACACCTGCACAGTTCTTTGTTTTGGTCATTCTTTTTCCAGACAGGGTTTCTCTGTCTGTCTTGGAAACTGCTGGTCCTGGAACTCACTTTGTAGACCTGGCTAGCCTCAAACTCAAAGAGATCTGCCTGCCTCTGACTCCTGAGTCCTGGGATGAAAGGAGTATGCCACTATGCCCAGCATCTGTGCAATTCTTAAACATTTCATTTTCAAATCTTTTTTATGATGTTTATTCATTCAGCCATTCTGCATGGATTTTGTAAATTTCCAGCCACTTCCCTGATATTAATTCAAGATAACTTACTCTGTGCTTGTTGTGCTTTTAATTAAAGGAAGGAAGGAGGATAGGGAGGGAGAGAAAGAAAGTCTTCCTTACAAGTGATACATTCTGTTGCTTTAGCAAAAGAACACAGTTATGCATTCTATGGACTGGACTTGAGTATCAGTTACTGGGTAACATGCTGTGTGGCTTTTGGGGAGAAGGGCAGGTGATGCACATTCAGGAGAGTACATGTCTTCACAGAGGATGTTTCTGCTGGAACCATAATCTTGCCAATAGATTTAGAAATGGTACCTTGAGTATTCATTCCTGTAGGCCAACACATTTGCTGTTTTCATTCTACATTAAGTAGTCTGGATTGAAATGCATACTGTTGGTTACAACAAATGATTTATGTATGAGGAAGTGGAATCACCAATAAATAGAAGTCAATTAGATATCCTTAGGGAAGACCATTGGGATGTCTCCTTGTAAGCTGAGTCCCTCCTGTACAGCAAAGTACCATATTCTCCCAGTAAACTGTTCATCAGCACGAAGATCTTCAATTTGTAACATTAAGGTATTATTTGAATGCTCATGTGCTGATTTGATAGACTTCATAAAAGCATATCCAAAGCTCTTAAGGAAGGAAGGTGCCATCCTTGATTTTAATTGTTGACTTGAGCTATCTGTGATATGTCATGTGTGGTGATGTGTCATATGATGTGCTGTCATGTGTGGCAATGTGTCATGTGTGGCAATGTGTCATATGTGGCAAGTGTCATGTGTGGAAGTATGTCATGTATGATTCCATGTATGGTGGTATGTCATGTGTTGGAACATATGTGTGGCAACGTGTCATATGTGGTGATGTGTCATGTATGATGTAATGTGTGGCAGTATGTCATGTGTGGTGATGTGTCATGTGTAGTGTCACGTGTGGCAATGTGTCATGTGTAGCAATGTGTCATGTGTGGCAAGGTATCATGTATGGTGTCATATGTGGTGATATGTCATGTGTGGCAATGTGTCATAGTGGTGATGTGTCATGTATGATGTCATGTGTGGTGATGTGTCATGTGTGGTGATATGTCATATGTTGCAGTATGTCATGTGTGGTGATGTGCCATGTATGGTGATGTGTCATGTGTGACGTCATGTGTGGCAATGCTGAGAACTATTCTATTGCCAGGTATGCTACATGGCATATCAGCTAATAACAATTTATTAATTATAGAACCACAGAGTGCTTTTAAATATGTCTAGATAATTGTTTTGGCCAATCTAATTATATCAGAATAATTCAATGATTCAAAATTTCTTTTGGTTGTGTGATTATTTTGCATATAAGCCTACTAATGAACTTACTTTAAATGTATTTTTCATAATTAAGTTGCTCTTTGGAATAAGAATTAATACTTTATTTTTTAAAAGTTTATCAAAAGTAGTGACAGTGTGGTGTGTGTCAGTGGTCTGTGGCCCTGTATCCCCTCTGGTTCTTTGTGGGTGGGAAGAAGAGGGTGCGATTCCCTAGACTTTGTCCCTTTGCATTCCTTATTTACTATCAGTGGGAAGATGAGATTGAGTGACCAGGGTATTTCTCCGTTTTCCCTCCCCTATGACTCGAGGCTGTCAGAAGAAGTATGTCTGCCTCCACCAGAGGCAGCTTCCTTCTGACCACAGCCACCTATTCCTGCAACTGGGTCTAGTCACTAGGATGCACCAATCTCCTTAGTGTCTGGAGAGTTCCCGTTCCTTTATAATAAATTCCTACTTTACACCACCTCTGCTTTAAATACCTAGGAAGCTAAATTTTGTTTCTAAAACCCTGGCTGGCTTACAATAAACTAACGATATTCTGGGCTTTATTTTTTATATTTCACAACAATAGTAATAATACTAATAATAAACTAATACAATGCTAGGGCTAGGGACTGGAACTAGGGCCTCTTCCATGATGAAATCACTCTGTATAACATACCCTCAACTTGTTTCATGTCAATTATGTTTAAATAAATGATTCTTTCACCCATGGTGTGTGTGTGTGTGTGTGTGTGTGTGTGTGTGTGTGTATTCTTGAGGGCAACATGCTAAGTCTTTTCCTCTCTCATGAAACTTTGGTATTGGATTACATGTGGTTTCATAGATATACCACATGTTATACATCAACCAATGATAACAAGAACTTGCTTCCAACAAACTGGTAAAATCTAGAATTTTTCCAGCAATGATCACTATCAAACAGGATGTTTCTCTTTCTCTGGTTGTTGTTTTGGTGAAATTAACATGACTGACGAAATTAGGTGATAGATTTTAATATTTAAATTATGTGATAGATTTTAATTAAGTGATAGATTTTAATATTTTAAGGAGATGAAGTTTTTATTCTTCTTTGCTGTATTTAGTTTGGAAAATCATGGAGTTTTAAGCCTTTGGGCTGCTGTTCAGCAGACCCTGGGATCTGGATTTTATGAGGGTAACACAGAGAAAGTGTGAATTAATGAGTCAGTGAAGGAGAAAGTGAGGGACAAGCCCATTTACAATAGTTAGAGAGGCCTTTCAGGATTTAGTAACATACTTTCTTTAATGCTTCTGGATTTTTATGGTGATGGAGAGCCAATGTTCCACCCATTGAATCTGCAAATCAACAGAATTCGTTGTCTTTGTTAATGTCTGCAAAAATTCTTTGTAGTTTGTCATATCCTTATTGGAAAAACTCATTTTTATTTTCTTTTTTACTTTCATTTTTTTCTTTGTGTATTTTTATTAAATTCCTTTTCTTCCTTCAACACTTCCTATATTCTTCTCACCTTTCTAACCCCACATAACTTCATGTTTCTTCTCTCTTTGTATTTAAAATAAGAAAATCCAAACAAAGAAAATCAATGAGACAAAAAAAGTTGCAGAAATAAAATAAAACAAAAGCACACCCAAACCCACGCAGTCCTTTCTGTATGGTTAGCTAGTCCTTGGCATGTGTGGGACCTGTCCTGGTGAGTGGGTGATACACCCATTGTCACTCCACAGAAGAAAACCCATTGTCCCTTATCCATCTGGTATCAGTTGCAAATGGCTTCTTGGTGGTGGGACTTTGTGTCTAGCCTCTCTTCTCACAGCTGGGATTGTTCTGGTTTGAATTTGTGCACGCCATGGCTGTGTTGCCATTGTCTGTGAGTTCCTATGTGCATCAGGCCTGTTGTGTCTGGAAGGCGCTGTTTCCTAGGAGTCATCCATCACCTCTTAGAGTATTTCTGCCTCCTCTTCTCAATAGGTCCCTGAACCTTGAGGAATCGGCTTTGATTAAGACATTCATTTAGGATTGAGTACTCCAAAATCTCCCACACTCACCCAACTCACCAGTTGTGGGTCTCTGTGTTAGTATCATCTACTAAAAGAAGATTTTCTGATGAGGGCTGAGTGAGGCTCTGACTTACAGGTAGAGCAGAATGTCATTAGGAATCCTTTTATTTATTCATTCAGCTGAATATTAGTGTTAGGTTTCCCCCTAGGTCCATGACTTACTCAGGGTCAAGTTCTTGGCCTTGTCAGAAGTTTCAGGTATGAGTTCCATCTGAAGGACTGGGTATTGAGTATAAAGAGTGGTTGGTTACTCTCATAACATCTGCAGTACTTTCGTAACAGACTGTCTTGCAGGATGCTCACTCCAGTAGATCTCAAGGTTTGTAGCTGGGTGATATGATTATATTTCTCCTCCAGCGACATACATAGTACCTTTCAGTACCATGAACACAAGTAAGTAAGAGTGATGGAAGCTTCAATAGTGGTGTGGTTTTCCACAAGACCTTTATCATTAGTTATCCCTCCCTACATTCCTTTTTTTTAACCTGGTCTTCCCATCCCCTCTCCGTTTAATCCTCCATTCTGGTTCATGCTTTCTCTCTTTATAATGTAAATTTCACTGTCCCTTTCCTTAGAATATCTGTCATCCTCACTGTTTCTTTATTAGCTACCTAAACTATGTGGTTATTCAGATTGAAACACTCATATCTAAATCTTAAAAGCTAAAACAATTCTGAGTCATAAAAGTGTCCCGGATACTGAGTTGTACTCCAGAGCTGTAACAATAAAGACATCATGGTGTTGGCATAAATCAGACCTGTTGGTCAGTGGAACAGATATGAAGAAACATATACAAATCTACACACACATAAAGATACCTGATTTTTCAATAAAGAAGCCAGAAATACACTGGGAAAAGGACAGCATCATCAACAAATGATGCTGGCCAAACTAGGTGGCAGAATATAGAAGAATGCAAATGTATCCATACTTATACCCTGCACAAATCTCAACTCCAACTGGATCGAGGACATCAACACGAATCTGAATACCTCCTGAATTTTACAGAAGAGAAAATTAGGAAAAGTCTGGAACTCGTTGGCACAGGGAAGGGGTTCTCTGAGCAGGAGACCAAGAGCACAGGCACAAAGAAACAACAAATAACAAATGTGACCTTGTGAAATTGAGCAACATCAGCATGGCAAAGGATGACATTATTGAAACATTATTTAGCAACTACCCATCAGAGAGAGGATTAGTATTTAGGATATATAAAGAACTAAGAAACTGAACATCCACATATGAAGTACCCAATTAAAAAGCAAGGTATAAAACTAAGCAGAGTTTAAGAAAGAAAGAAAGAATGAATGAAAGAAAGAAAGAAAGAAAAAAGAAAAAAGAAAAAAGAAAGAAAGAGAAATTCAAGTGGCAGAGAAGAAACTTCAACATCCTTAACCATTAGGGAAATGCAAATCAAAACTACTTTGAGAATTCATCTTGCACCAGTCAGAATGCCCAAGATCAATAAATCAAGCTCATGCAGGTGAAGATGTAGGATAAAGGGAAGGGGGGAATGCATCCATTGCTGGAAGGAAAGCATACATGTACAACCACTATGGAAACCATGTGTGGTTCATCAGAAAGATGAGAATTAGTCTACTTCAACATCCAGCTATACCACCCTTAAAGCTATACCCAAATGATGCTTTGCCCCACACCAGAGACATTTCATTTATCATGTTCATTGATGATGTATTTATGATAGCCAGAAACTGGGAAAAGACTAGATGTCCATCAACTGAAGAATTGGTAATGAAAGCATGGTTTATTTACAAAATGGAATATTTTCTAGCTGTTAAGAAACATGAAATTTGGGGCTAGAGAGATGGCTCAGTGGCTAAGAGCACCACTGCTTTTTCAGAGGTCCTGAATTCAATTCCCAGCAACCACATGGTGGCTCCCAACAATCTGTAATGGAATCTGATGCCCTTTTCTGGTGTGTATAAAGACAGCATGTATGCATAGTGTACTCACATACATAAAATAAATAAATCTTTAAAATGAAAAAAAACCAACCCAAAACCAAAATAAAAAATGAAATTCACAGCTAAATGGATGAAACTAGAAAAAATGATCCTGAATGAGGTAAGCCAGGCCCAGAAAAACAAATTTTGCAATTTTCTCTTATAAGCTGATTTAGCTTTTAACATTCAGAATCCTTAAAATAATCTATTGTTATCAGTTATTAGAGTTTGTACATGTTTTGGTCATATTCACTTCTATTCTACATCTCTTCTTAAATCCACCCTTCTTCCAGAGACACCCAACTTTGCGTCTTTTGTCCTTTTTCTCAAACCATCAAGAGCAGTTTATGCTGCCAAAATATTCCTATCTTACTATCCTTGTTATCTTCCACCAGGGCATGGTTAGCTTACTAGGGGCTGCACTCTTAGAGAGCACTGACTCCCTTTCCCCTGAATGCTAAGAAGTCCCAATGACTCTCAGGGGTGGCACTGTGTGCTCAATCAGACTTGGTCTGATTAAGGCTTGCACTGCATTCTGTGTAAGCAATATGAGATCATATATGCAGTTGCCTTGCCGTCATTTCTTTTTCTTACATTTTCTCCCCTTTTTCTGCCATGATCTCCGACCCTTTTGGAGGAGGATTATATATGTTCCACATACATACAAAACTGTACATTTTATAACATCTTATTCTTGGTCAGTTGTTGGTTAGCCTATTGCAAATGGAAACTTCTCTGATGAGAGTTGAGATGTGCACTGGTCTGTGAGTGTAATAATTACCGGTTAGGAGTTGGTTTGATACTATGCCCGTTAAGCAAAATAATAGTAGCAGATTCTCCCCTAAGACCTAGGACCTGTCTAGTCACAGGTTCTTGCCTTAGTAATGATCACAGGTATGGGTTTCATGTTGAGGAGTGAGCCTTAAGTCATTCAATAAGAAAGTGACTGGTTTTGTCCAATGTCTTATGCCTCTGTTGCTCCAATGGCAAGTCTTTCTGTGCTAGTCATGACTAGAGAGGCCGGCTTCACAGCCAGTTGACAGATAATTCTTTGTCTCTCCTGTAGCATATAGACCACCTTCCAGAAATAGCTTCAAATTACAAGGAAAAAAATGTGCTAGTGGTCTGTGAAGAAAAGTGAGTGAAATTGCTTGCCATATATTTCAGATTGAATGGCCAGTGTAAGATACATAAGACATTCTACATAATAACAAAATCATTTTATTAAACTTGACCGTCTTATTTTTGTATTGACATATGTATGTGCTGGCAAGAATTAACATGTATTTTCTAAGGTGAGGCAGAAAAAAATCTTAAATTATAAAGTTCTAGCTGCTTACATTTTAAGCTGAGGCTCTAATCTTGAAGAAGACCCATGGTTTCAAGTGACCAAGGAGGCATCACTATCCTCAACACACTGCAGAGATAAGAACTCTCTTGACACACACGCACCACACAGCCAGCCAGAAATCTTCACAGTCGTGCCTTATTTTTTTTAAGTTTACAGTTACTTTATTATTACCAACATCGACAACTATTATGTTATTTTTTAATTCAGCGCCTACTCTTCCTTCTCCGCAAGGCAACAGTGAAATGAAATTAGTGGATGTAGCATGAAATAAAAATAGGAATCCCATGCTACCGCTGGCAAGGCACCTGTGGGCAGACTGGCTGACCTGTTCTCATCTCAGCAGACTCTCTGCCCCCTGGCTATGAAAACTCTCCACCTGGCTCACTAAGTTCCCATGATGGGTCGCTATACCAACCCCACGCTCCCAAATTCCAACGGCTTTTGGGGGTGCACTTCTCGAAAACCCGCTATTTCTCTCTGGAACCCGGTTGAGTCACCGCGTGAAGGAAAGCACCACACAACCTTAGTTTAGGATAAACAGGTAACACAATCACTGGGCACAGCAACTAGCATCCTAATTTGCAAGCCATTCTAAGTTATAAGTCCTTCGGAAGCAGATCCCAACAGATCCGCCACCTGAACGGGGGCCTCTGCTTCCTACATTTTGGTTACCAGGATGTCGCCCATCCAAAAGGAAGTCACTTTCTCCTGCCTCCCTTCTTCCTCTCTCCGACCAGGAAGTCCCGCCTAGTGATTGTTCCCCTGAAACCTTTATTCATTGTTCTGCCACACGTGGACACAACAGAAATAGAGAACATTGGCTATTGCAATAGATGTCTAGTTCTCAGTTATGAAAAGTAGCTGTGCACAAGTCCCCCCCACTCCCGGGCCCCAAGACCAGCATTTGTACTACCCTAGCTATTTCCCAAAGGCAGTGATAGGCGATGATAGGGCTTTAGTGTGGTCCACAAGCTTTCCATATGATGCCAAGGGGTTATCTATCAGCATTGGGCTTTCCAGTCCACGTCAAGTTGTGCATCCTGACAGAGAACCTTTGATGTTCTCCAGCATCCAGCTGGCAAGGGAATTGGTCTTAATCACTTTCTCTGAAAGCCGGAGAGAGTGAAGAAGGGACTTGGCAGTGTTGGTAACATTAAGTGTTGTGCTTTTGAACGGATGCCAACGCATTGTACTTTCCAAATAGCTAGTAAATTTGCTCAATTTAAGGGAGGGTTTTTTTTTAACCCCTTTCAGTCCAGAACTAAATTGATCTTTATGGAATTTCACTAAGTCTTCAGATATATGTTCCGTTGTTGAGATGTGGGTTTTTATGTTTTTCAACTTTGTATATTGGGTTTTAAGAAAACGTTTAGTTGTAGACACTGCTTTGAACCGTTTATAGATTCTGGTTCACTACAACTTCATGGGAAAGGTCCCTGTCTCAGAAAACCCTTTATATTTGTGCTGCAGTGTTGAATTTAATCATAGTGAAAAGGCTTAAAAGATATTATTTAGAACTCTATAAATAGCTTATTTTCCAAAGAACTGTCATAGTAATTGAAGGCTAGCCTGGTCCTCATGTACATATTATCTCCTTTAACCAATTTTCTCTCTTGGCAGCCGCCTCAGCAAAGTGAAAATAGAAAAACTCTCTTCAATCTGTGTCTTCCTTCTTGTTCCACTGTGAACTCTAATCCAAGAACTGTTAGGACAAGTCAAGTGGTCTTGGTGGAATAGTGTGAGGTCTTGAATTTGCTTCAAAGCACCAGGGCTAAAGAAAGGACCTGGCGTACTGGAGGAGGTAAAATGAATTTGACCTTGAATTGCAACACCTGAGCTGGTGTTGACTTCACATTTGTCTGTCAGGACAGTTTTCTGATTTCTGTAAATGTTTAAGGCTTTCTAGCTCATCTTTCTAAAGCAAGGTCATACATGATGCTTATTGTAAATAAAAGAGCTCCATAAAATAGCCTGTCAGAGAATACTCCTCCTGGGGGATATTAGGAACACAGCTCTTTGATTTCATAGACACAAAATTCTTAACAGGGAAACATATTTGACTTGTGTAGACTCTTGTTAGAAATTAATTTGAATAATTGATCATTTGTTTAAAGTTGGTAGCCACTGCTGCTAAACACAGTTTTTGTTCGATTGCACATATCTGAGGTATGTGTACAGTGTGAAGAAATGGGAGAAATAAATGAAATGGGAAAATGAAAATACAGTTTGTATTGTAATTGACTTAAAATCATACCAATTAAAACTTAGGTCGTTTGGAATGACATAAAAGGAATGAATTCAGCAAATACTGGATATTCTCCTGTCTCCATCCTCCAACTTTGATAAACTGGGGTTTGTGTTACAAATTACATTTACGGGTTCATGTGTTTGGTTAGGCACATGTCTTTCTTTTGAGGTGTACATCTGCTTACATTTATTTTAAACATATTTTGCTTTTGGAATGTGATCAGTCGCTACTTTGCATAGGTATGTATTTACAAAGGGGACAATGTACATTAATATTTTTAAATTTTTGAGATTTATTTATTTGGGTATTTTGCATGCATGTGTGTCTGTGCACTGTGTGCAGTGACCACAGTGTCCAGAAGAGGGCACCAGATTTCTTTGGAAGTGGAGTTATTGATAGTTGTGAACCTGGGAATCAAACCTGGGTCCTCTGCAAGAGGAGTCAGCGCTCTTAACCAATGATGTACTTCTCCACACCTGTGTATGAATATTTAAATAATAGGATGTTTCTTTAACAGATTCCGTTAACCAATTTTGCTTATGCATATTAGCTACTATTTAGAAAACTTGAACACATCCTCACAAAAGCATCCACTCTTGACAGTGTGGAGAAATACCATGGAGATGCTGGTATCCTTTCTTGACTTATTCTGTGGGAAGCAATTGCTCAAGCCTGGGCTTCACGTTTAGCCTGTGCATCTTCAGAATCTGTGTTCAGCTTTTGAGGGAGAAACAGCCACTCTTGATGTAGGTGCCAGCAAAGTTCTAATTCTGGTAGAAGTCACAACTGCATCATTGTGAAAAGCATCTCATCGGGTGAAACACTGGAGTTTACAACATATGAGAAGGTAAAACAACATCTGGGATCTGAAAACCTGACATGTACCATGTGAATACTAGTTTGCAAAGTTCTATGTCCAGCTGCGGTGGTCAATGAATAACATCATCAAACAGACATGCCTTTTCTAGGAGCCAGTGAAAGAAACATTTAAACTGATGACTGAAACTTGGTATTTCTGATTGTATTACATTGGAGACATGTATCACATACTGTATTTCCATGACAACCTACTCCAGACCACATGGCATCCAAAAGGTGCACAATGTGGTGGTGTTTGCTACCTTGCGCGGCCAAGGTGCTGTGGGTTCAAAGTCCTGTTCTAAAAAATCTCAAATTACTTGAGAACATTATCAGTCTACTCAAGTTCAACCCCAGACCCTTTTTTTTCCTGCATTCGTGAATTCCTCCATTTTATGTTGATTCTCTCATTTGAACATGGTGGTGGATGGGTATGCAGAGCTAAAAAGTTGGAAACCCTCATCAGAATCACAAATCACTGTATCTCATATATATGTGTACATATATACATATGTATGTGTGTATATATATATGAGAAATGTATATGTGGTATATATTATATAATGTATATAATATATTACATATATGTATACATACATCATATATATCATATATATATGTATGATATATATACACACTCATCCGGGAATCATTTTGCACCCATTTAATGCTTCTTTTGTAGGCCAAATGTTCTTTTAGGCCTTCATTCCCCCATATCCAACATTTCTATGAACTGACCCTAGAATCTGCAGAGAGAATAATCAGTCATTTTATCTCAGGTGTGATGAATTTGCTTTGTGATAACTCATGAGGCTCTCCCTTGCTGGTGAGAAGGACAGAGGTCTTGGAACATGTGACCTCACACAGTCCTATTTCATTTAGGGCTCAATTTGTTCCGTATCTGGGAGGTTATCGCTCCTCATGCCTGCTGTTAACTCTTCTCCGCAGACTCCACACACATTGGCCTTCAGTCTGTGAACTTCTCTGAATGTCCGTGAAGAGTTTATTTTCATCCTCATTATTTCTTCTGTTGGCACCGGCGCCTTCTGCCAGTGCGACATGCTTCTTCTAAAGCCCCGTGCTTAACCAGTCCACATATGAGTCAGATTTCATAGATTCCACCTCATACTTCCTTGAACTATCAAGCAAATGCACTTGCAGTTCTTGGGTAAGCAGTAGATCACTGAACTAGCAAACACCTCTGTAGTTGGTGAGGTGAGTTTCTAACTTTTCTGAGAAGTCTCTTCATATTTAGGGCCCGTGCTCACATGGTTTCTGACAGACAGTGCTAAGCTCTCTTATCTATGGACTTTTAAACAACAGTGGACGTTTAATTCTGATAGTGTTATTCTGCAGCGCCAGTTCCTGTTCCTGTTTTCATGCTACTACATCCACTTTCTTCCTTTGTTTCAAATCACTGATTCAGTGAATTCATTTTGTTCTTAAAAACAGCTATCTCTTTTGTTTTAAACAAAATCCCCTTTTTTCATTTTTGTTGGGTAATTTATTTGTTTACATTTCAAATGTTATCCCCCTTTCCAGTTTCCCCTTCACAAGCCTCCTATCCCCTCTCCGCTGCCTCTATGAGGGTGCTTTTCCACTCCATACCCACTCCTGCCTCAGAGCTCTAACATTCCCCTACCCTGGGTCATCGAGCCTCCACGTGGCCATGGGGATCCCCTTCCAGTGATGTCAGATAAGGCCATCCTCTGCTACACATCCAGCTGGAACCATGGGTCCCCCCATGTATACTCTTTTCTTGATGGTTTGGGAGCTTTGGGGGGTGTCTGGTTGGTTGATATTGTTGTTCTTCCTATGGGGTTGCAAACTCCTTCTGCTCCTTCAGTCCTTGCCCTAAATTCTCCATTGAGGTCCCTGCTCTTAGTCTGATGGTTGGCTGCCTGAATCTGCATCTGTATTGCTCAAGGTCTGGCAGAGTCTCTCAGGGGCCAGCAATACCAGGCTCCTGTTAGTAAGCACTTGGCATCAGCAATCGTGTCTGGGTTTGGTGTCTGCAAACGGGACAGTCTCTGGATGGCCTTTATTTCAGTCTCTCAGATGTTATTTTACTAATAAATACTCCAGAACCAGATATGGGGTGAAAGTCTGCTAGCTCAGAGAGCCAGAGAAAGCACTCAGCTGACCCTCGTCCTCAGCTGACTTCCAAAGAGGAAGCTCTCCTTCTATGCTATCTCAAAAAAAAAAAAAAAAACCAAAAAACAAAAAAACCCTCTAAAGGACTGCTCCTCCCTCCTTCTCTGTGTGTCTCTCTGTCCTCCTGACTCCCTCTCACTGTTTTTGTTCCATATTCACTCCCTGTGTACTGCTCGCTTGTTTCACCTCTTGACTTACGGTGGACTTAACAATAAAGAGAAACCTCTTGGATTAAAGGTGTGTGCTAGGACTGAGCCACACTATAACTGAAAACAGGTTTTTTCCCCTAGTAAGTAGCACAATTTCTGGGTTTACAGTGTGATCAAATAATCCTCCAACCTCTTTATGCACTGTTGAGACAGGACCCTTAAAAACATTTCTTTGAGTTGCATCTCAAAATGTCTTGAAAAATGGTTTTCGTTTCCCTTCCCTCTTACTTCACTGTCAAGTGGGTTAATGATAGTCTCTCACCTATATATTATGAAAATTAAAATCTTAAACATTTACAAATGCCCCAGCATCATACCTGGCTCCAAATAAGCAATACATACATGTTGACCATCGTAATTTTAAGAAATAAACCCTTAATGGTATTAATGTAACTGACAGCACTCAGAACTCAGATTTGGGTCCTGTCATCCTTCTGTGCTCTGCACAGTGGTAAAGAAGGCCATACATTGATAACCTCTACCCCACAATTAGTCTGTAAGTGGTTTTAGATACAGGTGGTCAATGGCAGTGCAATAGAATTAGATGGCTAGTTCTAGAAGTCACGGGTCTTAAACTGCACTCTTCTGTCCAGTGACAGTTCTACGCCTATGGTTCAGTGGGTTCCCACGGTATACGGCACCATCCGGTTGGTAGTCTGATGACAGCTCTTAAACGCATGGCTTAGCTTTATCTGCAGAGGTTGCAGGCATGCACTACAGGCCTTGACCTACTGCAAACAAACCTAAGCAGACTTGCGATGCATACTCGTGTTCGATAAGGACATTTTAAATGTGTCGTTATCGATTCTCATTGTTTTTATGCAGAGTGCACACGCGCCCACATCTCTGGATAATTCTGGTATTCTGCTGGTCACGCGCCATCCCTTTGAAGGGATGGGGCATACCTTCTTTTTAAATTTCCTTCCAATGTAAAAGAAATTGTGAGTGACAATGTCATTACAGGGACACAGCAACAGGGATCAAAGTTGTCCTTGTCAAAGATGACCTCAAGAACTAGCAGTGCACTGCCTACATATATTACATGTGAGCCTTCTCAGCGTTTGATAAAATTACATCTTTTGTTTTGGTTTGTTTGATTGGTTTTGAAGTTATATCTGTCTGTATAACCCAGGCCAGCCTTACTTTTGATACTCTGGCTTCAGCCTTCCAAGTGTTGGAATTGCTTATTTGTGTGTGTGCCATTATTTCTGGCTAGTTCAGTAATAAATCGCATACACACACACATATATATGTATATGTATATGTATATAATTTTTGAGTAGAGGGTCTTAAAATGTAACCTATAGGACCTGTAGGGAGGGATATGTAAGTTCATATGTGAGAGGACTGATCGAATGCATTTTATAAGGAAGAATTAGCATGAATAATGTGGAATACAGTGGTCTTACGATGTGTAATTTCTATAGCCTAATAAAATTACTTTCAAATTCATAATATTCAAAAGACATCTCATTGTAAGTTTTCCAAAAATTTTGCGAGTTTCTGATTGGCATCTTAATCCTAAGTGTTTTAGCAGTTTGAGAAACAAAAATGTCTCTAGTTTGGGTTCAAAGACAAAGACCACTTTCGCTTGGGGCCTGCAGTACACACTGCTCTTCCCTGAGACAGTCAGCAAACAGTCTTGTGATTGATTGCTTTGAATTTCCTTGAACGTTTGAACCACCTTAACCCCTGACTTCTTGTTGAACAGCAAGCGGTAACATGCTGCAGGATGGAAATTAATTCTTAGTTGTCCAATTAAAACTGGCATTTGCATCTCAAGCACTTCCCTTAGAGGAAAATACAAGGGAGGAAGTTGGATGTGTTCGAAGATTAAGTGGAAATGCACATTATAACCACAAAACTAATTAAAATTAAAGAATGACAAAACTCTCTTCTTAATGAAAGATCCAATTTGTTATCTATTTAAAATTATCTTCATTTGGTATCAGCAAGTATACTGGTGGTCAAACAGGCATGCAGCTCCTCAAAGTCCTGCATAATTTGAACAAATGATTGTGAGAGATTCTAGAGGGAGTAGAGTTGAAAAAAAAACAACATACAAATACATATTAATTTATGGCACTAATATAAATGTTTCATTTACAAGGAAGTGGTGGTGTGTGGGCATACATGTGTACATGTTTGTTGGACCATGATTTCATGAAGAAGTAAAAACTGAATAATCATTTAAAATTGTTCAGCATGGTAGTTTATAATAAACTCTACATTTTGGTGTCATGATTTATTTTTATTTACAGTTTTGATAATTACACACATTACTACCATACTTGCTTCATTCCTCCCTCCAAATACTCCCACTCTTTCCCCACTTCCTCTCACGTTACTCACCTCTTGTTTAATTGGTATTGGTGCACAGATATGTCTCTGTGTTCACATATCAAGGTTCTACCTCTAAGTGCAACAGGCAGTTAATTGTCGCCGAGAGATGGAGATACAGTTTCCTTGTATTATTTAAAATTACATGTTTGTGTGTTTGTGTGTGAGTATAGGCACGTGATTTGAGGTTTCGAGCGAGGTCAAAAGAAGGTGTCAGTTCCTCTGCAGCTGGAGTTGCAGGGCATTGTGGGTACTAGACGTCAATGCTGGGAACCAAACCCTTCTCTTTGGGAGGTGCAGGAAGCACTCTTAACTGCTAAACTATATCCCCAACCCTAACTTTACATTCAATGTACAAACCTTATGAAGAGCAGACATGGATACAATGCTGTTCACTGGCTGAAGGAAAACTGACCTTTTGACAATTCGACAATTTTTTTTGTAAGAGAATTTTGTTAAGAAATAAATTATTGAAATTTAAATGATTATAATTGAGAAAGCATTATAATTGTCAAAGTTTTATGAGTATGAGTAGGACCCAAGTTATAATTAAAATAAATTGGTGTAAGCGTGTTCTGCACACTCGTAATGATACCACAGTGCAATTCAGTAGATTATCCAATTAATGGATGCTATGTAAATTGTGATGACTATTTAGTTAATCTATATATTTTATTCTGAAAAATTAACATATAGTTTAGGATAATGACTGGCGAAAGGAGCACAATCGTTAAAATATTCTTGGTCCCTCTCAACTTTAATTTTCTTCTTGATGGCCTTTCAAATGAAGATGTCAGTACATGATCTGGCATGTGCCTCATTGTGAATTTGAAACCCTAGCAGGTCCTTCATGCTTTTCCACTTTTAAGGTTATATGTTTATGCTGTCTTACTTAAGTATCACGGGAGGCTCACAGTAAAGCGCAACAAGGTTTTCCCAAAGAGGAAATGCACAGTTCGATGGTCAAAGCCCTTCTTGCTTATTAACAACAGAAAGTCTGTGTGTGACAGACTCAAGAACTTCACCCATTGCTCCCATATGTCGCCTCCTTCTTCTCACTGTTCCTCCATCCTCCCTTCAACCACAGTCTTCTGTTTCCACACCATACATATTTATGTGTGTGAGATGTATGTGAGTGTGTGTATACGTGAATGTGTATATATGTGAGTATATATCTACATGTGGGTGTGTGTATGTGTGTGTAAAAGTGTGTGTGAGTGTGTATATATTTGTGTGAAAGTGTGTGAGTGTGAATATGAGTATGTGTGAGTATTGTGCATACGTGACTGTATGTGGATATGCGTGTGTGAAAGTGTGTGTATTTGAATGTATGTTTATGAGTGTGTGAAAGTGTGTGTATTTGATTGTATGTTTATGAGTGTGTGAAAGTGTGTGAATATGTGTGAATGTGTGTGATTGTGTGTGAAAGTGTGAGTGTGTTTAAGTGTGGACGTGAGCATGTGGTTGTGTATGTGCAGTTATTCTACATGTGAGTGAAAGTGATGTAACCCTCACACATTTTTCTTCCTAATTTTCCTCTCTTTCTCCATTTAGACCCCAATTCCTTCCCTTATACCACTCAACTTTCATGATGCATGTAGACATAAGTAGGTAGATAGATAGGTGTGTAGAGAGTTGACCTACAAGCGATACATATAACACAGGATCTCTCAGAATTTCAGTTACCTTTGTTATGCTGATTTCCATTTCTGTCCATTTCTTGCAAATAACATAGATTTATTATTCTTTACAGCTAGATAGAACTCCATTTTAGGTACAGGACCATTCTTCAGTTGAAGGATGCTTAGAAATTTTCTATCTGCATGGCACTAATCTTTCTGTATGATATCAATACAGAACAAAGCAAACAAGACAAACAAGAACCAATGATGTCTTGAGAACCACCCTGTTTGATCCACTCTTTTCTGTCTTCTATTAATAATTCCGATGATGCCTATAGCATTCAAGTAACCCTCGATTTAGTGGGCCCTTGACCACCTGCTTCTGTGATTAAAATGCTAAAACTGGCAAAACCCATAGACATTGGAGCATGATGAAAAAGATGTGTCTGCAAAAATAAGGCGTAATGCCTTGAAGGTGTGCAGCGAAAGCATTTGATACAGATATCTGAGTAGACTGGATGTAGTGACCAGAACATTCCAGGGAACAATTACAGTCTAGTTGCCTTCTGAACTTGGAACTTTTAAAACCCCACTTGTCAGTTCATTTTGCAGAATAGAAGTTGAAATCCTTAATATCATTTCCTTAATATCATTAATTTTTTGAGAACTTCATATTTGAGTATTAGATTTGCACCATTCCAATGCCTGCCTGTCTTCCTTCCTTCCTTCCTTCCTTCCTTCCTTCCTTCCTTCCTTCCTTCCTTCCTTCCTACCTTCCTTCCTTCCTTCCTTCCCTCCTTCCTTTTTTCCACTATTGCTGTTTTTTTTACTAACCTACTAATCTAGAATTGTTGATCACACACACACACACACACACACACACACACACAAACATACACACAACACATTCAGTGTTGCAAATCTGTACTACCTGTGTTTAAAGTTAATGATTCAGGATTGGATCGCCCAGCAAGTCCTGAACCCTCTCCATGGCCATTATGAACCTGTAAAGCATGGAGGAAAGTGTCCACAGTGAAAGAACAACTGTCATGTGGGATTTTCCACAGTGCAAGGAAGACAGTGCAGGATTTCACCCAGTCTTATTTACTAACAGAAGATACTGCAAAGTCTTTTACACCTGGCATGTGAACATGCATTTACACATTTATGTGAAAATTATATATTTATAGTCTGGGCTATCTACTTCTGACTATTTTCAATAACTGTCCTACTAGATCATCTAATCTTTCAAAATGTACATTAAAAGCATATGTTGTGGCGATAACTTTAGATATTGTTATATTCAAATGATTCTCCCTAAATAAATATCACATTCATGAAGAGTAATTAAAATGTCCTTTTATAATTGAGAGCGACAATGAATAAGGGAGACTGCATGCTCTTTGGGGAAGGTGATAGTCAGAGTTTATTAATTGTAATAATTAATATTCTTGAGCACAAAGCATATAGATGAGTTATAGAGGATCACTGGAAATCAAGAAGAGACAAGCATGTTAAAAGTCTTGTCCTCAGAGAGTGCATGTGGTACTGGGTGAACTGACAGGGACAGGAACAAAAGATTTACTGGATACAAGGCTGATAACAAGGATTCAGAGAACACAAGGCTGATAGCAAAGAAGACAGGAGTGATCAGCCTCTTGTTTAGCCTCATACTCGATGCTGCAAAAGAACCCAGTAAGACCCAACACAGGAGAGGCTGAGTCACACATGTGACCCAGCACTGGCAGGAGGGTCAAGATTTCTAGGTCAGCCTGGGTCATGTGATGACCCTGGCTTAGTAACATCAGTGGCTTTACTATGTAGTCCAGCCAGTCTCAGCCAGGGAGGTTACAGCAATGACCCACTGCTTGGCCCTTCCTGCTGCTTAGATCACTACAGAGACAAACATGCCTTGCAAAGGCATGATTTGATGCCTGTTGCATGGTTGGTGACTAGTGAAGTTTTGTTGGGAGAAAAAAATAAATAAATTTCAAAAAAGAAAATGTTTAATTAAATGTAGGACTTTCCCACATTTAATATGATATTGAATATTCATTTTTGCCTAATATAACTGAATTAACACATAGTTTTAGCAAACACATTTTGTGTTGGATTTTTATCTTAGATTATATCTTCAATAGTCTTAAGATAGAGAAATATGATTGTATATTTGAACACTTGTGTATAATTTTTGAATTTAAAACCATGAAATTGAAATTTTTATAATCCAAATTCTAGGATTCTCAGTGTGTGTGCTCTGAAGTTCCTAGTAAATTTTATTGAACATGGATGCAAATGCCTAGAAGGGTATGAATGTATGAATTTCCTTGTTCTAACCTGAGGCTAGCCGATTCTTTTTGTCTTCTCTTTATTTGCAGATTATAAACACTCCTGTTGATTTTTCACATTGGTAATATAAATGAACTGTATCTTTTTACGTAATGTATACTAATATAAATTATATAACCTATATAATTTAAATTATGTAACTTCATCTTATGGTTCTTTCTTAAGTCTGTCAGAAGGTTTATATCAACATGCCCAGACATTTTATGTTTAAACTCTACTTAAACTTTTCATTTTCAAAATAACGTGAGGCATGATTTCTTTCAGGCTGTTTATAATTTTTTTCTTTTTACTTTTTGGAGCAGGCAGGGACTACTCAGTGTTCACAAATGACATTTTTTTAGGGACTTCCCCAGTTCCTTCGCCTTATGGTGGGGTACTCACGCAAGTGTGAAGTTCTATTGAATCTGATCAGAACTCATTCAGCCTAACATCCTTTAACTCTGCCAGTTGCTTTGTACCAGTCCTGGCTGCAGACTCAGGGCCGCTCAGCTTAAAGAGAACCTCACAGAGGTGAAGGGACAGTCATGTATGCTGTGTCTCTGCTATGAAATGCTTCAGATTCGGTCTCTTTGGTACCACACAAATGGGATTCAGTCCAACTGCCTCTCCTCTCCTTCACTGCTGCTGCATGGCTGGGTCATTACCACATATTTAAGTTTAGGCTCACTTTAATAAGTGAACAGAAAGTAAGTATGAAAAATCATCTTTCAGACAAGTCGAAGAGTTGGGTGGAGGACAGCCGCTCATCACATGAACACCCTTTGTGGGATGCAGGTTTTCAGTCTGTGTAGAAGGACAAAGACTGTTAGTTCTTACACATTCTGACCTTAAGCCAAACACAATCAGTTTTCCACAAAGCAGGAGTGAGACAAGGGGGAATCCCTGGGGATCAATGTTGCCTGAATAATTGGCTCATTAAGCAGTACAGGGAAAACAGTAGCCATGTTATTTCAGAACTTACCATTGTAACTATTTTATAAATAATTTCCTTAAAACGGAAACACATGTACCAAGAAAATTTATATGGCTAAAATTAAAATAATTATTTAAAAGGATTGAGAATGAATAAAATAGGTGAAATTATTAAGCTCGGGATAGACAGCATTTCGGGATTCCTGAGACAGACTCACACTGCAGGAACAGAAATGTTGAACTTCATTATTGTCAAAAGGTTTACTAGGCTGCTCATTGATCATACTCTCACAACGTTTGATTAGTGGAAATGTGGGTTTTTCCTTAGAAGGAATGGTTAAGCACAGGAGTATGACTCAGTGGGTTGACTGATTAACCAGCATACAGAAAATACACGGACAAGGTATCATGATGTAGAGGTAGAGGCAGGGGTATCACACAAGTGAGAATGGCTAAGATCAAAAACTCAGGTGACAGCAAAAGCTGGCGAGGATGCAGAGAAAGAGGAACACTCCTCCATTGTTGGTGGGATTGCAGACTGGTACAACCATTCTGGAAATCAGTCTGGAGGTTCCTCAGAAAATTGGACATTGAACTGCCTGAGGATCCAGCTATACCTCTCTTGGGCATATACCCAAAAGATGCCCCAACATATAAAAATGACATGTGCTCCACTATGTTCATAGCAGCCTTATTTATAATAGCCAGAAGCTGGAAAGAACCCAGATGCCCTTCAACAGAGGAATGGATACAGAAAATGTGGTACATCTACACAATGGAATATTACTCAGCTATCCAAAACAATGACTTTATGAAATTCGTAGGCAAATGGTTGGAATTGGAAAATATCATCCTGAGTGAGGTAACCCAATCACAGAAAAACACACATGGTATGCACTCATTGATAAGTGGCTATTAGCCCAAATGCTTGAATTACCCTAGATGCCTAGAACAAATGAAACTCAAGACGGATGATCAAAATGTGAATGCTTCACTCCTTCTTTAAAAGGGGAACAAGAATACCCTTGGCAGGGAAGAGAGAGGCAAAGATTAAAACAGAGACTGAAGGAACACATTCAGAGCCTGCCCCACATGTGGCCCATACATATACAGCCACCCAATTAGACAAGATGGATGAAGCAAAGAAGTGCAGACCGACAGGAGCCGGATGTAGATCGCTCCTGAGAGACACAGCCAGAATACAGCAAACACAGAGGAGAATGCCAGCAGCAAACCGCTGAACTGAGAATAGGACCCCCGTTGAAGGAATCAGAGAAAGAACTGGAAGAGCTTGAAGGGGCTCGAGACCCCATATGTACAACAATGCCAAGCAACCAGAGCTTCCAGGGACTAAGCCACTACCTAAAGACTATACATGGACTGACCCTGGACTCTGACCTCATAGGTAGCAATGAATATCCTAGTAAGAGCACCAGCGGAAGGGGAAGTCCTGGGTCCCGCTAAGACTGAACCCCCAGTGAACTAGATTGTTGGGGGGAGGGCGGCAATGGGGGGAGGGTTGGGAGGGGAACACCCATAAGGAAGGGGAGGGGGGAGGGGGATGTTTGCCCGGAAACCGGGAAAGGGAATAACACTCGAAATGTATATAAGAAATGCTCAAGTTAATTAAAAAAAAGAAAGAAAGAAAGAAACTTGGAGCAAATAAAAGAAATCAGAGCTGAAAAAAAAAGTTCAAAGTCATTCTCAGCTACAAAGCAAGTCTAAGCCAGATTACTGAACATGTGACCCCATGTCAAGAACAATCCAGTCAACCAACTATCAGACAAACACAAAAACAAGGAAGGACTTAACTTATGAAGAAGAAGCACAGAGGCTCCCTTTTCATGGTGGTTTAATACTGAGGAAGACTTTAGATCTTTCTAGATGATCAAAAATAAGTGACTGGGTAGTAAACAGTCTTGATCTTATCATGGATGAAACTAGTTTTGAGAGGCATTGTTTAAATATACATAGAACTATAGTTATGATGGCAGCTTAACAGTTTCCAAACCATGTCTTCAGATGTCACACAGATACATTATGACTTCATTTCAAGCTTTTCCTCCACCCAGAATGCACATTATGGGAGCTTGGCTGAGATAAATTGGATCCCACCCTGCTCCATGGTCATTCTGATAGTCATTACTTGGTAAACACAAACAGACTATATGTCATAGTGTGGCATGATGGGGCCTCAGAGTCTTTTATTTCATCTTGTTGGTTCAGGCCCCATGATACAAAGAAAAGTAAAAAGAAATTAATGGGTTACAGTGAAAAGCTAAACCTCAGAGTCAGCAGAAACATACCCCATGTTGAGGTGACTGTTAGGGACCTTCCAGAACTGCCCCTGAGATAGTGCTTTTTTCATGAAACCCAAAACATGACAACTGAATGTGTGTCTAATGTACACACCAAAGTCTTTATACAGTAGATTATTATTAGTTTTGTATTTAGAGTAGATACTTTAGAATTTGAAAGGGATGTTTGCGTGTGTGTGTGTGTGTGTGTGTGTGTGTGTGTGTGTGTGTGTGTGTCTTGGGGTATTTATTTTTAAAAGTTTAAGGTAAATTCCAGAGTTGGAATGTGACTTTTTATTGCAAACAATGACTGATGATGGCTTCAAGGTCTTGATCCCAGCTAACATGACTTTGTAGGCAGCATCGCGTTCATGTAAACCTCCTTCCTTCCTGCTGATCTTTAACTTTAAGCCGTTTGAGAGATATAACCTTGTCTTGATAATCTTAATGCATGTTGGGGAATCTTCAAGTACACAGAACGGCTTCCAAAGCTTCTCAGTCTCCGTTGGGGATTTCCTGCATCTCGACAGTGTTCATAGTCTTTATCCGTGGGATCTCAGAAGCACCATGCCCTCAAGTTTCACATACCAAGCAGAGGTCAGTCATTGCCCAAAGGCTCCTTTCTAGATTGAATGACCACTCCAAGAGCTCCTGGTATGTAAAGCTCAGATCTCAGTTTCTCACCACATGGAGGGATGGGAATTTAGTAAAGTTTAATATTACTGGAGTCTATCTGTTTGTGTCCCACTGGTTCCTCATTTACAATGCTTCAGGAATTGTACTTCAGGCAACAGAGACAGTTCAACTGCTACAGACACTCTCTGCCAAACTAGGGATCTGATGTAGATCCTTGGGACCCACATGGTAGATGGAGAACATGAAAACTGTTCCATGGCATCTACATGTGCATGCATGTGGGTGAACACACAAACACACAAAATAAATAAATACATGTACCCAGAAATATTTTAAAAATTCCAAGTGAATATTTTACTTCAGTTTCAACATGAAAAAGAAACAAAATCTTGACAGGGTGCAAGGAGCACCCCTTGGGATGCAAAGGGAAAGTTGGGGGATGGGGTGAAGAACTCTTGGAGTGGAGACCAGGAAGGCAGGCAATACTTGGAATGTAAAAAAATAAAACATGTCTTTTAAAGAAAGGTTTTTAATAATTCTCAAGAGAAACAATATTTAAATGTGTGACATCTAGATTTTTGTTCTTTGATTCTCAGATATCTGGGCTCTTTGAGGTTGGTTGACTTGGGCAGGACAACTAGAAAGAGATACAAAAGAGACGTGAATCCTCAGGGAGCTGGAAGTGAATGTTTCAGTAGAGTTAACCTTTTAGTCCCCTTCCACTCCATCCCTTCTATTCATTCTTGAAAGGAAACTCTACAATGCATCCAGCAGGATGGAGATAAGCCAATGGGTGAATACCTAGAAGGCAGCAGAAGCATTAATCTTTGTTACAAATACTCCTGTTTCTCATTCTACATCATTTTGTTCTTCAGTCTTCACTCACTCCTGTGAGGGCCCTATGCACAGTTCCCAGCTGAAGAATGCGCAGAAGGGGCTGAGCCACAGAGATCTCACTGGGACATTGGGTCACTGTTCGACTTATCCTGCACACTGCTCTGTCAATCACTCTCTTACACCAATTTAACCTTCATTTTACATTTGATCCTTTAAGGTAAATCCAAACTGTAATGCCCCTTTAATCATGTAAACAAAATTTGATGCATGACAGTGAAAAACTAAAATTTTTTGTGTTTGCTCAGAATATATATTCTAGATTTTTACATAAATTACAGATCATTATTTTCTTCTCCTTCTGTGAGCTATAACAATGAAATAAATGTTGTGAAACATTATGTTTGTTGTGTATGATGTAATGACTCCATAGTTGGAGTCATTACAATTCATAATTTGATTTAAATTCCGAGTTTGTTATTTTCTAACTCATCATCAATTTAAGCAAGATAAACTAGATGAAGAATCCAGCAAGTGAATAATCTTGCTTCAAAGTGGTGAGTTGAGTAGGGGAAAGGATCTGCCAGTCGTTGTGTAGGTACAGTTCTCCATGAAGAGCAGTGGGAGTAGTCTTGTTGGGACCTCAGCTGGACGAACATCATGTCAACATGTGGCATATCTTTATGATAGCATGCTAGTCAAAGAGCACTCAGCAGATACTAATTGCCATCTGGTAAAAAAAAAGTGCAAATGTATTCAGTGTGTGCCATGTGTGCGTAATTGTTAACCTAATCAGCAAACTACCAAGTCTGAGTGGTTCTGGTGATTGATGGGGCAGCTGTAAACACACCCTGTGGCACATCGTTCTATAAACCAAATGAACCAGTGGTGGGGTTCCAATGTCTATTGTTTTCATTGAGTTGTACAGTTCATCTCCCTTCTATACAGTTCATGCAATTTCATGACTTCATATGAAATGCAGCATATGTGTTTCTAGGGGTTTTGCCTTTTTTAAGATAATTTTTGGCCCTGACTTTAGAGGAAATATAATGCATGTTGGCGACTGTTCTGTGGAAGTTTCCGTGCTTAAACTTGAGATGTACTTTTGATAAGTGATGGAAGGCATGCTTAAATAAGCAAATTGTATGTGCTGCACAGAGAACACGTTTGCTCTCACCAAACATAACACCTAATGAGTGAGAGGAGAGCTCATTTTCCAAGATGTCTTTTATGCAAAGTGTGCTTGCCAGCATCAAATCAAATCTCAGTTTTGGATGAAACCAAAGACAGAGGCTGTCTCTGCATCCCATCAACACCTTTGGTTGAGCAGTACATGTTTCTCAGCCTTGTCATTCAGACAGAGTGACATTGATCGTCCCATTTCCTAGCTGTTGTCATGTCAGCAATATTGTTAGTATCCAGGGCATGTTAAGATGTCCTGGTTTCCTTGCTCTTCAAACACCTGTTTATTTATTCTTCTATTCACTATCTATCCAGCACCTATTGTTTTAAGACATTTCAACTTTCCTTTCATGTTGCTAGAAGTAAAGTAACAGGTGTTCATGAATTTGATCCAAATCACCACTAATGTTCTTGCACCAGTTAGATTTCTATTGCTGTAATAAATATCAAAGCAACCTGGGGAGGAAAGAGTTTGTTCATCTAACAGTATACAATCCACAGTCAAGGGAACCCACGAGGGGAACCCAGAAGCAGTAACTGAAGCAGAACCCATGGATGAGTGCTGTTGGCTATCTTGCTCAGCTCTCTTTCTTACAAAGCTGGGACCCCTCTCTCTAAGGGTGTCATCATCCATAATGGGCAAGACTGTTTCCCATGAATTAGCAATTGAGACATGCCCAAAGACCAGCCTGATAGAAGCAACACTTCAGTTGAGTTTTCCTGTTTCCAGGTGACTCTAGGTTTGTGTCACGTTGACAGGCAAAGCTCACTATGATGGTTCTTTGTTATGACTGACATTTACCCTACACAGTGAATAAGGGCTTCATAAGGGCTGCATTATTGGACCAAGGGGGTTTTAACTTTCTTCCTTGTCAGAAGGGTTCTGCTCTCAAACCTGTTTTCCTTAACGAGAAATCTTACAAAGGGCACACTACTGTAATGAGCCTCATGCAGTGTTGGCAAGTGGCATAATGGCAGGTTATTAGAGGACTGTATAGACAAGAAATTAATATGGATACTGGGGTTAAGCTTTCTTTAAGGGACATCAGTTGTTTTATTTCTGCAGAATTGGATTAACAACTCCTCAAAAGTGAGATGTTTGGAGGATTCAAAAATAAGAGATACATCATTAAAGAGGAAAGGATATTTTCTTGACCACAGCACGTCTGTGAAATTTACTAATATTCTATTTGTTAATAAATGGTTTATCATGCTCTGCATAAAAGGTGAAGTAAAATATTATTCTGAAAACTTCAGCAGCTTTCAAGCCTTCTGCTTGGTAAGTGGGATGGAAGCAAGATTTGCCACTCATTTTATCCAGTTTTCAAATTTTGTTTGACTCCTAAACCATTCATTTCCTCTATGTGATGAGGGGAAATTATAAAGATTTTGTTATTAGAAGACAACATGTTTGTAGCATCAACAAATACTGCCTGAAAATGTCACGAATGTACTATGTATCAAATATATTTTAAAGGCAGAATACAGTGCTTGAATCCAGATAACTAAGAGTGTACAGGATACTCTTTGGGGATTTAAATTCATGAGGAGGAACTCTGACAATTCAGGGATGTTCATGTGTCATTTTCTAAGTTACATATAGTTCTACTAATGATGGTGAAGAGATCCACTAGAACATAATACAATTTCATACCCACCAAGTCGCACTCATGAGCTCAGCTTTTCTTAGTCAAGGCAAAGCAGTATTTACAAGAACTAGGAGACACACACACACACACACACACACACACACACACACACACACACAAAGAAAAAAGCAAATTGTATCTGCTGCACAAAGGACACACACATACATACACAATGTGCAAGTGTGTGTGTGTGTGTGTGTGTTTAAGTGTATGTGTGTATATATATGTATATGTTTCTAAGTCATATGAACTGGTGTTAGCTACCTAAGAGGTGTTCATGTTTTCAGTTTGTTTTGGTGTTACTTTACAGAGTACAGAATTGTTGAAGGGTTTAAGTGAAATGTGGGGTTTGTAAAGACTTCGGGTTAGGGTGGAAGGTATAGCAATTAGAAATTTTATAAAATGTAATCTAGGTCTGTTTGGGACACTTGCCTTGGGAAAGTTGTCTGAGCTGTTTTCTCCAGCCCCCCAAAATAATGAGATTTCTTCAAGGATATACAGTATTTCATATGTCCAATCATTTCTTAAAAACCAGTCAGAGTATTTCTATCTCTCACACCTGAGAATTCATCTACATGGATTTTACGTTTTTCAGATTTTGTTCCATTTTTATGAGGAAAACATAGTGCTTATGTATGAAGTTGTCGAAAATTAAATACAAGTTTAAAATAGTACATAATGAGGTAGTAAAGATTTTTTTTTTCAAATTCACTTGTTGAATTGATCTTGAATGTCACTTTGGTCTTTGATGATGTGTCCCTGATGTGGTTCCAGTTGGCTGAAGATCCCATGTTACTCTCAAGAAGCCAACTCTGTTGTTCTCTGAAATCAACACGACACTGTTTGCAGCTGACGACACACACAGCTCAGTGTTTCCTGAGACCCATTTCTCTCAGTGAACAGTGGGTATGGACTCTGACAGTTTCCCAAGTCTTGTTCCTCCTCTTCACAAGAGGAGTGGCATCCTCTTTCATCTCCTGAAACTTCCTTCAAATCCCCTGCTACCTTAGCTAAATGGAAAAGATCCACTCCTGGCTCTGGTTCAGGAGATGGCAGAAAGATTAATATACTGAGGTAGATGATGAGTGTTGGTTTATCAGGAAGCCCCTCTGCAGGCTCATTGCCACTCTATAAAAATACCCTAATTCCGTAGCTTGATCGCAAATTCATTGTCTGACTTTCCTTCCTGAACATCTGGGCATCTTGCCTAAGGAGATGAAACTATTTCCTAAAAGTCCCTAAATGTCTTAACAAAAATACTCTCAATCCTTCAAGTGTTTCCCAATGGGAGAGAATGAATGCAGATGAAAAATGGAATTGCATTGCTCAATATCTTAAGAGAAGATCACTGCTGTCAGGTTCAGTGCAAATTCTGAGGCTAGAGTGCCAATTAAGTGAATTTAATAAATTGAACTATTCTCACATTTTTCATGTTCTCTATTGCCAGGGCTTCTACTCTGAGAAACTTCAGTACATATGGTTGAAGGTTTGTTTGATGTAGAAACTTCTTTAAGCAACAAGCAAATCAAATGAAAATAAACACCTCTTAGGTAGGTAACACCAACTGATTGCTCTATAGCAACATAAATATTTCCTATTCATGGAAACAGTCCCTTTTCTTGACTTCCACCATTCATACTCAGCCAGATGTGGTAGATGAGAACATGTATTATCTTCTTCCAGATCTGTGGATCAGGCATGGGTAAATTACACATTACTTCCAGGAAATATCACATGAAGACCCCTAAATTGGCATCCATCTCAAAAGGTTAAATCCCCACAGAAGTTTTAAGTTAAAGCCACCCCCACTCACCTTCCCACCTCATCTCATCTTGCTCCCCCTCTGACTCAACTCCCTTCAGCTCACCTTCCTCTCTCTCTGAATCACCTCAGACCCACTCACCCTTCCCTCTATCATTCTTCTTCTTTTGCTGCACAGGAAAACTTTCTTTAAAAAAAAAGAAATCAATTCATTAATTGTAGAGTAAATTTAAAGCCACAAAATTTAACTTTTAGGGAATAGAAATCCACAGCTGTGTTTGAGGTAGGCTAGAGTGGTTCCTATCTGTACATGGTACAGCTGTGTACCTCACTATGCTAACGTTGATGTCCTTTTGAATTTTGAGAGTGACCTGAAACCAAAGTAGTATGATGTATAAATTATTGAATAAACTAAATCTATGCCAGCCAAACCTGTAAGATATTAAGTAGCTAGTTTCTATAAAAAGGAAATCAGAGATTGCTAATCTAAAAGGACTAAAAAAATGGATCTTCTAGGAAAACACACTTTTATAGTTGTATAATTTATTATTGCAGACAAACCACCATGATGTCCATACAATAAAAATGAATTATTGAAAGTTTCCTAAATCAAGTATCTTCTTTTTTTACTAAATTTTTCTAAACTGTATAATTTAGAATGAAGGAAATTTAAGTCGTAGAACTAATCTGATGAAAATAATTTACTGGATAGGTATAATGAACTCAAAGGAGTGTGAATTTTGTCTTTGTGTTCTTTTGAATATATATATATATATATATATATATATATATATATAGTGTATTTTCTGATTGTTTAACATTATACTGGACTAACATACATGGAAAAGGTGGTTGCTTAGTAAGATTCTATAGAGTGCGTACGGCATATTTTGTCTAAAATGAGCCCTCGCTTAAAAACACAATCATAAATTACTCTAGAGTGTGCAGTGCGGCTACATAAAATGCCCCTGTGAGGTATAGTCTGACCTCACAAGGTGTAGTGTGCTCCCAAGTTTCAGCTTTCATACCCATTTGCAGGAGTTCTTATGGGAAATAAGGGTTGGTTCTAATGCCCCATTACTCCATGCACATTCTCTACTTTTGCAGAAGGATCCTCACGTAGGCATAAGACAACTCAGTACTTCAGCCAGGGTACACCACAATGAAGGAATTCATGAGTTCATAAATCTTTTGGTTCTTTCAGTTTATCTGCAGAGTTCCAGCCAACACGCATGAGAGCAGTACAAGGAGGGGGTCATCCTTGGAGATAATGGTTTCTCCATATCTGGGCAGTGGCGATTTCCCAGTGGGAGAGCTCTTCAGACAGTAGATAATGGCCTGTTACGGCTCGCTGCTGGCACAGAAAATCATACTCTTTTTGGTTTCTGTATCATTTGAATGTGTTTCAATGGCTATGATTTTATTTAATTATGTCAAGAGAGCACATGTGATCACTATTAAGTTTCTAATAAAAATGGACAAAGGGAAGGGATTTCATAGACTGATGTAGACCATGCCTATGAAAGCCCTTTAGCGTCTGGTGTCACAGGGTCCTGAGACTTTTCAGCAGCGGCTTGTGCTAAGTGCACTGTATTTCTAAGCAAACAAGAATAGAGAAGGGAAGTCTTCCCTGACTCATCTTACATAGTCCTATTACACTGGATGATTTATTATGTAATGGGAATGTTCTGTATTTCCTTGTCTCTAGTTTAAAATGCAGCTACATTGAGTTATTTCTACAATAATTTATCGTTACTTTTTCAATGTGTATGTACTTGGGAAGCTTTAAGAAATATTTTTTTCTTAGGAGCTAGGCAAAAAATAATTAGGTAGGAATGTAAAGGAGACACATTCATCAGAATTCTTTAGGAAAGCTGAATAAATAGGATAAACACACACACACTTGCACACACACACGCATACACACACATACACACACATACACAATACACAAACACATACACACATACATACACATACATACACACATACACTCATACACACATGCACACACATACACATATACACACATACATATACACATACACTCACACGCATACATATACACATATACAAACACATACACTCATACATACACACATACACACATAACACACATACATGCACACACATACATGCACACACATGCACATACATGCACACATACACACATACATCTATATACATACATACATACACATACATATACACATGCGCACACATGTACACACATACATGTACATATACATACATACATACATACATACACACACACACACACAAACGGGATGACAGAAATCGAGAGCTTTGCTGAGGGATTGTTTTTGTTGTGGCTGACCAGTTGATAGTGTGTTTTATGGCAAGCAGGCTGAACACTCAACAGAGTTTCTCTCTACAATGCTGAGGAAGAGTCTCTCCTGAATACTTCTGTTTTAGCTCCTAAGGCCTTAAACTGGAGGTGACCAAGATGACGTTCCTCGTACTTGTGCCGTGTATGTGCTTTGTTGAGTCCAGTGGTAAAAGGAGGATAATCTGAGAAACCATTGCAGTGGACCAGACTGCTGCTTAGGTGGATGCCTGGGAGGTACTGGCAGTACTGCCAGTGAAACACGTATGGAGTTAACCATAACTTATTAATTAAAGCCAAGTTAACATCGTTGTGGCTGTCACTACAGATCCCAGGCATGGAAGTAAGACCTGTTGTGAGACCTTTGGTGAGGATGACATTGGAGTTCCCTTCCCCAGGTGATGTGTGCTTCTAGCTCTTTTGTCTTTTGTTCTCAGCCTGGAAGGACATCACTGTTTCTTTCTGTAGTTCAAGTTCTTTAAGCTCAATCTAGTTTACATCTCAGTTTTAATGTTGACTTTCAGTTGATACAGTTTATTTACGTCCATCTCCTTTGGAAGTCTCCTAACAACTGCACTCTTTGCCACAGAGATCAGCCTTCAATTCTCTATTCTTAAAAGCCTTACCTATGATTTGGTATGCGATAACCAATTGGTATGCTCATCTGTGAGGAAGCCGTTTTCTCCCACTCTCAGCTCTTAGCACTTGAATAGTTTTCACAGTTTTAGTTCTGTATGGGGTTGAGCACACAGGCTTTCCCCACAACGTGTTACTGTGTTGAGTGGCGTGCTTTCCTCAGGCCATGTTAGCATGTCCATTTTTGCGATTCTTGTTCAGCTCAGGTTTCTGAAGATGTGTTGCTAATACTTTATGGATGTAGCTTCTGACATTCCCAGGAAACATAGTCTCACATCAAGTTTTTGATCCTCTGCTTCTTACCGTCTTTCCAAATGGTCTGCCCTGAAAAAAACATATATGAATATAGAGGTGAAAATATCTATAATATATATGCATATTTATATGACATATATACAAACACAATAAAATTTAACATAATTTCATCTATAATATATTATATATAGTTATACATTATATATGTCATATATAAGTATATGATACATTTAAGTATAATAATTTCATATGATATGTGAATATATTATGAAATATATACTTATTTTGTTATATATAATGGTTACAATATATAATGTTATATTTCATTATTTTATTTATATATAATTATATTTATTATATATAATCTAATATGTTGAATATAATGTTATATAGATATTTTTGTACATTAGTTGATTTGTTGTACTTTACCTGGTTGTACTTATACTTTTAGGAACACACACACACACACACCAAGAACTAATGAATAACCAAGGAAAGATCTATAAGAGAAATAGAAGGGAGTAAAGAAAAGGATAAATGATGTCATTATATTATAATCTCAAAGAATGAAAGAAATAAAATACCATATTATCTACCTGGTGGCCTGGGAAGCACATCATGTTAGCACTTGTTTTTATACTTTCTCTAGCACTTTATAGTCTATGTTTACTCAGTTTCCTACCCGACCGTCAGGAAATATGTGTTTGTAGTTATGTTAGACTTTTACCCACCAATTAGAGATACCAAAACTAATAACAGGAAAATGTCATTTCTCTGCCCAGATAGGTGACATTGGAAATACCATGAACTTAGTAGGCAAACCAACCAAGCAAGCAAGCAAACTCAACAGAAATACACTTATCATGGGTAAGACGAGCAAGACGTTCCATGTCAGGTGCCAGGCATTTGGTTCCTGGCATTGTAGTTCCTACAGGGAGGGAGTCTATTCTGTAGAAGGATGATATGATATACAGGGAGGGGTTCTGCCAGGCCTATTACATGGACAGACCACACTGTGCACTGTGGGGGCCTCTGTTGGAAGGAGACACAGATATCCCTCTGCTAGTTCCCTTTCAGCCTCCCACTTTGTAATATCATGTCCTTGGTCATTTGTTTTCAAAATGAGAAATTTCAGATATGCTAACATTCAGATCTTAGTGGATTATGCTGTATCTGAAAGTTTAAAATTAATTCACAAGGAAGCAACCTAGGATAATTGTACAGAAAATATAGTTTTTAAATGTTCATCCTTTTACCTCCGTAAGCTCACTATCCCTAATAGAATGTGTAGATAAGTCTCCGTTGTTCTCCTCATGAGTATCAAAGGATCAAGGAAATCACCTAGTATCTTGGGGTGAGAGAAAGGAAAGTGTCTTGTAAAATGTCTCCCACATCAAAAGCCTGTTTGTAGCTTATTATAGTCACAAGATGATGGCATCCTTAGTGTTACAGGGAGGGTCTGTAAAGTGCTGTTTCTGGGACATCTCGAGCATGCTCATAACTTGACTTCTGATCCTTTCAATACCCTGTGTATTGAAGTAGCTCCTACCCCTTTTAGAAGCAGGGTTTCTACTGAGGTGGGTACAGTTACAGTGACACTGTTGCTGTGGGTTCTCCAGTGGAAGATGAAATATGAGTGAGGGTAGAGAGGTGGACTAGAGGAACAGACCATGTCTGTGATATATGAGGAAGCCAGGCAGATCTTTCCATGGAAGCTTTACATCTGGATGTCCTAGATCAAAAGACTCAAATTAGATACTCTTATTGATCATTCACTTAGTGGACTCAGAGTTTGGTTCAGTATGGATTTACTGATTGTTTTGTTGATATTGCTGCTGGAGGACTTTTCATGTCTTCTGAGTTAAAATCAGGCACTAGCATACATTTCTTTAGTTGCTTTTTAAAGTGCACATGATGTCCTGAAAACTATGGATGGAAAGATATACCCCTCCCACATACCTTCCCATATAACCTACAGGAGCAGACTCTGGATGGCACTGGAACGCTCCAAAAGAGTTCAAGGCCAGCAATCCAAACTTCAGTGCACCACTCAGAGTTGATGTGGACCACACTAGATGGGAACATTGAACAATGCCTCTCACAGCTGGGCATGTGCATCCTGGTATACCATTTCTCCATTTGTGAGGTCATCTAGGGTGATCTACTTTCTGGAATGGACAGAGACTTTCCTAGATCTCATCCTACCCACAATTCTGTCTGTTGCAAGTAGGTGCATTAGATGCAAGAATATGTGTAAAGATGAAATCTCCTCAACAAGGCTGAGGAGATTACTATAGGAAAGAGTGGGGGTGCCAAGAAATCCATGGACTTCTTTCTGGGAACAAGGCAGAACTAGACACACCTGACTTTGTTATTTTTCTCAATCTCCTTCCTCTGCGGTCTCAACACTGCTGCTCCTGTCTGACTGAAAGCTCTATTATCTCCTCCCAATGCTCTGGACTGCTGGCTTTTAACCCTAATATTCATTTTAATCAGAAGATTAGAGTTTAAAATATATTATTTTGTCTTAAAACAGAGGGTTATTTCTCAAGCATTTCCTATATTTAAAATCCACACTTAATAATTACACTTTTTTGAGATCTATTAAGAAGTATTTTTTCTCAAATGTTAAGAAAAAGTGCCCAAAATATTGGAGGCTGATCTCTTGAAGCCTCTCTGTTTAGTTTTTATAAGCAGTACAGATGGTTTTAAAAAAACTTTGTAAAAAATCATGATTAACCTTGAAACTGTTCAAGAGTTCTGTCATCCCAGATTTGAGCACATGTCCTTCTGATACATGATGGATTTGTAACAATGAATTATGTCATTTAAATCTTTTAAGATTAAATTAGGGTGTTCTAACAAAATAAGCAAAGTATGTCATATTGTTAATAAGCTAACTTTCATATTTTGTTCCACAAAGTCAATCTATGTCTCTACGTATCCATCTACTATCTACCTATCCACCTGTCCATCTCATCTATCATCCACCACATCTGTTATCCGTCTCATCTAACTCTGATTTTCAAAGATTCATGGGAAAGTCATCATGATGTATTAATCCAAAAACACAATCAGAAAATCAACAAGAAAATGACATATTTATTTGGTGACTAGGCAGATTAAAAAGGACATGTCTGTAAATTATAACTTCTGTAGATTTAAGAAAAATTAATATACAGAACTCTAGTGTCCAAGATTCTGGGGATGTATTTTGAACAAGCAAGATAGAAAGCAGTTGAATCAAACACAGGAAAAGTGCCATTTTATGCTCAAATCTATTGGATGTTTCGTAAGAGTCTGCTGATATGTGATCGCCTGAGCTCAGGAGAGTATGGATACTAGCCTTGGGAATTGGGCTACTCCATGCTGTGGAGTAATTTTGAACAAGTGTTCTATTGTCTATCTTTTTAACTTCCTGTCTTTAATATACTTATTTTTAGTATCCGTAGATGTAATAGCACTGATCTGTTTTTATGCCAGGAGAAATAAAGTTATACAGCTCAAGGACTTAGGTTCTCCAGCTAATAAAAACAGTCACCCATGCCAGTGCCGGTCTTATACTGAATGACATATAACTTATTGTGGAACAATGTCTAAGAGTTCTGAAAGCAGAAGGCTGAGAAACCCAAAATAAAATATACATATTGTTTCAGTTCTTTTATTGCAAGTTGCTGAAACACATGACGAAATGAAGCGTTGTTTCCAGTATTATCATTGAGCTTAAGATTGTAGAATTTGAAAATGACCATATGTTTTATATTAAGTGAAATGGACAATGAATATAGACTGAGCAAACGGTCCTTTTAATTTTGTTTTATCTCCTAGCACAAAATTAATAGTCATGAGCTTAGAGTTAAGGACTGTGCTGGCTATTGGAGTTTTTAAATACATAATACAGATTGAAAGATATTAATGATGAATGGAGCTGTGAGTTGTTCCCAACCATATTCCAAAACAATGAGGGAGATGACAAATGGATGTTAAATGTTTTAAAGGAGAAACAATCAATGGAGTTCCCAAGGCAGTCAACGCTCACTAAAGGAGAAAGCACCCAGGAGATGGTAGTGTAAGTGGCAGTGCTCTTTGTAGAGAGTAATGGAGTGGGGGAATTAAAAGCGTGGGGCAGGGCATGGAGGTAATGCAAGTGTTTCAAGGTAGAGAGAATAATTAGAACAGCTATCTGAATGTTGGTTTGTAGAAGAAATAGGAGGTAGGGCTGGAAAGCAGAGAAGGGGGTAGTGAGCTGATAGCTACACAAGCAGAATACATTTCAATCCACTGTTTGGTAAGGCTTGACTCCAACATCAAGGTGGTTGAGCCAAGTACACTTTATAAAGGTGGTGCCTGGTAAACCTGAGCAGAAGACAGGATGCACAGCTGATAATTCCCGCAGATTATTTCAAGTAGACAATCGCCAGGCCAATATAACCCAGCTCTACAGAAGGAAGAGAAACAAGTTCTGTAGCAGGAAATGCAAGTGTTTCAAGGTAGAGAGAATACTTTGAAATCTAGGAGTGACAGAATGATTACAGAGGGAGATAATTGTGTTCTCACTTTCATGTTAAACCCGTGTTCCACATCAAGTAGACATACACCTGGAAATCAATGTCCACTGGGTCTCATTAACAAGATCCAAGAAATCGAGACAGCCCGTGTATCCACCCACCGAGCAATGGATGATGAAAACACACATTTCCACAATAGAACGCTCTTATTCGGCTGTTAAAAATGGAATCTGGGAAGTGCAGGTAAACATATGGAGCTGAAGTTATCATCCAGAGGGAGGTAGCCTGCTCCCTTAGAGGCAAATGCTGCATTATCGTCTGTGATCACGTGGATGCTAGATTTGGATCTGCAGATGAGTTTCAACTGGATTCAGCCATAGAAGTCAGGAAATCAGTGACAACCAGGGAGGCAGAGAGGATCAGATGTAGGTGGCATGCATGGAACAGAGCAAGAACTGTCAAGTGGGTGGGGAATGGAGGTCACGGAGGAGAGAGGGAAAATAAGGATGGAGAACTGGGGAGGAATTATCAAATTAAAAACCTTTGAAAATGCCGTATGGAGACCTATTGTACTAGGTTCCTAAAAAAAATCACATATTTTACATTATATACTATTTCATATATATACACATATAAATAAGTTTAAATAGACTTACTCGATAATGCTTCTCCCAGGAAATAAATCTATCAAATACAAACCCCAATGCCAGGAATGAGTAATCCGTGAAATTGTTTGAAATTGTTGATAAGTATTACCTCACAACCCCCTAAATAATATGGGGGTATTTCTATGTCTCTTATTTATCCTCTAGAATGTGATGTGAAAACTCTGTTGTTGAAGACATCACAGACTTGGGTCGTAGAACACGGAGAAATTAAGGTGGTACTGACACTGAAACTTCATTCATAGTGGCTAGCTCTTATAGAGTTGGACGGTGTTGTGCACACTACTGGGAAAACATATCAGTTTCATGTAGCCGTAAACCTCATGAACTGAAATATGACATGCCTAGGAAGGTATACCTATTGGTACAATAGTGGCACAGATGTTGTGAAAGTAATCGATCACTTTCTGATACAACATCAAGTCCCATTCCATAGGGTAGAACTTACTTGTTGTATTGCGAGGGACCAGAGACAGGAATGTGTGTCCAGGCAGGTCATAGACACTAGGGGAGAACTTGCTGCAACTATTCTACTAAATGGTTAGAGTATTAACCAATTCCCAAGGACTTATCATTATGCTTATAGGTTAATATATCTCTCAACCCTTGTTAAACAAAAGCTTCTTTTTGTAGCAGATGACAAGATAGAAGTCCACTTCTTTTCAATATACAGAGGATAAAAGACTATAAAGCACGTAGCCCTAGACTTAATATCTCTCCCACACAAACTCTTTCCAAGCTCCTGGATCATCACAGAATGGGAAGGGCTGAGGTCATGGAGCAATCTAAAGAACTGGTATTGTTGACATCCAATGGAGCAGTAGGATGCATGAACCCATTGTGGCTGTTACAACGTGAACAAGACCTGTCCAAAGTCACGGAAGACAAAACTCCAGTGTCAAGGGGGAAGGTGTCCACAAAGGAAGAGTATAGGCATTTTTTAAATATATACATTTGTGTTCCTAAGAGACTATGTAACAATAAATCTAAATGACCCAGTCATAGTAGCCTAGATAAATGGAACTTGTGACGTCCCCACTTGCTGATTTATTATGTTACAACTATTAACCCATTTCTTTACACATTTTGTATTATTTATAGTGCTGGTTTGAAGTTAAATCAAATGATCTCAAAACTATACATACTGATTTATCTTTGGCATGTACAGTTTGTATAAATAGAGGTTATCCATTAGAATATATTTGAGTAAGGTTTTAAATTTCAATTTGAATTGGAAATGAAATACTCTTTGTTTTGGGTTAATAGGTGATTTATAGAGAAAGCCAGATTTATCCTTTCAGATTTATCTAAGAATAGCATCCTAATCAGATTTTCCAGTTCACCAAGTTCAGCCCTTGATCCTCAGGAAATTCTGTCTCAATTATTTGTTTTCTGTCTTTTTAACCTGTGTAGTTTGATGTTGACATCACTCTGTGGCAAGGATGTCCCTCCACCTTCATGGTATGCTGTTCTTGTTCTGAATGTATATTTTGTAAGCCATATGAGATTGATGCACGGGTATTCTGGTCTTAGGTCTTTGGTTTTTCTTCACCCAGTGCAGACTGTGTACAGGGTCACCACTTCCTAGACAAGAACACAAGGATTCCATTTTGTTAGACTTGACTTAAAGTCAGTGGTAAAATAGATGGATTAAATATGCACAAATTCAATGTTATCATCTCTTTAAACATCAAAACAATCTTACAGGATAGGTAGAATTCTAATTTCTTACAGAAGGAGAAATACATTTCATCTTACTTGAGAGGGTTACCTTCCAAGATGATAAGTTATCCCTTTAAGTTTAGAACTGTGGGATACAGTGATTTCAAAATGACGTGTGCACATTTAGTCTGCACAGACCATGATTTAAATTAACGTATGCTGATTAACAAACCTCAACAATTAAATATTATCAGAATCACAAAGATGTAGAGCATGGTTTTGAAATATTTTCATAAATATGAGACATATACAGTATTTTATTTTTATTACTTTTTCTTTAAAGTTCATAGGTGAATTAAGATGATCTCTTGTAAATCATGCTTACTGTGAGAGGCATACCTGCCATTTTGTTTGTTTGTTCGTTTGTTTGTTTTGAGGCAAAATATCACTCTGTAGCCCAGGCTAATCAGGATCTCATTGCAAATCCACGTGCCACAGTTTTCCCACTGCTGGGCTTTCAGCCATGAACCATTCCATATATGGAAACATGACTTATAGGAGTCCTATTACATGATGATTTTCAAACTTATTACTAGAAGACAAACTTCCATTTGTATCAAAAATTATATTTTAATTTATAGAACATAATATCTTACCCAGGAAGTAAAATATTAACATACATATCTCATGGTATCCTTGCAGGAAGAGGTAATGCCCCCTTTCTGTCTGTTGTGCAACTTTTGAAAGAGAAAGAGGCAAATTCTTGGCTTCATCGTTAATCAACTAATATGATGAATTTTCCTGTACCTGTTGCTCATCATAGCCCTGAAATTCACACGTGTTCCGTAATTCTGCACTGGGATGAAAGGGTGCCCAGAAAACGTGAACACAGAGCAAAGTGCTCATGTCAGCACGTTTGTGTGGTAGCACAAGTAAACCGCGAGTGGCGGAGATGAGCAGAGCTACCAGCAGAGAGTTAGGGAATGAGGAGTTAAATTAAGAGCAGAGCTGTGAGCATCACTTGGTCCCTGTGAGACAGACCTAGCCTCTCTTGTTCACACATTAGAACTTAAGTTCTGAGTGAAAGAAATAGATGAAGTATCTCCCTCCCCCTCCCACACCGTTTCCTGTCCTCTTTGGTTTAAAACCCATCAAATTTATTTTGTGCCGCCATCTTGACATCTGGCATCTTAGGCTATACTTCAGGGTTTTAAAAAGCTAAGGTTTTTGCCAATACTGTTCTGGCACCATCTACTTTATTTTTTTATACTGGCCAAACACACAGGGTAATTGGGTATGACTTTGACAGTGTGAATCTCTGGCTTTAAAACAAATGCCACTTTTCAAAAATTTCATCAGATAATTCTTTGAAATTACAAAAAAAAAGTTTAAGCAAAGTTGTAGTACTTAATTCTAACTGCTCCAAAATATGAATTTATGTATCCAACTATCAACTATACCTTTAATTGATTTCTTTTGATCCTTTTTTCTTTTTCGGAGTTGAGGACCGAACCCAGGGCCTTGTGCTTGCTAGGCTAGTGCTCTACCACTGAGCTAAAATCCCCAACCCCTTCTTTTGATTCTTAATGGTAACTATGAAAAACAATAAAAACAGCTCTTGTGAACACACTGAAACTAAGTAGTAAATATTGTCTAGTTTGGAAGTAACTAGCCTGAGTTGTTCTTATTTCTGAATAACATTATCATGCTATTCAGTATAAAACATCCCAAAGGCAGACTACAGACATTGGATTTGTTTGTGGTCATCTATAGAAGGCATTTCCAGTAGCACAAACCAAGGGAGTCACACAACTTTAATGTTTATGTTAATAATCACATGATAATAAAAACAAATTATATAATATAGTATCATATTCATGAAACTTAGTAGTATCACTCCAAATAAACATAAACATATGAAAACCATACAGAGAGCAAGCTGAAGGTAGCCAAGAGTGTAATACACACTTCTCAAAAGCAGGCGTCCGCTGGCCAAGCCAGGGAATCCAGGAAGCATTTTCTGTAGGTTTTGTTTGGGGATTTGTAGATTCTTCAGCCATTGATAGTAAAGGACCAATCCAATGAACCAAAAGTTATATTAGTCTGCTTTAGATGGGTTTCAGGTTGTCTTTTTTTTACAGGTACATTTCATTCATTGACAATTCCATATATGTGGAAATTCCATTTTGATCACTGCAAACTCCCTCATTTCCTATTCTCCCTTCCACCCCTGTGACCACACCTCCTCCCTCATTCACACATTTATTGTTTTAAACACTGATTTAGTCTCATGTTTCAAAATAGAATTTGGCATTTAATGAAATAAATGTGTAAGTGAAATTAAATTGTATAATAAAACTACTTTTATTAATAAGAAACTTTTCACTGGGTGCTGATTCATCTATGCCCGCGGTTCTCAACCTCCCTAGTGCTGTGACCTTTTAATATGATTCCTCATGTTCTGATGATTCCCCCACTGTCATATTATAATAGTTGCTACTTCATACTGGTAATTTTGCTACTGAATCATAATGTATTTTGGAGATAGGGGCTTGCCAAACAATCGAGACCTACAGGTTGAAAACTGGTGATCTATAAAAAACAGAAAGTCTTCAAATTTGAGAGAATTAGTTCATCTGAGAATGCATGAATTCCATAGTAAATGGTAAAGGCATATCTTTCTTAAAAAATAGAGCATTTGTAATTGTGAAATTAACTTTGAATCCCATCAGCAATCTTCCCCAGGAGAAAGTAATGCAAACTGTAGAACATGGTTTATCATCCGTCAGCTTTCTTCAACCAGTCATATATGGCTTTAATGCCAGCAGTCCTTTGTTTCTGAAGAACAGAATACCATGAAACACATAAGTTAACTGTAGTCATTCCCTACTTTAACACGTATAATGTGTGAAAATACAAAGAATTTTATGAAAGTTGAGACATTAACTAAGAAAATGTGGATAACAAAGAAAAGCATTCTTTCACTTTCTAAAGTCAGTAATGTATTTTTATGTGAGAAATCCTATATTATAGAGAATATTTTCTGACTACTCTGAGCAAACAGAAGAAGAAAACTGTAATAAAATATTTCAGCCCAGGCTAAGTGTTCTAGCACACAATGTTGCTTGAATCTTAATAGCTTTCTTCATAACATTATTTAATATATTTAGTGTGGTCTGAAATATTACAAAGTGAATACTATCGCTTCACAGAAGACCGAGGCTACTGTGACAGACTGCTTTAGATTTCTTATCTCAGAGAAAAACAAACACAAAGATTCATTTATTAATGCCTTTTCCCCTCCAGCCTCTTCTACAGCATCTATGGCAGTTTTGAGGCAAGAAATGGTTGACACTGAAATGCCTTTATCTATACATACTTAAAACATATAGAAAACAAATAAGATTATTTTCATGTATGCGCAGGCTACCCACCCCACATCAACATTGTCCTCCTGACTTCATGACCGGCCTTTGAGTCTCTACTCAAGTTTGTTTAAGAAGGCCATGCCTATGTAGATGTATGTTGTCTTAAATTTTCACACCCTGCTAACTGCAAATATTTTCTGCTCACTCTGGTTAATTTGTCTTTTAAACTTGCACTCAACTTTCCCAACATGCAACATTAATCACGTTATTTTTGCATGGGCTGCGATGGAGTTTTACTATGAATAAAATGATTCATGGTCTCAGAATTCACTTTATTTATGCCTCTGAGCATTCCTTGCTGCCATATTCATCCTCAGTAAGTAATTTACTGTTCTCTTTACCAAACCTCTTGCCTTTAGGTCACACTCACTGTTTTCCCTTAACTGTAAAAATGAGCAAATTGTATGTGTGCATTGTATTTCACGTTTAACACAAATGTCTACAAATGCAGTTGCATTTTGTGTATTCTCCATCCATCTTCAAATTCATTCCAGTTTCCCCTTCCAAAACTCTTTAAGAATGTTGTCTTATTTTTCTTTTCCCATTCATAAAATATTAATAAGTTCCCATTGTCTGACAGGTTACAAGTTTCTTTAGGTTATGCATACAAAGGACTTCACCTCCATCACAGCTCCTCCAATTTTGTCTTCAAGCAGCAGCTCTCACATAACCTCTAGAATTCCAGCCAAGGCACGTGATGTAAACTTCCCTTGTAAAATGCTCTTAATTGGAATAGAGTGACAAGAACTCCTGTCTGCCTTCCATCCTTTCTCCTTGTCCTTCTCTCTTTCTGCTCTCCAGGCCCTTACATGCTCCCCTATGCTCAAGTTGACAACCTCTTTTTCTTTGATCTTACTTGTTATACACAAAAGTATGTGTGCACATGTGCATGTACACAGACATGCAACACACACACACACACCACCACCACCACCACCACCACCACCACCACCACCCTGGTGAGTTCATTAGGTTGTTAGTTTGTGTATGTGGTCAAGACTGACAGCTATGCACTGAACATCAAGAGAGGGGACTCTTCCCTGGGAGAGGCTAGTTCTTCCTCTTGTAACAGTGCCCTTGTCTGACCACCCAACTTCCCCCTCGCACATTAATCTATCTATTGTCACCCCGTCATTGTCCTGGTCTTGTCTATATTAGCATTTCCAGGGGAGACTGTTTCACAGCAGACTCTCTCCCTAGTCCTCTTGCTTATATACTTCCCCTTCTCTCCTAAAATCTTTGCCTTTTGATTTCCATGCAAAAAGGCAGTGGTGCTTGTTCTCTCCATCCTCTCTCCTTTCTCTCTCTCTATTCAACAAATTCTTCCAGGTCAAGGGTAAAGGTGACTTGACAGCAGGCGTCTTTGCACCATAGCTCTGTGACCTGCGAAGTGATATGGTAGCTAGAGGGCTAGTTTGCAGTACACTACTTTAATTCAACCTTATCTTCCCCATCTTCCTGGATACCTCATATTCTTTCAGCATTTTCTCTGGCAAGCATTAAGGGAGGTTGATTATATAAGTGCAATGCTGTCTGACAAAAATTGGAGACTTGCATGCATGGATTCGCAATGGCCTGTCCTGCTTTAGTAGATTATATTCCCTGTGTTTCCTTTGCCTAGACTGACACAGTGCAGAGAATCTTACTTGTCTTTCCACACAGAAAAACAGCACTTGATAAAAATGATAAATGAGACCCTATAATGCAATTGAAACCACTTCCTATTGCATTACAGGAGAGGTTATTATTGTCATCTCCTAGAGCCCATGTTTTCAGACATCGCCTGTCAGGGCCAGATCATAACACAGTTATGGTCATGGTAACACCGCTCAGAATAAGGCTAAAATGATTTTCCTGTCTCCTCTACAAATAATCAAAATGTATTTAACCAAAAGGGTTAGTATGAGCAGCTCTGCGGGGTGTATGGCTGTGTGAGAGGCAGCAAGATAATGCCAGGAGGTCTTGCTCTGCCATGGTCTCAACCTGTCCACAGTTTTATCTACTCATCTGTGAGTGAGAAGTATTTTGATGAGTTACCTGAGAAACTTTCTTAATCCACTGCAAAAACAATACTAAACTCAACATTATTTTTATAAACTCCACCTTGTTTATTTCTTGTACTTTCCATTTTTTTTTTACAAAATGTGAATTTAGCTGATTAAATAAGCATCATTGGCATTCAAAGGTCACTTCTCAAAGGTCACGTCATCAATGTAATATGGCTACTGTTCTCACAGTGTCATCAATGGGGAAGCACACAAATTAGCAACAATTATGAAAGTGTGTATTTCAGAATAGATTAAAAGTCATTCGGCAAGAAAGGTTATTTAGCCTTCTGTCAAGGTAACTGCAGTCATAGCAGCCATGGAGTGGGAGAGATGGCTCAGTGATAAGAGCACTTGCTGTTATTGCAAAGGGCCAGGTTTCATGCCTGTAACTCACATGGCAAACCACAACCATCTGTAGCCCCAATTCAAGGAGAATAGCTGGTGTCCTCTGGCTTCAGTGGCACTGGGCTCTCTCATGAGCCACGTTCATACATGTAGTCAAAAGACTCATATGTGTAAAATAACATAATCTAAAATTTTCAAAACTATCATTTAAGGTAGAAATGCCCCACTTTCAATATGAAGGGTTGAAAGCCAAGCTAAGTCAAGCACTTGGACATGATCACAATTCTTTAGTTATAGAAAAGGCATGATGTCAAGGCAACACTAGTCATGAACTTGTGCTCAATCAAAGTGCTTTGCCATGAGGTCCTGCATGGAAAAGACAATTTTTTTCCACCTGGTTAAGAAGGTAAAAGTCATGAGACAGAAGGAAGAAACAGTGAGGTGAATAAACAATGATAAGAGAAATATCCGTGGGTATGATGGGCAAGTTGGCCTGCAGGAATAAATGTGAAATGGGTATAAATACCATGAAGTACCTCACTTCTGACTATGACTTCTGTGGATTGATTCTCTAACAAACAACACCCATGCATTTATTAGAACTTACCACATTATAACATGTCTAGACAGAGTCCAGACACCTTAAGCCGCATTTAGGCTCCTACCATGACCTTTACGGATGACAGAGAAAAATCTCAGAAATACTGAGGATTGCTAAGGAATAGTACAATAGCTCAATGATGTGTGTTTATGAATAACTCAGTGTTAACCCATATGACCGTGTTATAGGATAGCTGCACGATTTATTTCACACATTTTATCAGTTGAGATGACTCAACAAGAATGAGCTCAGAGTCAAGTGTTATAAAGAAATCTGAGGCTGAACAGCTACCAGTGGTTACTAGTTACCCCTTTTTGTGCCCCACACAGGAGTCAAGATTTACATTTATAATGAAGACTATCCTAATTTAATTGACAGATTTGACAACTTGTGAAATGCATTTGAAATCTACCCAGATTTGCTTCTATCAACAACTCCCTTTCTAATAACAAGGCTGCAAAAAATAACTTCACCACTCTCACTTGGCCAATCAGCACTACAATTCTTTTTAACTCAGTTATTAGGAATAAGTAATTATTGGTAATCAATTATCATATTGGACTGAATAACATTTTTGATATCCACGTAAGTAAGCCTTCAAGGAGAAGTCTTTCACCCTCAGTATGTACTCTGAACTGCTTGCTTTGGTAGATACTCTTGAGAAGTGATTCATCAGTAACATCCAGCAGTGAGGTCTGCAGAGGACTCTATCCAATGTGGTTGCTCAAGCGTTCAATTCTCTGCAATCAGAGAACCCCACTGTCATAGTGATTATCTGTATGATATATTCTAACACACTGAGAAGCTGTGCAAGATCATGTGGGTTGATTGTTCATTTCGCTGACTTCTTGAAGTACTGAGTGGAGAAATTACACAGTACTCTCTCCATTGTATGGAATCTGCTTTCTAATGACAGCGGAGGGTCCTGGAAGAATGTGGGATTTAGAAGCATAATTTTCTTTACTTGTTTGAACGGCTTTCACTTATTTGGGAAAACATCTTTCAAATGAGATGTCAAGTCTAATTTCCTAAGCCAATTTTAATTCTCCGTGCTTTAGAAATACATTAGAAACTTTGATTATTAGTTCTGCTCATAAATCAACTTTTTAAATGAATAAAATATATATTAATTACCATAAATGCAAAACTCAATGTCTTAAAATTTGGTTTAAGTATATTTTCCTGATTGTTATTATACCTTGGTTAAACTTAAATGCTGTTTATATAATGAAAATCTGAGCTTCTAATCCAGAAGTCATAGTTTGCACCTGCAATCCAGTTAGATTGTCCATTAACATTTAAATAGGTTTTCAAAGAACAAAATTACTATGTATCAATTAAAGCTATTGAATATATGTCTACTATGCATATTTGTGATGGGCCAAACTATTTATACTCATTTATCCTCATCTTCGTTACTTGCTTATGTGTTATTTATTTTTGCTTACATGTATACATCTGTGTGAATAATTGCATGTGCATTGTAGGCATGCATTGCCTACAGAAGCCAGATGTGGACATTCAATTTCCTGGAACTGGTGCTACAGTTGTAAGCTGCCTGATGTGGGTGCTAGGAATTGAACCTGGATTCTCAGCAAGAACAGCCAGTCCCCTCAACCTCTGAGTCATCTTTCCAGTCTCTTAATTATGTATATTATGTAATCCTCTATTAATTACTTTTGCTCAAGGACATATCTATATGTTAAATTTTATGAATGGAAGTAAAACTGGGTTAGGAAAGTTGATTACTCATAAGATAACAATTGATTTGAAGGGAAAGAATGGCTAAATACCGAGAATGCATATTTATACCTAAGAATTGTGAATTCTAACAAGATGCTCAGCCATGTCATATTTTACTTAGATGTTATACACATAAACTAATTTCATTTTCAGACACAGTTTGACCCACCCTCCTGTGACTCAGCTCTGAGGAATTAGTGTCACAGAAATCACAATTTATTATTCATGTGGATGAAAACCCTTCCCTTGAATAAAGCTCTTCTATTTTTCATGTACTAAGGAATGAACTATTGTACACGATTTCTGATTCTTAGTTCATGGATCTAAAAATCGATAACGACTGTCAAAAGGATACTCTGAAATGTACATGGCTTCTGGAGACCAATGAGAGAATTACTAAAATATAGTTTCATTTTAGCAGATGCATTCTAGGAAAGACAGCTTAGTAAAATCAGCATGTTAGTGGCTCATACCTAAATATATTACATATATTGTCTCCTTCTAAAAACATTTAAATAATTAAACATTTTCTTATCATGTAACCATCCTGTCTTGTTAAACAGATAGAAAAATTTTCTTATAATTCCAATAAGAAGCAATTAGTTTCTGAGCTGTTTGACATAGATTCTGGGATGAAAGGATTGTTTAATATCAATAGAGCGTCTATGTGAGTGACCATTCATATAGTGGGATTCCTTACACATCTGTAGCTTACCTGATGTAGGAATGACTGTAAGATTTACGACAAGCAGCCTTCCTTAGATGTTCAGATATTTATATAACTCCCTTGTTGTAGACTATAAATCCCAAAATTAGTTTCTATTTTTCTGTATATTTGAGAATTTTCTAAACCTATATAATAACCTCTGATATTTACACCTACTCGAGGCTCCTCTTAAAATACTCCCTAATATGCCCATTTCCTAACTTCATGTTTATTTTTGTTGATTTTTCTTGTTAACACAGTAAATCCAGTAAGTGCTGCCCACATGTGACTAGGTGTGGGACATCCAGTGGATCAGGGAGGCACGCCAGTAGCCACATTTTTATATAAGAATAATTCTTTTACCTGCAGCAACTATCCAGGAATGGGGCTTGCAGAATATCCACTTTATCTGTATTGGCATCTGGGCTTGTTTGATCTCGCACAGGTAACCAAGCTGCTGTGATATCATGAGTAAAGATATCTATGCCATGTCCGGAAGATAGCATTTCACATATGTCTTATATCTTAGGATATAAGTAATAGTTAACATAATAAACAATAATCAAAATAATTAAAAAGACATTTATGTGATACAATTAAGCTTATATATTCTGTTACATTGTTGTGAACAAATCTCTGTATAGACCAGGTCAGAATATTGAAATATACATAGAATATAACAGTGCATATCTCTCTCTCTCTCTCTCTCTCTCTCTCTCTCTCTCTCAATGCTATTCTTACTTTAGTAGAATGAACTCACTTGAAAATTTAAAAACAGCTTTCAATGGAGACTCTGCAACAGCTACTTCTGTAGCCTTGGGTAAGGTTTGGGTTAATTTTATAGGCCTGAATATCCTCTTGGACATTCAACATATACCTACCAATAAAGAATAGCAATGGAGCCACAAGTCACAGGGCTTCTTTCAACACTGAATGCAAATAGCGGATAATTTGAAGCACTTGCCTTTCCATATCCAGACCCTCCAGAAATATCTGAAAGAAAGAACTGTACTAACCTCATTTTCAATAGCACCCACCACTTTCCCACCTCCTCTAGTTCTGCCTCAAATAGTATGGCTATACATTAGGAGAAGACCCAAGGCATTTGATAGCTTCCCTAATCAGTTTTCTTACAGGATTGTTTCCACTGGCATAGTCCTCAAGAGGAATGTTATGAAAGAGGGCACCCCTCAGAATTCAGAAAATGTTGAGCCATGTAGTATTTCTATGGAATCCTGAGTCCTTCTGTATAGACAATTTTATAGTTGTTTTGCTATACTTAATCTTACGTCAGTTCTCTGATCTCCATCAAAAATATTTCTTTTGATTAAAGCACCTGTCAGCCTCTGTGATCGTGCCACTTGTTTCTGTAATGAGTTAAGCTGGAGACACATCGCCCTGAGATGGGACTGAGGAGACTGAGGACAGCAGTAGCAGGAACTGGTCCGCAGTGCAGTGGAGCCCATCAGCACCTTGGTGCAGAGGCTTTCCCCAGGGACCCCTGACATAACAACTGTCACAATGTCAGGAGATACTGATCCCCTGGGACTGCTGAAGACTTATTCTCTGATACCTTTAATTTATTTATTGAATGTTTCAACATGGAAATGGATATTTTAACAACCCTGTCACAAATGTAATTGGTAAATAAATAACATTTTCAAGAGGGAGAGAAAGCCAGGTGTAAGGAGATGGTGCAATGCTGTGTCTTTGTTGATGTTCAGCAAGTACACATAACGGGATTTAATGTTGCACTTTTTGTATAACAGATGCTTCCCTAAAAGTTTCACCTTAGCCAGTGGCAGTATTATAAAGTAGGCAGAATCTTTATTTGACCTGTAGCATTAGTCACTCTGAAGGCCACTTAGCCAACATCCTCCAGAAATGAATCACCTCAGAAGGAACTGTCAAGTTCATTGTGTTTTCTGTTATTAAGTTTAGTAATTTGTTTCCAGAAGAATCTATTCCTGACAGTATTTAAAAAATTATCTCCTGTATTGGATATTTTCTATAATTTTATAGGCATTTTTGTGCAAAGCATACATTTTTGGAGCCTATTTGCTTAATTTTAAGGTACTGAATTTTTTTTCAGTCATCTATTCTTGTATAAGAAATTACCTTGAAAGGTGTGAACTTTTCGTGATGGTACCTAGGATGTCTCCTGGTTATAAAACTGGACAAGGCAAAGCAGGGCTGCTTGTCTTTGGATATTTTTAAAGAAAAATTATTGGTTATTTTGTTCATTAACATTTCAAATGTTATTCCCCCCCCTTCCCAGCTTCCCCTCCAAACCCCTCCCATTCCAACCCCTCCTGGCTCCATGATGGTGCTCCCCCACCTACTCACCCACTCACTCCTCAATGCCCTAGCATTCTCCTACACTGGGGTATTGAGCCTCCACAGGACCAAGGGCCACCCCTCCTGTTGATGCCAGATAAGGCCATCCTCTGGTACATATGCAGCTTGAGTTATGGGTCTCCCCATGTCTACTCTGTGGTTGACAGTTTAGTACTTGGGTGCTCTGGGTCATCTGGTTGGTTGATATTGTTGTTCTTCCTTTGAGGATGCAAACCCCTTTAGCTCCTTCAATCCTTCCCTAACTCCTGTATTAAGGTTCCCATGCTCAGTCAGATGGTTGGCTGCAAGCATCCACATCTGTATTGATCAGGATCTGGCAGGGCCTTTCAGGAGAAATCTGCATCAGACTCCTATTAGCAGGTACTTCTTGACATCAGCAAGTGTCTGATTTTGGTGGCTACATATGGGATGGATCTCTAGGTGGGGCAGTCTCTGGATGGCCTTTCCTTCAGTCTCTGCTCCATTTTTAATCACAGATAGTTAACAGAGATTTAGACAACTGACTATGTAGTAAAACTGGACATACTTAATGAAATAATTATTTACTGCCCTGGCAATTTGACACAAACCTTTCCATTTCTGAGAAAAGAGGGCTGTAATTGAGAAAATGCCTTAAAAACATTGGCTTTTGGGTAAGTGTGTTGGGAATTTTATTGATTAATGATTGATGTGGGAGCCCTGTAGTATATGATCCTGGGTTCAATAAGTGGCCATGAAGAGCAAGCCAGTAAGCAGCACTTCTCTGTGACCTCTGCATCAGCCCTTGCTCCAAGGTTTATGCTTTAAGATCCTGCCCTGACTTTGCCTGATGATAGTTTATAAGCCGCAAGATGAAATAAGTTGTTTGCTCCCCATGCTGCTTTGGTTATGGTGTTTTATCACAGCATTAGAAACTCTAAGATACTTAGTCTTAACAACTACAGTTTCGGTAGTCAAGAAGAATGTGTGAGAGATACCTAATTAGTCAATACACATATACAGGACAGTTTTATCACCATAGAATGTACATCTGGAGAGTGATTAAAAAACTGTGTTAGAAAAGGGAAAATATCAGAAACCTGGATTGACAAAGAAAAGTAAGTTAAAATGACCTGTTCATTCATAACTCAGCATTAAAAGGCACATGAAGCTATCTCATCCTACTTTATTAGAGAAATAACAAGGGCAACTATAAATATAAAATCAAACCACCCCAAATATGTAACAGACTGATGTCAACCTCAATTTCAACATTTTGCTGAATTTCACAAAGTATGTATTTTTGAACTCTTTCTCAAGCAGGTCATCCATATCCATTGCTGTAGGGGTAGGGGTTGCTAATTCTTACTCTTTGTTTATGGTGTAATTCTCAGAGTGTCTATACTCTCTGTGTGTACTTGCGCTTGAGCATTTGAAGAAAAGCTTATTCAAACCATCGTGAACTAGTTTGATTTATGGAAGCACTTAGTAGCAAGTGTACCAGAACCTATATGTCATGATCTATGGATGGAATTGCTATTGAACTATCTGGGAAAACTGTCCTATTGCTTGGGTTTGTAGGGATGTGATTAAAGGAATTCTTCCCTTGGGTAGGTAGTTTGATGGGCTACACCAGGGCTGGTTAGTCACAATCCTATACCTACATAGGTCAGACAGAACCCTGTGCTAGCAGCTGTTGCTTTGATGAGCAGGGCTATTGGTGGAGCTCAGTTTCTGAAATGGGATATAATCTATGGCTGCTGAATAGATCCTTGCTCAACAAAAACAGAATTTATGAAGCATGTATGGAATCTGGATCCACATAGCTAAGCCAGTCTTTCATAAGAGTGAATTAACTTAAGTTCAATTTAAAATGTAATTGATAGAGTTCTTCAGGAACAAAGGACAATTGAGAATCATAGACTTGTGTGCTTTTGATGGAAATATAGTCCTTGATTTCTCAAAATTCTGTGATGTTTTAATAACTGTGTTCATAAAGCTACATGGTATTAACTCCTCAATCATTATAATTTACTTTTTAATATTTTTTTATATCACAGGTCTCTTAATAGTGTGAGGTTAGTGTTTAAGATTCATAACATATTTAGATTCAGTTAGTAAATAGTGTGTTGAAAATTGAGGGAAATTTGTGACCAATATTATTATTTGTGTTCATAATACTCTCCCAGTATTTCCCAGTATTTTCTTATCTCATTCTTTACATACCAGTTATCCATTGTTCTATTAGAAGAGAATTTAATAGAATGTTCTATTAAAAGAGAAGCATGTATATACTTTCCATTTTAACAGATGAAGGCATTTGCAGGCAGATTAGTAATGACTGCTGGTAATGACTTAGATGCTGGTTCCTAAGTCAACTTTTTATTCTGTAAAATATTGAGTATTTAACAAAAAACATCTACTTTATTAAATGTGAAGGGGGTGAATATCTTTAATACAATTATTGTTTCTTGTAATTTGATTTTTAATCATGTCAGTGAAACTAAAATTCTTAAACTATTGTTTTTGTGTTAAATGTAAGATTTAAATGTAAGTTGTGTAAAAATATATTGATGATGCCAAGATTGCTCTGTACTGTCTGTGACATCATAGAAATTCTCTAGTTTTCAAATTTTACTTATTCTATGTAAGAGGGAGCAGCTGAGTGGAGTGTGAAAAGTCAGTGTGTGAGTGTGTGTGTGTGTGTGTGTGTGTGTGTGTATGCATGTGTTTAAATGATAACTTAAAATAATCAACAGAACCAGGAACCATCTACATTTCAGTCTCATTGTATTGTATAAGATACAAGATTCCTTGTAACATAAATTATAACAGATGATTATTGCAAGGAGGACAGGAAAGGAGAGGAGGAGAGGAGAGGATAGGAGAGGAGAGGAGAGGAGAGGAGAGGAGAGGAGAGGAGAGGAGAGGAGAGAAGAAAGGGGGGCTTGAATACTGGAAATTGAAAGCCAGGAAAAAAGAAGCAGACAATAGCATGGGATGTTAATAAGTTAGTTACATTTTAAAAAGCAGACAACAGGAGTAGGACAGAGTATAAGAAGAGGTCAGGGTGAATATAATCATCATGCATTGCACAAGTGGATGAAATTACCAGGACAAGTTCTGGGGAGGACTGGGAGGGACTGGAGGAAGGAAATGGAGGAGGCAATTTTGTTTCAGGTAAAAACATTATAAAAAATGTAAAAATATAAAACCTTATTATATAAGATGACCCAATGCCTGACCACACCACAGGGGCATGTGCTCTACTATGTTCATAGCAGCCTAGATGTCCCGTAACAGAAGAATGGATACAGAAAGAATGGTTCATTTACACAATGTAATACTATTCAGATATTAAGAATGAGAACATCATGAGTTTTGCAGGCAAATGGATGGAACTAGAAAGTATCACCCTGAGTAAGGTAACCCAGACCCAAAAGGACATACATGGTATGTTCTCACTAATAAGTTGATATTAGCCAAAAAAGTGCAGTATACCCAGGATACAATCCACAGACCTCTAGATTAATTAGCCAAGTGCCCATGTGAGGATGCTTTAATCCCACTTGGGAGGGAGAAGAAAACAAACAAGGAGAGCAGAGGGAGGGACCTGAGTGTGAGAAGAAAAGGGAGGAGAGAAAGGGAGAATGATCAAGTATTGTGGATGGGGAACAGGAGAGAAGCCTTGAGGACCAGTAGAAAGAATGGAAATGTATAACCTTAGGGTGGTGGGAGGTTGGGGGAACCTCTAGGATGTACCTGTGAGGTGAGGGATTCTCAGGACTCAAAGGGAAGGACTTTAATGAAATGCCCAACAGTGGGGAGAGGGAACTTGTAGAGTTACCTTCAGTAGAAAGACAGGACATCAAATGGAGTGATGGGGTTGTCATCCCACAGTCAAAAACTCTGACCTAGAATTGTTCCTGTCTAAAAGAACTCCAGGGACAAAAACAGAGAAGAGATTGAACGAAAGGAGTTCCAATGACTGGCCCAACTTGGGATTCCTCATAAGGGGAGGCTCCAAGGACCGACACTATTACTGATGCTATGATGTGCTTACAGACAGGAGCCTAGCATGGCTGTCCTCTGAGAGGCCCAACAGCACTGACTGAAACAGACACAGATACTTATACTCAACCAATGGACTGAAATTGGGGACTGCCCCAAAAACCCAATCCAATATATTTGCTCCCAAATATTTTATTTTTTCCTTCAATACTAAGTATTAGTAATGTGGCCTAAATAAATCATATTGCCACGAACCTACTTATAAGAATACTTAGCTTGTTTTAAATTAATTCAATTACTTTCCTAATAACCAACAAATCTCAGGAATAAGAAGTTTTGTTATTTAATTATAAATATTTAAGCTAAAATAAAATATAAGCAAGAGTTAGGACTTTTTGCTCTTAATATTCAGTTTGAAATGTTTAAAGGTGTCCAAAAATCCTTAATATAGGACAACCTAATGCAGAAATTAAAATGTCAGAAACAGGCTTTATGTCTGTTACAGCAAAACAGCCACATGAGTTTGGTGGCCATAAAAAATTATAATTAACCTGATTTCATAGTGCCTAAAAATTATCATTAATCATGTACAGATATAAACAAAAGATGGGATGTTAACTGTGTACAGTTTAGACTACTATTGTTTTATCTAGAAACATTTTATGGAGGATATATCTGAAATATTAAAAGTAAACCATTTGTTTTAAAAATTTCAGTGAAACTTCATTAGGAAATCACTTTGTATACCAATACTAAATATCCAAGTAACTGAATCCTCTCGCCGCTGATATATTGAACTACACTGCACTTAGTTCTTTCTGGTAGACAAATGATTTAAGATTTGTGATGTCCCAGAGGTGTGCTTATAAACGGATATATTCATCTGTGAACTACTTTCATTGAGTACCTTCACACCACCAAACATTAACATTTTGCTAAGGATTTGTTGAAGTACATAATTTATCACCATGTCAAGTCCATGTATATTTTCATTGGGAAGAACAAAAATGACCAAAATATGTCTTCTAAGCATATGGAAAGACTGAGTCAGTCTTGCCAATGTTTTACAGAGGTCAACAGGATAAAAATATATCTGACTGTAGGAGTGCCGAATTCATTTTTGCTTAGTCCTGTCAATTATGCCTCGCTTTTTCAGTATGCTGAATTTCATGGTGCTCCAAAATGTGGTCCTGACCAATGTAAATACAGTCAACAGTGCTACATGTTTGCATGCATGTCCTTGTTCTTTCAGTGTGAGTAGAAAGATGTCACAGGTATTGATTTTTCTCTAGAACCATTTTTGTGCCTATGTCATTGGCCATGGCTTTTCTGACATCTCCTTTCTAGCCCACTTCACCACTCCTCTAGATTGTGACATTTTCTCAGATGGCTTTCCTCAAAGGCTATTCTCTGCCTCCACAGCACAGGTACCTGTATTGGATTCAATACTTGATACACGATGTGGCTTTTTGTCTTTTTATAAATTTCATCTTTTATATTATTAATGCCAAGTCTGTGTTATCATCCACATTGTATTTAACTTCAGGCAATTTGGTATTTTCCATTTCTCTTTTGTGGCACATACCACATCTCAGTATATCCCATGTATTGAGATAGGAAAATCGCTATAAACAATTATGTTCTCTGAATTTAGATGGGGGTTAAACATGTACATAAGGAGTGTTGCAAAATATGAGGACATCCTTAAAAATTGGTAGAGTTTGGATAGCTTTTGTGTCCAGCTGCCTACTACTGAGATTGGCTTCCTGAGAAGTCATCATAGCAAATGTGTACATTTGGACTTGCCCATTTAAGGACAGCATCTACACCTGTATGCCATCTGCCACTCTTAACATAAAAAGGTTGAATAAAAGTTATTTAAAACATATCTCAATGAAGGGAAATTTTGGAATTTGCAGTGTTTGAATAGAACATTGTTAGGTGGAATGGTAATGATTTTCAGTGACAAACTGGCACAGAGAACCCCTATACAAATTATTAACCTTGATTTTTTTCTGTAGACATTTAACTATGATGATTTAGTATATTTAAAGTTGGATGAGTCAAAACTATATAAAAAACCTTGGCAAAAATCCTTGTTTGGTTAGTGGTGGATATCAGAACACATATCTGATAAGACATGCCTTCTAGTATAAACATGTTATTGGAGGCTCCCTTGTTACTGTATGCAACTAAAGTGGTGGATGATTGGACAAAGAATCCCAAAGTTTCATCAGGTCCATTTATTTCTCCTTAATGCAGATGAATCTTTTGACAAACACCTTTCTTAGGAGGTGGTGAGAAACCGAGTTATTTTTGTGAGATGTTGACAATACCAGTACACATCTAGATTGAGCTGTGTGCACAGCTAGACTGAGCTGTGTGCACACCTTGACTGAGCTGTTTGTGCAGAGTTATTTTGTTCACACTCTGTCACCTACCTTTGGATCCCTTTCTCCTAACTGGGTTGCCTTGTCTAGCCTCCATAGAAGAAGTTGCTCCTATTCTTACTGCAACTTGATATGTCAAGGCTGGTTGATATCCATTGGAGGAGGAATAAATGGGGGAGGGGTGATGTGAGACTTGGAGGAGAAGAGGGAGGGGAAGCTGCAATGAAAGATGTAAATAAAATAATTAATAACAATATGTATTTACACATGGAAGAGATTGTTTGCGTAGCTTATATCTGTCATGACATAGCTTACCAAAGATCAGAGCTGAAATGTTTAAAATATCCACAACTAAACTATAACTAACAATGAACAATTCTTGTTTAACATGTTGCAAAGCAATCATGTATGTTTTTCAAGTGACATTGTTTTGTCTGTCCAATAAGTGTTGTGGTCAACTGAATTCTGCTATAACCCTGTCCTATGTCTAAGATCATTCAGTGTTGAGTTGAACACAAGAGGAGTTCTTGCTTTCTTTTTTATAGGGTTGAAAAGGAGTCTATTACAAGATCTATCAGAATATTGCAAATGTTCTTTGGGCTTTACCAGTTTTATCAGGATATAATTAATACACTAAACACTCACAGATTTTGTCATAGACACACAACTTTATAAAACATACTCAGCAGTTGTGCATATACATTTATGCACATGTATTTAACACTAATAATCAAAGACTATCATGGGAGGGCTAGAGAGGAAAGGGTAGGAACAACTGATGTAATGCTATTTTCATTAAACACTTTTGATTAGAAAAGCTGCACACCTTGAATGAATAACATTCCCTGAATTTTGAAATACATGCAGCTGTGACCCTACCTCCACATTCAAAATAATATATTTATCCATCCTTAAAGTGTAATGATGTTTAAATGGTTAATTGCAGTGCGAAACCTCCTATCAATGAGGTTTGGAGGCTGTTACCTTAAATACACTGGTTCATACTCTCCACCCACTCACTGTTTGCTTAAAATATTAAAATAATTCTTATAAACATATTTAAGATAGTTAAAATCTGAAAATTGAATCACTATCAAAATGCCATGCAAGTATCAATATACAATTTTTACTAATTTTAAAAAATGTTGAAAAAATTCTAGCCTCATTATTATGAAGGATCTTCCCTGAATCTGTGGGACATGTGCCTAAAGTTTTAGAATTATGTGTGGTTTACTTGATTAACATGATAACTTATCCAATAGACTAGGCAGTAGAGAGAAATCAAGATCCTGCTAGGGAGCCTGAGAGGGGAACATGACATTGGCAGAAGCAGAAGCAAGAAAGGAAAGAGGAAGATAAACTTTGGGAGTTAAGAGAGTCACAGGCATTTTCAGACTTCAAGGATGGTTTCTTACAATGGTTTATGAGAAAAAATGCCAAGGACTATTTTCCTTATTCACAATTCTTCCAACTCTCCCTGATGAAAATTAAATAGTTAAATGGAATTGCAAGCTGGAAGTGAGAAGGGCACACTGCAGGGTCTCAAATCCCACTGTGTGTGACCCTTCCACACATTTAACTAAAATAAATGTTTAATTGCACAAGTGCATTCTTATTTTCTTCTGTTTTGTATCTTCTTCATGGGATTGATGGGAAGATACAACTTGAAAGAAACATTTAGAAATAACATCTATTAGTGAAGCGTTGTTTTGGTAGGGAACTCATAGCCTCACCTCATTCTATTTTTGCTAATGAGATGTTTAATGATACTTTATGAAGAGCAATAGAATTTGCATCTTAAGCAGCCTTTTAATAAAATTATTTCATATAGTTGAGAAAAAAGGGGGAGGGAAAAATCTAGGTTACAAAAATCTGACTTAAAACATTTAAATGAAGTACATAGTCTTGTTAAAATGCTGCAATATGCATTTCAAAGTTAAATTGAATTTGACTGCTTGATTTCATACCTGTATTAAGGTAGGACAATAATAATATAAGTAATCTCTTAATATATTGGACTACGTGATCATATAAAATAGATTTAAATGTTATAAATTCTTACAGAAGGATCTAAATAAAATTCCTATTTGTATTTGAAGGAAGGTCACTCTCAGAAAATTAAAACAAATTAAATGAAAAATTTCTTTGCTTTTCTTTACGTAATAACAATCTTTATTGTATCAAATCTATCATTCCTAAAAACTAGAATTCTCTCTTGGGCTGGAGAGCAGGCACAAGGGTTCATGGCACATGCATGGTTCAGTTCTCAGAACACACAAAGTTGATCATCGTCATCAGCAACTTCTGTTCTAGTTATAGTCCCAGATGCCTATAGAAGGACTAAATGCCCTCTTCTAACTTTGTGGGTCCCAGACATACCTGGGGTGCACATACATACTTGGAGGCAAAGCACTCATAACCATAACATCAAATAAATAAACCTTTTAAAAAGTCCTAAATTGGTCTGGCTGTGTTCAGAACTTATTTGAACTGATCCAGCAGTTCCCACACTCAAATCCCATGGGAGAGAGCTCAACACACAGAATTTCAGACAATCCTGAGACCACAGGACAGTCTGCCACTTCTGCCAACCCCTCCCACATCCCTGGCCCAAGAGGAAACTGCATAGTGTCTCTGGGTACAGGAATATAGGAACAGTTAGCTGCAGGAACCTGCTGGGTCTGGCCTGTGTCCTGAACTGAACTGAACCAGTCATACAGCTTCCTGCACCTAAATCCCCTGGGGAAGAGAGCTGGACCTTCGGAAGTGCACACTCCTGAGAACACAGAGGAGACTACTCTCTCCCCACGTACCTGACCCGAGAAGAATTTCAATAGTGCCATGTGTGTCCCCTAGGCACAGAGAACTAGGAACAGTCAGGAGCAGGACCATTCTAGTTTCTGTCTGAGCTTAGAGCTGAAAGTCACTCCCCATGAGGGGCTACACACCTGATAGCAGAGCAACTGTGTCCTAAATCCTGCTGAAAGAAAACAGGTCTACAGGAGTACTGTCAACACAGGCCTACAGGAGGGTCAAGCCACTGTGAGAGACAGAAAGACAAGCTAACACAAGAGACAACCTGATGGCAAAAGGCAAGCACAAGAACCTAAGCAACAGAAAGTAAGACTACTTGGCATCATCAGAGCCCAGCTCTCCCACCAAAGCAATACTGGATATTCAAACACACTGGAAAAGAAAGATGTAGATATAAAATCACATTTTATGATGATAATGGAGGACTTTAAGAAGGACATAAATAACTCCCTTAAAGAAATACAGGACAACACAAGTAAACAAATAGAGGCCCTTAAAGAGAAAACACAAAAATCTTTTAAAGAATTACAGGAAAACAAAACCAAACAGGTAAAGAATTGAACAAAACCATCCGGATTTAAAAATGGAAACAGAAACAATAAAGAAAGCACAAACAAAGGGAGACAACCCTGGAGATAGAAAACCTAGAGAAGAGATCAGAAGTCACAGATGCAAGCATCACCAACAGAATACAAGAGATAGAAAAGAGAATCTCAGGGGCAGAAGATACCATAGAAAACATCCACACAACTGTCAAAGATAATGTAAAACACAAAAAGCTCCTAGCCCAAAACATCCAGGAACTGCAGGACACAATGAGAAGATCAAACCTAAGGATAATAGGTATAGAATAGAGTGAAGACTCCCAACGTAAAGGGCCAGTAAATATCTTCAACAAATTTATATAAGTAAACTTCCCTCACCTAAAGAAAGAGATGCCCATCAACATACAAGAAGCCTATTGAACTCCAAATAGATTGGACCAGAAAAGAAATTCCTCCTGGCACATAATAGTGAAAACACCAAACGCACAAAACAAAGGAAGAACATTAAAAGCAGTAAGGGGGAAAGGTCAAGTAACATATAAAAGCAGAACTATAAAATAAGACCAGACTTCTCACCAGTGACTATGAAAGCCAGAAGATACTGGGCAGATATTATACAGACCCTAAGAGGACACAAATGGCAGCCCAGGCTACTATACCCAGCAAAACTCTCAATCAAGATATATGCAGAAACCAAGTATTCCATGACAAAACCAAATTTACACAATATTTTTCCTCAAATCCAGCCTTACAAAGGAAAACAGATGGAAAACTCCAACACAAGGAGGGAAACTACACCCTAGTAAAAGCAAGAAAGTAATCACCTTGCAACGAAACCAAAAGAAAAGAGACACACAAACATAATTCCACCTCTACGAACAAAAATAACAGGAAGCAACAATCACTATTCCTTAATAGCTTTTAACATCAATGAACTTAATTCCCCAATAAAAAGATAGAGACTACAGACTGGATACTTAAATAGGACTCAGCATTTTTCTTCATACAGGAAACACACCTCAGAGATAAAGACAGACACTAGCTCAGAATAAAGGGCTGGAAAACAACTTTCCAAGCAAATGGCCCAAAGAAACAAGCTGGAGTTGCCATTCTAATATTGAATAAAATCGACTTTCAACCAAAAGTTATCAAAAAAGATAAGGAAGGATACTTCATATTCATCAAAGGAAAAATCCACCAAGATGAATTCTCAATCCTAAATATCTATGCTCCAAATGCATGAGCACCTATGTTCATGAAAGAAACCTTACTAAAGCTCAAATCACACATTGCACCTCACACAATAATAGTAGGAGAGTTCAACACCCCACTCTCATCAATGGCCAGATCATGGAAACAGAAATAAAACGGAAACATTGAGAAACTATCAGAAGTTATGAACCAAATGGACTTAACAGATATTTATAGAACATTTCATCCTAAAACAAAAGGATACACCTTTTTTCTAAGTTCCTCATGGTACCTTCTCCAAAATTGACAACATAATTGGTCACAAAACAGGCCTCAACAGATAAAGGAATATAGACGTTATCCCATGCATCCTATCAGATCATGACAGATGAAGGCTGGTCTTCAATAACAATAAAAATGACAGAAGGCAGGGCTAGGGATTTAGCTCAGTGGTAGAGCGCTTACCTAGGAAGCACAAGGCCCTGGGTTCGGTCCCTAGTTCCGAAAAAAAAAAAAAAAGAACCAAAAAAACAAAACAAAACAACTAAAAAATTAATTAAAAAAATGACAGAAGGCCTACATATACATGGAGGTTGAACAATGCTTTATTCAATGATAACCTGGTCAAGGAAGAAATAAAGAAAGAAATTAAAGACTTCTTAGAATTTAATGAAAATGAAGGTACAACATACCCAAACTTATGGGACACAATGAAAGCTGTGCTAAGAGGAAAACTCATAGCTCTGAGTGCCTGCAGAAAGAAACAGGAGAGAGCATATATCAGCAGCTTGACAGCACACCTAAAAGCTCTAGAACAAAAAGAAGCAAACACACCCAGGAGGAGTAGAAGGCAGGAAATAATCAAACTCAGAGCTGAAATCAACCAAGTAGAAACAAAAAGGACCATAGAAAGAATCAACAGAACCAAAAGTTGGTTCTTTGAGAAAATCAACAAGATAGATAAACCCTTAGCCAGACTAACGAGAGGACACAGAGAGTGCGTCCAAATTAACAAAATCAGAAATGAAAAGGGAGACATAACAACAGAATCTGAAGAAATTCAAAAAATCATCAGATCCTACTACAAAAGCCTATATTAAATAAAACTTGAAAATCTGGAGGAAATGGACAATTTTCTAGATAAATACTAGGTACCGAAGTTAAATCAGGAACAGATAAACCATCTAAACAAACCCATAACTCCTAAGGAAATAGAAGGAGTTATTAAAATCTCCCAACCAAAAGGATCACATGATCAGATAGGTTTAATGCAGAATTCTATCACACCTTCATAGAAGACCTCATACTAATACTGTTAAACTATTCCACAAAATAGAAACAGACGGAGCACTACCCAGTTCCTTCTATGAAGTCACAATTATGCTTATACCTCAATCACACAAAGACCCAACAAAGAAAGAGAACTTCTGACCAATTTCAATTATGAATATTGACTCAAAAATGCTCAATAAAATTCTTGGAAAATGAATGCAAGAACATATCAAAATGATCATCTATCATGATCAAGTAGACTTTATCCCAAGGATGCTGGGATAGTTCCATATACAGAAATACATCAATGTAATCCATGATATACACGAACTCAAAGAAAAAAAAGCACATGATCATATCATTACATGCAAGAAAAGCATTTGACAAAATTCAAGAACCCTTCATGATAAAAGTCCTGGAAAGGTCAGGATTTCAAGGCCCATACCTAAACATAGTAATAGCCATATACAGCCAACCAGTTGCTAACATTAAACTAAATGGAGAGAAACTTGAAGCAATCCCACTAAAATCAGGGACTAGACAAGGCTGCCCACTATCTCCCTACTTATTGAATATAGTTCTTGAAGTTATAGCCAGAGCAATCAGACAACAAAAGGAGATCAAAGGGATACAACTTGGAAAGGAAGAAGTAAGAATATGACTATTTGCAGATGATATGATAGTATACTTAAGTGACCCCAAAAGTTCCACCAGAGAAATACTAAGCCTGATAAACAACTTTAGCAAAGTGCCTGGGTATAAAATTAACACAAACAAATCATTAGCTTTCCTCTACTCAAAGCATAAGCTGGCTGAGAAAGAAATTAGGGAAATGACACCCTTCACAACTGTCACAAATAATATAAAATACCTGGGTGTGACTCTTACCAAGCAAGTGAAAGATCTGTATGGCAAGAACTTCAAGTCTCTGAAGAAAGAAATTGAAGAAGATCTCAGAAGACATAAAAATCTCCCATGCTCATAGATTGTCAGGATTAATACAGTAAAAGTAGCCATTTTGCCAAAAGCAATCTACAGCTTCAATGCAATCCCCATCAAAATTCCAACTCAATTCTTCATAGATAGAAAGGGCAATTTGCAAATTCATTTGGAATAACAAAAAACCCAGGATACTAAAAACTATCTTCAACAATAAAAGAGCTTCTGGGAGAAATCACCATTCGTGACCTCAAGCAATATTACCGAGCAATTGTGATAAAAACTGTATGGTATTGGCATAGAGATAGGCAGCTAGATTAGTGGAATAGAATTGAAGACAGAGAAATCAACCCACACGCCTATGGTCCCTTGATCTGTGGCAAAAGAGCTAAAACAATCCAGTGGAAAAAAAGATAGCATTTTCAACATATTGTGTGGATTCAACTGGAAGTCAGCATGTAGAAGAATGAAAACCGATCCATTTTTATAGCTCTGTACAAAATTTAAGTCCATGTGGATCAAGGACCTCGACATCAAACCAGATACACTCAAACTAATAGAAGAAAAACTAGGGCAGCATCTCGATCACATGGACACTGGGTCAATTTCCTGAACAAAACACCAATGGCTTATGCTTTAAGGTCAAGAACCAACAAATGAGACCTCTTAAAACTGCAAAGCTTCTGTAAGGCAAAGGATACAGTTATTAGGACAAAATGGCAGCCAACAGATTGAGAAAAGATTGTTACCAATCTTCCATCTGATAGAGGGCTTATATCCAAAATATACAAAGATCTCACGAAGTTAGACTCCAGAGAACCAAATAACCCTATTAAAATGGGGTACAGAACTAAACAAAGAATTCTCAGATGAGGACTATTGAATGACTGAGAAGCACCTAAAAAATGCTTAACATCGTTAATCATCAGGGAAATGTAAATAAAAAAAAATCCTGAAATTCCACCTCACACCAATCAGAATTGCTAAGATCAAAAACATAAGTTACCACAGATGCAGCAAGGATGTGGAGAAAGAAGAACACTCCTCCATTATTTGTAGGAGTGTAAACTGATACAACCAATCTGGAAATGAGTCTGGAAGTTCTTCAGAAAATTGAACACAGCACTACCTGCTTCCCCTGGGCATATACCCAAATGATGCTCCAACATACAACAAATGCAGATGTTCCACTATGTCCATAGCTATTTATAACAGCCAGAAGCTGGAAAGAACCCAGATGCCCTACAGAAAATGGGGTACATCTACTCAATGGAGTACCATTCAGCTATCAAAAACAATGACTTCATGAAATTCATAAGCAAATGGATTGAACTAGAAAATATCATCCTGAATGAGGTAATCCAATCACAGAAAAACACACATGGTATGCACTCACCGATAAGTGGATATTAGCCCAAAAGCTCGAATTACCCAAGATATAATCCACAGGCCACATGGAGCTCAAGAAGAAAGATGACCAAAATGTGGATGCTTCACTCCTTAAAAGGGGGAATGAAAATATTCATAGGAGGAAATATGGTGGCAGAGTTTGGAGCAGAGACTGAAGGAACGGCCATTCAGAGCCTGTCCCACATGTGAACCATATATATCCAGCCTCCAAGACCAGATAAGATTGATGAAGCTTAGAAGGGCATGCTGACAGGAACTGGATATAGATGTCTCCTGAGAGACACAGCCAGAGCATGTCAAGTAGAGAGGGGAATGCTAGCAGCAAACCACTTTACTGAGAACTCTACTTCCATTGGAGGAATTAGGGAAAGGATGTAAAGAGCTGAAGGGTTTACAACCTGAAAGAACAACAATGCCAATCAACCAGAGCTCCCAGGGACTAATCCACTAGCTGAAGACTATACATAGACTGACCCATGGCTTCAACTACATATGTAGCAGAGGAAGGCCTTGTTGGAAGGATAAGCCCTTGGTCCTGCCAAAGTTGGACATCCAGTGTAGGGGAATTACTGAATTGAGCAAAGTGAACGTCAGCCCCTTTCTTATTCAGTCAGTAGCTACAATGTCATCACAGGTATGAGCAATAGGTCTGCACAAACCTACAGGTATGTTTAATGTGATCACTTTGTACCTGACGTTTAAAATTTCATAAACTAATATTGAAATTTATGTCAGTTTTATAGTTTTTGGAGGTCTTTCAAAATACATATCCATCTTAGTATCATGTTATTGTATTCTGTAAAATATTCTCTGAGCCCTGGTAACTGAATCTCTTCTCTGCAGATTGAGTCGAATGTATTCAGAGTCTATGTAGAATTATGTCTACTTTTAGATAATATAAACGTTCTTTTGATTAACTTTCTTTTGAATTTCAAATTTCAACTTTTGATTTAGTAATATTTTGATTTAGTAATAAAATTACTCAGGTGTTGTTTTTAAAATAGAAGAAATTGGTAGACTTTCTCTAAAGTATAACAAGACAAGAGAATAGAGATTTGCTTGTAGAAACCATGGCAGCTAATGGTAAAAAGTACATTCTGCTAGGCAGTAGGTATCCTACGAATTTTTAAGATCTGTTTCTGGAGTAAATGTTCCATATATCTGTCTATGTCCTTACTCATGCTTGACCATCTCATTGACAACATAAGACAGAAATATTTGTGATTTTTCGTTTCCTCAACAGACAACTTTCCAAAGGAAGTATGTGTGGATGTGTTATCCAATTTACCAGTATTTACTTTTAGGATCTGTAAAATTCTTGCACCGAATATTATGTAAAACACATCACCATACTATGAGTAGAGTCTCAATCACCATTGCTTATTAATGACCTATACGCAAATTGTTTTGCTGTTCCTTGTAGTTTTATCTCTGAATGTCTTCAAAATCTTAATTCTCCAACTTAGCACATGGTCTTTACAAAATTCATGTCCTAAATAAAAGGAGTTGAGTTTAAAGATAGGGTCGCAGGCCTCTATGTGACAGCACCTTTCTTGAACTTGGTGGTGTTGAATTCCCCATGAATACAATTGAAGCTTTGGCCTCATTCTTTTGACCTTGTCTTAAAACCATCCAATTTCTTCCTCCAGTCTTTGAGAGAGTAAGTGAGGCTGCTCCTCTCTTCTGCTGCTGTTTGCTTCTTTTCCTGTTTTGCTTTTCTTATGCATATGTTTCTTTTGTCAGCTTGCACTTCTCCAGTCTGGCAGTGGTAATTTGGGGCATTCACCACCTCCCCCCTCACCCCGTTGCTTTAGTTTGTGCATGGCTTGGCCCACACAACCTTTCAGAACACTGGTCTCCAGTTCTCCCTGGACCTGCTCCTCTGGAGTCCACGCATGGCAAATTCACCCTTTCTTCTTGTCCTTAAATGCCTCTCCCATCCCAGGCTCCATCCCTGTCCGTCTTCTATGGTGTTTGCTCTAGTCTGCAATCTCTGCCTACACCATAAACCCAGGCGTCCCCAAACTCCCCACTTTAGCCTTCTGCTCTCTTTCAGCAAGAGTAGTCATTTTTTCTTTCTCTTTTGCATTAATATTTAGAAAAGCTACATCTTTGTATAAATATAATTGTTTTATTAAATAGTTACTTGATTCTAGGTGGTGACAGTCCTGTCACCCTAAATGTCCAAATTATGTTCTCTGAGATGTCATTTATAGCCATACTTTCCAGAACGAATAGTGTTGCTGTCAGGATCTTTGTTCCTGATGGCTGGAGGTTCATGTAAAAGTAGACACAGATAATTAAACAGAATTATCATTAGATATAAATCACAAATGTTCTTGCTTTCTATATGAAATATATTTAGTGTTTAATGATGAATTAAGAATGTATATTGAAATTAATGATGTTTTAAAATCTCACAAGAAAATGAATGCATGTGCAAATTTACATAGCTTCAAATAGTATGTATTCAAAGTGGTAATGTTAGCATAACAAAATATTTTTAATGTAGATTTCATAGATGGAGTCATTCGGAATATGCAGATTCACATTTTTTTTTGAATTTTTATTGGGGCTTAATAATTTGAAGTTAATATAAACATAACCAGCTTGTGTGCTCATTATGTTTTGTTAATTGTTGAATTATTATTGAATATTGTTATTGTTATTGAAACGTTTGTGTAATAATGATCTCCCTTTTTAGAAAACCACTTTGAAATAATGGAAATAAGGTATAATTCACTGTAACTTTATTTACTTTGAACTTTTACACATCAGTTACTAACTTCAACTTAATCGTCAACTCACCCTTTATTTGTGACATTTTCTTCCTTAGTTCAGTATTTACGTGCTAAACATATTAGGACATTCAGCCCCAATGTACCTCTGGGTACCCTGTATCTTGGGCATTTAGGCTCAGGCTGAATGACACTGAAGTGTCCTTGGCCCTCCAACTCCCATATACCATATCCTGGGCCCAGTCTGCTTCCAAGCCATGGCAGCCATCTCTTTCTATAAATCTCTTCTTATGCAGATACAGCTGTATTCGCCCCATTAATTCTGTTTTTCTGGAGCGCTCTGACTGATACAGTTCCCATGAGTAAAAGGAAAATCGAGGTGATAAAATATAGTGTGAGTTACTCCACTTTCCGGTGTTATAACAACGGGGATTGGGCTTCTGACTCACACTAGTGAATCACGCCCAGATGCTGAAGAAAGAAACTGTTAAAGCCAGGCAGTGTGTCACTCACCAGCATTCCCAGTGCTCAGGAGGCTGAGGCAAGACAAGTTCGAGATTTAGGAATGGTGGTGGTAATGTGTGGGGAAGTTCTACAAGGAACATGGAACAATGTGTATTAAGGACTGCTCACTGAATATGTTCAAGGTCATGAAGGAGTGGCTAGGCCTACATCTCAGTGGTAGAACTCCTGCCTCACATGCAGAAACTCCTAGGTTTGATACTTAGCATCACACATATAAATTATACTGTACAAACGTAGGCTATAGTGCAGAAAGATGCCAGACCAGGTAAACAGCAGAGCTAAATGCAAGGACCCATTGGCCTCTGTGCACAGTATCTATTTGGGTGTGCACTTGCTGTGAGCAAGGACAGCACATTTCTTTAATACCTGGGTCAGCCATTCATGAAAATAGTCACAAGTGTTGGGGTTATTTGCTTTCTTCTTAAAGATTCCTGTAGATTCTGAAATGCATTTGTTCTAAGACAGAGATAAAGTCATTTATTATTAATGTGTGTTTGGTATTTTAAAAATAGTGTTTTCCATGCACACACACACATACAATAGCCTAACCTTCCTCCCCTACAGAATTAATAAGCCCATCTGGGCTCACATTAGATCTAATTAGACCTCAAGTATAACATTTACAATATCACATCCTATTAGAGTTTGTTATGTATCTCTTTGTCTTCACCAACCCTCAAGCCCCAGAGAGAAGTGTCTCCTTTGTCTCCATATCCCCAGCAACTGGCATCATCTTTGACAAGTAGCAGGGATTCAGCAAGACAGGATCCATATTGTTTTGAAAAGCAATCAGGTAAATGAATGGAAGTAGTTTTTAATTAACAAAAATCACCTGTTACCTATCAGGCTGTAATGCTTAAATTACTAAAGAGTCCCACAGGATTGTGACTGTAAGAGAATCCCAGAACACTAATGAAAATCTAACTCTGGGTCTACCCTGCTGGAAACATTGCTCGCCATGAACTCGTGCTTTTAGCATGGATTTGGGTAAATCTACAGAGGCACTTTGTAGATGAAGGTAAGGGAAAGCCCTTTATTCTCTTGGCTCCTAGAGTTTTACTGTGTGTCAACCTAATTCATTTCCTCTGTTCCTGGAAATCCAAGTGGGTTGTGGTTACAGAGGGCAGGATCAGATTCTGCTCTATGAGTTGGGTCAGAATGAGAATCAGAGGGTTAAAGGAGCCTGCTGGTCTTTGCTTACGAAGCTAGATTGAGCATTTTGCCCTACAGGTTATTTCTCTATTACAAATAAATTTCACTTAAATATACTCAAGCAGACTTCCTAAATGCTCAGATGTGAACCTTTCGCTGCCATTGACACCACTTTGTATTTGGTTACTGTTTTCTACGTTACCTTGTCAGGTCATGTCCTCTCACTTTCAGCATTGTGTACCCTTCCAGATCCATTAGTCCTTCCAACTCGTTTTTCCACAACAAGTTTTAGAAGGGAACCTGGAGACAATTTTTGTGTTGATCGCAAATCAGAATTGGAAACTGTCACCCACTAACATGTTTAATTATGTAACAATTATTCTCAGTGGAAAATTAAACATAGCTGCTTGATTGTTCTGTACAATAGCTTTGAAGTGAAAAAGAGAGTCAGTATCCGGTTGTATGTATAAATTATAGCTCATTAACATGGTCTCGATTATTTTATATTGCTTTTTCGTTGTCCTTGTAACCTAAGCTATAATAATACTGGAAGGAAGTCAACATGTAATTAGTGCAACTATATGAAAACAGATTACCTTGCTTCACATGCTGTGGACTCCAAGGGATTTACAGAGCTGGGGAAAATGGCATGCACCAACAGTTTTCCTTTTACAGCCCAGCATTCTTCAGTTTTAAATCATATCACTATGCAAGGAACCAAAAACTATAAAGGTTCTACTGGAAAATGCTCAGACATCTTCAAGGGTGGCGTGGATTAGTATTTATTGGTTTATGGCTGTCCTTGCTAATGAGTCTTTTGTTTTAAGAAATCTCTTTTTTTTTCCATTTAATTTGGTGTGTGCATGCAGCTAGGGAAAACAAGGAAATGATTGGTAGGAAAATTACTGGGAGCCAGAGTCAGAGGATACTGAGAGACCATGGTCTCAACTTTGCAGGGATATAGTAACTGAGAGAGACTGAAACAGCAATCACAGAGCCTTTGTGGGTCTGCACTCGATCCTCTGCATGTATGTCATGGCTTTGTGTTTTGGGGTGAACTCTTAACAGTGGGATTGGAGGTTGTCTTGGACTTTTGCCTGCTTTGGTCACCTTTGCCTCCTACTGAGTTGCCTTCCCCAGCCTTGATGTGAGGTTTGTGCCTAGTCTTATTGTATCTTGTGCAATGTTCAATGGATGTCCCTGGGAGGACTGCTGTTTTCTGAGGGAAACTGGGACTGGGGAAGTGGACCTAGAGGAAAGGGGAATCGGGGGCAAACTGAGATGAGTGAAGGGAGGAGAATCTGCAATTGGGAAGTATTGTATGAAAGAATAATTTTTCTTTTAAAAAATAAGAGTTTAGGTCTTTACAAAGAACCAATTAGCATTTGTGAGCATAGTCAAGATGTTCATTATATAGTCATATATTAAATTCAAGGAATCGTAAAGCTTGCTGTGTAGCTGTGCTCAGTACACTATAAATGTACTGAGCTAAATCTGGAAATTTAGCCATTTTTCTGTAGTTTCTCTACATAAATATTTGTCAGATCATACCATGGGCATAGTTGGCCAGCAAACTCCATGAGGATGACCATCCTACTTCATTTCTTACACATTCCTATGATAATTAGGTGATTTAAAAAATGCATTCAGTCAACATTTGTGCATAAAATGAGGCAACCATTCAGTGAAAATTCTGTAGATTTAATCATTTCAAAGAAATCTTTCTACTCTTCCCTTGTTGGAAAAATATTTGAAGCATTGACACATTACAATCCCTGTGACTGTATACTCATGGTTAGTCAAGCAAGAGACAAACAAATACAAAACCTAACACTGATTCCTAAGAGATATGTGGGTTGGCTTTCTTTTTCTGAGAGCTTGGTAATTAACCCTTTTCTTGGGTCACAAACATTGTTAAATGGGAGATATCTACATGGTCATATAACTTCCCCTTAGAGGGTTATAGCTCACTGGGAGAGTTCCTGGCTGGCAAAGTAAGGCCCTGGGTTTAATCTCCAGGACCAACATGGTAAGAACTCACAATTTTCCCTCAAATATCTCACTAATAGCTCAATTGAAATGGAACATTAAAAACTTATTCTCTGGAAGTCCCAAGGGAAAATATCAAAAAAGCCATAACCCAACATTAATGAAGCAAATGTTGATTGTGGGAGGGATTGGCAGATACAGACATAGATACTTAGTGGAACTTAGCTAAGGGCAAGATGTCAAATAAAGACATGGTACTCTATCAAAACTATATTAGCAATTATCTATTGTTTCCATGAAATGGACTTCAGGAGCAGCTGTAGCTACTCGTTTCATTCAAAGAAAGAAGAGCTTACATTGGGAAATCTTGTATCAAATAAATCTTCTGTCTAATCCTGCATTGGTATGCAGAGACAAATTTTACTATTGGTTTGCATCTTGCAGTTAAAGGCGTCTTAGAGTATATGGATGAAATACTCTAGAAAATTCATGTACTTCTCAAACAAAACGTACTCCTGAAATTATTCTTTCTTGACTTTGAGGTGAAAGTTCTATAACTCACAGTCACACTTACTAGATCTTACAGTGCTGTCAAAATCCTCCTCCACCTTTAGAACCTAAGTATTTAGAACACATTTTAATTGTGTAGTTTATGTTACATTTTTACCTAAGCAAGAGGTGATGTGATGCTTAATCTTCCTTGAAACTGGTTGGATCAAGAAGTCAGCACCAGACTCAGGGTGCTGCCCCTGAGTAGATAGAGTAGATAGAGTTTCATCTAAATGGTTGATCATTACGGATGCGTTTTAAGACTCAGATTTTTAACTTACAATAATCTGTTTTTTTTCCAGGAAGTGATAACTTGCTAGCTATTGAGTTGGGTAACTGATTAAAAACAGTCTTGCAAAGTTCAATATGTACCATATATTGCATTGAATTCTAAAAGCAAAGTGCTGGATGCCTGGAGTTTGTTTATTAGTTCAGTTTTGAACATTTCCACTTGGTGACTGACTATCAAACAGAATGAATAAAGGTACTATAAGAAGTTCCTGGTAGGAAAATGTTATTAACAAAAGTAGAATCATATATACTAGTAATTGGTTTCTATTTTTAACACTAGCATGATTAAATTGATTTGAATGTTTATCTGCTTGTATTTGTATTAGCTTACCACTTTAGGGGAAAGACCAAGAAAACACTGGCTCTCAATAGTGTAGTTCTCTCTGTTTTCCTTCATCTATATATGGCCCAGAAATATCACCCTGATTTCCAGTCCTTTTAGCTGCATAGAGTAAGCAATGGTATAGAATGTTCCACTGAAATGGAAATTTGATGCTAGCTAAGTTTGTTGATTAGTTATTTCCAATTACATGTAAAGATGTTCTTGTGTGCCTGCTGCTTTTATACAGCACACAGGAACTGAGAAACAGTCATTAAAATTTTAATTTCATTCCCAATTTTTAAAATGTCTCCCGGTAGGACAATGTTTTATTGTCTCAATTTGCCAGAAATCCTTTTCTTGTAGTTACATGCCTGCCATTTCCTCTCTCACACTGATCTCTTCTAAATACAGAATTATCTTCATCATGTTCACAAATGTGCATATTCAGGATTTTAGCACGTGTTAAGATAAAACTAAGGCTCATATCTTAAACATAGCATTATTAAAAATCCCCTGTGGCTCAGCATTTACTGCCTGGGGACCTTTGTTCTTCATAGGCTGTGCTGTTCCTTCCAGTATTCAACTAAAGTGTTTGATGGGCAGATGAGGAGGGGCTGAGTGAGACAGGGACAGGGGGAAAGCACTAATTTACCTAGAGCTAATATCTGAAATGCAACTGCTGTCAGAATCCTTTAAATTAAATCACAGCCACACAACGGCAAGAAGAACAGCAACTCATGTTGGGTTTTAGGACAGAGGGGTGTAGCACCATGTAATTTAATGCTATGTATGAGATGTGATATCACACAGTGTCAGTGGAAGCTGTCAATCATCCTTCCTTCTATTTATGTTTCCCTGATTTCACAGTCAGTTTTGGTGAGACATTAGATTTGGGAATCGTGGTGCAGAGTAAGAAGAAAGTATATGGAGGAAGATGAGGCCCAATGAAAACATACATCCACCCCTTTAGAACCCGTCCATTTTAGCCCCACAGGTTAACTCCCGGTTTTACTCTGGACAACTTTTCTTTAAGAAAATAAGTAACTGAAAGAAAAACAGATGATTTTATCTTAGATGGATAATTTTACTAAACTATAATTACTTTTATGCATTATGATAAAAGTATAAGTCTATCTCCTAACTAGTCTTCCTTCTACCTCATGATTTGTTTGTGACTGTGAAGGTTTGTGAAGTCAGTCATAGTTGTTCTTGATTCCATTTGCCATGCCATGTCCAAAATATAGCATAGAGTTCTTTCCCAGGGTCCCAGCTCACAGAGGAGTCTCACCTCCTTTTCTGTAAGGTTTTCTGAATCACTGGCCCATCAGGCATGAGGTAAATGTCTGGTTTGTGCCTGATGACTCGACAGTCATTCATTCTCAGCATTCTAAGTCTGACTAACTTTTATGTGCTACTGAAGGATCATTGCTCATCCAAGGGGGACAGCAGCTTTAGTCTAAGAGTGTAGAAAGTAGGCATCGAGGAGTCAGTTTGTCCACATTCTATTTAACTTACTATCAGGAGTCTGCTCCACCATGTGCCCAGGTATATAATTCTTCCTGTGGATCAGCCTGACCGTCCACTCAGAAACTAGTCAGTTACCTGGAAAGCTAAGGTTCTACTGTTACCCCCTTGGGAACATCTTGCCTCATAGTCAATATCATAGGATTTCAATCTGCAGCTGGGTGAGGTTATTGATATTGCCTTCCCTACCTCTTCCACTGCCCCATACCCTTCAACACTGTGAGAAGTAGCTGTGTTCTCTAGTTTTAGGTCAACTTGATACAAGCTGCAGTCATCTGGGAGGAGGGAATCTCAATTGAGAAAATGTCTCCATTCAGATCAGGCTGCAGGCAAGCCTGTTGGGCATTTTCTTAATTAGTGATTGATTATGGAGGTTCAGCCTGTTGTGGGTAGTACCATCCCAGGGCTGGTGGTTCTGGGTTTTATAGGAAGCTGACTAAGCAAGTCATGGAGAGCAAGCCATTCAGAAGCACCCCTCCTTGGCCTCTGCATCAGCTCCTGACTCCCAGTTTCTGCCCTGCTTGAGTTCGTGTCCTGACTTCCTTCAGGAGCAAACAGTGATGTGGATGTGTAAGTGAACAAAGCACTTTCCTTCCCAAGTTGCTTTGGTCACGTTGCTTCACCCCAGCAATAGTAACACTAAGATGCTAGCTGCCGCGGAGGCAGCTTCCAGCCTTATTACACCTCGGTGCATCTGTGTGCTACAGCCCACATGTTTCCCAGTTTTCAGGAATCTATTGTCTAGTTCTAGTGAGTGACCTAGAGCATTGACAATGCCTGTGGGTTTTTTGGGGTGGGTAAGCCCCCATTGTTTCCCTCAGCACCTCATAGGGAGAAATCTCACACCCAGAGCTGACTTTCACTACAGAACTCTGGCTTGAATTTTGAGAGTGTCAGATAAGGTATCTTACTGTCCACTATAACTAAGTAAGAATTGTTTTCTTGTTAAAAATTTCATGATGAGATAATTATTAGAATAAGATGATACCACTAACAACAGCAAAATAGCCTCTTTATTGTTTAATTGGATAACATTTTATGCACATTTTCACAAAGATATACTATCCCCCTTTATCTTTTATCATTGAGTAGGTACATATTCATATAATGCATGTAGATTCACACACACACACACACACACACACACACACACACACACTCACGCACATATTTGATTTTTATCTTTATTTACCTATTCATAATATCTTCTCTTTCTGAAGACGAGGCCATGGAGTGAGCCAGCTCACACCATTCTTGTCCTTTTACCAAATACGTGAGCTACTGACAAATGCACATTTGATCATGACTGTGCTTTTAATTGTGTGCAAATAATTCTACAAATTTAATCTATGAATTTAGTTTTCTTGCATGGACTCACAAACTCTATATTCTCATTCTTATAATACTATTTCTTCTTTGTATTGTTTCCTTTATTTTGTGTGGGAATGCTTCTCATTAGATGAGAGTCATTAATGCTTTCTTAGACTAGTATCATAATTAGTTAGACTTCACTTGGCTTTTATATTCTCTGTATCTAAATTCACACTATGACTATATGTATCCCTGCAGTTGTTATATATGGTTGAATTCCAAGGAATTAGAATATATTATAGAAAATTTTCAGAATTAGTATTTGACTTAGGTTGTGCAAGAATGTAATGAAATATAAAGTATTTTATAACCTATGCACGTTTTTTTCTTTTTTTCGGAGCTGGGGACCAAACCCAGGGCCTTGCATTTGCTAGGCAAGTGCTCTACCACTGAGCAAAATCCCCAACCCCTCATGCACATTTTAAAAATGTTTAAACATGTATACATATTTTCTATTATCGAAATATACCATGTAATCTGAAAAAATATATAAAATTGGGATATATAAATTGAGCTGTAAAGAAGATCAAATAATATTTTAGTCTTTAAAATACATTTTTACTTTTTTATAAAATTCACATTGACCATTAATCTCAGTCTGTGACTGTTTAAGGAGAGACAGTGTTCCTGTTACCATGGATACCTATAATGATCTTACTGATAGCTTTGTGGCATCAGCCACAAATTCCATCGAGTATCATTGTCCGTTTATTTTCCATTTTGAATCACAAGATACTGAGGGCTATTATAAATGCTGCATCTGATTCACATTTGCCTTCTCCACTCAACCAATTAGTCCACACCTTTCTGTAGGGTCTAGCCTGTTGAGTCTAATGTTTCCAGCCACACACCTTCTCCAACCCGCCAGATCTATCCTGAGTTTCACAGTCAGTGTTTGATCCTGGTCACCATAACCTACACTGTAGCCAACCCCTATGCTTCCTTCAGGACCTACCTTACCTGCTCCCAACATATAGGTCCTTCCCAGGCCACATATAATCTCCCCATCCAGACAGATCTTTGCCTACCATCCAAACTTTGAGAAAACATACATCCTCCATACCAATCCATCCCTCTCTGACCAAGTAACTTTTTTTTCCATGCAGCCATTTCAAACCTCTAGGCCCAATCTACCCACACATCCCCTCTTCTGTGCCAACTTGGTGTCCATATCAGACTGAGAAATGATAAAAGAAGCCCACATACCCAGATCTCATCCTAAAGATACGAAGAATGGAAAATTCAAGCCAGTGTCTCCTCTCCAAAGCTCTCTGTCTGGTAGGAATATTTTCCAGTGAGGATTACCTAGGTGAACACCAGGACACAGAATTTTACAAGACAGACACACGGTCAAAGAGTTCAAGGAGTTTAAAGAAAATGCAAAGAAAGAGCACACTGAAATCGGGATAGAGCTCAGGGCAGGGGTAGGGTGGGATGAATAGCTGAGTGACGCCCATAAGAATGCAAAATTAAGGCTGATGGACAAACCTTTTCATTATATGCATAGATGAGGGAGAGGATTCCCAGGTCAGAGGTATACACCAGATCTTCAAGGAGATCAGAGAAGAAAATGTCCCCAAACATAGGAAAGACACCCACATAGACACACAAGGCACACAGAACATGTAATAGACAACACCAGAAGAGAAAATTCCCACAGTGTGTCATAGTTACATAGTTACATAAACACTAGTATACAGGGTGAAGAAAGTGTGCTGAGAGCTGTAACAAAACACCAATTCTGTATCCGCAGTGTGGAAGTCAAGGTGCTGTACAAAGTAGGACTTTTGACCGAGTGGGAACCATCCCATCATGCAAGGTGGAGTCTCCACGCATTTGTGAAAAGCTCAGTCTGAGGAGACCTGTAGGTCAGGAGAAGGACCCGGGGAAACTCCACACTGCTCTTACCTGGCAGTGCCCCATCTTTTGTAACAGCAGTAATAGGTGCAATGTCTGAAGCTTAATTAGTATTTTAGTTTCCTAAGAGAAATATTATTCTCCTTACCGAATCGCTGCTAGGAAATGTCTCTTGGAGACGTATGTGTATGCCCTCCTAGACTGTAATTTACATTTTTTAAAATTTGCAATTAGCACTATCATTACCTTTTATTTGGGGGAGGTATACCGAATCAGTTCTCTTAAAATTTTAAGAAGGAAAAAGAATCCATATTTTGTAATGCTCTTTTTAAGCTTTATGATACCGAGATATGTCTCACTGTCTGCCAAAACCACTCTTTCACAGTGGATTAATTGTTCTTTGTTTCTGAGTACATTTTTGCCACCACTGGTGGGAGTCTCTTTCGCGACTTTTACAATCTTGGTTCAGAAAATTAAAGAAACTCGTATGCTGCCGCAGACATTCAGGGCTAATACATCTTGTTGCGCGTGACTGAGGACAAGTGCCCTCCAGATTAAATTTTTCTGCTCAGCACCCAGCATTTTCATAAAATATAGTCCTCACACTGCTCCACAAATATCCCAAGCATGTGGTTTAATTTAAACCAACATGCTTGAGTCACCCATTTAAATAAAATATCTGTAGTGCTCCAAAACCATTTTATAAATGCACCTTCTCAAAATAAAACAAGCAAACTCTATAATTTCGAGTGTCATAAAGTCATATCTGCACTGACTGATAAGCAGAGCAATCTTCACGGAGGATTTCCCAAGAAACCACAGGGCTGGATAGTGGCTCCTGAAAATTGGCAGAGGAGGAGAGCCCCTGGCCTGTGTCACCAGTTACTGTGGGGGTTGCCTGGGGCCTCCTCATGCCCCATCTCCTATGACCAAGGCAGTCTGAGATGCGAGATATGAAAAAGGTGAAAAGGTCCTTTCTCCAGTGTTATTCTTTTTAAAGGTGGCCTTTGCCTCTTATTGTGAAAGAAAATTCTTTATAAAATGATCTTCTGAATGTGAGTCAGGGTGTAATCAGAAGAAAAGAGGATGCTAGAACCTCCTTTAGAGATGTTTCTTGTATAGTGTTTGTATGCAGGTATCATGGTTCTTTCTCACTGGAAGAGGCAGGGAGGGAGTTCCTGCTCCCTGTGATGACCAAAACCAACCACGGAGAACAGCTGCACTCCCAGCTCCTTTTTCTTCTTCCCCTCCTAGCCCTTCCCCTCTCTTTCTTATCTTTTCTTCTGGTTTTCATGTTCTGGTCTCAACAGAATAGTTGAAAGACAGAAATTTTATTTTAAGATCTCATTATTGAACTTTCAGCCACAGAGAAAAATTTTGTGAGCTAAAAAGGAACATATGGCCTTAGACAAGGCTCAGAGGGTGAAGACTCCAGGCTCGTAAGTCTGAAGCATTGTCCATACAGCCCACGTGGTAGAAGGAGAGACCCAGCCCCTGAGTGTTGTCCTCTGACCTCTACTCACCCTGTGGTATGTGTATGTGCACTTGGACACACACATACAAACAAACACATAATAAAGTGTAATAAAAACTTGTGAAGACTTAAAAACAGCTTACATAAAAGTTTAAAGCAAATGAACCTATATGTTGATGGTGTATGTGCTTGTTACTAAAACCGTCTGAAGTGGATGCAGGAATGCTGTCACCACAAGTTGTGAGAGACATATCGCGCGTCAGGTATGGGGAGCCTGCGTGTGTGTCGATGATTTGAGAAGACCACTGCAAACGCTCTGTAGGCAGAACGGTTTACGGAGTCATCGCATCAAACCTCTACTCTTACTTTACAAACCATTTCTTAAAATGACGAGAAAGCTATACCGTTAATCAATCCAGTTTTAAACACGGAAATATAAAAGCCAAGAAGCAGATTAATGTAATGAGATAGACAAGGTGTAGAATCATTTATTCAGACATGGTTATGTCTGAAAATGGAAGTCACATGTCTTATTTGCATGTAGGTTATTTGGTTGCTGTGCCTGTTCTCTTTATCAGTAAAATATTCTAGATAATTACTAGACTGAGTCAAAAGGAAATGTTTTCTTAATGCTAGAATATAGTGGAAGAAACCTGTGGGGATTAGCAAAGCTGGAAAGTGTGGAGGGAGTGAACATGTAGTACACATTTCAACTGTGGACCCTGAAGTCTCAGGTAGGGCTGTTACATCAGGTGACTGAATGTTGCTTCCTTTCTGTCCCTCCTCTCCCATGGGCCACAGCATTTGCTTATGAGCCTCTGTGACTTTTCTATGCTGAATGGAAGATTCATCAAATGGAGGAATGCCAGTTAGGTGCCACAAAGCCTGCTTTTCTGTATGTGATCGCCTATAGAGTCACCAACCCAGCCAGTGATCAGTCACAAAGTAGTTGTTACTGGCCTTTGTCGGGGAGGTGTGTAGTCAGACCTGCAGAAAGAATGTGATCCTTCTATGGAGTAGTTCATTATCACCGGAAGGAGAGACCATCCCCGGTGATGAATTCAAGGTCGAAGAGATTCATATATTTAAAGAGAATTTACATTAATAGATTTTCATAGTGCAATGAAAGTACAGCTTCTCATCTGAAGAGAGACTCTTGGGGTTTACTAGAATTAAGCTGTTCTCTGGAAAGCAGTGGAAAATGAATGTAGCAATGTGTTGTGTCAGCAGAATATCATGTTTCCTTGTTAAAAAGTAGGCAAAGATGTTCATAACGTCTTTGAACAGTTTGAACCCAGGAAAATACAGGGACGCGTAACTTAGTTCAAATACATAAGTGATCTGATATTTTAAGAGGCATTTATAAAGTTCCTGAATTAGTGTTCAACAAATCAGTGTTGGAAACCGAACATGTTTAAACTCTGGGCAAAGGATTCAGAGTCTAATGAATATGTACTAATGAATATGTCTCTTGTGCTTAAGAGCAGATGTTGGTGCAAGAAATGTGGGTGAGTTTCAGGTTTTGTTGTGCCAGCCTATTCCGAGATCCTTTAAATCACTTAAAATTGAAGTACTCATCCTGATTGACAGTTGATCTTTGCTTAAATAAGATTACAACATCTCCTCAAAGATTGTTTAGAATAGTACAGGCAGAAAGATAAAGTCCTGTTTCGGGTGCTGACCATGAGCCATTTCTTGAGTCTTCTGTGGATTTTTTGCAAATAAAACACAGTTTACAAATAGAAGAGTTATAGTAATTATAAAAGACACTTCATTAGTGAGAGGCTATAAGTCTTATCTTGGATATTCAACAGAAATCAATTCTATTGATTCAGAAATATGAAAGAAAAATCATTTTAAAGCAAGATGCACTAAAAGCAAAAATCATTGTGATTTATTTTACACCAGCTAATGAACTATAGCCAAAAAATAAACAATGTCTGCTGTCCTGTAAGGGATAGTGACTGCAGATTACAGTGGTACAGAGATTGAGAAGCAGCAACATGGATGGGAACAATAAAACGGAAATACGGGAGAGACATGCATGTGCATACACACACATGCAGACACACACACCACACATGCAGACACATGCACACGCACGCACTCACCACACACGCATACATACACATACACACACATGCAGAGACCTATACACACACCCATCACACACATGCACACACACACACATGCACACACACACACATGCACACACACACGCACACAGAGAGAGAGAGAGAGAGAGAGAGAGAGAGAGAGAAAGAGAGAGAGAGAGAAACGAGAGAACCAGCCTCACTACTTCTACAGATTTAAAGTTTTCAACTTTTTAAAGTAGTTTGGCTTTGAACCTTGTCTGACTATTTTGAGGTACAGGTACAGGTGGGAATTGGGGAAGTAGGTGCTCCCTATGCCCCTGTGCTCCCAGTCACAACATTTAACCCCACAACATTTAATACTCCGGGGGCTTTGTGAGTTTAGAACACTTTACATGTGTGTGGTGCGCTAAGCTGTGCCTTTTGCATTTATTAAACTGGCCACAGCGGAGCAATCCAAACAGCACTGCACAAAGAACGCATGTGACAAGTACTGTAACATTTAATAGGCCACAACCAGATACGCTTGAGTCTGATTTGTGGCACTGTCTTTCCTTAACTCATCCTCAAATGAGGAATTAGAGATGACGCTTAACCTAACAGAACAGCAATCTGCTAAGAGGGTTCATAGAAAACTCTCGGTTTCCATCCAGCATAGGCCTCTGCTGTTTCTCCTTTTAACAGGGCTGGAGAAACAGCCTGTGGTTCAGAGAGGTTGCTGCTCCTTCACAGAACTTCTGTTTGGTTCCCTAAACCTACAGGAATTAATACTACCCATGATTCAAGCTCCAGAGAATCCCCCTTCTGGCCTCTGAAGGGGTCTGCATGCATAGGGCACACATACAGACAAGATAGAGCATAGAGAAAAATAAAAATAAAAATGTACTCAGCTTGGGATAGCAGATTGCATGGTAGTTTTAAAAGTAATATTTGTAAGTTGTAATTTGTTAATTCTATGCTTTGTGTTGCTGCCTTTTTTTTCCCTTTTTTTTAGTTTTGTTTGGTTCTGGGCATTAAGAAAAGAGAGTGAAAGATATTCAAAGTCTTACATTTTGAACTGAGTGTATATTAGTTTAAATCATTAAGTGATTGGATTTTTTTAAGTAGCCTAAAGGCCTGAGGCCAGATCCTTGTTTCAGTTGATCAAGCCAAAAGACTTTAACTTTTGACAAATGAATATTTATACAGATCTTTCAAGTACTATCCCAGATTCCTTCCACCATTCCAGTAATTTTTTTCTAGAAAGAGTCTCAGAGAAATGTTAAAATAAGTAAACATTCTTTGGGCGAAAAAAAGCTGCAGACACAGCAAATGAACCTTCAAGGGTTAAGGAATCTTCGCGCGGCTGTGCTCTAGCAGGGAGGTGAAGAGAAGCCCTGAGAAAAGAACCCCAAACCCTGGCACTGTGTGTGGAGCAGCACATCACGTGCTCTCTCGCATCCACACTCATAAGCAGCCCGTCCTTTCCTCCCCTGTAGCTGCCTCTGCTGTCTTAGCATAACCCTTGCCCTAGTTGACAGTTTATCAAGTGCCCAAGATGAGCTCACATTAAACGATATAAGCCCTTCAGGTGAGGATCTGAATGCTTAAGATGTAGAGACAACAGAAAATTGGCCTAGATTTTTTTCCTCTTCTATTGAGCACATCTGGCAAATGATCAAGAAAAAGAACACTGCGAGTGTCACTGCCCTCTAGTGGTGAGTGAAGCTCCTGCAGCTGTAGTGGTGCTCTCTCCGGGGTAAATACCTTGCTGTATTCTCAGAGGTGGCTCTAACAGTTTGTTATTTCTGAGTTGAAAATGTATGTCAGATGCTTAAGTCAGAACACAACACAGTTCCGTGAGCAATCCATTAAGCAATAGGAAGCCTCAGATACAGGATTTAAGATTAGGTCTACTTAGCGTACGTTTACGTTTAAATAAATGAGATAAATGAAGCCTACTACCGTGTTGAGACCCATTGTATTGTGAAATTTCTTCAATGTGTGCTCACTCCATTAGGACTTACATGGAGACTTTCAGGAGTGTGCTGTGTTTTGTCCCACCCTCTCAATCCCATTTTCAGTGGTTTAGAACACACAGCACCTCAGGCTAGGAGTCACGAACTATCCAAAGTGGGCAAGTAAGGAGAAAAACCACTTCTACTGAACAGAGAAAGGACAACGATGTGGGAAGGAGACTTTGGTTGCACAGGAAAGATGTGCGAACTTCAGAAAATAACTTTTAATGTGCACAGTTAACTCCTAGAAGCCGATGGTGGCTAATGTTGGAGAATGATCCAGGAAGCTGTCAAAGGGACATGTTGGTTTTCTTTTAGGCTTGAAGGGACCAACAGGCTTGAAGGCTGGTTGATCTTGTCAGGGAGTTGCCCCCATGTATAAATGAGAGAAGCTGCCTTTTGGGGAGAGACCTCTGTTCACAGTTTGAAGGCACGTCTGCCACCCCCTTTCTTAGAGAGCTACGGAGACTAATAGCGAATTCCATCTGATTATGCTGAAAGTTACAATTAATGCTTAGTATATACTTCATAAAATGCCCTAATGTGTGATATTTAAAACTTCATCTAAAATGAGATCTTGAGAGCCGTAACATATCCAAGTCCAAAGTTGAACAATTATGATTCCTCCTACACCAGTGAAAATGTATGTAGCATTTTATTTGACCAATGATGTAAGCTTTTATGCATTTTTCTCTTTCTGTTTATAATTTCTTTGTTTTAGTATTCAGGAAGACAGCATAAATGCCGCTCTTTGTTACCTACAAATAAAACTGAACATTCGATTGAGATGCATGTAGATAGATCTTAGGGAGTAATTCCCCCAGATACATTCTGCCCTAATAAAATACCAGTTATATCTTCATATTATTCATCTTGTCTCTCCCCCATGTTGTTGGCCTGGATTAGGAAATATCGTTTTAATGTTAGAAAACACTATTTAATGCATGGAAACATTCCAACGAGTTCCATTTCCATCTGTGCAGTTTCCTCTTCCCTGACTTAGCGCTCTGCCGTTCACCTGGGGAAGGCAGCCTGTTGTTTCTCAATTTTCAGAGACACGCATGTAATTGCTACATTTATGATGTCAGTATTGGCTGGGGAAGTGCAGCTCCCATGTTTTGCAGACATGCTTGTGAAGTATGTGCAGAGACACTGATAGTACTTCCTCTCAGTGACGGATGTTGTTTCTATACACCCCTAGTAAAGAAAAACCAAACGGAGGATTTAAAGAATTGATAATGTTGGCAAACTGACGAGGAATCAATCAACAACAATTCCGAGGAGAAGCATGAGTTCAGTAATTGGATATGAGGATCAAATTGGTTTGAGGATGAACCAAACATTTAAGGATGTCTGTCATCGTGTCCTTGATAAAACCAATAAAAGAGACATTAGCCATGCATAAAACCCAGGCAAAGAAGGCAAAACTCAGCCAGAAGCGTTGAGACTATGGTCAGGATTGTCCCATTTCTCCATCATTCTTAGTGGACTGTGAGAGGCTTATGAGCTTGACATTCAGTATCCAACCATGTAGTCTCTCTTGTAGCTTGTTTTTCATAGCCAGTTTTTCCCTTTTAAAGATTCACAATGCTTTTTTCCCCAAATGCTATCTTCTGTTCTTTGTGGCAGCTGCTTTGGGCACTGCCTCATTGACTCTGCACTTTGCTGTATCTTACTCATGTCTTATCTCCCGAGCTGAGTGTCCTTCCACTGCCCCCTTCCACCCTGCTGTTCAGTATCTGAGCATCCTGGATGTTGCCAGTGGGGTTTCTGTTCCAATGAGCACACGGAACTCAGATGCCCTCTTTTACAGTCCTGCGAGTGCAGCCCATGGCATGAGGAACTTTGACATCTTCTAGGTGCTTGCTTTTCTGCTGTGCTGGGTGGTTTTTATTATCCAACACTGGAAGGAAGTTCAACAAAATGGATGTATACTTCTCTGTCAAGACAATTAAGACATGTTGAAAGCAAGAGAAGTGACACTAGTTTAGCTTAAGATGTGTTGTCTACACAATGGCTCAATTACTGCTGGTCCGACGGCTGAGAGTCGGGGGAACCCTAGAACATTCTCTAATGTTACACATCTTTGTCTATGTTGTGTTGGGAATGATACCTCCTTACTTCCTCCTCCCTCTTCCTTTTACATTTCAGAAAATACTTCTAGAATTTGAACTCGAATCTCAAGCCTCTTCTCATTTGTACTTTTTCTTCTGCCATTATAAACAATTTATGTTCTTCTCTACCTTGTTGATATATTGATCATAGAACCTAGAGAAATGCATTGAGGGCAATGGGTCCTCACCAAGAGTGAATCTTCATATGTTAAATTAAAGGTGTTTCTAACCTCATATTCTTTACATCTGCTATTAGCCAGACACAAACAGATGCTTGAATCATTTATAGCTTTTTTTGTTTAGATCTTCCAAGATACAGTCATCATCCTGGGAGTAGATGTAGCATCTTCCTAGGTAAAACTTAGAGAAAGGAGAAGGCAAGGACAGACCGCAGACAGTGTGCAGGCCTCTGGAGCTGTGGGCAAAATGCCAAAACCATCTCACAATGAGGGATTTCTGTGTTCAACTCTTGGGCTCAGAGTTTCTGTCAATTGACCTAGGAGACATGCATGCTTCTCTGTGGTGAGACATCACCACATCACAGAGGCTGGAGCCTGAGGCAGAAGCTCCTGTGACAGAGGAAAGGGGGAATGAGGGTCAAGGGGAGGAGCTGGAAAGAAATACATCCTGGAAGCGTATGCTTATAGGGACCCAGTTCCCCAGGTGAGGCGCTATGATGGCCACTCACAATTGCCAACTTGACTTTATCTGGATTAAACCACAGTCCAGAAGTAATCACACCTGTAACCTGGATTGAGGCTCGAAGACACAAGATTTGATCCAGATCGTGAGGAACACATTCAGTGTGGGCCAGACCTTATGCTGGAGGAATTGAACACATAAGGACTGTGGAAGAATGAAGGCTTCTTTACCTGCCAGCACATCTATTGGATCCCACTTCCTCAGGATCACAGCTTATACAGAAGACCAGCTGAAACACCCAGCCTCGTGGGACTAAGAAACAGCTAGATTCTTGGTATTTATTCTTGACCATTGTTGGGTTAGTTGGACCACTGCCTATAAGTCATTCCAATAAATTCCCTTTATATAAAGATTCATTCCATAAATTCTGTGACTCTTGAGAGCCCTGACTAACCCTGACAAGCATTGTGCTTCAGGTTTCCAGAATCTCCCAAAATAATGTCACCAACAGAAGTCCAAATCTGTACCTCATATCCAGACTTTGGCTAGAAGAGTATGTGCACACATGTGGAGTGTAGAGGACAACCCTGGTTATTGATCTTTCTGAGCTTTCAGTCTTCCTGAGGTAGGGATTCTCACTGACATGGATCTCACCAGGCTAAGGAGCCCTGGAACCTCCTTGTCTCGTCCTCTCCACACTAGGATTGTAAACACAACACTGGTCCCAGAATCTCTGGAGACTTCTAGAAGTTGAACTGAGTCCACTTGCCTCCACGGCAAGCATTTTATCAGTGACTCCATCCTCTCCTACTGCTTTAAGGTGCTCAGTTCCCAGCGTTCCACGTGCCCAGCGCCACTGTGAGCATTTCACATGGACTAGAGGATTTCCTCAAAATACTCTCTGTGCAGTAATTACTTCCAGAACACAACTCTTCTTCAAATATACAAAAAAAATCCAGAGAGATGTTATCTTTAGGCCGCATACATGTAGACCACATTTTTAAGTCCATAGTAATCAGCTCATCTCTGGCCAAGAATTGCAGCTTCATTTTGCGTTACTCCTAGCCCATAGGTGTGAAGTTGATTGCAGATCCTTGCACACTTTACAGAAAACTGAGCTGGCCTTGTGACCTTAGTGATCTCAAAGTTGATAGTCATCAAATCAGAACACTGAAGTCTATTTAAGGACTTGTCTTGAAACTAGCATATGTCCAACTTTATTTGTAGGTCAAAGCAAGGGAGTGTAGTAAAAGTGCTGTGCCGGAGGGCAAGTCCACCATGGGATGCTTTTCAACTGAAGGACTCATGGAGAACAGCAACTCAGCATGCAAATATACTAAGGGATGAGCCATTCGTTTCTTTTTTTTTCTTTTAAGATTTATTTATTTTATATATTTGAGTACACTGTTGCTGTCTTCCGATCCCATTACAGATGTTTGTGAGCCCTGTGTTTGCTGGGAATTGAACTCAGGACCTCTGAAAGTGCAGTCTTGCTCTTAACCACTGAGCCTTCACTCCAACCCACAAGTCACTTCTTATTCTGAAAAAGGAAACTCAGGATAAGAGAATTTAAGGCCTCCCATAGTCTTCAAGAAATCTTGTGCCTGGCTGACAGCATTGCAGGACATGACTTGAGCTCAAACCCGTTGTGCAAGTGGCATATGGCCCTGGGAAAAGGAATAATCAAACATTATTATTGCAGCCTAGGAAAAGCTGAGAAAATGGGAATATTTACACACAATGCTGGGACCTTCAGGAAATTATCCAAAACATTTTCACTACAGTCTTCCATGCATCTGAAAATTTTTACCATAGATTGCATCTGGCAAGAAAGTAAGAAATGGAGCCAAAGGTCTAATGAGCAGGTAATACCTGAACCTTAGAGTTCTTTTAGCCTTGGGGAAAAGAGGGGAGCTATAATTCTGAGAGACACGGTCTATGCTGTAAGAGGCTTCAAGCTGCTGCCGCCCCTCTTCAGCCCGGTGGTTCATATAAACTGTCAAACGGAATCAGTGGAGGACAGGGAAGGGCCCTGACAGATGCCTCTGAGAAGAGCTAATTGGGACTCGGTCACCCAATGGGTGCCTGAGACACAGAGGAGAAGCAAGTTAACAGAGTAACACCGCATTAGGAGCGACTCATGAAAGTCACAGAAGACAACTAGGTAACAATGATAGCTGTGGTATTTTTAGTAAAATTATTTTGAGGGTAAAATTAAGTGAGGATAAAACAAAAGGAGAGGCAATGGCCATCTTTTCACCCACATAGATAAATGGTCTCCTGGAGTCCCTTCTCTCTAAACAACAAAAAGCAAACTGAGAAAAAAGGCAATCTAATATCCTCCATTCCCAGCTTCATTGTGTAATTCTTTGCATAGAAGCTTTAAACTAATCTTCCTCTTTTGAAGAAATATTAGCTAGTAGTATCATTAATTTGTAATATTCTGAGAGTCTGGCAAGTGGAATTCTCGAAGCTCATAATTAGGACTTGGAGAGGAATGCAGCCTAATGTCTGTGTGTCAGGGGGCTCTCACTCTCGGTGTTACACTGTAAAAATAACCCAGGAGGACACTGGAGTTTTCAGAAAGCCTGACCCTCTGTCCCAACAAAACAGCCACACAAATAGATTTAAATACTTTGTTTTGTTTTTCTAGGAAGTCGGGATATCAATGCGCTAGGAAGAGACAGAGGTAAACATTGAATTAAAAAGGGCTTTGAAGAACTATGAATTATATCTACTCCAGATAAACACTAAAATAATGAAATTAAACATGAAATGAATAGACACAGTGATGCTCAATGCGGCGTTAGAATAGTTAAATACAGGAATATGAAATGAAAATACAGTCCTAGGATAGATTAAAGTGTAATGTCTGTACTGCATGGCAGAGACGAGCATCTTGGATTGGTTCTACGGTTCAGAGGGAAACATTGGGTTCCTGCAAAGGTGTGGACACTGGCATGATTGTGGGCATAGGCTCAGGGGTGGTTGTGGGCATGGGCGCAGGCGCGAGTGACGGGGTAGGTTTGGGTGTGGGCGCAGCACAGGCGCGGGCATGGAGGCGGTGTGGGTGTAGGCATGGGTGTGGTTCTATCCCCGCTTGTATCACTTCCCCAGTGAGTGGACCTGACTTCTCAGTGGCTATGTGGTGGCATGAGAGAAGCTCCTCACCAGTTCCTTGCATCCAGTTTTTTGTTTGGAAATTAGTAAGAAGGGGAGCCATCCCCAGACAGCCAACATGGATACCACATATGAAAGCGCATTAGCCAAGACCACATGAGCACCGTACATACCGCACAAACAATAGAAGCTCAATGAACAGTAGTGACTCTATTGCATCTTTAGGAGGCGCCTCATTGTTCCGTGTTTCTGTCTCCATTAACATCAGGTCCTGCTCTGAAGCCCTGCCAGTTCGCTTGCTGCTGTGGCCTGTCAGTGGTCTCCCCGACAGGGAAGATAAGATCCCTCTCCTCTCAGGGTCTCTTCCTGGATACCAGTGCAAGCTCCGCCATCATTCTGGCTCCCTCTCATATTATTAGCTACACAAAGCCTTGATTATTTCTCTTTCAGAATGAGAGGGTCTTTTCTTCTTTTTTTGTTCTAAACCAGCGTTTTCATCTGTCTATCTTGCAAAGGAAAGTGCTGCTAACATTGGCATCTCATGATGACTCTGCCCATTAGCATGCTGCCTCCCTGGGCTGACATCCCTCAGATCCAGTCTTACATGGTGCCTTTTCTCTGGACACTCATAGCACTGCACTTTCGGTGAGCAGAGGGCTGCTCCCTTGGATTTCCCGCATGGACTGTGGTAAATTCATTCCCTTTGGCACTGGATGTAGGGTGTACATTCTGAGGATTGCCATAGTGCTCAGAGCAGGCTGGGTTGTTCTACAAATCCTTTAAACAAACAAATAAAAACCACTATGTAGGTGTAATATTGTGGCTGGAAAATATAATGTTTGTGATATCTTAAGAGATGATACAACTGGGAATAAAATTACAGAAAGTTCCACGTAGCATCAGTATAAGTGGGAAACAGTGGTTAAAAATGACAGTTGGCTTATGGATGATTTTATAGTTATTTTTAAATTAATTTGTAGTGAAATGTTTGATATGAATTCACTACTAGTGAAGTTCATGTGCTTTCTTAAATAATCTTTTACAAGGATTGATTTAGTTTTGGGTGATGTTGAACGGCAATGTTTTAATGCTCACAAATTTCCCTAGAGCATGCAAAAGTCTTCATTCCTTTGCCTTTTTAAAATTATATATTCAAGATAATGCCCCAATGCCATACTTCTCTGAGATACTTCAATTACAAGAGCACAAAGAAATCCATTGCTTTTTGTATAAGATTTGGAGTTCTATAAAGAGGAAAACAAAGACTTCGTTGTTCACACGTACTATCACAGGTAAGTGATAGTCTAAAACTGCATCTACAAGTCCAATTGGACTATTGATCTTATCTCTATCCAAATCAGAGGGACAGCAGATGGTCCCAGCATTATCTGGAGTAAGAAGCCCTCAGGAAGCTCAAGGTAGGAATTAGTTGTTATCATGGTGAGCTTCAGATAATGATCGACACCTGGTCATCTTAGCCTGCATTATCTACATCTGGAGAGTACTAGAAGGATGCACACCTGTAACCCAGTGAATGGGCAATACTTGAACACTTGACTCCCAGTACTCACATCCCCAGTGGGGGTGCTGCTGTAATACTTTTAAGAGCTAGAGCAATGGTGGAGGAAGTGAGTTTGGGTGTGGGCCTTGGGATTAAATAAGCTCTCTTCATTTCCTGCCTGCTCTCTGATGCCTTGCATTGGGTGGGCAGAGAGCTTCCTTGCCTTCTCTGCTATAATGCGATGTGTATTCCTTAAACTGTAAGTCATAATAAACCTTCCTTTCTTCAAGTTACTTGCATTTGGTACTTGTAACACTCTGTTACAGCTGAAGCAGGTTTATGACTCAGACATGATTTCAGTTTGTGACTTCTGCACAGCACTTGGTAACTGATAATATACACCTGGCAGTTACCTCACTCAGGATGATATTTTCTAGTTCATTCCATTTGCCTATGAATTTCATGAAGTCATCGTTTCTGATAGCTGAGTAGTACTCCATTGTGTAGATGTACAACATTTTTTGAATCCAATCCTCTGTTGAAGGGCATCTGGGTTCTTTCCAGCTTCTGGCTATCATAAATAAGGCTGCTATGAACATAGTGGAGCACGTGTCTTTGTTATATGTTGGGGTATCTTTTGGGTATATACCCAGGAGAGGTATAGCTGGGTCCTCAGGTAGTGGAATATCTAATTTTCTGAGAAACCTCCAGACTGATTTCCAGAATGGTTGTAGAAGGATGACCAGAAGGATGACCAAAATGTGGATGCTCCCACTCCCTCTTGAAAGGGGTGAAAATATCCATAGGAGGAGATATGGAAGCAAAGTTTAGAGCAGTGACTCAAGGAATGGCCATTCAGAGCCTGCCTCCCATGTGGCTCATATATATACAGCCACCAAAACTAGATAAGATGGATGAAGCTAGAAAATGCATGCTGAAAGGGACCAGATATAGATCTCTCCAGAGAGACACATCCAGAACATGTCCAATACAGAGGTCAATGCTAGCAGCAAACCACTGAACTGAGAACAGGACCCCCTTTTTTGGGGAATTAGAGGAAGTATTGATAGAGTTGTAGGAGCTTGCAACCCCATAACAACAATGCCAACCAACCAGAGCTTCCAGGGACTAAACCACTACCCAAAGGCTATACATGGACTGACCCAGGGCTCCAACTGCATATGTAGCAGCGAATAGACTTGTTGGGGCACCAGTGGAAGGGGAAGCCCTTGGTCCTGCCAAAGTTGGATCCCCAGTGCAGGGGGATGGGGGGGTAGTAAGGGAGATGTATGGGGGGGAATACTCATATGGGGGAGGGGAGGGGATGGAGGCTTATGGACAGGAAACTGGGAAGTGGAATAACATTTGAAATGTAAGTAAAGAAATATATCTAATAAAAATTATTAAAAAATATTAAAAAATATATATGCCTGGCAGATGAAATGACTAAATCCTAGCTTTAAGCACCTTTCCTTAACGATGAATGCTCTCTTGTCTTCTGTTTTCCTTTATTCCTTCTCCCTTTCCCACATTGCCTGTCTAAGACCACAGAAACACAACAAAACAGAGGCTCCAGGCATAAAAACTCTTTCTTCAGTTTTGTAAGCTATTACAAAACAGAAATCTCTTGCTTTTGTATTCATCAACATAAGGCTGCAAGCTAATCGAAGGCAATGAGTGAGACAGGTGATTGAAAATGCTTGCGGTATTAGATCTTTGTTGAAACCTAGAACCACACACCTGACTAACTGGATGACTCAGGAAATGCCTGTGTTTGCACCTGTCACAGAGTTAAAATTATTCAGCACAACTCTGGAGACAGCAAAAGGTCACCTACAGCTGGGATGAGGGATGGACTCCATGGCTCACAGAGAACTCAGGGCCTCTGGAGGCATCCCAGTCATACGGGGGCAGTGACACATGGCATTGTCTAGTTGCCCCAGTAGGACTATTGTGCAGTAGGGACAGTAAAGTGAGGGGAGACTTGAGGACAGTGAGGATCAGATATCATCTGTCATAGAGGTTCCCTCCATGGGGTGTCAGCAGTAAAAGAAGCTCTGTGGGTGTGGCAAGGAATTTGTGGGTAACTTCCGTTCCAGCCACTCAAATTTCTCTGAGTTTAAAACTTCTCTATGTGAATAAATTTAAAACTTTAAATTCTTTTTTCCCCAAAACTGAACTATGATGCCCAAGTTAGAAGATCGTTTAAAACAATTAGAGCATGAGGAAATAGTTCGATAATTTGAGGCATTCTAGAAAACTCCGGCATTATTAGTATTTCCACTATGTGATTGTTTCCACCTATGTTTTATTACTTAGCTGAGTGGAAGCGGCAATAAATAAAAGAAATGTAATTAAGATGTGAGCTGGATATGGACTTATTGGCATAGAGGTGGTCCTAGAAATGAGAGGCATCGTCAATTTCTCCAAGTATTTATTTCTTAAAAATAAAGGTAAAATAATGTAAGGAAATCATTTCTAGTTTCCCATGAGATATCAAATATTGTATTAAATAAAATTCTCTTGAAATAAATGTAATCCCTTTACCACACCAATAGGGTAGATTACCTAGTTAAAGGGCACACTAAATAGTATAAATGTAAGTGAACACATTACATCACAGCTAAATCATCTGGTGATGCTGTGTTATTTAGGACTCTCAAGTCAGGAAGACTCCTACAGGTTGAAGACAGAGAAGGTGAGGGCTGTGTGTGAACAAACTCCATAGTTTCCAAAAAGTTCTGTTTTTGAAGATGGGAGGAGACTCTACAAGCTGGAATAGGGGAGGAAACAGATTTCTCTGAAGAATAAGAAAGAAGAAACAGATAAGTGAACTTGACTGGAGCCCAAGGTGTATTTCAGGCTTCTGAGTTCGGCAGCCATGATAAATTAGTGCTACTATCTTCTGGCCCATGGCTTCAACAGCAGCAGGAACCTGAAAGGACAAACTCAACCTGAAGGTCGGGGCGTGAGGCTGACCAAAGAGGTGGAGCCTTGCTGGAAAGACGAAAAGGTATGGGATTATTTTCAGACTGAATGATTTGAGAATTCCAGAATGAACACTAAAGCCACATTTGATCAAGTTGCATTTTCTGTGGGCCATGGTCCCAACGCATATCTCAGAGCTATCAGCAGTGTGCTTTGGAAGTGTCCTATGAAGTTTCAGGCAGTTTTTCCCTAGATTCCATGTTGCTTCCTCGAATATAGGAAAGTAAAACATTATTGAACTAGTATGCCAAGCAATTGTGACATTTGATTATAATGATGAAACCGTTTAAATGCCTGATCTCAAGGAAGACCCAGTGTGGGCATCACACTGGACATCTAGTGTGCAGGCACACGTGGGATGTTTTTATTAAAAATCAATCATATAGGGTCAACAGAAAAATGACAGAATCATTTCCCTCCATTGCCCAGTCCTGATGAGTATTTCACAGTCTGAAAGTTTTTAAGTGTAGCCACTAGTAATTTTTTTCCTATTCAGTATCCCTTTGAGACAGTTGTTCTTTCAAATTCATAATCTGAAAAATTGAGTCTTAAATTGTCTTCTTAGTATATCCTATATTTAGAAGCAGATCCAGGTTGTAATAATTTGGCCCAAGATGTTGAATTGTTGAAACAGTATTTTAATATTTGTTTCATCAACTTGCTACCTTCTCATGAAACCTCAAAAACTAATATTAAATAATTTTTAGAAGTATCTGAAATTTCTCTTAATAGAGAGTAAGAAACTGACTTGAACAAAGTTTGGTAAGATATATATGTTGACAGTTTCAATATAGTTTAAATTCTTTATCTAGAGAAAATGTAAGAGAAAAGAGTATAATAACATTCAGTCTAAATCAAAATGCACGCACATTTAAAGCTGGATGGTATGTTGATTTATACCTGTAAGCCTACCATTTGGATGCTGAGGCTGGAGGGTTGCCATGGTTGGCCATAAATCTTGGCTAGAGAGTAAGACCATGTCTCAAAAACTACAGTTGATGGTGATGTGTGCACTAGTTATCAGTTGAATATGCATCTACTCCACATGCTTATGACAAAATCACTGGAGGATTCCACAGTACTTCAAGTGTCAACCAGGAGGTGGTGATGCTGTTGTCCAATATGTACTTTCATCCACATGTAAACCAGGAACCTGTGCCAGTGGCCAACAGGTACTTTCAGATTTACACAAACAGCACAATTATGAGGAGATTTGTCCCAAGAACTGGACTTTTTTTTTTACATGATGGCTTTATAAACAAATTCTTGTACCTCATATAACAGCAGGAAGCATCCAGGCTGCTCTGCACTCAGCCCTGAGTTCTGATCCTACTAACAAGGTATACCCTCCATGAAAATATGTTTCTATGTGAGACTGCTTCAAAAGAATAACAATAAGCTATATAAAGCAAAGCACAGCTAATCTCTCTGTAAACATTTCTCAAGTAGGACCTAATAAATAATTTGGGCAGAGACTTATTTTTGCTGTTTTAGCACACAGGATAATTTCATCAGGTTGTTTATTTAATGAAGAAACTCTCAAAGAATCAGTTACTCCTCTTTCTTTCTTCCCAACTAATCTGATAACAATGTAAAAACCTTCAAGCTGGTGAGATGAATGTGTCTTAGCTGTGATTTGAAATATATACATCAGTGACATGAGGTACATATTTTGATCTTAAACTGTGGACGAAATGGGATAGAAAATAGCATAAATAAAATAACATTGATCTGGAGTTATTAGTTATCTTGTTAAATAATTAAAATCATCCCAGCTGATAACAGCAGTCGCTGAGCTGAAAGATTTATGACTTCCCTAATTCCCTTCAACTTTGGAAGTTCATCCCATCAACTGAATAAATAATACCAATTATTCACTTGGTGCTAGACACTGACTTTATTGCATAGCACAGCATAGGAGAAAGACACAGGACATGTAACTACTGATCTATCAAAATACAGTCCATCAGAAGTGTTTGCACTAAAATGATACTTAGTTGAAAACGTAGATTCACATAACCAAAAATATGCAACAGAGATATAGTAAAGCATCTATCTATTTGATAAGAAAAGTAGCCAATGCACCTAAAATGTGAGACCTAGGCACTTGGGGAGAACAAAGGCATTTCGTCTGTCTGAGCCAGATGTGGAGTACCATGGGGGCTTCTACCTATGAAGGCCAAGGCTGTGTGACTGGACAGGAGGTTCAGAAAACATTAAACAAATAGGCCATTTCTGAATCTTAAGTGTCGTCTATGTGAGTTATTTTATTGCTAATCATAAACAAACAGGTGGAATCCACCAGTCCGGAACACTGGTGTGAGTGGGTCCTGTAGTTACTAATTGCAGAAGATTGGGCTGAGGCACGAGCCCCTACTCTCTTCCACTGAACAGTTGTGGAAGTGTTTAATTTGTCTTCCGCTGGCCTCTAATTTGTCAGTGAACCTTTAACTGACATTTGCTAAAGTTCACTAAATTTGGAAGCACTTCTCCAGGACTGAGAAGCTTCAGGCATAATTTTATGTTAAGAAGAGTGGGGAGAGGGAGCTATCTGGATTTGTCCATTCAGTGGAGAGTTGGCCTCATGATGAGCCTTGCAGGAGGCAATGCTGTATTTGCATAAGGGTTACCATTGGAGAATTTATATTTCATTAACCTGTTGAATCTTGGAAAAGGTCAGAGGCAGAAATAATATTAAAAACCATAAAGGATTCAGTGGAGATAATATGCTTAATTCCTAAATTATGAAATTATATAGTAAGTTCAGGCCTGAAGCAAGATAGCATAGCGTAGATGAGATCAATTTAAAACCAGAATGAAAATTACTTGAAGCAGTATATGTATGACCAAATTAGTATACAATGCAATAAGTTGTTAATTAGGCTTTTAAAAATAAACCTATGGTTTTACTGACTACAATGTACTGACAGACACACCTTGATGGCTTTCAGGGAAATAGTCTTTTAACATGGTACAAAGATGTGAATGAGACTAAAACGCCCGTTACATCCATCATCTTCCTAAGATAGATGAGAATTGTACAGTTCATATCCCCTCTCATAATGAGCTTGGTATATGCAAGACAGTCTAACTCCTTACCACTCTTTACTAATTCCCTCGTTTGTTTGACTTAGGGAAGTAAGGTTAACAGCTTTTCTTACGATGTGTCTTTTAAATTTATTGTTATGTCCTCTCAGTTCCCTTCTTCATCTCCTGTAACTTTCAGTTTCATCCTAATTTCTCCCCTATTTGCATTTGATAATGTTCCTAAAAATCTAAAAACTTTACCAGATCAACAGGTCTTCTAAATCTTCTAACGTTCTTGGCTTTGTATTGCTCTCCCTATGGGCACTGTTCAGACTAGTCAGTGTTCTGAATAGATCTGAGGTCTAGACAGATGTGATCCCTCCCATCGTCTGACATATGTTGTCAATTATTCTACCCAAGTCTGTTTGAGCTTCAGAAACTGACAGCCAGTGTCTATTCTATCTTACATGCTTTGTGGGTGCATCAACACTGTTTGTTCAAACAGAAAAAAAAGGAAAAAGAAATCAAAGAAGCTAATGCTCCTTTTATTTCTCCATTCTGCTTCCAAGCAGTAGACTTGTTTATCTCTAGCTCAGAAGTTGGGGTAACACATTAATTAGGCTTCATTTGTAACCTCGGAAGGTTGATGCATTAGAGATGAACTGGTATAAACCAACACAGAGCTACAGAGCTTCCAGGGCAGTATCCCATCTCCACACAACTACACGGAAGCCTTGGCATTTCATTAGGAATATTAAATTAGTTCCTGTCAAAGTTTATTTAAATTTTACATTATCCAGAAAGCTAAATTAAAATCAGCTGTTGCTTTGAGAAATTACAAAAAAAGAGGAAAAGATGCAAAGATTTCAGATTAAAGGGAGGTTTTACACAGAAACAAGAAACAGACACATTAAAAACACTTGAATTTGTACTGTTTGCTTCACAGATTTGAAGGTATTGAGGGGGATTTCTAATATATACTAAACCAACATATGTATCATATTGAAGTTCACTGTTATAAGGGTCACTGGGACAGAGAAGTCTGGAGGAAGGAAGGAAACTTATAGATCTTAGGAGCAGAAGGGATATAGGGCAGAAGGGATATGGGTGGAAATATGCCATGCAAGACACGTGTGCAATGGAAATACATGTACAACTAACCAGTGCAGGTAACATGAGCTCATCATCAAAGCATAGCTATCTCATTAAGGTCTTGAACACTTCCATGCAGAAAACACAAAGAGGGTAGAAATGTCACATCGTATGTCTAGTAATAAATCTAAAATGCTCCCACAGTGATTTTTCACTGACCTCCCAGGATAGCTTCACATCTCTGTCTACCATGAGCTCTTCCTCACCATCTCTACATTGATTCTGTTCTCTTTACGTCTGTGACCTCAGCTGTTTCACATAATGCATAGATGAAATTAAGTGGGAAATTTTCTCTGTCTAGCTCGTTTCCCTTAGCTCAAGGCTCTCAAGTTTCATCCATTATTTTCAAATAACTCAAGTTCCTTTTGTACATCAGTGTCCCACATGCCTGTAGTGACTGTGGAGACATGAAGAGGGCATCAGATTATCTAGAGCCAATACATGGGTCATGGGAACTGAACCCTAGATCTGTGGAAGAGCAATCACTCTTCTTAACCATTAAGCCATTTCTCCAGGCCCACGAACCATACTTCCTTAAAGGTTTCATAGGCTATATAGATATGGATGTAGATAGAGACATAATGTGTGTGTGTGTGTGTGTGTGTGTGTGTGTGTGTGTGTGTGCGCGCATGCGCGTGTGCACTTACATGTGTGTATCCAGAGTAGATTAGCCAGCAATAATTCTATCTTTGGTTTCCTTTGTTTCCCTGGTTGTTGTGCTAATTTATATTTCTCACTCACACTTAACTTTCATCTTTTTAACAGTAGTTATTTTTACAGGTGAGTAGACACAATCTCCTAACCTACAGTCTGGTAACAGGAGTCTAGTTTCATGGCTAGCATACTGATGCTCCAAGCTCAAGCCTTTACCAGATTCATGTCTCAGTCCATTCCTTTCTTGTGAGAGAGCCTCGGAGAGAAAGTACAAAGCAAAGAAATAAATATAGGAAGAAGCACACGTCTAATTCTACTTAACTCTGCACACTTTTCACCCCCCTTTTTTTAACGTACAGGGTGGGCAGTTTGTTCTGGCTGTTCAAATGGGGATCCATGACAATGAGAACAGGGTATCCTGACACAGCCAAGCAGAAACATTACATTTCCAACCATGTTCTTGGCTGCACCAAGGTAACTGCTGATGCTAAAGACTTGGCCACTAGGAGGAGGAATACTTCTTAAACAGATAAGGTGTTTGATCACGCTGAGACAGTGTGAGGGTTAGTTCCACATTAGAGCCACATCCTGATGCAAATGTGCTTCAAGTGGGGCTTTGGTGGGTGGGGTTGTGTATGTGATCAGGAACGATATAGGGGAGAGAAGTGTCCAGAAATACTATGTCCAGGAGTGGAGTAGGGTGTGCTTGATGTGCTATGCACAGAGAGCTGGCGCCTAACTTATTGCACCAACAGATTGGACCACAGTGTACACTGTGTACTGCTTCACACTCCAGAACTTTCTGTTTGCTGCTGGATAGACGCTCTCAGAAACTAAATGGCCCAGGTGCTGTAGAGGCATGAAGCCTATGCTTGTTCTTCTTCTGACGTCCTCATGAAATCTTGCTAATTTTAGTCTCTGTGTTTGCCAAGCATTAGAACCAAGGGTTTTCCTTTACCTACAGGATATCTCCTATGTATCAAAACATGGTTCACCCTTAACCATTTCTGAGGATGAGCTTTCCAATTAGAACTTACCCTGCTGGGTTCTAATATAATAGCTGGAGACAACTGTTCTTGCCCTCCCCATCCCATTTCCTTTATAGGGGATGATTTCTTAATGGTAGATTTTACAGAGATGTTCTGACAAATTGTAATTACTTCATAACGGCCATGAGGTAAGTTTAACTTGATGAACTATGAGAAGCACATTACAGGTGAAGGTCCTAGGAAAGACGTATTTGCAGAGAAAAAAAATGATTAGAATTATGTTTGATCAGAACATTTTCCTGATAATATTTAACACACACTGGGATTGTTTTCATTACATGGTATTGCAGTTCTGTCTCTGTTCCTGTCTCTCTGTGTCCCTTGCTTTGTGTGAGTGTGTGAGTGTGTGTGTGTTTGAGTGTGTGTGAGTGTGTGTGTTTGAGTGAGTGTGTGTGTGTATGTGTGTGTGTGAGTGTGTGTGAGTGTGAGTGTGTGAGTGTGATCTCCTCTTCCCTTGTTCTAAACAGGATCTATCTTTTCTTTCATACCACATTGATGCAAACACCAGCCAAGCTGCCCCCACCCCCAGCCTCTATTCAATTCTGATATCTGGCTTTTCCATCTCATAAGAATGGTGAGATTGCAGATGTCTGCAAATGATTTATGTGGTTTCTAGAGATTGGATTCAGGTTGTCAATCTTGCCTGGCAAGTGCTTTCACCTACGTAGCCATCTTACTAGGTCAGGGACATTTGTAAAACATGGCTTTACTTCTCAGATTGTGTGACTTGTGCCCATCCATGTAACTGCTACATCAGCCTACCAGATCCGAGCAGATCCACTCTTCCTTTGGTGTCTCAGGCCTGGTGTAGCTTTCTGTAATGCAGAGAGGAGGAAGGAAAGAGCAGACAGAGCTGTGTGTGTAAACATTCAGGACATGAACCTTCAAACACTCGCAACTGTTGAGGACTCTTTAAAATGTGCAGATCGTTTTAGTTTTGTTTTCTGTTTGTTATCTGTTGTTAAGAAATTGCTCTACCCTGAACTGTTCCCCAGCCCTTCTTTCCTAAGGTTTTATATTCACCTTTAAATCTTCCTGTTACTAACAGAGGAAAGAAAGCTGAGAAAATGCTTTCACCTGAAATTGGGAAACAAAGAACCAAGGAAACTTTTGGAGAAATCCAAGTCTAGCCCACCAAGTGTGTGAGATAAGGGCCGAAGGCCTGCAGATCTTAAAGTTGGAGCAAGAAGCAAGAAGCAAGAAGCAAGAAGCAAGAAGCAAGAAGCAAGAAGCAAGAAGCAAGAAGCAAGAAGCAGTAGGATGGACAGATTGCTGTCCCTGGCCTTTGGTTAATCAAGGCTAGGCCTGTTTTTGTTACAGAGGCGGGGAAACAATAAAGAAGAATGAATCCAATACACTGTGTTCTGAATGGAAGCTATTTTCTTTCAGAGTTACATTATTCTTTTAATTGTCATTTAGGGTCTTGGCACAGCAGTTCACCATGAGTGGCAAAGAGTTGTTCTACACCAAAGCCACCTAAGATGCTCATTTTTTGCTCATGGTCACGGATTGAAGCCTCTACATACAAAAGCTCCCATTTTTGTGCATGGATTTAAAGAGTGCTGTCTGAAGGTTTTTTATGAATGAGTTATTGTATTCCCTTTCTCCTTAGACTTTGCATTTTTATGGTATGACTGAGTATAAACTGTTTGTTTAAATTAAAAGAAAGTATTTGTTCTCTATAATGTAATTCTGGCCTTTTACATTTCTTTTTTCTTCCTTTGAACTTCTGTCATGTACCCTCCCATGTAATTTCTAATTCCTGGCCTCTGGCTCTTTTTCAGTGTGTGTGTGTGTGTGTGTGTGTGTGTGTGTGTGTGTGTGTGGTTCAGTCCATATAATGGTAAGTATGTGTCTATGTGTGTGTATGTAGGTATGTGTGTATGTATGTACAGGTGTATATGTATATATTCATGTATATATGTTTATGTATGTATACCAGTTGGGTGACTGCTGTTTCATACTTCTTATTTTCTATGTTCTGTTAGAAACATGACCTAGGGAGCAATAGTTAATTAACATTTTATTTCTACTTATGGTTGTATATAATCATATCAATGTCTCTATAATTTTTCTGTCAATACTGATTAACCTGTGAATCATGCATCATCAACCATCTATCATCTATCATGTGTGTGTGTGTGTATCATGTATAACCTGTGAATCATGCATCATCAACCATCTATCATGTGTGTCTGTGTGTGTATCATGTATATACATATGTGTTTGTATGTGTGTGTGTATGACTCATCATCTATTACTCATCTATATTTGGCTGTAATATATTTATCCTTTATCTTTCTGTGTAGATATCTATAATCTCTACTTACCTTCTTTCTTTCTTTTTCCTTCTTCACTCCATCTGCATGTCTACAATCTGTCATCTGTCATTCCTCTGTCACGTTCAGTCAAGAAAACAGCCATGCCCTCTGTCTTAACATCATGGCAGAGGATGGACTTCACTTTGAGGAATGGTTTTCAGTTCTTTGTAAGTCTCAGCCGTGCATACAAGGCATCCTGATGATAACTCTGCCCACAAAGTCTCAGCCGTGCATACAAGGCATCCTGATAACTCTGCCCACATCTTCTCCCACGTTCCTTCCTCTTTTCAGCCCCATCCCCCTGCCTGCTTCAATCCCAGATTTTCAAGTTTTGGTTTTGATTTGAGGCCTGTTACATTTAAGCAGTGCCATCTAACGACAGATGAACCAAGAATCTACATTAGAGCCTAGTGGAGGACACCAGTGGGAGTGGGCTCACACCTGAAGACAACAGTTCCCCTGTCCCAAGTCTGTCTGTATGAAATAGTTTGGCACTTTGGGGTAGGATCCCTGACCACCTCTTCCACCCATGACTGGCTGTGAATGGACCATTCTTGTGCAGCTCCAGTGAAGGCACCCACAGTTGCTAAGAGTCCATGATTGTAAGGAGTGTGCACTTTCCAAATGTTGGCATTTCCAGAAGTCTGCTGGTTCTGGATCTTGCATTCTTTCCATCTGCCTTTTTCTTCAGAAAAAGGGACAGGTGTGGTGGGGTTGTTTAGGACCAAACATTTGCCTGCCACTTATTTTCAACAGCAGGTGCAATCAAGAATTGCTGTACTCTGTAAGTTAACTGGAATGAGTGACTTCTCTGATTAAGACTGAGAGTGGCAGGTATCTATGGGCATAAACACATATTTAGAATGCCATATCAACTTAGGTAAATGATAGAAGTAAGTTCCCCTATAGTGCCTATGAACTTTGCATCAGGGGTTTTAAGGACCAGGCATAAATTCCCTTCTGTAGCGAAAGAGAGATTGGTCCCGCCTGTACTGTGGATTCAACCGTTGATAAGTTGGGCCCATCTTGTTTACAGGGTACTATCATACTGTGTAGAGTACAGAACTGGACAAGACTCTTGATGCGTTTCCCTCCAAGCTTTGTGAACAGCATCTTCAGATTATATAAAATCTACCTAGCAGGGAGAAAGCACCTAGCTCAGTTCCAACAGCTCTGTTTTATGTAACCGAAAGTGGTGCTTTCCAGCAATAGGGTCCTGTCACCAGGTTCTCATGAGCATCTGAGAGGACTAGCGGGAGCCTGTACTGTTCTGATGGCCTTTGGGGCTTCAGTGACCAACAGTACACTGTGCACCATGTTTTCAGTTTAACAACTCACTATTCCTAGGAGCACCTTCTTCAAGCCTCATATGACATCTACCTCCCAACTCTTTATTTAAATAAAAAATGTATTTTAAAATTAAGCTATAAGATGGTAGGTTTCCATATGGCTTTTTATTTCAGAAACATTTGTCCTGGATTTTGCAAGCAGCCCATTTAGGTACTGTAGTTAAATCAGATAGTATTCTACCTCTATAGTAAATGCTCCCTTAAGATTTTAATCTTTCAGCAATTATGTTTCTTATCTCTATTTAGTTAACACATTTCACACTTCTAGCTTAATGATAGTTAATCTCTCCCAAGTATGCGTGCGCGCGCGCGCGCGCGCGCGTGTGTGTGTGTGTGTGTGTAGCGTATTAGGAAGCAAACAGAAGTGTGAGTATAAATTTGAGTCATGACCCTCACTCAAAAAGGGTTCAAAGTTAACGCTCCCTTATGTGCTGTTTGCTCAGATCTGAAGATTTGGATATAGGCCTCAGCCTCAACCCTACACAGGCCTCATCTACTAGGTTGCTGTGTTTGTCCGGTACAGAAATAAAGTATTAATTCCATGACTGCCCAAGACAGGTGCTTACCCTCATCTACTGTGGTAAAAGACATACTCTGAATGACCAGCATCTGATTACAGTGAGGACAGGACTCTGATAGGCATCACAGCCCCTCCAGAATTCTCATACTGGCCTTCTACTCCTTCCCCAGTTTTGTTAAACATTATAACATTATTTGGTTATATTTCGAGATTGTCAGAAATAAAAGCAATGTAGATCCATGTCTCCTAAACACTTACCCCTTGTAATCTTCCAGGACACAGCAGCCCCCCCCCCCATCTTATCAGAAAGATGTGTCGTTCTCCAGCACTTACCATGTTCACTAACAATGGTCTCACGAAGTTTGACAAGCTGCTGAAACACTTAGGTGTTCATTATTGCAAGGACCTGTTAGTGCTATCTTCCAGAGAGCAGAAACACAGCGATTTCAAATCACTTTGTTCTGTCTCAGAGCCCAGAGCTTGGTTTTTATACCACTTTATTTCATACTGTAGGAATATATGTATAAATGTTAGTTATCAAGTGAAGTACTTCCTAATGCTTGTAGTCACCGCATCCTATGCAAGATTATATAATGACATCTGATGGGGTTTCAGCCTGAATCTTTAGTCAAGACCCTTGTCTAAGGGGCTACACCTGTCTCCTCATAATTTCTGGGATGCCCTAGACATGTTTCTTATGCTCTACTGTATTATCTGTGGCCTTATAACTGTGCTTCCTGCCCAAGTCACACAGGATGCCATTGGATTTCTGAACACAGCAGGACTATCAGCTCCTCCTTGACTTGGGACACTGGAATGGATTTTTCTATTTCTCTGATTTTTCCTTATGTGCCTGGTATACAGTTGAGTTGAGCCGAATTAAATAACCTAAGCCTGGTTGGGGTGGCTGATGTCTCCCTAATTTCTGATAGTACCATTGAGTCAAATTCGTAATATATAAACCTAGTTAAATGAAATCTTAAAAGAGACAGTTGTCGTACTTCCTAATTCTGTTACCTTTTAATACATTTCCTCATGTTGTGGTGACACCAACCATGAAATTATTTTTCTGGCTAGTTAGTAAGTGTGAACAGGTGAACGTGTTCCATGTTATAGAGTGCTGAAGTGTGTGCCTGGCCTCTGTCTTCTACATGCCTCTTTATATCAAGTCATGCCAATCAAAAACAGTTTCAAGACGTTTCCAAAGTCCCCCTGGGGTGTTACCAGCCAAGTTTAGGTGTCAACTTATCTAGTCCCTTTGAAACTCGTTTAAGCACCCAGGCAGGGTGTTAGGTACAAGCTTCCAAAAAGTGGGACCACGATAGTGCTCTGAGTACCAGGTTGAGCATCTATAGAGGGCCACTCTACTGTCTATTGACAGCCTTCCCAGTCCACCCTTAGCTACAGTTCTCTTCCCAGGTCCTAGAGTTCTAGAGCATTGCTGAGAGCAAAAGCCTTCCACTCTGAAGGTGAGACTGAAGCAACTGACACGTTGCCATCCCTGGACACACGGAGTCTTACCACAGTCCCCACATGGGACTGAAGCACCTCCACACTGACCTCACAGGTCACGCTGACCCTCAACCTAGTCCCCACATGGGACTGAAGCACCTCCATGCTGATGTCACTGGACATACTGAGACTCACCGTGGCCCCCATGTGGGACAGAAGCACCTACACACTGACCTCACTGGGTAAAATGAGCCTGAGCAGGGCCCTCAAATGGAATTGTAATCATTTCACTCATTTGTTTCCATGAGCGAAAGTACCAGTGAAACGTGCCTTCCCTAGTATTTTCAGTGATTCTGCCTTGATAGAACTGCTGTATATCTTTGGGTTACTTCCAAGTTTAAAATTCAGACTTTACTAGTTAGTCTACCTCGTGTCAGCTGCGTCTGAGGCCTGACTACTCTTGAAGTGAGCATCTTTATTTAAAAACGTTTCATCCAGTGTCCAGTACAAATCCACCCTCACAGTGTAAATGCTTCACAGCTGCACACTGGATTTGTATTGAGAATGTACACTAATGAAACTCAGAAATAGTGACAGTTTTAGACACTTTATGGTTTAATTTGCCTTCCATCTGACCTTTTCACTTCAGGAATTTAAAAGTGTTTTGATATAATAGTCTACTGAGAAGAGTCCTCATCACCTAATGGCCTGATCTTTTTGTGTTATTGTCCACACACGGACACCTGCTCCTTCTGTGATGGTAGCAGGTGTGAGAGTTGGAAGCGGGAATGAAATCGTGATTCCTTCACACCCAGGGCTACTGTGTGATCAGCTCAGCTAACGTCTGAGAGCCTCACTTGGTCTGTCAGGGGAGACATGTGGCTTGCAGAAACTTTGGACACTTGTTCAAAAAGCCACTAAAAACATGAAGGTAAGTTGTCAAAATAAAAATAAAACTGAACAGTTAAAAAACAATTCAAATATGGTTCAAAAGTACTCTGTGTCAGACTCAAGATATTGATATAGGTCTAACATTCTTGAGATGTAACCGTTCTATATATGTAATAAATCTATTTTAATTCTAAAACTAAATTAATTGAGAAATAGAATATATAAATCCAGATAAGGCTTATTTGTCCATATATTCCTTTCACGTATCTATTTAATTTTGTTCCTAAATCTTGTCTCACTAAAACAATGGAAAGTTCTTAAAAAATAAATATCATAGGAAATAAATTATATTTAAATAATTAGAATTACATTCCAATCAGATAAGTGTAAGGGAGAGAATATTAAAAATTATGGCATTTGAGTTCTTACATTGTACCTTAATTTGAAGACACCAAGTATCTAGGTTGCAGAGAACAAGTTTAAGTCTGCCAGGTTAACACTCAATGACAGTGGGCACTTGTCTTCCTCGTTGAAGTTCTGCAGTACTGGATACACCTGACACCTGGAATTGTCCTTGAAGTGGATGGGAAACTTTTGTGTTGTGCAGAATCCAGTTACCCAAGTCCTTACAGAAGTGAAGCCAATACCGATCCCATGCTCCATGTACCCGCTGTACCTCAGAGAGATGCTCGAAGTGTTTGTGGTTCATCAACCAAGACTGACCTTCGTTTCGTAGAGCTGGGAAGCTTCTATTTCATAGGAAGGCCGGAACTGATAAACAGAAAGAGGACTTATACAGACTTCAGAATCTAAAAGTCTCTGAATCTGTGCCAGAAGTATGAAATTACAGTTGAGCCTACCACTCAGATTTTTTACACCAATTCCTGAAACCGCACGGCAGTGGCTGTCTGCAAGAGTACAAGAGGAGACTATGTCTAACCTTTAGGAGCTGTTTGAGACCCATTCGGCTGTGTTTAAATTACACAGCAGGTTCTCGTCACCCGCACACGCAGCTGATAGTTTTCAGCCCTGTGAGCACCTTACACCTTACACCTGTGTTTCATTTTACTGAAAGTTTGTTGTCCTATTAGATTAGATTTCCCTAGGGCTTAGCTACAAAAGTTGGATTCTCAGACACTTCAAGCCATTAACTGTGTTTAAAAATCAATAGTATCTTCACTGGGATGATCATTGTCGCATTTTCGTACAGCCGAAGTGTCCACTTGAAACAGTCATGGGAGCACGTATTCCACTGCCCATTGTCAAAGAGTTTCTCAATGTATTGCACAAATAGTTTTCCAATCTAGAGTGTAATTACATAGACACTGTACAGTCTTCCCTTTTTTGTTTGTTTTTTGTTTTTGTTTTTGCTTTGTTTTGTGTTTTCGTTTTAGAGATCTCTCTCTCTTTCACTACTGTGTGACTTATTTGATGCTGTGTGGCAGAACTTTAATAACAAGTGAATTAGAACAGTAAGGGCTGATGGAACATGATGGCAAGAGACATCCAGTAGATCAAGCATACATGGGCTGGGCCCCTGGTACATACCATGTGCAAAGTACAAGCGCTACCCCCAGCACCAGCACCTTCAACTGCATCACAACCCAGTGGCTGCTGTCTGACTGTGTACTGGGAAAGAGCTGGGCAGAAGCACCACTAGATCTCAGAGCCACAGGAGACTATCAACATCTGAAAAACGTGCTCTTTCCTGTCCTGCATCATCAAAAAGGCTTCACATGCTACCAATGTTGAAAAATATAGTCTTCATTAAAATACTTTTAGCATGTCTTTTGCTATAGAGCCAACATGTAAGTCTCTGTAAGTCCCTAGTTTCCACTAAGAACAGCAGCCCAGTCCCTCAGGTGGTATAGAACGTCTGGATTGTACTGGTTTCTCAAATGTACTACTGCAGTAATATCCCAAAATTACTCATCATTTCCATTGTCCAATTTCAGCATTATTTCCATATATTAACCCTCTTATGACTTTGAGGAGCCTTTGTCTCTCTTCAGAGTACCATGATGATCAGACAGTGTAAATAGATCTGTTCAACAAATTACACTTGACATTGGCTCCTAGGTGACTGTTCCCTATACTCTCAGGACCTTGTACATGTGCAGCTTTGTTCTTAAGTATATACCAGTGTTAACTGTCTTCAAACAGAATTTCATATTCTGTATGTCAGTGTTAATGAGCCAGTCTCCACCACTCATGGATTTGTGGCAAGCAGTCACTCTTGCCTAGACACTGCATCCTTCTTGTCAATCTCTTCATCCTGAGAACTCAGATGACAAGCACATGTCATTAGTTTAGCTCAAATTCAGAGAACTATTGCTGCATATGAAAATTATACTTTGGAAACGTTCACCAGCTATACGGTGAGGGCTGCATAGAAAGATAGGTCTTAGGCCCAGCTCTCTTGTCAGCCACACAAATCTATGTATGTTAAGCAGGAAAAACATACACCTGAGTCTAAAGCTCCCCACTGCAGTCAGTGACTGTGTTGACAGAGCGTGAGGCTGATGAACATGGGCACTAAACATCCTTTATGAGAGGCTAATCTTGGTCCATGAAGTTGGTTCAGTGCAGTGGGCAAAGTGCTTTTTATGCTACTCTAACAACCTGAATTCAAATCCTTGATTCTCACTTAAACCTGTAAGCCAGCACTCATAGGGTTAGATGGGCGGCAGAGATAGCAAAATCCACAGAGACATCAGGCAGATATCCTGGAGTACACAGCAGAGCAGGAGAGAGAGAGAGAGAGAGAGAGAGAGAGAGAGAGAGAGAGTGTTTAGTTAGTTTCCTTTCAGCAAGGACAAAAGAGAATGCCAACTCCTGAAAGTTATTCTTTAACCTACTTATACAACGGCACACACACAGACACACACACACACACACACACACACACACACACACACACACACACACACACTTCGGCCATCGATGTATAGATCAAACATTTTTCTGTGGAAGCCATTGTCCTTTCTCAATGCAGTATTCAAACAAATACACACCTAAGCACTTCGCTGGACGGAGTTTATAAACAACTACAAGGTAAAACATGTTACAAGAATTGAGGTTTAGAGGATGCTTCATTATAAATCTTTTTTAAACACCCAATGAATGGAATATGTTCAGAATAAAAAGAGAAAATATTTCTATGATGTCTACTTAACAAATGTTAGATTTTATCCTCTTATTCATTGTTGCCGTAAAAATAAAAAATAGATCAGTGGCTACCGGTACCCACCCATTCTCACTCCTGTGGATCCACGGGAGCCATGTCTTCTAGCTGTTTCTCTTTGCCAGCTGCTTTCTCACACTGTCCCCTTGGCGGGTTGTTACCACGCCTGACACACACATCAAGTTCCAAGGGTCGGTCTAGCATGGCACCACGCCACTCTAGCCCCAGGCACTCTATAGCTGCCCTCTCTAGGCTGTCTCTCTGCCCACTGAGAACTTTGCTCACATCCCCTGTAGCCTGGTAAAATCAAAACTATAGAAACCTGTAATTTAACAATCAGATTTGTATGTTAAATTTTCAATCCAGAATACATCCACTCAAAAATTTCACTGCCAATAATAAAGATATAAACCACCTACCTAGACAAGATAAAATTGACCTAGTCCACCTGGATCTTGACCCTCCTGCTCCATTGTCTCCATCTTGATTCTCTCCCTCCTCTTCCTCCTCTTCCTCTTCCTCCTCCTCCTCCTCTTCTTCCTCCTCCTCTTCCTCCTTCTCCTTCTCCTCCTCCTCCTCATCCTTTTCCTCCTCCTCTTCTTCCTCCTAGCCTTTTCCCTGCCTACCCTTCCTTCTCATTCAATGATGGCTTCGCCTTATCCTGGACCTGCCTTCCTGCATAATGACATCATCCTACACATCACCCTTTCTGTTTAATTAAAATAAAATAACTTTTTTCATCAAATATAAGCTGTACACAACTATTACCATTAGAAAATCATCTAGATCACTATGTTTTCTCAAAGTTAATTAGCTTGGGTAGGTTATGAGACTAATTAGTCTTCAACTCTGTCAGAAATCTGAGAATGACCAAATATCTGTACACATAGGAAGCCTAACACAGCTTCCACAACTGAGACAGGTTGTAGAGACAAATTTTTACTTCCACAGTCCCCTGTCAGCAACCTGTGAGAGCAAGCCTTCAACCTTCTGTACATGGATCAGTGGGCAGGCCTTTGAAATGCAGAAATCTAGAAGGGCTGATAATTCTGGCTCGGCAAAGATTATCAGTCAACTATTCTGCATAATGTGTCCCTTTTTGGACAGTAGTATTCTGTAGGTGAAATAGGCAGTTTCTGCTCAGTGACTGCCTAGCCACAAAGTATTACCTTACCTGGAGGTAGAGATGTTCAATTTCTTTGTTAAATCCACCAAAGGGAAACTGTTAGGAGCATATATGTCTCAACAAAAGATAAATAACTTTTTAAATGTCATATTTTGTGGATTTCTGACATTTTTGAAAACCATCTATCTATATAAGGTAATCTGGACTGTTGTCCATTACCTATTCTCAGCTATTTCTGATGAGAATATTTTAAAAACACTCTAATTGTGAACTAGGAGCCATGAATTTGTTATTTGACCCCTAATTTCAATGTTTAATCAACTCATTGTTTGTAATGGCATCAATAGAAGGACTGGGTACACACCTTGTACTTTAAAAATTTTTATAACAAATTCTATACCAACATAAAGATATGACTTTAGCTTACTTATCAAGTGAAATTATGGCTGTACAAATCAATTCTAGCTAATTTCTCCCTGTTAAATTATGACAATTTGTAAATTCCCATAAAAGCAACCTTAGAATGACAACTTTCAGCCCCCCAAAGTCCAGGGAATCAGGGTGACGACACTTCAGTGGCTTCTTCAGATTGTACATGGGTGTTGAGATATCCTTGGGAGAGTGGGGGTGAGGAAAATTGAATGGTGTAGCCTGATGTGTCTGTCTTGACTGGACCCAACTGAAAGTCCTTGAGATCAGAAATCCAAGCAAGTACTTTCTGCAATATATAATTCTCGTGACAAAAGTTTAGAATCAAGATATCTTTTTGTTTGACTCTCTTGAATTTAGTTCTTCAGGTGGTCTCCCTTTATCAAATCTAATTCATATGACTCTGGAAGGTGTCCAGGGACTAATCATCTGTTTTAAAAACACAAAGACAAAAACTTTCTCCCAATATACCATGTTCTTTAGTCTATAACCAGAAAAGCTTTCACTCTCTCCTAGAGAAATGATATAATTTAAAAAACTCAAAAATTAAACAATTTTTAAAAAATAAGTAAGCTAAATAACACTGTATGAGTCGTGTCGGTTTTTCTAATCCGTCGTGCCAGGAAATTAGCCCAAAATTACCATGGAGCTCACGTTCAGAGAATATGAGCCTCCTGTTGTGGTAAATATAAAAATTAACCACAAATTCTCTCTAGCCCACATGAGCCATATGGCCTTAGCAGGGTAGTTCTTAAAACAATTTGATCACCTTTTTATTAATACCAATACCAAAAAATAAGCAACTTGTTAAACTAAGATTTTAGCCCAAATTATATCTGTTAAGCTTTCTACCTGGAATGTCAGACTTATATCACCACTCTCTGCTTGGAGTCAGTGACTAATTTTCCCTATCTAAGTTCTGAACCACAGGTGAAAATCTTCACATGATTCAAATAAACTCTGTATTCTCTCCTTCTAACTATAAAAACAAATTTAATCACAGTTCCATTAATACCTGTCATTAAGAAGCAGGGAACTTGTCGAACCAGAATTATAACCCAGAATTCCCATGGAGCCCATGTTAGAAAGAACATGAGTATACTGTAAGGCTTATTAGAGCATTATATCTTTATACCATCTATCTGTTAAGCTCTCTACTTGGAACCACAGACTTTGTTTATTAATAACTCTGTAAGATATGCCTGTATTCGCTCTGCCTGGTGTTACAGACTTGTATTTATTTCTACCTAGTTCTGAATCGTGGGTGAAATCCCCATGGGATTCTTATAAACTCTGTACTTTTCCCAGCAGCAGACCTAGAGTCTGTGAGCAGAGGACCTCCTCTGTTCCTTTGTTTAAGGTTCCCATGCTTGAGCTATCACATGACTCAACATGGCACAGCCCTTTTTTCACTTAGAAAATAAAGCTTTCTCAGGCTGAAAAACTTCAAATTCTAGTGGATTCTTGCCTAACATGTTAGTTCACCACTTGTTGCGGTAAAAATAAAAAATAGATCTGCGGCTACCCATGTCCACAAGTTCTCACTCTGCATGGATCTGAGGGAGCCGTGTGCTCGAGCTGTTTCTCTTTGCCAGCTGCTTTCTCACACTGTGCCCTTGGTGGGTTGTCACCACGCCTGACGCACACATCGAGTTCCAAGGACCATTCTAGCGTCGCACCAGGCCACACTAGCCCCAGGCATTCTATGGCTGCCCTCTCTAGGTTGTCTCTCTGCCCACTGAGAACTTTACTCACATTCCCTGTAGCCCAGTAAAGTCAAAATTCTAGAAACTTGTAATTTGTCAATCATATTTATATGTTAAATTCTCAGCCCAGAGTATATCCACTCAATAAATGCACTGCCATTTAATAAAGATTTAAACTGCCCACCTAGACAAGATAAAATTGACCTAGTCTACCTGGATCTGGATAATCCTGCTGCATTGTCTCCGTCTCAATTCTCTCCCTCCTCCTCCTCCTCCTCCTCCTCCTCCTCCTCCTCCTCCTCCTCCTCCTCCTCCTCCTCCTCCTCCCCTGCTTCCTAGACTTTTCCCTGCCTACCTTTCCTTCTCATTCAATGATGGCTTCGCCTTATCCTGGACCCTCCTTGCTGCATAATGACATCATCCTACAGGCATTGTATTCCATTGATGCTGCTAACTAGTTTGCACTGGTTCATATGGGGTCATAACTTAAAAATTGAAAGTAGAGTTGCTACTGAATTATTGCAGTTCTTGGTTAACAAGAATACTATGTTGTACAATGAACAGTGACTAAAAAGAGACAGGACACACAGGAGAGTTTACTGAAGATCTAGCCTGTGCTCCATACATCTCCATGGTGCACAGTTCTGTCCAGAAAACCCAACTTCACCTGGGAAATTAATGACGTTCTGCTAATAGCAGAGTTCATTTGAAACAGAAAACAATATATTCAGTAGAAATGAGATGAAGATTGTATTGCTTTCAATAAATAAATAAGCAATTGAGATGTGGTCTTTGTTCTGCTTCAAACATGCTAGGCAATTCCTTTGAAAGCTTGTGCAACAGAGCTAAGTGGCTTCCTTGGTTCCAAAGGCTCTAAATAGCCCAAGGCTGAAATGTGTTTTTATGCTAATGGGAAATTTATGACAGGAATTCGTTCAAAGTATAACACAGAATAAAAGCAGTGGTGGTTCTTGTCTGTGAAGTCCTTTTAAACTCTCACCTGTACTAGTATGAGTATCTCCCATGCTCCCGTGTTGTACAATCTCAGAGCATGTATACATAATGACTAAGTCAGGCTGTAGGTACTGTTTTATGTGTGGATTTGTTTTCCTGAAGAGCCTTATATTTCTGGTTCATCCTCCTAAGCTTTTTCCCATCTCCTGATGCTCTTAGTGCAGAGTATTGATTAAGTTATCGCCCTTTGGTAGGAGAAGGATATGAAATTGAAGGAGCACTGTTAACCTCACTTCATGCAAACTTCTAACTGCTACAGTTAAAGTTTATGGTGGAGTCCACCTCACCTAGCCAAGAAACTTCATTAAAACACACAATATTGAATATTCTTTGTCCAAATCCTTCAAGGTCAGAACAGTCCTTATTTTCAGAGGTTTTCTGCTCCCCCCTACTCAGCTACAGGGACGTTTTACTCTGAGTGACTCATTGGATATCAAACCCCATGTGTTTTTGAAGCTTTTGTAGCTTTTGTTTACGCTGAATATTCAGGGTAGGGACATTCACCCTATGGTTGAAACACTTTTGTGAGGTAGTGCTAACAAAATCCCTGCCTCCCATTAACATTTTTGGGAAATGGAAGACAAGAGGGTCCTTTTTATTTCTCTATCATTGAATAAACAAATGACCCAGAGTGCAGAAGACCTGATCTGTGAGTTGGAGCTATACTGGAATCACCTTCCATGCCCTGCAAGGGCTACTAGGTACTCTCCTGGTGTCTCAGTGGATCAAACATGGCATTTGAGTGGCAGTTTCTTCACTCAACGGATTCTGACTCTCTGTCAAGTTAATGTTTGAGGCCCCTTGCTTAGCTCTCCTCATCTGGGCTTGTCCTTCTCTTAGACAACACTCTTACATAATCTTTACCACTTATTTCCTTGTGTGTGAGAAGCTTTCTCTTTTCCTTCCCAGCTACATAGGGAATGTAGTGGTTGGAGTAGACACAGGATTTTGCAAGGTCTATGTTCTTGTATTTGATGTTCTGTTTTTGCTGTACAAAGTATATCTGAGCCAGGTAAGAAATCTGTAATTTTGAGCTAAGCCAATATATTTAAAACATTTAATAGAATAGGGGGAAACGTTGTATTTTGAATGTATACCCTGAATTAGTGAATATACTCAAATTTTATAAAAATTACCACAGAGTTAATATTTCATCATTAAAGAACCCAAGTCGCAATAAAATTACTAGCTATAAAGAGACACCATCCTTGCCAAAATGTTAATTATTTCAAAATGGAAATTGGATTATTTTTAGGATAATTGACTGAGCCACTAGGTGATGTACTTTGGTTCCTCCTGACATTTCTTCCCTTAAATGGTGACTTGGGGATTTCATGAGGGCTGATGTCTGTTGCCAAAGCTGATAGCTCGTCTCTCAGTGTCCTTTCCCGGCTCACGTTTGAAGTGAGCTCTTTTATACCTAAGAGGTCCTCTCAGAGCCTCAACAGTTCGGAGTCACTCTGGCTTTAGCAGTGACTGAAAGGTTAGAACAATTAGAAAGTTTTCATGGCATAATTGAGAGGTGATCTTTCTGGAACATCCTGAAACTTTTAAACAGTTGCAATAAAGGTGGAATATTATTTATAGAAAGAAGAGTTCTGGCTGGTGTGTGTTCAGTCAGAATAGTGTTTATGAAGGGTGAGTTTAGACCTCAGCACCACAGGAGAAACCAGGGGTAGTAACTCAAGTGCTAGAATGGAGACAGAAGGATCTCTGGAGACAACACCACACTGAATCAGTGAACTCCAGGGTTAATGACAGACCCTGGCTAATGACTGAGGTAGACATGCATTATGAACTCCTAGGCTTTATGTGCACCAGCATACACATGGGCACAGGTGAAAATCTACCACATGTGCACACATGAACATGTGCACTCAAAAACACATGAGTACGATTAAAATCCCAAACTGGCTTGAGTATTAGTATTTTTATTATGGTGTTTTATTTCCTTCAATTCATTTTTGTTCTTGCTTTTGATATAGCTTATATGTCTCACCGTGAACAAACAATACATAACTCATAGTCTGTCCTCTTAGAGCAGCTCCATTTGAATCTTTGCCATTCAAACGTGGTCTGCGACATTCATCTCAAGGTTAATTTATTAATGCGTTAAGATACTCGATGACCTGTAGACACCTGCTAACTGTTAAAGCAGCAGGGCTCATATCTTCCCTGTGGAGAATTGTTATCCTAAAGGTCCTTTTAGGATGTGACTCCAATGTTACTGCAAGTGTCCGCTGTCACTTTGAAAGTTCAGATTCTGAATTTGGTCAATTTTTTTTTCATAAAATGCACCAATGTTGCTTTCATGTTTCAACTAACTATAAATTTATTTTAGATTTGATGTTTTAACCTGTGTTTAGCATTCCTGCAATATTTTTCATATGGAACATTTTTATAGGGCTGGAGAGCTGGCTAGGAGATTAAGAGTATTTGCCAGTCTTAGAGGAGACCCAGGTTCTGTTCCTAGCACACATATGGAACTCAGAATCACTTGCATCACTAGGTCTGGGAGGATCTGGTGATCCCTTCTGGCCTTTCTGGACCCTGTACATTTGTGTGTTTATTCAGAAAATAGGCACACATGCACATATACATACATACATACATACAAACATACATACATACATACATACATACATACATAATGCAAGCATACAAATAATTTTTAAAGAACTATCTTTCTATAATGTCAGTATCCCTTGTGACCTGAGGGAAATTCAGCTTCCTGAGTTCAGATGATGCTGAAAGACTCTGGGAGAACAAAGTCAGCTTCAGGAGGCTGTGTATGGACCAGGATTCAAAGAGTATAATCCAGGAAGTAAAACATAGGAATTTAATATTGGAGTGACTGGTAAATTCAACTGAAGCAAAGTCCTCAGGAGTATACTTTGTCCCTTAAGACGTTTATGCCTCTATCTGAGCTTTCTTCCCACCCACTGCTCAAAGCCACCAACATGTTTGCTCGGCATCTCTTGCCAAAATCATAAACATCACAAGAATCCCTACACAGCCTCCTCTTATCCCATACCCACCTACCTTGGCAAGGACTCTGAGCACAGAACAAGGAAGAGCACATCTTGGTTTTCCGTCCCTACTCATTCACTTTCAGGTGCTGAAGCTTTTACAAGATGACGTCTACTCTAACATTAAAGAAACTTCTTTAACATTTAACCGCATTATCTTTACCATCACAGATTGATGGACAGCTTTCAATGACTTGCATATTTGACCTGTAGTAAAACTATGCTGTGATTTCTCCCAGGTACTTACTTGCTGTAAATTTCTTCACACTTGTCCCCTGCTGTCTGTCTTTGCCTGTCTTTCAATAGCTGTTATCTACGTAAGCTCTAGGCTAGACCAAATTCTTCCATTGCCCGAAATTACTGTTGGAAACCCAAAGCATAACCACACGCATGTGAGCTCTCCAGACATGCCTCTGCCTTGCACACACAGGCTCACACTCACTGTTGCCTCTATGCCTCACCTCCATTTACATATGTTTAATATTGTTTGAAATCTTTAATCGAATCAAAACATCATTTTGAATGTACCTAAACATCAATAAAAAAATGTCCACAGAAACTGATTTTATGATTACAGTTTTTTTTTATTAAATGTGTTCTTTGGCAATCCCACAGATGTGTGTGATGTAGTCTCTCTCTACTCCCACCCCCTCCTGCCCCTCCCCTCCTGGAAAGCCCTGTCCTTCCTACAATCACTTTCCTTCAACCGTATCTTTTTGCTGTTTTTGACCCACTGATTTTAACCTGTGTAGTCTGTATGACCACTGGCTGGGAACTGTTTGTTGGAATCTGGTGGGTTCACTGTGGGCATAAAACTGAGAACAACGATTGCTCTTTTTCCAGAATCCATCAAGAACCAATACTTAGCAGAGAAGAGGGAAGCCCTGTGAGTCTCTGTCAAATCCATGATTGGCTATTGACAGATCCTGTCTCCTGCAGGGCAGGATAGGCAACCCCAGCAACTGTGGGATCTTGTTTGCAATGGCTGTGAGACCCTAGTGACAAGCCTTCCATCTCACGGCTCTCACATTCTTTCTTTGTCTCTTCTGTGATGCTCCCGGTACCTTAGATGGTATGGGTTAAATGCCTTCTCTAGGGCTAAGCACTCAACCGTAATATCTTACTCTCAGAACTTGGTTCTTCTGAGACAACATTATGTATCATGAAATAGGTTCCAAATAGTGTCCTGTGCATTCTCAGAAATGCTAACCACTCTCCTTTACTTCCCGACACTGTGTGTTTCACTTTGTTTGGTAATTTTTTCACCAATTTGTCTATTGAAAAAAAACATTGAGGGACCTGCTGGTATCATCAACAGTCTGTGAAGAGTCTGTGATACTGTCTTACTTTTTTTGCTCACTTTCCCTTCACTCTTTGTGAGTAGACACTGCTGAGTTCTTACTTAAGTTGGGCACTAACTTTATATGCATACCTTTCTTCTTCCTTAAGGTATTTGTTCAAAACCATAGCTCTGTTTTCCAGGATGTAAATAATATCCAAACATACCCCAGATGTCACTGTTCCAAACTTTCAGAGTTTTAAATAAACACTTTATTCTGATGCCTGTCTTTGGCATTCATTAAGCTTTCTAGTTACCTCATGCAGTTTCAGTTGCTAATCTCCAAATAGCTTCATTACTACCTTCACATTTCTTTCAGATCATTTTTTTCCCTCAGTGCTTAAGTTTGATTTCCCTGATAGTTCCTGAGCTCTGCATGGTTAATGGGAAATCTCAACCAAGTTTCACCTCTTATTATAAATTCTTTTAAAAAGAAGTGATTAATGGCTCTTCCTTCCAAGTCAATGTGTGTCAGGTGCAAACCCACAGTGCTCTGGTAGCTTGAAAGCCTCTGGCTCCTGACAGCTGTCAGGGTCAGTGGTGACTCACATGAATACAAAAGAGCAACAAGGGCGAGGCAGAGGAAGTCTGAAAGTTTGTCAGTTGAAGACACTCAACCTGGAACACTAATGCCCACAGGAATGGACTGCTGCTAGGTAAATCTGGAGGCGTTCTGAGCAGTGCTGTGTCAAGAGGATCACACAGAGAGATACTCAGGGGCTTTTGGAGAGTAACACAGACCAAGGGCTGGTCTCAGAGTGATTATCTGAGGGCTGAAATATCAACTTGTTAACTTGAGATAGCTGATTCATATTTCCCACAGGAGTTTATATGGGAAGATAGACTATTTCTCCATGTCTATTTTAAATTTAAACAGTTCTCAAATGACCATTCTTTACTAAAAAAAACCTAGTTTAATAAATGCCAATTTTGAAAATATAGATTTTATTGTACAACTATGAGTTCACATAATGCATAAAAACACTCATGAGGGTATGCACATGCATACAAATGAAAGTAGACATACATACATGTACACACATTCACATACAAAATACACAAATTAACACGTGCATATGCATGCACAAATACATGTGTACATGCATAAGTATAAGTGAACACCTGTGTTCAGGCCACATGTGCACACACATGTGAAAATGTGTGCCTGCACCTGTGATCTCTCTCTCTCCCATCCCTCCTTCCCTCCCTCCCTCCTTCCCTCCTATCCCTCCTACCCCTCCTTTCCTCCCTCCTTCCTCCCCTCCCTTCCTTCTCTCCTCCCTCCTTCCCTCCCTCCCTCTCATGCACATGATCACACACCAGCATATTAATGCTTCCTTACAATATAAGTAAGTGCACCAGTACATCTCTAATCACAGTACCTTCACCAAGGGGAAGAGGGGCACACTGGTTCTCTCTAAAATTGAAAGTGATTGTACATCATGATATAGTAAGGATTCAACTTTCTCCTGCACCACTTTTCTCAAAGGTGTCCTTCAAGTTTCCAATCTGAACTGAATTATCTCAATTCTAAAATTAAAAGAACATAGGTCATAAGAGATGAAGATCTATCATTGGAGTACAAAGTGAAGTCAGGTGTGGGATGCCCTATTTAAATATGGACAAATGCTTGGAACTGGGAATAAATCCCTCCCCCAACTGGGCTGATAATCACCAAGGGGAGTGATACTATTTTTGTAATCAGATGAGAACTAAGCAGCATTATGGTGTGATTATACTAATTAAGGAAAATAATATCCAAAAAAATAAAAGGTGCTAAAGAGAAACATTTGTGGTCACAGAAAAAAACACAGCAACAAAGCAGAGTTGCCCTGGGAAACCAGCCGTTCTGTGGGATGTATCTTGTGTCACAAATGCCTTGTTACCCGGGAGAAGGTGGACATGCTGTACAACTCCATCCTGCCCAAATATGGCATCCAAACCATCCACACCTCACATGTCCACTGACCCCTCTGTGTCCCCTGCGTACTCAGCACACTGTGCTTCCTGAGGCTTTTAGCATTCTGCTTTCCGTTTCTGTAACAGGAGAAGATGCTATGTCCTCACTTCACAGAATCTAAATGAGTAAAATGCTTAGAATGACATCAGAACTACATGGCTCTATCCAAAAGGAGAACACAGGATGACATTTGAGTGGCAGCAGGAGATGCCTTTTCTGGTGTCTTTCTCACTTTTATCCCAGCACACTGAAGGGGGCCTTGTCCTGAGTAGCCTCTCTCTGTCCTTCCTCCGAGGGTCCTGTGCATACCCCGTGTCTCTTTATAAAGTCTGATTCATTGTTGGGAGGGAACCTGTTTTCCATGGGAGTTTGTTGAGAGAATGACAGCTCACAGTCTGGGCCACAAAGGACAAGAATTACATTTGTAATTCGCTAAGGGGAGAAATGGGAGAAGAGAATCCACACAGGACAACAGAGTGGTTTAGAGGGGATGGAGGGGCCATGATAGAGGCAAGAAGATATTAAATGGACAGAACCAGAGGCTCACATGGGAGAATGCATTCATCTGTGGGTGCTGGTTACCCAAAGAGGACTCCTAAGCATGTCAGCTGCACTGAACTCAGTAAAGTTACCGTTTGTTCCGTCACATGTGAAATATGAGCCTTTTCTAACTGTGTGCATAAATGCTGGCTTCTAAATGTCCCACCCACACCCCACAGCAGTTTCTCTTCGTGTGCATATATGACTAACTGCTGACTCTATAACAGTGCCTATTATAATGTGGAGATTATGTCTTCTTTATATGATTAAAACATACCTCAACACTAATAATGCTGGGAATCCAAGGTCCTATTGAATGATCCTGTTTTCCCAGAACCTCTGAATACAGTGCTTCTCCATGGGCAGGGGTGTGTGTGTGTGTGTGTGTGTGTGTGTGTGTGTGTGTGTGTGTGTCTTTCAGCTCAATAAATGAATATGTTATAATTTAAACTCTCTGATAAACCCCTGTGCTTTATGTCCTTCATAATGAACACATAAATAATAATCAAATGTGTTTTTGGAACAATCCACTCATACCTGATTATGCCTCTGCCTTTGCTTCTTTACCTGAGGTTATGGTAAAAACGCACTGACAAAATCCACAGGAAGAAGGAAGAATTTACTCCAACACAGTCGACCAGAGGAGAGCTCTGAACAGCTGGTCATCTTAGGTCATCTAGAACCTGCAGTAAGGAAGGACAGAGAGGCTCCTGGGATACTGCTCAACACTGATCTTACTTCTTCCATCAATGTTACCCACAGGTTCTGCAGAAGTGTATCCTAAGGCAGAGGTTCTCAACCTGTGGGTCACGACCCCTTTGGGGGATCATAGGACCCTTTTACAGGGGTTGCCTAAAGCCATGGGAAAACACAGATATTTGTGTTACCATTTTTAATAGTAGCAAAGTTAGTCATGAATTAATAATGAAAATAAGTTTATGGTTGGTGGTCATCACAACATGAGGAACTTTATTAAAGGTCTTCAGATTAGGAAGACTGAGAACCACTGTCCTAAGAGATAATGTCAATATTCCTCACTCTGCCTTCTCAGAGTCCCATTTTCTTGGGTAGCAATGGTCTTTTTGCTAATTTTAAATGTTCTTCAAAACAATGCTTTCCATAAAAAATGAAATCTATGCAAAAAGAGAGGTATGAAGAAGTCTCTAGATCCCTCTGCAAGTACCACTCCTTGACATACCCCTCTGCAAGACCAGCCCCCTCACCATACCCCTGCTGCAAGTCCCACCCCTTGCCACACCCGAAATTACTTAATATGGATATTTTAAGTGGTTATCTCTGTTGCCAAGGCATTTTTTTTATTTTTTTTATTTTTATTTTTATTTTTTTTTTATTAACTTGAGTATTTCTTATATACATTTCGAGTGTTATTCCCTTTCCCGGTTTCCGGGCAAACATCCCCCTCCCCCCTCCCCTTCCTTATGGGTGTTCCCCTCCCAACCCTCCCCCCATTGCCGCCCTCCCCCCATAGACTAGTTCACTGGGGGTTCAGTGCCAAGGCATTTTTATGAAGTAAATACACAGCGATCTCAATTTGCAACTGACAGATCTGTCTGTACACATATAGGTAGACAAAGAATTATTTTCTACTGCTTTGATAATGATTTAAAGTATATTTGCCATTAGATGAAAAATATCTTCCTCAAAGAGTATTCTCTTGTGGATGAAAACGTGAATATTTAATCATAATATTAAAAAAGGCCTGTCAGTAAGTTAATCATAAAATTCACACAGTAGTATAATTGCTAAGAATTATACAAGATTTAAACTAAATGGCTTCCCTTTCATCTGAAATCTTGGCCACACTGTTCTCCCCAGGATGAGGTTGCTGTAGGTTACTACCTCCCTCCTCACACAAGGTGATGTAGCTGCGTTTGGGAGGTTAAAGGAGACTTTGGGGTCGAAAGGCTGTGTCCTGTAGGGAGGAATTCTGTGTAAAGAACCTGGTACTTTCAGATTGAGAATACATTACTGTTGTGTATAAAGAAACTGTTTACAGTCAGCTTTTAGACTGAGTTTTTGTCCAAAGCCATGACTTCGACTATTGTCCAGTGATTAAGAACAGGATCAAGAAAGGAGAAAATGGGACCCTCGACACTCGACAAAAAGGACTGCCAACAATTAAAATTGTTTATTTTTAAGAGTTTCATTTCTGTTTTTTTTTAATTATTATCAGGACACTAATTGTTTGCCAGTTGATTTAAATCCATATTATCTATCTAATCCACATGAAAATCTGTGACAGGCATGATTATAACCTCTTTTTCAATTAGGACCTTTGTAATCCACACTCCAGAAGCAGAGGCTTCATTGAGGTCAATAAGTTGATAGGTGTCACAGAAAGTTGAATGTGACACTCAGGACATCTGTCCATGCAGGGTGGCCAGGACTTCGTGCCTGCAGCACAAGGACACAGCACTGTCCTGAAAAGCCTTTAGTGAATGCAAGGCCAGGGTTATGGGTGAGGAATGGTCTTCTTGTTTTTCTGTCAGGACTATTGTATTTCTTTTGGTGTTCTTTAATGACCAATACAGGAATTTGCTTCCACATAGGGAGATGCATGTGACTACCCAGTAGGGCTGTAGCCTGGTGGCTTGCAGTCTCCCTCCAGTGTCCCCTGCGTGTCAGTGTTTGATTTGTGAACTAAGTGAACAGAGATGGATGCTGAGTCCAAGTGAGGTAAACTGAGGAATATACAGAGAACTGGATTTTTATTCATTCCTGTCCCTCCCTTTCTATGTGTTCTAGAGACAGTGGGAATGTAAAGTGATGAAACATTGTTGTTAAATTGCAGTGATACTGAGTCTAAGGAGGCACTGTCCTTTATTGTGTTCCGAAGAATACAATGTGATACATTTGTAAACAGTGATGATGTACGTACTTTGTACTGGAAGTAATCTAGAGGTGGGTTATACTACACAGGAAGGAAGGATTGCTGAGGGAATGTGTACCGAGTATATCCCTGAGGGTACAAACTTGGCATACATATAGAACCAGTTTCTCTGCTTTGCTAATTAACGAGTGTTTTAAGTATGAAGCAACAGTGGTTTCACATATGTAACCATTTAGCGTCTTTTTTTTTCCTATCTCTTGTTTGGTAACCTTCTGTTACTGTAACAAAATAGCTCAGAGCCTTCAACTCTCTTAAGGAAAAGGTTTATTGCTATCCCTGTTCCTTTGGAGATTCTGGCCCATGATGGATTCTCTGAAGTTTATTTTGAGCCTGGATGAAGTGATCATATCATAATGATTTACAGGAGGCTGAAATGACATGACCTAATTTTCCTGGAAACTAGTGAGAGGAAGTAGGAGGTATAAAAACCTCCTGACTTCAAAAACTATGGTGATTCCAACAGCAGCGCTCAAAATTCTTCTACCTGACTCCTCTGCAAAGGTACTCACTTTCCCTTCATCCCAGGGCTGGAGAGAGAGCCTTTAACATATGTGTTCAAGAAACTCCTTTGCAAACCACGGCTTGCCCCAGCAAGCCAATGCTCATGGCTCAGACTCTTAACTACAGCGTTTGCATCAGGGAAGTCTGTCTTACAGAAACACTGGCAACATTTGGGAAGTGACTACTTCTCATCACTTACCATCCAGTAAGTAGTGAACTTCAATTACTGATGCCGTAGATAGGACCAGAATCACATTTTTTATGGTCATGTATTTTCACTTCTAAATGTCTCTGATAATCATTTAGAATTGCCTTTTGCTTAGAAAGAAATAAAAAATAGCACATCCTGACAGAGTAGAACCCTTTCTAATGAACCATTAAATTATAAAATCTAAGTACTAATTACATCTTCAGACATGAGGGCCCAGGCTGGATAGTGGCAAATCAGCATGAATGAAAACTTTGGTTCTTCCAATCCATGCTGCCCCTTAGTGATGAATGTTCCCTTAAAGATTTATTTATATCACTTTTAACCTTGTATCTATGTGGAGGAGACTGTGTGTGCATTTGTGAGTGCAGGGCCTGCTGAGACCAGAAGCAGGGCGTCAGATCTCCTGCAGCTGGAGTTATAGGCAGATGTGCACCCCTGGGCGTGGGTTCTGGGAACTAGACTCAGGTCTTCTGAAAGAGCAGGAAACCCCTCTTGAATCCTTCCAGCCCTGGATTGCTACCTAATAGTCTTCACACTTGTTAGAGTCCTCTGAGTGCTCCACTCACGTGCTTACTGCGTTCCTTTTCTTTATTAGCAGCTGACTTTTTATTGTGGTGCTCTCATTTCTGCTGTAAAATGTTAATTATATCCTTGATGGTTCTAGTAAAACTTCTATTAACTGTCCTTGTTTGACTTGCAGTTAAGGAGATTTATTCCTGCAAACCTAGCGTGGTAGACTGCCATAAACCACAGAGCACAGTGCACTGGGGAAACAGCCTGTTTGCTTTTGTGGCCTTGGCCCAAAGGGATATGTATGTTGTTGTATGGGGTATTTTACCATCATTCGAGTGAAGACCAGCCAGTCATTCTTGGGGAACTATGTTGCATGAATTAAGCTGTCACACGTTGGCCAATATTCTTAATGACTTAATAAAGTGAAGCTTAATAAAAATGTAACAATAAATTGAAGGACATTTGTTTGATTGTAGTTTCAACTAAATTGAGCAACATATTCAATTTTTAATAACCCTCCCAGAAGTACATCAGGATGTCTCATTCCATAAAGTTGCATAGAGGGTCCTGTTTATTGAGTATACGATTTTGATGCCTATTATTTTAATTTCCTTGTAAATATCCGTATCATTCCAAGACTAGAAAGTATTTGTTACGGGTCTCATTGAACAACAAAAAACTGGATGGAAGCAACATATGAGAGGGTTTATTTTCACAGTGGGTTGAGGGGCAGACAAACTGTCCATTCCATCAAGGTGGGGACACTGGGCTGTGGGAGCCAGGGCCTGAGGGAGGGACTGGGCTCATCATATCAGTGACCTGGTGATCAGGAGGCAGGGGCAGGGATGCTGCTTTAGCCCCATTTACATTTACACAGTCTGGTTGGTGACTCTGTTTAGCTTAAAGATTTGGGTTTACTGTCTCCTATATCCAACTGCTCTGGAAGGGCGTGTTCTGTGTGTTAGGGGGCCTGCTTCCCTGAAGAAGAGTTCCTGTTTCCTGTGGCTTTGGCCAGCCTGACTGTGGCTGCTTCTATTCATTTCTCTGGAGGTTGTATTTTGGGATCTGAGAATATTTTTACTATTTCATTTTACTTCTTTGACTCGCTTTAGTTTGTAATTTTATAGTTTTCTCAATTGCTGAAATATCTCCTTGTATTTTTCTTAAAAGTCGATTTTCATCTTCCACTCGTGTGTGTTGGTGAACATAGTAGGTGCTTTTATTAGAACTGGGTTTACATCCATGCTCACTAACACTTCGATTATATTTTACAATCATTTTTAAAAATTTTCATTTCATTTTTCATTTTGGAAAGTTTGCTGTCTTCAAGCCTTGGTCTTTTCTACTGAAAGTTCCCACTTAATACCAAGGCTACCTCATGGGTTTTTACACAGAACATTTTATCTATTCCTCTCAAATCTTTCTAACTTACTGAAAATATGGAATATCCGGGGAATAACTTTTAAGCACCTGCCTGCTAATCTCAAACTTTCACTTCTCATTCTTCTTTGATCAGACCGTTTTCTCCAGTGTGGTTATTGCTTTGTTTTCTTGTGTGGAAGGCTTTCTTTCACTGTGTACCAAGGAGCATGAGATCTGTGCTATGCTGGGTCTTGTGTTATCACTTCTGAAAGTGCTTCTGGGTATGCTTGGTTGATGTGACTACTCAAATTACAGCTGAAGTATTTTGCCCAGTGAAGTGCTATATAGCCATGTGTACACACACACACACACACACACACACACACACACACACACACAGTCTACAAAATATGTATACACACATTCGTTAAGTATACTAAATTAAATAACAGTTATCTTTCCCATGAACTGCTTCTGTATCGAGTGTCAACATTCTCATACAAGCTATCTGATGATAATTTTGTATGTATAGCCACCCTAAAATAATCATGATATCAGCTTTGATGTGAAAATCACAATTTCACTAAGAAATCCTAAGTATATATTTCAGTGAACATAAACTGTTGACAAAGTCACATGCTTCTCAAGGCAAGTCATATATTTTTATTCTCATAATTATTGATCACAAATATGGTCAAGAAGGCATTTGAATGAATTCCTTAAAACGAATTTTCTGTTTTATAAATATTGGCTTTTGTAGAATTAAAACTTAAATAGTTATTTTGAAGTATTTAGGAATATATAATCATTACTAAATAGGGAAAACCTATAAACAATTATTTATATTGTTACAGTAATTTTCATTAAGATTTGATTACAAGTAGTCACAGTACATCAGAAAGTTTGAATAAATGAAATTCAGTAATTGATCTGTGTCTATCAAAAGATTGTGTTGTTGAACAGTAAGTACAGGCATTCGTGGACAGTGTACTTCAAATAAAACAGTTTGGTATAAATTCCTCCTACATTTCTTTGATTGATTGACGAGGTAGTTTGTAGAGATGATTAGCTAGTAACCCCAGTCTTAAAATACTAGTCTGAAATGGCCTCATTCATGGCAAAAATCATTGTTGAATTTTCACAAAGTACGAGATCTGTGTTACCAAACTGAGAATCAGAAGTGTTGAGAGGAAGTGACCCAGGCAACTTCAAATGGCTCTTGTCTTCTTGCTAAAGGATGTATAAATAAATCTTGCCCTCTCATGACATTCCTCTGTCTCCTTCGTTCTGTTTTAAAGTATATTTGAAATGTATTCATGTTTGCCATTTACAACTGAAGTAGAAAATTCCCTGCAGTGTATAGCATATATTTTATTTTTAATTTTTTTGTTTTTATTTACATTCCCATCATTGCCTCCCTCTTGGCCCCCCTCCCACAGTTCCTCGTCCCATTCCTCCTCTGCCTTGCCTCCAAGAGGGTGCTTCCTCCACTAGCCCTCCCCCTTCCCTGGGGCCTCAAGTCTCTAGAGGATTAAGCACATCTTCTCCCACTATGGTCAGAAAAGGCAGACCTCTGCTGTATTTGTGCAAGGGGTTCAGACTGTCCCATGCTCAGTCTCTGGGGTTCTCTGGAGGCTGGGTAAGTTGAGATTGCTGGTCTTCCTACAGGGATGCTCTTCCCTTCAGCTTCTTCAATCCTTCTCCTAATTCAACCATAGGGACCCTGACTTCAGTTCAATGTTTGGGTGTAAGTATTAGTATCTCTTTCAGTCAGCTGCTGGTTGGGCCTCTGGGCCTCTCAGAGGACAGCCATACCAGGCTCCCTCCCTTCTGTGAGCACATCAAAGCAACAGTAATAGTGTCAGGCCTTAGTGCCCGCTCCCAAACCCCCATAAAATAAATCTCAAGTTGGACTGATCACTGGACTGCCTTTCTCTCAATCTCTTCTCCATTTTTGTCCCTGCAGTTTTTTTTTTTTTTTTTTTTTTTTTTTTTAGATAGGAACAGTTCTGGGTCAGTCATTTTTTACTGTGGGTTAGTAATCTACTCCCTCCACTTAGGACCCTGACTTTCTATAGGAGGTGGGTTCTTTGAGTTACCTCTCACCAATGTTGGGCATTTTGGTTAACGTCACTCCTATTGAGTCCTTAGCGTCTCTCACATCCCAAGGTCTCTAGTACTTTTTTTAGAGGGTTTCCCCTCCCATCCCCCAATGCTGCTTATTTTCTTTCATTCTCTTGACCCTCTGGGCTTCTCTTCTGTCCTCCCCCCACCACCCTACCTGATCCTGTTCCACTTTCCCTTCCCCCTCTCATCTCTCACCCAGGTCCCTCCCTGCCTCTGCCTGTAGAGATCTTTTTCTTCCCCTTTCTAGTGGAATTGAAAAATCCTCATTCGAGCCTTTTTACTTCTTATACTTCATATGGTTGGTGGGTTATATCCTTGGTATTTTATACTTTTTGACCAAAATCCACTTATCAGTGAGTACACGCCATGCATGACCTTTGGGGTCTGGCTTACTTCACTCAGTATGATATTTTCTAGTTCCATCCATTTACCTGCAAAATTCTCCTTAACAGCCGAATAGTATTCCACTGTGTAAATGAACCAGATTTTCTGTATCCATTCTTTGGTTGAGGGACATCTGCATCATTTCCAGCTTCTGGGCATTACAAAGAAGGCTGCTATGAACGCAGTGAAGCATGTGTCCTTCTGGTGTGGTGGGGCTTCTTTTGGGTATATGCCCAAGAGTGGTATAGCAGGGTCTTCAGGTAAAACTATTTCTAATTTGCTGAGGAACCACCAGATTGTAAAGTGGAAAACTCTTACATATGAATTAAAAGCATAAATGTGTTGCCTTCATAAGTACTTGGTTTTCTTGTGTCCCTCGAGTACACAAATTCTTAAAAAACCTTATTTAGAAATGAGATTTTCATCAGAATATTGCATTTTCTGACTGCCGAGTTTGGACACATCTAAACCGACTCAGCGTGGCATGTATGTATTCTCTATCTTGAGTGTCACATGGTACTTTCTATGTGTGTGCACACGTGCCTCTCCCCACTGCACTGTGAGAAAGCCAAGGGAAGGGTGTGATCCTTGATTTCACGTACAGAAACCCATCAGGATATAACAAACACAGCACAAATCTTCGCTCCTTGTGTGTTATCGCGTGTGCTGAAGTGGGATGCGTGAGTGAGTTTCCCAACGTAAAACTGTACCATTTCAATCTGAGCATGATAAACAGTGGGGGCAAAGTTCCGCCTATTCAATTATCCCTGGAAAGCTACGTCGGTGGTCCCCAGTGTATGTCTGTGTGAGGACATCAGCGTGACTAGTTACATAGGTGTGTCCTTCCTTTAGCACCTTGTGCTCATGTGGTTCATGCTCACACTACTTCGCTATGTCTTTACCTTCCCTTGTTTCTTCTGTCACTCACACACTCATGGTCCACTTCTCTCCTCCCTTTAATCTTTGTATATTAAAACAAATTTAGTTTAAGCATGTAGGGTTTGTGCTTTTGTAATTTATATTACACAAATACACACACATACACACACAAACACATACACAAATACACACACATACACACACAAATACACACACATATACACACACAAATACACACACATACACACAAACATGCACACACACATGCACACACAAAGTCACACACACACTCAAATTGTGTAGTATGGATCACACATTACAGTGAAGTGTAACTATTTGAAGTGTACAGATTCTAAATGATACAGCAGTCACTGGAAGCTACCCAGTGTGAAGGGAATGGAATGAATTTATAATGGGCTTTAATTTCATCTTCTAAAATATGGATTTTGTTAAATGGGCATCTTATGAATTGTTAAATCACACTCACATAGATGAAACATTAATATAGTCTTTGCACCAGTGGTGAATTTCATCTTTTAACTGTTGAATTTATTTACAGGATGTATGTTTCCTGTATTTTCAGATTTACCTTTAAATACCAGAGTTTTCTAAAGGATTCTCTTTCATCACTGAGCCATTCTTGTTAGATGTGCATTTGTAGCTTAGATTTCACCTTTCTGAAAAGCAGTAAGATTATTTTGTACAGGTAGAACACGCAATTAACCATCTCTTTCCAATGTGCTTGAACTCCATGATATTTATAAATTCGCTTCCTGCGGACCACCCTAAGTGTACCTTATTGGGGCTGTCTGTATTCACTCTTGTGCTGGTGTTTAGGAATGCAAGGAATAAAATTAAAGGGTCATGTAGCTAAATTACATACAAGTCAGATGATCTCCTCGCCAGACTGCTTCGTTTTAGTTCGCTTTTTAAACTTAGAATCATTTTATTTCGTGCGTGTGTGTGTGTGTGTGTGTGTGTGTGTGTGTGTGTGTGTGTGTATGTGTGTGTGTGTGTAGACTCCCACAGGAGCTGTCCTGCTGCTTCACACCTAGACCACAGCCATGGTTGAATCCCACAGGAGCTGTCTTGCTGTTTCACACCTTGACCACAGCTCACCTCTTTTTAGCTTTTGACTGGAACCAGCATAAGTTCCATGGAGCTCAGAGGCCATTGGAGCTTCTGCCCACTACACTCATCCTATTAGCAGCATAGCATCCACACCTGCTATTACACTAGCCCTAAGCTACTTAGAGCAACCTAAACCTCTCTATGTGTTGACAGCTGCCTCCAGTGTGGCCGAAGGTCGCAGTAACCAGCTGAGAACCATGGAAGCTTCCTATGACTCAAGACAGTGTAAACAATGCTCAGTGATGAATTTCCTTCAGGGATAATAGTCCAGGCTGTCTCGCCACCTCTAGAAGGAATAAAGATAGGGGAGGGAAAGGGGAAGGCAAAGGAAGAGAAAGGAGAGGAAGGAAGTGGAAAGGAAGGGGGAAGGAATGGGGAGGAAAGGGAATGGGAAGAAGGAAATGAAAAAGGAAGAGGAAAGAAGGGAAAGGTAAACAAGAGAAGAGAAACGAAGTAGGAACAGAAAAGGAAGGAAGGGAAAGGAAAGAAAGAAAAGGGAAAGGAAAGGAGAGAAAAGGGAAGAGAAGGAAGAGGAGGGGAGAAGGGGAAGGAAGAGGAAGGAAAGGGAAAGAAAAGGGAGAGGAAGGGGGAGGAGAAGGGAAGGAAGTGGAAGGGGGGAGGGAAACTCTTACCCGAAGGGAACCCCTAGCGCTGTTCCTTGCCTGCCAAGCACCCATTTCACCCTGGTCCCAGAAAGAGAGCAGACGCCCTTCTGTATGAGCAGCTACTGTATTTAGACACCACTGTGCAATCTCAAGGTTTCCTTGCTGTGCTTTCTCTTTTCTCTTAAATAACACTTGGCTGCAGTTTCTAGAGCAGGTGGCACTTGGGGATCAAAAATACCTCTAGGCAAGTGAGCATCCTGCTCACAGCCTGGCCTGTACTAAGAACACGAAGCTAGCAGGTGTCCATGCCCCGCACATTCTGTCTAAAGCTCCCTCCCCTAGGAGGATCTTCCTGCTCTTAGGGAATGTGCTTCTGCCTTCCGGGACTGGGGAAAGAGAGAAATGTCCTTAGATTATCACCCTGCTAGGGTCATCCCGTGTCAAGCAGACAGTCTGTCTCCAGTGTTAAGGCTGTCTGGAGAGGAGCCCTGCCCACATGTTCCTGGCTTTGCTGTCTTCTCTTCCTTTGTAGACCTCCCTTGGATGCATCCTTTGTGCACTGAAAGCTGAGGAATTTCAGGGCAGAATTAACCACCTGTCTTGCTAAATTCTGCTTTCCCTTCTTTCAGTCCCCATCTCCAAAGAGGTAATTTGCGGGTGTGTTCAAAGACTGCTGATATGAATAGCAGAGACACAAATTCAGCCCGTAAACCTTGTGTCTGGGATTGTTATATATAAGAAGCCATGCATAAGCAGGTTTTGCTTTAATAAAAGAAAGATGTAATCAGGCAATTCTTATAAAAAGGACACGGGATGTTTTAGGAGCATGCGTTATATATACATAATGTCTAAAAGAGTGGAGCCTCCATTCTTCCCCACATTTTATGTATATTTGTCTGACTTGTCAGCTGCTATAAAGCTGCAAAGATTGAGGAAGGCAAAAAGAACTTAAACTAAAATGGCTTTTCCTTTCCTTCCTTCTGTTTGAAGCAAAGTTCATGGAAGACAGCAAAAGCTTCCAGGCTTCCAGTAATCAGACACATCCCCAGAGCTAAGCTATTGCTGAACTGTTTTAAGGTTTCTCAATACACTTCAATTAATATCCTTATTGAAATCAGTGAAAAAAATTGGCTAATGTGAATATCAGGGTAGAGTTAGTGTCAGCAATTTTGTGCCAAATAAAATAAAAATAAATAATACAACGCCACTTTTCAAGACTATTTCATTTGAAGATTTAAGTGTTAATCTCTATTTATGTAATTTAAATGTGTTTTTAATTAAGCCATTATCTAAAAGTCGGCATAAATATTCTGCATAAAGCAAACTAATTAAAATAACTTTGTAAGGAGTGCACCATGAAAATCATGTTGGGAAACTTTATTTTCATTCAGTAGGGATTAAATTAGCTGTAATTAGCTGAGAACCACTTCTGCCCATTTTATTCAACAAATATTTATTGATTATATTGTATATGCACTGCAATTGTGCTAATGAGTACAAAGTTAAATCATTATGGCTTTCAGGGAATCCAGATGGTTAAATCTGGGGATTGTAAATCTCATGGTTTCCTTCACAGTTGAGAGGGGTCTTCATTTGCAAAGCAGACCTCAAATGCCAGCTCCAGTGTGTGCAGCTTTGTACATCGCAAGTACTTTGCAAAGAGATTAGATGGCTACATGTATTATAGCTTATGGTTTATAGCTTTGCTTTGTATCTTTTAATGTGTATGCTTAGGAAAACACAAAACTATAGAATCTCATTATTTAAAAAGTAAAAGTAATGGGTTACAGAAAGGGTTAAGTGCACTGGCTGCTCTTGCAAAGGATCCAGGTTCAGTTCTACATGCACTCATTCAAAGCTCTCAGACACATTTTAAAAAATGCATTTTTATCAAATAAGGGAGAGCCTTTACAGCCAGGTCTCTACACAGAGTGGGACTTTGGGTCTATATTTCAAGAATGAAAATCTCAGTTCCCCTAGTGCTGATTTCTCATACTAAAAGACTAGTATCAACTTTCTAGATTTTCGTGTGTGTGTGTGTGTGTGTGTGAGTGTGTGTGTGTGTGTGTGTCTATGTGTGTGTGTGTATTCCTGTTTTTAAGGACTATTTTTCACTTGTATTTAAAGTCAGGAAGCACATAAAAGCATTTCTAATACCCTGATTGACCAGAACATCTCAGGCCCTGAGCAAAACCATTTCCTCACAGACAAGAGTAAATAAAGCCTCACTTAGAAGATGAGATGGAAGTTATGTTAACACAAAATGTTTCAGGCTTGGAAACCAGCTACTTCACGATAGTATGGGTCCCACATGGACATTAAAATCAGGAGTAACAGATATTCCCTCAAAAAATTCAACTCTTAAAAGCTCAGATTCTTCATGAATACACAGAAACCATTTTAATTTTGATGGGTTGCAGGAGAAACTGAACTGGAAGCTTGGTTCCTGTGTGAATAGATTGCTCCAAGGGAAGGTGTGCTAGTTCCTTCCCCTGAGTGAGGAGGTGGGTCTAAATAAAGGCCATCACCAACCTTTCCTTGCTTCTCTTTGGAAAGTCAAACACAGAGGGTCTTACAAATGCTAGCCAAAATAATGTATTTTTATTTATGTAATCATTCTGAGTACCATCAGCATCTTAGGGAAGGTGGCCCAAAGAAGTAAAAATAATACTGTGTGTGCATGCACTTGCCTGTGTGTGTGTGTGTGTGTGTGTGTGTGTGTGTGTGTGTGTGTGCGCGCGCGCGCGCGCACGCGCGCGTCTGTATGTACGTGTGCATGCATATGTGTGCATGCATGCATGTGTGTACACATGTGTCGTTCACATGCTTTGTTACACATGCTTTGTTACACAAACACATGCTTCCACAGACAATTATGAACACTTTGACGTATCGTCAGATACAGTCATTTTGTGTTTGTTGCAAGCAGCTTAGGCAACAAGATACAGTGTTAGTGCATAGAAATAGCACTGGGTTTAGTGGGTCTTCTGAAGAACTTCTGAGTAGCAGCAGGGGGTTGATGAAGCAGTGTACATGTAAGAGTTGAACACCATCTTAAGAACTGAACCATGTGGTAACTAACTGAGAAACTTACAGCCACATGGTATTGACAAAATGTACCTCCCTGTAAGAGGAAAAATTCCACACAAAATCTGGGATCATGGAGAGAAATCAGTCTGAACCAGATCAGAAAGAGTCGTTTGAAATATGCTTCTGATGGTTTGTATATGCCTGGTCTAGAGAGTGGCACTATTGGGAGCCTTGTTGGAGTAGGTGTGTCATTGTGGGTACGGGCTTTACTATCCTAGTCTTAGCTGCCTGGAAGCCAGTCTTCTGCTAGCTGCCTTCAGAATGAGAGGCGGAATTCTTAGCTCTTCCAAACCCACATCTGCCTGGATGCTGCCATATTCCTGCCTTGAGGGTATCAAACTGAACCTCTGAACCTGGAAGCCAGCCCCAATTACATGTCATCATTATGAGTTGCCTTGGTCATGGTTTCTGATCAGAGCAGTGAAGCCCTAATGAAGACGATGCTATAGAGAAGATTCATGTTCTCAGCCTTTCCCACCATTCTCCATGCTTTCCCACAACTTACCTACTGTCCCTCACTTCCTATGTCCCCTTGGACATCGCTTCTGACACTCTTCTTCATATAATACATACAAATACATACACATTCACATACATGAGCATGTACACATGCACATGCATACATACAATGCTATAAACAGCCCTCGAAATGCAAACATAAATATACAACAGACATACATATATACATGCACACACTTATTTACTTATACATACATAAGCACAAAAACGCAAAAATATTCATTCACTTATGCACAAAACATACATGCAAATGCATGTACAACTACCTATGTACACATGTACACATTTAATATATACATACACACATACATGCATACACAAAACATACATACACATTTGCAAACATAGCCATGTTGATGCATTCACATTCACATCCATACACCCCCCACACACAAATGCCTTATAAACAACTATTTCTTAATTTTCTTATATTTACATGCATTTTTAAATGCATATTTTTCTTATGGAAATTTGCTTCTGTTTTCCCGGCCCCTCTTGCTACAATTAGTACTTCCAAGACCATGTCATTTTAGTTGACCTACAAGTTTACTTCTCCATCTATTTCATTCTCAGATTTGGCATTTCCATTCAACCATAACAATAACCGCCCTGCATACCATAGCTTCTGAGTTGATTACACATGGACACTAAGCCTTGGTTTTCTGGGAATGGTCAACTCTTATGTGTCTATGGTTATCTTCTCTAAACCAGGGATGAATGGTAGTAAACAAGGACTGATACTTTGGATTGATTCTTGACCTTGTTGCTACCCTGATTCCTTAATTCGAGTTCACAATGCTGATACCCAAGACACTGACCCTTCAAATTTGAAATTTGAATGAGAGTGCAGATATGTTGGAGAAAGGGCTGTGGAGGATCCACCACAGAAAGGAATTTGTGCATTAGGGCTCATGAGAACAATGATAGACCTATCTAGGAGGAAGCCTGTAGTACCATGCATCCTGCCACAGTCAACAACTGTACTGACTGGGAAATGAGAAGAGGATCGATTGTGGTGTTGAGTGGAATTCTCATTGCAGTTACAATGCAGAAAGTCGACGTGCAGAGGGGTTAGTCACACCAGTCAGAACATGTGCCGACAGCTGATATCTAAAACTTTTCCATTGTTTTCAAAGTACACCCTCTTGTTAGAGGACCTTTCCAATGGAGGATTGAGGAATCAGGCATGTGGGAGATTTCCATCCTTTTAACAAAGAAAAGGAGAACTATTTTCTTTTTCATTTTTCTTTTTTTTATTGTTTGTTAAATCCTAAATGTTGCCTCCTTTCAGGCCCCTCCCAGAGGCCTTCTCCCCATCCCTATCCCCAGGTGCCCCCCCTTGGGAATCCCCTCTCTGACACATCAAGTCTCTGCAGAATTAAGTGCACCCTCTCCCACTGAGGCCAGACAAGTCCGCCCTGTTGGAGAACAGATTCCACAGTCAGGCTACAGCTTGAGGGACAGTAGCTTCTTCAGATGTTTGGGTACGTACATGGAAACTGAGCTGCTACATATGTGACACGGGTGGGGGGCTCAGTCCAGCCCCTGTATGCTCTTTGGTTGGTGTCTCGGTCTCTGAGAACTCCTAGGGGTTCCAGGTAAGTTAACCCTGTTCATTTTCCTGTGGAATTCCTATCTCCTTCAGGGCTTTCAATCCTCCCCCCAACTCTTCCATAAGACTCACTGAGCCCCATCCGATGTTTTGGCTGTATGTGTCTGCATCTATTTTAATGGGCTTCTGGGTGGAGTCTCTCAGAGGACGCTTATGCTAAGCTCTTGTCTGCAAACATAACAGAGTACCATTAACAGTATTACGGATTGGTTCTTGCCCATGGGATGGACCTCAAGTTGGGCCAGTTATTGGTTTGGCCGTTCCTTGGTCTCTGCTCCGTCTTTGTCCCTGCACTTTTTTTAAACAGGAAAATATTTGGATGGAAAGTTTTGTGGGTGGGTTGTTGTCCTTTTCCCACCACTGGGCTACTGCCTGGCTATAGGAGGTAGCCTCTTCAGGTTCCATGTTCCTACTGCTAGGCAACTTACCTAGGGTCACCCACATTGACTCCTGGGAGCCTCTCCCATCTCTAGTCTCTGGACTGCCTAGAGATTTCCTCCCAACTCCTGGCAGCTGCAGATTTCCATTCATTCCCCTGGCCTTCTGGCCTTCTCTCCTGTCTCTTCCCACACCTGATCATGACCACCCCCATTCCTCTCCACATCTCCTCTCCCACCTAGTTGCCTCTCTCCCTCTGCCTCCTGTGACTATTTCCCCTCATAAATGGGATTCAAGTATCCTTGCCTAGGCCTTCCTTCTGGTTTAGCTTGTTTGGGTCTGTGGGTTATATCCTGGATGTCCTATATTTAAGCTAATATCCACTTATCAGTGAATATATACCATGCCTGTCCTTTTGGATGTGGGTTATCTCACATAGGATCACATTTTCTAGTCCCATCCATTTGCCTGCAAAATCCATGATACCCTTGTTTTTAAAAAGCTGAATAGTATTGTATTATGTAAATGAACCACATTTTCTGTATCCATTCTTCAGTTGAGGAACATCTGGGTTGTTTTCCAGTTTCTGGCTATTACTAATGAAACTGCTATGAAGGTAGTGACGGATGTGTCCTTGTGGTATAGTGGAGCATCTTTTGGGTATATTCCCAGGATATCTGGGTCTTAAGGTAGAACGACTTCCAATTTTCTGAGAAACCACCAGATTGATTTCTAGAGCATTTGTACAAGTTTGAAATCCCACCTCAAATAGAGGCATGTCCCCTTCTCTCCACACCCTTGCCGGCATGTGGTATCATTTGAGTTTTTGATCTTAGTCATTTTGATTGATGTAAGGCAGAAGCTCAGGGTCATTTTGGTTTGTATGTCCCTGATGACCAAGGTTGGTGAACATTGATTTAAGTCTTTCTCAGGTAGTCATGATTCCGATGAGTCTTGGATTCCTTGCTCCTAGGAAGCCAGAGAACCATTCTCCTTAGTTATCACAGACTCCCTTGCTCTGCACATCCTCCTTTATTCTCCCTAAAATCTTGAAAAAATAGTTTGTAGCCTGGAAAAAGAAGCCTCCAAATGTTGGGGACCAAGTCTTACCTTTCTTCAAGTCATTGACTAAGGCCTTCAGAAAATGAAGAAAGCAGCAGTGAGTCCTAATGAGTCAGTTAATTATGAGAACACAGGTGAGTCTCCAGGAAAGGAAAACAGTATCACAAAATAAACCACTGACAAGTCCGTTATGAAAAATGCTTATAAATTAGGGGAAAGATTGTGAAGACAATGATCGTAATGAAGATGTACGGAGAATGGAGTCCAGTAATCACTTTGAATTTTCAGGTACTTACGTTCTATAATATAATGAAAAGTAAGACAAAGGGGTGAAGAGAGACATAGGGAGCAGGTGTGAAGAATTAGACTGTTTCTCCCTAACACTTGTATTGGGGGAGAAAGTGGAGAAATGGCCTAAGATTCCCAGTGCTATGAACTATCCTGGGATGAGGAATAAAATGGCACAAATTCCTTTCACACAGCCACTTAGGCACTCAGATCTTGAGGCTCACAATTGGGTGTATCTTGCCTCTCCTCAGTGTTACTGTGAGTGTGGAAGAGCCCAGTTCAAGCACTGGCTAGTAAAAGTCAGGATTCATCTTGTTTCTGTACCCTCTGGGTCATGTACACAGAATTCCTAGTGCTATACTCCCCTCTCGCAGACCCCATGCCTCTCTGTTGAATCTCCATGAACTCTCACCTGGTGTTACAGGGAAGATGGCATCACTTTGCATCCTACCATTAGCAGAGAACATTACAATGCTTGTGCAGTCAGTCAGTTATTTCAGGGAAATAACTCAGGGAAATGTCCTTGTCGAGCTGCCTTGAGAGGCATATGTCATAGGGTTTTCAGGAGCCCATGACTCCTGTAACACTGGGTGCTTTTCAATTCCTGGAAACCAAAGCACTCCCCCAGGCAGTGAAGCATTCAGGCCACCTGTGTCCCTCTGATTTCTATAGAAACCAGAAAAGTACATAGAAGTTTGACAGAATTATTAGTCTTAGACATTAATCTTGCATTCGCTGTCTAGCTTGAAACTGCCATAATATCATGGCAAGCACTATTTGATTCTGTTTTGATAAGTGCATAAAAAGTCTGACTGCTTGGGATAAATGTATCTCAGCCTTGGTGTTGTTGAGACCCCTCTAACCTAGCCTGGTTGTCATTCCCTCTGAGAAATGGAGAAAACCCTGGTTCAGTAAATGCTGGTACTTACAACTTGTATCTAAGTCTTTATCCACAACTTAAAAGCAATAAATTAATTTCTAAGCCTTTGTAACCCAGGGTTTTCTCCATTTAAAAATATCAATAGGTTTCTTCTTCAGAACCCAATACCATCTTCCTTATATATTTCCATTGTGTTTTTCCATTCTAGGACGTGGGAAGGCATTTGTAATATACGTTGAAGAGGAGTAAGCCAACTATTGTGAAAAACAACTGCTTGTTATTTAAGTCTAGTTAGCTTGCTACTTAGTCTCCTAGCCTTGTTATTTCATAGTTAGTATTAAGAATTGTCATCTAAGCTATATTGTAACTTAAGTAAATATAGATAGCAAGGATTGCTGAACATTTTTTCCCTATACAATGTAGGCATGTCTATGAATGAAGAACTTTGGGGCAGAAGACAGTGAAATTTCCATAATACATGTCCTCAGGTCAGTATTTTCCCTAATTGGATTCAAGTGCCCCATAGTTCCTCCTCATGCTACCGAACAATGTGTCCAGGAAGGCTAACTATGAAGTTCAACCCTTATCCTCACACCAGGTCCCCGTTGCCCTTGTTTGGTTACCTGCTGATATTCATTATAAGGAGGACTCTTCGACTGGATGCAAAGGTCTTGTTTCTTGAAAATTCTTTGGCATTGCTGTTGGAGTCTCTTTAAAGCTGAAGCTAGTTTACTGGTAATTATTCATCTTCACCCATGTTGACATTTCTTCTAAAACAATAAAATAACTTTAGAAAAATGATCTAATATGTTTTTCTCAAAAATTAAATTTAGCTCCTACCTATTCTAGGGTAGTCATATTTTTCTAGGGTTTGTTGTCCATCTGGCATCTCTGGTGAATTTTAGATCATGTTTTCTTTAAGTGTTTCTGGAAATTTTGCCCTCCATAAACTTAAAACCACCTTCTCTTTGCAGTTATGAAAAGCAACTTTCTGTAAAGCCATCTAAAGATCTTTAGCGTGGACTTGCCCGTCCATCGTTCTCCCTTCTTGGCTATGTAGTATCAATGGATAGAGTTATTCTTTTTGTGAGTATTTCCTTCACGTGAAGACTTTTGAAATAAAGTAATGCCTGTTCTTTCAGAGCCATCCAATCACCCCTCTTCAGAGTCAGGTTTCTCCTGGAATCTCTATGTTGTTCCTCTGGGTGCAAGGTCCTACCACCTTCATCCTCACACACTCTCCCATGAGTAGCACACTCTTGCCTAAATACCCTTCTCTTATAAAGTCATGGACTTGATGAGCCTTCTCCCAGCCACCCTCCTTTAGGATACGGCCCCCTGAGGGATAGAAGCATGTATCACATACCCTGCCCTTAATGACACAGAGGTTGAGTTTCAGCTTCACTTGCTGAGGTTGCAGGTGCAATCTCTGTTCTGCATCCATGCTGAAACAGGATCTGTCACCACAGAGTCAGGACAGCTGACAGCTGAGGCACATCAGCTACTGCCTGAGAACACACAACGGAGATTAGCTACCAGCTGTTAATAACGCAAACCAGGGGTCTTGCAAAGCTAGACATTTGCTAGCCAGATAAGATCACGTGACCTTACCTGTTTTCCAGGAGTGAAGAGCACATGGAATGCTTGATGGGTCACTTCTCCGTCTGCCCATCCATACTCAGTATGACTAACAACTCGTCCTTTACTGCTGTGATGTACATTCCCTAAGGTGTGTTCTGTAGCCATTTGCCATCTCTGCAGTCTACCACCATTTCCTTATATCACTACTATTTCCAGCTTTGTTATATATTTGGCATGTGCGACTGTCTTTGCCCTCAGAATTCTGTGATTAATGGAACTATTTTTATAGCTGCTAATCTTCTTAATTTTTAGGTTATATCTACTGTGTGTGAGCATGCATGTGCACCACAGACATATATCTGGTAATAGGAAAACTTAGAGGAGACAGTTCTCTCCTTTCCCCATTTTGGTACCAGAACTCAAATCCACATCAGGAGGCTTGGTCACAAAGTCCTGTACCTGCAGAGCCACATTGCCTAGCATTCTAGGCACCACTCTTAAAATACAAAATAATAACGTAATCTTTATTCTTTCTGTGATTCTTTACCCTGCCTGCAATGAGTATCCAACGCCCTTCTCTTAGCCTTTCTACAGTCCTCAACCTATTCGAGACCTTATAACTACTTTAGTGAAACCCCAAGGTAATACCAAATCTTCTTCTGACAGTTTTGCCCTCTAAAATGTCACTTCAATCATCTTACTCCACATGTAGAGGACCCAGTGACATTGTATGAAAAGGAAAAGCAAAGGTTTGGATTGATCATAGCCAGGATAAAAGTAAACATGGTTGTTACTATGGAATGGAGAGAGTGGGGGCCACTGAAGTCATGCTGCTCTGCTCTCTGCGCCCAGGGATGTGTTTCCAAGTTCCTGTAAGGCTGAACATGAAGAAGGGAACTTCTTTGTGTCAGTTCCCCAACCCTTATGTACATAAATTTGCAAAATATCCATAAAAAGCACAATTGTTTTAAAGACCTAAGAAGGCCATATTTGAAAATCCTACCTCATGGTTTATAGTGAAAATTCATACTGATAAAAGCACTTTGTGCAGATATTGAATTTGCCTTGTGGAAGAATATTTCCTTCTTAGCGAGGAAGTACGTTCTCCCAAGAGTTGGGGGGAGTGGAGACTGTGTGCATACAAACAATCAAATATCACCATGAGTGGTTTTGCAGTTTTAATTGTTTTTTTCCTTATTTTGCAATTTGCAATATTATGTCCTGGTTGTTTTGAATTTGGCTAATTGTGCTTTAAGATGAAATGAAGGAAATTCAAATGGAAACTGTAGCTTGGTGTCAGGTTAACTGTTGGGTGCCTGTGGGTGTTCCTCTCCTGTGAATGCTTGACATGTGTTGATGGCAAATATCTCCTGGACAAAGAAAGTGCTGCCTGCAATTTAAAATGTTTCCAGTGTTCTAACTCCTGTGTTGATTCTGGTATAGGATAAGGACACATTTCATGGTTAATGAAAATAAATTAATTGTATTGCAATAATTATTCATGGAGAAACTTAGTTTTAAAAATAGCATTTACCTTGTTCAGAAGCAAAAAAACTTGCACGGAGAGACTATATTTCTCTAGGGAAACTGTGTGGTTTTGAAGGGTACAGAGTTTCTCTTACCTATAACACACTTTTTACAATTAGTGTATTTGAATGAAAATCATCAAATATTTGTTAGCCATATTATATTCATATAAATATGCTGAATTAATGTGTTGATAAAAATGTCTGGAATTTGGGTTGGTCCTGAGCAAAAACAAGACCATTGCAATCCTAGTCTTGAGACTTGACTATCCTTGAATGTGAGGGGTAACTCTAAAACCTAATAGCTCATGATCGCAGTCAGCGTAGCATCAGTCTAGCTGAAGACTTTAGTGAAAAAATTCATAAATACCTCTAAATAAGGGATGTATATAGAGAGGAGCAAGGCCATCTATTAAAATGTAGAGAGAGGTTAAAGGCATTGTAAGGAGAGTTCATATTCTGATAGAAACCCAGAAAGGCAAATGCTCCGTACACTGGGGGGACTAGGAAGATGATGCATTTGTGGAGGAAGGACCATGTTTTATAACACATCTGTGTAATGCCAAACAACCAAGTGGTAGACTCGAACAAAGTAGATTAACCGAAGGATGTGAGGATGGAAACAAAACAGATCAGAGGTATGTCTGGAAAGACAATTCTTCAGTGTGAAAGAGTTTGAAATCTGGGAAGATTAGATTCATAGTGAAAAGAAATAGATAAATAAATGGGTGGATGGATAGATAGATATGGATAGATGAATGACTAGATAAGCATATAGGGGATAGATAGATAGATAGATAGACAGACAGACAGATAGATAGATATACATGGTAAGTAGCTTGATTGATGATAGATTACAGCAAAATAGAGCACTGACCATCTCACACCTACTAATTCATGATGGAGTACCTTGTCTCAAGCCTGCTTTAAAATCTATCCCATGGAATGGGTGGCAGGCCCCACCCTCATTTACATCTTGGATGTTGCTGTTTCTGGGAAAACAGCTTCTTCCTAATGAATTCAGACATATTTCTTTCTATTTGTTGAGTTTTGTTTATAAAGCAGAGTTGCATTTGTTTACAGATGCCAATTTAATTGTGTTTGTAATTAGGAAACTTAATTTAAAATAATCTTAAATGAAGATACATAAAGATAAAGGAGACAGAGTGTTGTTCTATAAAACTAAATGGAACACTTGAGAAATATAAATCCCGGGCTCCATCAAGAATCTGTCAACTTTGCTGCAGCTGTAATAACTGTGGTTTGATTGGGAGAGGGAGGGTCTCCTCATTATACAACTACAGATATGTGTCTTCAGAACCAAAGTTACAATTGTGCCATCAGACTCCTTGGTCAGCCTCAGAGGCTTAGAAACAGGTCAGCAGGCTATGTTCCTCTAAGAAGCCAAGAAAGTCCTGAAACTTGCCTTACTTTTGAAAACTAGCCATTAGCTTTGTCATATGGCTTCTTTTTAACTTCAAAACAACCCTGCCATTTGAGTCTCTGCCTCAGTGGCCAATCTGCTTCTTCAAGTCTTGTCCTTAACCTTTTTCATTTAATATAATTTGGTAATTAGGTTGGGTCCGAATGCATGATCTAAGATTAACTTCAGGTCTGGAGACTTTTTTTACACTAATCACTTCAGCCATTTAAGGTAGCCACAGCTAATTTAAGACAACTTAAACACATGGACGTATAAAGACAAATTTTAAGTAGTTTCATACAAAGCAGCTTCTTCTTCTGAAGATATCCTAGGCAGGCTTCACAGAGGAACACAGGAGAGTGGCTATACCTAGGGAGGAAGTGAAGGAAATGTAGAAAGATGGGAGGATGGAGAGAGGAAAGAAGGAATGAAGAAGGTTCAGACAGGAAAGAGAACAGAGAAAGGGAAAGGAAGAAAGATGAAAGTGGGGAGGGGAGCTAAAGATCAAATGTCAGTCCTGGGAACCATCAAGGTGTTCAGAGCCATTAATGGTTCATTTCCAAAATACCTGTATGCTGTAACTTAAAATTAGGTATATGCCATTCCTTCCTAAGATAGACATTCATATGGTAGCCTGTGTCTATTGCCTGTGAGTAGATATCCATATGATTTTCCTTAATCAAGGTAAAGGAATTAGTAGGGGACAAATCAGTAGGTGTTCTTTTGACTACATCTTAAACTATTTGATATATAATAGCCTGGGATAGTCCAGTTTGCTTGGGAAGTCATGAAGCCAACCAAAAACCCTTACTATCCTAAATAGCTCTTCTTTGAACTCTTACCAGCTGTCAGTTACCCAGCAGGGTGTCCACAGAACTAAGCTGATCTCAGTAGCCTGCAAGTGTGAGGATACATGGAACTTGAGATATTTTCACATTGGAGCTGCAAAGGCCACAGCTATAGGGAAGGAAGCCTGAGCCTGCTGCCAGCTTCTTATGAAATAGTCAGACTGCAATACTTATGCAAATCAACACTTTTTTATCTAGCATGTTAATTTTAAAGGTCACAATTACAAAGACCATGGAGCCTTCTTACCATTAGGCTTTTGAATATTTTAGAACATAATTGAGCTGGGAGGGGTCTTGAAATACCACCGATGGCATCAGATTCATCAAATTCCTAAGTAGGTTCTCTTCCCCTAAGATTGCTGTGGGCAGATTGTGGGTGTCATGGAGGGCAGCATTCATAGAAAACTAGGACTGAAGAATTTTTAGCTTCACTTAACTCCTTTCTTCTCCCTCCTCCTGTATTACACCCTCCTGCCATTCTTCCCTTTTTTCCCCTTCTTTTTTCCTTTAGACAAGGTCTGAATATGTACCTCAGGCTAGTTTTCAAGTCTCATCACTGAAGGGGGAAAAAACCTTCATAAATTGTGCTTAATGACCATTGTAGACTGAACTGTGTGCTCAAAAGTCTAAAGGCTGAATTCCTAAGCTCACTCTGGTGCTTCTCACAGAACAGTGCCTTTGAGAAGTAACTGAAATTAGGTAGCCGTGGTGGGATTGGTAGAAAAGCAGTAGATCTCTTTCTCTTGCTTCATATGGGAATAGCAACAAGACCGGGAGGGAGAAGAGTGGCCTCTGTGAGCCCAGAAGAGCGTCATGACCTTCGGCATAAAGTCTCCAACTTAACGACGATGATTGATTTCCATTGAAGCCGTTCAATCTCAGCTGTTTTGTTATGACAGTGATGATCATGTGTGAAGCTGCAGCGTGAACACAGAAGTTGACCTTACTTCCCTCCTTGGTCCCTTTGGTTATCAGAAGAGGATCTTCATAGCGATGAAACGCCACTAATGGATAAGTTTACAAATAGCCTCCTTTGTGTTTCTGATGGAGACCATGCAGGCTGACTATGTCTACAACTGGAACAACTCAATGAATTGTAATTGAGATGAACATAGATCCATGAGGTAGACTCTGTACAGGCATTGAATCACTGCATGAATACAGAGCTAACAACAGCCTGTGAGGTGTTTTGTATGAGTTGAAGGTATAATGAGTTGATTCTGTAATTGTAGTAATAGAAAAGGAGGGAGTAGTGAAGGGAGAGAAAATCAATTTTAAGTTAAACAAGGACACCAATGTGTAGTTTTCTCTGTTGTGGCCACTATAGAAAGTTTGGGTCGAACTTCTTAACTTTCCTTGTGGATGTTTGGAAATTAAGTATTGATTTGGTGTTTAGCTCTGCTCTTGGGTCCTCTCATAGCCATAGCTCCAAATCACTCTTTATATTTCTCCAAAATCGAGAATCAATGAGATGGAAATTACAAGTGTATTTTTAAAAGTTTTTATAGTCCTTTGAAGAAAATAAAAGTGCTTTATTTTTCGCACAATACTATTTAAATTTTATTATTCTATATCGGCAATTCAGAGATCACTGTTTCTGTTTTATTTATCTTTCATTACCATGCAGTTTCACACCCAAACACTGGCAACTTCACACCCAATTCTAGGGTTATGGCTACATATAGACACTCAGTCATTTGTTTACTTAAAGCAATATCAACCAAAAGAGATTAGACTCTTTTCAGGAGCACAATAAGACATGAGATAGATCTTATTTTAAAATAACACCTAAAGTAATTATATAGGTGAGAAAATAAAAGTTAAAAGGATAGGAAATGGCAAGTAGCTGGTGGGGGAATAAATCCAAAAGCCTTCCTTTTTCGTTAATTTTTACCAGAGAATTAAAAAATACGTCCCCAACTGTGTTAGTAAAGACCATTGTGAGTGGTGAGGAGTGTTCTCTACCCTCACAGAAAGGATAACACACAAGGACAAAAGGGGTTTAATCCATTTGTTCTTTCAAATCACCAAGTTAAGCAGGCAAGGTCAAAGTGTACACTAACATCTACCTTCTACCTTTTTGCATTTTTCAAGTGAAAAGAAAAATCTCAGCTTCAAACCTTTACGAATGGCAGACTGGGAACATCTTTGGCAAGTTCCCACTCATGTTTATGACATCTCACATTTCCTCAGTATACAGTGAATGTATGCCAGGCTAAGAAGCCAATTATACTTTGAAAGAAAATCATCATTAAGTATAACAAAAGAACTTCAAATTCTGCCTTGGTGAGAAATGAGAAGGGATAGGAGAAATACTAAAAAAAAAAAAAAAAATCTCATTATTTAAAATATCCATGTTTCTTACAAATTATCTGATAAAACTTTAATACTTAAGACTTAGAGTAAAATTAAAGACATCATTCTATCATCAAAAGCTTCCTAGTTCAGAAAAATCTAATTCAATATAAGGATTGTATTGAATCAACATAATAATGAATATTATATAATTAAAGGTTCCATAATAAATATAACAATATAAAGAGATTAGAGAAAATGATAAGATTTGAAATTTTAATTATTACCTTGCTGCTAATTTTAAAATGAAAACATTTGGGGAAAATTTAATGAAATACTTAGTTGTCTTCGTTTTAATTTTCAAAGTTTGATTTACATGTGTTGAAAAAGAAAACACCACCTCTTCCCCTGAAGATGATCTTTGTCCTGTCCCTCACTTGAGGATTATTTGAGCCTCCATGAGACAATCTTACAGGCTCTGTTGATTACAAAACAAAGCAGAGGGCTTGGAGATAACCTAGGGGTGAGTTTCTTAGTGTCCGTGTGCAATCAACTGAGCTCAGATCTTTAGGATCATTGTGAAGCTAGGCTGGGTAGAACTCTCAACTTCTCTGTAGTTATTGCATTTTAATGTCCATAAACTGTTGCCATCTAAAATTATTAAGAAACCCATTGATCAGTTAAAGCTAAAGTTTAGATTTCCTTCAAATATGAACCAGAAATATTCCAAACAGGAGAATCAGAAAGGACCTACAAAGGAGTCTGGTCTGAGTGAATTGAAAATAAGTCTCAAGTGATAAATATTGAAAGTTCAGTAGAGTTCTGGTGTAAAATTTTGGATCAATGGGCAAAAAAAAGCATTGCCATGTGACACAAGAAGCCAGTTCCTGTGAGCATTATGTCTAAGCCACCTGGATCCTAACTTATGTGAATGGAAGGAGTCATGGCCTCTCCATGCTACAGCTGAAGTGAACATAGAGCCAGTCAGTGCTCAGACAGGACACATCCAAGTATTGGATGTTGATATATAAGAAAACAGGTAAGTTTTCTAAAGGTACTGAGTTCCATGTCTGTGGTTGTTTGAATAGTTTTGTCCCCCTAAAATTCATTCATTTGAATGCTTGGCAATAGGGAGTGGTGCTATTTGGAGGTGTGGCCTTGTTGGAGTAGGTGTGGCCTTGTTGGAGTAGGTGTGGCCTTGTTGGAGGAGGTGTGGCCTTGTTGGAGGAGGTGTGGCCTTGTTGGAGGAGGTGTGGCCTTGTTGGAGGAAGTGTAGCCTTGTTGGAGGAGGTGTGGCCTTGTTTGAGGGGGTGTGGCCTTGTTGGAGGAGGTGTGGACTTGTTGGAGGAAGTGTGCCACTATGTAGGTGGGCTTTGAGGTCTCCTATCCTCAGGCTCTGCTCAGTGTGGAGTTCTAGTTCCTTACGGGCTACCTGAAGAAGGCAGCTTCCTTCTGGCTGCCTTAGGATCAAGATGTTGAACTCTCAGTTCCTTCTCCAGCACCATGTTTGCCTGCATGCTGCCATGCTTCCTGTAATGATGACAATGGACTAAACATCTAAAACTGTAAACCAGCCCCAGTTAAACGTTTATCTTTATAATAGTTGCCTTGGTCATGGTGTCTCTTCAGAGCAATGAAACTCTAACACAATATTTGCTCTTTCTCTTGTGGAAGATAATTATTCCTGCTATCACTTTACAAGACAGTGATGTCCATAATACGGAGTAATGGTTGGCCTCACAGCACAGGCCCATAGTGAGCAGAACCTGCTCTAAATAAGTAAATTCACAGGTCCTATCACAAGCAACAAAGTTTATGAAGAAAAGTGGTACTGTACAAGAGACCTTCATTCTTTGCCTGTGGATTGGATCTTAGAGATCTCCATAGGGTACTGGGAATAGTTCTTGGTCTCAAAATGAGTCACTTGGGGCACCCAAGGTCAGGTGTAGAGCAGTGTGTATAGACTGAGGACAGGTTCCAGGGAGAGCTTGTCTGGTCTTATGAAATTATCTGGAGTCCCCCTATGTTCTTTGCACAAAAGGCAGGGGCAATTTCCCCACTTTGTGAGACTTTTGCATGAATCAGGAAGTCTTGAGAGCAAAGCTATTGAGAATAATTTATGACTGAATTTACCTCCTTTTCCATTAAACAATTCAGACAATTTCTGGGAAGAGAATTGTTGAGTTTAAGAGGCAGTGCCTTAGAATCAGGTGCTCCAGATGTGAGCCTTGTAGGCCTGTTCCAGATATGGGCCTTGGAGCCCTGCTCTAGATGTGGGTCTTTAAATCAAGTGTTTCAGGTGTGAAACTTGGGCACTTTTTCCAGTTGTGAGCCTTGGAGGCCTATGACATTCAGAGAGGTAGGGCAGCACAGAAATTGTCCCCTAGTCTTGCCAAGGGATCCTGCCACACTGGTGACTCGTGGCCTGGGGCACTACTCTCACTGGATGCAATTGGACTTTTTCCATACTGGTCTTCACAGGATCCTTAGAAGAGAGAAGTCGCTCTGCTCTCTGCCTTCCTAGAGTGAGGTGCTTACTGACTTCCAAATGCCCGTTAGCTTCAAGATGCTGGTAGAGGGTTTCAAATCTAATCTGCTAGAATATTTATCTTTTAACTTATATAAAATACTAACCTACAGATGTGGGCAGGGCCTTAAATGAAAATTAAAGTAGAAACTGAACAAACTGTGGGAGACTGTATAAAATGTTATTTTGCCTCTAAATCTAAAAGTGTGAGTTAACAACATATGTAGTCACAGGTGTGTGTGTGTGTGTGTGTATGTGTGTATGAGTGTGTGTATGTGTGTGTGTATGAGTGTGTGTATGTGTGTGTGTATGTGTGTGTTTATGAGTGTGTGTATGTGTGTAAGTATGAGTTTGTGTGTATGAGTCTGTGTTTATGAGTGTGTGTGTGTATGAGTGTGTATGAGTGTGTGTTTATGAGTGTGTGTGTATGGTGTGTATATGAGTGTGTGTGTATGTATGTGTATGTGTGTGTATATGTGTGTATGAGTGTGTGTGTGAGTGTGTGTATGTGTGTATATGAGTGTGTGTGTATGAGTGTGTGTACATGTATGTATATGAGTGTGTGTATATGAATGTCTGTGTATGAGTGTGTGTATGTGTGTATGTATGAGTGTGTGTATGAGTGTGTGTATGAGTGTGTGTATTTGTGTGTGTGTATGTCTAAGGTAAGAGAGAGAGGGTGCGTGTATGTGCGTATGTGTGTGTGTGTGCCTATGTGCCTATATGTGCAGATGTCTATATTTAAAGGTGGAAGCCAGAGGTCAGTAGCCCATGTCAATATCATTTTGTATCTTATTTATTTTTGGAGAGTCACTTGATCTGGCTTCCCAGGCTGCCAGCAAGCCCCAGGAATGTCCTATCTCTGCCTCTCTAGTGCCGAATTTATAGACACATTGTGCTACAGCTCTCTTATGAACATGCTGGGGAGACTGTGAAATCACACCCACTCGCCTCCCCAGCCCCTAGTAACACTGACTTTAGAGTTATCCTGTTCCTTCCACCCGTGATGTGTCTCTGCTCTTCTCATTTCTCAGTTAACTGGTCTGAAATAACCATTGGCTTTACTGTCTATCCACTCAAACTTTATTTTGTCAAAATTCTGATGCTATATATTCTCAGAGTAAACTAATTTAAGGGTCTTTTAAAAATGAAGTTAATGGGGGCATTTGCTTCTATAAAAATATGTAAAAATGAAATACTCACTTTAGCTGTGGTACATCTGAAGTGGAAACTTAAGTGTTCTTTGGAAAGTCAGTTGTGTTGGACGGTGTTTTGCTGGGGCAAACACATGAAGGACTGTTTTCCTGAAGTAGACACAGGTAAAAGGCTAAGGCAGACTTGTGAAGGAACATTTTGCTGAAGCAGATACAGATGGAGTGTTCTGCTAAAGCGAGCACCTGAAAGGACACGTAATGAGGGATTCTTTGCTAATGGTCCACCTTACATTGCTTAGTTGAGCTCCGTTTGTCAGGACTCCATATAGAGAAATGCACCAAAAGACTTCTGCTGGTGTGCTGCAGTTTCTTGCTGCTTCAGCAGATTTGGGCTGATTGGCAGAGTGATGTCAGCTGAGACAGACACACGTGCTGAAGCAAGACACTTAACGTTTGGAGAGACTGTAAAAAGGATTCAGTGGACAGTGATGAAGGCTGAGCTAGGCTTGCTTATAGAGCTCACTGTGCAACACTTGTTGGTCTCAAGTCTCTGCTGATCTTCACTTTGCTGAGAGAGGCACAACAGAGAACTATTCCTGGCATTCCTCCCTTGTCCCTCCATTTGACTGGTGCTGCCTAGGCCTGGCTTTTTCTACTAGGTAGTGCCACTGGTTCCTCTTTGCTATCCCAACAACCCTGAATGGGGGTCCTGGTCTATCCATGAAGTGTTCGCAAGTGAATGGAGCTGCTGCTGCTGACCTGTGAACTTAACTACCAATTTCTAGACAACACAGATGGGAGTTGTTCCAAAGAACCATTTCTAAACAGGTCCACTTTGCCCATATCCTTTCTTCCCCACTACCTCTGGTGGGTGGTGGGCTAAAACGTATGGTTAAAGAACCATCATTAAAAATAGGATTTGAAAATTTTAAAGTTACGTAACACGAGACACCATTTCTACTGATTTGGCATATTTTCATTTCAATTAGAAAAATCAGGAAAAAAAAATAAAAGAAACGAAAATCAGTCACTTTAGACTCATATTTGAAGTGTGAACAATGCAATTCAGAGTCAGAAAGTTCTTTCAGTGGGTTCGTGTGCCCTCTTTAACAACAAGAAAACATACGTGGGAAGTCAGACACTCCAGATCAAAGCCTAAGGTAAAAGACATCTTAACCCATTAGTTTAGCCATCGGAAGGGAGTGTGAAAAGGTAGAAACTGAATGAAAAGTGCAAGACTGAAATGAAATGAAAACACTTGCACAGCCTGTTGGTTAGAATCAGCCCTGCACAGCCCCATTGTTAGTGGGACCCTAATACACTTTAGCTCATGAAGTGCTTAGGTAAGAAATGGCCAAGGACGTAGACAGTGGCCTTAAACAAGAGCCTCTTCTTTAAATCCTAATTGTAAAATCACGTCTAAGATTCTGAGAAACACTAAGCGAACATGTTTCGCTTTTGAGAAATTCAACCAATATGCTGAAGTTAGCTTTCAGAGTAAGCCGGGACTTGATCTAAAGCAGGGTTAGTGCAGGATGAGTACTGAGCAAGAGACTACTAATTAATATAAAGTGTTCAAAGGAAATATACTGTTCTCCTCAATTAGGAGAAGTGTTCTTAAATATTCCTTTTGATTCCTACTATAATTATACCGTGAAAAACTTGAATAATTTTGCACAGTAAAGTACCAAGTAGGAAATCATTTATGAAGTAAGAAAAAGATGACTACAGTCTAATTATTCTAAGCAGCATAAAATAGATTTTCCAAGACAGTATTTATGTTCTGGAGTAAAAATAAACATGAATTATTATTATTAAACTATTATTAGCGAACTAATCCTGACACTGTAGGAACTTGGGTAAGGCGATTTTAAGGAACAGGCAGCCTGGGCCACTCAGCAACCGTGAGGCCATCACGGATAATGTGACTTGACCCTGTTAGGGAGCAGGGGGTGAGAGGGAGAGAATGAGAAGGAGCATTAACTAAAGATACTCTGTGGCAATGTGACTTAACCTCCTGCAAACATTGGATATACTTAAGAGTTTGTTGCACCAGATATGGACATTGTGGCAGGCGTAACTATATGGCACTGGAACTTGATGTCTTGTTTGTTTATTCATTTACCTGTTGTAGCATTGCTTGCATGGCTCTGTGATTAGATACATTTGTGTCCTGGCTCACCAACATCTTTCCTTCTATTGGCCCTTAGTAAATACTGGGAACTTCCAAAGGTGCTGCTTAAGAAGGAGAAGTCCTATATCAAGAAGCAATTGAGTATTGAACCATTCATGGGGGCATTTGCTGTGGCATGGTCAGGGGAGGGCTCCATCAGGAAGAAGAATAAGCCCATAAGGAGTTGGAAAGTAACTACTGCAGAGAGTTTTCTGCTCAGTGACTAGGACCCAGCTAGTGTAGATGTGAGCAGGTGTGGGAGCTGGGGAGAGGGTAGGTCATAGGTCAGGATGGGGAAGCATGGATTTTCCTTGGAAAAGAGGAGGAGAAACAGGAGCACATTGTGAAACCAGTGCAAACAGATGATCAGTGTATGGGTGCCCATGGGTCTTGACTATGACCTTCTGACTCTCTGAAGAGCAGGTGAGGATCCAGCCAGTAGGAAGCACAGTGCATCCAGGGAAGTGTCTTGGGTCTTATCATGGTGCGTCCTGTGAGTCAAGAGGAATCACCTTGAGAATGAATGCTCCTTGTTCATAAATGTGTCAGCATTCCTAAGGAATCTGATTACTGAAATTTGCTTTCAGAAACTGATGTCTTAGTGAGGAAGATGCAGTTAAGCAGGCAGCTATGGATGCTCAGAGTTGCTGTTGCAAATTCTCTTCTCTGAGGGATCTGGAGATGAAGAGACAATACTCATGAAGCCAGAGCTGGCAGTAAATGTCCCGGGATCCGGTCACTGCTTGGGCATGGCTTCCCCTCCAGCACTCTGGCCTTTTATCCCTTCACACCTCTTCCCTAGACTATGTAGATTCCTTTCCTATTAAAATCCATACCATCAACAAATAAACAACTATCCAGAAAAAATAATTGAGATGCCAACCCAATAACTTTGGGGCTCTCATGTGTCAGTTAAACAAGGACTCTACTCCATAATGAAAGCAGGCTCCATAATTAGTCAGCACAGTCTTTGCCAATTCACAAAATGAAAACCAACTGTGTACCCTGTGGTGGTTTCTTTGAGATAGGAAGAATGGGTGACTTTTCTCTGACTCCATCCAGCATCATATGACAAAGACTCGTGGAGTATTGTCTATTAACTCCTGGTACCTGTCTCACCGCAGGGAAGACACCTCCTGTTTTTCTTTTACAACATTCTGACATTGTCCTCCTTATCTATCCTTTTTCTGTTATCTGTGATTATGGAATCATTAGAAACATAGATTATGAGCACCAGGAGATCTTTAGAAATGCTAGCAATGATGTTTTGAGTACTATGCCTGGTCTTAGTGGGAAGTAACCACTGATAATTAAATACAAGGCACAAGTAGGGGAGAGTTCAAAACCTTAACAACTTGATATGTTAGAAATCTGACTTTCAGCAAACTTCTACAAAATGTATTATATTGCTCAGTTTTTTGCTTTAATGATTACCCACATGTCTGATTCTCTTTCTACTTTGAAGCCTGAAGTCTGTCAGCCCAGAAACAGGGATGTTTGCTGTGTGAGTAGCAGCATGCTAATTATCTAAGCGTTTCCTTTGCGAGAAGCTCGTTAAGAAACCAGAAGGTTATGCTGAGAATATTTACTGATGAGATTTATAAATTTGATCTAACTGAGCCATAGTTTTAGTAAAATACTGATTTATAAGTAATGGCCTTAAATGAGATTCCCATCTGCAAACATCTTTCTAGGTAGAAAAACACATTACCGATACAACTCTGTCAGGACGTTCTCATATCTCATTAGGTTTTGATATGTAAATATAGTTTGCATTCAGATTAATAAACACCTGATATTAGAAAACATAATGGCCACAGAATAATCTTGGCTTTACACATTTGTAAACATTGGATGATGGGTAATAAGACTTGCAAATAAATTCTTCCCTAAATCCAGAAGACTCAGAAGCAAATTCTGGAAGTTTGTATGAGAAGAGAGGTATTAGGTTTAACAGGTAAACAAATTATACTAACATATTTAGCTGTTTGCTTTCACATTTGAGTCACTTGCTTTAAGGAACTTTAGTGGTAGAACAAGCCTTTTCAATGGCCCCAAATAAAATTAAATACTCATGGGTAATGATAAGATTCTGAAGAAAAGATGTATTGTGGGATCAGAAGAGAGGAAGCCTGGCTCTGGCATGTTCACTATGGACTGAACATGGGACAAAACATCACAATATTATTTTGATCATGTCCACATTCACACACATAAGTCTCTCTCTCTCTCTCTCTCTCTCTCTCTCTCTCTCTCTCTCTCTCTCTCTCACACACACACACACACACACACGTGTCCACATTTACACACACATACAAGCCTATATCTCTTTCACACACACACAAACACACACACATCCACATTGATATACTCACATAAGACTCACACACATACACAAACATGTTCACATTCACACACTCACACCTTCTTCTTCTTCTTCTTCTTCTTCTTCTCCTCCTTCCTCTCTCTCTCTCTCTCTCTCTCTCTCTCTCTCTCACACACACACACACACACACACACACACACAGAGGGAGATTGAGATTCTGTGAGTACATGAGAGAGCAGCTACTTACAAGATGGCAAAAAACCCCTCTGAACTAATTAATTAAATCTTGTAGAGGATTGGTCAGCCTCCTGACTTTCAAAAAGTAAGTTCTGTTGTGTAAGCTTCCAATCTATGGTACTTGTTAAAGGTCCCAGCAGACTACAACACCACTCAGTTGACTTCAGACTCCTCCCCACCTTGAAGTAAATTGCAGGAGCCCTTCCGTGGTCTACAACCCTATGGTGCTGGGGTGCAAACATTGTGCGATGTTTCCCATGGATCGTTGTAGTTATTTAATCATTGCTCTTGTCAGATCCTTGATAATATTTGGCTTTCAGTCACTCTCACAGTCAAGCAGAAAGGAAGAAAAGGAAGGAAGAGAGCCCAACCACTTTGAGAAGTAAGAACTAGGCTGAGGGTCCCAAAGTTTCCCCTCAGTTCTCTTGTTTACTAAGGAAGCAGGGGTGTCAGAGTACTCCAGCGTTCTGGGTGCTCAGGCTGCTGAGAGCATGCTCTCTCTAATTTTCAGGGGCCAAGACTTGGGGTCAGGAAAGATTAGCAGTGTGTACAGTGAGCCAGCTTGCTTCCTGCTCAAAAAATGAAATCATCCAAATCCTCAGGATCCCGACTTACTCTAATTAAAGGCAATGTAGAAAAACTAGACACTTAGATGGGCTTTGGGCTCATAAAATTAAAGCACCTCTTTTGTCAATATGTGAGTTAGAGGCAGTTCCTGTAAATGCAAGTATAAATTAACTTGTGAATTCCCCTGCATATTAATTATGGAATAAGTCCTCCCTGTGTTACCAGATGTTGCCATCATGGAAACTCTTGCTTTTCATGTGAAACTTAGAATACCTCTCTCTGTTCCTCTTGTTTGTACCCTGTGTGGCCTTAGCTACAGAGCTCTCTTTGATGATGATGAGCTGCCAGCATCTTAGTAACAATTATTGTGGAACAGAAGGGTTCTGTGGCCAGGTCTGGGGAAACAGACTTAGTCTTCAGGGACACTTGTTCCTAAGTATGTGTGAATAAGTGAGTACAGGCCCTCCACCCCTCCTGCCTCTCCCGTTCCTTCCCTTTCTCTCCCCCACCGTTCTTTGTTGGCTGATGTTGAGACAGGGTGTTGCTATTTAGCCTAGGCTGACATGGAATTCACTCTGTAGCCGTGGCACCGAAGCCATTGTCATCTTCCTGCTTCAGTCTCTCAAGAGATGGGTTTACAAGTGGAATTCAGCATGCCTAGGTCATAAACATCTTTTAAAATAATATGTGAATGAGTTATTTAGAGAAATCATTACCCACTTTACACTTCGAATTTTTGGTAGAATTCGAAACCTACTGGCTTTTGGTCTTCAAGCCGGCACAAATTCAACTCCTAATTTTACCAGTTCCATCATTTACCAATGATGAAAGTGATACAAAATGTGATACTAATCGTTTTTATATCTAAGAAATTAGGAGAGCCTTCATACCATACATCCCTGAGGTTACATATAATTCAGTGTTTCTTATCTCAACCAAATTTAAAATTAATCACTTGCCTAATTAGCTACATAAATAGTCCATAATTTAATCATGTGTCTGTGGGGCAGGATATTATTTAAATCTCTCCAAATAGACACAGGTGATAACTAATGAGAATTTCAGGAAAGAAAAAGAATAATTGGGAACTCAAGAGGGGTGTGTCACAGTTTCACACATTATTGTCGACAGACATGGAACTATCAACTAAGAGTGTGGTTAGAGTTTGGAGCCAAACAAATTTCCACAGAAGAACTAGACATTTTTCTGTAGGATGTTTTTCTCACATATAGTATACGTGTTTCCTTTTGTGATCTAGTCAATTAAAACCAGGGAGACAACATAAAAGTTGCATTGCTCAGTGATTTCTATGTTTCCTGAAATATGACCCTTGACACGTTTATAATAACCTCTACTTGTATCTCGTTCACCTAAAACACCGTGAGTACAAATACATTCACACACTCATGATTAATCACAGCAACTTATTTAGTAGAGTGTCTATTTAAATCATTTTGATAATAATAAAATAACTTGATGGAAGCTTTTGTACATGTGTTACCATTTTGCACAATCATCTGAAAAGCTGTCATAAATGAGCTTTGTCTGTGTGAATTATACATTTTCCCCAAACTAACAAAATGTGCACAGTGTACCCCAGTGTAATAGTGTCCTTGATTGATAAGGACAAGAGTGTGGGGTTCATGGTGTCTGAAGAACACTCCACTTGACACCTAGAGTGGGACACGCAGAGGGGCAGAGGCCCCTCGGGATAACAGGAATGAACAATCGCTAAAAACCTTTGTCTAGTCTAGTTTTCATATTTATTTCTGTACTCAGTCTTAGAATTCACTTAAGGAAACATGTAGGGTATATCATTCTGTCTGAGATTTTCCTTGGTTTCTAATCCATACAAGCTATGCTAGCCATAATTACTACCATTCAGGGAGCACTAGCATGCTTGATTTGTTTCTATAACACAGAAATACTGACCCTAGAGATTTAAATCATGGACTATTGATATTTCCATTGATTTTAGCTCACTTCTTAACACTAAAATACATAGTTGTTCTGTGTTTTGGGTGAGCTGATTATGGGAGAGAAGCAGGGATCACTCACCTCAATGGTTACACAGCTTCCCACATTCCCGCAGTCCAATGTGGAAGCCTGTATTTCTTTCTTTTTTTTTTTATTAACTTGAGTATTTCTTATTTACATTTCGAATGTTATTCCCTTTCCCAGTTTCTGGGCAAACATCCCCCTAGCCCCTCCCCCTCCCCTTCTGTATGGTGTTCCTCTCCCCATCCTCCCACCATTGCCGCCCTCCCCCCAACAATCACGTTCACTGGGGGTTCAGTCTTAGCAGGACCAAGGGCTTCCCCTTACACTGGTGATCTTATTAGGATATTCATTGCTAACTATGAGGTCAGAGTCCAGGGTCAGTCCATGTATAGTCTTTAGGTAGTGGCTTAGTCCCTGGAAGCTCTAGTTGCTTGGCATTGTTTTTCATAAGGGGTCTCGAGCCCCTTCAAGCTCTTCCAGTTCTTTCTCTGATTCCTTCAACGGGGGTCCTATTCTCAGTTCAGTGGTTTGCTGCTAGCATTCGCCTCTGTATTTGCTGTATTCTGGCTGTGTCTCTCAGGAGCGATCTACATCCGGCTCCTGTCGGTCTGCACTTTTTTGCTTCATCCGTCTTGTCTAATTGGGTGGCTATATATGTATGGGCCACATGTGGGGTAGGCTCTGAATGGGTGTTCCTTCTGTCTCTGTTTTAGTCTTTGCCTCTCTCTTCCCTGCCAAGGGTATTCTTGTTCCCCTTTTTAAAGAAGGAGTGAAGCATTCACATTTTGATCATCCGTCTTGAGTTTCATTTGTTCTAGGCATCTAGGGTAATTCAAGCATTTGGGCTAATAGCCACTTATCAATGAGTGCATACCATGTGTGTTTTTCTGTGATTGGGTTACCTCACTCAGGATGATATTTTCCAGTTCCAACCATTTGTCTATGAATTTCATAAAGTCATTGTTTTTGATAGCTGAGTAATATTCCATTGTGTAGATATACCACATTTTCTGTATCCATTCCTCTGTTGAAGGGCATCTGGGTTCTTTCCAGCTTCTGGCTATTATAAATAAGGCTGCTATGAACATAGTGGAGTATGTGTCTTTTTTATATGTTGGGGCATCTTGTGGGTATATGCCCAAGAGAGTTATCGCTGGATCCTCAGGCAGTTCAATGTCCAATTTTCTGAGGAACCTCCAGACTGATTTCCAGAATGGTTGTACCAGTCTGCAATCCCACCAACAATGGAGGAGTGTTCCTCTTTCTCCACATCCTCCCCTGCATCTGTTGTCACCTGAGTTTTTGATCTTAGCCATTCTCACTGATGTGAGGTGAAATCTCAGGGTTGTTTTGATTTGCATGTCCCTTATGACTAAAGATGTTGAACATTTCTTTAGGTGTTTCTCAACCATTCGGCATTCCTCAGCTGTGAATTCTTTGTTTGGTTCTGAACCCCATTTTTTAATAGGGTTATTTATCTCCCTGTGGTCTAACTTCTTGAGTTCTTTGTATATTTTGGATATAAGCCCTCTATCTGTTGTAGGATTGAAGCCTGTATTTCTATACCCAGCATATATGCTTTATTTGATGGCCATTCCTCTTGTCTCTGAGGGAAGTTAGGCTTGATGTTAATGTCAAATTTTGTTAAGAAAAGATGAGGAGAGCTAAATGCTACATGAGAGTGGAACAAAGCCCTGAGAACTGCATTTCCTGCACTCCGATGCTTTAATCCTGTTGTTTTTCTGTGTTCTATGAGCATTGTGATTTAAGTTGCTGCATTCATATTTGTCTGACGATAACCAAGGGAGGAGTATCACTGAGGGAAAGGAAACACTGTTGTAATAGATGTGAGGTTTCTTTGTTCTGTATTTCCCTTGGTGTGTCCTCAGACCAACACTGGATATCCTCTTCAATTTCTTTTTACCTTTTGGGGTAGAATTTCACACTCTCGCTAGACTTTCTGTCCAGTAAGCACTAAGCACTCACTTTTCCTGTGCATCTAGATGTGGGATCATGGGTGCAGACTGAGCCTGGCTTTTTCATACGTGGTGGGCATTTGTCTTTGGGTTGTCCTTGTACTGCAGGCCCTTTGCCAACTGAGCCATCTTCCTAGCTGTAGGCTATAGCCAAGTTAAAACTGTTTGATGATAATGGTTGTATCGTTGCTATGACTTTGGATTCATATATGGTTACAGAGATCATAAGTAATCTTTGTTGCAGAAATTAATAATGGATAATAACAACTGGATGGCAGTTGTGATTATGATCCAAAAGGCCATGTGTTAATGTTTGACCCCTGGCTTGGCATTGGGGTGAAGTTTTGCCATCTCTGAAAGCTAGCATCCCATAGACATGGGCATTTAAATGCTTTGGCAGTGTCAGGGTCCCTCCTTTATGAAAAGAGTGGGATTTACTCTGTCAAATGTTTCACTGTGGTGTGCTGCCTCATGGCTTCTAATCAGCACCAACCTGCCATGGTCTAGAGTCCCCTAATTTCCCCCAAAACAGATCTGATATTGATGCTTCCAGGGCTCCGATGCAGGAACGAGTAGCCAAAACCATTGCCATTATTATTTCATGTTTTAATGTTATTCATTATTTTCAACTTCTTAGGAATATCGAGTCAGTTAACAAGCAGCATGCGTGTTGGGAGTGATCGCCACCACTTTCCAAGGGAAAATGCTCTGTAATTCACATTGCTTCTTTTTCCTTGACCCTCTCCTGATCCTGTACAGCAGAAAGTGCTATAGAGGACAGTCATTCATACCCTGAAATATGGGAACAGCGGTGAACACACCGAAACATCTATATTTTAGAATCTTTCTCATTTGATTTTTAAACATTGGTTTTCTATCTGATGAAAGAAACCATATTAGGTTCTGAAAGACACTTATTCATCCACACAACACAAGTAGCTACAAAATACTTTATTTTTAACTTCGAAATGATTTAGGACTATTTTTAAAATTATAGAGATATTTTTATTATGCAAAACCAGATCCTGGGAGTGTCTTTGATCTTGGGAGTAGAAGATCTTAGAGGTATATGGAGACCACTGCTATTGTGTTATTCTAAACTTAAAACCATTAGTCAGAAAAAGTTTTGATTATTTCTGTAATAGCTCATAGATGACATATCTAAACTTTATTTGTGTTAACTGAATACTAGACAAGTAATGCATGGAAATAGATATTTATTAGAATTCTAGATCCTGTTCTGTTTTCACAGTCTTCAGGAAAAACTTGTAGTTTTCTGGATTCCCTCCCTCTCTCCCTTCTTCCCTCCCTTCCTTCCTTTCATACTAACTTAGCCTTTGAAATAGAAAAGTTATATTGTTATATCTGGTATCATCTATATCCTAAGAAGTCACCCAATAGTATTTCTATATGAATGTCTAATCACTATAACAATGACTTAAGCAGTAGATTTATGCTTCCACCCATAATAATTAGTCAAAGTTTTTTGCAGTCTAGGGATGACAGTGTGTGGTTGTTTTTGAAACCAAAACAATCACAATGAGATTATGAATAACATCATGTCACTCAGAGAACAGTTACAATCTCAAATAAGGTGACAAATGACATATCTGAATTTATATATATTTAGTTTTGAATATACAATATTCAATATGGGAAGATTGCATATATGTATATGATATATATTTATTGTAGATATATATGAGGATCTATGTGTGTGAGTGCATGTGAGTATGTATATATTTGTGCAAGTACAGTTTCCAAGAAAACTGTAGGTCCATTATAATAAGAGGTTTTATATAATAAGACCGTTCAAAACATCCCAGAGGTGAAAACAAGGGTCTGTAACCTCAGCTATTGGAAGGCTGAGGAAGAAAAAAATACTGGTTGAAATCACATTGTAAGATCCTGTCTCAAAGACAAACAATTTATCATGGATGGAGCTATCAGGATTATATTATTTTGAACTAGATGGTATAAGTCCTGAGCTAATAAAAAATTTTTTCAACTGGACAGGTTGTCACTCATCTCTTCTCTGTTATGGTTATTTGAAATTTTTTGCCACATTGGAACTATAGAAAAAGCCTTAAAAGAACTGTCACTTTATCTTAATTTCTAAGGACCGTACACCGTTTAGATCATTTCCGTTCCCGTGCTTTATTCTCAGCTTGATAAAGAATGGTTTTAAAATTATTTTTCTAGTATAAGTGAGAAATTTACCCTTAGGTGATAGGAGCTTTGATTTATTTCTTCTTCATAAGGTTTTAGTGGTGATTTTATGTGCAGGGAGGAATAGCCACAATGATGTGTTGCCACCAGCATCAGTTCTGCTGTCAAGGATGGGTGCTCCCTGGGGGCCTCACTTCCTCCTAACACCCAGCTGCACACACAGAACATATACAGCTGTCCAGTGAGGCTGCTCCAACTGCACACATCACATTCCGGTGCTGTGCACAGAGAGAAGAAAACGATGAGGAGAGTGTGCATTTGCTTTGGTTCATATTATCTGGACCTTGAATACCAACTCTACTCAGCTCTCATAGATCAGCTTCGATGTTTTGATCTCCAAAGAACAAGAATATGTTCAGTCTGACTATTTATATCTATCTGTCTATCTATCTATCTATCTATCTATCTATCTATCACCATCTATCATTTGTCTATCATATATTAATTGTCTCTCAATCATCTTTATCAAATACATATATATATGTATATATCATCTATCATCCATCTATCATGTCTATCATCTATCACCTCTCAATCTATTATATTATCTACCTACCTACCTACCTGTCTGTCTATCTATCTATCTATCTATCTATCTATCTATCTATCTATCTATCATTTATCCATGTCACCCCATCTATCCTCTATTAATCATCTGTCTATCATCCATCAATTGTCATTTATTTACATGTATATCCTGTACATATGAATATGTGCATGTACATGTATGAATGATGGAATATTTATGCTATTACACTGATTAGGCTCACAGCAATGGGAAATCACAAAGTCACCTGACTACATGAAAAAATGGAATATCTGCCATTGTCAGTCACACCTGAGCATGATGTGGGAGAGGGAAAAACAGGTCACATTTCTACCTCCATGTTTTGGCTATGCTTGAACAAGCTATCATGAACTGTGTAGCTTACAAACAAAGGATGTTTATGTTCACAATTTTCCATGCCAATACATTCAAGTTCAAGATGCCAACAGATTTCTTATGTGATAAGAACCTGTTGTTTATTTCACTTCCTTTGGTGAGATTAGGTGCCTAGTTTATGGTATCTCTTAGAAGGGCACTGATCCTATGAGACTCATCCTCTCATAGCTGTATGACCCTCAGAAGTTCCATACTCTGCCTCAAACTTTCAGCTTGCAGGATCACATTTCATTATAAGAGCTGATGAGAAGATGAATCAAATTTTACAACTAGAGGTTCTAGTAAAAGGAGAGACATGAATAGGGGGAGAGTTTCTGTAAGAAAAAAGAGATAAAAGAGAGAGCTGGGTTTGGATAATCAAATGACCATTATAAGATAGGGAATGTGAACCATACCTTAAAGGTCTAGGGACTTAAGCAAAATGCATACAGGCTGTAACATCTTCCAGTCTGTCAAAATGTAAGTACAGAAAAGATTTTCTGTAATAGGGCTGAATAAACAGAGCTAGAAAAACTGGTGTGGGGAAGTGGGATGAAAGACAGTGGAGGAAGGAACATAGAATCTTCCCCTGAAGGCAGTATGTGTTCTGGAGGACCACTAAAGAGGGACTGTGTAATGTCGAGGGTTAATTAACCGTTTTGCTAGTCATTGTGAGGGAAAAGATTTGAGTGTGTGGAATCTGTGTCTGACCTTGGTGGAGGAAAACAAACATTTCATCTGGGATTCTGTCAGATGTAGGAGAATGTTTCTTCTCGGGGCATAGTGCAGCATAAACCATGAACAGATTTTTATCAGTTTTCTGTTCACTGGGATTATGGGCTTTGAGTAAACAGAAACCCTGTCACTGGACTCCATCATAGGTTCACTAAGGTAGAATGATTTAGATCACTTAGATAACACACAGCCCTCTGGTGATAGTAAGTAAATAAAACCTATAAAGATAGCCAGACTGGACATGCTTCTGTCAGAGCACTTGTCACGAACAATGCCATAAAAATTCAGGTTAGGATCCTTTGCAAAGGATGATAATTAAGTCACCAAGAGGCCTGAACTCACCAGTGCAGTCAGTACTCCTTCGATTGAACTTGTTTGGGTGGTTCCGAAAATGAGGAAGAGGAATCGATCAAGAAGTTTACAGACTGACTTCTAGTCACAAAGGCCAGACCCTCTCAGATCCTGAACTGTGCATTGCACAACACTACACAGCAAGGCATCCTGCAGACTAGTGCTAGGGCATTTCCTGCTTTTGATAGACTAGGTCTTTACTGTTCTTTGCCTTTAGAAGGAATGACGAAAATTTCTTTTTATCACACTACAGCTTCTTTCAAGGTTTTGCTTGTTTGTTTGTTTTGGCAAGCATCAGAGTCCCATTCCCACCAATTCCTCTGACTTTCACCAGGCTGTAGAGAGACCAGGAGAAAGCAATGTGTTCTCTACACAAGACTGCTTCTTTATCACTGGGTAGAAAGATGTACATGTGCCCCATAGTCTCATTGGCAGTCAATCTCTGTTGATGATCCTACTGCCGGAGCTTGTCAAGATGATCTTGGGGCTCAGGGCTGAGAAGGTGTCTGTTCTTACTACAGATAAAGATTTTCCAGCACTGTGGATCTGAGGCGACTCTCCCTTTAGAATGCATTGGGGTCTGAGAAGCTTGGAGCTGCTGACCACATACCTGCATTTAGCAAATGCTACTGTAGAATTAACACATTCATGCAACAAGCTCTGAATATCTGACTTCCTATCCCATTGTGGTCTGGCTTTCCTCTGTGAGAACTCAGGTTCAAAGTTTAGCGAAAGTCAGCAATCTGTTCTGACATAGTAGCCTCATTTATAAAATAATTTAAAAAAACCAAAACCAAACACAAAAACCAAATGAACAACAACAACAACAACAACAACAACGAAAGGCTCGGTCCTCAGTGTGTTGTTCAGGAGAAAGGGTCATTTCTTTCTCCTTTTGTCTTAATCTTTTGGCTGTAGATATTGATCTAGATTTACTCTCCAAGGTGGTTTAGTGTTTGCAATGTGTTCCAGTGCCTATGTGCCACAATCACTTTACATCTTTAATAAGAAATGTCCTTGTCTTCTTACCATATGGCTTTTGTATTCTGGAAACTTACAGGACTTCTCTCTCAGTTAGAGATGTGGAAATTCTTACTTGTGCTTCAGACCCAGTCCATGCAATTTGGACCTGCATGCTTTAACCTAAAGGAAAGAGTAGCAATCACACTTGGATGATGGACACTACCACTTATGACTGATTCACCCCAAATCTACTTAGATGTTTATGAATGGATAATTCTTATGGATACCCTTATATTTTGTAAACATCTTTGTTTTTACAGATACTCTTGCTTAAGTTATATGATCACTTAAACAAAAACAATGTCATATACTTGATGCATATAGTTTAACATTAAACATATGGCACAGTTGATGTGTGGTTCATATACACGTCAGGACAATTACTTAGTCTATAACATTCTCTGTGTGTGCTTTAAAAATAAGTTACTTTACATGTTTATTATTATCTCATTTAAAATGGGAAAATGAGAGTTTGTGAGCATAGAGATTTACCAATTCAAAATCACGAAACCCTTACATCATCCAAAAACCCAGCCCTGACCCCAATCTTGGTCTCCTGATCTCTTTGTCAGGATCAGGAACTATTGCTCTTGCTCAAACAGCTGATGTGGTTTAAGATGGGGAGGAGGAATAGGGAGGTGGGGCCTCGCCCATCGAGCTTGAAGGAGACGCTTCCTCGGGCCCACAGAGATAGATTTCCAAGCACCGGGCATGGCTGTAGCTTCTGTGTAAAGGGCCCACATGGTCCCCAGTTGCGATCACCCTCCAGATGGTCAGCAGCATAAAAATCTGGATGAGAATTAGGATATGCAGATGATCTGTACAAGGTTCACAGCTTGATACTGCTGAAGTAATTTCAGACATCATGCCTGAAGCGCACAATTGTTATTGTTTTGAAACAGAGAAAAACCAGAGTCTTACTCTCTTTTTTAAAAATTCCAGTAAAGTCTCTTCACGATCCCCTTGCACCATGCTTAGTGGTCTATTATTTTAAGCTTTGGGTTTTTTCTTTTGTTTCTGAATTTATATTATAATTATATCCTTTCTCCCTTCTGATTCTTCCCTCCAAATGTTTTCATATGGCCTCTCTTTGCATTAATTGTGATTATGCGTGTGTATATGTGTATTACATATGATATATATATATATATATAAAATAACACATGCTCAGTCTGTATAATGTCACTCATGTATATGATTTCTCGGGCTGATCATTTGGTATTGAATAGCCATTTGGTGTTTTCTTCGCTAGGAGCAACTATTTCAAGGGCTCTCAACATTTCTTGATTCCTGTTGTTCTCTGTATTGGGTTGAAACTCTATAACCTTTCCACATCTGCTTGGTGCATCTATTGCTGTCTTTGTTCAGCTCATGCTTAGGCAGTCATGCTAATAAGACTTCATGGACATAGCTTCTGACATTACTAAGAGACACAGTCTCACACCGAAAGATCTGACCCTCCGGCTCCCAAAAATGTTTGCCCTCTCTTCTGAAATATTCCCTGAATGTTGTGCAGCAGTGTTGTAGGCACATCCCGCAGAATTTGCATGAGCATAGTCTACCTCACTTCACCAACAACTCCCCTGAGTCAGGCAACCCTACATCAGCAGCTGGAATACAAAACTCCTTATAAATCTAGGAAAGCTGACCTGATACCTAGATGCTTCTTCAACTTCATCTATAATCATAAGCTGTCTAATTTGCAAAAATAAATACTTGTTATATGTTTCAGTCCCTGTTCAGTAGCCTAAAGTATGGTAATAATTTGAATAATATTCAAAGTTTTACACAATTCATAGAAAAAATATTAACATACTTAGGGGTTTGGGATTTTATTTAGGGGTGGACTTAGAACTGCAATGTTTTAAGCTTAACTTTATTTGCAGTTATGTCCTTATAGGTAAACCTAGGAGTGTCGGGTAAAATGTATATATTAGGTACATGGCTGGAAATAATAACTTCATCTAAATTAGAAATATTAAGAGGAGTGATGGCTACTGCTAATTGTCATTTTGACAGAATCTAGACTCGAGTAGGAGACAAGGCACCAGGCAAACCTGGGAGTGATTATTTAGATTAAAGTTATCCTCTGGTGCCTGTGAAGGATTATCTTTTAAAACCTCATTTTAATTAAAAAAATAATAACCACAGCATTTTCCTCCTAACTCCTTCCTTGTTCCCCCACAAACCTTCTCTCTCTCTTTGTCTCTGTCTCTGTCTCTGTCTCTGTCTCTGTCTCTCTCTCTCTCTCTCTCTCTCTCTCATGCTGCTTGCCTCATTTTCTTTTCTTTCAGTGTGTGAACAATGCACACACATGTCAATGTATGACCCACAGAGTCACTTTAGTGCTGCTTGCGTATGTTTTGTTGAACTGGTAAAGTTGCACGGGACCTTTCCTTGTGTGGAAATCCTGGACTTTATGAAATGGAAAACGGAATGCTGAACACCAGCATCATCATCCTGTGCTCAGCCTGACTGCGGATGTCCTGGGTTTAGCCTAACTGTGGATGTCCTGTGATCAACCTGACTGTGGATGTCCTGTGCTCAGCCTGTGGATGTCCTGTGTTCAGTCTGACTGTGGATGCCCTGTGCTCAGCCTGACTGTGGATGTCCTGGGTTTAGCCTGACTGTGGATGTCCTGTGATCAACCTGACTGTGGATGTCCTGTGCTCATCCTGTGGATGTCCTATGTTCAGTCTGACTGTGGATGCCCTGTGCTCAGCCTGACTGCGGATGTCCTGGGTTTAGCCTGACCGTGGATGTCCTGTGATCAACCTGACCGTGGATGTGCTTTGCTCAGCCTGTGGATCTCCTGTGTTCAGTCTGACTGTGAATGTCCTGTGCTCAGCCTGACTGTAGATGCCCTATGACCAGTAGTTTCCAGCCTGTGCTACCTTGATTTCTCCCCATGCTGGACTATATTCTTGGACTGTGAGGTTGAATAAAATTGTTTCTCCATTGAGTTGTTTTTATCAGACTGGTTTCTTTCAGGAAGAGAAAGACCTGTATAGAAATAATAAATAAATAAATTTAGAATATAATATTATAAGCACCCAAATGGAGAAATCTCATTTGTTGAATTTTACAGTATGTAGATATTAGAACATGAATGACACCTGAGGACATGGCAAGTGGATAACACCTATAGGCATGATAAGTGTGTGACACCTATAAACATACCAAAGTAGATGACTACTGTAGACATGACAAAGTAGATGAAACATATAGACATTACAAAGTGGATGCCTCATGTAGATATGCCAAAATGGATGGGTGACTCATATAGACATGCCAAGGTGGACAGAAGAAAGCCCATGAGGCCTCAGCCTCACACAAAGAACTATAGACATCTGAGAGATAATGGGGGTGAGAGAAATAGTTTTCCTCATGGAAGAACACACTGATGATTATCTCTCTGCTCAAATGGTTAATCCTGAAAACATATAAGGAAATTAGCATTATATAGCCTGAGTAGGTTACATCTAGATATATGTATATGGATGTACTTATCCACGAGTAATAATTCTTAATGAGAAAAGAGGGCATGATTTTGAAGGATAGCAAAGAGACATTTATGGAGGGTTTTGAGGAGGAAAGGGAAGAAGAGAAAGATGTAATTATAAAATTATAGGGAATTGTAAGAGTAGCTTACCCTATCATACCCGAGGCCCTGAATAGTTTCAAATCGTAGAAAGGAATAAAAATAAAACTATTTTAGGAAAGCCAATAACATATATAATAATTAACAAAATTGGTGGTTATTGTTGTTTAATTGGTTTCATGAAATTTAATCACGCATACATCAAATAATGAACATTAAAATCACACCTTCACCTTATGCAACAAACTTTATATCACTATATTGAAAATCCTAAGACAATTAATTCACAAGAAGGAAAGGTTTTCTTAGCATTCATCTCTGGAGACTTTCAGTCCCTGATGAGGTTCTGCTCTTGGTTAGAGGCATTCCCAACAAGAATGAGTAGAGTACAGGAGACAGGCTCACATCAGGCCCAGGAAAGGCAGGAGAAAGGAATGTCACAGGTTCAAAGCCTGCACCATGGCCATGCTCTCTCTCTTCTACTGAAGGGCTGTAATGCTTCTCTGTAACACCACCATGAGCCTCGTCTACACCACCACCATGAGTCCGGTCTCAGTTCAGGAGCCTCTGGGAGACATTCAAACTCCTAATAGAGACAGCTGGTATAGAAAGACTGCTCCTCACTTCATTTTCATTACAACATATGCTTTTGATTTTCTTTATAGCTGAGTAAAACTTCAATGTTTAGGTGTGCTGCATTTCCTTTGACTGTGAGTCAGTTGAGTCAGGATGTGGAGTCTTTTATTATTTTAACTGACACAAGACAGACACAAAATCTAAGTCACACTAAGTACCGTTTTAAGGTCATTTTCTTTCTTCTTGAAAATCACCCTTTCTAGTTGTTTTTTTTTCTTTCCAAAAAAAAATCACTTTGTATTTCATCTTCCAGACCCAAGCAATCTTTATGCTGTGTTCTCTTGGTTTAAGTCCTGTGCTGCTACTTAGAATTGTGAAGTGTTGTTTTGTACCGTTGGACTTTTGGGTTTACTCTACTCCAGTCTGTGAAGGCAGATGTTTCTCAGAATCTTCACTGATGCTTTTTTTTCTCCCTTTTGTTTTCTTAGATCTTTGGTTTGGTGTCTTCAAGTGTGACAGGGTTGGATCTAAGTGTGTTTATATCTATCCATGTGTTGGGGGTGTATCATGTCTCTTGAACTTAGGAGTTAACAGTTAACGGTTGGCTAAAAATGTGGAAAAGATCATTATCTGGTCAAATATTACCACTCTTCCACCCTCTCTCCCCTATCTTCCTTCTACTCCTAAATTTTTTGCCTCTTCCCTTCATGTTTTTAAAGATACCTATAATATTTTTCATTGACTTTTTTCTTGGTACCACTAGTTCATTTGTTTACCTATATATTTTAAATTTCCATAATTTTCTTCAGCAGAATTTAATGTGCTATTGACATACATGAAGTACATATGTTTTTCTTACTACCAAAATTCTAGATTTTAGTACTTTTATTATAAAAGAAGAACAAAGTGAAACCTGTTCATAGCTTTTCCATCTAGGGCAACTTCTTATCTTGTTGATGAAAATGTGGACCTGTATATGTTATATCTTCCATCTGCAGATGGTCCTCTCAACTACATAACAAAATCCACGACATGTTAACAACGACAACATTTAACAGAATAATTAAACATTTACAGTTACTTTTTAGAAGACACAGGAGTGTGAATTTCTAGAGAATGAGAAAGGACACTATGAAGGACAACATGATTTTTACATCATATGTTTAAATACAAATAAATATGATTTTACATTTTGAGATAGTTTAATTTTTAGTTTTTAAATTTTATTATAAGTAGGGTTGAAGTATCATCCTAAATGTCCCAACTCCCAACCTAGTATTCCCAAATCAATGTTTAGCTGTTGTAGGCGTCGACTTCACTGTATAGACTAGGCTGGCCATGACCTGACAGAGATCTGCCTGCTTCAGCTTCTATAGGAGATATATGTTAATTCTTAACATGCAGCTAGCTGTGCTATCAAATAATTTGCTTTTATTCAGTACCTTCTGAAGATTGAAAATGGCTGAACAATGTGGCCATACTTCAGTGTGAATGTGTGATATGTGATGCATTCTTTATTTCTTAGTGTAGTCCATGAACGCCAAGACCCATGTTCACATATAACATTAGTCTGCTTTTAACTTCACAGTTGCATAAACTTAATAAAAATACCTTATGATTTAGTGTTCCCAACTCAATATTTAGCTCTCAATATTGAAGCCTGTATATTTGATTACTTACAGTGAAGTTTTCCTTTTTTTTTTTAAATCACATCACAGACTCCCACCATATAGAACAGTAAAATCAAAGCACAGGAAATTGAAGTGTTAAAACAGAAAAACGCATTTGAGTAGGTCACTATAGAAAGCTAATGTTGACAGAGCTTAGAATGAGCGTCCCGTGACCCTTTGGGGAAAACTGAGAACAGGTTCAAGCAGCAGCCCTCAGGAATGAGATTTCAATTTTGTAAGTGCAAGGAAAAATATTAAGTGATAATTACAGAAGTTATTTGAGACCTAAGAAAGCTTGAAGCCAACTTAATTAATACAATCTGCTTTCCTGTGTATGTATATTAGGGAGAAATCCATAGCTTGAGAATTAGCTTTCAAAATTTAAGAAATTTTGCAGTGTGCATTTTTAAAACTATTTTTTCATAGAATAAAAACTATTAAAATCATATCATGAGGCTCAGTTTTAATTATCATGGAATATAGGTTATGAAATAAATATAATCATGTTACTGCCAAGAATGACATGGTCATGAAAAATTAATAAAACTATTTTAAATGGACCAAAAAATAAATAAAAAGAAAGCTGCTTGAATCTTCTAGGCTTTAAAACCCTACCCTGAGAGAAGATAGTCTTTCAGAACTGCCGAGGTACATATGGGAAAATATATGTACAGTTATGAGGTGATTGCATCATTCTGGAACACGTATTCCCACACATATGTCTGTAAGTACTCAAAGGCCTGTTTCAGTGTTAATACAGTGGGCTCAGATACAGATATGGAAGCAGTTCCTGGTAATAGGACACCATTTCCCTTGGCTCCAGGACTTTGCTTTGATGAAAGTTGGGAAGGAATTCCCAACAGAGTGAACAGTGGTGTCAGGAGGGGAGGTGGTGCAGGTTTGAGGTGTGTTTTCTTAGGGGAGCCATTAGGTGGATGGTTTGTCCAGCACCATATAAAACTCCTAGGTTAGTATTTCTCCTCATTGCAAACAGATGCACTATGTCCTTCAACAGTACATGAAGCAAGGGGACTAGTTAGGTTAACTATTTAATTGTTGGTTAAAAATATTCAGCTTTCTTTGTCAGTAAATATGGTAGTTTCTCTAAGCAAAATGATTATTTCAAAATGTTAACCAACCATTTATTGATTTGATAAATGTTTAAGCTTTAATTGTTAAATAATGTAATTCTGACTATAGACCTTTGTTGTTTCACCCTTAGAATAATTATTTAGGTGCCAATATATGTCAGAAGATAGTGAAACCCTCAAGGGTAATTCCAAACGAGCACCAGTAGGATGGCTCAGTGGGTAAAGACACTGGCTTGAAAGTCTGCACTTTCCCTGAGACCTATATTGTGGACAGATAGAGCTATGTACCACATGTTGTCCTGTGACTTTAATATTTATGTCATGGCCTGTGTCTGTGTACGCATGAATGAATTTTCTCTCTCTCTCTTTCTCTCTCTGTCTCTTTCTGTGTCTCTTTCTGTCTCTCTCTCTGTCTCTCTCTCTCTCTCCCTCTCCCTCTCCCTCTCCCTCTCCCTCTCCCTCTCCCTCTCCCCCTGCTCTCGTTTCTCAGTTGCTCTCTCTTACTCACCCTCTCCCCAAAAGAAATAAATGTAACAAACATTTAAATGATACTTTGAAGCTGACATTTGGAGATGAGTCATTTAGGAAAATGGCCTTATAATTGTTAGTACATGGCCATCTGTACCGATCAGTTCTGGTGAACTTTCTCACACTGGCACTACCCTGGCAGAGGAGGCCCTGCTCATTCTCCCAGTTCACAGCTTCTTCCTGCTCACACCTTCTCCTTGTTTATATCTTCTCCCTGATCACACATCTCCCTGTTCACACCTTCTCAGTCTGGTACCAGCCTGGTGAAGTAGGCCCTGCTCACACCTTCTCCCTGCTCACTCCTTCTCCCTGCTCACTCCTTCTCCCTGCTCACACTTTCTCCCTGCTTACACTTTCTCCCTGTTCAACCTTCTCCATGCTCACGCCTTCTCCCTGCTCACACTTTCTCCCTGCTCACACCTTCTCCCTGCTCACACCTTCTCCCTGCTCACACCTTCTCCCTGCTCACACCTTCTCCCTGCTTACACTTTCTCCCTGCTCACACCTTCTCCCTGCTCATACCTTCTCCCTGCTCATACCTTCTCCCTGCTCACACCTTCTCCCTGCTCACACCTTCTCCCTGCTCACATCTTCTCCCTGTTCACACTTTCTCTCTGCTCACACCTTCTCCATGCTCACACCTTCTCCCTGCTCACACCTTCTCCCTGCTCACACTTTCTCCCTGCTCACACCTTCTCCCTGCTCACACCTTCTCCCTGCTCACACCTTCTCCCTACTTACACTTTCTCCCTGCTCACACCTTCTCCCTGCTCATACCTTCTCCCTGCTCACACCTTCTCCCTGCTCACATCTTCTCCCTGTTCACACTTTCTCTCTGCTCACACCTTCTCCTTGCTCACACCTTCTCCATGCTCACACCTTCTCCTTGCTCACTTAAAATCATTTGATTTAAGCAGTTGTGCTGCTATGCACAATTAGCATTCCCACATTTTCTAGTCTACCGCCCACCTATCCATCCACGTGCCACAGCACACTGAACAATAGTCAGTGAGCCTCTAATTATGCTTTTAAAGTAACTGCAAAGAGATGATCCTCCTGTGAAGGCTCATTTCCTTTGAATTGTGCACCTTTTATGAACTTTTCATCATCCAGTTTACAGCCAAATGTCACGATTTTCACCATAAGACATGAAGAAGAAGCCATGCTGTGGTTCATTCCTGTGAAGATGTGTGCACAAAACATTTTGTGATGAAGTAATCTTGAGAATAATATAATTACTCACTGCAATTATATCCAACTCCTCAAAATTTCAAAGTACCTATCAGTTATTTATTTCTGTGGTAGAGAGCAAACACGAGTTAACCGTTCGTGGAAATGAAACATTTTAAGAACATTTTTTTCCTCATATGTGAAATCAATTCAAATCCACCAACCTGACATTACTATGCATCACTGACTGTGGTTCTTGTTATAATGGACAACAAAATTGACAAGCTAGAGCTCAGATGAGGAAAAAAATCACTGGGTGTAAAACCTTAGTTCACACAGGATCGGCAGCTAGCAAATTGACTGTAAATGATGGCACTTTATCTTCAAAGTTTTACCAGTTGACTGAGTTGTAATTTCTAAAATTGGGGTTGACATCTAAGCAAACTTTTTTTAATGTGGTAAGAAATGGTCATGCTATTGAAATACTGTTTTTTTAGGTGAGATGACTCCCATCTTTGCATGGAATTTAAATGCAGTTCACACTGTGAACTTTTTTACAAACCAGTTTGAGCTGCACCCTCATTAAGGTTATGAGGATTGAGCAAATCCAGACACTGTTAGACCACAACAAAATTTAAGTCTCTAATACGCTCAATATTACTGAACATCAGAGACTCATGAGATGAGCCAGGATCTTAAAATTAAAAATGTACATAAAGTTCCTTTTTATAGATCAAGCTGATCTTTCCTGTGTCTGTAGGAACTGGCAATACTTTTGCCAAAGAGTTGCTTCAGCTCACAAAGAAGCATTTGTTGCTCTAAGAAGGAGCCAATCACCCAGCAATGGATGAGCCTAATGAGTTGTGAATAAGTCCTAGAGAATCTAAAAGCATGTTCTCACCTGCTCTAGAGTTCCTTACCTGCTTTGTCTCTGCCTTTAAACATTCTTTTTATACATCTCTCCTCAGAACATACATACATACATACATACATACATACATACATACATACATGCACACATACAGACAGAAATACAGAAATACAAACTTACATATATTAAACACTTATAACATATTATACATACATACATCACGATGCATATGATGCATATATCATGCATACTTCATACTATATATACATACATCATTGATACACACACACACACACACACACACACACACACACACACACACACACACCTGAATATGTACAGGTTCTCAAGTGCCGTAATGTGTGTAGTAGATGTCAAGAGACGATTCGGGAGAGTTGGTTTTCTCTTCTCCTATGAGAACCCATATGAGTTCTGGGGTTCTAATCAATATGATCTTAGCACTTGACAGAACTCCCCTGTACTGGATGAGCCATCTCACTGGTCCTTCCACTATTTTTAAACACAATTATGCATAGCATTTGTCAATGCCTGAGTCTTTTATGGGACCTGTAATGAAGCCAGATACCATGTAGCTAAAACAACAGAAGTCGCTGATCTCAATAAGTTTTTTGGTTTGTGTACTGCCCTTGTCTTCTATCTGAATTTATCAGACCCTGGTCAGATCTTCCACAGTTCTGAGCCCATCTGTCAGAGGCCTGGGCTGAAGATGATCATGGTAGCAAGGCGAGCGTCTCTGGAGATGTCTCTGCTTGGCTAGGAGTAGTTGTATTATCAATGTGTTCTCACCAAGCCCTTCCTCTTTGGCTCTTGTATTTTCCTGGTGGCAGACTTATTAGCTCACAACCCCACACTTTAACATCAGTTATTTCCTCAAAGAATGTATGCACATTGCAGTTCCAGAGACAATCAGGGTTTCAACATTTACTGCAGAAGGACCTACTTCACCCTGAATAGCCAATCACTATTTACCATTTCTCTTGCTCATCAGAAAGGTAAAAATCCTCCTGTGTCCATGGTTTAGCTTCTTCAAGAAGGTTCTCTGTTTCTCTCTGAATCACTCTTACTGATGTTATGTATGACCCCATTCAAAATCTGTGCTTCAGAACACCTCTGAGGACACTCTGGGAAATGTCAACCTACAACAGACTTGGAATTCTGTGTCCTGCCAGGACCTGGGGGGAATAAACGAGACTTCTTGAGTTTATAGACACTTCAGTTTTACCAATGCCCCTGTATATGTAAGTTGATAAAAATCACACTAGCAAGGACAACACATGGATCAAGGAAAGGGAGTCTCGGTTTGTATTCCTGGTTCATTACTGACTGATTAATCTACATGATTGGCTGAGAGATCTTGGAAAATTTGGCTGACTCTGCAGTACCTCATTCTTATATATGAACCTGATAGAATCAAGTGTAGGAAGTAGTTCATGACCCAGGAGTCTCCTGGTAAAGACTAAGTTACTTGAAAATTATTATTATGGTTGTTGTCGTTAGTGTTTTCTATTTATTTTACATAGCTACAGGCATATTCAGATTAATTTTTAAATTCATTTTATTAGTTCTTTGGGACTTCCATACAATATGTTCTGTTTATATTCAACCCCTTCCCCCACCTCTTTCCAGATTCCCCCCCAACTCCCTAGTCACTGAATTTTATGTCCTTGATATTTTTTTTGTTCTTTTTGTTTTTGTTTTTGTCATTTCTCAAACATTCTCAGATGTGTGGTCTTCCACTGGAGAAAGGTCAGGGCCATACTCTTTGAAAACAAAGAAACAAGCAAACAAACAAACAAATCCATCCCTTCTTCTATAAGCACCTACCAGTGGCCAGCATCTCCATGGTTACAATAGGATCTTAGGTCTACTCCCTGCTGTTACTTGGTCTACTGTGGGCTTGTATAGGTCTTGTGTAGGCTGTCACAACTATTTGAGTTCATGTGGAAGAAGTCTGGTAGATAATGGTAGTTTTATGTCTGTGCTTATATCACATGTAAACATGGTATACACACATACATACTATATATATATATACACATACATATATATATATATGTATATATATATATCGACACAAACCAAAATAATAGTGGTCACCTTTGTATATCTGCGTCTTGTGTTCCTTGGGCATACCAGAATTATTATCTACAGTTTGATATGAAAACAACAATAACAGCAACAACAATGGTGTGAGCTGGAAGTCAGTGGTATCAACAAATGCCCTGAGTCCAGGCCGTTTCTTGCACACTCTCTGTTCTGAATGGAATCAGGAGTGACCCTTTCCTTCAGTACCTCAAATGTGCTGTTGGAACAGACAAGATGGAAAATACCAAAGTGCTTTGCAAAATTTAAACAACAAACAAAATATCAGGAAGTAGGTTCAGCTTCAAGCACAAAATATTGTCCAAAGTCTTATTCTGGGGATTGGTGTCTACCATTTCTGTTTTGTTCTCCATTTGTTTCTTTGTAGAACCTGTCTTTAGGCAAGTCAGAGACTATTAAAAGTATATCCAGAAAGACACTTAAACTAAATACTTTCCATGTTATACTGATAAAAATGACCATGTTTTGACATAAATGATGAATAAATGGGGCCAGTATAAAGGGCACCACTGGGGCTCAGGGCCAGCCCACTGTGGTGTGACCCAAGCTGCTGAACCAAGAGAGGTTTCCTCAGACACTGTCACTACATGCCTTGTACAGTCCAAGTTTGAATTGCTCTGGTTATCAGTGAGATAAGAAACCAGGAGGTAAGGTACCCTTGTTTGCTCTACATGTCTGGAGAAAGGGCTAGAGAATTCCCTCTCTTTGGGTAACTGTCTGTCTTCTGTATTTGGAGGACTTATTTATGATAACAGAAGACAGTGAGGCACTGTAAAACTTCATCCTGAGAGCCTGAATTGGTGGTGTGGTTTCTCATAAACTCCTGTCTCCACAGAATAAGTAACAGAACCTTAATTACTCCTCAGTCCACAGCCCCTGGCATCAGCTCAAAGCCCTGCTCTTCTAGCTCATATACCTTGGACTGAGACAAATGCAGGAAGGAATGATTTATATATGTGTCTTTCAGATATGTCTTTTTGCTCCAACATAGGGAAATTTATAAAAATGTGCCTCTTAGATTGCTCTTTAAGCTGCAATTGAGTCTATAAGCCATTTCATCTCCAAGCCTTACTTTATAGTGTGGTAACTGTCAAAAACTACGCTAATGCTCACACTCTGCAGACTTGATCTTAGAGGGGATTCTGTGAGAATGAAGTCTTAGGAAGAAAACCGCAGACAGAACTCTGTAGCGGAGGGGGAAATTGCCCAGTTATATGCAGGATATGTTAGTATGTTAGTCCTGCATTTCTCTTTGGGATGGTATTTGTGATTTTTGTGTATTCAGGTTCATGTCTATGTGCACGCACATATTTGCACATAAACAGACAGAGCAGGGATCAACCGCAGCTGCCATTCCTAAGGCAGTGTCGGGATTTTTCATAGGCCTGGGAGTCACCAGGTTAATCTTCCAAGACAGCACAGCCCAAGGACTCTCCTGTCTCTGCTTCCCAAGAACGTGGATAACAAGTGTCTGCCACCATGCCCATCTATTTCATATATTTCTAGGACTTTCCTGGCTGTGACATCCCCCAGACTTATAAGATACTTTCATGGTAAGATAAAATTTTAACCTATATTTTAATTATACACAGTTAACTTCATAACAGATACCATGCTTTGGTTTCATAATGTTTGGAAAATTAAAAAAAAAGATTTTAAAGTAAGTGAAACTTGTGATCAAATTGTGTATCTGTCACAGTTATTGGTCTATCTACGAAGTAGTTTGAGCCCCAGAATCCTTGTATATCTTACAAAAATTTTAGAGGATTAGAGAATATGTATGTAAAACAGTATCTTGGTTAAGAAACCAGCAATGGAAGGTGTTTATTTTCAAACTGCACAACTTGATCTTATAAAATGATTTCTACGGATGCAGTGTGAGTGATCGAAGAATAAATATATTTGATTTATTTCAAAACAGATACTGTATCCTGATCTGTGAGTGATGTCTGCAGTCTTTAAAAGACCAACATAAAAAAAGAATAAACAAAAATAATCTCACAGGCACATATCACCTTGGTGACCCTTTCTTAGCCCCTCCTTCGAGGTAGGAGAATCAGCGAATCTGAGTTCATTTTAGATCGAGGTAACTTCCCAATGAGCAGCTGAGAGCAGCTGAGGAGAGCCGAGTCAAGCTTGCCTGCCCCAGTGATTGGAATGAAAGAATCCTGGAGAGAACAAATGTCTGGGGGCTTTGTCCCAGAAGTTCTCTCTAGCAAGTTTATTTCATGCTCTGTTTGCATTTATTGAACTAATTCTGTTTCCTCTCAGTTCTCTGCAAGCTGGGGGTTTAAAATCAAATGAATGTATTCCTTTCAGGGTCCTAAGAGAGCAAGACACAAATGCACACAATGTAACACCCAGTAAGTCTTGCTAGCACTGCAGGTTGTAGCTGTGTTCATCAAAGGACCTGGAATGTATTATGCCATTGCAGAATATGGTTGATGAATTAAGGCTGGACTGTTCTAAAAGTCCTTATGGAACAGATGACTTCCAAAGAGGTTTGTGGCCTGCAAAAGGATGCTTCCCACACTTACTAAAGGTTGAGAGAAACAAATCCATGGTTGGAGCAACCCCTTATTGAATACATTGTGTCTCAATTTTAGTGGCCATTCAGGAAATAAATTCCAGGAGCCATTTGGAAAATATTCAATAACACACCATAATTCGGACCTTGATTCTGAATTAGTAATTGAAGCTGTTTGGAAACACTTGGAAACAACTCGTTTTGGTTTGGTTGAGAGGAAATTGAGTGCAGAGGTCCCCAGGATAAAATTCCTAAAGCAATCTGCAAAAGGAGGACAAGATACCAGGATTCAGTGGCAAAATTATGCATCATCCGCTTTTGTGGGACAGGGCCTCTCGACTGTAGCACGCTAAGAATCAACTTTCGGAAAGAACTTTAACAATAGCGCTGAAAATAGAATTTAAGGCACTTGCTGAGACCAAACTTCCTGAGACTGTTTTGAGCTGTTACCAAGTTTGTCCTTGGCTGGTCTCATGCACAAGCCATATGCACTCCGATTCACACCTCTCTTTCTCCCCATTACCCCCTACAAGTTCTCTCCCACATTCATGGCTTTCATTGAGACTCAGTGAGTTTAACCAGGGTCATCTGTGTGACCATAGATCTAGTATTATCCACTGAACTCTGGTGGGCCCCTCAGTGGGTACAGATAATGGTGGTCCCCACTGCAGGATATATCAGTAGCTAGTAGTTAAATAGGGAGGGGAAGGTAAGCTCTGACCCATCCATGGTGGACTGTTGATGAACTCAGTTTTGTGTGAGCACCTGCAGCTTCTGAGTACTTCATTGGCTGTACCGTGCCCAGGAGACAGCATTACAGCCCTTCTCCCTGTCCTGTGACTTCTATACTTCCTGTGTGCTCTCTGTGAGCCTTAGAGGGGTGGTATAAATGCTATGATTGGGCCTGACCACTCAATGGTTTGTGGCTACTTTTTGAATTACTCTTTTACATGCATGTGATTGGCTAAAGCCTGCCAATTATAGCATGCAATTTTGTTCACTGTCTGTGAGCATTTCATTGTAAGGTGTATGGGAAGAGTAATATGTATCAGGATAAACCGTATTGTTTCTTTGTTTAATGTTGCCATTTCAGGGGGGGAAAAAGAACTCCATCAAATATACAAAAGGAATTCCAATTCAATGCAATTTGGAGGCAGTGTCCCCATTCATTTCATTAAATGTTTATACTCTGCTTGTTAGTGGAGCTCTTATTAATACTAATTATATATATATATGTATATATATGATAATGAAGCTGTTATTGTTACAGGCATAGGGGGTTATATAATTTTTGTTCCCATAGTTTTAGGCAGTTCTGGACCAGAGAAGTCAACTTTGAGAAATCTCTACTCTAGTGTGGGAAGAGAGTATATGTCTGTTCTTGTCTTTCAACTTAAGTCCTTGCTAGTAAATAAATAAATAAATAAATAAATAAAACCTGAATTCTCATGATGGCATTCCAACAGTTCTGGGTGGAAGGATGTCCTATATGACATCTGCCCTGACTGAGGATTCACAGGTAACTTCAACCACTTTTTTTGGGTAGGGTCTTCTTGGCTCCGCACAACCTCTGTTCAACAGAAATAGAGTTCAAAGACTGGAGAAATGGCCAGTCTGTAAAGTATACTTATCTGACGAGCATGAGGACCTGCGTTCAATGTTCAAATGCGTTTTTGAAATGCTGTGTGGTAAAATGTGTGTTATTCCAACCCTAGGGCAGCAGTGACAGGAGGATTCAGGAAATGCCTCAAAGGACAAACAAACAAAGCAGAACACCAAATAAATGTTTAAAAGTAGGTAGATAGTAGGTGCATATATATACACACACGTGAAAAACATTAAAATAATAAAGAAAAAAGAGACAGTTTGTGAGTGGGCAATGTGGTCTATGGCCAAAGCTGCATTTAATCTGTATTTGGAGTGAGGGCTGAGACAGTTCTGTAACCCCCAAAGAGATTCTAACACAGGAAGGGAATCTGATGTCTTTTTAAGTCCAGTTCCATCCTGAGTCCAGCCAAACAACCAGACATCTTCAGTCTACAGGAAGGGACATAACAGGACTCCTTGGTCTTGCTTAGTTACATATGTCAAAACTTTTGGAAATCGAGTGATGTTTGCTGCTGATGCCATCTCAAGCTGAATACGCCTCTCCCGTCGAATGTCACACTGTTTGACTTACCCTGGATTTTTAAACTTTCCTCTAATCCAGGGTCTTATTGCATTAACTCCTCTAAACAAGGGCAGGGGTGTGAGTGAAGAGGTTATTAAAATTGCCTGTAAAAGCCATAGATCTTTCATTAAAAATTTCGAGACAAGCAGAAACATATAAACCTAACTCAAGGAGATTAACAGGGTTAGGTTACAGGCTAATTGTGTTTTGTGTCTGAAATGTAATAAAAGTTTGTACCCTTTGGGGGGAAATGCAGCCAGCGTTCATCAATTTTTACCATCTTTAATTCCACAAACCCTGGAAAACTAATTTCGAGCAGTGGTACGGCTAGTTAAGATGATAAATCTCTAATTAAACACGGATCTGTCTTAAGTGAGCAATCAGGATGCAGATTTCAATGTGCCTCAGTGTATTTAACCGTGCATCCGTCAGGGTCATGGTAGCTGCTAGTCTTAGAGGTAGAGAGCTGGGGTTATCTAGGAAATTTTATTGACAAGGGTGTAAATTATTAATATAGTAATTTCCTAAAAGCAATTTTTGCCACTTCATGAATATAAACTTTATGAAAATTTTATTAAAATTTTTCCAGCCAATTACTTTGTCAGAGGTCTACAAGATGGATTCCTCAAACCTGACTTTCTGAGCAAGTCACGGTAAGATCTAAAGTGCTTAAGGTGTACTGTGTTGGAGAGAACCACAGGGAAACGACGATTTCCAGTGTAGTAGGAACACCCCTCTGTCTTCCTCATGTGTTCTGTGCAGGTTGTTTTATGCAAACAGAGCATCCGTTAGTAAAAATTCCAACGTATCTTTTAACATTATAGTATATGAGTGCATTAGTCCTTCATTTCATAAGTACTGCGGCACGTTTGCTGAATGGATATCCACGATAATTTTCAAACTGCTTTAGACTAAAGTGGAAAATTCTGATAGGGATAAAAAAAAATCAGATAGAGAAGGCCTTTGTTTTACTTGGGTCCTGTATGTTGTCACTTAAGCTATAAAAGTATGTACGATGTTGAATCCCAATGAATACCTGCCTACATTTGCTAGTTCTTAAAATCCAGAAATAACATTCCACTTGAAAGAGGATCCAATAGGTAATAGCTTGTCATGGAAAGTGAAGTTTGATTCCAACTGGAAGAAACAAAAAACTTTCAGACTCTATGAGTCCACAGACAAGGGGATAAAAGATGGTCTCGTGGCGGAGGTGGGAGTATATACTTGCAGCGCCACCTTTGGTTTGCTGAGGCAGGAGGATTGCCAGGATTTTGAAGCCAGGCTATCCTACAAAATGGGACCCTGTCTCAAAGTTTCAGGAGGAGGAAAGAGGGAAGAAGGTAGGTAGGGAGGGAGGAAGGGAGGGAGAGAGGGAGGGAGGGAGCAAGCAATAAAGAATGATAGGGAGAGATAAAGAGAAAAGTGGGGAATCTGTATGATTCTCGATCTGACTGGATCTGGAATCTACTGAAAGGCAAGCCATGGATACTCTTGTTAAGAATTTTCTTGGTTAGATTCCTTGAAGTGGAGGAGGACACAATAAAAGTCTCGATAAAGCAAAGCATAGGAAAACCCCATACTGTGTTTCTGCCTGTCCTCACTTTGGCTGGCAATTCATCTCACCTGCTGCTGCCAAGTTCCCTCACTGACGTCAGAGCCCAGTCCTCAGGTCTCCAATCTGCACTGAAGGCCCTTAGCTCCCTGGATATCCTCCAGGCTCACATCAGGCTGAGGGTTGCTCTCCCCGAGCAGCCCCGGTGTCTCAGGCTGAGGGTTGCTCTCCCCGAGCAGCCCCGGTGTCTCAGCTTCTGTAGAGTACAGCAGCCATGGTGGCTGCCCAGCCATGGAAGATAAACGATCTCTTTGAAGATACATTCATCCTGATTCTGCCCCTGTAGAAGCTGACTCAGACTCACACAACCTGCAATGGCAATGCTGCAGAGAAAGACCATGCTCTGGACTTGATCCTGCCTTATAATCCACCATTTGGCTAGAGCCATGCCTCCTCCTTATCCCACATCTGCACACTAGGCGAGGACACTGAGAATGCACTGGTTGGAGGAAGACACTGCCTAGGCAGCTGCCTTGATGTCTTTGCTCACTACCTCCGAGGTGAGGGCAAGGCAAAGAGAAACCTGACAGCTGAGGAATGCACAGTGTTGCTGGAGATCTTGAGACCCATGTAAAGACAGGCTCCCTGTTCTGTTTCCAATCTGCCTTTTTTCACTCCAGGCTGCAGTGAAAGCTAAGTCTTCATTAGAACCTTTGGTGTTCACAATCCCCACTATAGAAATAAAAAGGAAATGAGATGTTCTGTTTTTAATATTACACACAGTCCCATTAAGGGTGCTTAGGTTAGTTCCCTCCACTGATGTACAGGAAAGAGGAAAGAGTGGAAGGAAACAGTCTAAACATTTTAATTTTTTTCATGAACTTCAAGGAGAAGAATTAGGCAACAAAACACAAAACAATTATATATGTAATTTAAGGTACATACCTATTTGTTTGAGAGTAATAAAAAGACAGTGTTACTGAGGGGTAGAGCGCACCTTGCCTGGATGAGTCAGCTGCAGACGTAATAACAAAACCATAAGACGGGCTGAAGGTCGTGCTCAGGTCACCACGAAATCATCAGGGTGCTGACATGACCACCATTCTTAGAGTTCCCACATGAACCAAGCTGGACAGAGCCAACCCTGCCACTGAAATGTTTCTTCTAAGCTCAGTGTATTTGAAATCCTTTTGATATGTTTTTAGAGACTAATTCTTCAACTTGATGCCAAGCAGTAATCATGGCTGCTGAATCCATGAGTCTGTGCTGGTGAGAAGGGGTTCAGTTCCCGAGTCAAGGCTTGAGGTAGCCTTCAGCATCTCCTGTGAAACCAGACCAGGCTCCAAAGAAAACATCACCACTGTCACGATGACGTTTCTTTTATTTCTTTATATTACACAGCTATAGACAGTCAAACCATAGAGACAAACTTTAACCAGAGAGGATCTGGTGTAGACTCCCGTGAAAGGAGTCACAAGGACCCCAACTTTGATGAGAAAAGGCATCCTGGGAAACATGAATTTGAGTTCTTCAGGCTGATAGTATGTGGCGGGTCTATCCAGGGAAGTCAGGAATATCCAGGAAAGCACGAGTGAAACATGATTTGTGGGGCCATCTGTTACGAAATCTGTACTTTATACAGCTGGCTCAGTATGACTGCTGAGATGGGACATTGAAGAGGTGGCTTACAAGTAAGGTCAGCAGTGCGGAATCTTCCCACAGAAGGACTTATATCAAGAGGAAGATAGAAGAGACTTCTGTTTGCCATGAGTAGCCCAACAAAGCAATGGTTATCCATCTTAGAAAAGGCTCTTACCCTTCCCAAGAAACCAGACACTGGCCAAGACTTACAGTCCCCAGTGAGAAAATAAGTGTGTAGTGTCCAAGCCTCTCACTTCATGGTCACCAGGCCAGGGCACGCTGAGACTGTGTGAAGAGCTGCCTAGACAGGGAGAGCCCCTTCAGAGCTGTTGGCGGCTCTCCTTGGTGTCGCTCTTGTCCCTCTGGCCTCATAGCATAAGGCCGACCTGGTGGGTAAGAATGGAGACACATGTAGTTTTTGTGTTTGTTTTTCTCCCAAATGCTAAACTACGTGAATTCAAACTATTTCTTCCTCATAATCGGGACCTTGCAACATTGTGAAGTTAGGATGGGTGTAAGAATAGCCTGTGAGGAAAGTCTGCTGTGTGGAGAAGTACAGAGTACTGTCCGGGAAACCTAAACCGGACCTAAGAAGCACTTCGATAACGCGTTGTGGCACAGCTAAATGGCTTATTTATTTTTATTTTTGTGCTTGCCTGTGTGTACATGTGTACGTATGCATGGGCACCGTGTGCATGCAATGCTCACAGAGACCGGGAGAGGGCATCCCATCTCCTGAATTGGAGTTATAGAGATGAGCTTTCGTGTGGTTACTGAGAACGGAATCGTGTCCCCTGAAAGAGCAGCATAGGCATTTGCTAATGTTGTCATTCACTATTTTACTCATCCATTTTAACACTGAATCACTGAATTATCCACTAGGGGGGGGTCGTCCTCAGAGCTCACAGGGGGCGAATAATACACTGCTGTGACCTTCAGGAACTCTCTTAGCAGTTGAGAGAGACAGAATGTGCTGAGGTGGAAGCTCCATGCCCAGAGCTTCAGGATACAGAGGACAGTGGTTCTGCCTGAATAAAGAGACTGTTGTTGCAGAATGACCTGCAAGTCCCTACTTAGTAGGCATGGGAGGACCTATGTGACCTGAATCAGGGCATCCCTGTGGAGACAGGAGAAATCTGTCACTGATTGAACATATGAGTGGCAAGAAAAGGACTGAGAGTGTAAATAGACTTCAAAACAAAAGTTAACTTTCACATCCCATTAGTTCATATATAAAACACTTTATGTGTAATGAAAAGGAACTGATTTGATAAAAACAAATTACTGGCTACTGTGGTAGTGTAAATGTAATCTAAGGACATAGATCGGTGGGAATGTTTTTAATGAACAAAGGGAACATTTGTTTCTTAATCTAGTGATATGGTGACAACCTAATGTTGCCCTCAACACTGATGAGCTTCCTGCCCCCATCACTGTGGGTCCTTCAGGGCCTCACTGACTAGCATCTGAATTACCTCCTAGTCTATGCAGGGCTGGGGAAGGGTTTTGGCAGGACTAACAATGGGTGAGGCTGAGATGGGAAAGTTGTCCTCTTAGTTTCTTACCACAATCCAACCAAATTCTCCGTATGGTCATTGGCAGAGTCAGCTTCCTTATGTTGACAGATGAAGAATCAACCGATACATTTCCAATTCTACCTTGGAAATGTGAAAACAAAGGTCTCTCTCATTCATACAGAACCAGGAGATTTGGGTCCCCTATCGCAGCCATATCCAGGCCTCCTGGAACTTTTGGATGTACCAAGTTTGTGAGAGTCATACACATGAAACCTATTGGGGATACCTTACATGCGGTCAAATAAGAACACGTTACAATTAACCTCTCGATTTTAGGAACAATTAAAGTGAAAATCAGAGAGATTAAGGGGCTCTTCCAGGGAGTGCAGCCACTTTAGGCCTAGAACCATGAAAGTGCATGACTGGACTCCTAATTGTGCTTTCTGTACCTGAGGTCTGCTGTATAATGGGACTATCGCTGAGGGACAGATTTTGACTCAGTTGTACTTAAAACTTCCCTAACACATCCAAGTTGGTATTTGTTTTCCAATTTTCCATGTGTTTGACATGCACCTTTAATGCATTTAGAGATGGGCTTAGCACCTTTTTATCCAAGGCTTATTTGTAAATAGGTTTTGGAGTTTATAAATGTGGAAAATGAATCACAATCTATATAATCAGTCATATTTTGCCTATTGTCATTTTTAATATAGTTACAAAAAGGTTACATTTATCTCCAAAGAATTGAGGGGAAATGTGTTTAAACGGTAAGGAATTTTGGAAAAAGTTAAGCAGCAGTGGGGATTGGGGGAAGACAGACAGGAGCAAACACAATAATCGCTTGCTTAGTTCAGGGGAAAGATTTTTATCTTTTCAATTAGCTAACACTGACTACAAATATCTTGTTCAAAAGACCTAGCCTAAGTCATGGAGGATAGGACGATGTAGACATTATCTTCAATGTAAATTCTCTAAATATTCTTCCAATTTCTATAACTACAACTCTCAACAACAGACAATAGAAATAAAATATCTTGCAAGCACTGGGCTCCAGCAATGAAAATTGTATACACACTCATTTTCATAGCCCAATCATTTTATAAAGAAAAATGTTGGGTTCAGGTGTCACTCAGAGAACGTGCAATCTTGCTAATTGCTAAGTATTTATAAAAGCCTTTGAAGATTCTGAAGCCATATGCTTTGTCATTATTGAATGCTGCAGCCATTATGAGTTGAATGAATTTGCCAAGGTAAGGCCATCTCTTTGATCTCAGGGATAATTAGTGCCCACCTGCCCTCTCCTGAAATTGTAAGTCATAACCTCCTCAGTGTATAGCAGGATTCCACATCCTATTGTAGGGAGAGCATGTCCTGATGTGTGTGTTCTTCTCTGTATGGATAGTAGGGCCATTTTTAAGTGGATAAGGAAAGGGCCAAGCATTTAAAAACTGCTTTAAATGCATGCCACAGATGGCAAGTCAAATATAGGATAAAATTCAATAGTAAAGTTGTCACCATGAGGATAAAATGGTCATGGGCCCAAGATGGCAGGATTGTGGTAAGTCTGACTTCAAAGTAATATCAAGGAATTCATCAATAGCTTAAATATGTTTAAAATAAAGTTCTCTTTTGAAAATCAGTTGAGTGTTCAAGTATGGTAAGATACACCTATGACTGTGGCTTGGGTGGAGGGTGGAGGGTAGAGGGTGGAGGGAGGAGATTCAAGAGTCCAAGGCTGGCCACACACATAGAGAATTTAAGGCTAGCCTAAACTACAAAGCACTTTCTCTTCGAAAGAAAGACAGCAGATAACATGTCTGGAAATACAATCTGTAGCTTGTACCTTTGAGTTAGGGAAGTTATCGCCTATGCTAGAGTCAGAAACTTAAGGTTTCAAAATAGTGTTTTGATACACCAAGATAAGAGCAGACAAGAAGATCTGAAAATTGGAGCTGGGACTGAAGGCTTAGGTCCCAGCTAGCCTCAGGGCCTGCACAGGTCCAGTCCTGCCCTCTGCAGACCTCAGCCTCTAATAATTCACTGTAAACAGCAGCAATAAGGTAGAAAGGTAGTTTTCTTTAGCTTTATTTTTGCTGCCCAAGCTTTATTTTTATACAGGAGATATTTCACTCTAATTTTCTCTACCTAATGTACCTATTATTTCAAAATTATTCCCCAGAGCTAATTAACTTCAGCAGGCTTAGATCGTATTCTGTCACCTTATGGCTTTATATTCTTCTAATTGCTTGAACAACGCCTTCTGTCAAAAGAGATTGCTTCATTCTGAATATTTGGACTGTTCAATCAAGTTCAGCAAACATTTAGTTGAGGTTCTAATACGTTTCAGGTAGAGAAGTCTTTAAGTAAAATTAAACTAGGAAAAACTGTTCAAGTTAATTTTAGAATTTCTTGACATCCTCTGACACAAGAAGGCTGGGGTAAATAGGAAGCACAGAATTGACATCTGATTAGAAAAGTCTGAAGAGGTGAGGGCAGAAAATAAGCATTTCTATTTCTTCCCCTAATTTATCTAAGCTCCCCAATTACAGATAGAATTTGGCTGAGGATGCATGCCCTTTGAGTTTAATGTTAATTACTTTGCCATGTTTTTTTGGCAATTGCTTTTAAAGAATCGATCAAGTCGACTACGTCTAGAGCCAAGTTCGATTTATATGATGATAAAATTAAAAGATGATTTTAAAACATCTTCAAGCTATAAAAAGTCCTAATTTAATTGGCAATAGTAAAATTGCTGTTTATCGTTCGTACAAGCTATTGGATTTAATTTAAAAATTACATTGCGTATGTTTTTTAACTTATGTTTAAGTCATGTTTTACCTGGTGTTATGCATCGAAAACTTAAACTGACTCAAGCACATTGCTTCCATTATGCATGGGCTTTACCTGAGCTCCAGTTGGATTTTCTTCACTAAACCAAGAAGTAATGGCAATTACTTTCTGCGCAAAATCATTTGTTTTACACACACAGGCTCCCCCCCCCCAACACACATACAAATATCAAAACAAATGAGAGGGTTTATTTACTCGTGTTTATCCACCTGTCAGCTGTGTGAGCCTGTACCATCTCCAAGATGCACTCATTAGTATGTGCATAAATAAAAACAGAAATATGTACTTTTAGTCCTGAGGAAACCACAGCCTAGTGACATGCAAAAGAAAACGGTGGTACAGTAAGCAAAGCAGTGTCAGAGAAGCAGAGAGTGGTGGTAATACAAAGACATGCCACGTGGGCTCAGCCTGGGAACAAAGCAGGTACTGCAAAGGGAAAGACATATGTTCTTAATTAGCATGGCCACCAAACCCACTGAGGCTGTGCTGGAGTCACCGTGGAGACTCCACAGTGGAGAGGTAGAATCCTAAGCAGAAATGCAAGGCTGTAGATGAAATCTGTGTGATGAATTAGCATAGACTTTGGCTTAGCTGTATACCATGTTAAACTGTTCCAATACCGTACCACTATTTTCCATAGAAGTTAACGGCCTAATTCTAAAAACAAGAAGAAAACACGGGAAATCAAACTTACTCAAATTAAAAATAAACCAAACCTTAACCCAGTCTAAAGTTAATTTTCTCCATAAGATTCTATTTCCTTATAAATTTGAACCTGTGCTTTACTGTGAACACTGGTTATGCAAACATCGTCTTGATATCTGTGTGCTTATCCCCTCTGGATTGGAAATGTGTCACCTTTCCTTTTGGAGGTTATGTCTCGGGTGGGTTGGACACAGCATTCTTTAAGATTAGTTTCATTTTAAAACATCAAGCAAGTGACTGGCATCAGATGGGGTCCAGTGACTTCACAGTGTCGTCATAGTGATATCTCACATCTTTTCAAAGTCAGTATCAAGGCATTCACTCTGTACTCACTCTGTTCTCATTTCTGTACTCTTGTACCCATGTCAGAAGAATCAGTCATCAAAGTTCTGGGACTCTGAAATCTCATGCATTGCAAAACTTCCCTCTGCCATTGCCACCTGTAAAGATGGACGGTAGTCCTTCAAGCTTTTAGAGATGCGCTTTTCCCTTCACCACATCCCTGTCTCCAATTAGCTACCTGGATCAAACAAATAAAGAAACAAAACCTTAATAAAGTATAAATAATAATGCAGAAGGGCCTCTGGGTTCCGCATAAAATACAGAAAATTCTCTAGGTAAATTAAGACCCCTCCAAAGATCTTTATTTTAATTTATTTCATTTTAATTTATATATGTACATGAATGCATTCAGAGGCATGCATTATAATCATGTATGTACATGAATGTGTATATGCAGGTATGTATGTACATTTTTGTGAGTACTTTGAGGCAGTGTCTCATACCGTCTAGAGTAGATTGGGGTTCACTGTACACTTGAACCTCTATTCTTCTGCTTCCATCTATTGAGTTTGGTAATGATAATGTAGACCTCCACATGGGTAATGTGGGGCTAGATAGAGAACCCAAGTTTCCTGCATGCTAGGCGGGCATTTGCCAACATAAAAACAAAACAACCACAATAACAGCAAATACAGTTCTCACCTCAAAAGAAATAAAAGAGAGTTTATTCTAGAGTCAAAGTTTGAGTGATCTTGGATCCAGATACAGAATCAGTTTGCTATGAATCTCATTGTTCAGAGAGGCAGCAATTTCAAGACTTTATAGCAACAGAATAAAGAACATCACAGGTCAACTTAGCATGCTGGTGGGATCATCGGGCAGGCATGATATGGCAAAGCAGGCACTCTCTGTTCTAGGTCTCAGCTGTTGTTAACTGGTGATGTTCTTAGCTGAGGGAAGCTAAGTGTCTATCACTTATTCCAAAGGATTTACATAGTCATAGCAAGGACCTTGCTTTACACACAGGATTATACTGTACGGCTCTGTAGTGGGCTAAACATAGCCTATGACGTTTGGCTCTGAGCTCTTCCAACTCTGCAGAATCACAGATAATGTAATTAGTCCATGGGCCTTGGTCGTTACAGCTTCTTTCTAGGAAGCTGCATCCACACTTTACCAACTGAGCTACATCCCTGCCCCGGGAACAAATGGTTCTACAGATTGTTCTAAAGTGGCTTCTATGTCTTAGATATTTTACTGAAGGTGAACCAAGCCCTGTGAAAATAACATGTGCATAGAAAAGGAACACTCTGGATTCTCCTACTATACCCTTGACATGGTTCCTGAACTGTCATTGTCCTAGGACCTGGTTCTCAGACCACTGACAGCCATCAGGACAGTAGGCACCAGTTCCTTAGCTTTGCTGGCAGTGTTCTCAGATGCTGGTGTGAAGTTTTTTGTTCTTCAGAGCTGGAAAGCTATGAATATCTCCAAGCCTCAAGGATGTTGTGTGGGTGGAACCAGGGACCAGGCCTTTGCTTCCAACCTATGTCCTTCCTTGACAAAGGAACGTCTTAGATGTCAGTGGCTCTGATAGTTTTCAAAGAGCTCCTAGAATGTATTAAGTCTTCAGTGCAGTATGATTAGTTGTGGTCTTTCCAGAACTCAGAACATGGCCACGATTACTCCAGAAGAATCATTTATCCCTTTGCTACGGAATGTAATAATGAAAACAAAATTGTTTTAGATTCTAAAACTAAAGAAGTAAATTCAGGTATGGTTACATCCTTCTTGAAAAAAGTCTTGTGTGTGTGTGTGTGTGTGTGTGTGTGTGTGTGTGTGTGGTCTTATTCTGAAAGCAGTTGAGATTTTATTTACAGACTCATGTTTGGCAAAGATGCCTTGACATTGTCTTGGTGTGCATTGGTGCTAATTCGTGCTAATTGGTGTTTGCTGAGGTTGAATGAAGAATGTCTGGTTGGAGAAGACCTAGCTAGACTGGACATGAGTAACATTATAATGAATGCTGAGAAAAGGAATGCACATTTGGGACTGTAAAGACAGTGGGACGTCTAGAGTAGGAGATTACATCATAGGACAACCAGACAAAAGTGAAAACACAAGAACCGAGGATCAATGAAAAGGTTTCTGAAATCAATGGACCATATACCAAGAATCTATACCCAAAGTATGTTTCTTCCCATTTCTTATCTGGGAAAAGTGAGTTTGTATTATGCAAGGGTGGGATTCTGCTTTGTTTTGTATATATTAAGGATAGCTAGTTTTGTTTAGTTTCCATGCTGATTGGACCAAGGATTGGAAACAATTTCAATATGACTCCTGCAGGACAGGCACTTTCTTGGCAGAAGGCTCCCAGTCTGTTCTGTGTGGACCTTTCTACACATCTGCTTGTGTGTCTTCAAGGTCCCTGCTTTCATCTAGAGTCAGCAAAACTTAACAAAGCATGCTAGATTCAGTGTCTCTTATGCCATAACCTCAGAAGTTACCTGTGGTCCTTGCTCTAATACCCTGCTGTGACACAATTGGCATTATTGGTTGAGATATGATGAGATAGAAAACCATGAACTCAGGAAGCAATGCTACTGAGAGATTTTGGAAGCCACAACACTAACATACAAGTGCTGTCACGAAGTGATACAATAGTGTGCGGAAAGTCTGGAATGTAGGAAATGCTCTTTTCCCCTGTTAACTGCAACTGGAGTGGACAGAAGATGTATTCCCCAGAGGATAATCTAGTTCTCTAAGCTGCGAGTAAAGTCAGAGAGAACTGAGAAAAAGTCACAGTGACAAGAGCAGCCGAATAACTCTTCAGTCATTAATACAAAGGTGTATGCACTGAATGGTTAGTCACAAGTCATAACTCCAATGAATTTAAATCACATTATTTACTTATGGGCACGGTGCAAGAAGGCTTGTATAATGTTGTCAAGGAACTAATTTAATTTGGTAACACAGAAAAAAATTTAAAAATTACTGTAATAAAATAATACCTTTCAAAATCAGCGTCTCAGAGTAGTATGTAGTTCTTTTCCAATAACTTAATTTGTTAAGAATTTTAATGTATTTTTCAGATGACTCTTTAGTTAACACTTTGATATGTAGCTCCGACTGGCCTTGAACTCATGGTCTGTTTGCCTACGCTCCCGAAGATCTAGGATCACAGGTATGAAGCAACATGCCTGACTGAGATGACTTTTAATATTAAGCCTTATTAGCAAATTTAGTTCAACATAGTGCATGCTATTTCATTTTGAACTCTATTACTTTCTGGAACTATTACATTTTAGCTTAATATTGAAAATATTATCTTATCTGAATAAGTATTGTCATTTAATTTCTAATCCTGTATTAAGTCACAATGAAAATAGTCCAACTATGCATAAAATAACAAAAAATGTGAAGAAGCAATAGTTTAACCTATGAAGAAGCTGATCCTGACTTAGATTTTCAAAATTGCTATTTTGATAGGTTCTACCATTCTTCATTTAATAAAGTGCATTACATGCAGATTAAGACAATTCAGCTTTTATTAATGACCCTCAATCTGCAGAAACCTGAGTTACATAGAACAGGAAGAGGTGATGCTAATGTGTAAAGGCTGCCCCTCCTGGTGTGGAAATGGAGAAGAAGCATAATCAGAGACCGTGGGCATAGCTTTGCACACCGAGCATAATCTGGGTTCTTTCTTTCATCTTAGACTCTGAGAATCCTCCGCTTCTGGTCAAGCCCGTGCCGTTACCTGTGGTCACTTGAACAAAACTACCAGGTTTTATTTTCTTCTCCATGACACAGCTTCCTCAGCTCCACCCTGAGGCTGGGTGCCTTCACATCCAGTGTCTATTGAAGTGTTTTCCTCGGAGATCATTTAATGAAACTTGTATCTAAGGTAGATCCATAGAGTTGTTTTATTTTACCATCAGGCATATATTTAATAAAATAATGTAAACTGCACTATTGTTTAGTTACTGAGCACTTGACTGGTTCCTTCCCTAGAGAGTAAACCTAGTTCGCAGGATTTGAATCAGGTTTATAAAGACAATAATCATGGTGCCCTGACTCTGGGATAGTTTGTTTTGCTCCTATACAATTGTTTACTTATTTGATTTAAATTTTCACTGTCTCCAGCATAGGGGCAAAGCAGAAAAGAATTGGACTTTTGCTCACTTTGAAGGCAGGACCACAGTTTTCAGAAAAGACCTAGGAGAAAAATCTTGTATTAGCACTGATCCCTCTTAGCCCCACAGAGGATTCTGAGGCCCACCCTTTGCAGTGGCTCCAGGGCTGGGATCTGGTATAGTTTCTCTCCACTCTGTCAGCTAATTGATGATGTCCTTTGGTGAAAACATGACTCTGTGATCAAGTACTGAAATGTCACAAGATCCGAAGGAGCCTAAACATTGAAAACAATGGAAGAGTACAAGCAGGAGGGGTAGGGCTGAAGAAATGTCTCGGTGGTGAGGAGGTTACCAGCACTTACGAATGCTCTCGCAGAGGCTCTGTGTTAGTTCCCAGCACCTGGGGCTCACTACTGCCAGTAACTCCAGCTCTCGAGCATTTAGAAATATTTTTCTGCCTTCTGTGGGCAGCTGCAGTCATGTGTACGTTTACTCGTGCTCACACCCCCATGAGCATTCAATTTTTTTTTTATTTTAAAATACAAGGTTGAAAGGTCTGTGAGCGAATGGAATGGACAGAGGACCCTTTTGCTCTAAGGACATGCTTTAGCAATTTGCTTATTGGAGACTGGCTTTCTGGTTGTCATGAACTGTGAACTTGGCTCAACTTTTGCATCTCATGCTGAGGTACAAACCTCTGTGTAAACAGCAGGAGAATCCAAGCCGGAGTTGTTTCTTCTGTGGTCTTTTCTTCTGTTACACAACACTGCATTTCAAAAAAAAAAAAAACTTCAAACTCAGAAGAACAAATTTACTTCCTTTATATATAAGTAAAATAATATACTTTACCTGCTGAAGAATAAAAGATTTTACATACAACAAAGTGTAATAAAACCTTAGTGCGCCTTAAGTCCTTCCTCTAACTCCTCCAGTGGGGTCCCTGTGAGCAGTCTGATGATGGGCTTCAAGCATCCACATCTATATTGGTCAGGATCTGGCAGAGCCTCTCAGGAGACGGCTGTATCAGGCTCCCGTCAGCAAGCACTTCTTGGCATCAGCAATAGTGTCTGAGTTTGGTGTCTGTATATGGGATGGATCCCCAGGTAAGGCAGTCTGTGGATGGCTTTTCCTTCAGTCTCTGCTCCACTCTTTGTCCCTGTATTTATTTAGACAGGAACAATTCTGGGTTAAAATTTTGGAGATGGGTGAGTGGCCCTATCCCTCAACTGGGATGGGGAGGCATGCCTATACTCTGCACATGGTCTCGACAGGTTCTCCCTCCCCTTTGCGGGGTATTTCAGCTAATGTTATTCCTGTGGCTTTCCAGGAATCTGGGACTTTCTGGTTGCTATCCCCAGTTCCTCATGCACCACTGATACAAACTTCTGTTTAATTTCCTGACCCTCTGTCCATCTCCTCCATCTCCAAACATACCTGATTCTGCCTCTCTTTTCCCCTCCCCCTCCCTCCTTCCTCCCAAGTCCGTCCCACCCTCTACTTCCCTTGATTATTTTGTTCTAAGAAGGACTAAAGCATCCACTCTTCTTGAGCTTCATGTGGTCCATGAGTTGTATCATGGGTGTTCCAAGCTCTTTGCTTAATATGTGAATACATTCCATATGTGTTCTTTTGTAACTGAGTTACCTCACTCAGGATATTTTCTAGATCCATCCATTATCTGGCATCAATGGGAGGGGAGGTCCTTGGTCCTATGAAGGCTCAATGCCCCAGTGTAGGGGAATGCTAGGGCGGGGAGATGGGAGTGGGTGGGTGGGTGAGTGGGTGGGGAGCACCCTCACAGAGGCAGGGTAAGTGGGGATGGGGTAGGGGATTTGCATAGGGGAAACCATGAAAGGGGATAACATTTGAAATCTAAATAAATAAAATATCCATTTAAAAAAAAGAGTAAAAAATGCAGTGTCAAAAAAAAGAAAAAAAGTTAAAACCAAATGAATACAAACAAAAAAACCTTAATGCAGTCATTCTCAACCTTCCTAATACTGTGAACCTCTAATACAGTTCCCCATATTGTAGTGACCCACCCAACCATAAAATTATTTTCACTGCTACTTCATAACTAAAGTTTTGCTACCATTATGAATTGCAATTTAAATGTCTGTATTTTCCAGTTGTCTTAGGGGTCCCCTCTGAAAGAGTCATCCTATCCCCCATATACACAAAGAAGTTGTGACCCACAGGTTGAGAGCCATTGCCTCAGCGATATAAATTGATAAAGAGTGCTTTCAGGGTATGAAGAGAGTTCCTGGCCAAGAACTATGAACTTTTGACACAGGAAGAAATGCAGACTTCAAAGTTTTGCCTCTGAATTTTTCTGTGTTTCCAGTCTCTGAGTTTGAATGATGGTTTAAAACAGAAATAATTGGCCTGTGGATTTAAAATAAACACTGATAAAGGCTAATTCTTCAATGATAATTAGGAAGTCTATTTCAGAATTTAAAAATATATATATTTATTTCTTCGTGTGTAGTGGGGTAGTGGAGAGTATGGGGGAAGGCATGTATATATTAAATGGATGTGAAGGTCAGAGAACAACTTTAAAAGAGCAAATTTCTCCTCTCACTGTGTGAGTCTTGGGGAAGACACTCAGATAACTGGCTTGGCAGGCAGCACCCGCACCCTATGAGCCACTGGCCTGGCCCCAGGAAGGTTAGTTATGTTATGGGTTTATTTCCTTGGTTATCAATTTCTGTGTTTCAAGATCACAGATGAAGTACAGCTGTCGGAGACAGAGCTACTAGAATTGAGTGACAGTCCTTTTGCTTGAATTGGGTCGATTTCCTCATTGACTGACATCGTGGAAAATGAGAGATAAATTCAGAAATAGGCACCAGTATGGTTGTCTGTGGATTTGACTGTACTTTCTTGATGCTAAATCTCACTCCTTCCCTATCCAATTGTCAATATGGAGGAATAGGTGGTAAAAAGGATGAGAAGAGATTGTTTGTATGAGAAAAATATCTGTATCAAATGCTAACGTGTGAACAAACTTGTGAAGAGGAGGAAGGGAGTGTGAGGGGAGGGGCCGATCTTGCTTATAGTCTACGTACCATTCCGTTTGAGCATCATAGTTGTTTTGTTTTGGTTTTTTTTTGTTTGTTTGTTTGGGTGTTTTTGTTTTTGTTTTTGTTTTTGTTTTTTCGGAGCTGGGGACCAAACCCAGGGCCTTGCGCTTGCTAGGCAAGCGCTCTACCACTGAGCTAAATCCCCAACCCTGCATCATAGTTGTTTGAAGCTGGATTCCTCAATAAACAGGGGCTACAGACCAGCCTGCCTGTAAAGTCGAATTCCACCATGCTGCCTGTGACTCATTTATTGTTTATTTGTTTAGTATTTATAATTTGTTCATTACATTATCATGGTGTTGGGACTTCTAACTCTGAATCTAGGATCCATCCTTCATAGACAGAATTGGTTTCTTACAAATCTCTTTCTTTTTATTACTATTTTTTTGACAGTGCCTGAAGAATCTGTCAAAAGTCTGTAAAAAAAAGTCTTTTTCACAAAAGATGTATTTTTTACTATCTTGTGATGTATTTTCTTTAATGGCCAAACTTTCAAACAACTAAGTTGATTTCATTTTCTGATAAATACATGAATCAACTTCTTGCTTTAATCTGTGCTAAGATAGATGTCTCTCACTTTGGGTCATGCACTGGGGACAATTTTGAGCCTTTAATTTACTTGCTGTGTTAGAATGCTCCAGACTCAATGTCACTGAGCTAAAGTAAAGGCTCGCCTCCTCTGGAGCCAATTTCTGGCTTTGTGTTCATTTCTCCTGTGGAAAATGTTTTAAACCATCAACCTGTATATTTACTTTTTAAGCATGGGCCATGTGTGCTGTAGAAATTATTGCATCCTGACCCAGGGTTTCTACCCTTCCTTTGACCGTTCAGTTTCCAGATAAAAGACAAATACACCATTTATATTTGCAATAAGCCTTAAATAGCACAAGAGCTGGGCAGAAATCTACCTTTCATGGTGTTAGAATTTACTTTCCTGTTGATCACCCCGAGTTATTACTAACTAAGTTTCATTTAGGCCCCTCATAATTCCAATTGGCCAACATTTAGGGCCACATGTTTATAACTCACCTAACCCATGGTGGCTTCTCTCTCCTCCTCCAACTTCTTCTCTCCCTGTGGTTCTCCTCTGAAACTCCAAGCCTGAGAACCCTAAACCCTGCCTGTGTCTCTTCTTCCCAACTATTAGCTGTTAGCATCTTTATTCACCAATCAGAAATACCTTGGGGCCAAAGTTGCATAGGTCACTTGGGTCTACATCTAGGCTCTCTCATCTTGGTTTAGAGTTCGCATTAAAGTACACAGTAGAAGGCAAAGCCTCAACACATGTGTTTTATCTTATGTATGGTTGTAGCATGTAATTTTAATTATTCACATACTTGCTCCATCTAGGTGCCACCATCAGCATTATGTCACCCAGTTCCCACAGCTAGCTTCGCCAAGCCACTCAGGTCTCTGTCTGTACCCTCTCACTTGCCTACCTGAATTGTCGCAAATGGAAAACACAAGACAATCTTAATATTAAAAATCAAACAACTGCTGGGCCCAGAATCTATTGTCCTAAACTCATCAGCTATTCTATGTTGGAATTCTTCATGTGTAGAGGCTGCCACTGAGTCTAACATCTTCCTGGCCTATATTCTGTATGTCCCCTCTCTATACCTGACTAAAAAAGCCCTTTTCTTTCTTTTGAGTCCTCTCTCTTGCTCTCTTCTGCCTCCTTATCTTTGCCTAGTGATTGGCTTCTTGTTGTCTTTATTAGCCAATCAAATAATTAGGGGAAATCCCCCTACATATAGTGGTTTGGGCAAAGCCTGTGTATTGAAGACAAGGTCTCTTTCTACAACTTCAACAGATGGGGAACTGGCTCACTGGGCTAAGTCCTGGAAGGTACCTAATCCTCCAACTCTGTCTGTTCTGTTTCTCGGCCCCTCTGAGGTGAACGGGCTCTGTCATACACGCCATCCACCATCATGTGTACCCTCACCACAGGCAGAGAACCTGGACTGAGCCCAAGTGTTGTCCACAGTCGGGAGGCTGAGATTCAGAAAATCAGCAATTCACCCCACCCCCAACCATGCTGGTGGGTGCCTTGTCACCATGGTTGGAGCTCCATCAATAAGTCTCCCTCTTACTTACAGATAATTGAAGAAACTTTGAAGACCTCCCCACTCAATATTGAAATAAAAAGATTTCAGAGTTACAGGATTCTGTGGGAACCATGTGTAGCTGGGTAAGGTCAGAACTGTGGTAGGAGAGGCTGGAAAATCCTGAGCAAAAAGGGCTGTAGGGGCATCACCACTGTTGGTTCTGATCAGAGGAACAGTACGACCCCTCGACTCCAGAATATCTGCACCTACCCTGCCTTTGAGCGCTATGGGATGGCACCCAATTTGTTGTTATGGAATAGTTGTTTTCTTCTGTATTCCTTCTGGTGGAAAACCCTGAAGTAAGTGACTTCATTCAGAAGCCATTTATCAAAAAACCGAACTGAACGTACCACATACATTTGATAATTTCCCTCTCCCATCACAGACTGTGATGTTTATAATCAATGATTGCTACAAGGAGCCGCTTTCCCCCGCTATGTAAGGAATTTGCTCAGGGGCCAATTTGTATATTGGGTTATGCTTCTTCATTGAGTAAGGTCTCAATTCTTTGACTCGCTCATAATTCAGTAATTTGAATGGTCATAGGCACAGCTCATCTATGCCCAAGTCTATATGTCACCTAAGTGAAATCCAGATCTATCTAAAGTGCTGTTGCGCATGTCATCAGTGTGCTTATGGACCAGCCCATATTCTAGAAAGTACCATAACCCTCTTTGTATCATCTGGGGACATTATTCTTTTTCTCTCTCGTCTCAACCCATGCTCAATAGTCAAGTGTAGGCATAAAATTTTGCAACCTATTTTTAATAAGGGTTCCACCTCTTTTGTAGTCCATCACCCAGCAGAGGTAGTGGAAAAATTATTAGGATATGGGGGAAGTGAACTGTTCAGCAATAGGTCTTAGGGGGCCAGCTTCTAGGTCAGCAGTTCAGTCCCATAGCAAACACCAAATACAGCTTAGCAGTTGCAGACCAGTCCTCTAGGCAGGGAGACACCATTCACAAGCCACAACCCAGCAGCTATAGTCCATTCCTTTCAGCAATCAGACATCAGGCACAAACTGGCAACTGTAGTTCAATCCTGATGAAACTGCCAGGCTTGTCAACCAGCCTGAGGCGAGGCCACTGAAGCTACAGGCTGCTGTAGGAGCCTCACAAGCAGTCCCTGGGTGAGTTTCTTTTCTCAGTGGTGGTGTTGTCACAAGTTGAGCTCAACAACACTATGTAAGTTGACTAATATATGTGTCTTTAGCGAAGAATAGTGATGCAGAGCAAACCAAGACTCAGTGCCCATCTCCCACTCTCTGTGGGGTCATATTTACATGTCTTCATCATGGGTACTCACGTGTCTGCTACATCCAAACATCCTTTCACCTGTGTCTGCTTCAGGAAAACAGTCTTTCATGCATTTGCTTTAGAAAGACATCCTTTCACCTGTGTGCCCTAGCAAACCATCATTTGACATAACTAACTTTTAAAAGAACTAGAAGTTTCCACTTCAGTCAAATCTTAGCCATGTTAACGATCATATATCAAGTAGCCTGGTTGTGTTGGGCAACCACTGTGTTTTGACCAAAGTACAGAAAGTGAAGCTCGGAGAGATTCGATATTTTCTGAAGCTTCAGTAATGAAACCTTTCACTGTGAGGGACTTCACAACACACAAAGACATTTATTTCTGGAGTTTATCTCATATCTTTTTTTTCCTACTTTGCTCACTGAAAATTTTAGCTTGGGATTGTTAATACATGGAGACTTCTTTCCCCCAATACAGTTTGTTTTAGTGGTCAAAGGACAACCACAAAAATCAACACAGAATTCCCGGGGCCACATTACCTCGTCAATTCAGCGGCAGCACAGGTGGCTGAATAATGCTCATCCCACTGTATGCTGTGCTCACCTTGCCCTGGAAGTCAATACATGGCTCATTTATTCACTGCCATTCAGAACATTTCGGGATATGATGGAAGACCCACATTTACAAACCTCAGACAGCATGCAATTGAAAACGCATAGCCATCTGGTTCTGTGCATTGCCAACACAATGACCCCAGCCTTTTGTTATAGACTGTATTATTCATTTAGGAGGACTTATTTTGTGATGTGACCTTCATTTATTTTTAGTTTCAGTTAAAAGTAGTCTTTGGATATTTATCCTGAAGTCACTATAAATTGTTTGTAGAAAATCTGTAAGAAAAGTCTTTCAATAAACGTTTACAGACTGCTTTCTCTAGAATCCACTGTTACTCATATATAGTGATCCAGTTAGGGAGCATTAAAGCTAGTAAAACAGAAACAGAGAAAAGTTGTTAATGTTTAATATTTCATTTAAAATGTATTGAAAGTCTAGAACAGGAAAGAGAGGCAGATGAGAACTGCAAGGACAATTACTTCCAGGTGAGGCAGTTAAGTGAGTGTGGAGGTGTGAGTGGCCTTAAATCTATGGCTCTTAAAGGAAACACTTGCCCCAGTGATCCAGGGTAGATTGGTGCCCGACTTCTGTGAGGATGACTCAGAATGAGAAGTGCAAATCTGTGTGTTGACATGGATGCACTTGGAAAGGGACTTTGGTATGTGGGTCAATGCAGAAAAAAACAAAACAAAAACAAAAAACAAACAAAAAAACCTCCCCAAAGAGCAGATATGTCCCTATCTATAAACCTGCCTAAATGGGAATCAGGATTGCAAGGGGAGACTTGGTGGAGCTTCTGGATTTTCTAGGCAGCGCAGGATAACGAGAGCAGATAGTAGTTGGACATTGCCAGTTCCTCTTCAGTGTGATTCTGTGCAAAGTGTACTGGGTTAAATCCATGCCTACCCCCTAGCTTGGCCTTTCTCAAACCTGTAATTCACATAAGAAGGGAGGCAGCTTTGGTTTCTCTTCCTCCGGGTGACTGGCACCTTCACAGCTTCCAAATTTTCTAAATTTACCAGGGGAGAGGTCAGAGGTCAAGTTGAGAAGAGAAAAGAGGCAAGAACTTCAAGTCTGTGCTTTCGTGCTGCACATATGTACTCTGTTCTTGGCAGACATCCAAAGCTCACACCTCAGGTTTTTTTTTTTAAATCTGTGCTAGAAATACACCATTGCCTTTCTCCCTGTGCTGGATGCATGCACTTGGCTGGATTCCTCCGGCTTCTCCTCGTCCTGACATTTCTGCAGCTTCTCCGTGACTCAGTGGGTAGTTTTCCCAAGAAGAGCATTGCCTTGCCAGGTTGTGTTTGTATGCATCCAGTCGACATGAAGTCTGTCTGAGGTAACTCAATCTGAAGAAGGGTGTGGGATTCCTAGGGCAACCAGGCCATCTGCTGCCTTTCAGGAACAGAATGGCATCATCGCAGTCCTTTGTCTCTGTGGCTTAAAGACCTGGCTAAACCCTGTGTGTGCTATGAGAAATGAAGGCTCTGTTCTCTGCCCTGAGGTATTGGCAGTCTCCTGCTCCACCCAGTGAAGGCATGTGCACCAACAGCAAGCACTCCACATTTATTCTCATCAACCCTCCCCTACCCTATGTGAGATATGCAGTGTTTTACAGTGACATCACTGGGCTGCACCCTGGAAAGCTCTGACTGGTAAGGGACAAGTCATCTCACAGAGGACATCAAGGGCACCCTTGCCAGGCTCAATGTCACCTTTTGCTGTGACTGCTTAAGAAGTGCAAGATGGAAAAGTAGGTCATTAAAATGTGTATTTCAGGTGAGAAAGAAAGGAAGAAAGAAAGTAAGAAAGGAAGGAAGGAAGGAAGGAAGGAAGGGAGAAAGAGAGAAAAATGAAAACTTTTGGAGGGTAGATGAGATGAGGTAGAACATTTAATTTATAAGGCTGAAAACATTAGAGATTTTAGTCAAAAGTGTAAATACTGCTGATGTAGATTATCTATAGTCACCACATGGGGAAGAAAACAAACATTCCTCTGAGAACTGAAGAGCCTGAAGAGGGAAGTCAGGGACAGATGACTAGGGTGTTAGGGACAAGAGTCGACCTATCACAAGTGTAAAGGGATATGGGGCCCAAAGCTAAGTTGTCATATTAAGAGAATATTTAAGTTATTTTGTGGATAATTTAACTTTTAGATTAAATTAGAAAGACCCTGTCTGCAGGGGAATTCATCATTTCAAGCACATTTTTCTTCTGTAACGAGTGGCAGTTAGGTGTCATTGGCACATGATGCTTACATATGGAGAAATCCAAACAGAATCCAGTTTATTATATAATGTCCAGACAGGGATAGACCCCTTCTGCTTATCTCTGCCTTTGGTCCACAGTCTTTAGTAGAGAAATATTATATAAAAGGTTGTGAGATTGATATCTTGGAGATGGTTTCCTGCCATGCCATGAGCTGGATTTCATTTTGACCAAATTTACAATGCTATTTTCACAGCTTCCAACATGGAGATTCTCTTTTATAATCATCACAGGTTATACAGCAAGAACGTTTTGTTAAAGCACTCCTTTTCCTGTCTGAAAACCCCTGCACATATGTGCACGCAAGAGCACACAATCACATACATGCACACACACACACACACACACATACACTCTCACATATACTGGCACATGTGTACATCCATATACACGAACTCACATATGCATAGGCACACACAAATAGCCACACACACATAGGCATACACAAACAGCCACATACACAGTCACACAAAAGCACACAAACACATACACACACACACACACACACACACAGGCACATGTGTACAGCCATACACATAAACTCACATATACACAGGCACATACAAACAGCCACACACACAGTCACACACAAGTACACACACACATAGGTGCATTCATACAGGCACACACTCACACACAGACACACACACTCAGACATACAGGGTCATATACACACTCATATACACAGGCACATACAGAGGTATACACACCCACACGCACACACCTACAAAGGCATATTCAGCCACATACAAACACACAGGCACACCCACATACATACAAACACATGCACACTTACACACTCACATAAAGAGGCACACACACACAGGTATAAGTGCACAGATACACACATACACAAGCACACAGAGTCACAAATACAGGCACACACACACTCACATATGCATGCACACATGCACTCATGTGCCCTCACACACACTTGTGTGTACACACTTGCACACATATACACAAGCACATACACACTCACAAAGGCACACACACAGGCACACACGCACACTCACATAGAGAGGCACACTCACAGATATATACATAAAAGCACACACACAGATTCACATATATAGACATACAAATTCACATACATGTGCACATATGCACATCTGTGCACGCACGTACACACACACACACACACAGTCACCCAATTTCCTTCCTTTCAGAATGTTCCCAGCTGATGGCCTTTTTCTCTGACTTCTTGTCAGGCTCTCACTGCACAGCCTGACTGCTGAGGGTTGTAGCAGGCTGACAGGTTCATCATAATCAGCACCTCTTCCATTTCCATCTCATACTCAGGGTCTATTGTCGCCAATTCACTCAAGAAAGTGTTTTTATTTAAGTGGAGTTTAAGTACTGGCTGCTCTGCGCTGAGTGAATGCTGAGGACAGTTCTCTCCTGTGATTCCCGCTCTTGTCATTATTCTGCAGACTTGTCAGGGACTCCCCTCCTCTCCTGTGACAAGTGTTTATCAGGCTAGCATTACCCCAGCATTTTGCAAGCTCTGATGTGGGACTTAGGTGATGGCTGTGACAAAGTCTTTGCGATCAGGGTCTTCTGCGTTTGGAGCTTGAAATTGCGTGTAATATAACAGAGACTCATATCCATCCCCCGTAGCTTTAAACAATGTTACACAAATGTTTAAACATGTTTTTTTTAATTTTTCAGATTTGAAATTATTGGTGGTTTTGAGCGTCTCTCAGTGTGTTCTTCCCAGCCGCACAGAAGGCACACGCTACCGCTTTGTACATGTATATGCACTGAGTCCTGCCCCTTTTCACATCGGAATTTGTGGGGAATTCTCTTCTTTAATGAATGCACAGTATCAATCTTGTATCTGATGATGAACTCCTCTTACATACTTCAGAAATACCAGCGTCACCAGTTTTAGTAAGAGCTGAATACACGTTAGGCCTTGTAGTCATCAGAGAATTTTGGATATGAGGGAAGCCCAGACCTGTCTGTGCACTGCACACCAGTGTTATTTCTACTCACCCACAGGACTTCCTTGAGCATTTGCTGTCCTTGCAGGGCTGCTCAGCAGCTCTCTCACGTGCTCCACACCCTTCTGGCTTGCTGCAACCTCACTGTCCCACAGTCTTCCCTACCGTCTCCATCACAGTGTTGAGCTGTATCAGGGAACATGATGCCTGTCACATTTCTTCTCCCCAGTGCTCCATGTGTTCTTACTGTAAATGCAAGGTAGATTAATGCTGGAGTATTATTACATTCTGGAGAATCATAATCATTCACGTTATCTCTTCCTGTGTGAGACTTCTGATGGCTGTTTTCCTGCTGTTTTTTTATTTCTGCTGGGGAGGCTTGTCTGGACTTCTGAGCAGTGGCATGCCTGGACATCTGGTACCTTGTTTACCTCATGGTTTCTCGGAAATGTCCGGGCCTATGAGTTATTCTTGCCTCCGGAAGTTTCCACAGACTAAATTTCACCTTCCTTCATATCAAGTGGTTGTCCCAGTATCATCTACCAACCTCTCAGTAAGTCCTGTGCCAGAAGCACACCACAGGGGTTTGCTTTCCACATCTTACCCTGTGTGCCCCATTGGTACGTACTTCACTCACTCTCTGCTGTCCATCGAAGACAGCCATTTCTAACTTCACCTCAAGATGGTTCCGTTGGTTGTTTGCCTTCTTTCCTTGTTTCCCTTTTAGGGGGAAGTTTCTCTTTCATTTCGTCCTAAGTCCTCTTTACATCTTTTACAGGAGTTAGCATAGACTGATATGGGCGTTAGACACAAGTGCCCTCCGTTTGTCAGCAGGCCCCATGCCCTGAAGCACACTTTCCTAAAGCAACATTCTTGGTACTGGAAATGAAGTCCTGGATAAAGTGTGTGGTTAACAACTCTAATGAGGTTGGGGGTTCCATTTTCTGCACTTCATCCAGGCAGAAGGAAAGCCATTGATACCCTTCACTTTGTGCTTAGAAGGTAGTGAGATCCCAGTGCCTTGTTCTCAGTCAGCTGGCGCTGCCTACCAGGAAAGCATTATTTTAAAAGGTCTTAAGTTTCCGGAAACCTGGGATGTCCCCTCCCATCTTTGTCCTTGCTGTTTTGTGACCAGGAACAATTTTCAAATGGTGACCCTGTGTGAAAGACATTTAGAAACAATGTATCTTCCTGTCCGTCCAAGCATAGTATCTGGGCTGTGTGCAGACTTGCTCTGCAGCCCCTGACCTTGTCAGTTACTCTGAGGCAGCGGCTTTGGTGAAAGGCACTTAAGCTTTGCTTGGGAAAAGGACCTTGTTCCAGACTCAGCTGTATTAATCCAGTTAGATGACTATGGCTGCAATTAAGCAGATGTCTGTCACTGGAGTCAGATCTGAATGATGAGTCAGGTAAGGTCATCCCACCAGTGCGTAAGGGAGCACTTGGAATTGTAGTAGCCAATGAGACAAAAGGAACTTCACAGCAGAAGATCTCTGACTTACTTGGGGTGCCGTTTGCTTAAGTGTGGGTCAAACAACTTAAACCTGGCTACTGATTACAGGACACCTGTGCTCATTGGGGAGAATGGCCACAGTATCTAGAAAACAGTCAATATGATCAATATTGACTATGGATGGAAGATACAATGATGAACAGAACAGGTGGCTGTGGCATCGTGAGGCAATCAGAACACAGATGACAACAGTTAATTAGGTAGCACCCAGGGAATAAATAAAATTATTGACCTTGTGAACCTATATGCTGGATGTACATTGACTAGTGAGTTCTTCTCTGTTGATGTTTGCTATGCTGGGTCTTGCCATACACAATAGAACTACTTCTAGATGCCCCTGCGGTACAGAGCGTCTTACCCAAATTTAGGAAATGGCTGATTTAAATGAGTTTATTCTATTGTTTTTTTGCCTTTTATTCCTGGTGTTGGAAAAAAGAAAAGAAAAAAGAAAAAGAAACCCTGGCAGATGAGATTCTCTGTGCAGTTATAGAAGAGACGTAAAGACCAGAGCTTTCCAAAGAGCTGGCAGAGATCAGCGGGGTGTGTAGGGTGCAGAGGGCGAGGGCTCCTCTCTATGGATGTTTATGTTCGTCTACTAGTGAACCCCTTTCTAGGTGCGTGACTCATGCACGGTCCCTCCTTTGGGAAATGACAATAACGATGCTATTGATTTTCCGATGAGACTGTAAACACCAAATGAGAGAGCTGCAAAATAGCTTGTTATCGTGCCCAGGATTTTAAAAGCACTGAATAAAATGTGACTCTTATTTTTTTTAAGCGTTGTCTAAAATGTATTTACATTTTCCATATCAAATACCTATTTACAACCTGTACACTCAGTCTTTTTCTTTTTCTTTTAAGATTTTTAAGATTAAAAGGCAGGCGGTAGTGGTAGAGAAGAGACCTGAGGTTAAAGACTAATGCAACCTGACTTACAGTGTGGGCGGAGCCCGGGTGAGAGCTGCTCTGCCCAGGTGGTGGCAGCAAGGCTGTAACTGACAGACAGATGCTGTCTATAGCTGCAGTGACTCCTGCAGGAGTCAGAGATGTGAGCAATGGGTCTTGTGGCTGCCTCTGGAGGCCCCAAGCTGACTCAGTAGCAGCCCATAAAGTACAAACAATATCGCTCTAGTTAAAGGTTTTGATTTTATCGTTCTGTTCAGTTTTCTATTGTCTTTCCATTATTACATTCATTTTGACCCCACTGTATTACAGAAATAAAAATAACAAAAAGTCACATTGATTACTTATTGTCCAATTCATGTGTGGCTTTATCCTCTAGTATTGAGTTCTAAACTGAGTGACCAGAATAGAGATGCCTAGGTCTTTCTCCTTAAATATTGTAATGCCACAGTAGAAACAGGTTTTAAAATGTGATTTCAATTTTTCATGTTTTTACTTTATGTTGTTTTAGATGCGACTTAAATATACGTTTTCCTATCGTAGCCTGGGTGGGCACAGGGTCATGGGAACTGTTGTAAAATATTAAACACATATTAAGAATTCTCCTGATTTTTCTGTGGGTGTTTGAGCTGCAAAGCTAAGTTCATGCCTAAGTGTATAGAGAAGCTACACAGGCTACCGAAGCATCTGTCAGGGAAGACAGATTGCAGCAGACAGGGCCTTCCTCACAGCTTCTCCTCAGCATGCACACCAAACCTCACAGCAGTTTAGAAATCGTGAGTTGTTGGCTTGCTATGAATCACACGCACCACCCTGGAACCCTGAAGAAACAGTCTTGAATCGGATACTTTAAAATTCTAAGTTGTATGTGCTTCCTGCCATTCAAAGTCCTTTCTAAATAATGTGTGGTTTCTGGAGCTCACAGGACACAGTGATAAGGGAAGAACTATTCAAATCCCCATTCCGCAGGCTCACGGTCACGTGACCTTTCACGAGGTATTTTGCGGTCCAGCTTTCTCTTTGCTCATGGGTAAAACAGATTGAGATAGAGCTGAGGTTTGTGAAGTATCGATGAATTACCGAGTACACAGTGGTTTCATGGTCACGCTGGGCCCTCCTGTGAGTACTGTTTTTAATTAAATCCTGGGAGTGAGGTAGGTCTCTGTCAGTCTCCGTCCTGTTCATCCATCCTCACTTCAGGTTTATAGCTCATTCATGGGAACCTCTAGGCACGGTGCAGCCATGAGTTGTTTGGGTTTGAGCTCCAGGTCTGCTTACTGCCTGAGTTTAAGCAAGTGACACAGGCTTTCTGAGGCTGAGCTTCCCTTGAAATTATGAAAGTGAGGTGCAGCTCAGTGAGGTGACGGGTGCGAGCAGATCTGGATCCTGGTAATTTGTATAAATTGTTGGTAAATGTTACTCAGCTGATTTCTTAGTTTTGTTCTACAGTAAGGCCCGGTGTGGCAAATGCCTACAAAGGCCTTTTCAGCTATGTACAAAGCAATCCTCTAGTGTTCAGATTCCTGCCACCATCAAGTGAGATTCTCAGCTTGTTCTCTCTAACATTGTCGCAGAGCAAGATCTGGTTAATAACATGGAAGGTGAGAAAATTTTTACTAGGAGAGATGGGGAGATGGGGAGGGACAGAGAGAGGAAAGGAGCGAGGGAGGGAGAAAGAAAGACAGAGGAGAGGAGAGGACAGAAGAGGAGAGGGGAGGGAGGAGAAGAGAGGGGAGGGAGGAGAAGAGAGGGGAGGGAGGAGAAGAGAGGGGAGGGAGGAGAAGTGAGGGGAGGGAGGAGAAGAGAGGGGAGGGAGGAGAAGAGAGGGGAGGGAGGAGAAGAGAGGGGAGGGAGGAGAAGAGAGGGGAGGGAGAAGAAGAGAGGAGAGGGAGAAGAAGAGAGGGGAGGGAGAAGAAGAGAGGGGAGGGAGAAGAAGAGAGGGGAGGGAGGAGAAGAGAGGGGAGGGAGGAGAAGAGAGGGGAGGGAGGAGAAGAGAGGGGAGGGGAGGAGAAGAGAGGGGAGGGAGGAGAAGAGAGGGGAGGGGAGGAACAAAGAGGGGAGGAGAGGGGAGGGGAGGAAGGGGGAGAAAAGAGACACAGAGAGAGTTACACCTTGTGTCTCCCCAAAGTGATCACTGAGTTTATTAGAAACAAGGTAAGAAGTAAATATCAGATAATGTGTTTCCATTTCCTGTCCTGCTTGTCTGAGAGGAGAAACAGTTTATACACCACAGTGGGTGGTCACACCTGCACACACAATAGAGCCCCTTCTGGTGTTTTCTGAGTGTGCAAGACATAAAACACATAGAGACGGAGGCAGTGCACCTGTGTGCTTTTGGCCACGACCACCATGTACTCAATGGCCAAGTGTTCCAAACAGGAGTGCTCTGAATCTAGCTTTACATAAAAAGTGAGGCCAGCTTTTCCACCCTGTAAGTTTTAAGAGGCCCTCTGCCCCACAGCTAAATAGTAAAAGCAAACAAACAAAAAAGGGCTCATGGAGGGGATCCAGTTTCATCCCAGCCTCCTGAAATACATACAGTGACTGAAATGTGTGTTCTGTAGTGGAAAAAAATTAATACTGTTCTCTTTCCTTATCTAAAGTATAAAAACATGAAAATTAAACACCAACCCTGGGCAGCCAGCTACGCTGGATAATTGAAGCATAGTTTAGAAGATTTCAAGCTAAGCCTCAGTGGCTTCATCCACTCTGGGGACATGAGACAGTCTGGAGATGTACTGCCTGGTGTTGGCTATGTTGATGTTTTGAAATGGAATTCAGAAAGGGAATTGAGTTGGCCTGTGCTTTTGTAAGGCAGCACACACCGCACGCTCATCAACGTGTCAGCAGGCTGGAAATATCAGCTCTGTAAAGCCACGTTGCTCATGAACCCAATTAGGTGCCATATATTTTTGGTGTATCCAAGGTTTGGTAGATTTCTTGCAACCAATTACATGCTAAAAGATAAGCAATTGATTATGAGGTGATTGTTGCTGCTAGTGTGGTTGAAATTTAAGAGGCACGAATCCACTTGCACCTGAAGTACTGGCAGAGCTGCAATGAACATTTCATACCTCAAGATGCAGCGGCGACATTAATAGAAACGCTTGCAGCAGAATCAAAGTCTGAAGTGAACAAGGATCTCCCCTTGACAGAGCTTTTAAACCACCCTCCATTATCGCAGGGTAATAGCCTGGCTGTAATGCACGCTGTTAGAGGAGCAGGTGCCTGCACAAATATTAATCTTACATTATTGTGGCTAATATGCAGCTGATTTGAATATTAAAATAGCCCAAAGGCTCTTCCATATTCTGTGACTCTGAAAGAGCAACAGTCCTCTCTTCATTCAAGCCGTGCCTTACACATGTATTAAGAGATTTCATAGTTACTTAAGTTAAGTAAATATATTAACTTATAATGGTGGCAAAGCCTGAAGTTTAATTTAGTGCTTATGGAAATGCCCTTGCTGTTATGTTCAGACTGTCTCTTAGATGGTTACGAAATCCTGATCGTGCCGGTTGTTTAACCCCAAAGTCTTTGCACAGTCATCTTTGTGATTCCTAGAAGTACTCATGCAAGTTTAGGAATAAGTTACTGAATTATAGATGCTAACACACAGTGAGCTTCATATACAAGACTCTGTGTAAACAGTCTGCAACAAGATTTTAAGACAGATTCCGTTATTTCTACTCTGCACACAAGGAAACTATGCAATGAATAAGCCTAGCCTATCATTAATCTGAATGACGGCACATCGCGATGCAGTGGCTAAGCCCAGGTTACTGTTAATATGAGCAGAAATCACAGCCTGGGCTCTTCAGTGATGAAGCTTATATGCTGAAGATAGATATTAGATTTATCAAAGGGAACTATACACATGTGAGAGGGATGGCCAGGCATGGCTCCCTGTACTGTCTATGGTGAGCAATCTGTGGATTCTCCAAGACACTGAAAAGAACTGAAGAAAATTACAGCCATGAACTTGAGTCAAGACCCCCTTGCTTCAGAATGGGTTCTGTGTGGTCTAGAAAAGACTCTTTAATGACAAGTGGAGTTGGAGAAGCTGAAGAATTTGGCTGATGTGTGTTCCCTGTTGCCTCTTCCCTATGACTGTATGCTGGGGACATTGAGGAAGGTTGACTCGTGAGATTTTGAAAGTAGCAGGTATTAGGTATGGCACCTTCAGATTCACTCTCTGTTGTTCATTCTCTTTATTCACCACATCGTCCTCTCTAGGCCCTTTGTCCTTTTGTGTCCAATCTTGGCATCCTTGCTAATTCTACTTTTGAGGATACCTGAGATGGTCACCATGGTTATCTCATACTTGATGAAACTTGATGTTAGAGGTTTGAGAGCTGTCACACAGCTACCTTAAGACGGTCAAGTCAGTGACATAAAATTAGATCTGGAGTGTGCGAGTCTGCAGCTGACGGTCTGTGGTGATCATCGATATTAGAGCTGGATGAGAATTGCTTAATGGATCACAGCTGCTCCATGATGAAATACTCCAGGCTTTCTTGAATATGTCCTATGGTGGAAGCCATGCCGTACTGCCAGCTACAGTTAGATCATTCCACGGGAAGTACATTCCAGAGAATGCTCGGACATGCCGTTCCCTTCCACTAACCTTATCCAGACCATGTTTTCGGGGACCTGGTTCACCTCTGTTTCCAGCTGGGCCTGACCTACAAACACACCCCTTTCTGAATCTCCAAATTATTCTAAGTCCTGGTCCAACTTAAAACGATGAAATAGATTTCACAAGATCTATTTCAAGATCTATAGCTTTCCTCTGCTCTTCTCATATATGTATCTGAGAATCTGTTGTACTCGGCTGGAGTCCTTCCAGGTTTCCCAGCCACCTCTGAAGCCTTGAGCAGTGTTGATGAAGCTATGAATTTCCCATCCAAATGTTGTCATTTAGTGACAGGAGTAACTTAAGGCAGAAAGTAAGGTGTGAAGTTCCAATACACATTCACTTTCAAACAAAATTTTAAGTAGAATTTTACCAAGCAACCCATGTTTGCTGGAGTGGCCCCGAACTAAACAGGGCTGGGACTAAAAAGCCCAGTCTGTATGCCCGTCTTGCTTCCCTTCTAGACGTCAGATCCGGTCTCACCATGCCACTTCCTGTTGCCAGGGGCTCTTCCGGTAGCTCCATGGAGATTTGAAATTCATGGATGTAATTTTAAAATCACTGTGGGAAGCCAAGCACTGCTTCTTGGGACAATCTTGCTATCTTTGTAGCGAATGATGTAAGCTGCGTCTCTGTGGCAGCTCAAGGCCAGGAAAGGCAGTGTCCATGCTGGTGCAGGTCGTTACAGTTTGGTTCTTGCTGCCTGAGGGCTAATACTCTGCCACAAGAGTCTGCAAATGACACATTTCAATAATGAAAGTGTCTAAGGTTCTCTCTCTCTCTCTCTCTCTCTCTCTCTCTCTCTCTCTCTGAAACTTATTTTTTTTTAATTCACACAAATTATATAGTCACATGTGGTGTGGTTAATGGTTAACATGTTGGAAAATATGGCGCAGGTTGATTAGAGAGAAAAGACTCAATTTTGTGAAGCAATGCACAAGACTTGGGTACCTCCATCTCCTTGTATGTCACTTTCCTCCATATGGTGTCACATGATGGTTTCTTTCCTAGAATGTAGACTTCTCAGCCTAGAGTTTGTCCTTTCTCAATGATCCCAGTGCAAGAAATCTTGATCCCATTGACTTGGGGCCAGGCTGTGAAATTTTACCCACACACACTTCAGATTTTCAAAGCATGTTTTCACACAGTTCTTAGGAGGAAGAACGCAACCAGTACCAGTTATTAAGAAGGGCTTACACTTTTCAGTGTGGGGGAAAACATTTTATTTGGCTATGCTATTTTACAAATAGAAGCTGTAGTTGAACTAGAATTGCTCTAATTTGACTTCATAACCTCTTTATCTCTTAGATAATTTAATTCCTTAACAAGATGAGATTTAGCCCTGGTTTCCCATACATTGTTGGCGATTCCTTGAAGCCAGCTAGTCTTAGAGCCTCTGTACCCTCAGAGCTGCTTTCTTTTCCATTGTGGCTTTTTATTCTCTCTTTTTGGCTTACAAAGTAAAGGCTTAAATAATGATTCCGTTTTACACGTTCTTTTGTGTTTAAGTAGCCACATTTCCTAATGTGCATATGTTCTATAGGAAATGGCATTATTTGTCAATTGATACGCCAGGCTTACTCTAATAGATCATGGTGTCCTCCCTGTGAGTGTCATGCCAGCCTGCAGACCTGCTGCAGGTGCCTGAGCTGTGGCCTCTGCTTTCTCTTTGCCTTTGTTCATCCATTCAAGGTGCTTCTGACACTTTCCTTCCTTTCCTTTGTTGCCAAATGAGCATCTATCTTCTTGTTTTAGTTCCTTGTCTCTTATCCCTAGTGCATTTTCTCTACTTTCACATTACATTTCTGAATTATAGGCATCAACATTTGCATGTCAGTATCAATAGTTGGAGAATATGATAGGTTCTTTAGTCCATCATTTGATTCATTTTCCTTTACTATTGACTGTTCCAGAGGCATTCAGATTAACAGTTTACCTTTTAATGATTATTCAGTTCCTTGTTTTACTTCATTTATTAAATAATTCTGTCATAACCCATTGAGTTAGAGAAGAATTTTAATAGATATAGAAGGCAATATCCATACCTTTGAAAGCTATTCTAGTCAAAGGATGAAGCATTGGAACTCTAGTAGTTTTCAAACTGGTATAGTACGATAATGCAGGAAAAGTGAGTGCACAGCTTGAAATCGGTCAGGTTAGACTAAAGAAGGTCAGAAGAGCTGGCAAAGTTAGAACTCTGAGGAGAATCGTGAAGGTTATATAGACTTTGAAGATGAAAGAGGGCAGAAGTCACTCTAGGTAAAGGTATCTGAATGGACAAGGACAGCGACCCAAAATCACTTAATGATGTGAACTCAGCGTGGGTTCAGCTCAGGAAGCTGTAATTTGGGGTGAAGTGGTCAGCGAGGTAGACAGGGGTGAAGAGATGGATTGCAATTTCACCTTCATCCTATAGACAGAGGAAAATAATAATTATCCTCATCTTTTCTTGCCCAACAACAATCCAGCCTCTGGTTCTATCAAGTACACACTTCACATAGATTCCATATTTGCTATGTCAAAATAAATCCTCTATGTACATTCCTTTTCCCAGAAGAATAAAAATACGATTCCAGTTTTCCAAGAAATAATTCTATAGGGTGTGAAAGCTAAGCGAAAATAAGCAAGATACAGAACGAATCTGAGGGCCGTTTGTTAATGTGATGAGAGATTTACGATCACTTGCATAGGTAGGAGACGAAGACAAACCTAAACCAGAGTAACTAAGACACAGATTGGGTCTGAGTGCTGTTAAGGTGATGGGGGCTTCAGGATCACTTCACATGAATAAAAGAGGAAGACTGGATGCTCTCTGCTTAGAAGCACTCAGTGACTGTATAGAATGGAGAAGGCAGGCAAGGTGCCTTCCACTTCAGTTTGGAAAATTGACTGAATTTAGAGAGCCGATATGAGAACAAGAATTTCACAGGAAAGGCAACGTTGAGGATGAGAAAATCATGACATCAGCCCTACTGAAATTACTGATCTCTGTTAATAAAAATAGTTATTTTCCAAAGGTAGTGTCTGTATTAGGGTCACATGGGGATGCGGTCTAAGCGGGGTGTCACTAGAGTTTGCAATGTGATGTGAAGGTCTGCCCATTGGTGCCCATCAAGCACCATTGGGTTGTGGCCAATTTCACATGGATCGCACAGCCCAAAAATGCAGACAATGGGTTTAGTTTCCCCATTGAGACTCATAACTTGTCACAGTCACCACCACTTGTAGATCCTTTTGTTCTTAGCAACTCCTCTGAAACAACACCAGCCTTGAGGGTGTGACTGAGGTCAGGCTGCCTCCCACAGCGAACAATCCCCCTGCTCTGTGTATCATGACTTGCAAGGAGATTACCCCTCAGGACTGACCCATGGTTTATGACTGAAAGTTACAGAGACTCCAAACATGTTCTCTTATCAGTAATTGGTTACAGGATCTTTAATGGATATCAAAAGTGGGCAGATGTTTGCAGCTGGGTGGCAGGAATCAGACCTTTGTTTATTCTGTTTCAGCCCTGACTTGAAAACAGAATGATACCAACAACAGAATAACCTTTTCGATAACATATTAGTAGGTATTCTGACTGTTCTAGGATTGATTCTGAAGATTACTTGACTAATTCTGTTAGCTTTGATTCCCATTGATTAACATAGAGCCTGGAAACAGAAAACCTGTTTTCTATGCATTCTTTCTATGCATTTTTTCAAACAAATAAATTATCGTATTAGCTTTTAACCATTTCAATTCAATATAAAAACTGCTTTTCACTAGAGTAATATTTTTGAATGTTGTACATAGAGTGTAAGTAGCTTCTGGCTGTTGTGATGAAGTCAATATGATATTATAACTACTACATGACACAGACAAATTTACATTATGTAGAACCAGAGATAGTTGGTTTCTAAACTAACATGTAGTCTTTTTTTAAAGACAAGTCAATATATTTGAAGATTTAGGCCATAGTTTGTCTTCAGAAAAAGTGATATTAAATTGTTTCACTATATCTTTCAGGTGTTATGATTTCAGGAGAATGAATGAGAATGTTTGTATAACCTAATTGGTTGTCTTGAAGGGAGAACCACTTATATCATGCTAATGATCTTCACAAAAATGTATTTTCTACTCTGAAATGTTGGCACATCATGTCTCTAAGAGGCAAGTTTACAAGTGTCAGGTTCTGCATTAAGAACTGTTTCAGAGATTTGTAACTGTCAGATACAGGGCATGTGAAGACTTCTCACATCTCCTGATGACAGACTTTCTCTATAAATACAGAGATGTCTAAAAAGGGTCTTGCTGTTTATTTTTTTTATCTTTAATTTTGATATGAAGTTCATAACAGCCAGGGGAAATCACTTAGAAACTTGCTCATTAAGAGGTTAGCTGGAATACTTTGTTTATAAGGCCTGAAAATGGGCCAGTATATTAGAATCTTCCCAAGGACATATTCTAATGGACTACAGTGTTGTGATTTTCTGTGACAGGATTTACAAAGAAATTCTTATTAAATTAGTTCATTTGCTTCTTCTTATTATTTTGTTGCTTAAAAATTCTTCAAAATTGAGCAACCACAAGTAAATTTAGTTAATTGTTCAGTTTAGGATGCAGGATGCAGGCTTTTTCCCTAAATGTTTACTAGTCTTTTGTTCAGTTATAGCACATGTAGCCTAATGGGTACATCTGAGAAATCACCCGTGTAAATAAATATTTAAGTCTAAATTTTACAATGATATTTTCTCAATGAAAACAAATACATTTATATTAGAGTCATTATAAATGATATCTTAGGTTATACATCAGCATATTTAGTGCTTTTAATGATTTTTTAAACTCCTTCCTTCCTTCCCTTCTTTCTTTTTTCTCATATCCAGTGTGCGTGTGTACCTGCAGCTATGCATCTACGTATTGCCTTGCGTATACCATAGAGCACCTGGCAATGTCAGAGGACAACTTGCAGGGATCATTCCTTCCTCCCACCATGGGGGAGAGGGGAGACTGAACTTGGGTTGCCAGATTTGGCAGTAAGTGCCTGTATCTGCAGAGGGATATTATGGGATGTTAAGGACCAATCGTAACACTGGGAAGTTAAGACATGCACTGGGGATGTAGCATTGGGAAGCTGCCCCCTGGTTGTCAGCAAACATCACCCAGACCCTGCCTTTGTCTTAGACTATGGAGTCCTTTTCTTGAAGCAGCTCAGTGTGTCAGGATAGGGGATAGCACATCATGATCTGATAGGTGAGTAGGATAACACACAACAGCAGTTAGTAGACTTGAGCACTCCTAGGATGCCATTTTTGTCGGTTCATTAAACGGTTTTCTCTTTCCCTTTAATGTCTCTTGATCCTCTGTGTGTATGAAAGCTTTAGATGGCTCAAGTCTTTAATTTGTTATTCCAGTTACTATTGTTGTGTTATTTATTAAGGATCTTTTTTCATCATACTGTTTTAAACATGAAGTGTAATCTAGCATGGAAGCCTTACATTAACTTTAAAAACCTCCTGCTTTAACTTACAAGATATTTCTAATCTCATTATAGGGGATTTAGTGCTATGACTCTCATTACACAGAAACAAGACTCTTCGCCTCTCTGTGTGGAGAAATGTGCTCCTGCATTTTAAAGACCACTAAGCCTCTTTAATATTCCCCTGATAAATCAACTTTGAGGATTCCTCCAGCAGATAGGTATGGAGAGAAGCTGTAAACACTTAGCTCAGAGGTTACGGACACATGAGCAAATAAAGCAAGGTAATTTTATTTCTGTGAAGTATTTAGGTTTAATGTGAATGAGATGTATTTGAGCTCTGCTCAGGCCCCAATACCACCATGATAAAGACAACCCAGTACCCTCTGCAAGGGAGACTGGAATAACAGCTAATTTCTATGTAGAGACGCTTCTGTACACATGGGCGGGACAAACATAAAAACCAAAAAACAAGAGACGATGAATCCATTAGCAAGAGAAGTTGTTTTGTTTCTCATTTCGCTCTTACATCTAAGCTGTCTCTATTGCCTCAGGGCATCACAAACCAAGGGAAATGATTTATGAAAATGAAAGAATATATAAAAAATGCGTGTGATATACAAATAATATATATTGGGAATATATAATATATATTCCTAAGGGAGATATAAGATATATATATATATATATATATTCACCTTATAGTATCCTCGTTGGCTTCAAATATCTGGGTAAAATTTGAAAACCTAGATGTGGCTCGTACACTTTAAGTTAATTGCAAGTTTAATGGACTTAAGTTGCTTAGTTTTGAAATGTAAGAACATCCCTTCTCATGTATCCTTTGAAACTATTCTCAGAAACTTTGTGTCATTGTTTCTATCCGTGTGACATTTTAACATTAATCTATGTATTTTTGCCACTGTATAAAAGGTAATTGAATTTTTTTATCCTGAAAGCTTAGCAAACAGTCCTACAAAGTAATCCATTTAATTATAAAAATGCATATTTATATGGTGTCTCAGAATGGATAATGTTTAATAACAAATGGGGTACTAAAGTAATCTGTAGGCCCCCTTTCTTTCTCTTGCCGTATTGCCAGGGATCACAGGATTCAAATATTTAAAAAGCAGTGGTAGACATTGAGTCATTCTGCAAAGGAAATGACTTCGTTCATCCTCAGAGGTGTGACCTCATTAGTTTGCTTGTCTTTCCTTATAAATAAATGAATATGAATTTGATGAATAGATTGCATTTACTATCTTCTTTAATATGTTACTAATCTAAAAATGAATCATGGAACTAGATGTAAAATATTTACATTGTAGTTTTATATACTTCTTGACTTAGTTTGCATCAGAACCTTTGAATTAACATTTACTTAAAATGATTATTCATAATTTCCTGTTCTTGTTGTTTCCTTGTTTGGTTTGGGTATTCAAATTATGGTTAGTGAAAGCACAAGTGCAGTCTTGTGTTATAGCTAATTGAGTTCATTTAACATTGTATTAGAGTTCTTCAAACAATGGATGAGATTTTCCTGTAAGTCCCAGAGCCAGATAGTCTTGCAACATGATCTTTCTCTGTGACTTAATTCCTTCAGTTCAAGGAAAATTATCAGAGTTTCTTCATCTGAATAATTTAGTAATTATCAAAACAAGTATGGAGATAGCCATTGCTTTCATGGTGTTTATTATTATATCCTAGCAGCAGTGCTGATTTTAGGCTTAAATGCAGTCCCTCTATGTTACATTCCACACAAAATCAGGTCTTTTGTATATTTGGTGCCTTAAACATTGGAATGCATACTTGGCCTCTCTGGTTTTTGTTGGTGGTAATGTGGCGGTTTGACTTTCTTTTTATATATTAACTTAAACTTTGACTTGTTTTGATAGTAACTCTGGCAGGTTAATTCTTAAGAATTAATCTAATGTTTTATTCTTACCTTGACTTTAATTTCCAAAGTACCTATGTATTCTCTCTTTCTACCCTCTCTCCATGTCTCTGTCTCTCTCTGTCTCTCTGACTCTGTCTCTGCACCACCCCCACCCCACTCTGCCCGTGCCCACAAAACGCCTGCTACCTCACTGCTTGGGATGAAACCCCAGAACTGACACCAGCTCTCTTTTATTCCCACTTATCATATCCACTTTGTAAGGACTTACAGCCTCCCACAATCAAACTATTAATTGACTCCTGTCTGTTGTCTATTCTGTTGTGTTTTCTTATTTCTACTGTCTGTGCTCTTTGCAGCTAAACACTTTGCTGGGCACTGAAGTCACCTCATCTATTCTCCAGAGATCTTTCTCCCTTTATACCATGCAGCACAAAAGCTGCAAACCCTGGTAACAGCTCTGAAATCAATGCCACCAATCAGCCATGCAGTCTGCTGAGATTCTAGAATTCACCTCTCCTGTAGGCCCCTGTGTGATCTCCAACAACTCAGGATTTACTTTCCCTTATTCGACATTAGCTTCTTCATGATAGTAGCCATACTTGGTTTCTATGTTTTGATAGTTTTATCTTTATTTAAGATGTTTTATGGCTTAGCTCTATATACATCATAATTTCCTGAGAAGTCATGGAAATTATATAAGCTATGTGGACTCGTGTGTGTGTGTGTGTGTGTGTGTGTGTGTGTGTGTGTGTGCGCGCGCACACGCCTGAGCATGCATGAACACATCCTCATGCATGTATGACCAAGCTTGCTCAGTCAGTCAACAGGGTCTTGAGGGAGGGAGTTAGGGTTAAAGAAAGAAAAGACAATTAGACAACACTGTAGTATGACTCTAGCAAATGCTGAAGCAAGTTTATTTTTCCCAAGCCGCTTTTATACCAAAGAATAGGGTCAGTTCTAAAGCATAAACAAAGTGGTCAAGGAACAAACAAGTCATAAACAAAGGTCCCAGGGTCATTGTATTTAGGGACTTATCAAAATTACAAGGAGCGTATTATTCTTCTGTATTTATCTTGAGCTTACGTTTTTGTCCTAGACCAATGTAAATATTCTTGCCAATATCCATGAATGGGCACCAGAAGAGAACTCAGTATTTGTTAGGTTTTTGATAGCTTTTTATTAGAGTACAAACAAATCCTCAAATTGTTCACTTTTATGTGTTGTGTGTCCACCAAACCATATGTATGTGGGGTTTGTTCTTTATTCCTAGACCTTGAATTCTGTCTGTGTAGACTTTCTACAGGTTGCTCACCAGTCTACACCTTCAATTATTCCTTTATGTGCCACATCTTTACTGGCCTTAGGGAATTCTGAAATCCTTGACTCTATACATCCAGTCATCCACACACTACAGACATAATTAGCAATTGCCATTAGGGAGGTAGACACAATTGTGTTTCCAAAAGTCAGTGGATTATTCGAATGAGTAAATAAACATATTTATCCTCATGGCACATACATTGTCACCCAATGGTCAATCACCATAAATTGCTGAAATTTTGTAAATATATAATACCTATGACAATCTGGGAATCATTGTGAAATTAAGTAAATCCTGTTCTTTTAATTCGGTGTAAAGTGAAATTGTTATTTTTGTGCTGATATTAAAAGTAACATTTCAAAGTCATTTCAAAAGATACCTTCTCTTTTAAACTATGACTAATTAAAAGAAAACCAATTATCCACAAAAGAAAATAATTAGATTGTAATAGGTTTGCGAGAAATACTGAATCTGTCTGCTGTGAGCTTTTCCAAAGGCAAAAAATATTGCTGAGGTAAAACTTCTAAGGTATCTGAGATGATAAAAATGTTAGATAGTTTAAAACTTCATTTGTATTTTTGCAGAAACTGATCCTTCGGGTTCCCCCCATTCTCTTAGTAAAGCATTCTACTAAGCCCTAAGGTACCAGGGCATGTTTGGTGCTCTTGTGAAGCTTCTTCTACTGTAGCTACCGTGGCTTGACAAATACCAAGCCAAAAGCTGTCTGAAGTATGGGCAGAACACTGCAGAAAGTTAAGCTGGACTCTGCTGTGTCTCATAGCTCCCTAATCCCACCATGCTTTAGGATTTTGTAGCAATCAAGCTGTTTCATGTTAACTGACAGAGTCAGCTTTCATTCCTGTTATTTATCTGTTCATATCTCCTCCTCCTCTAAACTCTCCTTGGCTTCTACATCTGTACATCAATAGATAGAGTAAACTTACAGCTGTACGTATTCGTGTCTCATGGTACGGTGTTTATGTTCTCTCTACAGAACCAAACAGGTATGGAATATGAGTGACTATATGATACATGATAGCAACGCAACCTATGGGATGAATTCAATAAACCATCATTTATTCTATAACACTCAAAGCGGGAAAAGAAAGTAATTAAATTCTTTAACGAATAATTATATTGACAATTTAGGTATATTGGAGAAAAGAAAGCAAAACAAGCAAAACAAAACAAGGCACATAAGTTAGAACTGGGTGGGCACACAAATAGAATTTCCTGAAAGGCCAAACCACTTATAGCATGTAGGAAACATTCTTGTGTTGAACCCAAGCACCTCAGGCTTCACGGTGTGGACTTTTATAAGAAGTTGTAATCAACTTCTCAGTGGTAGGGATATTGTCCCTGTAGGTAAAAGCACTTACGATTTAAACCATCATACATCTTGGCTATGCTGCCTTGATCTGTGATTTTTAAATTGTACAACCTTCTCTAGGTGATGTCTCTCAGGTGGTTATCATGGTTTTTGTGTTTTGTGGGGGCCAATGGATGTAGGATGGGGGGTGGGTTGCTGAGGCACCTACACCTTAGTATATTGCTTGTTTATCAATCTCAATATTGGAAAACCCCAACCAAGCCAACTTCTCTAACTCAGCTTTTCTAACTCCGAGAAGGGCAGGCACGTAAGGGAAAGTGATGGGCTGCCAAAATTCAGCAACGTGCCTGGTGATCTTTGATGATTACAATAAAATTAATTGCCAGGTTTCCCAAACCCCTAACATAAGATTCTCTCCTGTTTAGCTTCCTTACGTTTTACCTCATACTTTCAGTTAAATCCCTATTCATTTTATCAGGTCAGCTTGGCTATTATTTCTGTAACTCTTGACCCAAATCAGCCAGGGACATGTCAAGAAAAAGCGCTTAATTTAAACAGACATTAAATATAAAACCATAAGATGAAATGCTCTCAGAATGAAGACTAATTCCCTAAATTAAGAAAATTAGCTTAAATAAAATTCCCAGTTGCTGATTTTGCTCTTCTGTTTCCCTGTGGACAAGAGAAACTCTCAGTTTAGATCTTCACTATTTATCAGGAGGCTAGCAGAACACTGACACTCTGACATCATTATGGCTGTGAAGGCCTGGTCCTCTTGTCCATGGTAGAGGGAAAAGAGGTGCTGAACAGTAAGCACAGTGTACTGGCTACCTGACACAATGGAACATGTTAAGCATAAGCACTCGGACTTCTAGAACAATAAAACACATTTTATAATCATATTTTTTAAAAAAGTATGTGTTTATTTTAAAAGAAGATAGACAAAAAGCTACACTGCATACTCTACATGGTTTTTAAGGCAAAAACATATACTTCTAATCTCAGTTATACACATAAAAGCACAAAACGAGTGATTGCATTCAGTAATCGTTGCTTCTGAGTATGTCCATATATACAAATTCACATATACACACACAGGTATATTTATATGCACATATGTATATATATATATATATAATTATGTTTTCTTTTGAAAAGAAGAAAAAAAAGCCACCAAAACCTCAAGTCTGAGATTACTCTGTGGTTATCAGAAATGCTGGGTAAAACTCATATTCTGTCTATAATACTATGTGGAGCCCAGTCTAATTTCTACTTCTTTAAGTGTTTTCTTATGTAAATAACAAATAAATACAAATGTTTTGGGGGCTTTGTTTACTTAAGAATCTATTCTTGTGGCTTCTTCTAGGAAGTTTAAGCTCAGATAAATAGTTAGGAAGAATTGTTACATGTCAAACTGAATATAATTAGTAGATACTCCTATACAAAGTTGACATCACAGTTGAAGTAAGAGCACGTGTATTTATTTATTATTTATTTGTGCATTTTGAAAATGGTGTCTTCCTGGGTATCCTGTAAAGCCTAGAATTTAGTTTGTATCCTGATAGTGATCCTGCCTCTGTCTCCTAAGTGCTGGGATCACAGCACTGGGTACCACACCTCCACAAGAAGTACTTGTAAAACAAAATCAAGTTTAGTGAAAGTGTAGCTTTTAAATGTTTAACTGTTGCTTTAAAATGTATTAGTGGATATTTAAACAAGGCATTTCATTAAATTTTGTTGTCAAAGCGTAATATTTTAGTGTGTTTTAAGAAACTCAGGCTACATACATACTTAAGCAACTCTTTAACATTTTATATACAGGAATGCATGGTAAGTAACAGAAAATACTTCAAGAGCTTGAAATGAGGGCAAGAGCAGTGCTAACAATGCTAGCCAAACACTCTGACATCAGTATCTCAGAACCCTTTATTTTCACGTGAGTTAAATTTACTAGAACCATGGAGTATTTTTCTTTTTCCTTGATTTGAAGGTTAATAGTTTTGCTGGGTATAGTAGTCTGGACTGGCATTGTGGTCTCTTAGAATTTGTAAAACATCTGGTTTTCAGTCTCCATTAGGAATCAGGTGCTGCTCTCATGGGGCAGGCATCCTTTATGACATTTGGTCTTTTCCCTTTGCATTATTCATTCTTTTTTGTTCTACACGTTGTGCATCTTGAATATTATGTGTTATGGGAGTCTGTTCTGATTCTGTCTATTTGCTGTTCTGTATGCTTTTTCATCCTGATAGGCATCTCCTTATTCAGGTTGTTACAAATATTTTCTGTGCCTTGACCTGTTTTTTTTCTTCATTCTATATTATTATTCATAGATTTGGCACTTTCATAGTGTTCCAGATTCCATGGATGCTTTGAACCTGATTTTCTTTTCTGTTTAACATTTTCTTTAACATAAGGAATGGTTTTTCTATTTTGTCTTCAAGACCTGATATTGTCCCTCACAAATCGTTCAATGTATTTGTGTGGTAAAAAGAAAAGAAAAAGTGTAAAGAATAATGATATTTATCGGCTAAGAACATAGCTGTTGAAACTGGAGCTCCTAACAGATTCAAAGTTTAACATTTTCTGAGTTAGGGGCTTCTGGGGCTTCCTCTTATAGCCAAGGCTTCCTTCGATGCGACAAGGTGTAATAATATCGAAATGTCAAGCAGCATAATGTTTACAGTGTGGACTGCACAGCACACACTATGCAGTCAACACACTCCAGTTATCCTGATGACAGTATTGACAACAGCCACTTCCAAGGGAGATGTCCTGTGGGTGATGCATCTAGGAAATGCTGTTTACAGAATAGTAGAACTGTTCATAAAAACCAAGTCACTGATCCCAGAGCTTTAGAAATGTGACTGTCCTTTATGAATCTCTTGAAATTCTGCTGTTTCCAAGTTTAATTAGCCATGAAGTCCCCTGCACCCATTTTGTCCTCAGAGAATCTCTTGATATGGAGATTACCCCATGTGATTCTTAAGTGTTTTCTTAGGTAAACACAGACCTATTAATCACAATACATCTAAAACCCAGGGTCAGGCTGGAGAGATGGCTCAGCCATTAAAAGCTAGGCTCACAACCAAAAATATAAAACCCAGGGTCCTCAGAATTGCTTCAGTTAAATAAAATATATAGGCTAGTTATCAAATATGAGAGTAGGGGATGCTCACAAGTGACTGTTCATGATGCTGTCAGTTAGGTAACCTGATTGTTTTAAGAAAATTTTAACTGCCTCAAAATTAATATATCTGAGAACGTTCTACACACTCTAGGAAAACAGAGCATAACCTTCAACTAATAACTTCTGACATCACCAACTGTTACTTTTAGTTTTGGAGATCTCTTTAGTTACAAACATTTTATATTATCAAAAAAAAAACTATACACTTCAGCATTGGCATTGACAAAGGCAAATTTCCCCACAAAAAGACAATAATTCCATGGACAAAGACAGACCAATTTATATTAACATACGAATGTATAAAATATCTGCACAGGGGAGTGTCACTAAAGAATGATTGTTCTTATGGCATTCTTTTGTACATGAGGGGAACAATCAGGAGGTGAGGGGAGCAGGGAGTGAATTATAGGAGGAACAGATGGGTTTATATTCAAGTATGACCAAGTCTGTTTTGCATCAAGAATATATCAGAATTCATGAATGATTCTCTTTTGGACCAAAGTCTCTCCACACATGCTGAAGTTATCAGTGATTTTTCCTGTGATCAGAGTTTACAAAAGAGACCCCAGCGATGGGCCACCCTCACTGCTTTTTCTCTAGGCTTTGCAATTGCATGCTCACCTGTATCTTAGTGGGGTCTATCTACACTCTCAGAAACACTTCTGTAAGTATAAAACAGGATGTACAGACAGCTGCTTTTTTTTTTTTGTTTTGTTTTCTATGTAGTTCCAAGTCTATTAACACAGCAAAGTCTTGGGCACATCCCATGCTCCAAACCATCTCCAAAGGTCCTCAACTTCCTCCAGTTTTTCCCTTTCTACACTGACCTCTGTGGGTCCCAGTGACACTTGACGTCACCCATTCTGGAATCTTCTGAACACCTTACATTTGGAGGCAAAGTTGATTTCCTTTGTGTCCCATGGTTCTGCCTGCAGAGGATGAGTCGTTTTGTCATCACCTAAACACTGGATCCAAACCAGAATGCCATACAATTCCACCATGCCCCATCTCCCTGTCTAATTGCCGTGGTGTGCAGAGCACGTAGAGCACAGCCATAGAAGTGTCAGGTGTTTGAGGGCAGACGCTGCAGCTCATTAATTCCTGGCACCTCTGTGGAATCTGCTTGAGCTCCTTTTGTTGTTTATGATAACCTCATTGTGTGGTAGGAAATATTTCCTTCCAGGGGATTAACCTTAAAATCTGGGAGCTTTCTGGGTTTCTCGGTTTGATCTGCTACGTCAGTAAGTAAAGCTAATATTATTACAAAACCCCCAAACTCCCTGTTCTTGAAACTATCTGCCCACCCATGGTTTGTCTCAATTATTTCAATACCCACTGCATCGTACATATGCTGTTGCTTGCAATGAGCATCTTGGGCATGCTGAGTTCACTAATACCCTCGGATTCTCCTGCCTGTGGTTCTATGTTGTGTTTTGCTTCACCTGCTGCACTGGGAGTTTGTGTCAAGTGCCTCATTACTGCAAAGGTGTGAATTTAGGAATGTGTTTTCAAGGTTTGCTGTGCCACGCCTCAGTCCCTTTTATGCCTAAGGCCGACCTCCTTTAGCCTTACATTAAGTTTGCCAGAGTTGCTCAGAGCTCTGCCTGCAGAGAGTGAATCCCCCACTGTCCTCTAAGAGGGGATGTAAATGACCAGGAGCCAGGAGCGGACTTCACAGTGCTTTAGTTGAGCCTAGCAGGTATCTAGAGCTATGTACTGTGCATAAGGCAAAATTGCATTTTTATCCATTTCCATCGCATTCTCTTCAGGGAACAGAAGGAGGGGAAAGGAAGAGTATGACTTTATACTAATTAGAAAAAATAGAGACAAAAATAGATATTTTGAAATTGGACATTTTACGGGCACCATTTGTTCTTCTATCCCCCTTCTGCTTCTACCCAGCAACTCTGTCTTCTCCTGTTCATGTACCTCGAAATACATACTTGGTCTTTCTATAACTGCATCTGACCTGACTTACAAGTGTGCTGTGTGGGGTCATGAATTCTCAGATTCACAGCTGCTGAAAACTGGCTTTCATTCGGTTTTATGCCATTAAATGAAAAATACAAATAACCATGTGCTTTGTCTCTCACTCCACCCTTTCCTCCAATGGCAAATGCAACCAGCAGGTTGGCACACAAGTGGCATAAGAATTTAGTTTTCAATGGCAATCTCTCTTCTCTCTCCCCCCGCCTCTCTAACAAGGGTTTCCTTTCTTGTCATCGCCACATTTGTGCTTTTGACAGTTGAGATGTTTTATTATTGTATATTCTACTCTCTGCTTTTAGAAGCTAGGCATTTTTCACTTGCCTGATTTAGCCAGCTATGGCTGACCTTACAATTAGGACTATCCTTGAATCACAGTGCCTATATTCTGTTTCACTAGTGCTCTTAGATCACAATGCCTTCGATGTGTCTGGATTGGCAGATGTTGGTGCCAAATACAGGAAGAGCACCTGATTGTCATTGTTGAGTGCCTTGGCATGCAAGGCCCCCTATCCAAAATATTAATGGGCTGTGACAGGGAGCAGAAGCCAGGATCCTGAACGTGGAGCCTCTTGGGCGGCATACAGTTCTTTCCGCACTTCAGGGACATACATTTCCACTTCCGGATGACAGCTGGTAAGCACACCAAGGAGTATGTTCTCCCAAGATTATTTTTATCTGAAGATTGCGCTTTTTATAAACTTAGCAAAACAGCATTCAAAAGTAGAATACTTTTAAAAAAAGAAGGAAGAAAAACTGAAGTTGGGAAAAAAGAAACTATGCTTCTTTTAGATTCAAGAGAAACTAAAATTAGAATCTTATGTAAGTATCCATATGTGATTGTTCTTAAGAACATAGGTCACTTAGGAGGGGAGCTGTCCCTAACATGTGAGGAACACAGGGTGTCTTACTGTCTTAAGTCCTGATTTGGCAATGAAGGGAGACTATATTTGAGTTTTGATTACTTATGTCAGCAACAGGGAGGTGTTTGTTAAGGAAGCCGTTGATGCGTTACAAAGCACAGCAGGTCATGTGGGTTTAACATTTCCTAACACTGGTGTGCCCTAGCACAAGAGTTTAGTGCAGATGTGTTACTTCTGTGTTCTAAGCAAAGTAACTTCTGAGGATTTCTAAAACTCAATCCAGCAAGTACATCTAGCAGACACTGCAGGAGGTTTTAATGAAAATGGCCCAGGGGTAAAGCAGTTTACCCCCTGAGTAATTACGAGCCTCTTACACCAGAAGGACTATGCTAAATGCCACGTTCATTATGGAACTCACGTAGTACATTGGAGAGACCCGTGGTCAGCTCTAGCAGTTTCTTAACTGCAGATCTTATGGAAATACAAAACCATGGTGTTCATTACAGGTGAGCTGTGATCACTCAGCAGTCCCTGTCATCAGAGTTCACGATGAAGAGTCTTATAGCATCCTTGAAAAAAACCCAGTGGTAGAGATGCTATCTCCCTAAACATTTATAAGTGAGAAATTAGAGCATCCTACAGCTCAGAACCTGGCCTGTATCTTAGACTCTTGCACAGAACATGTTAAAAGTGCTGATATATACCCGTGGCTCATGAAAGGGAAACAGGTATAATTTGTTAGAATAAGAAAACTAGCAACAGGGGAAGCAGAGATGTTCTGAGGGGTTCATCACCACTGCACAGAGGTCTCTAAGTGATCTTTGATCTAGTTTTACACTGAGTCCTCTGCACAGTGTGATGGCTAAGCACAGTTTACTATTTTATGAAGGTGTTTCATAAGAGCTGACATTCATTCAAACCACCAATCAACTCGGACACCTACACCACGATTTTACATAAGGGTGATATTGTAGTTAAGTAAGTATATTAGTCAAATAAAATGCAAAACATCTCCGTGTATTTACACTGTTAGAACACTACCTACGTAGTGAACCCCTTTCCCTACGTCTCCCCCATAACTCAGTGTGTGCCCTCTCCCCCACACTCCTCATATGGCTCAATGACAAGTGGTTCACTGGACTTGTAAGCCTCAGAAAAACAGGAAAATAAAGTATTTCAACAAAGACCAGAGTTTCATGTTAATGTGTTCTAGGATGAATGAGCTAAAATTACTAGATGGATAGATAATTGCTGGTATCTTCAAAATATGCTCTAGATAAATTACTCAGAATTATGCAAAGCTTATCAGTTCCAAGTGCATAGGAATTTAACAAAAAGAAATAATAGGAGACTCTTTAATAATTCAAATTTGTGTAAGAACTTCTTCAGTTCTGCCCTGTTCCCCTCTCTCCTGCTGCCTACAATACTTTTGCATGCCAGTGGCTATGGACAATTGGAGCTTAGCATGGCCTAGCCGGGGGAAAGCTGGGTTGGTTGGAGACAACAGCCTCCTCTAAGCACCTTGGCCCCTCTGCTGCCAATCATCAAAGCTCATACTGAGCTTGACCCAGAAAATCGGTTACACAGGAAAAGAGAAAATTTCTTCCTTTCCTGCACCGTTCTGTGCTCTTACGCGAACGTTTTCAGTCTTCAGACTTAGAAAGAGCAAGAGAAGTTTAAAAGGATTTAATGGCTGGCTTCACTCTGAGGCATTAATTTCAAAAGGGAACTCCGAACTCTGAAAATGTGTAAAAAGTTATGAAGGAAATGGTCACTCATAACTAAACGCTCCAGGATGTGAACAGTTGTGAGTGAAATCTGACGTAAACTACTTCCTTCCAGGCTAAACTCAGGTAAGTAAACTGCGGCATCCTTTTAAAAAGCACCATCCCCATCCTTCTCTGTTCCCTCTCTCTGCCTCTAATCCCTTCTCAACCCCCTTCTCCCTACCCTCAAATAAACTTCATTTTATAATAAATAGTTTTAAAGTGTTTTAAGCCCCTGTATTACTTATCTAATTTCCTTTGTGCACGGGTGCTTTGCCTATGTGTGTGTCCATGCACCATCTGTGTGCAGTGTCTGTGCAGGCCAGAAGACTGCATTGCATCCCTGGTTATGAACCATCATAAGGGTGCTGGGAACCAAACTCAGGTCTTCCGCCCTTAGCCTCTCAAGCCCATTTTGGTGAAAAGAACTGCTTATTTAGAGGAAGCGTTTTGAACATTGAAGGGAATGGATTTAGAGTCCACGACGGTGAAGAAAAATATGGACAATCAGAAGCTCCTTAAAACACATAAAACTAAACCAGAAATGTGTACCCTAACCCTTGTATAATTTTATATATCATATTATGTTATATTACATGTATGAATTCTCTTTCTCCAGAGAAGATATATAAAATATATCAAAACTACTAATAGTAACAAAACAACTAATGTATATTTAAAGGGAATGTCTTAGAGTAGATGACAGGCTATGTTTCAACCAACCGAACTATGGTCATCTTTGACGGAAAGTCCAAGAATCCCCTAGTTGTTCAGTCCATGAGGGTGGGATTTTCAGTTTGTCTTAGGTTCTAAAACCAGGAAAGAAATCCATCAATACCGGGGTAAATCATGTTGCCAGCACGGGTAAGGCCGTGCTCTCCTGTGTCCTTTCATGTGGGCTGTCACCAGGAGGTATGGCCCAGACTTAGTGTGGGTCTTCCCACTTCAAATGATCCAGTCGAGAGAAACACATCCCTTCCAATGGTGTCCAGGTGCTTGGGTTTTAGTTGATTCCACATACAGTCACGCTGACCACAAGATGGGCATTCCATTCCTCCACCATCATGACTTCATTGACCCTCCTGTGAAGGAGCAATCATCCTCACTCAAGCTTAAGCCTCAGTGAGAGGTGAGGATGCTGCAGAGGCAGCTTAAAGTAAAGGTGCAGGAACCTGTTAAAAGCAGTCTATCTTAGCTATAGCAAGTCGCCCCACTATGCGTCTTGTGATGACCTAGAAGAAAGTTGGGAAAATTTAACCTGGGGCCGGTGCAGAGTATTTGGGTTTATAAACTTCCCATTTTTCAGTGGAACTGCTCATAAAAAGCATTCTGTGAGTGGTTGTCATGCTCTCCCTCATCTCATTATGCAGCTAGATACTTGGCTAATTATTAGGAGCTTAATGTCAAATTGCATAACTCACCGGACACATGTGGCCCTATCCTTCCTCTGTGACACAGAAGCAGCTACCCTTGAGCCACGCGCTGCCCAGGACTGAATGCCAGCAGGCCACTTAGTTTGGGGCACTGACACTCAGGAGGGAAAGTAATTATTTTAGTAGAACATCTATCACGTTTTGTGCTAGAGAATCCTAATCCCAGGATTTTAAAATGCACTGGATGTTTCTGCTCTGCCCCTGAGACCTGCAAGTCCTTCTCTAGGTGAGTATTATTTTCACACGTTCTTGGGTGCAGACAGAGCTGGGACACTTTCATAGGCTAATGTAAGTGGACAGTTAGAAGTGCCAATGTGCATTAGGAAAAATGGGAATCCATTCTGCTTCACGGGTGAATTTGCTCTCCTCCAGAGATGGAATTTATTTGCATATTTTATTTCAGTATATGCGAGTTCACTGGAGGAGGTTGGAAATTAAATAAATGACGTGACGAAATGGCAGACATAATGATGGCAAACCTGGCAGCCCCTCGCGAATTCAGCTTTCTAAAGGAATTTAAACCACCGATATGTTTGGTGAAGATGACACCTGTCCTGTAGAAGTGAGTGCCAGGGCACCAACGCGACTGGGAGACTGGAAGGCATGTCTGATAAACTCTATAATCAGCGTTCAGATGCGAGAGAACGTAGGACACACACAGTGCAGCGGGGAAATACAGGTGGTTAGTCACAGTTAGCTGGCTTTCCTCTGTGATTCCCCTCCTTCTAATCATCTTTCCCGAGTCCATATGTGTGATCATTTATGACAAAGGCTCATAATTACTGGGATCACTAAAAGCATCCCACAGGCCACTGAGCTGCTTTTTAAATGGTGGGAATGCGTAATCCTGCTTGACTTAGCATTCATCATGGTCAAGGTACTACAGACAACAAGATATCCAACCAGCGAGATTCTGGTTTTTAATGATACATAGTCCTTTACACATTTCTGAAATAGAAAAATCCAGATATCTCCAAGGATTATCAAATTTAAATAGGATTAGTAACGTTGATTTCCTACCATGATCTTTAATAGTAATAGTAATAATAATAATAATAATAATAATAATAATAATAATAATAATAATAATTTGTAAGGACAATGAGCAGAATCAGAAGCCACTTCAGTTAGGATGTGTAGTAGGTTAGCATAGTCCCGCCTCTGACTTCCTGATTTTGGTTTGTTCAACTTCCCTGAGTCTTGACTTGCAGTGGGGTGTTCTCCAATCACCATGTCCATATTTTCTTGCCCATTTCCCACTCTCATTAGTTGTCCACGGGAAACAGGCACAACAGCAAGTAAAGAGAACTTTGGATCTCAGTGAATCACTGGGAGTGCGCAGACCTATTCTGTGTCCTGATGTGACCATGCCACTTAGTGGCAGCCATCTTGGCTGCCAGACCTTTACCTGAGAGGAGCTGAGTGAGGCTGGCCGAAACTCACTCATCTCAATTCGCTACACCTAGTCCAGAATCCAAAAGGAAGAAGGGTGGTGTGGTAGCCTTCGTGTGGCCACTGTGGAGTCTATTTCTAGCTGTGCCACAGACAGTAGACAAATTGTATGATCGGTCCTTGTTTCCTTCTTATTAATCAAATATTACGTCATTGGACTCAGTATGCACAGATCTCTGTAGCATTGAAATGATTACGGAATGACTTTTCCCCCCTAATTATCACACTCTAAGTCAAAGCGTTATTTGAATTTTCTAGATATTAAGAACAGTATTTTTTTAATTTTATCATAGCAAGGAAGTTATGATACATGTATATATCATATCTATCTACCCCAATGGCATGACAAAAAATTGTAATACAGATATAAATGCTTCCTGTTATTACATTTTTTTCATTTTACTGCTTTCTAGAATCCACACCTTCCTTGCTTTATATGTACATGTAAAATACATGTTTATGTAATATATGTATATCAATGAATAAGTGCATATAATAAACTTATATATGTGAAAAACATGTATATATGTAATCATGACATACATGATTATGAATATAGTGTCTATTGGGCAAAAGGAAGGATAGAAAGTATACACTGAGAAGCTACTGTGTAGAGCATCCCTGGCTGTGAGAGGCGTGGTCACCCCAGCTTTATCTACATCTCAGTATGTCAGCTATGCTTGTTCACACAAGGATCAATCAATGAGAGAAACATATGCCTTCGTTTCCTACCTTTTATTTTCTGATTCATTGGTCTGTGAAGTAACCTGTAACTCTATAGCAGGTACTCAAGCTCCGGGATAATGATAAGATAAAAAAATCAATTATAGGCTTTATGACGACTATGAAAGAGAGTAAAACATCTTGCCCTGACATTCCAACATTTCAATTCTCCTCTGTCTTAAATTCCATCTGGGAAATTCCACAGAATACATCATTTTGATTTCTTCTTTTTTGTATACACGGTTTCATATCATTTCTGCACCAGGCTTACATGAATCAGCCCAGATGAGCGGGGAGATCCCCATGCTAGTGGACACTTGGGGAGATCCCCATGCTCAGTGGACAATTGGGGAGATCCCCATGCTCAGTGGACACTTGGGGAGATCTCTGTGCTCAGTGGACACTTGGGGAGATCCCTGTGCTCAGTGAACACTTAGGGAGATCTCTGTGCTCATGGACACTTGGGGAGATCCCTGTGCTCAGTGGACACTTGGGGAGATCCCTGTGCTCAGTGGACACTTGGGGAGATCCCTGTGTTCAGTGGACACTTGGGGAGATCCCCATGCTCAGTGAACACTCAGTACTCCACCCCATTCATCACTATCTCAGTTAGGACTGTTCCTTTCCTAAGCATCCTATTTTCTACCTTCTTAGAAAGATCACCTATTAGCTTTCAGATTTTAATGTTAAAGTTGTTCAATACACGGATCCTGCTTCTTTTCCACATGGTTTGTCTTGTTCAACAATGTCACCCACTTTCTCAAACCTTGGTTACTCTGCTTTGTAATTAGGGGTTGTCTAGATGCAGTCTGACTGGCTCTGGAGTCTACTAGAAGGCTGACTGCTGCCATGAGGCTTCAGGTTGGGCTCAGGTACACAAATGTTGATATGTCCAAGGCACACAAAAAAGAGTCAGTATTGGCCCAGTAAAGTAAATCTGACCCACCAGGCCAACACTCACAGCAATGGTGCAGGGGTGACCCTCTAATATTTTCACATGCTGCATAGGCTGCTACTGAATCACATAAAGTTTCTGTGAATGTCAGTGGAGAGCTGAGTTCCCGCACCTTTGCACCATTGCTGTGCATGTGTGTGTGAGTGCTTGCATGCATACATGTGTGTGTGTGCGTGTATGTGCGCATGTGACCCCCGAACCTCAAAAGCAGCCATTTAAACTCGGCTGTTTCCTAAGTGCTACTTTGAAACCACCTTATGGATAAATAACGGGTGTAACTTCCTCAATGGTTTTTCTTCATGCGCTTTGCAAAGGGTGGCCCATTAGGAGCCATTACTGCTAGTAAGCCTAGGGATAGACAACACTGGACATGTGATATGTCCTTTGCATTGGTTTGAGGAAGCCACAAGAGATCTGTGTTAAACTCTTTGTTGCCATTTGCGAAGAATAATTAATGAGTTGCTGAGTTGCATTTTTAAAAGTTAGCATTGATTTACATTTAAGAGTGGACAATCAATATGGTATTATTGATTAGTAATAAAACTATAAAAGTTTTATATTATTTCCTCATCCTATATGGTTCCTTTACTCCAGCACTCTGGCACCCAGTCCTCTAAGAGCCTATAGAGGGAATCATTTATTGCAACAAATTCACCATTCTGCACTTGCTTCTCTGCTCTCTAACATAGACCATCTCTGGATCCTCACTGGACCACAGACTTCTGGAGAGAGCAGATGAGCAGGTTGTAGCCAGCACCTGCTGGTGTCAATGAGAATTTTCCCTTGATGACACAGCATAGCAAGGTGAACACTACTCAGAACTCAGTGGAAACAAAAGGATTGGAGAAGGGCTGGAGAAAGAGAGGACAGTTACCTTCAACTCCACTCTGTAATAATGGTGATACATTTTTAGAACTTCATAACAATTCTCCATGTTGTTTTAAAACGTTGAAATAAAATGATATATTAGTAATTGAAAAAAATTATTTATTTTGCTATCCCTAGTGCATTTTCTCTCTGCTTAAAGCAATACGACCTCAGGTCAGAAAGAGTTTAAGAGCAGGCTCAAATCAATTTTCTTCAAAAGAAAGTAAAAAAAATTACAGAGAGTTAAAAATACTATGTTAATTTTTGAAAGGATTTAACAAAAGGAAAAATTAACTAGAAGAGAATAGAGGTTTTAGTATTACTCTCCTAATTTCAAAATCAAATATTTGGTTCAAGAGAACTTATTTACTCTCTGAAACTTGAAAGATTACACTGAGAATTCTGATGTCAACTTTTGAGGTGAGGATATTTGGGGGAAAAACATGTTTGTATTTTGAGGATTGCGTCTTTCTTGAAATGCAATTCCACAGAACCTAGAACGTAACCTTCCCTCTAGCCCTGCGGGACCTCTCCCTTGTTCCCACTAACAGCCAGCTTTCCATCCATATCATGCTCTAAACTGCTGACAGTTGTGTGCAGTGACTGTAAGCATTGTTTGCAGTAAACTTCCTTACATCTGAAGACCCGACAAGTGCCTGGTACCTGCTTTTCATTGATTTTTTATTTCCACTGACCTCTTCTAGACAGCATACGTCATTTAATATTTCGAGTTTCATGACTTTTTTAATATACTACATGTTTGGTCTTGCAATCAGTGTTATGCCTCCCATGTGAAAACACATTTTTCAGTATTAACATGCACACAGATTTTCAGAGGTCTTGTGGCAGTGCAGACTCTGCTCTAGAATGAAGTCTCCGGTTCTGTTGTCAGGCCAGGTCTCAGAGGCAGAATGTGCTGGACCTAAGAGAGCCCAAGAATAAAGTAAACAGTAAAGCAAAGAGCAAACACTGCAGGATAAACTCTCCTTTATGTAGCCTTGAAAATTGCTCATTGATTCATTGTTTGATGCTATTTAAATAGAAAAGGGGCGCCTTATCATATGGTATAAAACAAAATATTTCTTCTTAATTAAGAAATGAAAAAGTTAAATGCAGTTCCCCTCAGATGCATGGTGGCAATCAGTAATACTAACGAAAAGTACTTTTAAATCTAAGAACAATGGGATATATTTAGGAGGAAGTGAAGTTTCAAATTATATTATTGATCACACACGAGAGATTTATACTTTTTAATTTGAAAAAGATTAAACAGATATAAGTTTTGCGAACAACTTCCTCCAGATCAATGTGACCTGTCAATAAAAACATTATTACAGAGAATCAAATATAATTATTATGGGTATTTAATACCTTATAAGGAACAAATAAATGATAGTTGTTTTAATTATACTCATACTTATCAACTTTCCCCAAAGTTCAAACTTACATAGAAACTAAAGACAATTTGTGAACAGAATGGCCACACAAGATGACCATTCTGAAATAGTTAACAGTAGGATGTTCAGGTCTCCAGAATAAACTGGAAACTCGGGATCATAGGCTCAGGCTTAGACTTGAATGAACATGTAAGACCAGGCTATGTTGAACAGCCTTGTGAGTGCTGCCTTCCGCACTGGTTTCATAATAACTGGACACCATGATAACTAAGGGATGCATAGCATACTCAGCTGACAGCACAGTCTCAGCATGGGATAGAACTTAGTATGCAGTTGATGTTTGCAACAGAAGACTCGTTAAGAAAACAGACTGAATGAGACACAGGAGACTGACAAAGAAAAAATTGATGCCTGAAGCTCAGGGAGAATGGTTTGGATTCCATACACATGGAAGTGTCTATCGACCGTGCGACCTCAGAGGAAGACACTGCTAGAGATTAGAGGGGAGCTGGGTTTTGAGGTGTGCACTAGGCCCATGGAAGTGGGAAAATGCACCTTAGAGATTTTCAGAAAGCAGAATCAGTAAGCGCTATGAAACAGATGCTTGTAGACACAGCTTCATGTTGTAGCTGGGACCCACTTGTCCTAGCTTCTGAATATTCTGACCTACTCAAATATTCTAGAATTTCTGCTATTATGTCATCCTCCCAGAATAGAAAAAAAAGATAGTGCTGGAAGAAGGGGAGGTAATGGTTCAATTACCACAAAAAGTAATCTCCAAATTGTCTGCAGGAACTAATGATGGACATTATTAAACTTGAAATGTTGAGGGACTGGGGTGGGCTGTGAAACCCTGTTCAAAGTTGAATTCTTAAGAATAGAAGAGATTTTCCCAAGTAATGATGGTCTCACTGAAGCCTGGAGTGGGCATTTTTATATTCCTTTCCAGCCCTGTAATTTCGCGATGTCAAAATAATTGGGACTCAGAAAGAATGTTTTAGAAATTGATATCTGCCCGTGACGCAAAACTGAAAAGGAGATGGAATTCTGCCGTCTGCATGCTTCTCAGATGGAGATACGGAAACCATCCCATTCAATCATGTCTTTCACATTTGAGAAAATGGTCCTGATCCTGGGATGTTTTGGGTCACGTATTATGATACTAGTCACACGGATCACAGCAATCGAAAAGCCATCCCTATGAATTTTATCATCCCTAGTATATATTCTTCTTATATAGAATATCTGTGGCATAAATTTTAATACTGGATGCACATGTATAACATACATATATGCATATAATAGCCATGGTATTTATTCTCTAAACAACCATCAAAAGCTGTAATTCATATGCAATCTATTCTGCACTTTAGACTATAACATAAGGTTTAAATATATATGAAGTGATTGAGTAGAGACAATATATAATATATAGTTAGCGAAAGTGAATGCCTGTATAGTAAACATGTTATGCGGAGTGTATCCTTCCTTTAAATAATGATTTGACGTATGAGTAAGAATCCACTCAGAACCTTGAAGCTGGCATTGCACAGAATATTCTGTGAGCCTGTAAGCAAGTATACTGCCTAAACTATACAGGGCATTAGCCCAGGTTATTTGATTCTAAGGAAGCTATTTCATAATTTCGTAAAGTAGAGAAAGGCAACAATGTAAATTTTTTTATCTATAAGAATGCAAAATCTGCTCCATCGAGCAGATATTTACTTCTTTTTTTTTTATTAGATATATTTCTTTACTTGCATTTCAAATGTTATTCCTTTTCCCGGTTTCCTGTCCATAAGCCCCCATCCCCTCCCCCTCTCTCATATGTGTATTCTCCCCATCCATTCCCCTACTGCCCCCCATATTCTCCTGCACTGGGGGGGGTCCAACCTTGGCAGGACCAAGGGCTTCCCCTTCCACTGGTGGCCCAACAAGGCCATCCACTGTTACATATGCAGTTGGAGCCCTGGGTCAGTCCATGTATAGTCTTTCAGTAGTGGTTTAGTCCCTGGTAGCTCTGGTTAGTTGGGATTGTTGTTCTTATGGGGTTGCAAGCCCCTTCAGATCTTTCAGTCCTTTCTCTAATTCCCCCAAATGGGGTGCTGTTCTCAGTTCGGTGGTTTTCTGCTAGCATTGACCTCTGTATTGGACATGCTCTGGATATGTCTCTCAGGAAAGATCTATATCTGGTCCCTTTCAGCATGCACTTTTTGGCTTCATCAAGATTATCTAGTTTTGGTGACTGTATATACATATATATGGGCCACATGTGGGTCAGGCTCTGAATGGTCATTCCTTCAGTTGCTGCTCTAAACTTTGCTTCCATATCCCCTCCTATGGATATCTCACTCTTTCTTCACATAAGGTGCTGATATTTTGTATCCTTTTGCTATTCAATGTGTATTAATACCTACTGCTTTTGTTTGAATGTTCGTTCCCTCCAAAATTCATGATGAATTTATATGTATTTATTATATGTAATAAATATTTATTTGGTTGGAAAAAAAAGAATCCACTCAGAAAGAAAATGGGCAGAAATAGGAAGGGCATCTTATGTGAAGGAGAAATACAAGAGGCTTAAAAATGCAAGAAATTTATTCCATTTGATTATCCATTTGCATGACATAAACAAAGTATTGTAAGACTAGATGAAGAGATCAGATTTCTACTACAGAAGCTACTATATTCTAACCCAATTATTTAGGGATTTATTTTGTAACCAGTGAAAGACATGGGACCTTCCTCTGTGGGCAGAAGACCTAGGAAGAGAAGGTCATTCAGGGAGGTCATGCTGCAGAGGGAGCACCTGATGCTGGGTCTGTCCCATTGGAGATTAGGCATAGAACTCACTGGAAGCCATGTTGTTAGCCTGACTCTCCTCCTCCTTAATAACTTGCTATACTAGTATAACACCTACTAGGCTGGCAGTGTTTTAGTGGGGTTGGCATTAGCTCAGTTGCAGAATCTTTTTCCATGACTAAAAACTCCACTAAAATCCTAGGGTATTATCTCTGGTATAGAAACCCTTAGGTTGTGAGCAGACATATGGTGATGGGAACTGAACCCGTGTTTTCTGCAAAAGCAATATACACTCTTAACACTTGAGCCACTCCTCCAGCCCCTTAAATTTATTTTAGCAATTTAAGGGTGTTAAACACTTATTTTTAAATTGTTAAATTTTGCAAATGAAAGACAAACATTTCAATGTTATGAATGTTAAATGGTAATAATTGCAATAACTTTGGGGAAGCAGAAACAAGGTATCAGAGCTTATATAAAATTTGGAAATATCACTGTCAAGACTGTGGCAGATAGCTACAGAATGGGTCTTGATCATTAGATATTCTCAGTTAGGTACACAAGAATTTATACGGTAGAAAGAAAAGAGAGAGCGGCAATGCTTGTGAATGCGTGGCTTCTGAAGCTGTTCTGATTTTAAGAAATGATACATTCAGTAAAAACATACTCAAGGTACTTCAGTGAGTTATTAGAACAAAATAAAACAATGTGACTTTTAGAACAAAATAAAATAATGAATTTTCTGTTTTCAAAAAGTTCATGGGAAAGTAGAATATGGTGATCTTGGTCTGAGGAGTAGACATGATGTCAGTGAATATTCTGAACGTCTCTGTGGGAAGAGCATCTATCTGCCTTTGGTCATTGCTGAGGTCTTAGCAGCACATGAGAGAAGAGAGCACATTGCTCTCCCATAGGTGATCCAAATGCTGCAGTTTGGAATACACTGAGTAGGCCATGGTGCTTACAGCTTGTCGAGAATAGTGAGAGTGTAAAATGGGGATGGGAGCGTAGACTTTAATCTAGAAGCCAGCATTGAAGTCAGACGGTGGGAAAACTAGAGCAGCAGCAGAAGCAGCTTGGATTCTCTTTCAGGCATTAAGCACAACCAAAGTGTCTGACTTCAAGTCACATGATTAGAGATTCAGGAGTCAGCTACCAGTATATAATGTATATAATGTATGTATATAATGTGTGGTATGAGAAAAGAGATTAAAGATAAAAATGTGGACTAATCTGATTGTGTGTATCTGTTTAGGCATGACACATGTGCGCACGCACACACACATAATTAAAAGAGACCACAAATTTGAGAGAGAGCAGAGCAAAGGGGGTGCATGGGCAAGGTTGGATGGAAGAAAGGAAAGGGGGAAGTGATATAATTACATTATAACCTCAAAAATAAATAGATACAAACATAATAAATTAAATTATCAAACATTAAAACCTCAAATCAACGTGCAAAAAAAAAAAGATTTAAAGGCAATGAAAGCAGCAGGTTTTAGAGAGATGCCCTTTTAGATTCAAAGTCCAGCTATGCATACAACACTACAAGATTTCCAGGTTGTGTAACTGGGACAATACTGATATTTGAAGACGTCAAAAGAAAAGAATTTTTGGAGTAACAAGTAATATGGTTTTAGCCATATTGACTATGGCTAATGAAAAGTTATTTGAGAAGTTATTGGAGATGTAAACCAGAATCTAGGAACAGAAGTGAACCTCGAAGTTCCATTTTGAGAGATGTCAGGTAGGGGAGGCGTTGCCGCCACGCAAGTTTCATCCAGGAATAATTGGACTGAGAAGGAAGCAGACCGCAATCATCTTGAAAGAAGCAAGCAGTGATAATTCAGAAAGAAAAAAATGCAGTTTTACAGGAATAAAAGGAGAAACGAGTGTTTTTTAAGGATCAAGGAAAACAAAGACTGGAGAGAGGTCGGCTGAGAGCTCAGCGTCGGCTCTGGAAAGCACTTAGCCGTAATGTGCAGGTCAAAGCTCACGAGGGAAGGATGTATGTGGCTCAGCAGGGGCCCCTCTGGAAGCAAAGATCCTCTTATTTATTGTTCTGTTTCTTGATCCTTTTATAGTGCCTGGAACTTTGAGGGAATAAAAGATTAAAGATTCACCCAGGTAAAGACTGGTGAGAAGGAAAAAGGTAACAATGAAGGCAAGATCGCCGGAGCCTTGGAAGAGGGTGGCTGCTATTGAAGCAAAGCTTATGGGAAAATGTGAGATGGCTTCTGAGCTAATTAGAAAGGGGTAGTGTCCAGTGTAATGACTAAAATGTTTTCTGTGATGAGTGAATCGGTCGTCAGAAGTCCCGGGGAAGCTTCAAATCATCTCTGTGGGCAGGTTTGGGGAAAACAAAATGAATCTTTAGATTCTAAGGAGTAACTCTCAACCTCTATGTCGCGACCCCCAGGAAAGTCAAGGGACCTTTTCACAGGTGTCACAAAACCACTGAATACCCAGACATTTCCAATACAATTCATAACTGTAGCAAAATTGCAGTTATGAGCTGACAACAAAAATAATTTTGGGTTGGGGATCACCACAAAATGAGGAACTGCATTAAATAGTAGAAGGTGGAGAGCCACTACCAAAGACGGAGAATTGCAGCAAAGGCCCAAACACTGCAGCAAGTCATGGTCCTAACATCTCACTAAAAATAGATGTGGCCTTTAGGGCTCACTTGACGGAAAGTATAATCTCAAGATTATGACCTAACAAACACAGCACATGCTTGCATAAAAGCAAATTTGATTGCTGTCAAAGGGCTCCCTGCCTCCATTCTGCCTGCACTGCAGCTCAATCATTTCTTACACACACCCAACCAAAGCCATCTTCCAACACTACACAGAAAGCCTCCTGTCAACAAGGCTTCCCTCGTGGTTCGTATGGACATTATCCCTTCCCCAGGTTAATGTCTATTCACCATTTTATGGACTGAGAAGCTGACTGATGTGTGTGTGTGTGTGTGTGTGTGTGTGTGTGTGTGTGTGTGTGTACACAGATACTCCTAATCTAAAAAAAAATGTTTTCTAAATCATTGCCAAACCATGAAGATCAAAGCTGGCTGGTAGGAACAGAAAAACAATAGAACTTTATGAATACCATTAAAAAAAACTTCAGTTTAATTTCATTTAGAGAATTGTTCTAGAATCTTATGCTAAAATTGGAATTGGTGGCTGATGACGTGATCAGAGAAAGGCATTGCTGACTGTCAATGACAGTACAAGCTGATATGAGACTTCTTGGCATAATTAGCCACAGGCATCATCGTCACAGAAAGCAGGCATGATATCTTCCCAGTGAGAAAGTTCAAACAGGTCAGAGAAGGCAAGGTAAAACCCTTTTAATTCTGTCTTCATTAGTGGGTTTTGTTTCTTCTAGTTTGGTCATACGTAGCCTATGCTGGCATCTGACTCACTGTGTAGGAGATAATGACCTTACTTCTTTCAAACGCTGGGAGGACAGTATCAGACAAAAACATACTTCTCAAGCCTTCTCATGCAATGAGCTGATTCCCATTGGTTCTGTAGGGTGAAGGTGCTAATGGACAAAGGTTATAAATATATATATATATTATTTATATATTTGTTTATATTCTGTTTATTCTCGAAAACTCTTTCAATGACTGGGGGTCCTGAGATGTATTGAATGTCATGGTGTAATTACAAGCATAGGGTGTTCTTAAATACAGACTCTCTGGACTGCTCTTCCGGGACTCTTCCCAAAGGGGGTTAAGTCATCAATTCCTCATTAACTAGACTACAGATCCATGAAGGTGCACACTCTGATGAAGCTGCCAATAGTCACCTTCCCACCTACCTGACACCCATGGACTCAACTTCTTATATATTATTGACTGTCTCCTTTTCCAATTTTATTATAACTAAGTTCCAAGCCCCTGATTTGCAGCCACCATATTTAGCAAGAACCTTCCGCACAAATTTGCCTCAGTCTCCCAGGTGAATCTAACCCCTGTTAGGTCAGCCATTAATCTCAACCATCACAATGTTGTCATTTGTCAATGTCATATCCAACTTGAAGTGTCCATATCCATACAGTCCCAATAATGCTCAGATTTTACCTTGTCTCCTGAGATATAATGACTTAACCATGAGCCCTATAAAACCAAACCGTAAGTTACCTAATTCCAATATAAAATGGCTCAAAGTAAAGGTTTTCATTCCAAAAGCAAGGCATGGGAGAGGGTGTGGTTAAAAAAAAAGACTTTTAAAAATAATCATGGACTGCAGTCGGTGAAACAGTCCAAAAGTCTTATCCTTGGCATGCGGGACAGCTTGCATGTACATGGACAGCCTCAAGGTCTCGCTTGACGTGACCCTGGAGATTCTCTAACAGTTCTTCTCCCTTTCATAGGGTATATCAGAAGCCATCTGAGAAAAATAACTACTCCCAAACTTCTGTAATATTAGAAAGCTTTTCTGTACACACCTTGGGTCTGGACGATTTGGAGAATAGACTTCTTAGGGGTTGAGAAATGAGCACAATTGAATGTCTTTTGTTTCTCATTTTAAATACCCTATAGACCTCATGTTTATAAAGTCATGGAAACTTGTTTGACATAGATCATTGGGATACATGTTTTTGCTCAAGTGTTCTGAAACATTGCTGACCGTTTATGACTACTGAATGTTGAATATGTGAGTATTATGAATGGGATTATACTGTGTCTTTAAAATTCACACTATATTTTACAAAATTAATATAAAGGTAGCTATGAAACGTTCATTAATAATTTTATGTCATTACATGTTGAAATGTTTTAGATATCCTGAGCTGAAGAAATGTATTGTCAAAATTAATATCACCTGAATCTCTTCACTATCTGTGGTTTAACTGAGACTCCTCGGAATTTTTAAATTACAAATGTGATTCATGCCATTTGTATAGGGAGGCACTGCTCTCAACTTGCAGTTATGGGTGTTTTGAAGTCTATCACACATTAATGAATCCTTCACATATTTGAGATATTTTTAACAGTGAAAATCTTTGGATCTTGCAGCAGTTTATAAAGTCTCATGTTTTATATTTATTTTTCATATTTGTGAATTATCACCTGCAATTAAATTTCTGCAGTAACACTAATAGGTGTGAACATATTTAACTAATAGAACCTATGGTTTTAATATTCTTCTTCCAAAATAAAACCTAAGTGAGTTACTTTTGTAATAAATGCAGAGTGATTCCATAGATGAAGTAGTTCCCCTATTTTTTTTAATTTATTGACATTCAGTAAGTACCCGCCATAATAGGTACATTTTAGAAAATAAAGTTTGATATTTGTTTCTTACCAAAAATGATTTGTAGTCTACTGTGTTAAATGAATGAGGAAACACAGTGCAGGTAAACGCACTCTGTTGTAGGTAATAAGACCCAAGAGTGTGAATAATGAGCAAAGAGAGCAGAAGCCAGATCCTTGGAGGTTGACAACCTTTGGTGGCCATCACATGAAGAGGAGCAGACACTCCAGATATAGAAGGAGCCAGGGAAGGGGGCTCAGAACATATCACGAGAAGAGGGCGTCTCTCACAGAGTAAATAATATGCCTTCTGGATACTCTCCAGAGGAAATAGAAACCAAAGAAGGTAACAGGCAAAGGATGGGGTGAGACCAGTTATGTGACTATGTTGGTGGTGGGGAAGTGGAGGTGAGCAAATTCCACAGGTCAGCACAGTAGCTCAGATCTCATTTATGGAGTTTGTGTTCTATAAGGAGGGGGTAGGATCAATCAAGCCCTGTAATACAGAGGGTATCCAGCTCTCTGTCTCTCTCATATGGCAACAGCTCTAAAGACAGAAAACACAGAGACACAAGTAATACCGATTCTAGGGAACACTGTTGAGGTGAATGCATTGAATCAGGAGGGCCTTAGAATACCATCTGGATGTGACTTATGTAGATGCCTTAGGCATAAAGAGAAGGAATTCCATCAATGTATTCAAGAAGGAGTTACATGAGGTGGTGTGATGAGGACCCATTTTCTATGAAAAAGAAATGGAGAAGAATCAGGAACCTGGAACTAACTTTTTTTTCCTTCCTTGTTTGGGTTTTTCAGGCAGGGACTGTATAGATGGGACAAGATGTTCTAAGTAGCTGAAACTGTCATTGATCCTCGTGTCAGTTTCCCTAGTGGGAACCAGATCTTCTGGTGAAAATAAAAAGTGTATTAGCGACCTAGCCAGACAGAATTCATATTGTACATCTTACCATATTACCAATGTAAACTGTGACCATGGCAGACTATAGCTGTTCTAAAAGACATACTTTAAAATATAATCTCACTAAATTATAGTCATCTTGGAAGTGATAAATGACAAGAAGAACAATATTATTTAAAATTATGTAAGTAAAATATAAAGATGCATTTTTGGCAAGCATTTTTGGTTTATGACCAAAAATTCTTGAAGAACAGCCTAATGGATGTGAGACATCTAATCGTGATTAGATATCATGACGCCCTTAAAGGCAGATGGGAAAGACTATGGACTCACTGGAAGGGTGCTGTGTGCAGATAGATGTACCACTCGAGTTGTAACAGTTACTGCCATATTATTTTTATTAAATATTTGGGAATTTCATATCATGAACCCTGAGTGATCACTTCTAAGATTCCCCAGGTCTAACCTCTAAACCTTGTAACCACTCCCCCCAAAAAAAATCAAGTTCAATTTGGGTTGCCCAAAACTCACTGGAGCATAGTCAAATTCTTGGTGACTGGCCCCTTTCAAAACAAAACAAAAGAGTCCTTCCTCACAAACATCCCATCAGAATCAATTGTGGAAAGCCATACATCAGCATCTTTACCACAATTTTAAGAGTTCTCTCTGATAGCTTTCTGTCTAGGCTGTGACTTTTCTTTCTTTTTGTTCTTGGTGGGGTAGTAGTTGTCATATAAGGCCTTCTATGTCCCTCTTTCTCAACTGCGAAATCGTCAGTCATTAATTCTCTGGCCCTTTAGAGTATCAGAAAGAGCACAGATCATGGATTTCCCCGGAGTTTCTGGCTTTTCTATGTAAGACCAACGAGTTTGGCACAGTCAATATGCTGTTTGTCAGCAAAACTGTTAAAACTACACCACAGCCATTTGGCTCTGACAGAAAAGGAATGTTGTAGATACACTGGAGGCGAATGTTGATAGCACTCCGATTGTTAGCATGAACATTGTGCTGTATAGACAGGAGAGCCTTTAAGAGTAATTAACACAGCATGCATTCATCAAGTGGTAGACCTTGTACATTGCCCAAGTTAGGGTAATTGGCCTTAGGGGGTGCATCAGAGGTCACAAAGGGTCAGGGAAAACAGCCAGGGTAGCTAGACATACATTAGGATTTACATGATGGCCAGAGCCTGGAAATACAGCCTCAGATATAAAAGTATAAACATGAAAAAAAACTAACCTTTTTTGAGAAATCTCAAATGTGGCCACTACATCAGAGAATACTTCCAATGTCTTTGTTTTGATGTTTTACAAAAGGTGAGTAGGGGCCTTTCGTAAGGACTGTGGGGGACATACTAACCAATCAACTAAACATATAATTAAATGTTCTCGGTAGTGTATTTATTGGTGCGATTTATGTTCAGCTGTAAACTTTATTTTCCAGAAGTTTAAAGAACAAGCTGGAAGGCTTTTTAATGGACTCGGGTCATTTTTAAAGATGTATTAAAATCATTAATAACATTCGTAGCCGCGTATGTGCCAGCCATGGAATGTCATTACTCATTTGTCCTACTCAGGAAACAAAATGCTGCTGTTGGATTGATCGAACCCGCAGCTGGATCTTAGCGGCTCATTAATTTTTATCATATGTTGAGTATTCTGACCCTGCACATCAGCTTTCGAAATAGCCACTTGTCTTCTTTCCTTCTGCAAACAGCTAATGGAGCACTTTTAAAACGCGGCTCTAATTTACACATCTGTGATTGGAAAGCTGGCAAACAAGGGTTGCAGCTTATGTGCACTTGGGGACTCATCCACCTCTGAAAACGTCTTCCAGCAAGCATGTCTATCTATCGGAGCAGGGCTTCAATGCCTTGGCTCCTCCTTTCTACTGCTTTCTCTTACAGAACCTACCCCACATGTATGGACTATTTTTCTTTTCCTGCCACTTGAATGTCTCAGAATGGTTTAGAGACTTGAAATGAGAAGAAAGTTGTAATAACTCTGCCTCTAGAAGTCTTCCAGAGTGGATAGAAACAGGGTAGAGTCCATGGTCATAGGCTGATAGGTCCATATCCTGCAATAGGAGCTGCCTTCATAGAGAAGCAGAATGGAGGACCAGGACTCGGTGTCACAACAGAGAGCTGTGGTGTTGTTCTGGGGACTTAAAAGCTCTCTTATAAGGCGCTTTTTCTCTGCTATGTCAGCCATTTATGTCTCCTTTCTCCTCTGAATTAAGTAATGTAATTCTCTGCCCCAAACCAATTCGTGCTAGACCTTCAGGTTCCTTCTGTGTGTTGTAATAGTTTAGAACTTCAGAAACAGAAGAATTCACTGCAGGAATGACTGGTGTGAGTTCATGTCTCAGGCACAATCTGACAGGAAGATACGTAACCTTTGCTTATGCTCTAATCCGTATATTCCCATTATATGTTAAGAGCTATACTATTATGTTTCTTATAACTCTTCAGCTTTTTAGACACATATACACACAGTGTGTTTGTGTACAATTAATTTATACGTGTGTATATATTTATATATGTAATATATGTATTTGTGAATATAAATTAATGTGCATTCATTATATATAATAATTATATGTAATTATATATAATCTTTATATGGATTTACAACCAGCTTAGTCTACCTAATATTTCTTCTATGCATGTTTTCATTTGTATAACCAGTTGGTGTACTGTCCCCTAGAGAAAGACTATTTAAGACTTGTTTTTCCACTCTCAAAATTCCTTAGATGTCTAGAGTTGTGTGTGTATGTGTGTGTGTGTGTGTGTGTGTGTGTGTGTGTGTGTGTGTGTGTGTGTGTGTAGGATTAAGGTAAGGCCCCGATGGGTGGGTTTTTTCCAAGTTCACTTTGGCTTGTAAATTTTTGTCCTCACTTAGCTCATGTTTAGGCATTCATGTTGATAATACTTCATGGGTGTAATGTCCAACATTACTAGGAAATGCAAGCAAACAGAAAACTACCCAATCCTTTAGTTCTTGCACTCCTCTACCCCTTTTACCACAAGGAGCCCTGACCCTTAGGTGCAGGAGTGTTTCATAGCTGTATTCTTTGGGACTGGGCTCCACAAGTAGCGTTTTGATTGTTTGTGGCTTTGTGATGGTCTCCATCTGTTGCACAGTGAATGTTCATTGATGAGGGGTGAAGACCACAGTTATCTGTAGGTGCAAAGGCAAATGTTTAGTTAGGGATTGCACTGCTTTAGTGAAGTGTCGGCTGTGAGTTCTCCTCCTGAGACTCTGATGTCCCTAGCCTTGGGCAGGTGTTCTGCCTTTTTTATTGACCATGATTTGTATCCCTTGGCTTTTTCTATACACTCAGAGATTTATAAGGGATGCATTTTCTGTGTGCTGCATGTCAAGATCTGTACATATATCTGCTAGACCTTCCTATGTATCCACTTTAATCTTGTGCTCCCTTCCATGTTATGCTATCCTTAACCAAACCCCAGCCTTTCTTCTCTCTAGTTCTCCTTTCATATCATAACTGCTCACTTTCAATTCCTCTCTCACAGAGAAGGATGTGGCTTCTGGCTTCTGTGTGTTCTGTGATTTGAGAAGAGCACTGGGGTTCTCCTAAGGGCAGATCAGAGACCAGCAGGCATCAGATGTCAGGTACCAGGCATGGTGTATGGAGTTGACCACAAACTCCCTACAAACACAACTACAGGTGTTGGACTATTCTTTTGTTTGTGCTCCTGTGTAGCCTGGGAACAAGTGACCTTAGTGAACAAGAAATGAGTCTTTTCTCATTAGCAGCTTTAAGGCTGGAGAAAAATATCCAAATGATTTTAAAATACCCAAAATGCATCCTTTGGAATGAATAACTATGCTTTCAAGTTCCACATGGCAAAGATGATTATGTTATAAACAAACTTGCAGAGAGTTAATTGCACAGAAAAGTAGCTAAGAGACTCAGAAAATAAATGGCTTTGATAAAACAGATTTTATAAGCCAATCTCCTAATTTCTCCAATTCATCCCAACACTTGAGATTTTCCCTGGGCCAGGAATGGATATAATTTCCTTCCCTTTTGTGCCACAAACAGGGCTGTTTATTTTCATGGAACTCAGTACTTGAAGTGGTGTGGGGAACTTACTTCAGCTGGGGTCTTATGCAATGGGCGCTGTCCCTGCACAATCTGAAGGGATCGCAGAATGTTCTGGGCACATCGTTCATGTAGCAGCAGTGTGGAGTCCAGTGACCTACTGTCCTTCTGCACCTCCCTTTACCCTAGACATCTTTGGTCAGTAGGTGTGCATTATCCAGTTTCCTCTTCATCCCTCTTCCCTACCCATCCCAGATGGCATACAGTGATTGGTATTTCCACATAGTCCCTGCTGATTCATTCTCTCTCTCTCTCTCTCTCTCTCTCTCTCTCTCTCTCTCTCTCTCTCTCTCTCTCTCTCTCTCCCTCCCTCCCTCCCTCCCTCCCTCCCTCCCTCCCTCCCTCCACCATCCCTCCTCTCCCCCTTTCCCTGTTGAGATCCTCAAGCAGCTCCTTGAGTCATCTTGTCTCTTTTATCTGGATTCTGTCTGCTAAGGCTATAGAACATATTGGATTAGCAGGTCTGGCCAAGAATTGGTCCTTAACTCTTTGAGGCTTCAAGGCTATTAAGGCATCTCTGCTAAAATGGCAGTTCCTCTTCCAGGAAATTTCTTGACACCCCACCTCCGCCCCAGCACTCAAACTTCTGTTTTTATTACACTAAACCTTCATGAAATATTTCTGCTTTGTGAATAACAGAACACAGTATTATGGATTTCACTCTTACAAACTATTGTACTGGCCCCTCTTTCCTTCTGCGGTGGGTCCAACATTCTCTTTCCGATTCTCAGAACTTTGCACCTGCTGAAGGCTTCTGACTTATCTATAGCAGAATCGTAGCACCTGAAAGCAATACTTTAAAGACAGTGGTGAGAGTGGGCCTTTAGAACCTGGAGACTCCAGGGGAGCACCTATGGAACAGATGAGTAATTGGGGGGGTCTGTTTCATGCTATAGGTAACTCAGGAAAATGGGAGAATGGGACACTTTGAAACACCCTTCTTCATAGACCATCTCCACCACACATATCACTATCTGGAAGTTCTCTGCCTGTGTCTGGAGTTTGAAAACCCTTCATGTCGTATGTTCACGGAAGGGAACGTACAAATGAATGTGAATAAAGCATGTGGGAACCAGGCAACACGGGAAGGGAACAAGCAAAAACAGGACTGGAAGGAACTGCAGAGGAAAGACTCGTCTGCAGAGCAAACCAGACGTGATTAAGGGCATGTCGCCGTAGTGAGGTGTAACGTCTGAAGAAGTAGAAAATGAAGCTTAGGCATTCACTCAGCCAAGACAAATGCTTCTTTTAAAGTCCCGTAATGCACTATTGTGTGGGGCATATCTGCGAGATTAATGGCCAGCTGTGGGGAAGGCCTGGAGCCCAACTTTAAGCCATTGATAAATATCCTGGATTTAGAGGATTAAATGTTTTTGTAGCTGAGCTATATTTTATGAAATGATAAAAAACAATTACCTTTCCACATACAGAACTCTCACATACTGAAGCCAAATTTAATTAGCTTTGCTTTTCCAGATAAGATTGAGGTAAAAGAATAAAAATATATGAGTGTTTCAGGATTCCCAGGTCCTGCAGATTTTCTCACCTTTCCCTCCGCAGAATTTTCTATTCTATCTTAGCTAGTGTGTTTCAACTGTTCCCCATTCTAATTTCCTTCCTATGCAGAAAATCACCCGCTGTTTAAACATGAGAAGCTCTAGTAGTTGAAGAAATGTATTTTATTGAGTATATCATACTGACAAGTATGTTAAAACAATACCAGTTGTCTACTAATTAGAGAGTGATTAGACAGTGTACAAATGCTACCATTGCTCGAGCTCTGCGAAGCCACAGTTGTAAAATAAAGGAATTCTTAACAGATTCAAGAATGTCCTTCTTGCGTTTAACTGTGTATATTGCACCATGATCCCCATATCTAAATTCTTTGATGAAAATGTGTATATGGCTCAGCAATTAAAAATACTGGCTATTCTTGCACGGGACCCATGATCAATTCCTGGCACCTCCATGACACTGCAAAGCCATCTATAACTCCAGCTCTGGGATCCAACTCCATTTTCCAGCCTCTCTGGACACTAGGCATATATGTGGTATATAAGTATACACAAAGGCTGGCATTCATACATAGAAAATAAGATTCTTTTTAAAAAATGAATATATAGGTGATTTACTATATATATCCATACCTTTCTCAAGCTATTTCTTTAACGATCTCACAAATGAACACTCTTCTTCATCCTTGTGAAAACACTGGGAAATACAAGTCATGTGGAGTCCAGGATTAGCCTGTCCACATTTAAATTCCAATTAAGGGAATGTCTGTTTGAGTTACCTTTGGGCAAGTTACTTAACCTCCATAGCCCCCAGTTTTCTTAAATAATAGCCCTGTAAAGATTAAAAGAGCTTCCCCACATAAAATGCTTACCACAGTGATTTGAGGATTTTTTTTTAAAATTTCATAGACTCATAAGGAAATGTTTTCAAGAAATAAAATGAATAGAAACAGTTCAAGGAAAACTCGGTATGCTTTGTGTTTTGTAGTGTTCTGAGCGTTTCACAAAGCCGGTTCATCCCAGACAATTAGGACTCATGCTGATGCGTAGGTAGGGTTATGCTTTCTCCCGTGAAGAGAACATTATCCTTATAATCTGAAGAAGCCCAAGATCGCCTCACTGTATTAACACAGTACTAAGAATCTACATCTAGTAGACAGACTGCCTGGGTCCAACCTCTGCCTATGCCACTCACCTAATGGGAGTTCAAGGCAATGGAACCACTCTATGCTACAAGCTTATAGTGATGCTGGGCTTACTCTATACTGCTCCTTTTAACTCGATGTGATGACAGTTATCACTTAGAATGCTTATGCTTGTACACACAAAAGACCTCGTGAAGACTGATTTATCTATGTTCGATGTTCAGAAACATCAGTGTTCAGAAATTTTCCTCAAGGGATCATGGGATATTCAGTGGATTCTGTGCTCACACTGAGTTCTTTTTTTTTCTTCTCCTGTGTCTTGTGTGAAGTCTATGATGTTTTTATTTTCTTTGAAGATATGTGAGGTGACACATTGTGCTCATTGTATACCACTAAGGCCAAGAAGGACTAAACCATATGCCAAGGCTCCCAAAGTTCCATTTAAATGGTTAAACACATAGGTTCTTTATGGATATGTATTAGTTTTTAAAGGGTAGGTGTGTGTGTGTGTGTGTGTGTGTGTGTGTGTGTGTGTGCCTGCCTGCCTGTCTGTCTGTCTGTCTGTCTGTGTATGTGTACTGACTTTACAAGACTGTACACATGTGCATGTGAGTGAGTATGGCTGAGGATTCTGCGAAGCAGGAAGATTCTGGGAATTGGGTCATTCTGAGGAGACCCACTTGTGGGTCAGAAGGATGACCCAGAGTTTGAGAGGAAAGAGGATAGAAAGAGGGAAGGGGAGAAGTGTAAATCACAGCTGTAGTGGTTGAGCCCTACTCCAAAGGCTTTCCTTCAGGATAGGTCTGTACCTCAGAAGAAAGGCACGAAGCGTTGAAAGAGGCATGTTCAACCACTCAAGGAATAATTTCATGAATGCTTTAATTGGAAAGTATTATTTGAAGAATAGTTGATTGTTTTCAGTCAAAATACATAGCAGATAGAAAGTTTTTGGGGGAAGCTATGACTAGGGGAGAGTTACAGACAGAGGAAAAGCTAATTGAGTATCATGAAACATAGAGCGAGTACAGCCTGTTCCGTATATGACAGCCCCTGTGTGTGCCTAGTGCGCCGGGCCACGCCGAGCCGCTTCCTGTTTCTCACACTGCTCACTGACCACTGCTTACTTCTTACCATGAAACGTCACTCCAGGTCTTCGTCTGAAGGTCTTTGACTGAAGCACTGTGTTCACAATGCAGACTTAACTTCTGCAAGGGCAGCTGGGGATGGGAGAACTGTACTTGATTCTGTTTGCTGGGTGTAAAACTTATCTGAAGTTCTGGAGAAAAGGGTGAACTATGGAATGCTTGCTAATGAAGGAAGAGCTGCCTTTACCCATGAGCCAAAGGGACTAACCCTGTCAGCGCAGACTCCTGCAAATCTCTACTGAGATTTTAATCTAAATATTGTTTTCTCTGTGGAATGCTATTTTTTCTCTCAGACTATTGTATGTCAAATTATCTGTATCTTCATCAATATAAAATAGAGAAACTTCATTTTGTCTCACTTACTGTTATGAAATAATTATAATTTTGAACTCATCTTTTTGCTTGAATTTGGCAGATGCTTCCTAAGGTCAGGGAAAAATGACTTTTACTGCAAAATGGCTTTAATGGTCATCAACTGATCATGTCCCATGGTTCTTGAATGACGGAACAGTTCTGTCTGATTTATCAAATGCATGTAGCATGTGCATGGGCTTTGTTTTGTTCTCACAACTCATGAGAACTGTGTGCACATCCCTAGGAACTGAAGGCAGTGTGCCAGCCAGTTGTCCACAAGCAAGATAGAAACACTCATTTTTCCATCTGTACTAATATTTTCTTATGCACGGGTGTTAATCCCTCAAGGGTTTCTCCCCTTGAAATACACTTCTGTAAATTTTCCTTTGTTTGTAATTGCTGCTATCTTCTCAAATTAATCTCAACAACAGACACTTTCTAACTGAACAAAGTTCAGTCAGTTAATTCCATCTTGTTCCGGCTGTCCCTCTGTTTGAGTGTGCGAAACCACTTGGATATTTTCTGTATCCAAACATTGTGTAGCCTGCTCTATGCTAATCAGTCAACATTTATGAAACTCGGATAAATACTCAGCCTTAATGGAAGAATTGCAGGATTGTTAGAAGGAAGTAAATGATGTCATAGCTAGTTTCACAGAGCTGGAAAGACAAAGGGAAAATATGTCAAACATTTTAAAACCAATAGCAGTGTGGTTTCGGGCATGAAGAGCATTCAACTGAAGTGAGCAGTCAGAATTCTAGGCTAGTTCTACAGAATCTTTAAAGGCACTCTGCCCTTGTCCACACCACATATCAGAGTGAAGGGGCATTGGTTCCTTGATTAAGGAGATGTGGGATGCAGGAGAGTGTCATGAAGTTTGATGGAGTTGCTGATAAGAAAAATTCACAGAAGTGTTTACATTCAGTATTGACTTTACAGTTTCAAAGTTGGACAATATACCAGTTTCAAGTGGAGACTCAGTTTGTTTACTGGAAGAAACAGGTTTGATTTTGAAAATTCAAGTTTTTAGACAGTATTGAATTTTGACATATCCTGAAATTCCTTTCCATTTTTAATGTATAAAGGTCTACATTTTGTGCTTGAGAGAACCAGATGGTAACGATGTATCAAATCACTGTCTTATAGAAACTTTTTTATGAATACATGTAATATTATTTCTGACCCCAATGTGTGAAGGCTCATATATGTTAATTATTAATCCAACTGAAGGCTGAATGATTCTGTCCCAGGTTTGCACCGAGAATTAAACAGTGAGCATGCCTCATCTCCCTCCCTGTGTTCCACAAAGCTGTTTCTAAACCTTCCCGATCTCAGCAGCTGAGCAAGCTTTATACCTCTTCTTCAGACTTGAGTCACTGGACACCAACCATGCCCTTAGCTACATATTGTGTCCTTTGGTCACTGGAGTCATGATGACTTCTTCGTCTACATGCTTTCTCCAAATCTAAGCAAGCCTCTTACTGAGCAGGTCCACTACAGTCCTCCTCTGATGCTCCCTGCTGTGTCTAAAATGGTGGCTTTAAACGTATTTTTCTAGGATCTTTTCAATTCTGTCATCACTTGCTCCACTATAATTCACTGGAAACCCTCAAAATAATTCTTCATATGCCCAGCTCTGTGCATTATATCTCAGTCCTCAAAGGTCCAGCTTCATCCCACATAGTAGCAGAATGCAGCTAGCACTTCTCTGTGAGAGCCCTCTGCTTTATGGTAGCTTTGCCTGACAGGAGGAGCCTCCTCTCCTGGAGCAGGTTGAAAGGAGACGCAGATTAGGACTCTGGTAGGCTTTTAAAGATGGAGGGTCTCTGGACACTCTAGCTCTCTAACTCTACTGAATGCCAATGATGATGATAACTTCTAAAAAGCCCTAAAAATTTTCTTGCTCATTTTGAAGGTTAAAAGCCACTGGCTTAGGTGATTAACACCTGTATCCTAACAGCATGGGATTAAGTAAAGGAATAAGTGCTAGAGCCTTTTTTTTCTTTTGCCCAGATGCGTCTCACTTGTCAGTCTAGGGGGAGGTTTGGAGCAATAAACTTCTATTGAAACAGGGGAAGAGAGTCACACTACAGAAGGAAAAACTTTTACATAAACAGATATGCATACACTCAAATAAATTCATATACAGATTCATACATGTAAATTTATGCATTTCCATTCATACCATCTGGGCCAAGCTTACATACATTCTCATAATTACATACACACACACACACACACACACACACACACACACACACGTTCAAACTTACATATGCATTTGGAGCAAAAGGCCAAGCACCAGTACGAAAAGATCTCATTCTGAATGAATGAGCTCCAATCTTTATTTTACAGAGAAAGAAAAACCTTCTACCCTTTTATTGCTAAATGAAACCCTAGTCTGTAAGAAGAAAGTTTTGTTCTCTTTAGAAAGACTAAGCCTGCCTTGATATTAAGAAAAGACATGTTCTGTCCCATGGACAGGGAGAAGCCTGCCTGCTCCTGTTGCATTCTCCTCCTAATCTTGCTCTCTCCTCCTGCTCTGATGTCACAACAATGCCCTTACTCTCAATGCCTTTTCTCCAAAAGCCTTTGCTTCTTCTTTTTTTAACTGGATATTCCCTTTATTTACATTTCAAATGTTAACCCCTTTCCTGGTTTTCCCTCCAGAAACTCCCACCCCCACCCCCACCCCTACACTGAGGCATCAAGCCTTCACAGGACCAAGGGCCTCTCCTCTCATTGAAGTACAAGGAGGCTGTCCTCTGGTACATATGCAGCTGGAGCCATGGGTCCCTCTATGTTTATTCTTTGGTTGGTGGTTTAGTCCCTGGGAGCTCTGGGGTCTGGCTGGTTGAAATTATTGTTCTTCCTATGGGTTGCAAACTCCTTCAGCTCCTTCAGTCCTTTCTCTAATTCCTCCATTCGAGACCCCATGCTCAGTCCAATGATTGCCAGTGAGCATTCATCTCTGTATTTGTCAGACTCTGACAGAACCTCTCAGGAGACAGCTCTATCAGGCTCCTGCCAGGAAGCCCATCTTGTCATCCACAATAGTGTCCGGGTTTGGTGACTGTACGTGGGATGGATCCCGAGGTGTGGCAGTCTCTGGATGGCCTTTCCTTCAGTCTGTGCTCCACACTTTATCTCCATATTTCCTCCTGTGAGTATTTTGTTCCCCCTTCTAAGAAGGACTGAAGCATCCAAGCTTTGGTTGTCCTTCTTCTTGAGCTTCATGTGGTCTGTGAATTGTATCTTGGCTATTCCAAGCTTTAGGCTAATATCTACTTATCAGTGAGTGCACACCATGTGTGCTGCTTTGTGATTGGGTTACCTCACTCAAGATGATATTTTCTAGTTCTATCCATTTGCCTAAGAATTTCATGTAGTCATCATTTTTATTAGCTAAGTAGTACTCCATTATGTAAATGTACCACATTTTCTGTATCCATTCCTCTGTCGAAAGGTATCTGGGTTCTTTCCAGCTTCTGGCTATTATAAATAGCATCTTTTAGGTATATGCCAGGAGTGGTATAGTTGGGTTCTCAGGTCCAATATTCTGAGGAACCTCCAGACTGATTTTCAGAGTGGTTGTACCTGCTTGCAATCCCACCAGCAATGAAAAAGTGTTCCTCTTTCTCCATGTCCTCACCAGCATCTGTTGTCACCTGAGTTTTTGATCTTAGCTGTTCTGACTAGTATGAGGTAGAATCTTGGGGGCATTTTGATTTGCATTTCCCCTGATAATTAAGGATGTTGAACATTTCCTTAAGTGCATCTCAGCCATGTGATATTCCTCAGTTGGGAATTCTCTGTTTAGCTTTGTATCCCAATTTTAATAGGGTTGGTTAGTTCTCAAGACTCTAATTTCTTGAGTTCTTTGTGTATTTTGGAGGATTGGTAAAGATCTTTTCCCAATCTTTAGGTTGCTGTTTTGTCCTAATGACACTGTCCTTTGCCTTACAGAAATTTTGCAGTTTTTTGAGGTCCCATTTGTCAATTGTTGATCTTAGAGCATAAGCCATTGGTGTTCTGTTCAGGAAATTTTCCCCAGTGCCCAAGTATTCAGGGCTCTTCCCCACTTTCTCTTTTATTAGTTTCAATGTATCTGGTTTTATGTGAAGGTACTTGATCCACTTGGACTTGAGATTTATACAAGGAGATAAGAATGGATTGATTTGCAATCTTCTACATGCTGATCTCCAGTTGAACATGCTGAAATTGCTGTCTTTTTTCCAGTGGATAGTTTTAGTTTTTTGTTAAAGATCAAGTGACCATAGGTGTGTGGGTTCATTTCTGGGTTTTCGATTCTATGCTATTGATCTACCTGTCTGTCTCTGTACCAACAACCATGCAGTTTTATCAGGATTGCTCTGTAATAAATACAGCTTGACATCAGGAATGATGATTCTTCAGAAGTTCTTTTATTGTTGAGGATAGTTTTCGCTATCCTGGGTTTTTTGTTATTCCAAATGAATTTATAAATTGCTCTTTCTAACTATAAGAAGAATTGAGTTGGAATTTTGGTGGGGATTGCATTTAATCTCTAGATTGCTTTTGTCAAGATGGCCTCTTTTTTTACTCTATTAAGTTCTTTTTCAGTTCAGTTCTATCTGAAATGATCTCCTTAGCTCAGTTCTGACTCCTCTTCCTCCTCAGCACTTACATATCTTTCAGATATATAAGTGATCACATAGTAAAACGTTTCTCACAAGTTTACATACAAATTGAAAGTATAAATTGAAATAGAAGTTCATAACAGAGTATGTTTACATACATATCCATTCGGGGTAATTATCTGGCTAAACATTCATCACCTACCTCCATAGGTTCATGGAGAGTTAAGAGCCATAACTAAGTTATCGGTGAAGTTTTGTATAGATAAAGTTAGCCAATAGTTTGCCTTCTCTCCTAGCACCTATAATAAATCATTAGTTTCCCTTTTTATCACCTATGGTTAATGGTTTTACAGCCTCTTGGAATGTGTTCTGAGTAGTAGAACATCTGCTTACTCTCTAAGAGGCGATTAACTAGCGACACATAGAAGACTGGCAGTGTTCTCATTGCAATTTTGACTATTAGGAGGGACCTAATAGCAGTCCCACTGTAGAAGAGCTTATTAAATACTGATATAATTCAGCAATTCTTATAGGATCATCATTAAGAGTTAAGGAATCATCTTTCTGTCTAGATAGCATCCCTACGAGACAGCACATCTTCATTGTTCTGCATATATCTGCTCAAAAGTATAAACTAATGCCTAGTAATTTTTATATATAATAATAATAACAGGAAAAGCATATTAATATCAGGTATCTTTCCTAAAACGATTTTCTCCTAGGCCATTCCTATCAGAGTTCTATCACATATTTCAATCTAACGAGAAGTCATCTCAGAAAGATCACCTACTAGCCATCCTGTGATGGCTCCTGAAACTTGAGTAAGACCCCTTTCAATCCTCCACTAAGCTGTGTTTCCTCTGCTTTCATCACATAGTGAACCACAAAACCTTCCTGGGAAATCATCGTGTGTAATATCCTTTCTATTCATTCTCAAATTTTGAGAAGCTTCCGTTTCTCATGAAATGTCTAGTTGTCTGGACTGACAGCTTTCCTGTGGTCTTTGTGCTTCCCGTTATAGTCTAAGCTATCCACACCACAGGACAAGACATGTTTATACACAAAAGTTCTTGGGGGACATTGAGTTTAACTTCTTTTACTGCTAACAGAAGCAGATTATGAAACCCAGTCTGAGAGTCAGGAGGATCGCCTTCGGAAGAGATGTCTAAAACTTTAAGATGGGGAAAGAGAAAGCCAAGTGAAAAACAGGAAGGGCATTTCAGAGTGAGGAAGAGCATAAGAGTACTTGCTTGGGGCAAAGACTCAGGGCTTAGGACAGGTGGTTGGTATGGATGGGATTACGTATCCAGTGGAGTAGCATATTAAATTTGAGCCTAAAATTAGTTATTTGGGTAATGGAAGTTGAGCCTTATCGCCCTGTGAGATAAGGGACTTGGACCTCCTATTGTGAATGATGTTGCTAGAGACCACAGTACAAGGCCTTGTGGGCCAGGCATGTTGATATCCTGACTTTACACATGCTCCATCTATGGCGGAGAGGACCTGGCTCTCTGTCAAACATACTGCACCATCTTTAACTTGCTCGTATGGGAACTAAATGAGGTCACATAGATTCAACATGCTTTGGTTGACACTTAGATAATACCTTTTCCATTATCATGTGTAGGGAATTTTAACGCATGGAATATTTACAGTAATCTTTGTAAATCACAGTCTTTTGTAGAACGATTCAGCTCCCATGATGAACAGGGTCACCGGTCCTATACGATAGCACTCATATCTGAATTTCTATTTTGTTTTGATTTGGTGATAGAATTTTCCTTTTATCAAAGTAATCCACATGTATCACGTAAAAGTCAGAGGTTAATAAAAGCCTTTCCCGTGCTAATCTTGGCTTCTCGGGAGTTACGCTGGCAACACCTGTTTCTGTCTCTTCCTGCATGTAACACCTAGTTCTAAATAATCAACATAGTGTGCTATTTGGGGATTTCTTCAATTCCAGAAATTTCTTGTGTGCTATAGAAATACAATTTCTTGTATGGAAATTGTCGTTTCTACTCTCCCAGTGGCCTGTTGGCATTGCATTCTACTGTCTTGTTTGTTCTTGGCTCTCTAAGTGTTCTACATCAGCAAATGACTTGTACCAAAGCTTTATAAAAACTTCATATTTAATACATGCACCACTTTCAGTGTCATCGCTGTTTATGGACTTGCTTTAAACTGTCTTTCAGCTTTTCTACTTGTGTTTTCTGAAGCACAGTATTGTATTATCCTGGATCTTCTAATCATGGTTGCAAAATCTCCTCCTAACCCTGAGATTGAATATATATATGTATATATATATATATATATATATATATATATATATATATATATATAAAATTTCATTTTATCTGTTTTATAGGTCAGGCTTGTACCACCACACTGGGCTGTCCTGCTCATGTTTTTCATAGTCTTTTGTTTGTTTTATTAACATTTTAGCTAATTTTGAGATTAACTAAAATGATATCCATGTTCAATCCAGAATTTTTACACTGAAATGAAAAGTTTTGCAGTCGGTTTGCTGGGGCTGTCTGAGGTCATGCTCACCCCTGTGATGGGGTGGACACTGTCTTTTGTGAAGTGAAGAAACAGTGTCTCAAGCTAAGGTTGACAGGCTTTAGTTACACACTCAGAATTGACATTTTGTTTCATCTCTGTTTCCCTTACAGTGAATCACAGTATCCAGGGTAGAAAACAGAGAGATGTTTTCAGCTACTCCTAACCTAACAATTGTACAAATGGGTGAAAATAGTTGAAGTTTGAAAAAATGAAAAAGGTTCCTAAAGGGAACGCTACATCTGCTTCATTTTAATTTAACATTTAATCCTTATTTGCTTAACGAGAAAGACATGACGTGTTTCCCGTACTTAAACATTGGTCACTGTATCTCATATAGTTTCACTTAGGTGGGAAACCTTCCTCCATCACCATGAACACTCAGCCCTGATTACTGAAGCTGAGCATATTATTAAATTACTAAATATCAATAAGGTTAGTTCAGGTGGTTTTCCAGGACTGTCCTCTCAGTACCACCATTCAAACTTGTCTGGCCTCACTCCGAACAGCAACAGCCAAGAGAAACTGCTTAAAAGACACATGATCAAGGAGTGATCTGAGACAGCATGCCCATTTATTGTTTTCTGTTTTTTTCTCAGTTCTAAGAATCGTTTTTATTTTTCTTTTGCCTTGCATTTATTTTCTATAATATTTTTCCACTACAATTTTTACAAAGAAAATATTCTTTACAGTTTTTAATAAGACAGGAAAATGCAACCAGATACATTCTCTGTTGTGTGGTGGTTGTGGTGGGTGTGGGGTATGTTTTAGAAAAGCATTTTATCTACCCATTACATGAAACAAAGATAACTAAAAGTGAAGGCCGTTTAGGTTCAGCTCTTTTGGGGAGTCTTTAAACAGGTCAGCTACAAAGTTTGTATGATATCCACTTCTGGACCATCTGAAAGTGACCAGATTCCCCTCAGGCAGTGAATTTATATCAGTGATAGCAGAATGTACCTTCAACATCCAAGAGACATTGAAATCCAGGGAAAAAAGATGAAATGTTATAGTTTAGCCTTTATAGCTCACTGACCTAGGCATCTATAATTATACAATATCCATAGTTAATTGGATTTTTAACACCTCTAAATAAATTGTAGAATTAGTTTACCAGTCAGAAAGCTGAGTAAACGTTGGCTTTCAACTTTTAAGTGATTTGTGTGAACTTCCACTTAAATCTATTGGAAAATATATTGATTCAAATATATTGAATCAAATCCTTTGATTCTAGTGTGACTTTCCACTCAAAACATATCTGTTGGTCTCAGATGAAATGCAGTTAAAATATTTGAACGAAATGTGTCTGAATAAAACACAGCACATAACAGAAACCATGACAGACACAGACCAGAAAGCAGTAACATTTTACAGGAAATCATGGAGAGAGTGTGTGCACATCCAAACACTGAAAGACAGTTATCTGTACTTGAGATAACATAGGAACATAAACGCACACACACATATATTCATAATTACACACAGAGATACATAAATATTAACAAGCACACACAGATATACAATCATATATACTACATACATAGTAACACACACACACACACACACACACACACACACTTCTGCCAGATTTTCCAGTAGCACACCAATTTTCATTCATCCTAATTTACTTACCAGCTATTAAAAATAAAAACCAATGAGACCCTGTGTGTATATTTCACATAATCACAAGAAGTCTTCCAGTAAATTTAGATTTCCAAGCGAGGTGAAGGATGCCTTCTCCCCTACACATAGCTCCTCTCCAGGCTCCTGTGTACTCCCACAATTTTCCAACTTGTGACTGTTTTGAGTTTATACTGAGGTCATGTGAATACTTGATGTGAACAAGAACAGTGAAATAAAAAAATGTTTGAAAGAAAGCATCAATTTCCCTCTGGCAGAGTTGGAGTTTTATCACATTTTATGGTCTAGCATGTGTCTTCCTTGACCTCTGTTCTCATCTCATGAGAAACCATGAATACAGAGTCCTGTCCTGTGGCTGAGGATGGGAGTGGACTAATGGAGGACAGCACTGTGTCTGGCGCTGATATTGAGGTCAAGAGTTCTGTTCCCAGAATTTAGAATTTCCTTTCCCTAAAAAGCAGATGAATGATTCATTGTTGTTACTTATCCTCAAACGAGTGACTTTCGTGTGTGTGTGTGTGTGTGTGTGTGTGTGTGTGTGTGCGTGTGTGTGTGTGTGCTTGTGCATGCATGTGTGTGTCTGCATCTGTGTGTACTCAGGCCATGGGCTACAGTGCAGAGGTCATGGGTATAGCCAGGGTGCTTCCTCTGTACTCTGAGGCTTCTGCAAAGGCCCAGACCTCATTTTCAGAGTTGTGAAGATTCCCATAGTTTACTTCAGGAGTAGGAGAGAAGGATAGTCCTTGGTTCCAGTACAGCCCCAGACTGAGTCCCCGGTCCCATCTTTACTCTGCCTTTACCAGCAGGATTCCTGTACTCCTTGGGTTTCTAGACTGTTACGGTCCTGGGGCATGCGCTCATGATGTGGGACAGCCTCTCGGTGATTTATGCAAAGGGAATGCACCTTTGGAGGTGGTTGGCTTGACAGAACAGCAGCTTCCATGGCCCGGGTGCCTTCCTAACAAAGCTCCACTGGTTTACTACTTTTGAAATTAGGATGACTACATGCTATTAACCTTGCCGTCAAGTCAAAAACATTTGAAATATTTTAGGTGCTTCTCCAGAAAAAGTATATCTTTTAACTAAACTTTATAATTCTTCTGTAATATTTAATATGTGTAAAACATAAATTTATTAGAAAGCAGCCCTTTGGGAACTAATGTAGAGTGAGGAAAGGAACTTGGGTCTTTCCCCATAAACATAATGTCTCTATTGTGGTCCCCACACTGAGCATCAAGGATATCAGAGAAGGTAGTGTATACTCCCCTCAATGTGTAGCAATATTAGCCAGTCATACTTTTAGAATAAATAACGGTGCTGCTCTCTAAGGAAATCAGATCTAGAATGTTGCTAAAGTGATTTTTCTACCATTGCATACTAAACAGGCTAATTTCTTTTTTAAAAGAGCTATTAATTATATAAGATTCAGAAATATCTCACCTTTAAATAATTATTAATATTGCTAACAGATCAAAATATGCCACTGTTACCTTTATAAATCTTAGTGTTAATTTCATTAGTGCTGTATTCATAACTACAAAGTGTTGTATGTTTACAGTCCAAACCTCCTTAATATGTCAGTATGTAGAGTATTTTTATTTTGAATACTACTCTTATTAAAGTATTACATTTAATAGTTATTAAAATCCAAATGAAAACAAATTTAATAATGCAGTTCAGAGTCTATGCCAATGTGTTTATAATCCTCAAAGTAAATAAACGTAATTGTTACATTATTCATTTTATTTATTCATATAAGAATATGTGTTATTAGGTAATTCTTGATAGAAAAGTCACTACGTGACTTTAGATACTGTAGATATTCGGGAGGAACCTGGCTTGGGTGTTCTTCAGAAGGGACAGCTGTTGTAAGGCCAGCATCTGTAGGGGGAAGATAAGTCCTGTAGGTGAAGAGAAAGGGCACTTTTGCCTCAGTTGCCTCTGGTCGAGGCGAAATTCCTAGAGTAAAATGTAGGCAATAAGTGAACCAAAGGAAAATACTGAACAATTTAAAATCAGCTATGTAGTGGTAAATATTAAAAAAATAAATAAATAAAGCACCAACCGACGCTATTGCTGGCTCCTGCAGGCCACTTGGCATCCGTGGGGCGCTTTCATCGTAATCAGCAAAGCGTCTAACTGACTTACTAAGTTTCCAATCTCCACCCCATGTCATCACTGGCTACTCTCTGGGCCCTGCAGGATCTCCCCACCACAGTAAGCCCCACATTGCCTCAGGCTACTCCCTGGCCCCAGCCCTCTTGGGACTCTCTGTTGTGAACTCTGTCCACAGTCCCAGCATCTGCCCCCTATGGTTATAGTCCCAACTCCCAGGAACTGGTTAAAATCAAAACTCAATAAGCCTGTAATTTATCAATCACATAAAGAACAGCACGCAAAAACTCAATTCCAAAAAAAAATCAATTTGTTAATTTATTTAAAGGTCAATTAATCTATGATAGCATTCCTACACATTTTATGAGTGAGAAAATATTGAGTGTAAATTTCCAAAATGTATTTGATAAAACCATGAGCGATGGACGGTCTCTTTAACAAGGTCATACAATTTGAAGAATTTAAGCTGATTACAAACCCAGGAAGCCTTTGCTTCCCAGGCAAGCCATTGTCACTGAGACACTGAGACATATGCTGCTGTTTTGTACAAATGATTACTAGACAGATCCTAATAAATCACAGAAAATCAGTTTATGTGAGGCAGGTAGCAAATGTCCCCTGGTGACACAGAACTCAGAATGATTGAAATCTGTCTATGAATACTTTCTACTTTATTATGACATTAGAGAAACTTTTACACATTCCCAACAGTGTTTGTGTCCAAGTGTCGTTCATCTTGTGATGAGTCCTACTATGAGACTTTGCAGAAAACATTTTAAAAACTCACTGTTAAGAAGACACAGGTATCGTGGTTCAGATTCCGAGGCAAAAGCAACAATAAGCTGCAAGACTATACACATCATAAAATGAAATATCTACTGGGGAGGAGAGATAGTCATTCGGTCATTAGTCTGAATTCTAACTCATAAATGACCTCAGAATTCAGCTGTATCTGGATAAATAAAAATCTCACAGCCCCTTGAGTATACCAGTTGAATATATCATAACTACGGAACAAGAAATAAAATGATAAAATTATATCATTAAAAAAATGTCTTTGAAATCTCTACTGGAACAGGTACTTATGGCTAGTCAATGGAGAAGGACATTTTACACATCAGAGAACAACATAAATAAAATTTAAGTTGTAAAAGGGGGGGGAAATGAGATTAAATATAACCAAGTTCTTTCTAAATTGATTCAAAATAAATTAAATCTGGCAGAAATGTTCTTGAACAAAGTGTCTCTGCAGATGGTTGTTTGCTTCTTGCCTGCCACTTTTCTCTCCCCTCCCCCTTACTTCCCTAACCCCTCTGAGCTTCTGGATGACAAGACTTCCTTAGGGAAGACACTTTGTTGATCTGGGTGTCCCAGCCCTGGATTTACTTCTATAACCTGCCATTTTAAATTTGAAAAGCTTTGTAATATATCAGTAATTAATGCATTTGTAACCTCATCTCCTCTAATCACTACAGCGCCTGTTCTGCAGCTTGGCACTCGTTAGCTCAGACTGCCATTCACCTATAATTTATGACTAGCATACAATTATGCGTTATCACTGCTCAGAGTGATTGCCATACTGCGTGTTTCTGAGGTAATGACATGCAACACTCCATGGTAAATTGTGCAGCCGTGGATAGTTCATTTCTGTCATCTACGCTATTATTTTCCTAAAAACAGACTCAAGAGGGTTATATAAATTGTGAGTACTTTTGTGAAGTGTGACAGTGAGTTATAACTGTCCTCACAAAGTGAAGGGGGCCAAGAAGGGGCAGGCAGTAACAGATTTAGCATTAGCAGACATACTGGAAAGCCTGGTGTGTGTGGCCATAGAGGCACAACACACAGCTGTAAGGGCTCAATGATTCTGCCTAAAAATGCATGGTTGTGTTCTAATTAAAGGCTGAAAATACTTTATCTATTACATTGACAATAAAACCACATATTCCAACATTCAATAATATGGAATGTGTCATTTGCAACTGGACTTAATTTAAAAGTATCAAGCTAGATGTGACAGATTATAAACAAAACGTGCTGAGTCATTAAACATTTCTGCCGCTCCTCTGACTTTTGGCTAAGATCAAGCACAACGGTTGATCATTTCTGTTTCCTCCTTACCCTGTGTATTTCCTCAGGTTGTAAGAAGGAGCATTATCTACTGGAATCACACACTCATACCTTGTGTACTTCACAAGTGTAGCCTCGAAGAATTTAGAAAGCAGCCCACTCATTAGGAATTAAGTCGTTTTCTGGTTTTACAATAAAAGAAATGGGCATGAAGAAGTTTCAGGTTGTTCAAGCTCACACCAAGAGCACCTGGCTTCAGTGAGGTTCTGAGGCCCATGGCACCTATATCAAGTGTACTATCTTCTTGCTTCTATGAGGCAAATCTGCAGTCCTCATCAAAGCTCCCAAAGACGCAATCTTTTGGTGCCTGTCCTGTGGGAAACCAGAATTATTTCATCTCATAAACTTACATATAAACTTCTTCATATACTTACAAGTATATGAAGTTGTAAGCAGAACTCAGTGTGAAGGTGGATGACCGCTTCGCCTCACTGCAAAGCTTAGTTTGGGCTCTAAATTCGAGCATGAACTCTTTCTGAATCTGCTCCCATCCGTGCTTGTGATTGCTTCAGGATACATTTCACTTCAAGATTATTCCATTGACCTAGGTGAATCTTCCCCGTTTACATTTAAGAATGTCCAAGATCATGTGACTTGTGCATTATTATTACTATAAATTCAGAGTGAATATTCCAAAGTGAAATCTCAGCTCCCTGCCTGAGCACTATCTTTAGAATGGATTGTCATTAGGGCCCATTAGGGTTGCTGAGATCCTGTGTTAAGACTTCTCCATCCTCCCAAGTATAGCCTATGCTCTACCAACCCTGGCCTCCAGGCTTTTCCCTATGGGGCTCCTCCCGCCTGCAACATACTTTTCTCTGTCTCTCCACATTAGCCATTCAACAGGACTGTCCTTTCCGGTGTCTTGCAATAGGTTTGATGAGAAAGCCTTGTTCTCCATGGTACTGAAGGCATTACCTTTCCTGACCATCACGGTGGCCTGCCACGTGCAATGGGGCTCTAATGTATGGGAAATAAACCCTTAAGTTCTCAGCTGTATTCTTAACATAGTGGTTCAATACATTTTCAAAGAATGTATCAAATGAATAAAGAATGATCAAAATGAAAGGCAAAATGAAAGACCAGTTGAGGCCAGAATAATATCTCTATATATGTGCCTGGTAATGCATGATTCACTGTAGTCATCTAGTACCTAAAGGCCTTATTCCAAATCTCCAGTTCTCTGTTCTTCAAGAAAAAAGCACATCTGGGTTTTCTGGGGGCAGCTGAGAATCAGTGGCTGTCTACCATGAAAGTCACTGCTTGCCTCTTTGTGAGCTCAGAGTCTCCTAATCAGACTACAGGAATTATGGGAAAATGCTTATATTTTCTCACACCATGCATATCTATTCGTTTTGTGTATTTTGAAGCACCAAGCCCAGAGCGTAGAGGTGAGAAATGGGTCTTCATGAAAGAGCAGGAAGGGAAGAGTTTGACTAGCTGAATCTCCTGCTCATGGCCATCCATTTCTACTGTTTTAACATGCATGTGCTTTCCTCCAGGGCATGTGAAGGACATGTGGCATATGTGTATATGACACAACTCAAAAGGATAATAAATTTCAGTTCTCACCAGGCTTTTGCACATATCCTTCCATGGGGAGATTCAGAGGCTCAGAGTATATAGCAGCTTATGAGAATTCACTTCAGGTATCATAGCAGGAAGCCACTTTCTCCTGTGTTAGAGAGCAACTTTTTAATATACGGTATTTTCAATTCAGTAAGCTTGTTTTCCAAAAGAACAATTACTGCCCCCAAACAAGGCCTGTCATTCATTCATCTCTTTACAAAAAAATAATTAAATAAAATGCTTTGCTGAACTTCAGAGCCATGGGTCCAACAGGTAATTTTACACATATTGAAAAAGGAGTTGCTTTTAATTAGAAAATAGCAGATACGCTTGCATTGAGACAGCCTACATTCCTGAATGTTATCTGAAGAATGTGTAGTCTTGTGCTAGCACTAAAATCTGTAAAACTTTCCCTATGCAAAAACAAATAAAACCCCTACGATAATTCTAATTTTCCTCAAGATTATTTCCCATCATAGTGTTTCGATATGGTAGGTCTCTCTCCCTAATAATATTGAGAAATACAGTTCCTAATAATGAGAATTAGGAATCACTGAATGGAGCATCAATGTCATTGTGTTTGTAAGAGTTGTCCTATGTTTCTGCCTCTAGTGCCCAAACGGGGTATTTAATAAACCCTGTAAGCATTTTTATTAAATAAACAATTACAGAAGAAATGTACTGAGATTTTAGCTCATTTAGTGACACAGTAAACGTAATACCCCAGGGTCATTTGCATATTTCCTTTGGGATTCATTACATATTTCTTAAACTAGCCTGTGTTTTGCATGAGGTATGAATGGCCATGGGTGGGTCCTTCTCATGGTGGTGTGAGTGGTTTCTTCTGTAGATCTTTGCTGTAATAGATAGTTGATGGTCTCAGTGATATGTGTCTGAATCCTCTTCTGAGTGACTTATGATTGAACACATTTAATTTTTGAAAGAAAAGACAGTAATGCCCCAGAGTTACCAAGGGCAGCAGACCACTAAATTGAAATGTTAGGCCAGTGAGGGAACCAGGCATCCTGGAAGCACATTTGATTGTGACAACCTGAGAAACCTGCAGAGTTTGCCTGAGGCTAGTCTCCATAGTTAACAACCATCATCTGTGTCCTCTGTGCAACTGACCGCCATTTGTTCTGCGCATGGCTCTAACTCAGCATGTGAATCTCGAGTGAAACCAGTTATTATGTGATCCTGAGAACGCTGACCATCAGCACTATATATAGACCATGCTGCCACTTCTCCTCAAGTCATCTGTGCAGGGTTTATTCATCGCTTGGTCTGAAGATCATCACACAACGAACCACCAAGTGTTTGTGATATAAACACTCTGAAAAAATATGACCTTAGAAATTATTTACTTTGAAGCAAATCATGCACACAAAGGAAGATTATGAGCAGGTCCATCCTCAGTGTAGAGTCACTATTTCTATAAATTTTGTTTTGTTGGGAATATATCAAGCTAGGCTTGTTACTAAGAAAAGATAATTATTTCATAAACAATGATTAATTTTGTTGTGTGGTAAAATTCTGTAAAATTTCAATCATGCACATCTGTCACTTCCTCAGCTGGTCTATCTTTCAAATTAACTCAAAGGACAATATAATCGTATTCTTCAAAATTAAAATGTTGGGTTTCTCTTTCCCACAAAATTCTGCAGAGATATTAAACATGGAGCCAACCTTCCTGAGAGGCACAGGAGAGGAACTGGTAGCTGGAGATGGTGGTTGAACTATCTCCTTTCTCCCAACTACTTGCTGTGATAAGGACACCCCCCTCCCTAAAACGTGGCCTTTCCCTGCCATTGTGCTACTTTTCTGGCAGGGTTGTGGCATTTATTTGAGACTTTTGAGTGTCATATCAGTTAGCCATTCAATATGCTCACTTCTCTTGTGTTTTTGTCAGACCCTATTACATCAGTGCAGAAATGTTTGTTTCTTTCTCAGCCCTGAACAGTTCCTGAGTTCATCTGGAGTCTCTGAAATGGAAACAAACAGAATCCATTATTTCTTGTCCCATATTAACAACCCAGCTGGTTGAGTCTAGATTTATCCTACAAATTATCAAGTCATAAAAGAATAGCTTGCATGCTACCTGCTAGCATAATCACATTAAACATTATGAAATGTCTTATTTATCTATTCATTTATTTGTTCATATATGTGCACACATACGCACATGCACACATGCACATGGGTGTCGATGTGTGCAGCAGCATGCACATGAAAGTCAGTAAACAGCTTGCAGGAAGGATTCAGATCTCTCTAACCACCATGTGGGTCTCAGGGATTGAACTCAAATTGTCAAGCTTGGGGACAAGCATTTTAACCTGAGGAGCCATCTTGCCAGCCCGTTATATGCCTTTTTCATGCTGTTGTTTCTCATGTCCTTTGTGTGTGCTCAGCCATGTTTCCATGTTTTCAAACCAAAGTTGTTTTTAGTGGCATTAATTTCTACTTCCCTGCCACAGAGTAGAATGTCAGAGTGAGAAGCTACTCTCCCCGTTGGCTGTCATCATACAGGAGCTTTTGACTTTCCCACCTGTGTAAACCGAGGCAGAGCTGACTTTCAGCAGGGTATGAAAGTGTCTTTACTTCACAGAAAGGTTAGCCTTGAGATCTTGTATTCACTTAGCTTCTTAAGGAACCACTTGGTTATTTTATCGAAGTTGGAAACAATAGGATATTTATAATTTGCACTTATGACTGGGGAGATGGCTCTGTCTGTAAATTGTTTGATTCCCCAGAACACATGCAGAAAATCTGGGTGTGATGATGGTGCCTATAATCCCTGTGCTGGGAAGCCAGAGACAGTCAGAGCTCATACTTCAAAAGTAAGCACAGCATTCTTAAGAACATCAGCTTTTGAGGAATTGGAATTGTGTTCTAGGAGATACACAGCAGGAAAAGGAACAAGACATTTGCCCTGGGTTGGAGAGAAGACAGAGCTTATTCAAATAATCTATAAACACGTATACATGTGTGTGATGCATGTGCATGTGTGTATACATGTGTGTATATGTGTGCATGTGTGTATATGCATGTATTTATGTGTGTATGCATGTGTATATATGTGTGTGTATGCATGTATATGGAAGAAAGAGCTCATCTTTGTGTGTCGTCTTTGGGAAAACCTCCTACTGTGTTTTCTTAGTCTGAGATACTCACAGGAACCTGCGGATACCTAGTTTGGCTATGGCCAGCCCAGGAACCTCCCCAGTGCTGGAACTGCAAGTACCCACCACACATCCAGCTTTTATTGTCTGTTTCAGGATCAAGCTCATTCCCCATGCTTCTGTAACGAGCACTTTTACCCTTGAGCCATCTCTCCAGCTCTATATAAATATAAAAACCACATTATTGTTTATAAATATATTAATAAGTTAATATTCCAATCTTACCTCAAGTAAGTTACAAATGGAGTTGTCATTCAAAAACGTTGTTGCCCCAATGGCTGCTAGGAGTAACTCATCTGGATATTACAGGAAGTATCCATTTTGAAATTTAAAATAACTAGCACATTTGCACACATACATTGGCTTAGAACATTATTCCTACTCTCTGCCTCTGTAATATCTGAATGGCTGAGGTTGAGTCCTGGCTTTTGTTGGTGTCACGTTACTGTTCTGCATCGGTGTTGCACATGCCTATTGAGTTAATATGCTCACAGGCAGGGTGCATTGTTCTCATGTCAGACATGTTTATCATGATGCCCATATATAAGCCTGCCCAAAGCCATACAGCAACACTTTTGCTTCTTTCATATATTAAATGATGTTTTTTCCTATTTCTGCTTATCCTGTATGCTCAAATGAAACTGATATCGAAGCAAAGAGAAAGATTAATATCCTGATACACTCTCCCGAATATATTGAGCTGAGCTCAGTTCATTTCCCAAATGCAAGTTTCCAAATTCTACCTAATTGATTATTTTGGATTGTGTTGTACCATTTAATATTCATTAATTTAAAGTAAATTATTATAGCATGGAAAATTATACATAAAATTTCAATTAGCAGGGGCTTACATCTGGAACCCTGTGCACAAAGCAGAGTGCAGACTGCAGGTAGGACAAGGCTTTAATCTCTCAAAGCCAGACCCCAATGATATAATTCCTCCAGCAAGGACATACATTCTACACCTAAGCAAAGAGCACTACCAGTGGGGACTAAGTGTTCAAAACATGAGGCTGTGTGGACATTCCCATTCAAGTCATCATACCTGTGTTGTAGCATCTGTTCTCTTTCCCCCTCTAATTCCTTCTTTTCTTCCTTCCTTTCTTGTCTCTCATTTACTCTCAAATTCATGACCTCTCCTTCTATGATTGTTCACACACACACACACACACACACACACACACACACACACACACACATCCAAATAACAAGTTACAAAAGTGTTTAATGTGTGTGTGTGTGTGATTATCCATTCATAAAATATATAAATTATTCCCCAAAGTACCAAGGTGGAGGGACTATTAACTAACACACCATTCGAGAAGTCAGTTTAGAGAGGAAAATGCTCACATGGCCGTAGCAGCTCCACCCCTGTGTAGTAGAGTTCTGAGTTATTCTGCTCCTACAATCTGTTACACATTGGCCAGCCTCAACCCAACAGAATGAAGGTTCTCAGTGCTCCTTATTCTTGGTATTAGATGGGGTGATACAGGATAGCTTCAGAGCCAGGCTGCCTCCTGCTTGTACACCCTACTCAATAAATGGATTATCGAAGTCTGTTCCTACATTTAGTTAGTGGGCAAAAATTCCGGCACATGAAGGACCTCCTGCATTCAGGCAGTTGAGAATGATGCCTATCATTAGATCAAGGAGAAGAGTGAGCTGTTTATAGTCCATCACACAGAAGATGGTCTTATTATGTTGACACTATAAAATGACTCCGTATGGGAGAATATTTTGTTTGTGTAACTCTTTTAGGAATATATGCATGGAACTAAGCATTTCATTGAAAGGACATTGAAAGTTTTAACTGGTGGCTACGTCGGCAAGATTTCTTTTTATCATAAGCGTTCACCATTTCAAAGGATTTTAAAATTTATGTGCATGTGTGTTATGTATATACCAATGTATGTATGTCCATGAAGGCCAGAAGATTAGGATTTGCCTGACTTGGGAACAGAACTCTGGTCCTCTGTGAGAACAGCAGGTACTATGGACTGCCAGTCATCTCCCCAGCCCCAGGCATTCTATTTTTAAACAACAAAACCCAGAAAACTAAAACTAAAACTTCTAGAGGTTACTCTGCTGCGGTGATTATTTAAACTGTGTGATTCTGATGTCTGTTCAGCACTGGATTTAGTGGGGTAATTTATTTCAAAGGTGGGGGGGGTGTAAAAGACAGAGTTAGAAAAAGTATTTAGAAAATGTGGAGAGAACAGGCTAAAAATCTGGTCTCTTTAACAGTGGATCCTTTGAGAAAAAATACATGGGAACCACTTTTATCCTCCCAAATTAGCATCTGTAAATGCAATAATCAGATCTGATTTAACATATCATTATCCGAGAGATAGGTGCAACTTAATTTCTAAAGGATTTTTAAGTATATTGAATGGAGCCAACCAGGGCAGATTTTCATTATAATGTGGTATCATTATATCTATGATTGCAGGCTAATTCCCCACTTATATGGCCTGACCACTGACCAGGCTAGATCAAGAGGGTTTAATTTCCTTTGTAAATGTTCATTCCTGCTCATTTTACATGAGAGACTGTAAAATGGTAGTTAAATAAGGGAAGAAATCATTTTAAAGGGGGAGACATGAAGGCCACCCCCGTGGTTTTTCTGTCACGCTGATTATATACTTCCCCCACCAACCCCCCTGACATAACCGTGTAAAACCAGAGTAAAATCATGTTTTCTCATTTGTTTCAAATAACCTTTTAAAGGTTGCTGGTGATCAGGCTAACCTTTAGTATTGACAAGTACGCACTAGACACAGACCTCCAGGAAGGGTGGTAACTAGATGCACTTCCCTCAGCCTGTGCTGACATTTTGTGGTGCATCTCTTTCTAAGACACAACGCCCCACATTTCATGGAATCATTGCTTGCTTCAGTGTGATGACAGCATCCTTGTTGTTTCCTATATTCTTGGATTTCTTGTGCGCGGTAAGTATCAAAACTATTCCCAGACTGGAGATTACCATGATGTCGGGAGATAGATGTAAAGTTAGCTCAATGGAATGCTCTCAAATACATCAAGAGGAGCTCAGACAAATCAGAAAACTTTCTAATGAACTGGTTTCAACTGCATCAACTGCATACTTCTGCTGTTCTCTACTTTTTTTTTTTTTTTTTTTTTTTTTTTTTTTTTTTTTGGAGGAAGGGCGTAGTTTACTGGAGACTTTTGGGAACATCATCTCATTGACTCTCAGCCATGTAAGGGACTTGATAATGGTGACATTTTGCAAAACTGTTACATTAAAATTTGAGACACGGGGGGTTGGCAATGTGGCTCAGTAGGTAAAATGACTAAGAACTAAACTCAAGGACACAAGTTCAGTCCCTGGGATCCACATGGTCTGAGAGAAAACAATGAAGGACAGCTACATTCAGCATTTTGAAAAGTGTTTAAAATCTGTTGTACACCCACTCAGAAGTTTTGCAATAGAATCCACTTATTTGTGTCCCTTGTAGCAACAGATTCCCAGTACTTGCAAGGCGGCTCACAACCACCTTTTACTACAATTCCAGGGGATCCAGCACCCTCCTCTGACTTCTGCAGACTTCCTACATGTGCATAGTGCACAAACATACACACACGTAAAAATAAATATTCATAAAACGAATGGCAAATTTAAATGGTGAGTTCAGTTTATTTAGACCTAAAATAGATCAGACTTTTAAAAAAATAGAAAAATCTTAGTGTCTTTGTACCTATGGGTTGTATTAAAATAATTTACATTAATTTTTAAAGACTCATTTTTCTAGTAAATAATATTGTCAAAGAAACAAAGTTTTGGGAGGGAACTCATTTAGAGTTTAGATTTGTCGACATTTGTAATTTATTAAGAATTAGCCAGGAGAGTGGGAAATGTGCTATGTAACAAGGTAGACATTTATGACCGTCAGCAGAATCTTGAAGGCGGAAAGTGATACAGGGCAGAAATTATGATGGTGATGTGTAGAGTCTCTACTCATGATAGGAGATCCCCTCTCCAGAGTTCTGGGATTGAGGGTGTTCTTAGCTGCAAGCATAGACTGGAGACCAACATGTTATCAATAGAAATGGAAAGGAGAGTGTCACTCAGTACAAAATTGCATTTTTGTTTTTGGTCATGGTTGCTGACATACATAATGGAACTGATTTTTTATTCTATTAACAACAACAAAAAATAACAGTATTGTTGCAATGCCAATTGAGCATTAATTCAAGAGAAGAGAAAAAGGATGACATCACACAGAAAAACAGCCTCCTTCCAAAAAGACTGCATCTAAAGCGTAAAGGGAACTTGTCAATTGAGAACAGCCCTGAGGGAAAAGACCATGCCTCATACAGATACTAAATATGCTGACTCAGGGCTATGCTCAGGTCACCACCATAAGAAACCCCAGACTCTCTGGGGCTCAAGTCTTTCTTATTTCTTCTCACCTTCCAGTTTCTTTTTGTCTAGATGCTTTTAGGGAAATTCCAACTTCTTATTTGCAATTAGATATCAGGCATAAATGGCACATGTGTGGTTAATATACAGATATAAAGGATAAGAAAATGGAAGACTTGACATTATTTACTTACCTTGTAGCTATGACAAATTACCTGACAGAAAACACCTGGGAGGAGGAAGGACTTAGTTTGGCTTCCAGATCCAGGGGAAGCAGTCCTCTTTGTGGTAAACATGATGATAGGAGAGGGTGGAAGCCAGTCACGTTAATCCCAGGTCAAGTGCAGAGAGTACACCAGAAGTGGATCTGGCTTATAAACTCTGAAGCGCCTCCCCCAGTGATCCACTTCCTCTAACAAGGCTATACCTCTGAAAGGTTCCACAGCCTCCCAAAACATTCTACCCGCTGAGGACCAGTGTTCAAAGACGCAAGTCTAAGAGAGGACATTTTACATTCAAACCACAAGCACCACTAAAAGCATGACAGCCCTAAGGGAAACATAAAAAGGTGTGTGCAGGCATTAAAGCCATCTACCAGTTTCATTTGTAAAATGTCCTGGTTATGTATGCTCCATGGATGTGGGTGGATAGAAACTTCCTAGAAAGGTCTTCCATGACCTATGCTAATTATACACACTTCAGTAGCAATGCCCTGCATATGGCACAAGAGGCATGGGGAACTTCAAAGAGGAATTTAAAATGGACATTAAAGGATCAGTGAAACCCTGAAGTGTGGCAAACAGAATGAGGATGTTTTAGGGAAATCCATCATTAACGGCTCCGTGCAGTAATTATTTGGGACTGAGTTGCCCATTACGTAAAGGTCATTTTGAAAGGTTCTAAGGTAAAATGGATCAGAAGTCAATAGAATTCAGGCTGTAAAATACTGGCAATTCCAGGACAATGCCCTTGAATTTGATCCTCTGTGCCATGAGGGGTTACTTGATGGATAGTGGGAACTGGGTAACAGAAGCAGAATTTCAGGAAAATTAATCAGTAGGCAGAACGGCAATGAGAGGGATTGTTGTAAAGGCTGCATCTTTCTAGTGAAATCTCCCTTTGAGCTTGGCAAAGGCAGACACAACATGCTGTTTACACATGAAGGTTGGCCAGAAATATTTTATTCACGCGGACATTTTATCCGTGGTAAATAATTTTGTATTAACATTGAGATAAGTAGATATGTTCAATCAGTTTCAAACCCAATTAACATTTTCAGTCTGATTACTGTCAGAACATAATTTATTGAGAATAGTTTCAACCACATGCGGTAGTAATCTATTAGTACTGTAAACCTCTTTTTAAAATACTTATTTTACTCTGTTCAACTGTGGAGGAATAAGCACTTCCTAGTTACATATCAGTTTTATACAGCTATCATATCAGACCACAGAGTCTGGGGCTGGTGAGATGGCTCAGTAAACAGAGGTACCTGCTGCCACACCCAACAGGGAGAGGGAGGAAGAAGTGAAATACAGATTCTATGCTCTTGTTTTAAAGCTGTTTTTTATTATGTCTCCCCCTCCTCCCTCCCTCTCTCTCTCTCTCTCTCTCTCTCTCTCTCTCTCTCTCCCTCTCTCTAACACACACACACACACACACACACACACACACACACACACACGCATCATGCATGCTCCATGTGGTAATTATTTGGAACTGAGTTGCCCGTTACCTAAAGGCCATTTTTGAAAGGTTCTAAGGTAAAATGGATCAGAACTCAATAGGACTCAGGCTGTAAAATATTGGCAATTCCAGGACAATGCCCTTGAATTTCTCTCTCTCTCTCTCTCTCTCTCTCTCTCTCTCTCTCTCTCTCTCTCTCTCTCTTCTCCCTCTCTCTCTCTCTCTAACACAAACACACACACACATACACACACACAAACACACACACACACACACACACACACACACAGACGCGCACGCACGCACACGTGGGCAGACATATACACACAGACACACACGGTTAATCCCATCAGGTGAAACTAAGATGACTATCCTTTTTTTTAGTTAAAATTGAAGCAACATTTACTAAATACTGGCCAGGAAGATAATTACTGCCCAGCTCCATATCTCAGATTCCCAGAGAATGCTGGAGAATTAATATAGGCAGATGTATATAAAGGCAAAACCCACCAGGCTATGTACTTCCTGCCTTTGTCCAATGCGGGGGGAGGGGTAAGCATACATCCTGATGTACCTCCGGCCTGCATTCCAGAAAGTTATCTGTCCTTGGGTAAGTGAGACTTACAGTTTTATTTGTCCTTGAGCAAATAGTGCTTACAGGCTAGAGCCATTGTTGTTTTATAGATCTCTTATAGCACAGTAATTAAAACTTAAAGCATAACTTTAGCTTTCAAAACACACACACATGCACAGAAAGAGAGACAAACAGAGAGAAACTGAGAGACAGAGACAGAGAGGCAGAGATAGAAGACAGAACATGGACCTGAACCAAGCAAGCTCACCCTTGCTAAGCCACTGATTTACCTCTGAGTTTTCCTCCCAAACCTCTTTTATATTTTTGACTATAAATCCCCACACTAATTTGCATTAATTAATAAAACAAGCAAGAACACAAAATTTGGCTCAGTTGTTTTTCATGGATTCCTGAACTAATCTTTGCCTGAATGTGCCTTGGGATTTGTGTCGCTGCTCATGAAACCAGGTTTTAGAGTTAAGATGACCTGTGTAGAGCAAACAGGATGATATGGGGCTTGCTTTGGATTTAGTCCTGGTGTAGTGACTACTCCATTTACCCTTCTCTCCATCCTAAATCTCTAACTGAGGTGAATGGGCAAGATGAAACCAGAACTGGAATGTGTACTGGGTACAGTCACGACTTTACAGCAGCATCCCCTATCTCCAGTAACTAATTCTAGATAGCCTGCCTCCAGTGCTGAATTTGAAGCCCAGGAAGGAAGGGGATACCTTTGTGTCATTTCTTTCTCTTTTAGAGATCTCATCAATGTCCCCCTATTAAATGGCGTGAGTATTCCAAAGGAGAAAACCTCTTTCTTTCCACTTACGTGCATGAAAGAATAATCAAAGTGAGGCTTGCTGGTCTCTCAGAGACATGCGTCATCCATGATGACTCTATGGATGTCATTGGGGGAGATTGATCCTATTCAGCTGTTGAGGGTTTTGCAAGCATGAGATTCATAATAAGAGTTCCATGGTACGAGACGTAAAATCAGTCTCTGTCTTCAGGTTCGACTTTTGAGTTAACTTTATAATATGTGCTGTTACGGAAAGTCCCACATCCCTGAAGGTGTGTGCACCTTAGACCAAATGCTCTTACGTAGTCACTAAAATCCACAAAACGTGAAATAGCAGGTCCTGAAAGATACTGAGTTTCAGAGACTTGGAAACCATCACCTTCACATCTAACCTCAAATGATGACAAAATTTTGCATCTTTTTACCCACTTTAATTTGTGTTTCTTATCACTATGTCTGAAACAACTTAGCTTTTCCCTAGCCAGCACTCGGCATGAGGTTCTATCTCCCTACAACCTGGTTTACTGGGAAACACACATGAGAACTGAATGCACCCAATCCAGGGTTATCAACACTTACTTGTTCACAGGGAGTGAGTCAGGCTCCCCGACCTTACCTGGTGTGCCTGGAGCTGACTGTGTCAGGTGGGAGGTTCGTTGCTCATGGTGGTTGGTATGGCTGCTGACATCCACTGGAGTGTTCTTACAGATGGGATGCTGATGGTTTCACTGATAAGCTCTGGGTGGAAAGTGAACATAAAAGTGTACTTACAAATGCTGACGTTTATCCTTCAGTGCTAAAGCTGAGGCCAGACCCTTGCTCCATCACTGATGGCTGTTCCTTGGTGGAGAGGATGCAGGATGAGTCTGGCCTGCAGGGTCTTAGATTGCAAGTGAATAGGCAGGCGGCTTGCACATCCTTGTGAGTGCACACATGCAGACCTGCCCACTCTTCAGGGACTGCTGTGCTTCTGTCCAGGCTTCAAGAAGTCTGAGATCTTTCATCTTGGTTAAGAGCCCAGGGTCAGGTGCTTTTATCTGTGATTGGAGAAGGAATGAAGAAGACTCCGCAGCTCTGGCCGCTGTGCCTGCACTGTGTCGCTGGTTTCTTTGTGCACTGACTTCATGGCAGTTGTGAACTGACTTCCTTTATGGAAGAGTCTGCTTTCACTCCCAGAATCTTATATTAGTTATTACTCAGGACAGTGAGTATCTCAACGGTGTTGAGGGAGATGGGGTTCCTTACAGATTGCCCTGGTCTCATCTTGGCAGTGGTAGAACACACCAGTAACTCAGATTCCCTTGTACTTACCTTTCAGACTCCTCTTCTCATTCCAACAGGTTTGTTTCGTTGAGCTATTAGTTCTCTCAAGAGGCATCTGCTCTTTTGTAAAATTTAGTAGCAACTCTAACTTTATATAGTACTTTGGTATATTTGAATGGTGTCTAGAGCTTTGCTAAGTACATTTCATAAAGTAAGTGATAGAAAAATTGATGGTAATCTCTATTCAGTCCTCATGATGTGTGATTGACAGCTACAAGACAGAAGCGTTTTTTTATTAGCATTAGTTTATGACTGCGCTGTGTACTTTTAGGGATGTACTGGCATAGATTTTATTTTTAACATCTTGATTTTTCCAGTTGCCTGGCTGCAGTCACCTGCAATCCTGACACTGCAGGGTAGAGACAAGCAGATTGAAAAAATTGGCTCAACAACTATCCCAGCTGGAATGAAAAACTTTTCATTCAGAGAAGCCCTATGGTATCAAATGGTTCCCTGCCCCCATGCACCCAAATGAAAAGAGGAAGTAAAATAATCCTTTATTATATTTTGATAAAAATTATTAATTAAAATATACAGAACTTTACCGCAATAATAAAAGATGTGGAAGACATACTGTAGACAAAATTTTTTAACATAAAATTCTCAAGAGACAAATAATACTTGTCAACACAACAAAAGGCAATTGGGCATTTGGAATGTATCCTTTCAAATACTGCAAACCACACAGATAATCTCATCAGTTGGTTTTATCTATAAAATAATACCTGTTGTCTATAAGCAACACACCAGAGGAAGCAAACTTAAAAGAGTTAAAATGAAACAAAGCCACCAGAATGGTGGAAATGGCTGGAAAGCCGTTGAGACCTATTGTGCATGGGTCCACGCCTTTGAAAAAGATGAACTTGATCCATGATAAATCAGGCCTTTTTGTCAACTAGATCTGCGTTCCACATGCCCCATGACCATCTTCCCTCCAGCACTGTCAGCTATCTGCTGAGAGTAGTCTGAATAGCAGAACAAGAGGAATCCTTCTGACTGATGCCATCAAATTCAGTCTCCTGGCTTCTCTACTCAGAAGGCACCAAGGACCACTGTGCCTTCTTAAAACCTTTTCTTTGATTTGCTGTTGTTGTTGAAACAGTTTTATCCTTCTCAATACTAATAGGGCCAGACCTTCATGTTTTTGTTTATAAAGCTAGTATGAAATCTAATATGTAGCAGGTACCATCAATTGCTACTGTAGCTAATTCCCATGAACTCCTCTCTGCTGAAGTCTGAATCCAAATTACTAGATGACTGTCTTCTTTTGGAGATGCTACCCGTGTATCACAGGAAAAGAACACAATTGTGTGTGCCTGGCTCCTACTCCACTGGTCCGCTGGGATTCAAGATGTCTTCTGTATGTTTACATTCAACTTGTCGTAGAGCCCTTTACCTGCTCTCTGCACTTCCTTGAACCTTTCATCCTTCAGAACTGACCACTGGGTCTTGACTATGGCTTTCCATATTTGACTTCTTTGAATTGTGTTGCTCTTGACAAAACAACCCTGGCTGTCAGGAACTCTGGTAGAGATAATCAAAGTTGGTTCTAGGATGAATGGATGGATAGATGGGTGGATGGATGGATAGGTGTGGATGGTCGGGTGATAGGCAGATGGATGGATATAGGGGTGGGTGGGTAGGAAGATGAATTATGGCATAGTTGGGTTGGTATAGTTGGGTTGATAAAGAAAACATCCAGAGCACTGATGTTTCCTGATCATCCTAAACTGGGAACCCCCCACCCCCCACCCCCAGCTCTAGAATCTCCTTTTCTTTAAGTACAGGAAATAGATGATAGTATTATACTTAATGGTTTTATAAAATCTAAGTTTCATTTGGTTTATTGTCCCACTTCTATGATGTAATATTTTTTTAAATATCCTCATAAACACTTTTTTCAAGACTGACCCTTATGTATCCTGAACCGTCTTTATTGCCTTCTGAAAGCAATTCAAACCTGTGGCATTTGCATTCATCAGGCTGTCATCCTCACAAGTGTTAGGATCCTAGGTCCTTTCTCCTCCTCTCCGTCCTGTGCAGACATATTGCAAACACACAACTACCCTTCCTCTCACTCTTACCCATCTGTAATCCTGAAAATGATTCCTAACTACAGTCAGCCACCTTACCTGCCTCGTTCTCTAGTTGGTTTTCTCATTCTGATGTGCTGACAGATGAGCCACCTTGTTGGTGCTCATAACCAAGGAGCTTCTTACGATGCTATGGGGATCTGTGGGATATTTGGCTTAGGCCCCTTTAAGATTGCCCATGTATTTGAAGCAGAGCGTATTCCTGATTCTTTTCATTTTTTGATTTGTTTACACAGACCTCAAAGGGAGAGCGCTTGTGGGAATTGAAGTGGGAATGGATTTACAAAGCACTGCCATTCATTTGAAGTATTTGTTTCTTTGCAAGATTAGAAAAGTACATTCAGTTTACCCTGTTTTCCTCTGTTTAAATATAAAAATGGAGTTTGAGCATCTCACTGCCCACATATCCTCACTGCGATGACCAATCCTTTTGCCACAGCCACACGGCATCTGTCAGATAAGGATGACTTTCAGCCATTGCTAACGATGGCAGGCAAATGTTTTCCATTACGAGTAAGGCAATTTGGCATTTGGCATTTGGCATTTGGCATTTGGCAAAATCAAAAGTATAATCGGCCAAAACCAGTTTCCTTTAATTACTGGATCAGTGTGTGTTTCAAAGGGACATTCTATCCATCAACTTATTTATAACTTTATAAATACCACTTTAAAAATCTATTAGGTATCCATAAAGTCGATATTTTATAGCCTATCCCCTGTCCTTGGTTGATACACATAAAAGGGAAGCAAGCCTTGAAAGAACTGGACACAATTGACTGAAATCCCAAGCACACAAAGATTATTAACTAATGATAAAAAGAAGAAGAAACTACGGTTGTATCTTCCAAGGGCTCATGATTACAGAGACCAATTAGAGACAGAAAAAAGAAGATGGACGTGTCTAAACGGTTCGGCATCCGTGGAGCCTTTTGAATCAGGACAGAATCACGAATGAAGGAGTCCAGGAGATAAGAAAAGTGAGAAACAATAGGGCAGCATCGATCGATTGATCGATCAGAGAACACTGTGGGTGTAGTAACAGAATCTGACTGTGGCTGTGTTCCTAATGTGATTTTACACTGCAGTTCCTGCTTAACCAACTTGCCAGGCTGCTCAAAATAACGCCCTGTGAAAGATAAGAAAAGTGGATACAGTGCATTTCGATTTTCATAAAGGATTCTGACAGCTTCCTGGGAGAGATTAATGGCCAAGGTAGAGAAGTGTTGAGAATACAGTATGGGGCCCTTTACATGGGAAACCAGCTCAACAATAAAGCAGCATTTGAGCATAAGGGTATTTCAATAGGAAAAGAATTTCAATTTAAGTGATGATGTTTTGTGTTTTTTATTTTTTTTTAAATCCTCCAGTGTCTATTGTTCTTCCCTAACTTATCATTTACGTGCCTTTGTACAGTTAATTACACCACTCAGATAGGTGTTACACTAACTATATATTATGCTGAAGTGATTATCAGCATGTTTAGCAAGGAAAGTGGGTGAATGTGAAGGTCGTGAGTGACAAACTTGCCTTTTCCTCATGAATGACTAAAGGCTGACCCATGAGGTGGGATGGCCGAAGGACAAAACAGTAAGAATATTCCACCAAGGTGCAGTTTCTTGAGGTTATAGGGAAAACAATAACGATATCACATTGTCTGAATCAAATATAGATCCGAGGAGCAGATGAGGTTTAAGCAGCTGAAACCCGGACAATTGGAACCAAGGCTGCACTGCCCTCGTTTGTTGGGTTTTAATTTTGAGAACTCCATCTTTGAACACAGGCTTTTCTCAGGATGGAGTGAATAGCAGCCCACAGTGTCTGTCATTCAGAGTGCCCTCGGGCGTGGCTTCGGTCTATAGGCAGACATGAGGCGCATTCCCAGACGTGGCTCGTTACCCACCCTAGTGGGCAGTTTCTAGTGTAGGCAGAAACTAAATCCTAAAAAAGAGAAAAAAATTCCAAAGGCAAATATGCAGACAGCAAAGAGGAAGAAAAAGAAACTACTGGGCACTGAACAGAGCGCTCTTAGATGTGCACAACCTCCAAAGGAGATTGGATCCTACACTGCGCAGCCCACCCAGAAGCCCACCTGTGGGGCGGCTCGTGCTCCCACGGGCTACTTTTCCGGCATTTTTTCATGAAACCACTATAGCAGAAAGAGTTGAATTATAGACACTCGTGCCAGACAAATAGGTTGAAATACAGGAAAGAAAACTTAAGACACCGATGTTAAATACCGGAGGCTGTGGGACATTTTGTACTACAGATAATTTTAGCAAGAATCCCTTTACAGATTGAATGGAACCTTCAGTTGGAAGACCAGCGCCCGCGATACACGGACACCAACCACAGAACTGTTACCGCATCGCTTTTAGGAGGTAGAAGGCATGAGGAGCGTCATGACAGGTCCACCCCCTGCAGAGGTTTATTTACAAAAATCAGTTTTTCTTCCAGATTCCAGTCACAAACACAAAATCTAGGAAGATTTGATTCTGAGTCCTTTTTTGCATAAGCAAAATTCAGGGTTTTTTCTTTTCTTCCTCCGTGTATTCAGATAAATGCCCTCATTAACAGAAGCATTATTAACTTCTTAAAGTACAAATATATTTAATAAAAATTTACCATGATATATGTGCTTTAATCAGTTATTTACCGTTAATAATAAGACGTTTATTTTACTTGCTTATTGTCTTAGAATTTTTATGTTCGCAGAGTTATTTTCACATTGTGTTTAATTTTAGAGCCAAGAAGAGAGACATCAATAAAAGATGTTAAATATCAAAAAAATTAAATTAGGAGTAAATTATGTACTAAAAAGTGGAAGTCATTTCAGCTTGAGGCCAAAAATAAATAAATAAATAAACCATCTAATGCTTCCTTTGGAAGTAAGAATTATCTATATATTTTGTAAAATAAGCATTAAATAAACATCAAATCACTGTTATTCAGACTTCTTTGGATTCACTTAAAGTGAGAAAAAAATCTTAAATGGGTATGTTTATAGTCATATAAAGCTATAGGTTTGAAAAGATCGTCGTGCAGGGTAAACATTCCAGACATCAATTTCATGATGTACATAGTTGGCACACTAACATCTTACCACATTTTCTTAGAGGTTACAGAGTCATGGTTGCCTTGTTTTGAAACCTGATGTTTGATTGTAAGACAGTGTAGCCATAGTTACTTGTACTAATGCACACATATGGCTCAATCCTCATATAGTAGAGTGGCTAACTTAGTCCAAATGACAGCAGTCAGGTAGAGATGCTTTAACAACCCCATCGTCCAGATGAGAAGGCTGGGAAAAATAGCTTCTTCGTGACAGTTTGCCTTTGTCAAAAAATAACACCTAATAAAATTCAAATTAGAGATTGTATATAAAAATTAAACTTTACATTTTATTTTACTTTGAGAGGGGATAAATCAGTCTAAAATTATTGCCAGGAAGTCCATTGAGATAGTAAAAACACACGACCACTTTTCCCTCTGTGTGATACCCCCAGTCTATATTTTAAGACATAGCTCATATTGAGTTATGGCTTATTTAATTTTCTTTAGAGAACAGATAAATATGGATTAATGGCCTTTTAGTTAGCAGTTACAAGGCTAGCTTTAATCATTCATGCTGTGAAGTTGTTCTTGTTTATAAAAATGAAATCTGTACTCAAAGTACATTTTACTTGAAAAATTGTAGGTGTGGAAAAAAGGAATTCATTTTGTTATTTCAACATCAGTATTCACAGATACTGAAAAGTAGTGTTTTCTTTGGGGCATGTAGAGTCTGACTGTACACGCACTGCAAACTGCTTGTCTTATTGGCATTGCATATACTCAATGGCCGCCCATCTAATGGTTTAAATGCAAAGGCAGCCGGTGGGAGTGAGAGAAGCTACTGTGTGTGTTCCTTCTGCTTTTGCTACTTGTACCGGAAGATCCACACAGAACGCAGAAACAGCAAGGCTTCCATGCAGCCCAGTACTGTAGCTCTGTTCTTTGGGTTTCCACCTTCACTGCTGGCCCGTGATAGGATAAACCCTCCTGCAGGCATCTGGATGTAGCATGCGTCCACGTTATAGCTCCTGAGGTGGAAGTCCAACTTCTTGCAGAAGCATCTGCCATGGTGACAGCAAAGCAGAGAGAAATCCCCACAGCGGTTTGGAGCACCTGCCAGTTAGCAAAAGACTTGACACTCTTCCAGATTTGAATATCTCACATTTGAGTCCATGTGGGGAGAAAGCAAGCTTGCTTCACTGAGCTCAGAATTTAAAGTGTGGAAATGACAGGAGTTTCTGACGTGAGACACGTTTAAAGCCATCGGAACAAGGAGCTTTGAGTGGGCTTCTCCAGCATGCAAGGCCTCCTCTTCTACAGAATTCCCTATGCCTGTGCACACGGACCTGAGAACTGTGGGGCCGATTTCCACTTCTCAGGGTGTTCCAAAGTGTCCAGAGAGATACTATGCAAGGTCTTTCCTATGTGTCTTTTCCCACAGTGGTCATCCACTTGAGGAGATACAGGCTCACTATCAGGACAAGATGCTTCCTTCCACAACAGGTGGAAATAAAAAAAAAAAAATGAATGCATTTGCTCGTTGAGAATTTCCTGGTTTCTTCATTCAAAGTATATAAGGTGTCTTTTACATCATTCTTGGTTGTTTTACTTAAGAGAAGTTAATGTTGTGTGAATAATTTGCAAATAATCCATAGCAACCCCTAAGTATATGGTAATATCTCTTATACAAATAAAAGCAAAACACATTAACATGTGTCATTGCATAGGCCTGTGGGATAATTCTAGATGAACATAGATAGAATATTTGGAAATGTGGTTTAATCCATAACAGAACTTCAGTGATCCCCCAAATAATGAAAATTATGAAATATTGTGACACAGTACTTTTCTACAAGATACCTCTGAGCAGACTCAAGAATTAAATTGCACACTTCTGTGGTACATAAGATTGCAGACCTGTTATCCTTCTTTTTTTTTTTAAAGTGACAGATATTTTATTTTACTGAATACTCTATTCCAGTAATTATAAATGTATAACTCTATAAATTGGACAGTTACAACCTATTTCTTTTCTTTCTTTTTTTAATAACTTGGGTATTTCTTATTTACATTTCGAGTGTTATTCCCTTTCCCAGTTTACGGGCCAACATCCCCCTAGCCCCTCCCCCTCCCCGTCTTTATGAATGTTCCCCTCCCCATCCTCCCCCATTGCTGCCCTCCCCCCAACAATCATGTTCATTGGGGGTTCAGTCTTAGCAGGACCCAGGGCTTCCCCTTACACTGGTGATCTTGCTAGGATATTCAATGCTACCTATGAGGTCAGAGTCCAGGGTCAGTCCATGTATAGTCTTTAGGTAGTGGCTTAGTCCCTGGAAGCTCTGGTTGCTTGACATTGTTGTTCATATGGGGTCTCGAGCCCCTTCAAGTTTTCCAGTTCTTTCTCTGATTCCTTCAACGGGGGTCCTGTTCTCAGTTCAGTGGTTTGCTGCTGGTATTCGCCTCTGTATTTGCTGTATTCTGGCTGTGTCTCTCAGGAGAGATCTACATCCGGCTCCTGTCTGCCTGCACTTCTTTGCTTCATCCATCTTGTCTAATTGGGTGGCTGTATATGTATGGGCCACATGTGGGGCAGGCTCTGAATGGATGTTCCTTCTGTCTCTGTTTTTATCTTTGCCTCTCTATTCCCTGCCAAGGGTATTCTTGTTCCTCTTTTAAAGAAGGAGTGAAGCATTCACATTTTGATCATCCGTCTTGAGTTTCATGTGTTCTAGGCATCTAGAGTAATTCAAGCATTTGGGCTAATAGCCACTTATCAATGAGTGCACACCATGTGTGTTTTTCTGTGATTGGGTTACCTCACTCAGGATGATATTTTCCAGTTCCAACCATTTGCCTACGAATTTCATAAACTCGTTGTTTTTGATAGCTGAGTAATATTCCATTGTGTAGATGTACCACATTTTCTGTATCCATTCCTCTGTTGAAGGGCATCTGGGTTCTTTCCAGCTTCTGGCTATTATAAATAAGGCTGCGATGAACATAGTGGAGCACGTGTCTCTTTTATATGTTGAGGCATCTTTTGGGTATATGCCCAAGAGAGGTATAGCTGGATCATCAGGCAGTTCAATGTCCAATTTTCTGAGGAACCTCCAGACTGATTTCCAGAATGGTTTTACCAGTCTGCAATCCCACCAACAATGGAGGAGTGTTCCTCTTTCTCCACATCCTCGCCAGCATCTGCTGTCACCTGAGTTTTTGATCTTAGCCAATCGCACTGGTGTGAGGTGAAATCTCAGGGTTGTTTTGATTTGCATTTCCCTTATGACTAAAGATGTTGAACATTTCTTTAGGTGTTTCTCAGCCATTCGGCATTCCTCAGCTGTGAATTCTTTGTTTAGCTCTGAACCCCATTTTTTAATAGGGTTATTTGTTTCCCTGCGGTCTAACTTCTTGAGTTCTTTGAATATTTTGGATATCAGGCCTCTATCTAACCCTGTTATCCTTCTTTAAAGTTAGTTTTTTGGAAAGATTGCGATACAGATTTCTAAATGAACCAGAATCTAGAAAAACTTGCAATGCCTTATTTTAGTCATGTTTATCCATAATGCACAATACAGGAAACACTTCAGATATTTAGAAATTTGCTCTTGCTTATAGATTATGGCTTTCTTTTTCTAAAATTATTTTATTTATTTACATTCTTGTCATTGCCCCAACTCCCAGTCCCCCCTCCCAAAGTCCCTTATCCTATTGCTCCTCCCTCTTGCTTCCAAGAGGGTGCTTTTCTTCCCCCACCAGGCCTCCTCCTTCCCTGGGGCCTCATGTTCCTTGAGGATTAAGCTCCTCTTCTCCCACTGAGGCCAGGCCAAGTAGTCTTCTTCTATATATGTGCCAGGGACTTCAGACTGGACTATGTATGTTCCTGGTTGGTGGCTCAGTCTCTGGGAGCTCCCTGGGGTCTGGGCTAGTTGAGACTTCTGGTCTTCCTATGGAGTTGTTCTCTTCTTCAGCTTCTTCAATCCTTCTCCTCATTCAACCATAGGGTTCCAGGACTTCAGTCCAATGGTTGGGTGTAAATATCTTTATCTGTCTCAGTCAGCTACTGATAGAGGCTCTCAGAGGACAGCCATGCCAGGCTTCCCTCTGTAAGCACACCATAGTATCAGTATAGTCTCAGGCCTTGATGCTCCCGAAACCCAATGAGATTGATGAGATGGATCCCAAGTTGGACTGTCATTAGACTTCCTTTCCTTCAGTCTCTTCTCCATTTTTGTCCCTGCAGTTCTTTTAGACAGGAACAATTCTGGGTCAGAAATTTTTATTGTGGATTAGAAACCCAGTCCTTCCACTTGAGGCCCTGTCTATCTACTGGAGAGGGACATTTTAAGTTCCCTTTCCCCAGTGTTGGACATTTTGGCTAAGGTCACTCCCATTGAGTCCTGAGAGTCTCTCACCTCCAAGGCTGATTATTTCCATTCATTCTTCTGGCACTCTGGGCTTCTCCCCTGCCCACTGCCCCATGGATAGGTAGTATCAACATAGTGAAAATGACCATCTTACCAAAGCAATCTACAGATTCAATTCAATCCCCATCAAAATTGCAAAACAATTCTTTACAGACAAGGTAAAAGCAATTCTCAACTTCATGTGGAAAAACAAAAACCCCAGGAGAGCCAAAACAATTCTCAACAATAAAAGAACTTCTTGGGGAAATCCCCTTCCCTGACCTCAAACTGTACTACAAAGTACTAGTGATCAGAACCACATGCTATTGGTACAGAGACAGACAGGTCGATCAATGGAATGGAATCCAAGACCCAGAGGTAAATCCACATACCTATGGACACTTGATCTATGACAGAGAAGCCAAAAATCATACAGTGGAAAAAAACAAAAAAAACATCTCCAATAACTGGTGTTGGTCTAAGGGTGGTCTGTATGTAGGAGAATGAAAATAGATCCATATTTACCACCTTACACAAAGTTCAAGTCCAAGTGGATCATGAACATCAATGTAAGACCAGAGACATTGAATCTAATAGAAGAGAAAGATTATGACTTTCAATTCTTTGCCAATTTATATTTAAAAGATTATCACAAAGAATAGCTTGAATAAAATATATACAATATAGATTTTCTTCTTTCACTAAACAAGAAATCAATGTTATTTGTGTTAGTAATTTTTCCTTATACAATAGGAAAAGCAAGTACATTAGTAATGTGGTATAAAACCCCTGAACAGTAAGTGTGCAAATCCTATCAATAATACCGAGTACAGGATTGGAGGCTTAATATGTGTGTGGTGTGTTAATGACACTTTAATCTATCATAGATTTCAATATGCATGCCATCTAGAAGTTATTCCTTTGCTTTTTGAGTATTTTTTCACATTGTGAATGGTCATAATGGTAATGTTTGAGCATACCTACATACCTCAAAGAGTGTCAGGTATGAATGAAAAAAATACTTAATATGCTCAGAAAATTATCTGTCATCTGATAATGCCTGAGAAAATTAGCATAGGGATTGTATAGAGTTTTCTAAATTTTGACGTGTCTTTGGAAATTCTCTGGCACATTAAAACTTTGTGAGATGAGCACATGGAGATGTTTATGTGGCAGGCATTCTGTGATACAGTAAAGAGAGCAATGTGGCTAACTGGTATACCCTTTCGTGACACAGTCATTCTCAAGCAGCTTAGATTCGAAATGGGGGTATTATCCCTTCCTCCTTTCCTTCTGTTAATCAACACATTGTGAAGAAATTAACTGTCTTTAGAGAGATGATCAGCCTCCCTCCATGGTATCATATGATGTGAAAACCACAACATGAGGACGTTGTTCGTCGTAGCCATGGGGACTTTTTTCTTAGCAGAATTTTAGACAGTAATAGGAACATATTAAGCTAATTTTCACTGAGTTCCCGATTCCTACCTTCGGGATTTGATCCCCACAGGGACAATATTTTCAACAGAATCTGTTAGAATTGCTACACCAGTGGGAACAGATAGGACTTCATACCCAGCCAGCCCAGAACTTCCCATCTTAACATCAGCTTGAAGGAAACTTACTGAAAGAGTTCAGAGGAGCCAAGCATCCCTCAGCCTGGATTTGTAAGATTAACAGCTGAGGCAAAGTGGAATATGTCAAGCTCATGTTTTGTACATTTTCCAATATCCAGATGTTTGTCACCATGAATATGAAAAACACTGACTGAATGGTAATATAAGCCTCTGAGTGGTATTTGGTATGGCACTAACACAGCTTGTGCTGACAAGTGTATTGGGAGGGGGCTTCTTTCTTTATCTCTCAACAAAGCCAGTAGTCTAGCAGGTTTTCTTTTAAATAAAAAAGAAAACCTTTTTTCTAGAAAGAGATGCTATACTTCATAAAACATATGTTCAGTCTAGAATATTTTATTTGGATTATTTTCTATTCTTCAAAGGGATCCTGAGAGTATGATCCGGAGACATAAAACAATGAGGTTTTGGTTAGAGAATAGGTGTCACCTCCTCCAGTTACTGCCCTTAGCATTCACACTTGGTTAGAGAATAGCTATTACCTCACCCAGTTACTACCTCACATTAACAGTCCCTTCCTTTGCATGCATGTCCCTGCAGAATGAACCAGAACTGTCCACAATACCGCAGGTTATGTCACTGTGGCTCATGGTTCATTTGCTTGGGTCACAAGCTGTCTTTCTCTTTCTCTCTGCATCTGTGAAGCAAAGTAGCACCTGACTCACCCATCTGATGATGTAAAGTGTCTGGAACATTCCACACAGCATCTCTTGGTTTGGAAAACTCCTCAAGTCAAATAGTACTCCTGTGACTTACTTCCGATCCTTCAGTGTGTGATCAGCTTAGACAAGTGGTTCTTGACCTATGGGTCATGACCCCCTTCTGGGGTTGCATATCAGATATTTATGTTATAGTTCATAACAGTAGCAAAACTACAGTTATGAAGTAGCAACGAAATAATTTTATGGTTGGGGGTTACCACAACATGAGGAACTATATTTAAGGGCCAAATCATTAGGAAGGTTGAGAAACAATGATTTAGACTTTCCCCCGTTGTCTCCCCTTGTCTATCACTTCACATCTCTCTCTATTCAGTCAAGTAAACCACATGTCCAGTGAGGATTCTGTGATAAGTGGTGGGTGATATAGTCAGTCTGTACCTTAAGCAATTTAGTGATAATAATATGGAAATATGGAACTAGTAACTGAGAATTCTAGGGGAAGAGATATCCTGTGACATAAATAACTTTTGCCATCTCCCTGAGGCAGGTGCTCCTGGCTGGTTGAGAAAAGCCACAGAGGAACAATCAGCACAGCAGGCAAGGTTAGAATTACCTCAATACCCAGGATGAGTTAGAGACTACTGGGAATCATGGCTTTCTTTAGAGAAACTGGAGGTCTTGACTTGACCTGATTTAAGTGTTAGAGATTCTCCCTGTCTTGTAGGCAGAAGGAATCTGGCTGCAGGTGTCTTGGGCATGAACACACTTAGAATATTTCCTACTTCCTTTTCTGGACAACTGTGGATGTGCTATGTCATTTGCATTGTAAATCCTATAGAGACCAGGTTTTATGGAGATTTTTACTTGTAGACCCTAGGAGTCATAAAACAAAAGGTTTTTCTTACTAAAAGTCAGAAAAATAAGTGTGTATCATAGTCTCCCGTGTGGCTCTTACTCTTATCCCACCATACCTGTTCTGTTCCCACTCCTTAGTGAACTGCTAACACATTAGCTAACTCCATACCTTGTAAAGGAAAATGCTTTCATGGAGGACAACCCAGGGAAGAATGACCAGGAAAACCAGGAACTATCGTTATTCTCAAAGACTCTGTATACTAATGCTAAATAAAATGAAACACATACACAGGTGTGATTGTGCACTTGGCATATTTAACACATTTTGTGTAGTCATCACCTTAACTTTAAAGCTATATGCATTCATTGCCCACAACCTGTGACTTTAGAAACCCCCATGACATACCTAAGCATGAATATCAGTCCATGTGTAAAATTCCATGTAGAGTAGTTTTAGTTTCTGCAGTTCTGTTAGTTGTGAGGGAGAAGAAAGGTGTTGAAAAGCAAGGAACAGATCAAAGGTCACATTTTTGTCTGACTCACTTTCCTGAACATGTGTCCTGAAGGGTATTGGTTTGGAGACAGTGACGGCTGTGGACTAGTGTCCTCCCAGCCAAGGACACACAAGAGTATGGAGAATATGTCTCCGTTTTCCTTGTCAAAGGTCAGTCTGTTTCTCCATGGTGGCCTCTGCTTCACCAGAACAACAGATGAGGTTTAAGACTGGATGTGCCAACTACTCTGGGGAGTTCTCTTGACCTCAGAGGCAAGCAAAGCTTCATCAGTCTCTAGAGAAAGGGAGCTACCCAGCAGAGTTGCCAAATCAGACTTCCATGGCAAAATACCCATTCATAATTAATTTTCTGCTTCCTTTAGAATAAACAGGTTGAGCAATCGGTCACATTCCGTAAATAAGAAATTACTCGCGGTAACATCTGCAACATTTAATCATCTTTCCACTTCAGAAACCATCTTGAAAAGTCTTTGATCTACATCATGCCATCATATGTGGATTTAAAAAAAAAAGCCCTGATTGCAAATGCAATCCTGTCACCCACCCACTACTGGAGGGTCCTGGGGAAGTCATTTAACCTACACTTCTTGATCTGTTTTCTAGGGATAAACGGTGTAGCAAATCTTAGCCTCTAGAGCTATGTTAACCACCCTAACAGGTAAATACCAGAAATGCAGAAGCCACACAAGGACCACTGATAGACCCACATACTAACTGTAGAGAGTTCAATATGAGATCAGCATGATATGATCTTGTTTGATGAGAAAACTGTCCCCTCTGGCTTCTTTCTGTATCTTATTAGGAACTGATAACAAACTGCAGTTGTTGAATTATAGCATTAAGGAGGTTTTATTTTCTCCATTGAATACATAAGGAAAAGCTTTTCAATTAAAAATGACCTTTACAACCCCTTCTGCTTTGGATTCTGCAGACGGGGAAGCTGACTGCACATTGGATTCTTCCAGAACTTTGTTTCTTGTCCACCCCCTGATTAGTTTCATAAACGTGGTAGTGGCTGCCAGTTGCCTTCATCTTGCAATTTTGTAGCAATCTCAGATTCCGTGTTCAATCCCCCAAGGCATTCTGTGGAAATGCTGTCAGACTGTTGAGATGTACGAGTTCTCCTTCTCTAGCCATGCGCTTTGTACTCATTTAAGAAAACTAGCCTTTAATTTGTAACAGAACTTTTTTTTTTCAAAATGAAACGTCAAATTTCAGGCCTCAGCAAAAATCACCAGCTTGTAACCCAGGCCTTCTGCTTCTGTCTCATCCTGCTGCCTTCTATTGCGCATAGGACTGTGTTTCTGAATTTTGTTCTAGAATCCAACTTTGAATCTGGCTTCAGGTTTCACCTTATGATACCCTCAATACGCATTCCGGGCCCGAGAACCATGGGTTTCTCATGCACCTGTGTCTGATTTCAGTGTTTCATTCTCTCCTCTGTATACTCCTTGTCACTAGACAGCAGCTTCTAGAGAGCAAGGATCATGCACTCCCCAAGCCGTAAACAGGGGCATGGTAGCAGTTTCTCAATAGATGAATGTCTCATAGAAAGAAATAAACCTAGTAGATACTTTATTGAAAAGACAACACAGCTTTGCCACTAAAGGTCTAATGCCAGCCTTACACCGATAACAGCAGTGTTTTGGTAAAAATAGCTTATATCTTGTAAATTGAAGGTCAATGTTCATTTTTACAAGCATGATACTTGCCAGGTTTTCTTAGAATTATTAGCTATGTGATGCTCTTTTGCTTGGTATAGCTGGTACATTTCATCCAGAGCTAGACCAGCTCAAAGATGACTCTCTCAGACCTCCTGTACTTCTTATAGTGTCAAAGAAACGTGATTTCATGTAGAAGAGTGTTGTGTGGCCTTTATTTATATTTAGTAATCATTATATAAACAGAGAAATATGAAGAGTGCTTGGTATACACATAGAACAAAGATACTGTTATTCCTTCTCATTTTGATTAACAGTCTTTCATTCTTCCTTCCCTCCCTCGTTCCCTCCGTCCCTTCTTCCCTCATTCCCTCCGTCCCTCCCTCCATCCCTCCCTTGACGTCTAGGTGTTACTTGGAAGACGGAGCATCAAAGGGCGCCTGGCTCAACAGGTCAAGTATCATTTTTGCTGGAGGTGACAAGTGGTCAGTGGACCCTCGAGTTTCCATTTCCACATTGAATAAAAGGGACTACAGCCTCCAGATACAGAACGTTGATGTGACAGATGATGGCCCGTACACCTGTTCTGTGCAGACCCAACACACACCACGGACGATGCAGGTTCATCTCACTGTGCAAGGTGAGTAACTCTGCGGGACGGAGGAGCTTGAAATGAAATACTGAGATAGTAAAAGACCCCCGTTCCGGAAGGGCTACCTTGTGGAATTTCCGCGTGAAATATTTAACATTGGTATTGAGTTGACTCAGAAGCAGCTACCAGTATTCAAGAATGTGTTGTCATTATCCTGTGAATTATCTTCTAGGTTCCATTAAAGGGTAATGACGATTTAAATCCAGGAATCCCCACTTATAAGAACAGGCAATGGCCATTAACACCACATTATGATTTTTGTATATGATATATTTCATATCTTCCCTTGAGTCATCTCTGAAATAAATCTTGGAGAATCCATAATTGATACATTAAAATAAGTACTTAAAAACCCAGAGCAGATACGTTGAAAAGTAAAAGGGTTGTGAATTGAATTGTGAGTGGTAACTCTAAAAGCCACCTCCCCAACCTTCCTGCACATTTTCTCTCCACTCGCATTTGAGCGAAAATGCAAGGCGTAACCTTCTAGAATAACTCAAGTTAAGTATAAATACAGAGTAATTGGAAAGCTCTTCACAGTGCTGCCTTGTGTCTGATTGAGCTTCAGGAGATAACCACGCTGGTCAACTAATAATCTGCAAAAACGTTGTGGTTTCACCCTCACACTTAGCAGTAAGAGCCTGGGTTTTGCCAGTGCAAGCACCCTTCAGGAAAACAGGACTTTAATCCGAGGAGGGTAAAAAATGCATAATTTGTACCTTACATGATGCACTTGTCCTATAAATTTATGTGTTATCTGCATGAAAATGTTTCACTCTCTGAATCTCAAAACAATGCTGTGGTAATCACTAGCAAAATTAGTAACAAAATGGATGATGGCATATCCCACCCTGGGACTTGGTACCTGGTAGAGCTAAATGGGACACTCGGTGTTGCTGTCTTCATGCTTCTCCCTCTGTAAGTCAAGGCTGGATCTGAATTCGGTTTATGGGCTAATGCCTCAGCACGGTGTCCGTCTGTAACCTTTGTAGATGACCTCTATTCCCTCATATACCATAAGAACCTAAATGCAAACAAAACTTAAATGGCTATTAAATATTTCAGACATGATGAGGTTAAAATTCTTAACTCTACAATTTGCTTTAAGGAGACAGTTTATAATGAAAACCAAATCGCTAGATTCTAGATTGTTGCCTTCTGCAGTGATGTGTGGTCTTCAAAGTCAGGTTTTCACAGGATTCCACCCGGTGTTGTGAGATGGATGCCTGAGGCAGGTGGTCATTGTTCTAGCAATTGCTTTACCACTGACCTACAGCTACAGCCCAGAATCCATCTTTTCATGGAGATTATACAAGCAATCTAGAGGGTGGGGTTTGGTCGGCTTCAAAGTGGATACAAATTGGAAAGCATAGGCATATCTCATCTCTGGACTCTGTCTAATCTGTCCTCTTCGTTGCCTTTCTGTCAGAATCTCCAGGAAAGAAAAGCGTAGCAGGCTCTTTTGTATTCTGGGAGGAAATATTTGGATGACAATGTATGAATCAGTCATGAGGTGACATTGGCTTGTCCTTCCACCTGTAGGTTGCCATGCTATATTCTCAATACATCTCAGTGTGTCCCAAATTCATCCTCTCTCCCCTGTGTCACACCCATGTGTGTAAACTGGACAGAGGGATACATGTCCTTTCTTAGCACCTACTTATATCCACTGGTGTTTATTTTCCACTTTTTAACTGCGGAGGCTGTGTTACACCGTTAAGCACTTTTAAAGAGATTGCATGATTTCTCAGACAGTGCTAGCTTCTGAAGGTCATTTGATGTTCATGAACCCTCTGAGCAGTGAAGAACGTGCTTGCCGAATGCTTGATGGTATGTTTTGTTCCTTTAGAAATAGAAAACTCCATGAAACTGTTTTGAAGGTATGTCATGAGATCAAATTAAAAGCTAATAATTTTACAGTATTTATGAACATAATTACTTATTATAAGCTGATTGGCATGTGGGACATTTTCCAATTACATTAATAAAGCTCATGGAATACATTAATAGGCTTGTCAGTCAACTCAAGAACTAAATAAATGCCATAAAATATTAATCCTACTTTAGTTACATTTCTTCTTAATGAGCAAAAATAAGTGTCTGAACATAGATACTCGGGCTTATCTGGGTAATTTAGAAGAATGTGCTCTTTGCCAAGTGACTTGCCAATCCTTCACTCACAGAGAAAACTGAGCAACTGCTGCAAGAATTGCATGTATTCTGTGTGTCATACATCATCCACACACCTGTCAACAAGGCTTGTTCTCAGTGGGTAATCCTGTGGTTAGGGGACTTGGATTTTTAAAACCTCATTTTTGAAAGTAGGTTGACAAAGGGGGGCTCTTTTTTTTGGTTCTTTTTTTCAGAGCTGGGGACCGAACCCAGGGCCTTGAGCTTCCTAGGCAAGCGCTCTACCACTGAGCTAAATCCCCAACCCCAGGGGGGCTCTTTTATACCAGGCACCACATAGGGGAGTTTGTTGGTGCAATTTATTGGTGCTGTTGATGCCTTTTAAATTCTTTATTTAAACGATTGAACAATAGAGAAGAATGACAAACCAGGATATCTATATTCTAATTCGGAATTTGTCCCAGCAAAGTGGATAATTGTCTTACGACTAATTTCTAACTTGAAAAAACTACTCAAGCCCTTGAGTTAAACTCAGAAAATTAAAAGTGTACTATGTATAGTTGATATTAATGTAGAAAAATCAGCAAATGTGTTCAATAAAGAATTAATATTTTGTTGTTTATCTGCAATATAATGATAATAAATTGAAACCTCTAATCATGTGGAGTTTCTAACTATGTGGAGCAATATTGAATTGCTTATAAGCAATGATGAATTGTGATGTGGAACTATAAGCAAAATAACCCCTCTTCTCCCCATCTGGCTTTGGTCATGGTGTCTCAACATAGCAATAGTAACCCTTACTAAGACAGAATCCAAAGTCTTCTATGATACTTAAGGAAAATTCTTAGGTGAGAATCCCTATAAAGTACAATACAATTATATGCTTGTCAGAGAGGGTATTTCCATTTCAAATGGGATAGGCAGGAAAACAACAAAAAAAGGATTAGTTCAAAGTTAGATTTGAACACCACAGAGAAACACTATGCCTTTTAGTTTTGTGTCTGATGTACATATGGCGCCATAGCCTAAACCCCAGTGGCCACAGACAGCTCTTGCTCATAGTCATTGAATTGGAGAATATGTGGCTTCTCTTGTAACTATGCACTGTGTCCTGTGGTCATTTTTGGAAGGCATTGAATTTCTGAAGTCACCATATCAATTTATGATTCATCTTGATTTTATTTGCATATCCATATTAAAAGCCATCTAAATGGGCACAAGTCCTGTCATACATAGATTAGGTTCCCAGGTCTTGCTTTGAAATCTGTGTGAAAGCCTCCATGACCCCTACAGCTCTGGCATGTTTCACATCTGCAACGCCAATGTCATGGAGTCAATGTCAAAACAATTGTAAATGTGAACATCACCCTAGTCCCAATTGTTTTAAAGCCACATAAGTTTCTGAATAACTGAGTGTTGAACCTAGAACATTCATTGAAAAGCAGCCTCTTGTCAGGAAGGCATTCAAGACAAACTGTGTACTCAAGGGAAAGACTATTGGGTGAAGTGACAACTTTGTACCCTGTAAAAAAGATGGGGTCTGGCCAGGTCTTGAGTCATCTTTTTTGTCCTCCCAAGAAAAGGACAGAGGTTCTTCCTGGTGTAACTAATCTCTTTGTCAGGCATTTATCCTTTGTCCAAAGATTCCAACCACCCATTTTCTGAGCACAATGCTTGTCATTCACTTTGTGTCTGCTTTTTGAACCCAATTGTCAACATGGCTAAAAGAAGAGAGCAGTAACTATACCAAATCCTAAATTATATTCAAATTTATATTTTCTGGAGTTCTATATTTAAATTCAATCTCATTTAAAAACCTTAGGACATGGAAAAATGAGACAATTTCTGTTCCTTGTTGTAATATGGATTTTTGTCTATTTCTTAAAGTTTTCACTACTATGCAGAGCCCTATCTGAATAAACTTACTTTCCAAAGTCTTTAAACTGTGAGTGAGAGTGTCCACAGAGGTCAGAGCATTAGATTTATTAAACTGGAGTTATAGGGGGTTGTGAGATGTCCCATGTGTGCTGGAAACCATACTCAGGTTTGAGTTGCAGGGAATCTTCTAGCCACTGGGCTAGCTCTCTATCCCCATCCGCACAAATCTTCACTGCCCACAGTACTACCAACAATTTGAGTCCTCAGTCTCCCAGAATCCAGGATTTATTTAGTCTATTTCTCCAAACTCTTCTAAATCTCTCTTATAAAGCAGTTTATACAGCTTTTGAAACACGGTGATGATCCAACTATTGGAACCAATTTTCTATATTACTCATCTCTGTGACAAATAAAAGCAAAAACAAAAACACAAAAACAGTGTTTGGAGGGATTACCTGAGTTTTTAGTTTCAGAGGTTGATTAGTCTGTCACTGTAGGGGTGTCTGGATAGAGCAAAGCATTTCCCATTGTGGAATTCAAGAAAGAGAGGAAATGAGTCAAAATGGGATCCATGTATGATGTATCCTACCAGGACACACCCAGGGACTCATATTCATCAAGTAGGCCCACTTCCTAAATCTCACCATCTCTTCAGAATGGCATAATGGTATAAATCGTCAATGAATTGAATCACTGATTATATCAGAGCCCTCATGATCTAATCATCTCTAAAAATGTCCTCACAATTACACCCAGATATGTGCTCCACTAGCCATGTAGGTGTTTGTTGATCCAACCAAACTGCCCTATAAGATTAACAACCACTTTTTTTCATAGAGATTTGCTCTAGGTGTCTTCTTAGAAGTGCATAACTCTATGACATGATGGCATAACGCATTTGTAATGGCTTCTCTTGCTTCTTGGAATGTAGTTGGCAGACAGCACTCAGGAGTGAGCACTTTTGAAGACAGCTTCCAATTCAGTGTCATCTGGGACTGCTTAGAAAGCCCGGGAGTCAATGCCTGGTTTAAGGCAGTGGGTACAATACATTTTGCTTGCAGCACACTATGAGATAAGTATCCTGGCAATATCAGCTCAGAGTTCCTTCTGAAGTAGCTGGCTGCTGTCCAGTGCACACAGCAGCTACATTTCCTTCTCTGCAGTTCAATCTGTGTCCTCCATTTTGTTCCAAGTATCAGATGCAATGATCTCCACTATTAGATCCACTGGACTCTGTCACCTTTCAGAGATTTCTATGCAGGGTTCTAAAAACTACAGCAATGGTGAGCCCTTCGCTTGGCGGAGACAATGTTTTGAAAATGCCTTTGTAAAGTGGAAAGGCAGAAAACTCAAACACCATGTATTATTAACACTTTTATTATGGAAGGGATTTTAAGTGGCTTAGAAAGTAGTATTCATTCTTCTAAAACAAACAGAAGCAATAGGAGCCAAGATAAAGAAAGTGAGAGTGAGGTGTAGTCAGAGGTGAGCCTACATTGTAAAACGCCTCTGTGATTTATATTTTTTTTCAGAGCTTCGTAAAATATTCACCCCTGAGATTTTTAGCAGCCAATACAGGGAGGAAAACAAGATCAGTTGTTCATTTCACAGACCATAAGGTTAAACACCTTCTTGGTGCCCTGATCCTATTACTCAGAGAGAGAGAAGCATCTCAGACACTCTTCTAGAACCATCGGTGAAGTAAGGACAATCTAAGCATTAAGTGATACAGGAAGTACAGCTCTATAGGGCTGTTCACTGCTGGAAAGTATAAATTTAAAAATAAATATATTCAATAAGATGTTATTTTGCTAACACATGCATATCACTTGCTTATTGTCTTAATGTAGGAATAAACCATAGAACCTAATGTTCCCTGGGTGATTTCTGCCTGCTCATTTTTCTCAGTGATCCGTTCATTTTTGTAAATATTGAAAGTGCATACAAAAGTGACAGCACAGTTGGGTTCTAAGCTGCGTAGGAAAATAAAGAGTGATGCAGTTTTTAAAAGTCAATTATTTCATAATTTTGTGGAAAGATATTTTCTTACTCACAAATTGTTTACCTTTAAGCTATGTAACTTCATGGCATACCAGAAAGATCAAGTAGTTCTATAATGACTTTTAGATTGATAACAAAGGTGACTTGATGGATTAGCTATGACTGAACACTGGGACAGGTCTGCCATGTGCCTTGGTATTTGTACATAATTTTCTCTGGGTCAGTGACTGGGTGGACGTCCATGCTTGCTTACGCCCTCTGCCTGTACAGTGCTTACTGCATCATCTTTACGGTTTAGTTAAATGATAAAATAACGGAGTTTAGTATGGCTACTCCGCTCCCCAGGTACTTTGACTCCTATAACATATCTAATACCTTGAATACTTGGGTTGTATCATTGCAGTTGTGACTGATAACAAAAACGTTCAGGACAATAATCCCTAATTTGTAAATTTTAGGGCAAAAAATGCCCTCTAAGAACATTTGTGAACTCAGCAGAGGCATCTCCTCAACGCCCTCACATTTCAGCGTAGGTCCATAGTCTGTCTGCAGTTATGAAGAGCAATTAATTTTAGGCAATGACATGTAGGGTAACTACTAAAATCTAAAACATTTTGGTTGGCATTTATGGCTTTCCCTTTACACAACCCACCCTGTGAGAATAGCTGAGCTGTTTAAGGTAGGATGCCCATACCAGCTTTTAAGAAACTTTCTCCTCCATTTAAATGCAACTACCATAGGTTGTTGGTTCAATAAGAACAATCCACAAAAAAAGTCAATGAAATCAATTTTAGTAAAATCACAATTTAAACATTGGTGTCATCCACAAAATAATTTTTTCTTTTCTTCTAACTATTGTTTCTTTTATGTTTTTGAAAGTAGGATTATATTAGGCATTAGTTTCTATAAATGGGACTAAAAACAAAATTGAACGAGAGGATTTACATCAATTGCTGAAATCTTTTTTATAAAAATTTTTCCCTCTGTAAATGCGGTGATCATATATTCCCCTTCAAAAATTAGTTTCTGAAAATTTAAATACTAACAAGAGGTCTGACATTACAAAAGCTTTGTTAAAAGTCGATGATCTACTGATCACTATACACAAAGGGAACACATATATTGGTGTTAGTTCTTGTAAACCTAGCTTCCTGAGCAGAGGACCACTTCCTGTCTGGAGTCTGGTAAATGAATGTGGGTGTTGGAGAAACTTTGCAAAAATATTTCTGAATGTGCAGTGACAAAAATTAGTTCTAAAATAAATGACCTGATGAATCCAAGGTACTTGACAGTGCGTAGCTGTGCTGTATCATGTGGCTTTCCTTCCAGCCTCTGTTATGAACACTGTGTACCCCTGAGCTGTCCACATGCTGCTTAGACCAGTAATACTGAGTGTGAGGTTTCCCATTCTTGTCCTCCAGAATATAAGTGTTAAATTAGTGTATCTTTGGACAGAACTGTTTTCGAATATTTTATTTTAAAAGTGCTGTTGGTGTTGCCCACTTAGGCTTTGTAAACAGTCATTTACTAGATGAATAATATCTTGCAATTTGGAGGGAATCTTCAGAAACTTCAGAAATGCTACAAATATCTGTTTTCATTTTATACTATGTATTTATGTGAGGAGGACAATATAACCAGAATCCAATTTCAGCCAACTCTGACAAAAGTTGAAGACACTATATATAGAAAATATTCAGTAGAAATTTAAATGTTAAAACTAATTTTATATCACTAGTATTTAATATATTATTATTAACTTTGAGTTAATACTAATGACTATATAATTTTCTAGTCTTTGAAACTGATGAAATTATAGTCATACCAATAATTCTTTTGAAACAAGTTTCTCTGCAATTTATTGCCAGTAACATTTGATTACATACCTGCTTTGTATCCCTCTCTTCACAGAGCTGTCTAAAAGTAGAAAACTGTTTCTGGAAACAGTGAGGAAACTGTTACAAATGCCCATGGTCATTTGACAAGAGATGTTGGAATGGAGCAATCAAACTTGTGTAGATAGACAACATACGGTGTAGCTCCCATCCGAGGTGTGCTTTATAGAAAGGAGAGGAGAGAATGCAAAACATCTGAAAAGAATTCATTGCTAATAGGAATCACCCTTGCAAGGATGGTCACACTTCAGGGTCTTGGTACCCTTGTGAGCTGGATGAAAGATGGTGAAGAAACAGAGGCAGACCCAGTGGGCTGTCTAACTTATGCTAGGACTGACCAGAAGTTCTCCCAGCGTCGGTCGACTTCTCCTTAAGTTTTCAGTTAGACAGCTAGAATGAATTGATGGTGTCTGGGAGCAGATACACGGAGGAGGATCATTAAGAAACCTTTGTTTAAGATCAAGGAAAGCAGCATGGTTGTTTCTGATAACACACTTCAGAATAAAGTCTGAACATATTTTTAAACAATTAACTAGGCTTGAGAGGTGACTCAGGAGTTCAGGGCACTTGTTGCTCTTACAATGGATGCCAAGTTCAGTTCCCAGCACCTACATGGTGGCTCACAACTATCTTTAACTCAAATACCAGGGGCTTCCTAGCTTCTGTTCTCCCTGGGCCAGTGTATGAACAGGGTGGACAGACATACATGCAGGGAAACACTAATAGGCATGAAAGAAGTTTCAAATGAAATTTTCAATATGTTTTAAAGTAATCAAACATTTAAGAAAGCTTTTCTGACATTAAAAGCCCTTTAATTTCAGATGGATACTTATTACAATTCCTGAGACTCCTGATTTGGAAAGCATCTAAAATTTAGATCATGGCTTCTCCTGTGTGTGTGTGTGTGTGTGTGTGTGTGTGTGTGTGTGTGTGTGTGTGTTTATGTGTGTATGTGTGTATGTGTGTGTACATGTGAGTATGTGTATGTGTGTATATGTGTGTGTGTGTGTGTACATGAGCGTGTGTGTATATGTGTGTATGTGTGTGTATACATGTGTGTGTGTACATAAGCTTGTATGTATATGTGTGTACGTGTGGGGGGTGTGTATCTGCATCTGTTTGACTGTATAAGTGTAGGTGTCTGTCTGTCTGGTTGTATTTTGTGTGTCTATTTTTACAATAGTCATTTTTGTCACTCATCTTAAAATATCTTAATTTTTTCCTAAAAAAGGAAAAATAACCATGTTATACTTGTCAAATCCCAATGCAAAGTGCACTGCTGCTATGAACATGTCTGCATAAATAAAACATTACCAAACTTTACCTGCTCTTATTCCAAGAAACTCTGCAAATAAAACCAAAGTCAGTGGAATAAATTACCTTCTCCTAGGATCCATTGTAATGTGATTTCACCCCTGAAATATTATTTTTCTTTCTTTCTCAAGTCATGTGTATAATTAAGTTATTACTGGAGGCAATTAGAATCTTGCTATTTTCTTTAGCTAAATCTTAAACAACAGACCTTGTATGACCTCTATTTGTGGGCCAAGAGAAAATATATGAGAGGAGAAAAATTCAGTCTGCCAATTATATCATATCAATTATGTGATTTGCGAAGAATAAGGATTCATCATGTGCAGTTTAAAAGAAAGATGTGTACGAATCTCATCTGGCCGAGTTTCTTTATAGAGTCAGGGTCTCAGGGTCTGTCAGCCCCAATCACTTCCCCCTCTTAGCCCATCAGTGTCTTCTGATTAGTCATGTGAATGGAGCAGTGGGAAGACTCGGGGAAGCTAGAATCAGGCTGCTGGCTCTCCCACCCACTGTGTCCAAGATACTCTATGGTCAGGAAAAGTTCAAGACCTGTGGTTCCTGTGTCTGTGTTGTTAGCATTTCAGACTTTGTATCAGCACACAGCTCAAGAATGCTGTACTTTATCCTTTGAACTGTTGGGTGAGAACTAGGGTGCTGAGCCTTTTAAACTAACAAACATGACCTGGGAACACTAAGATTCAGCCCCGTTTGTTAGTTGGGTAGAGGTACTTATTATTTTTTCTCCATGACTGGCATTATGCCAGCCCATTGCTTAAACTAACTTAATGTGGTGATTCTATCTTTAAGGCATTAGTACCAGGAATGCTGACATAACAAGAAAAATTTAAATTCAGGGGATTAGCCTTGCATTTCTGACTTGGCTTGCCTATTTTCACTCAGGGTCCTGCATCCTTATCCCCTGCTAATCCTAGGCTATTCACAAAATACAGGCTGGTGATTGCACGTTGAAGTAAAAAAATAATAAGTGAGATACCAGCATTTGGCAAAATGTCCTAGCAATGCTGTTTACAGGAGAGAAAAAAATCCTTTGCATGAAAGAGAGTTAGTTTTGAAAAGGTCACAGCCAAGGGCCCTAGAACCAAACACAAGAAGAGATTTACGTTGGAAAGGAGCCAAGGACGACAATTAGGATTTCTCCCAGTTCTGCTCATTATTGTAGGTTTCCTTAGAGCGAATGGAATGCAAAAAAAAAAAAAAAAAAAAAAAAAAAACCAGGGATGGGATGTCAAAGACAAAGGACAGAATTCTGAACCACTTGTCACAAGTGTACAGCTGTCACTGTTTCCTCTGCCTAGGGTCTTCCACATGACCGTAGCCCTGCTTTGGTTTAAACCCGAATATCATTGCCTCGGCCCCAAGCTGCTAGTGCTGCTGGAGAAAGACATAGAATGTCAGGACCAGGAGCCTCACTAGAAGAAGCCTTACAGCATCCAGGGACTAAACCACTACCCAAAGACTATACATGGACTGACTCTGGGCTCCAACTGCATATGTAGCAGTGAATAGCCTTGTTGGGGCACCAGTGGAAAGGGAAGCTCTTGGTCCTGCCAAGGTTGGACCCCCAGTGTAAGGGATTGTTGGGGGTGGATAATGGGGGTGGAAGGAGAGGGTAATATCTATATAGAAGGGGAGGGGGAGGGCTTAGGGGGCTGATAGACAGGAAACCTGGAAAGGGAATAACATTTGAAATGTAAATAAGAAATACCCAACTTATTGCAAATGGGAAAAAAGAAGAAGAATGCTTCTTATTACCAGATCACTTGTTATCTTATCACGAGGTCCCATTTCCATTTTATTATATGATTGTTCTCTTCCCTGCTCATGCCAAGAAGTTTCCCCAGCACCAAATCTGTCCCACTCTGATCCCAGTAGAACTGTAAGCCACTGAGGCACTTGCAGGACACTTTTCACCACAGAAATAACTAAGACACTCTCTTTCGCGAGTACCCAGGATGCTTTTAATTTATTAATCACCCATGCTATACCTCTATATTTGAATGCCTGGAAAATAGCATAACTTTTCAGGGAAACATGCACACATCCCTCCTCTCTGTAAGCACCTGTCTCTGTGAGGTGGAAAACTGAATGCCAGTGCTCAGATTTACTGTGGAAATGCCAGGAACATTAAGACATTTCTAGCAGCCTCCCCATTCACAGAGTACATACAGAGAATGCTATGAGCTTCTTTTCTCCAAAGAACAAGCCTCTACAGGCAAGTCCTTTCCTCTTTCTCTGAGAATTAGATATTGTCCTCATTGACTTAGGGATTTCCATTTATGAGCGTAGACAATAAAGTTAAACTAAAATATTAGTAAAATTAATTACTCTCTCTTCTCCTGGGGAAATTCTATGTGGAAAAGGATGTAATAAATTTATACTACTGTTAAGGTTTTGAGCTAGAGTAATTGGAAATAATTCCAGAGTTTTGAACTCAAATTACTGTTCTAAAATTAAAGAAAAGCTATTGTGCACCGACCTTCTCAGACCCACTTGATGCTCTTCTCTTGCTCTGCTGTGTCTCTCCCGATAGTAGACACTTGGGTACAATATTTTCTGGTTTGGGCGAGTTTCACACACATCAGGAGACACTGTCAAAAATGGACAGGCAGGAGGCAGTGAGTTCTGGTGCCTGTGCTTACCTCTTTGCCTTAGGTAGAGCTTTCTGCACAGCTGTCCTGAGCCTGGGCTTCAGTTCTAACTGGATAGTCCATCCTGCCTTGGGCACAGCTTATGCTGGATCTAAGGATGGGCCACCGGGCACATCTGGCCTTGGGCTCCAGGAAGGTTGCCTACTTGCAGGAGTGTCAGCTCTGTCTGCCAACAAGGCTTAGCCGCCCTTCCCTCCCACACTGTCTTTGTGGGTTTACTTCACTTGAGAAAGAGCCATCTTTTGATTAATACTTGGCTTGTTTCTATTTGGTTGAATCACTCCTGGTTGGTGATGATCATTTAGTTGCCTCCTTCCTGTCACCCTGTTCAAAGTCATGTGACTAAATCCTCTACGTAGGCATGTGTTCCATGTAATTATAACTGCTTATTCACGTTTATAAGATGTATATATTGATTCTAAATCTAATAGGCAAACCAAAAAAAAAAAAAAACCAACCCAAATCTTAAAATTAAATACACTTAGGTTGAAAATTCAGATTTACTAAACTAATTATCAGAAATTAAGATAAATGTAGGGGGGAAGCTAAAAGTATGCATAATTATTAAACATTGGCATTTATGTGAGCCTTGGGCTTCTCTTTATTACCTTTCTGGGTGTAATTATCATTAGCATTTCAGTTGCATCTTTAATGAATGTTTGAGCTACAAATACAACATGATATGAATAGAAAAAGAAATCCTCCAGTATTTACCCTGACTGCAACTTTAAGAGGAAAAAAAAAATCCCCCATAAGGCCACACAGTATGATTGTGAGTCTTTGCCCTGGGAACTAGGAGCTGACCAGCAATATCCTGGCCCATGATTTTTACAACTGCACCTGTGCCTTGTGGGAAAAGTAGTGAAGAGCAGTTGGGGACTTCTCTCTGGCAAAGAAACTAACTGAATCTGGGCATGAGCTCTCTGTCACTAAAGCACATTTTCTGGACACATTCCTGAGCAGAGCATTATCATAGGTGTTTAAAAACAACATAAAAATAAATATTTCTTTTTAAGGAGCTTAAAGTCAGGCATGACTCTTAGAGTGGGAGACAAAGGAGTGAATGACCCTGCAATGGAACCAAGTCATGGGACTTCAGGATGGGAACAAACAGCAGACTTTTTTGCTAACGTGTCTTTGTGATGGTTAGTTTTTCAATTTTCACAGCCAAGGACTGTCTGGAAGAGAGTCTCAGAGAAGCATGATCTGAGTCATGTTAACAGGCCTATGGACCTGCTTCTGGGTATTGTCCTTTGCTTGTGTAAGAAGACTCAGACTGAAGGTAGGCAGGAGCAGCACACCCTGCACTCTATAAGAATAGACACCATCTTGAAGAGTGCAGGGTAGCAGCATATCCCACACTCTATAAGAGTAGACACCCCTTGTACTTCCATTTCTCTCTGCTCTTGACTGTGACTGGATGCTTCAAGATCCTACCACTGTGACACCTGCCTCACCCCACCATTATTATTCCAGCTGTAACCTGGAATTATAAAAGAAAAGAACCCACCTCTCTTAAGTTACTTTCTGCAATAACTTATCACAGAGTCAGAAATGAAATAAAACAGCCACAGCCAATGTTTGTGGAGAAAAAGTTGGCAGAGAGATAATTGGTAGAGAGCAGGAAGTTTGGCTCTTCGTGGAAGTCACCCTTAGAGATAATAAATAATACGAAGCCAAATGGACAGTGAACTCAAGATCCCAAGGCTGCTAAAGAGCCATTGGAAGGGTGACATCACACTACCAAAGGGACTGAGGGCTTGAGGACAAGTGTGGATAGGACAGGTTCAGGTGTAGGCAATAGTATCATTAGTGGTATATGTACAAGAGTCTCTGCTAAAGGGATACTCAGACATAAAGCTCCTGGAACAAGATGCTGGTGAGGTCTAAAGGACACTGAGGAAGGTAGTGGTGAGGGTCTGAGGGACACTGAGGAGGGGATGCTGGTGAAGGTCTGAGGGGCACTGAGAAGGGGGTACTGATGAGGTCTGAGGGACACTTTCTCAAATAGAAGCCTCCTTGACTGCTATAGGATTACTTATTGTTGTTAATTATAAAAGGTTTTACTACAAGAAAAAGCTACATGTTAGACCAAATAAAGACCAAATAAATTTTACTTGAAATTAATAGATTTTTTAGCCAAAAAGTATAAGTAAAATTTAGTAGGCTTTTAGTGTGTGTGTGTGTGTGTGTGTGTGTGTGTGTGTGTGTGTGTGTGTGTGTGTGTTGATAGTTTCATTCTCCATAAACAAGTGTGTCTATACTTGTGGTGGTGGAGTAGTGGCATGATGATGATGATGATGATGATGATGATGATGATGATGATTTCAAAGCTTCTAGCAGTAAATTCAGTGAAACCATTCCAGGGAGAACTTGGTAACTTACATGAACAACCTACCCAGGGAGCATTAGGTGCATATACAGAGCCAGCTGGCACCCATTATGTTCAGCTTGGATGGAGTAAGTGTGCAGTGAAAATTTCAGAGGAAAGGTATCCAGTGGGACAAACCACTAGTAGTGTGGTGTGGAAACTAGTTAGTGGTTCACGGAAATGGAGAGTGGATGTGGGGTGGAGATATGTACCTTCTGAAAGATAGCATGAGACTCTGCATAATGGCTCAGCAAGTAAGGAGAAAACTCACTGTCACATCCGAGAAGCCCAGCTCTGTCCCAGCACCCGCATGGGGAAGGGCAAGAAAATGAACTCCTACAAACTGTGGTCTTTTCACATATGCATCCTGCTGTGGCATAAACACGTCTGCACACGTGCACACACACACACACACACACACACACAAATAAATGAATGAATGAATAATACAGTGTAAGACTTTTAAAGGAAAATGAACACTGATGTCTAAGTTATATCTAGTATGTTTCTGAAATTATGCAAAGTTGCTGAGCTTTGTCAAATTTGTTGTATCTAGGGAAATTCTTCTGGATTAAGCTACCTGGTTTAATGGAGACACCAGTGCTGTGGATTTTGGTTGAACAGCTTGACCTTTGTACTTTGTCATACAATCCGCTCTGAGCAGACGATATACTGGAGTGCAGTGAGCTTGGCTCTGGGTTTGTTTGTGGACTGGGGTTTGAGTGACCAAGACAGAAATGCCAGAATAACAACACGAAGTAGAAAACTCACTTGAGTTTTAAGGACGCAGCAGCATTCTCTCAGTGTTCTGTGTGTGTTCTTTCAAGGTGGCATAAATTCACCCTTGAAGCTTTTGACCTACTAAAGATTTCTGGACCTAGTTCCTTTAAAAGCCTGTCTGGACAGATGAAAAATTGTGCTCAAAGATATTTATTTAGCTATTGAAGAGGCCTTGAGGTGCCTGCAACAACTATTAGCAGCCAGCAGACTTCCCAGGGCTTGCCTGTCGCCTGGAGCATGGGTCTGCCCCGCATTCCTATGAGTGCTTCTCCTGGTCTCTAGAGGAGGAGGCACTGTCCTACTTTTTAAGATTTGGCTTGAGTTAACATGACATAAGGCCTCTGAGCTCCCAGCTCACGCAGTCTTTATGCCTTTGTGTGTGTGATGCGCTCCTCTTTCAACTTACACAGCAGTGAGGTCTTCCTAAAAGCAGCCTGAAATGAGGATTACTGTTTAGAAGGGCTGCTTACAAAATACGGTGTAATTAGATAGTTAGGTCTATGTGCGGTTAATAGAGAGGAGGTAGCTCATACTTCCTGTGGGGAAGATGAAGGGCGTGTTGCTTGAATGATAATGGCGAGCACTGGCATGAAGAGGATACCTAAGGTAGGCTTTGTGGAAGGAGGGATGGTCCTAGGATGGCAGTACTCAGTGATGAGAAGGACATCAGTATAGAGGTCACATGCTACTGAGAGGTCAGTAGATGAAAAGGGAGTAAACAACCACAACAGAGTGTTTCAAGTACACACCATTCATTGGAAAAGGCATGCTTACATAGACTCTATTCTCATGAGCTTTTTCATCATGGGAGGAAAGCACATGTTTTCCACACTGGTGGGGAATTTGGGGTGTCCCTGTGAATGATATAATTTGTTCTTTGGTGTTCTAGTGTTCTACAAGGCCACCTACAGACACACCATGTCTTCCTGCAAGTAGAGTTTCCAGCTAAGTTCCTCTTTTACAGCCAAGAGCTTGGTGTCGCTTTTGTTTCTGGGAGTGGGAGAGTGAAATGAAATGGGATTCATTAAAGTAGACAGATTAGTAACACATCAGCTCAGTTTCGATGGCTGGAATCTTACTATGGGGAGACTGCACCATGATGGATCTGAAGAAAGGAAAACAATGTATCGCTGTTTTTATGAGTTCTCTTGTCATTCCATGGACACAGAACGTGGCAGATTTGTCTGGAATGAAAAGAGTTAATTTTTACTCAGGTTTGGCATCTCAAAATTATGTGGTAGGTTGGCTGACTGACCTTAAGCACTAGTCTCAAGGGCCAGAAATATCTCACAATCTTCTTATATTGTTGAAATTAGAATGTTATTGTTTTAGATTTAGTCATTCTTATGTTAATGGCAGAGGATGTTGGTATTGTGACTAACTCTTCACAAAGAAGCACTTGGCACCAAGGGATTAGAGACCCTCAGGACAAACTGGGAAAATATTGTCTTGAAAATGTGAAGAGATTCTCTCAGAGGCTCCATCTGCCTTCATTTCTGTTTTCTCAGAGGAAATACTTTGTGTTTGTTCCTAGACTTCAGTAACCACGCATTAATGACTCAAGAACAATGGGCCTTAGGAATGCCAGCTCTTCTTTGTGTGTGTATTATCCGTTCACTTGTTGTAGAAGATTAGAAAGTGCTGAATGACTGGGAAGAAACAATTGGAATTTAAGGCATGATAAGATAATAAAAGGAAAATTCTAATCTGCCAAGGAAGGCATTGGGCATTGGGTCTTCCTTCCATTAAGGTAAAAGCAGCAGGAGAAGGTTACGAGTTTAGAGGTGACAGTACCCACAGTGCCTTTCTTTTGTTTTCTGTAGTGAACGACAGGAAATGCAGGAAAAGTTTTCCCTCACATTTTATGGCGTTAGAATGCAGGTTACGATTGTAAGGGTACATGATTCACTGAAGAATGGTACCCCAGACTCACATAGTATGTATACAGAAGAGAGTTTTATTCTGCAGAAGTCCAGCGTGCTGGGGTCTCCCATGACCAAGATAGAGAGACAACCAAGTGAGCTCGAAGTATATTAGGGGAATTCAGGGGTGTGTGATCTTTATCTTGCTCCATCTCTAGGGACATTCCAGAACCAGGACTTGGGGGCTGGAAACTGTTACTGAGGCAGTCTGGAAACTGCCGCTGACCCGTTGTCCTTGCCTCAGGCCAGGTAACAGGACAGTGTCTGAGGCCTAGACTTGCCTGAACTTGCCCAGTTCTTCGAAACAGAGATTTAGGCCTCATCTCCTGAGCTGCCAATTTAAAGCCTATCATGTAATTGGCCTGGCCTTTTCAGGATGAGCACTGTTTAAAGTCATGAAATGTTTTCTGCTGCTGTAATAAAACACCATGAGTAATGTGCCATATATAAGGAAGGTTATTGGGAGGCCATCACCATTCAGGCATGAAGCATGGCAGCAGGCAGGCAGGCATGGCAATGGAGCAGTTGCTAAAAGCACAACATCCCTCATACCTGAGTCTGATGCACAGACAGGAAGCAGAGAGAGCACACAGGAACAATGTTGGACTTTTGGAACCTCAAAGCCCATCCCCGGTGACATGCAACCTCCAGAATGGCCACAATTTCTAATCCTACCCAAACAGCCATCAACTTGGGATCAAGCATTCAAATATGGGGTACTTATAAGGGCCATTTTCATTCAAACTACTGCACAAGATAACTATGAGACATCAAACAGTTCAGTATATTCTAATGAATCTAAAGAAGATGATTTTAAAGAGAAAAAGAATTACTATAAATTATATAAAGATGTTCAATATAAGTAAGTTGATACAGAGGAGAGGTAAATAAGACATACCTTTCTATTGCTCATTTATCTCTCAATAATATAGCAGTCTAATATTGATCTGTCTATCTACCTCCCTATTAATCATCTAAGTACTGTCTCTCTGCCTGTCTACCTTCTATTTGTCACCTGTTCATCACCTACTATCTTCTACAATTTATCTATGATCAATCATCTATCAGTTTATCTGTCATCTACCTATACTTAAAATCTACCATTTATCTACCTATTACCTATCTGTCTTTCTATTTATCTAACTATCTATCTATCCATCAATCTGTCCTCACAGTATGTTCTTTACCCATAACTCCAGCCATGTATGTAACAAAGGATAACATTGTTAAGAATCAATAGGAAGAAAAGCTCTTGGTCCTATGAAGACTCATTTCCCCAGTATAGGGGAATGTCAGGGCATTGAGGTTAGAGTTGGTGGGTGGGAGTGGGAGCATCCTCACAGAAGCAGGGACAGAGGGGAGGGGGTGCAGGAGAGGGGAGAGAGAGAGAAAAATAACATTTGAAATGTAAATACATAAAATACCCAAGAAAAGTTAAAAATTAAAAAATTAAAGTATATTTCTGGGAGTGATAAATGCACAAGTATGATTGAAAGTTACATATAGGAATTGGAGAGACGCTTCTACAATTAGGAGGCATGACTGCTCTTCCAGAGGACCCAGGTTCAGTTTGTAGGACTCACATAGTGGCTTACAACCACCTGTAACTCCAGTTGTAGGGGATCTGAGACCCTCTTCTGAACTCTATGAACACTGTGCATGTATAGCAAACATCCCTGTGAAGAGGCAAAAAAAAAAAAAACCACTAAAAACATAAAATAAAAATAAAGTAATCTTAGAAATCAAGAAGGAAAACAGACAGGATTTTCTATGGGTGTTTTTATCATAGTAAGTTCAATTCTTGTTTCTTGATGTCCACATCAATCTGATAAGACAGTTTTATATTTGCTTGCCTCAACTTCTGGGGCTGATAGTCCTCAAACAACTCCTAGTCTCATGGAGTTCAGACTCTATTTCTTTAGGTTCATTTATGCCTCCAGCGAAATTTGTTTTCATTATTTTACCAACTCCATCAGGACTAATGAGTAAGGGTTCTTTTTCTATTTTTCAGATGAGAATAAATGAATAACTATGCCTTTTGCCCTCATAGAGAAATGGGAAGTATCAGGGAGGAGTCAGGTCTGGGTGTCCTCAGCCTCCTGCGTAGCTCATTACTGCACGTAATTATGTGTTGGGCATCATCATAGTGACAGTGACTGCTAAGCTCTTCTCTCTGTCACCTAAGGGTGACAACATGCAACAGCATTTGATCCAATTCCATCAGAGGCCTTGTAGAAGTCTCACTGCCCATCACAGGAACCTGGTTTTCTTTCATTAAGAAAGTCAAAGAGGGGTTGGGGATTTAGCTCAGTGGTAGAGCATTTGCCCAGCAAGCACAAGGCCCTGGGTTCGGTCCCCAGCTCCAAAAAAAAAAAAAAAAAAAAAAAAAAAAGAAAAGAAAAGAAAGTCAAAGAACCAACATCTCTCACCAGAATGATGTTTAATGCTGTATGAATGTTTTCAATGTCTAACAGAAACTTCTGACTGCGGTTCAAAGGTCCAAGACAACCTCATATTAGGTCCCTCAGCCTACTCTAGAGGCTTAGAACTTTGCTAGATAAACCAAACACAGGGCTGGAAAGACGGCTGGCTCAGAGGTTAAGAGCACTGACTGCTCTTCTAGAGGTCCTGAGTTGAAATTCCCAGCAACCACATGGTGTCTCACAACCATCTGTAATGAGATATGATGCCCTCTTCTGGTGTGCCTGAAGACAGCAACAGTGTATTCACATACATAAAGTAAATAAATCTTAAAAAAAAAACAAATACAATAACAAATACAACTTTGGATTTAAGTTTTGAATGAACAAAATGGTAGACATGACTGAAAAACTTTTTAATTAATTTTCGACTGAAAATGCCTGGACCTAAATTCCATTCTGCAATGAAAAATACTCTTCGTCTTCAGCAAACAATTAGAGTAGCACTGTCAATCGGGTTTTGTTTGCTCTTCTGTAAAATGACAGTAATCTCCTTGATCTTGGGGCTGCTGGCTCTGCATAAAGATATAAATATTTGATTGGCCGCAGAGTGGCAAAACCTGTTAGTACCAAAAGCCTTTCTGAAGTCTCCCTGATTTTAAATGTCTTCAGCACTATAACAGCTGTTTGCTTGCATATTCCAGAGTCGTCGTCTGTAAAGTATTGAGACTGAGCCTGTAAAGAGCCTCACTAGAGTTTCACATGGTGTCTGCGCTCCAGGGCTTATGCAGTCCTCACAGAATGAGTGAGAGCCTCCACTGAGTCTGAACTGGGCGTCATTTCATATCTGAGTTCATGGAATTACATAGAATAAAACCAATGAGAGAAGAAACAACTTTTTTATAGATACACCTGTCCTCTTCCATTTGTTGAGTTCATTTTTAATTTCTTTTTATTAATCTCTATACTCTGAGCCCCTGATGGACAAGACTGACTCAGAGGCAGCTCTCTGGACTACAGCTTCTATGTAAAACTACAGTTGATGACTCCTCTTAAACATGTTTAATATTTCTGATACAATATTTGCTATATTTGTGAAGTTAATAAATCTTTCAAATGCCTTCTCAATATTAATATATTGATTCAATCTTTACAGTGTTTGTGAAGTCTAATTTATTTTCAAAATCTGGCCAAGAGAGACTTACATTTAGGACTAACAAGATGAATCATGTGAAGATTTGTGCAAAGAGGAATAAAATAAATATTCAAAAGGCTTTTAAATGCTCACAGCCTTCTTTCCAGTTAAAACAGACAATCATTATTCTCTTAAACTGCAAGGTCTTAAATATGCTGTCAGTTTGGCTATAAAATTACCTACCTGTTCTAGCTACAGTTATCATCTTGTCCTACTGCAGATCTGAAAGAAAAAAAAAAGAAAAAAGAAAGGAAGAAGAAAGAGAGAAATCTCTCTTGTGTTTCAAAGTGTTTGTGGTGATTAGCCAGTCACAAAGCTATTGCTGTCAATGAAGATGAGGAGCATTAAATGCTATTTTAATGCTAGATGTGTCTGTGAAGAAGAATGACAATGGAATATTTAGGTGCTCTGTTAACAGACTACTTCTTCTTCTCTTCAGGACTATACCCGTAGAGCCCTGTAGCAAAAGTTAATTGTTCTGAGAGCCCAGCAAGCTGTCTAGAGGGACTGCAGTGGCTGTTCAGGTCAGAGTCCTGAACCTGTTACTCCTCTGAGAGTTGTATGTTGCTTAAAACTTGAATCATTTAATGAATAACCTGTTGCCAGCAATTTCCAATTTAACACTCTTTAAAAAGGTAGATGTAGCAAATAAATGAGTAAGAGCTAGGAGATGACTCAGTAGGTGAAACACTTAATGTGCAACCTTGAGGACCAGAATTTGAATCCCCAGAGCTCTCATAATTAATCAGGTATCAAAGCATTTATCTGAAACCCTGCTGTTCCTATGATCTCCAAATGTGCACCAATGCATACATATATTTCCTGACACATATCTTCATTCATGCATGTGCACACTCATAAATGCACACACTTACATACACATGCCACACACACACATTATGGAAAGGAAAAATTGGTGTGAGAAATTAAAGGAAACAGTATAAGAAACTAATATATAATTATATATTGATTAATAACAACAAAAACATACATGAATTTATTTAGGCTGGAGAGTACTAATCATGTATATGACTCTACAAGTGGTTAATAATTTGTAATAACATTTGTAATGAAAATTATAGTAATTTATTGTGCAGTTACAGGCTGAGAATGTACTGTTTTAATCATGAAGAGAAGCACCCATTGTAGTTGACTGGCTTTAGTGACTTGCTGAGTTAACAAGAGCAAGAAGTTTGGAACAAGAAGTTTTCTGGTCTGAACTTCTCCACAACTTCTAGAAGATTGAATGGAAGCCCAAAGGCTTGTTCCCTTCAACTTCAGGCAGTTCCCTTCTTTTCTATCTTTATGATACATTTTCTAAACTTTGGTCCATGGGTGACACACCAACTTTACCATAATTCGGGTTCGTACCTTGGTTTTACTTTCAGAAAAGTTTGCATCACACTGTGGTGATTATTACTCTGGAGAGGAGTCTAGATATTGTTGGTGGATGGCACATGGGAACTGCTCCACGTAGCTCAAATTGATAGGTCTTTCAAATTCTCTTCTTACAAATACATTATTTGGTGCTTCTCATAATGATTAAATTCAGTATTTTTACCAATTATGCCAACACATTGACCCTGTGGTTTATACACCAAGAAGCAATTGGACCAGAAGCCAGACCTAGACTTTACCCTGAAATCTTCTTAGAAATCTTGTCTTTGAGCCATGTGCTTCATTTGAGCTAAATGGGTGAGTGAGTGCGAGGACCAGACTGGTAGCTCTGAGGGTTGAGAGAAAGAGAGTGTCTTCACAAACCCAGGCAGCCTCCTGATTGTCCTCAGTGACAGTCACTTAAGCACAGGGAGGAGTGATTTTAAGTTCAGTCAAAGCCACCTGAATCTGAGCAACCAAGAGAGCGGAGTGTGAAGGACTTGCTGCTCTTTATCTTGTGTTTCTTAGTAGATTGGAAGGTGTTAAGGGTAGGTACTTCCAGTACAAAAATGCTTAAAAGGAAAGCTTTAGACAAATTAAATTTGATAGTATTTATTTTAATAGAAAAGGGATTGTGACTCAGCAGCTTCATGAGTTTGCAGAGTTTCCAGTGAGCAGCTTGATTTATAGACTTTCCTCAGCTGGCTTACAGTGTGGGGATGATGGAATTGTGTAATAGCTATCGTGATTTCCACTCCTCTTCATTGTATTCACCATGGTCCAATGAAAGAAGAGGATTTCAACTGAACAAACAATTTCCTTGGTGTGTATAATATATAAATATGAGCAAAATTCTTTCTCTGGAATTTTATGGCATGGGAGTTATTACATTTTGATTCATATGATATATCACTGATTATATGTAAATGTAAATGATATATTTCTATGCGTATATACAGAATAAATAAAAGAGGGTGCACATTTTGATTTGCCCACCAATAAGCACCATGCTTGACTTGAGGAACTTGGTATATGTGATTACTTCTTCAAACATCTTAAGCAAAGTATTGGATTCTGTATCTTTATGTTCACAATAGAGATAAAGAAAAACACCATTGAATGAATGTGAAAATGCCTTGATTAAATAGAAAATCCCTAAGGCTATTCCCCTCTTACCCTCCTATCATGATTGGTATCTGATTTTATGATGAGATCTTTGATCCACTTGGACTTGAGTGTTCTGCAAGGTGAGGGACATAGATCTCTTTGCATTCTTCTACATGCAGATATTCAGCTAGACCATTACCATTTGTTTTCTCTTTTCTGTTGTATAATTTGGGCTTTGTTTTTATAAACTATCAAGTGTCCATAGATGTATGGATTTACATCTGCATCATCAATTAGATTCTATGGATTAATCTGTCTGTTTTTCTGCCAATACGAATAAATTTGTGTTTTTATTGCTCTGTAGTACAATATGAAAGCAGGGAGAATGATACCTCCAAAGTTCTTGTGTTTTACAACTGTTTTAGATATCATGGGTTGTTTGTTTTTCCTTATGAAGTTGAAAATTCTTTAAAGGTCTGTAAATAATTGTGTTAGAATTTTGATGGAAATTTAGTTCAGTATGTAGATTACTTTTGGTTCAATTTTGCTGTATTAATCCTACTGACCTATGAACATGAGAGATCTTTACATCTTGTGACATCTTCCTTAATTTCTTTTTTCAAAGACTTGAAGATCATATCATACTGAGCTTTCACTTTTTGTTAGAGTTACACCGTGATATTTTATGTTAGTTGTAGGGAAGGGTGTTGTTTCCCTAATTTCTTTCCCATACCATTCAGTGTCTGTAGGAGAAGTACTGGGTTGCTTTTTGTTTGTTTGTTTGTTTGTTGTTTTTGTTTTTGAGTTAATATTGTATCCGGACACTTTGTTGAATGTATATGTCAGCTGTTGAAGTTCTCTGATAGAATTTTTGGGGTCACTCATATATTCTATCATGTCATCTACAAATAGCAATACCCAGTTTGTATCCCCTTGATCTTCTTTGGTTGTCTAATTGCTCTAGCTAGAACTTCAAATAATATATTGAATAGATGCCAAGAAAGAGTGGACAGCCTTTTCTTGTCCCTGATTTTAGTGAAACTTCTTTGCATTTCTATCCATTTAATTTGATGTTGTCTATTCGCTTGTTGCATATTGCCTTTATTATGTTTAAGTATGTCACTTGTATTTCTGATTTGTCCAAGACTTAAATCATACAGCAATGTTGGAGTTTGCCAAAGCATCTAATGATGACTTTTTACTTCCCGTTTGTTTATATGGTAGATTACATTGAAAAATTTTTGCATGTTGAACCATCCTGCAACTCTTGGATGAAACCTACTTAATTGTGGTAGATAATCTTTTTATGCGTTCTTGGATTTGGTTCACATGTTACCTTGTTGAGTATTTTTTTGCATAAATGTTTGTGAGGGAAATTGGTCTGCAATTCTCTTTCTTTGTTGAAACTTTGTGTAGTTTATGCATCAGAGTAACTGTGGCCTCATTGTCATAGGAGACAACTTTCCAAACAGAATATGAATAGCTCAGGCACTAAGATCAACAATTAATAAATTGGACTTCCTGAAACTCAAAAGTTCTGTAAGGTACCATCAACAGGACAAAACAACAGCCTACAGAGTAGAAATGATGGGCTACAGATCTTAAGGGAGAATTCTCAACACAGGCATCTTTGAGAAGCATTTTTAAAAATGCTCAACACACTTAGCCATCCGTGAAAGGCAAATCCAAAAGACTCTGAGATCCCATCAGGTACCCACCATAGTGGCCAAAATCTAAAATGACACCTTATGCTGGCAAGAATGCGGTACAAAGGGAACTCCCTCCATTGCTGGTAGGAGTGCAAACTTATGCAATCACTTTGGAAATCAACTTTGTACTTTTTCAGAAAACTGGAAATAGATCTACCTCAAGACCTAATGATACCACTCCTGAGCATTTACCCAAATGATGTTCTACCACAGCACGGGGACACTTGCTCAACTATGTTAGTGGAAACTTTACTTGTAATAGCCAGAAACTGGAAACAATGTAGATGTCCTTCAACCAGAAATCGGATAAAGAAAATGTAGTGCATTCATACAACGGAACAGTCTCAGCTATTAAAGACAATGATGTCATGAAATTTGCAGGCCACTGGACACAACTAGAAAAGGCCGTCCTGAGCGAGGCGCGCCGGCCCAGAAGGAGAAACACTGAATGTACTCACACCCAAAGACAAACCATGCTACAATCCACAGACCCAAGTAACAAGGAGAGATAGGGAGTGTGGGGGGGCAGCCTGAATCTCATTGAGAAGGGAAAATCTAATAGATGTTGTGGGTGAATTAAGGGAAGGGAGTGAACAGAGGATTGTTAGGTGCAATCAAGTGAGGGAGGGAGGAGGAAAAGAGTCCTGGAAAAAGACAACTGGAATTGAGAGAGGACATTTCTGGGATGGGCTAGAATCCTAGGGCAATAGAACTCCCAGGAATCTAGGAAGGTGACCCTAGCTCTGAGCCACGGAGGATATGGAACCTGAACGAGCTATCTCTTGTGACCAGGCAAGACTTCCAACGGTGAGATTGAAACACCAACCCAGCCATAAAACCTTCAACCCACAATTTTTCCTGGCTACAAGACATGCAGTGGGGGAAAATGGAGCCAAAATATGGGGAATGGCAAACCAATGACAGGTATAACTTGAAAGCCATGATATGAGAGCGAGCCCACTCCTGGTACTGTTAACGATGCTCTGCTATCCTTGCAGAGAGGAACCTAATATAACTGTCATCAGAGAGACTTCACCTAGCAACTGATAGAGACTGATGTAGAGATCCCTAGTCAAACATTAGGCAAAGCCTGGGGAATTCTGTGGAAGAGGGGGAGTAAGAATGATAGGAACCAGAGGGGTCAAGGACACCACAAGAAAACTTACAGCATCAGCTAATCTGGGCTTATTCAGAGAAAAATTCTGTACCACCATTCAGAAGCAAGTATCCAGGACTGACCTAGTACCTCTGCACGTATATGACCTTTGTGTAGTTTGGTCTTCACATGGGACTGTCTCTGACTCTGCTGCCTGCCATTGTGACCCTTGCCCCTTCTGATCTACCTTGTCTGGCTCAATTGGAGAAAATAGACCTAGTGTGCAACTTGATAAGCCAAGTCTGGTTGATATCCATGGCAGGGCTCTTGTTGTAAAGAGAAAGGGAGATGGAAGGGATGGGATGTGGGAGGTGAAGAGGAAAGGAGGCAGGGGACAGGCTAAGAAATAAATAAATTAACATAAGTAAGAACAAGAAAAAAGAAAAGAAAATCCTCTCAGTCTCAGTTTTCTGGACAATTCTTAGTTTGTAGAGAAGTGAGTTGGCCACTGCAGTGTTCTTTGAATGGAGGCAGTAGAAAGGGATTGACTGGGATTAGAAGGGAACAAACCCCAACAAGGAAGGCCGGGTATGAGAGACACTAACATGCATGCTACAGGCTGTCCGGTGTCCTGTGAAATGTTTGCCTCCATGGCAAAGTGTTGTACTCAACTACATCGTCGTGTCAACTTCTTTATGAAGCAGAGTTGGAAGATGGGTAACAAATGAATGGAGCTTCCAATAAAAGTGACAATTCACAAGCAAGTCATTTCAGGACTAGGCTATGTGTCAACCATGGCTTACAGAGTACTGCCTTGTGATGGCTCCAGCCCCCTGTGTGGGGGCAGACATTCACATCTCTTCGGTGAAGACACTTTTCTTGCCAGATTCCATATTGGAAGAGATGGGGAGCTAACACCCTAGTGACAGCATTTGGAATTTTGAGGAACATTTCTACCACACTGAGTTCATATCACTCTTTCAGACTCTGTTTTTCTCGTGGCAACCATATAATCTTTCACTTAAAGTTATAGCCATCCTTAATACCATAAAGCAAGCAACTGTGTTTTAGAAATAAGACTAAAAATATTAAATATTGCTTTCCACTGGGTGGAATTGGCACGTCAGAGTTATTAATAGTGATGCCCTACAGGGTTATAATGCAATTTTTGATTAACAATATAAATTAATTTCATTAAACAGTATCTACTGGAGACCCAGTTATTAATAAAAAAAGGCCAAGTTCCATCTCCCTGGTTTTGTATATGCTGATGGGTACAATTGCTCCCCTCAGCAAAGCCACAATTGCTTTTGTTCCCTGAGGCACAGCTCCAGAGTGGATTTCATTTTGGCTAGATAAAAGATACACTAAAGGACTGTAATAAAATATACAGCAGCGCGATGACATGGAGTGATCGCTGTGTGCTCTCATTCCCGTGCAGATAGGAACAGCAAAGTAATAAATCAATTTTTATTAAATGAAAAAAATGAGACTCATACAACTTATAAGTGCAGAAATCTGCATTGTGGACTAACATTAGAGTCAATAAATAATATCATGCAGATTATACATATCCCTGACTAATGGAAAGAAAATTTATGCTGTACACACACACACACACACACACACACACACACACACACACACACACACACACAGCTATACAGAGAGATAGGGGAGGTCATTGTGTCTGAGAGAAGAGGTATGAATATAAATGCATAGATAGACACACAGAGAGAATTAGGAATTAGAGAGTTATGTATGTAAACATGCTTAGAGAGTATATACACAACACATATTGAGATATGCATCTATACCAAAAATAAGAAACATATACAGTGGAAATGAATTTGAACACTGCAAAGCTTATAGCCAATGATTGTCACCACAGGATTAAGTCTTCCTCTTAGCCATGGGATTCTGAGATATTTCTATAGGAAAGACTGAAGTGGTCCTACCAGTAACCTGGCTAACTTAAAACTATAATAGTATCAGGCAGTTCACTAACTTACTATGTCTGATACTATTAAGAAATAAAAATCTTCTGTTGAGTTAAGTTAATATGTGACAGTGTGAAGTATATAGAATTAGTTTCAGAACTAAAGTCTCTTTTATCATTTTCAGACAAAAGCATGTGAAATTTATTTCTTATTAATTAACCATACTAATGGCATAAACAGACATTAAAGCACTTGTTAGCCCTCTTCCCAGTGGCCCCAAAAGTCACCCATACTTGTGGAGGTACACAGCTACTGCACTTGAGTCCTAGTGACCCAAAGCCAGATGTGGTTTTTTGACCTGAAAACTGGAGTTTCTCTGGGGTTTGACCTTTTTTAGAACAATTGCCTTCATTTTCATTGAATCTGAAAAATCCCTACATTTAAAGCCTGAAGGTCATTAGTAGATATATTAAAAATGGGAAATAAGAAAAGGGAATTACAATATATCATTAACTCATCATCTCAAATATTCCTTGTGTTCACTTAGTTAGTGAGTAAATAAAATAAGAATGTTACAACTTCTGAACGACATTAACCCAGAAAACTGTAACTGCGTTTTGTACCTTGATTTATATTCGAAAGTATACTTTAAAATTAGCAAGGGCATCATTGGATCACCATATTTAACAGGTAAATTTGTTAACTAGTAATATACAAGTTATATGGCTTGAATAAGGGCCATGAACACTTTCGAATGAAAGCAGCTGGAGTGCTGAGAGTGTGGACATTGAATAAGGCACATGAACAAGCAGAACATGAGGAAGGGCTGAGGTTATCGACTCGCTGAGAATTTCACACATGAGTACTATATTTATAAAGTTTCTACCTTACCCGGTCCAGCTCCAACCACTCCATACATGTCCTCTTTACTCCCTCTCAAATTCATGACCTCTTCCTCAATTAATATTCTCTCCCTCTCCCTCTCCCTCTCCCTCTCCCTCTCCCTCTCCCTCTCCCTCTCCCTCTCCCTCTCCCTCTCCCTCTCCCTCCCTCTTCACACACACACACACACACACACACACACACACACACACAGAGACAGACAGACAGACAGACAGACAGAGACAGAGACAGGGACAGAAACAGAGACAAAGAGACAGAGACAGAGACAGACAGAGTCGGAAACAGACAGACAGAGAGAGAGATTAGATAGACATGGTTATAGACATAGCTCTAGATGATACAGAAGCAAATGATGCAGATACAAGTTAGTGAGTGCATTTAGTGTCGCTTGCATATATACATGCTTAGGACTGACTGCTTGGGATTAGATACTGTGTCAGGACAATGATGTATTCTTGAAATAAAACATAAAATCATGCTTATTTTAAATGTAACCAATGATTTGTGTAGATACTAAGTAGACATGGATTTATGAGCCTAAAATCTTAGTAAAATAATTTGGTAACCATGTTAATATTTCTACAAATATGCCAGTGGATATAAATAGTCTGGCTATAAGGGACCAGTCATAATATATTACATTAAGGGGAATTAATGTGTAACACTTAAGAAACAAGACTTACTGAAAAAATGTTTCGACTTTGATTTTCAACACTTGAGAGCTAATAAAATCCATGAATTAACAGGTTTCTTGTATTCAAACAAGCTTCAGCTAACATATGTCTGGATTCCTATCCAACGTCAAAGCACACAGTCACAAGCACTGTGCTGCTTAAATAGATCAGCAACAGGCAGCATGTTGTAGTGGCCTTTGCCTGACTCACATTTGGGAGTCTGTGAAATAAAGTAAGGTTTTTCTTGCTTAATTTCCCTAGAAATGTAATTATTAAAAATGTTTTAGAGAAAGATACATTTGCTATTGTTGAATTTTCTTCTCCAGTTTTTATGTGATGTGTGCAGGAATCACATTTAAGAAATCTGTATCTCGTTCCTAGAGAAGGATCTTCCCCATAGACAGGCATTAGAGCCCGTCTGTCATGCTCTGTTTAAGGGGGGCTGTGATCTCAGTGAGACCTCTAGATGACCTTGAAAGCTCATTAATCCAGTAGACCCACCAAGCTGTCAATACCCAGTTTTAGCATTTACTATGTACCCTGTGCAGTACGAGAGCTGTTAATTCTGCAGTCCACAGGAAAACCCCATTAGCCTGCTTATGTGGGATATACATTCTAGCAGCAAGAGATGTAGCATGAACAGGAAATCATAGCAACAGCTTATAGCAATCTCCTCAGGACATTGGAACTTTATTTTGTGGACTAATTCTGCACATATTTAAAGACTCGTTAAAGCAAACAAATGCCTGTTCCATCCCAGCAGGGGTAGCTGGGGGTGTGGCTTAAACCTTTTCTCTGAAAAGTTATTAAATCGTGTAGATTCTTGTCCTGTAGTGAGTGCTGGTACTGTGGTTAGCAGTACCAGCAGTGTTAGGAATGGTTGGCCTCGGAAATAAGTGCAGCATTTATTCTTTATTTTTGGATGATTTTGATTTGACCTACTTTCCCTTAAGCACAAGTGTTATTTTCAAACTTTCATCAGGAATTCGAAACGTGCATGTTGGATCCCACATGGTTCTTCAGCAAAACCTCGACAAATACCAATGTTATCACCCCTGAAATCAATTACTTGAAATCAACCCATTACTTGACTAACCAGGTAATATTTGGACCACCAGAACCTTGCTTAGTTATCCTATAAAATATTTGCAGTAGTTTGCATACCGAAGTATAACCACAGCCCATTATAGATCTTTTTTCATGCTTTACAGAGGCCTTCTTTTCAATGTGTCTTTCCTAGTACAATATTTAATTAACAATGTTAAATAAAACCTCATTTTGTATGGAATAATTCTGTGCATGTTTAAAGACAAGTTAAGCAAAGAAATATGCCTTCTGTCTCCAGCATCTGTAATTGAGTGGACAGCTTAAATCTTATGTTTCCTCTTAAAAGTTATTAAAACATGCAAACATTCTTCTCCTCCATTAATTGGAGGCCTGCCCTCATTTTCCAGCACATAGTCGGCTACCCTGCAAGTTAAATAACTCTAATTATTAAGATTCAAAACATTACATGTATCAGTGAATACAATTAAGATGATTTGAATATTATTAAATGAAAATGAACTATTTCGGTCTCAAAAAAACTAAATAAATATGCTTAGGGATTTTTTACACTGTGAAATTGCCTCAACAAATAATTGGACAATTCAATGTAATGAAATGAGTAAAATAAATAATTTTAATTCATAATAACAATAAGTAATGGAATTATTTGTATAGCTTTGATAAAGAGTAGATTGTACAAATACCAAACAGACTAATGGGAATAACAAAGATGATTAATGCTTTTAAACTTGTACTTCGTGGGTTGTAACACTATACTATGGTTCAGTTGGCTCAGTTCCACTTTGGCATCTATGTCTGAGCCCTAATCCCCCCACGTGTCATGTTTGGAAATCCCCATGTACCAAGCCAAACGGGGCAGATCGCAGCCTTAAGCAGGACTTCACACTTTGTGGGTCACTCTACTATTCATCTGTAAGAAAAGAAGTGGAAACTCTGAGTAGCCAGTGCTCAAACTTGCGGTTTACTGATCATCTGCACCTCGGATGCCTTCCTGCCCTGGCCATGTTTGGGCCATAAACACTCCCATCAGTGCTTCATCTGAAGGATGGAGAGAAATGCAGAGGTAGCTGCCAGCCACCAAAAGCCTCTTTAGGCAATGTCCTTGAGCGTTTGAACATTTACTGAACTGATTCCTCTTTGGTAATTTTTGGGTCAATATTCCATGAAAAGATATTTTCTGCTTAAACTAGATTTTGTCCTTTCTAACTAGGAATAGCCTGACCTCAGAAGAAAAGAAAAGTACATTCCCGCAAGAAACAAAAACATTTTCAGATATTAAATCGTATCACATTTAGTTAGAATATAAATGTTGCCTTTAATTTGGGTAAGCCAGCATCATTGCAGTTGCTAGATATAAAGTATGTGTCTGTTACTCTTTCAGCCCTTCAGGAGCTAGAGCTTACGTTTGCGACAGCATTCACCTCAGAGCATCTGCTGGGCTATTTTCACAGAACCACAGTCATAGAATCTTTAAGGATGAAACTCTAGCCTTTTACTCCTAGTCTTCCTGACTTGGCTTATTATCCAAGAATTCTCAGAGCTGTCCTCTCTGCAGACCTATCCACTCACCTATCCCCAGACTTGCTTGTACCATTTGCCTGCTGAAGCCCTCCATAAATTGAAGTGCATTGTCTAACACAAGCATAGAACCCCCTCTAGGATTGGCATCCTGTATTCACCTCACTATCTACCCCCCACTCTCTCATCTATATATCAATTTATCTGTCATCATCACCTGTGTATCAATTATCACCTGTCTCCATATCATGCATCATAATATGTCTCCCTGTTACCTGTCTTACATCTGTATAAGTCATTTACGAGCCAGTGAAAACAGCCCAGCAGTTAGCACTGTTAGCAGGTATCAGTGCCGGAGACAAATGTATGCTGTAGCCATTTTATGAAAGTGGCAGAATATCCTCCCCAAGGGATTATGGGTCATCAGCATCCTCTCTGTGTATTCAGAACAGTTTGTGAGGACCTTGCTATTTTCACTTTATGGAAACTATATTTCTCACTCTAGTAGAACTTTAAGTCTCCATTATTATAAGAAATATTTACAATGTTCAAAGACTTACCAGAATGTAAAGATTTCTATTTTTTTTTATAAAACCAGCCCTGGCTCTTTTTTTTTCTTTCTTTCTTTGAGGAAAGTCTAGGATTTTGATGACTCTAAACATTTATGAGGGGATCCCATTTGAGGCAAACTGGGTAAAAATGCATCAAGAAATGAAAAATTCTAAGATACTGGTCTTCCACTGAGAGGGCATTTATTAACTTCCTTGTCAATGAGAACTGTGAACAAACCACAGTGATTGGCTGATTTCAAAGTGAGTGACTTGTCACTCAGTGTCAGAAGGCCTCAGTGAGAGTCCTCCCTTAGGAGTCAGTGACAACTTACATAGCAGTTCATTGAAAAGGCCATCCCCAATCCTGAGCTGTCCATTGACTTCCTACTGGTACTATAAGTTTAAAAATCTTAAAATGGAAATTTTTTCACCTGGATTTCTGAATAAATTGAGTCTAATTATCTGTAATTCAATACCGATTAAAGTTTTAGGAAATTCGGTACTGATAAAATTTGTTGGATTAAATTTAGGATTAAATATGATAAATATTCCCTCAAATTATTCAGGGAATTAGGATGAAAAGTTTGATAGATTTTTAAGTAAAAAGGCAAACAAATCCTCTGGTTTTCATGGATTTTTGTATACCTTTGTCTGTAACCACCTTTGATTACTACAGACTTCACACTGGGCAGTACAGTCAGTCATTCTGTGTTTTAAAGTCTGAACCAATTCATTAAAGTTGTAGGGTTAATATGCTCTTATCTCTGATTCAGATAAATTTCAAATCTAAATTTATTAAGATTTATTAGAAGAATATTTCTCAAACTCAGGGTAAAAATAAAGAGTAGAAATTACATTTTTCAGAAACAGTGTGTGTGTATGTGCATGCATCTGTGTGTGTGTGTTTGTGTGTTTGTGTGTGTGTACAGTGTATGTGTATGTGTGTGCATGTGTGTATATGTGTGTTCATATGTGTGTGTGCTGTGTGCATGTGTGCATGTGTGCATATGTGTATGTGAGTGCATGTGTGTGTGCAGTGTGTGTGCAGTGTGTGTGTATGTGTGTGAGTATGTGCGTGTGCATGTGTGTGCATGTGTGTGCGTGTGTGTGTGTGTGTTTGTGTGTGTGTGTACAGTGTATGTGTATGTGTGTGCATGTGTGTATATGCGTGTGTTCATATGTGTGTGTGCATGTGTGCATGTGTGCATATGTGTATGTGAGTGCATGTGTGTGTGCAGTGTGTGTGCAGTGTGTGTGTATGTGTGTGAGTATGTGCGTGTGCATGTGTGTGCATGTGTGTGCGTGTGTGTGTGTGTGTGTGTAGGTTGTTACTGTATTTTGTGCTTATGTGAGTGTGGACACCCATATGTATGGGTACACATAGATAAAATATGCCTTTGGAGGGCACTATTCAACATCAGGTTCCCTATTCATGTGTCATCCACATTGTTTGAGAGAGGGTCTCTTCCTGGACCTAGAGCTCCTAATTAAGCTGAGTGTCCAGCCAGTGGTCTCCAGGAATCTGCCTTCCCTGTCTTCCCTAAGATTCTAGGTTCTCATGTTTACATGGTATGAAGGCCAAACAGTGGCCCTGACTCTTTACTGTAGTGACAGAAGCCTGAGACTGTTGGCTTCCACTGTGATAGAGCAAGTATGTAGCAGATATCTGACACTCGACTGTCTTTATTCCTTTTTTCCCCCGTTTTATTTAATCCAGGACTTCATCTGATGGTGCTGCTCTCATCAGAATCAGGCTTTTCCCCTCAGTAAATACTGAAAAATAGGTAGCCATCCTCTGCTAAATAGTGAGTTTGAGGGAGCCTGAGCTACACGATACATGACGAAAAAAGATAGTAATGAAAATAAAATGTAAGATTACATATTTGCCTCTGTAGGATGTGAAAAAAAAGGTCCAATCCACTAAATATGGTTTCCCTCCCTCCCTTCTTTCCTTTCTTTTCTTTTAAATATGTCTTAACTTGGTATGAACTCTGCAATCTGATGCCTTCAAGAAGATAATGTACAATCATTCTCATAGAAAACAGGCTAATACTACAGGAAGAAAAAACTATAATCAGTATTGTTACTAGTCTTAGGTCAGAACTACCCAAGCCAACAGACTTTTATTTGGCTGTTCCTATAGAATGGTGGTGATTCTCTGGGGATGCTTACCTGGCTTTGAGGTGGAAGTGTCCCTGGGCCAGTCTGAGCCCTTTTGTTCCCGAGCTCAGCAACTTATGTTCCTTGGTGTATAATTATCAACTCTCTTGAAAGCTTGCAGACATTAGGTTTTATGCTTGTCACAGGGCTATTAGTGGTTGGTAGTCTTTTCCCAGAAGCATGCAAGTGAAAAAGTTGTCCACTTTTGACATAGAAACCCCTGGCAAGATTTAATTAGCATTTTAAGTATAAATCTTTTCTCCTATGTCTCCAACCTGCTTATTAAAAGCATTTCTATATATTACTTGTTTCATCATATACAGAAATTTTTGTGAAATGCGTTTTATATTTTTCCACAATGAACATGAATAAGCTATTTGTTGGTAATAGAAGCTATTCACCTGACCTCAGAGGAGATACCATGAGAAGAAAGCTCTGTATTTTAGATTGTTGGAAAAAAATTGTAATATTACTAATATACGTAATCAACGAAGACAACACCTAAAAACTGAGCACTCTATTCTCCAGCGTTCTGTGTGTGACCAGGAAACGTTCTGTTTATGAGATTAATTAATGGCTGTGAGCCATTCCCTAGGACGTTTATAAATTCTATTATATATTTCAGTTTTCATGCGTGAATTTCATGTGTTTTTAATTCACTGAAACTTGCTTACTTGAATTGCTAAGTGTGTGGATTTTTTTTAAACTACAGAAATTTAAAAACGACTACTGTGGAGATTTTTCTTCTTATGATAAAAATTATGAACTAGGGTGGGGACTCTGAACAAGTAAACATCCCACAGGAAGCGTGACTTCTGGGCATCAGGTATTAGGGGACTGGGCCAGTGCAAGCAGGTTTCTTATCACTGAGGCGGGGATTCTCGATATTTTTCTACAAGGAATAATGGGCGTTTTCTCCATTTCCTCCCGAGAGAGCGAGCCGCAAGCACCTTACCGGTTTGGAATTCAGAAAGTGTAATTAGACTTGAAGCAGAGGAGGAAGATGCCTTGGGGAGTCCTGGCTCTGATTAGCCGTGGAGCAGGGGACGAACAGATGCCTCAGACGATTTGAAGGCTGTTTCTTGGATGATGCTAATTGTTTGCCGTGCTCATTATTCTGTGACATCTTTGGAATCACCCAGGTGGGGAGATGTCAGACAGAAATTACCAGTACCTTTGCTTAGATGAACTCATGCTGCTGTACTGTGAGTCCATTTAGACTCAAAGTCATTAGTGTATGGAAAAGGCTAAGGTTAACACTTGGCAGGGAATTATCTTGTTAAACAGGGAAGCCTCTGAAATCTCTTCAGAGTTCTTCACACTCCTGTCTCAGATACAAAGAGAGAAATGCAGGAAGAGTCCAACCCTTGTCTGTGGGAATTTGAGACAGCCATCTGCAACTGCTGTGGATCCCCAAGTGTCAGGGCTGGTGACAGGTCTCCTGTCCTGTTCAACATCACTAAAGGTCCTTCCTTCCCGATGAGATTTCTCCTGGTAAGTTATTGTCCTGAACATGGAGAGTGTGCTGCTTGGCCTGCAGGTTTACACGCCAACATTTTTGGTTACTGTAAATCTTAAGAAATCAAAGTCTTTGATGTGCGAAGAGAGACATAGAATATCGATACTGTTTACTGAAATTTAATTTTGCTCCTCTGAGTATCTAATTCTGTACATGTAATTATTTGATTATCCTATTTTCTCATAGCTTTATAGACGTAATAACCAAATTATCAAAAACAAGTAAATTAAAAGAAAGTTAGTCAAATGAGCTATGCTTGAGTGACTACATGCTTAACGGTCTGCTATGACTCACTGTATGAGTGAGACACATACAGTACGCTGTAGTTATAGTAATTTTAGAAACAATGGACAGTCAAAATTCCCAACTTCCCTGTCCTAGGAAATATCAATGTTGGACAAAGACAAAAATAAAGAAGAAAATCAAAGTTTAATGTCCAGATGACCCAGGGGAAGAGGGGACTGTCCGCTTATTTAGACAGTGTTAGAGAAGGTATATAGCAGGAAGGGGTGAGCTCAATCTCTTTCTGTGAACTTTAGGGGTCCCATAGACAAACTGAGAAATTTGGTATAATTGATCTCAGAAAAGCATAAAGAAGACAGAAGTGTGTTGCTCTAGTGGTATATATTAATCAGTTGTGTACTAAGGCATCAAGGCACCATGCCACTAGCAGGGTGTTTCCATCTCCATCAGCAGACTCGGCAGACTCTCTGGGCCAGATTGCTCAAAATGTCTCCGCCTGACTCTCTAAGTTCCCAGTTTCTCTCCCACGTTACTGCTGGCTCCTCTCTGGGCCTTGTGGTGATTTTGCCACCTCCATGGCTAGCCCCATCAGCGGCCATCCATCTAGTTCCCATGGTGGGTCGCTGCCACGCCGGTCCCATGCAGAGACAGCGTATCTCACAACTCTCTTGCTGCAGACGCTGTTCATATTCCCAGCAACCTGGTAAATTCAAAGCCCTTGAAGCTTGTAATTTATCAATCAGATTTATATCAATAAATTCCCACTCCACAAAATGTCCGCACAATAAGCTCAGAGTCAATTGATACTGATATAAACTACCCACCTAGATAACTCAAATTGTCCTGCAATAATCCATTCCTTATAAGATATTCATAGCTACCTGTGGCCAGTTAAAGCCACATAGACCTGGGTATCCTTCTCCTCCTCCGTCTTGGCTCTTCTCCTCTTCCCCTCTCCAGCCTTTCAAAATGTCTGCCCCCTGCCTTTCTTTTTCACTGCCCAATCAGGGGCCTTGCCTTATCTTGTACCTGCCCTCATCTGCATAGAGACATCAATCCACATGTTGTGGATGACGGCACACGAGAGTTGTAGACCCGAGAGGAGAGGGAAAATCATTTTAATTTGGTGGACTCCTTTGCCAAGGATTTTCAGAACATTGACCGTGCTTGAACCTTCCCTTCCAATAGCCATTCCAGCCCTTCCCTGTTTTTTGCGCTCCCTATATGAGTAAACATTTCCATGAAGTTGCTTTATAGAATAAATTTGGTTTTGTGCTTTGACATGTTGTCATAGTCAGGGTTTCTATTCCTGCATCGTGACCAAAAAGCAAGTTGGGGAGGAAAGGGTTTATTCAGCTCACACTTCCACATCGCTGTTCATCACCAAAGGAAGTCAGGACTGGAACTCAAGCAGGTCAGGAAGCAGGAGCTGATGCAGAGGCCATGGAGGGATGTTTCTTACTGGCTTGCTTCCCCTGGTTTGCTCAGCTTGCTCTCTTATAGAACCCAAGACCACCAGGCCAGGGATGGCACTATCCACAATGGGCTGGGTCATCCTACCTTGACTACTAGGTGAGAAAATGCCTCACAGCTGGGTCTCATGAAGGCATTTCCACAACTGAGGCTCCTTTCTCTGTGATAACTCCAGCTTGTGTCAAGTTGACACACAGAACCAGCCAGTGCACCTGTAATCACTGTTATGATCAACAGGCAATGCCTTTCTTGGAGACTTCCATATGAGCCAAGTCCCTGTACCACAGTTTCCTGCCAAGCACAAAATTTTTTCTTGTGTTTTTCCATTAGCAAAAAAAAAAAAAAAAAAAAAAAATCCAACGTCTGTAAGCACGAAGCTTATTAAACAGTGGTGGACTAGTAATCAATGCTACTGAATACCGGTCATTTCAAGGTGTGGGGGTGATGTCAAAATCGTTTTGTTGTCTAAAATAACAGACACTGAAGAATCAATATGGGAGCATTGTGTTGGTATAGAACATAGGAAAAAAAACCATATATCCATAATCAGTAAATTCAACAGAAATGTTGGTTGCCAGATGAGCATCTGTGATTTTTGATTGTTTATATGATACTCTATAGATAGGGGAAACTGAGGCCCAAAAAGGCAAGTGCCTTGAGGCCGCACAGTTACGAGGTACAAATCACAGCATTCTGTTTACATATGCTGCATTAAATATAAGCAAACATTGTGCCAACAAGCACATGATTACCAAGTGTTCACATAAATACCTACATATGTGCTAGGGTATTTTGCATACATTTTCTCTAATTTTTCAGCCTACAGAGCAGGTAACTTGCTTCCCAAATGGAATCTCAGAATGTCTAAAAGCAAAGAAAATTGAACAAAACTTCATAGCTAGTAAATCCGAGCAAAAGGCGTCCCTCCCACATTCTCCACTACCTGACTTCCCTGATCTGAATCCTTCAGCAGTTCCCCTGAAGATGAAGGTTGTGTGTGTTTGTTTTTGTTTTTTTATTTTTATTTTGTGAAGCCCATTCCCTGTTAACAAGAGAAAGAACCCAGGGAAAGCCAGGTTCCCTTTAAGCCTTATTAAATTCCACAGTATCTGTTTAATTTTTAAGGAAATAAAAGTTTTACACATTGTATTTGCAAGAACATCAGCCATGAAAGATTCAGGGTTCTCATGGGAAGCATTCTCCTTCTTAAATGAAAGAATAAATTCTCTGTTAACTCTCTTGAAAGGCCTTCTAATTGAGGAAGTCCATTCTTCCCTCAAAGCACGTGGGCAGTTCCCATTAATAATAAAAGTCCTGTGGGGAGAAATCTTTCCTGAAGATGCTATGAAAGCCTGACCAGGATGAACGCTTCAGTCAAAGATTATCTTTTCTCTTGGTTTAGATATCAGCAACTTGATGTGCTATGTAGGAGTAAGGAAGTTTTCAGCAGCAGCTACACCAGTAAGTAGGATTACTATTTGATACTAAATACATAAATAGGATCAGTAGACTTAAGTTACCCCTATAAGTAAAACTGGGCTTGGGTGAAATGGAATATTCATGTCTATGATGCACAGTAGGTTGGAGAGTCTGATGCAGAGAGACATTGCTGTCAGCCTGTACAGGAAGTCACAGGTTTCTAAAAGGAACATGTTCTTACGAGCACATCTGTTGGCGACAGATTAAGTTTCTGTACACACCATCTACTTTTGGAAGCATCTACAGCTGGAATGCATTTCTCTAAACTGTAGATAGATTACTGTGGAACCCCCTCCCCAGCTTACCAGTCAGGCTAAGAGCCTGTGTAACACGATTATAAACACAGGAGCATGCTTAAATGTGTGCTCTTAAAAAGAAAATCACAAGTGAAAAGCAGTCTGGAAGAGTGATACTTGAAGGAAAATATATATTAGGTCTAAAATAATCCAACTGATGACCCCTTTTTGGTCTGAGTCATCTTTCCAAATGAGAAAAGTCACATGACATCAAGTGACTAGCCAGACGGGAACAGCGGAGGAGGCCATCATGCCAGACCTTTGTTTATAGTGGTCTGCTCATGGCTTTGCCCTTAAAGATCCTGTAAATTTAACAATAGGTGAACACAGTAAGAGATTAGTTGGGAAATATAGATGTAGATTTGGTTGGAAGGGCTAATTGTTTGGAAATTAACAGACAAGATTTATTTTACGGTGAGATTTAAGACTCTTTAGGGACTTTCTGTGCAAGTGTCAGAAGAGTTGTTGATGTCACTGGCACAGAAAAAAAAAAGGAAATTATCAATAGTCTTATCAAAAGCTGAATTTGCTGCAGGGCAGACACTCTCCCCTGAGCCAACACTTTCTTTCTTCTTTTCTTCATGTCTCCTTTCTGAATCAAACCCTTATTGTCTCTGACAAAAGCTTCTCAGAGAACAACTGCATATTTCAAGATCCCATTACCTTAAATTTTCTAGAGAAAGGATTCCCAGGCTTGAAATATGCCTCACCTTAGAGGGATGGAGTCTCAGTAACCAGAGCTCTTTTGAAAAACCTTTCTTAGGTAAAAACTAAGAGCGAGACTCCAGGCGGATGCCAGTCTGAGAAATGAATTTCTCCTACATCAGAGCCTGGCAGAGACTCATATTGGCTTCCATGCTTGACATTATTACTGCGCTGACTAAATAAATTGCCTACCACTCTCCCAGAATTCCAGGAAGCTTAATTTCAAGCCATAAATTGAATCTAAAAATACAAGTCAATAATTAAATAAATATTAATCCCCTCCACCTGTGTATGTATCCCTCACTGTGGCAAGAGGAGTCTTACAGAGAACTCTAGCAGCTGCAAGCAGGCAGCCTGCGCACACAGCTCTTAGCTTCCTTTTGAAATACTGCATTTATGGGTATGAAGAAAAATGTTTATGCATGCAAGCTGGATTTAAGGCATTGGGTTATTATCATGCGAACCAGAAAAAAAATTTTACCAGGGGGTGAAAGAGTACATTGCAAATGCTGGTTGCCCAGTATAAGGCTCTTTCTGTATCAAAGTGCTCAGATTTCAAAGAGCTTATAAAACATTTGCAAAAGAGAAGCATGGGATGTCCTAGGATTGAACAGGAAGAAATAAACAAAAAGAGTGAACAAAGTGTCTTTGTACCCACTGATGGTGGCTTGTTAAAAATAAGTCTTTAAACATATTAAAATGGTATTTTATCAGTCTCAAGGGGATGACAACAAATATTAGTTTAAAACTCTGGATACATCGTTGAAATGCAAATGGTCTACTTTGTAGGAAATATATTAATAAAATGTTTAAAATTATACACTGCTTTGTTCATAAAATTATTATATCAATTTGAAGCGTATAATCAAGATTTCCTCCTTCACACGTGGATATTTTCCAGCATAAGCCCTTAAGTATCTCTTCCTGTTAAAGTTAAGTTGAAGTGAGACGGATACACTTCTGAAAATATTGGAAAGGAAATATATTTACATCATCATCTGTGTTGGTAAGATTCCTGTAGAAGTCACTTGAAAGCTTCAGTTCTTAAGCCAGCATTGAAAATAATTCTTTATCTGAGTTTTATTATCAGATTAATGTTTCTAAAGTAGACCATTAGAAAAGAGAAGTTTTAAAACTTTGATACTTACATTGTAAATAAATCATTTTTGTAAGTTAAAAAGAAGTTTTATTCAATGACACACCGGAATGGAGAAGGAGACAAAACTCATCCAGTCTCAAGGAATGTTACAAATGTCATGTGACATTTCTAAGATCTTTTTATGTGAGAAAAAAAAATTCCTTGGTAAAGAAAATGTGAAGTTGATTTTCCCAAAGTAAGAAGAAGATATTCTTCATAGCTTACATATGAACTAGAAGCCTGGGAAAGTTTAGGGATCTTAGACTCCTAAATCTGGGAGTTCTTGTATAATTCTCAGGGTGTGTTACATAAGAGTTGGCGATATCTTGTCAGCAAGTCAGCAGTTGCACACATTGAGATAGTCCAACACCCTGGTGGATCTAGACATCCTGAAGGGATCTCAGGCTGTGCAAAGGCTCTCCCTTTTACACACAGACTCCCTCAGTTGCTGATGAGCACCCTTTCTTACCTGCGCACTCCAGGAAGGGGCATCTACTTTTCTCATGGGGTCCTTAGTTTCAGGTCTAGACCAGCAGTAGACAGTTAAACACCCCCACTGCCACAGTCCTACACTTTTATTGTTTATGTGATAGAGGTTCGGTAACTGGTAAGAAATGGTCAACTACCCTTCCTGTTCTCAGATTTTTTGCTTTCTTTCAGTCTCATACATCAAATCTAGGAACAGCCATTTATTCTCCACATACATTATTGAAAAATTTACTAAAAGATACATAGAATTTATTGATTTCATAGTCTTTACCCTGAAGCAGCTAAGAAAATTTGGCATTCAGAATACAGCAAATACTTAAATACTTTTAGTCAATAAATGCGTTGAATTACTAACTCTTGAAATTGGTGCTTGGTGACAACACATCACAGATGGTGGTTCATGTCTTCTTAGATGCGATGTTCTATGACCGTTCCTGGCATTTGGTCAAGGACAAAGAATTACTTCATTCATTCAGTTAAAACCGTATGTTCTTAAGATAAAATCATTTGCCTCATTGACTATAATGTTTGGTTTCATAGGCATGGATATCCTAGAAAGCAGGCATTTCTCAGTGTGACAAAACCTTCAGAAGAATTTAACTGCCCAGAAGCCCATTCCCCACCCTAAACTGAGAGTCAGAAAGTCTGTTCAAGAGCATCAAATATCAGGTTAAATAGTCCTTCAGGAGAGACTCACTAGGGTACAAGTGTGAGAATCACAGCCGGAAATACAATGAGAGATTTTATTGAGAGGTGTGTGATATTGCTAAAATATTTTATGAGGGAAGCAAACTTTGTCCTGTCTCTCTAAATGTGAGATGTGTTATATTGAAGGAATCCATTGGCTTTTGAATTGATTTAGGTCTATTTCAATAATGAAGGAATCCACTGCTCTTTGAATTGATTTGGGCCTATTGTAGTGCTGAAGGAATTCATTGTTTTTTTATTTTTGTTTTTGTTTTACATAAATTGGGCCTATTTTAAAGACGAAGGAACCCATTGACCTTTGACTTGATTTGGGTTGATTGTTTTCAAGAATCTTCTGCCACTTCTTCCTCCACCACAACAAACAAAACTCAATGGCAGGAGGAGGCTTTCCTTGCACCTGAAATCTCTACATGGGAAAAGAGTGACTTTGGAGTCACTTCAGTCCTACATTGCCATCTCTGAATGAACCTTAACCCATACGTGCAGTAGTATATTTTACTGCAGCTCTTAAATTATGAAATAAAATGTACAAGATCATTCCCATCAAGGACTAAGAAGTTGGCCCTCACAGATAGACAGAATGACTACTATCTTAGGATAGGGACCATTGGACAAAAACCCCCAGTGATACTCTTGTTTTTACAAGATTAATGTGAACTTTGTAGTAAGTTAATAAAACTAAAGTCACAATCTCCTTCTTTTGTCTGTTTGATTTTTCTGGTCACTGTAAATTATGTTCCCACACTGAATTTATATTACATTCATAACTCCCCAATGTGTCCTAATATGGCTGGGTTTGAAAATAGGGTCTTTAATATCTAACATCACAGGATCCTATGAAAGTGAGTTCTAATCAGTATGACAGGGAGCTTGTGAGAGAACATGAGCATGCACATCAACACAAAGGGACAGCCATGTAATGCAGAGAGAGAAGACAGCCATCTTTGAGCCAGAGACGATCCCCAGTCAATGTCTGTCTTGGTCTCCCAGTCTCAAATTTGAAACCTTCTAGAACATGGGATGAATATGTTTTATGTGCCAGCCGCATGTCAGTCAGCCATAGTGGACCAATAGCTCTCTCTTGGATCCTGTAGTCTCTGCTTGTTCTGGGATATGCAAGGTTGCTCCCTGCTGGCTTGCTTACTCTCAAGTTGGTTGTTTATGATCCAGTTCCTTTGCAAAGCTCTCTGAAGCTCTAATACTTCCTGTCCCTCACATTCTACCCACACCTCACACTCTGCCCTCCACTCTCCTTTAGCCTAAGAGTCTTCATTGCTCAAGATTTCTGTCATTTCTACCTGTACCATAATTTATATAATTCCGATGTCTTCTGGTCTCCTGTAAGAATCTTCCTATAGGGCCTGCTTGCTCTAAGCATCCTGGCATCCCAGCCTATATTCTAAAATGCATCAGCCCCCAGAGTTCACATTCAAAGGTTTGAATTATGTCATTTAATATTATTTCCAGTCACAATTACCCTAATCTAGAAACTTAGTCAGAGACATGTGTAGGGGTGTGTCTGCCAGATGGTTCTAGATCATGTCAGCATGTCTGTTCCAGTAACACAAATAGGAAATGGCTAGGCCACTTTGGTCCAGCTCAGAAAACCCTATTGCTATTTGGTACTGTGGTGTTAATTATAATATTATAATATTAGGCTAAGTCAGGAAGCTTTAAGTCAGGAAGGATATGAGGAAGATGTAAGGTTCAAAACTCAGATAATTTGACAGCCTAAATACACAGCAGCAATGCATGTTGGTTGAAAAAGAAGACCCCCAAAACTAGACAGTCAAGTTTCAAAAGTACAAGAACTTGGGGGTTGTCAAAAACAAAATTAACCGTAACAGTCTTATGTTTTAAATGAATTTTTATTTATTTCCCATCTTTCAAAGTCACTTCTGAATACAGCTTTCAATTCTCTCTCCCACATTAATGATAATGAACTCAGAGTGCTTTGAGATCCTTATCTGAAAAGGATTAAGTGCATATTAATGTCGTTTAAAAGCTGTGTTAATGACTTCAGATGCAATGGTGGAATGGCTTCCAATTTAGTTCTAAATAGGTGTAAATCATTTCACATGAGGAACCCAGTGAATTAATTGCAATGTAGTGCGGCATGCAGCAAACCTATTAGGCCACTTGAACACAGCTGCAACCCAGAAGCTAAACTGGATTAGAATACTGTTTGCAGAAAATAGCAAATCGAAGCGCTCTCTGAGCAATTAGCAAAATCAGAGCACCCTTTGAGGCAAATAAGCACAAAAAAATGAAGACCGCCTTTCTCACTCGGTTTCTCCGAATGCCCAATTCTGTTCCCATCTTCAGTGCCTTGGATTATGTTCAAAGCCCAACACAGCCGAGTTTCTGTAATACAGATGAGATTTTGTTTTGATGTGAACAATTCAACCGCAGCTAAATGCGAGTCCTCAACCACAGTGGTGCTGATGAATGCCACTGTTTCAGCAACACCCTCTGAGCCTGACTCACTGTTGGCCTAGCCCACTGCATTCTTCTCTGGCACTTGTGCGGATTTGGGAAGAGGAAGGTGTGTGAGAAGGTTGCTGTGAAAACAGAAGCTTACCCACAACAGCAGCACAAGTGCGTGCAGATTGTGTAGAACACACAGGTTTATAGCCATTCTCTTCATTTTATTTAACTACATTTATTAATAGCTAGATGCCTTTTCCTTTTAGTACAAAAAGGAAACCACTTTATACACTTTAATTAACTGGTTCGAGGTTCTACAGTGACCCAACTGCTAATACATAGGAAAGTTTAACAAAGCATTTGCATCCCAAACATTTGAATAACACATGATCCGGGGAAATTTCTTTCAAAAAGTGTTTGGGGGCTGTGTCTTTATCAGTAGATACTTGAGAACTTTGTGGTAAAAAGCAAAATGCAGGTTCAGCCATGAGCTTTATAACCTTTGTGGATTTGTTCAATTATTTAAATTTTTTTCAAACTAGGAGCTCAAATCACTTTGTGGACACAGCTGTTCTTCTGTGGAAGTGGATGAATGAACTCTTCCATTGGCAAAAATCATATCATTTGTCACCTTATACTTTTCCTGTAGTTTTTAATATTCAGAAACTCAATGTACTTTAGTTTCCCAGCTGTAATTTATAAGGACAGATAAACAGCAAGGGATGGTACATCTGACCTGTGAGAGAAGGTCATTTTTGTTTTGAACATCAAACATCATTGAAATCTTCACTTTCCATTAACTATTCACAAGATATAAGATAAAGACAAAATGGCATACAGACCTAGACACACAGAAGAGAGCATGTGGCACCATGGGCCACCTCTCACCTCACACTCACTGCCCTCCCTGCATCCTGCTTGCTCTCGGTCCTATGAAAAGGAGCTTTGCTCTGAGGTTTAGTGTGGTCTGACAAGCTGGGTTCCTACTCAGTGCTATTGAAGCTTATGATCTTCAATGATTAATCCTCCGTCTTAGCTTGTTACTTGGGAGGTGCTGTGACCAGGATGTACAAAGAACCTCCTCCATTCATAACTGTCTCCGAGCCTCAGGGTGCCAGAGAAGCAGCTATCCTGGCTATCACTGTTGCAGGGAGAATAGGGAATGTTTAGGATCCCTCAACAGAACTGCACTCACCTCTAACCTCAGGGTCCCAGTAACTGGCTTTCCACAGAGTTTTCAAACAGAGCCAGTGGCCACAGCCCAGCAGAGCCTCTGTAGTTCTCACAACAGTTGGTAGGGACATATGTTAGAAACCCACAGTTTTAAAAATGGGGAGCAGTGTTCAGGTTTGCTTTCTGTGATTTAAGGAAAACAGAATTCGTGGTTTTCAGATGGGAACCGAGTCTCTGGTAAGAAAGTCTTGTTTCCTCCTTCTTGATCAAGCCTGCAATGTCCATCCTTTGGAAGGGATGGTCTGACCACACTCTTTACCCTCGGTTCATAGGCCTCTGTCATGGCACTACCATCCTTGTCTTCAGGTAACCCGCCTTTAGTTAGCAGTGACCCCAAAGCACCACAGTAGAGATACTAGTGATTAGGGGCTTCCAACAAGAAGCACAAAATGCCTTCCTGTAACAGATAAAGAAAAAAAGGCATATTCTGAGAATTTTTGATAGTATCTATAATGATAAGCCTTCATGGCATCATGAAGAACAAGAAATAATAATAAATAATCCATGTTAGTCTACTGTGACATACCAAATGCACAGGTCACAGCATTGATGTGAGCTTAGTGGCCAATGCAGATGGGGAGTATAATGTAATGGGTCTAAACTCCTAACAGCCTGAGGCCTGCAGCGAGGGCCTTGCACTGTGGCTGTAGTAAATATGACCGACACACTGCTATACCTGAGTAACATGCATTGAAAGCCATCATCGCAAGTTGATCTTTAAGAAAATGTCTCCTTTCTTTGGATGCGCATTTTAGTCAGCATTCAAACTTTCTATTACAATATTATTTGGAAACATTTTAAAAGTTGCCTGAGATGGTCTGCTCCGTTATTTGGCCAAAGCAGTAAACTTCATTGACTTCACAGTCTAAAAGTTATCAGGGCTGTACAGCTTTAATGAGAGCAATGTAAGAAAAAAAAATCAAGCATCTATGAGATGTTTCCACTGATTCCTCTCCAGAAAGACGAGTTGGTACCCCTGCTATTCCTAATATAAATAGATTGTCTTAGGTCCAGTGAGGGGAACCGCAAGTCATGAATAGCCATAGGGGAACAAGGGGAAATCTTCTAAAATAAATAAAAGAAAAATACATGTGAGTTTCAGTAAAAGATTTTTGTTGGTCATAAAGATGGTGAGCATCCGTGTGAGTTAGAGTCCCACCCCCACCCCCACCCGTGCTTATTTGAAGGTTGGCTTGGTTTTTATTACCATTTACAGGTTGGTTTAACTTGTATTGATGCACCAATATAAAGCTTGCTGTTTCCTCTGACCGTACCCCATCAGTCTCCAGGCTGTGCAGTGAGGGGGCCTTTTGATACACATTTTGACCCTGTAATGATCATTAAGCGGCCATTGCTCCCAAGGAGTGATTGGCAAGAGAAAAGGCTTGATTCTGAATCATATTGATTTTTAAATTTTCTCCTGATACTTAAAATCCTGGCATTAAAGACTCCTCAACAAGGCTGAACTATCCAAACTGTACAACTCCATCACAAAATTTACCAAAGTACTTCTCTGTCAGTGTGCCATCTACACTGGCATTTATTTCAGAGGTCTGGGGCTTAGGTAGGATCTGATAATGACTTTCACTCACCTTTGAGTGACCACTAAAATGTGTGTTTTCTTCTCTTGGTATAATGGATGTGTCGCCTGCATTAGTAAGCCTGGAAAAGGGGCTTTTTATAAGACATTCCTCCACTCTGGAGTTACCAAACATTGATGATAGAGTATCTGATATTTGTAACACCATAGAGAAAAACAATGCAGAAATGCAGCTTCTCTGAGGATCCTCTACTCAATGTGGCACTGAAAGAATTTAACTTCTTTTAGGCCAGCTTGTCGCAGCTTTCTTTTCCCCAGGTCTCATTGGCAATCTAAGATTCTTATAAACAGAACAGTCCAACCTCCAGGGTGAATTTTCAGAATCCTGCTTAGGCAAGGCACATACAAAATGTGTTGGTTTATTGCGTTTTGGGCGAACATAGCCTCTGCAGTATTTTCAGCATTCACCCCTCCAGGTTAGCAATTCATTACAAAGCATCTCATGAGTCTGAGATGAGCCCACATTTGCGCTTGCAGATTTGAATGAATAAAAAGGCCCTTGCAGAGCCAGGTAATAGCCACATTCATAGGCTGATCCTTCATCCTCGCTCCAGGCCAACATAGTTTCACACTGTGTAACAGAATGGATGATAAAATTACCACCTAATCTTTCAGATCTTACAGCATCAAATTCTAGAATTAGGATCAGGTGGCTATCCCTGCTCATCCCCACCATTGGTTTAATTGGGACCCAGGTAATGTATGGAATTCTTTCAGTCCAGTGTTTTCAGGCTCATGGATGGATTTCTGAATTTTAAGAAGATTTTTCTCTGATCGGTGGTAACTATTACAAGTTGATACTAGCTTTTCCACCAGTTTTCAGGGAAGTGTGTACCAATCTTATCTCTATTAATGGTGTTCCTAATGTAATTGTGCATTCACTAACGTTTCAAGCAAATCTTTGTCAATGTAAGTACTGGAGTCAAAAATTTATATTGCTTGGGAATTAATACATTTTAAAAAAATGTAGTTTGTAAAAACTATCAAAACAAACCACAGTAATCCAGGAACATGCAAGGTCACTATGACATATTGCGGAGTATTCTAAGACTAGTATGGCATTCAAAGTCATTGTGACATGTTACAAAGTATTGTAAGGATGCTAATAGTTTTCCACAGTTTTAGGTGTCAGGAGAAGGATTAATTATTCTTTGTAGAAACTATTTTCTTATTAACTCTAGATCTTTGTTTTTATCAAGTTTTAATCTCCATCTACACAAATGTGATCTGGAAAAGTCCCCAACTTTTGCTGCACTCATTTAAATTTTCTATAATGAAATACCTTAAAACAGAGGGCCTTTTGCACGGCCAACACTATGCAGAAGTCAGTATCCTTCACATTAAATAAGTGGGAGAGAATCTGCATTTCCCTTATGAGCTATTTTTTGTCTTCCAGAGTTCCACCACACAGCCAGTTTTGCCTGGGACAATTTCTCTAAGATCACTTTGTAGCCATCAGCCATATTCTAGAAGTTTTTATCTCACAAATATTCATTAATTATTTTGTACCATAGTGTTAAGTTGTGGGTTCACTCCTTTAATGTATATCTACTTAACACTTCATATGATCAAGGCTTAGAGGGTTTGCTTTTGTTTACTTAATAATAATTTATTTAGTTTTAATGACCATCCCTCCCTGTTGATATTCTAATCATTTAGTAAATATTTACCTGAGCAAGGATTTAAATCTCAGCGAACCATTTGATAATGAATACTATCTTTGAACCAGACCCAGGGAAATCCTGCCCAGGTAGAATGTGGGCTTGTGGAGGAAGGAGGTAAAATACCCTACTTCGGTGTGCCAGGAAAGGTTGGTGAACCAAAAACCATGAATAGTAATCAATGAACTAGAAGCCCCTGCTGTAACTAAGGCCCTATTAGGAAGGACTGGAGCATTGCTGACAACTCACCTTTAGAAGCACACTGTGCTCTGGACCACCTCTCAAGATACTTGAAGTGAATGGAGCAGTGTGGGCAGGCGATATGCAGATGATTCACAGAGGGCTGATGAACAGACAGATGATTGATGGCTGCCTAGATGACAGATGAGCAGTAGGTAGGAAGAGCGGTAGATAATTGATAGATTAGATAAATAGAAGATAGAGATAGATGAGACATAGATATGTAAACAAGAGGTGGAAAGGTGGGTAGGTATATGAATGGATGCATAGATAAATGATGGATGGTGGATTATAGATTATCTGAAAGTCAGTAGTGTGCTTTCCTCACATGTGGTTTTTAATCTTGCATTTATCTATGCTTAAAATGCTATTTGAGATAGACTTAACCCGACCCCCAGTCCTATTTCAAGGAAATCTAATGTTTCTCCTTTGTCTCCTATGGGTCTCACTGTGTAGCCCTCACTCGGCAGACACTGAGAGCTCTGAGCTTGTAGCATCCTCCTGTTTCTGGCCTGTGAGTGCTGATCCCTTTAATTTTGTTAAACTAAAAAAATATATATAAGAAATAACACAATCATTTCACTTTCATGACTACATAAAACCCTGAAATTTGAATTATTCATTTTATTTTTAAGCAAAAGGTTGAATGATCTTTATTCATGGGTAACATGAGTATACATGTAGAAAATCCCAAGTGTATTCCAAAAGGTGAGTATAAGTTAATGATCTTCCCATATGCTAGAAATAAATAAGTAAAAAGTCCTTTTTCTTTCTTAATTAGTACTTTATCATGCAAAACAATGGCTTTCTTATAAAGAATTCATTGTTATCTCTCATATTCCTAGCTCGTATCCAGCCCCACCATCGTCTTTCTTCCCAAACAGTCCCTCTCTGCCTTTATTTCATTTAATTTTAATACATTAATGTTTGTCTAGATATGACTAGATTTTAACTGTGCAAAATAACATCTGTCTTCCTTTTTTTTTTCTTTTTTTCGGAGCTGGGGACTGAACCCAGGGCCTTGCACATGCTAGGCAAGTGCTCTACCACTGAGCTAAATCCCCAACTCCATCTATCTTCCTTTTACCACACCTTTCTCTCCTTTCCTCCCTACTACCTCTCTTTCGGCTCTTCATACTCCTTCCACCTCTGTGTCCTGGTTACTAAGTATATTAACACATATTCTGCCTGTGAGAGGAAACACAATGAGCGTCTCTCTAAGTCTTATTGCCCTTAATATGATGATGATATTCAGGTTTATCCACTCTCCTTTCAAAAGTCAGGGTTTCATTTTTTCTTTTCATAATCCATTAGATGGTCTCTAATTGGTTAAAATATTATTACAGAAAGTTGACTGATGATGTTTAGAACCATGTTTTTGTTATTCTTTGACATTTTGAAATGAAATTTTTCCTTATATTCTTCTTTGAAATGTATCCTATTATCTTGATCATACCTACATCCTACCTCCAATTCTACCCGGGCTTCCTAACACATGTACCTCCAAATTTTATTTTTGTTCTCTAATAACCCTGTGAAATAGCCTTTAATTTTAGCTGTCTTTCCCCATATTGCCTTCCTTGGCTTCCTCCTTTTTCCCCATCCCACTTGATCCTCCTACTTAAGTGTCCTCCGCATCTATACAGAACTGTCTAGTCTACTGTCCTTTCCTGATAAGATTGTTCTCTTTTCCCTCCGTCCCTTACTCTTAACCTAACCTGTGTGGTCTCTAAACTGTAACTTGGTTATCACTGTCTTTACAGCCAGGGTCCATGCATAACTGAATACATATCATATTTGTTTTCCTCAGTCTGGGTTACTTCAGGATTTTTGTTTTTCCTAACTTCATCCATTTACCTAAGAAATTAAGAATTCCATTTTTAATAACCGAGTAACTCTTCATTGTATAAATGTGCCACTTTTTTTTCAGAATGTGCCACTTTTTAAATTTTTATTTAATTTTTTAATTATCTAAAACAAATTATAAATTTAAATATATATTTAATCATAGTCTTCCTCTCCCTAAAGTTTGTACAGATTCTCTCCTCCCTGCCCACCAATGATTAACTTCTTTCTCAAACAAACAACAACAAACACACACACACACAGAAAAAAAACAAAACAAAACCAAAGTCAAAACCAAACAAAGCAAAGCAAAAAGCCCAGTACAACAGCAAGATGCCTGTTGAAGAACATCTAAGTTGTTTCCCATCTCTGCCTGTTATGAATATAGCAGTGATGGACACAGTTGAACAAGTGTCTCTGTGGTAGCACAGGGCCATCACAGATTTGGGCCACGTCCTCTGTATATAGTGTCAAGCTCCTAGTTTAGTGTCTTTATGGACTCTTGAGTGTGCAAAAAAGTGGGCCTCTATATTTAGTGTCTTCTCTTGGACATTTTTCCCACTGTTTCTCTACTTCCACTTATTGCATTTTATTGTGAAAAATAGGGAAAAGGTTATAGTTTCGATTTCTTTAAAGAATTGTGATAGGATTTCCATGAGGATTACATATATCTGTAGATAATTTCTTGGTAGAATAACAGTTTTCACAATTAATCCTACCAATCATGTCAGGTTTTTCCATCTCTTTTCATCAACTTGTTTTTCCAATTCCCTTGTACAAGCCTTCCATCTTCTTGGTTGTGTTTTCTCCAAGGTATTTTTTATTGTGCCTATTGTAAAGAATGTTGTGTGCCAGATTTCCTTCCTGATATATTTGCCATTTGTATATAGACGTGCTACTGAATCTTGTATATTGATTTTTCTATTCTATATTTTAACAAATGTGTTAAAAGAAAAAATTACTCACTAAATGTAACTGGTGCTGCCCATGTGCACATGGATGTAAGGTCCTGCACTAAGGCACAGGCCAAACCCAAGGAAAAGGGACTGTGTCTCCTGCAGCTGCCAGTAGTTTCTGATCTAGGGGTTAAGCCTCAGTAGCCCTTTCTTTCCAAGCTGGCATTTTGACTGGCTTGATCTTGCATATGTATGATGCAGGTAAGTAACCACAGATAACTACGAATTCATATTTACAGTGGCCAAGCCAAACTCAAAAGGCAGCCTTCAGAGCACTCATTCCCTTCCTCTGCCCTTGCACTTGTTCCAACCTCTCCCAGGATTTTCTCTGATCCCACATTCGGGAGCAGATGTACTTCTTTTCTCAGAGTGATAAATCATGAGATTTGTTGACTTTTCTCCCGACATTACACCCCAGGCAGCATCCTGGCATTTGCAGAACATAAAGCCACCAGTGAACTACATGAAAGGTCGCTGTGGCAGAACCTTCCCCTGATTTCAAGGAGCCAATCACTGGGCCAGTAGGCAGGACTTCTGGGTCAGAGAAGGGAAGAGGGGAAGCCAGAAAAAAAGATGGGTCATTCGATGGGAGAGTGTTGTAAAAATACAAAAATAAAAAAAGTATAGGTGTCTTTTACCCCACTAGGTCCACACCACGGTGCCCCAAGATATCTGCTAGATATTTTGGCCGAAACACATCTCAGCCGCACACTTTCCTACACTCAAACCCTCACATAAAAGAAAACACAACACAGTAATCTTAGATCCAATTGATAAGATATAATTGCCCACTTAAACATACAAAGCCCGATACCATCCATCCCTTAGGAACATTAATAACAACCTGTAAATACACAGAGCAGAATCTTAACATCACCTGCCATGGCTTCTCACCCTCTCCTCTTCCTCTCCTGTCTTTTCTCCTCTCTATCCCAGTCTCCTCCTCTTCCTTCAATCTTCTCTCCCACCCATCCTTCCTTCTCCTCCAATGACAGTTCTCCTTCTATCCTGTACCTGCCCCTCACCTGTATTTTACAAATTCAATGGGGGAGAAGTTTCTGGTGAAGTCACCTGATTCCTGAGTACGTGATTAGGCAGCTGTCCTTGGGGCGGTGGAATTAGCATCAAAATACAGATAACTCCAGGGCAAACCACAGCATTAGAGATGATGGAGGACAAAATGTAGGCAGCAGAGGCCCCCGGTTCAGGCTGAGGATCTGCTATTGGAGGATGTATCTTAGAATAGCTTACAAATTAGGATGCTAGTGCCTGTGCCCAGCGATTAGATTGTGTTACCTGTTGATTCTAAGTTTGTGGGGGTGTTTTCCTGAACGTGGCAACTCAACTGGGTTCCAGAGAGAAAGGAACTGTAGCAAAGAGTAGGTTTGCAAGAAGTGCACTCCAACTAGCAGTGGGAATTTGGAAGCATGGGGCTGGCATAGCAGCGACCCTCCATGGGAACTTAGCGAGCCAAGTGGAGAGATTTCAGAGCTCCAGGTCAGAGAGTCTGTAGAGATGAGAACAGGTCAGCCAGTCTGCCAGGCTGAGAACAGGTGGTCTGTCAGCGGTGCCTTGCCTGCAGTAGCATGGGATTCATATTTTTTATTTCACTCTAAGGCCACTCCTTCCTCTCAGGTCAGATATGTGACCCCCATGAGATTAGGAAAGTTAACTATTCTTTGTGGAATATTTTTAAGTAAGCATGATAGAGGATGGGGTAGAGGAAGAGACCATCTGGCAGAGTGATTATCACGAATATTTGATCATTATCTGAACAAAACCAAATATGATGGGAGAAGCCTGAGGTTCAAGATCAGCTTCAGGTGTGTGGAGGTCTAGCTTGGGCTACACTGGACTCATAATTTTCAAAAATGTTGGAGGAAATGTGTGATGAAAGAATATAAGTTGCAGTCATTTTTCTGAAGATTTGTGAACATTTGTGACATTTAAAGTCCATCTCACAGGAGTCACAACAGCTGTGTATTCCTACCATTCCTCAAATACTGAAATGCTAAAAGAATGAAGTCGATGGGGACACATCTGCTATTTGTCGTGATTTGATTAGGCCTTTTTATCTGCCGCTGTGATGGACAGCTGTGACATGTTATGTAACAATGTCAGAAACCATAACAATGCTGGCTGAAGCCCAGTTCCTGGTTACAAGTGGTCAACTTAGGAAATATTTTGTTATCCTTATGCTGGCTTTAGTTGTTGTTCAATTACAGATTTGTAAATGACCCTAGTAGATTTTGTAACCCATGTTTGAACATTATTATATTATACTTTTTGTATTATTATATAATACTTATATTATTTTGATGTATACGTATGGCAGTGTATGTACGTATGTATGTGTTTTTTAGTATCTGTGTGGAATTTGTGTGTGTGTGTGTGTGTGTGTGTGTGTGTGTGTGTGTGTGTATTCAGGCTTGAATGAGATTGTGCACATGTGTGACACCCAGAGGTCCATGTCAATGTCTTCTTCAATCACTCTCTATATTACCTTTGAGAGATTGTCTCTCTCTGAACATGGAGCATAGGAACATATCAGTTACCTAGGTTGGCTGGCCGGAAAGCACTGGTGACCTTCCTTTCTCTGCCTCCCTGGTATTGTAATTATATACATAAGGTCCCCACACCCAGCATTCATAGATTCTTATATGGGTCCTGGGATCTGACCTCAGGTTTTAATGTTTGTTCTGGAATTCTTTACCTACTGAGCTATCTCCTTGGCCTTTTCCTCTTTCCACATTTCTGTGTTAACTAGGAGAATATATATACATATATACATGGACATATAAATACATATGTACATATACACATACATAGTATACATACACACACATACACTCACAACACAAACACACACACACACACACACACGCACACGCACACGCACACACACACACAAGCTCCATGGCAGAAAATGAGGATATTTCAAACCAGGTTGGCAAGTTGGTCCATTTTTGTTGCTGTCACAAAATGCTGGAGCTTGGCACTTTCAAAGAAAAGTGATTAGCTGAAAACCAAAAGTCAGAGTAGCTGCTTATTGGTTTTGGTGAATTTTCCTTTGAATTGAAAGATTGCAAGGGCATAGCGAGATAAATGCCAAGTGCACAGAAGTCTCAGTCATGGTGGATGTGTTAGCATTGTGGGATATCCTGTGATACCCAACTCTCTTGAGAACCAACTCATTCCTCCTCAGAGACCACATATTTTTACTAGGGCTGACGTTTTATTGCTGCTATCAATACATAAGGTTTTGAAAAGCAGACTATAGCAGTCAGGAGTGGGAGGTGGTTAAATGCTGTCATTTTAAAGACAACCTAATAATGGAATGGGAATAATGGTGCCTGAGGACAGCTCACTGGGCCGAATGCTTGCCTTATCAGCAAGGAGATCTAAATTCGACTCCAACAACCATGTGATCACCTAGGTACCATATCATACATCAGTAATACCAGTGTTGGGAAGACAGACATAGATGAATCCCTGGAGGTTGATGGTCAGCCAGCTAGCCAACTTGGCAAACATCAGGCCAAAGAACTGTTTCAAAAAACATTATGGACTGTGATGTATGACTGAGAGCTGGCATTGTCTTCTGGCCTGTACATGCACATACACACATAGAAATAAAGAATAATAACATAGTACTTATTCGTGAGACATATGATGTAGGTGTTTCTTGTTGAGAAGGACAACAAAAGCAATTCGTGGTTCTTTAAAATCAAAGCTACTCTCTTAAGCAAGGGAGGTTTTCTCTGGATATATCCATGGCCTTAGGCAAAGAGGCAAGTCCTCAGCTGCTCAGAGGTTCTTATCCAAGTCCTCGGAGCTCAAAAAGTTGCTGGATATATTCTACACCAGTGTTCTGGGCCTGTCTAGAAGATCATTTCAGATCTAACCCACCAGGCAACTAAAGCTGAGACCAAGTGAGCTGAGAATGAGGCGGTCGCTGTGGAAACCAAAAACCTTAGCTTCTGTAAACCTTTTTATTCTACATGTGGTTCGTTGTCAAAGTAAAGCAGACACCCAATCCCAACCATTTTGACTTTGGAACATTTGCTGGAGAATGTTCTCCTGAAAGACTGTTTCATAAGAGTTGAAAGCAGACTAGAGAGATGGCTCAGTTATGAGTGTGCACTGCCCTCTCTGAGGACCAAGGTCAGTTTTGAGCAGCCATGTCAAGAGGCTCGCCTGTAACTACAGCTCCATAGAGTTCAATGTCTCCTTCTGGCCTCTGCTAACAACTACATTCACACTCAGATACCTGCCTACACATACACACACACACACACACACACACACACACACACACACAGAGAGAGAGAGAGAGAGAGAGAGAGAGAGAGAGAGAGAGAGAGATTTAAAAAGAGAAATGTTGAATGCATTTTTCTTTCTTTTCATGAAATAGTCAAATATTCGTGCCCTCACTGGTTCCCCCAGTCAGCCCCTTAAGACACTGTTTTGTTTCTCAGATGACATTCATCCTGGAACAGAAAGCCATCTACACCTGGAACAATGTATAAATAATAAATAGTGATGCCTGTGTCCTTCAGGGGGAGGCTGAAAACTTTTATATTTTAATTGAGTTCTTCTGTTTGTGCTTTTGATGTTTTATTTATTGGGCTTTCTAGGAGGGACTTTTCTCTTTATGATTGCCGTTCTTGCTCAGACTTGAAATAGCTCCAGTCCTGTGCTGCCCTTTGCTTTGAGATTTTTCTTTAATTTCTGTCAAATGTTGGAGCTGTGGAAGCTGGAGGGCACTAGGTCAATAAATTAAGGTATGAAAAATGCCACCTGCCACTTTTTTTTGCCTGTAATACAACATTCATCAATGGTTTGGGACAGGGAAATCACTTCAGTCACAGCCTCTTCGCAGAAAATAATTATTTCCATGTTTTCCATTGATGACCTTCTGATTTCCAGTTGCCATCGAACTATCCTGAAGGACATGAGATATACACATAATATCTGAAGATCCAGGCTAAGTCCTTTGGACACATGACACAGCACCCTGAGAGAGAGGAAAAGGCAAGCCCAACTTCTGGGATGGTAGTGGAGTGAGTTGCATGGCCTTGTCCTCTACATGGGGTGAGCTGCAGTCTCCAGATTGTATACCACTAACCATGAGACCTAGGACAACTGAAACCAGTGTATCTTGGAGGCCTCTCTGCACTCTCTCTTAGAAACTTCATGGAGCATTGTTCAGATCAATGACCACAGAGACGGGACAGGATACAGCGATTCTTTACCAAGCTTTTTTTACCAAGACCATGTGGCATAGCTTCTGAGCTCTGTTCTGTATCTTTGAGCAAAGTCCCTTAAGTTTTTTCTTAGTGTCAATAAGACCTATCACCTCAATGTTACATTAAAGCATTGAGGGGAATGACTTAAGACTGTAGATATAGGAGCTGGAGAAATAGCTCAGTGGTTAAGGGCACAGGTTGCTCTTAAAAAGAATCTGATTGCAGTTCCCAGGACCCATGTGAAAACTCATGATCATCTTTAACTCCATTTCCAGGAGATCCAGCACCTTCTTCTTGCCTACATGGGTACCAGGCACATGCATGGAGCACAAATATATGCAAGCAAGACACTCATACATACAACATGCTAAATTAAAAAGCAAATCATTGTAACTATAAGATCAATGCTAAACTGATATTCTAATGTCCTATTAACACAGTCTGTTTTTTTGTGCAGTCATCACTTTGTGTCCTAAATATTCTAAGTTATGTTCTCTGAGGTTGCTCTGGAAGACTGGTACTTTCATATCTCAGTTGAGAAGGGCCCCATCTTCTCTGAAAAATCTACCACCAGTGTATTGGCAATCTAGCTGAAAAGAGAGAGACATTACAATAGTAGTTTGTCCTTCAGTCACTTATAACCAAATAGACTTGTTGAGGCAAATGATCGGTTTCAAAATTGGAGACACTGGACCCCTTCTCAGAAAGCCATCATAGACAAGGTTGAGTTCAGTGCAGTCTAATCTGTAGTTCATGAAGACCTCTGACCCCCTTGCAGAATGGCAGCTGGGGACTCACACACCACCTGCGGTTACTCTACTAATTAAAGTTGAATTCCACCATTGACTGGATAGCCTCTGGGCTTGGCTCAATGGGAGGCTCCCTTCTTTAGTGGCGCTTCTCCTTCTCTGAACTTGTCTGGAGAATTATAAGCCCCAACAAAAGTGTCTACCTTGAGGAATGTCACATAGTCTTAGTTAGATTAGCGCATCAGTTTCATTTCTCCTGATTAGAACCTGTTCAGCTAGAACCTGAGATTCCTGAAATGTTTCCCCGTGCTATTGCAGTATTTGGGTACCCTAAGCCTTCACCTAATGACCTCTGCCCATCCTAGATGTTCCTGCCCTTAGTCCCCCAAATTTTATAAACCTTGAATCACCCAAGAAATGCTAATCTGATACCTGATAGCTGGTCCCAGTGTGGTCATTTGCCATATCTGCTCTCCGGGCTTCTGAACCTTTGCACTCATGAATCTTATTGGCTGAGAATCAGGAGGGCAGACAGACCCACAAGTACCCACCCCTGAGGAAGCTGGCTGAGCCTTCTTTCTACATGTCTTAGGTCAGCATTGTTATGAGATCTAGGAAGGCAGAGCTGAGTGTCAGGGTGACAAGCAGTAGATTGTATACCCAGGGTAAATTCTCCCCTCCTACTTATACATTTTATTTATTTATTATTTGTCTTTTGTTCAGTTGTCCTTTACTAAAGGTTTTTCAGGGAGTTGAAAAGATTAAGCTTACAACTTTTATTTGTTTTTATAACTAGAGGAGGGCTCACATCACATGATTATGACCCAGAAAAGAAAAATGTTGCTCATATTGAGAGACAAACAAAGTCTCTCTGTATGAGCAATGTCTCAGTAGGAGGCAATGTCATGGATTACATGCAGGTTGTCATAAAATATGCAAAAAATGTAAAAGATTTATTTAAAATATTAAGATAAAGATATGTTCTGACCCTTTTCTAAAACAACTGACTTATTTTCCAGTGTTTTTCCTCCATGTCTATAAAAATGGATGCCCCAAAGGATGTGGAGAGCATTTGCAACAGATTGAGAGGCAAAGACTCCCATATCTAAATGCACAGATTCTCCTCATGGTGCGGGGTCTGTTTCACCCCATCCAGTGCCATTCAGTTATTTTACTAGCTTGAATTACTGTGGCTTCCTTCATCCCCAATAGCCACAGTCTACTCATGTCTTCTCCATGACAAGACAAAATTAATTTCATGTTATGCTTGCAAATGATGACTTTAAAAGGGTTAGCCATCTTTATCAGCATGAGTTATTCCTTCTAAGTTGCTTATTGTATCATGCTGCTGAAGTTACCACCACTGTGCTCATTTCCTAGGAGAAACTGAGTCATGGATTACAGCAGATTTTCATAAAATAGGAAAAATGTAAAAGAAAAGACTTATTTAAAATATTAAGATAGTGATGTATTCTGACCCTTTTCTAAAACAACCGAATTACCGAATTATTTTCCAGTGTTTTTCCTCCATGTCTAGAAAAATGGATGCACCAGAGGGTGTGGAGAGCATTTGCTACTGATGCAAGCTCAGGTTCTACATTCTACAGATGCTCTGTGTGGCTAATAAGAGTCAGAGCCCTTGTCTGTGGGGGGAAGAAGAAGAAGAAGAAGAAGAAGAAGAAGAAGAAGAAGAAGAAGAAGAAGAAGAAGAAGAAGAAGAAGAAGAAGAAGGAGAGGGAGAGGGAGAGGGAGAGGGAGAGGGAGAGGGAGAGGGAGAGGGAGAGGGAGAGGGAGAGGGAGAGGGAGAGGGAGAGGGAGAGGGAGAGGGAGAGGGAGAGGGAGAGGGAGAGGGAGAGGGAGAGGGAGAGGGAGAGGGAGAGGGAGAAGGAGGAGGAGGGAGAGGAGGAGGAGGAGGAGGAGGAGGAAGAAGAGGGGAAGGAGAAGAGAGAAGAGAGAAGAGAGGAGAGGAGAGGAGAGGAGAGGAGAGGAGAGGAGAGGAGAGGAGAGGAGAGGAGAGGAGAGGAGAGGAGAGGAGAGAAACTGAAACAAGATTCCCAGCTGGTTTGAATGTAGAGGTCTCTACAATACAACTCTAAGTTAGTTACCATCTTCCAAATCCAAAACCCAAGTAAGAAACCGAGAGAGACTTCTTAGCTTTTACTACTCAGCAAAGGATGATTCCCTGGACGGCTTCTCCTCACTCTGATCCCGGGCTCCCTCCACCACTTCACTGAGTCCTGCACATGTTCGTTTCTAAACAGTAATCTCCATTCTCTTCCTGTCCATATGTTCACTATTCTGTCCCCAGAGTGCTTTGCCCCTGGGAAGACTGTTTATCCTTTCTAGGGAAGGCTTTTGTTTTCCATTTGTACATAGAAGACAGGTTTAATTAAAGTCCCTGTAGATTTTTCACCCCCAACATCCTTTCTTGCTGAGATCCTGCACAATCTGTTTTAAGGACCATGCTGCTCTTTTCAATCTCACACGTCCTCCAAACCCAGCTTCATAGTTGGTCTCAGTATGCTGTCTCATGGCCACTGTATTTAGTGAAATATAAACTCCAGTATAATTATTATTCAAACATTTCTTTCATTAACTGCTAAATTCAATGAGTCATTGTGATGTGCGCACAGTACCTCAAGTAATAATTTTCTGAAATATAACATGAGTTAAGCAACAGACTCGGCACTAGTTATGAGCAATAGCACCTGGGCTGCAGGATCTCCTGGACACACGATGTGAGTGGACTGTGTTAAACTGGGCCTCCTGGGGGCTGGGCTGATGCATCCCTGGGTATAGGTCCCAGTACTTACATGAACCCTGTGTGGGTGTGGCAGCCACTGCCTGTAATCCCAGCACTCAGAAGGCTGAGATGAGATTCCCCTGCGTGAATTAGCCACAAGACTACAAATGTATGACACAGAGACCCTGTTTCCACATCTCATCTATGGAGCTGAACAATCTGAGAAGATGCCCAATGTCAACTTTTGGCTTAAACACACACACACACACACACACACACACACACACACACACAATAGCAGACAAGCTCTCTGGATATAAATACACAGAAGAAGAGAAAGTGAGGAAAACATATCATAAGGAGAAACAGTGAGCGGGGCTCAACTTAAACATTCTTCTTCAGATTAATAAGTCAAAAAAGTCAATCTGTACTCCAGAACTTACAGTTATGTCAGCAATTTAAAATGAAATACCACAATGTATGGTTCTGTTGTGCAATAATCCTTCCTAGCTTACAAGTCACATGTTTATCGATACAGCCTGCACAAAGTAGCAGAAAACAAACTCAAATCTGGCATGAGGCTGGCATGAATCAGGCATGAGGCTGGCATGAATCTGGCATGAGGCTCCCATAAATCAGTCATGAGGCTGGCATGAATCAGGCATGAGGCTGGCATGTTCTGTCTGTTTTATAGCCCCCATTAAGGGATTGCTCTTTTGGGAAATGAATCTCTCACACCTTCTATAAGTGAGTGCATTTCCCATAGATCTTGGATTTTCTGGTCTTACCTGTAAGAACAACAGTACTATGCAGTGCAATGGTTAAACTGAACTTGGAAATAAAACCCTCAATCATGATCAGACAATAGGCAGGATCTGGAAACAGACTGCTGGCACCTTGTCTTCCTTTGTTAATCATTGTGAGCGTGGCAGATGGCCCTTGGCTATGATCCAGGGGAAGCCAGTGAAGGTTGGGGATGAGTTCTGTCTAATATCCTCATTTGGCAATCTGTCTGTTGTGTTGATATTTAGATGGACAAATGAAAAGTGTTGCACACATGCGTGCATGCGTGCATGCGTGTATGTGTGTGTGTGTGTGTGTGTGTGTGTGTGTACTTGGTTGAATAGCAGCTGTGATTTAGGGGTTGTTGCAGAGAATTAAACCCTTATTATAGAATTTGCATTAAAAATATGACTGGCAATATAATAAATAACTTGTTATTTATGTTAGATCAAAGGTCAGCAATTAAATCATTGACCAAACTTGTATACCCCAAGCTTTGATAAGTGAAGTTTTACTAGAACATAACCAACAGAAACCACAGGGCTGCGTCTGTGCAGTCTGCTGGCCCCTCCATATAGGAACAGTGTGCAGGAAATACATGAGGAGCGCAATGCTTGGGACAGGGTGGTCTCTGGACAAGGCACTGGGCATGTAAGACTTTGTAAACCATGAAGGAGGCAAGGTAGTGTTTAGGAAAGAACACTCGTGTAACTGCAGTTTTATAGCTATGAGACAGGGGATTTCTCAGAGTATTATATATCTAGAAGAAAGTTCAGTGGCCCTGGGACAGAGAAGGGAAAAGTAGAGGAACAAGGATGTGGTAGAGGGGGTCCACTATTCACAGCCGCATCTTGTGAACCATCATAGTTTCTTGGACTCATGTTGCCATGATGCTGTGCAGACATTGAAGGGAGGGAGGTGTCCAGCCGACATATGGCTTATGTGTTAATACAGTGCGCTAGTGCAGAAAAAGGCAAGAAGCCTGAAGCAGTGTGAGACTTTTAGTAAGAGTCTAAGGGATCCAGGTCCTGCATGATGCAGGCTGGAGAACAGAAACCAAGGTAGTGAATAATTCTACATCTGGGTACACTTTTACTGAGCACACGCAGAAGGACAAATAGCAGAAATAACTCAATGCTACTTTTATTCAGTTGGGCTATGTAACATGCTATTTGAAATACGATGGTTTTTATGTTAATGCAGTATATCTAGTATCTAATTTTCTATCCTATGCTTGCACATGGCTGGTGTTCCTAATCAGGGTTTTGAAATGCTTTAATTGGTCTACAGCATGGACTAGCGACTTGAACATGGAATTGCAGGACTTGAACAGTCGGAACAGGACAGGTTGTGTGTTAGCGCGTGCCTACCTGTGTGTGTGTGTGTGTGTGTGTGTGTGTGTGTGTGTGTACAAGCTCAGTTCATTTAGGTTCTTTCCTTTTCTTCAGTTATTACTGAGAGCTTCAGCAACTTGAAGTAAGCAACTCCATTACTGCCACAAAGTAGCAGGGTTTCACTATAATAATTTTCCTTTCAAACCTACAGTCTCTGGGTTTCACATGATGGGTTCACAGATGGGGTACACAAACACTTGAGTCTATAGGCAACCTAACATCTTGCATAGAAGATTGGTAGCTTTTAATGTTTACCAGCAAAGATTGCTGGAAACTTCAGTTTGAGCAGGAAGGCCCTGAATTTGAGGAAAACAAAACTGTTTCGAAATAGAAGGAAGAGGGAGAATACTGTCTCCTATCCAGAGAAATTGAAGGAGATCTCAGTTGGCTCTCCAGACTGTAACTCTGAGGGACCCACCAGTCATCAGTGTGTTTTTACTAACACATGGCCATTGTGAGGGTTGCTTCAGTCACGCACTGGGGCAATAATTAGAACGATGAAAATCAGCCACAAGAATGTGGAAACCAAGAACAACTCTTGGTAGTAGAGAGCTGTGAAAAACAAGAAAACAAAACAAACAAAAACAAAACTGTCAAAATTGGTGCTTTAAAGTACGTCTCGGGAGAAATGTTCTGGTAGAACTGGCCTGTTTTCCAAGAAAGAAGGAAGAAGGCTTCACCCACAAAGCTATCAATTAGTTTCTCTAGAAATTATAGGGTGGTGGAGAGCTTTATAAATATTTGAGACACACTGAGGATATGTACCCTGTGAAAGCTAAGCTTCACAGAGATGGTATGTCATTATCACAGGATAAACAAATAAACAGCCACCCCATGTATCCCTATACAGCTCTGGAAAGTATACAGCTTTTCATAAAAAAATCTGACGAACCCAAGGGAATCTGCGAATCAGGATATTTTCTGCACAAGGAATTGATGTGTCAGGGACTTTAGGGATATCTTGGGGCTGAGTGTTATAAGCCAATTCTTGAAAACCCCACTGTCAGATCATTTTCGGTACTGCGTGTTCTCTTTTGTGTCAGAGAAGCCGGTCATGTTAATATTCAGTACTGTATTTTTGGAACTGCCCAGAAGCCATGGGTTAGCAATGCTTCTGACCCTCTGCCATTCTGTCTTTACTCACCCTCAGATATGGTGTGGGCTCTGCTCACATTACAACTTCAGAAAATGCCTTTGGTGCTAGGCCTGGGGGAGAGAGTAGTGAGAAGGGGAGGATTCCAGCTTACTCCTTTTAAAAAACATCTTTATTGATTCTCTGGCAATTCCAAAGAGCTAAGGAATACATCTTGGTCATGTGAACCCCAACTCCCCCTCCCCCTCCCACAGGGGCCCAAAGACCCCCTCCCTCCTTCACAGTCCTCTTCTATTTTTGTTGTTGTTTTGTGCCTGTAACCCAGTGAGTCCAGTTAGTGCTGCCTGTTGGAGTGTTGGTTTGCCTTGTTGGCTGATTGTGTGCTGGTGGCCATAGTTGCTGTGAATTCAGTGTCCATCTCATGTCCAGAAAACAGCATCTCACAGCACTCCTCCCTATCTGCCAGCCCCTGCATTCTTCCTTCTTGTATCTCAAGATATTCTCTGAGCCTTGGAATTCTGGCTTTCTGACTTCAAAGGTCTAGCTTCTTCAATCATATCATGAAAATCCATGCACTAAAAATTCTGTATCAGCTTACTTCTCCGAAATGCCTGCCATGTAATTCAGGGATCCTAGCTAGAGAACACATGTTTTACATTTCGAGACTCTCCCTTAAGCCCCACATTTCTCCGAGATAAAACTGAAGCAGTATCATGTAGATTTATATTTTTCTAAAACAATTAGCAGACCAGTAGGAAAAAAACATTAAATGCACAAATGACCTGACCAGAGTGGGGTGATATCTGTAATAGGCGCTTCACTACCTCCTTTGTGTTGTTCTCCTGTGGAAGCCAGCAGCTGCCAGACTATTTCCACAATCCGAGGGATAGTCACTACAAGTTTCTTTAAACAGGGAGTTAAAACTTGTTGATCACTGTCTGGTACAATATGACGAAATGTTTGTTGAATCAACAAGTAAACAAATAAAATAATAATGAGACCAAGGGATAAATTATAGCTGACATAGCACATATCTACAGTGATCATGGGGTCTGCTGTGGTTTTGCCATGAAAAATTGTATGAAGTCATCTTCTTATGAGTTTGTGTGTTTTACTTGTGTATCACGCATTAATGTGTTCCCTGAGGAGAGAGACTCCCCAATAGATCAAGCATTTCTTGAATAAAGACATTTCTAACAGATTAGGGGCTCAGTATTCTAAAGTCTGATGCTTCATAAACACCAGCCTTTTTTCTCCCCAGCTTAGTTGCAGGCAGAGAGACTTGTGGGATTGGACAGGAGAAGCTGTCATGGGCTGCAGGTATGGCCAGGATATAACGCTATGAAACACCTCTCAGGCTCAAAAAGTGGTGCTGTGAGACCGGGGTACTCAGTTAGGGCTCTTTATTACACAGTGGGGTGCAGGACCTTGGCTCATTCCTACAGGAGGCTCGTGGGATTCCATCTTGTAACTTCAGACAGTTCCCCTCATCTTTAAAGCAGTAATTTTTTTCCCATGGTGGCAGAAGTATTACCTGTGTCCTCTAAAACACTTAGAGGACCTTAACAGAAAAGTATAATGCTAATTTAAGAGAGCCCTATTAATTTCAAGACTGTTAAGAATGAATAATTCAGAGCTGTGGGTACTGTACCATAAAGATGATTGGTATAATCAAAATCACAACCTTATTGTTCTTAACACATTCAGGTCCCCAGCATTAAGCATCTTTTCAATTAATTTTTCAGCATTTTTTCAAACGTCAATACACATATCTTAAAAGGGGCTTTTTAGTTTTTCCTTTGGAGGTTAAATGGCTGTGGCAGCTTCCTCCAGAGTGGAGTTGGCTATTTCTGCTTCATAAATCAACTGCTTTTCTTCTAGGACCAAAGGAGTCCCCAGATTCATTTATTTCATTTAAAAAAAGAACAAAACCAAAAATATTATTGAGAGTTTTCCAAGTAGTTTCACCCATGGATGAAAAATGAAGTTCCATCAAGGGCTGCCAGGGAAAGCCAGAGATTATCCAAATGTTGTTTCTCAGCAATTGTGTATCGATTGAGTAACTTGGTCTGCTTTATGATGGCCGCACCTCCCTAGGAGGAACTTGGCAAGTCAAGGATTTGAGTATATTGAGAGAAAATGAAACGGGTTGCCATCTGACCTGACAAGCTACACAGAGGGAAATATACACCCAAGTCACATTTTTTTGATAGGGAATTAATGCAAGGAGAGCCACTTCTAGAACATGTGTATGCTTAAGTTTGCATTCGTTTGGGAGAATTTAAAGAAAGGTAAGTGTCCACAATCTTGAGTCTAAGCTCTAGAACTGTGGATTCTAGAATTCATAAAGGGTTCCTGTACTGCTCTGCAACAATTGTTGGAGCTTAGTGCCAGTAAACACAGTCTACGGCAACTCCTATATGGATCCTTAATAATATAATTTCCCCCAGAGCCTGATGGTTTACAGCTGTAAATGAAACACTCAGAAGGCTGCTATAGGAAGATTCTCCCTGGGCAAAGGCTATCCTGGGCTATTACATGAGTTCTGGGTTAGCCTGGAATACAGAGCGAGGACACGGTTCAAAAATAATTATAATTTTTAAAATTTCCTGACTGACTAAAGTATATATTGTTGAGTTTTATGTATATTTAATCTCTCCTAAATATCAAACGATATGTAGAAATACAGAGCATGTGTGCTATGTAAGTTTTTTTATTTGATTCAATAAATTACTCCAGATGAATTTATCCTAGGCACTATTATCTGTTTTGATAATATAAAGATTAATGTAATCTCTGAACTATGGAAACTCCAAGTTAGAAGTAATTCTAGAACCTACAAGGGAGATGACCAATAGTCTAGAAGTTCACACATTAACGGTAAAAATAAGGGCATAGTGAAACTACCCACACATGTTAGTAGGAATGGTTAAAGAAATTTTCGTAAGAGAAGCAGGACTTACAAACCATCTTAATGGATGAGAAGGAGCTCTCCAGGTTAACAAGGATGGGCCAAAGCAGAGTGAATAGTACATTTGGCTGCAAAGTCCCAGGATAGATCCGTTTTCCGAGAAAGCATCCTAATGATCATTAAATCCTCACCTCCTCTCAGCAGCTCCAGATCTGACACAGTTGCCGAGGGATCAGCCCATGCGATCAACTCTTTCTTAGGCATCTCTGTGCATGTGACTGCAGCTCCTGCATTCACACAGCCCACTGCCTTGTTAGCATCCCAGAGAGACCTCACTAATCAAGGATTCATCTCCACAAATGACAGGTCCCTTTAGTAGTTTCTGTAAAGAGATTTCCTTTAACAAACCTACTTGTTTTCTTCTACAAAGTCATAAGCCCTTTATGCATCTGGCTGGTTTTGCACAGAAGCCTATAAACTCAGAAACACAAAGAATGAACTAAAGGCAATTCAGAGAGAAAGTGTACAGTTAGTCATTCATTTTCTCTAGAGCACAGGTCTACTTCCTGCTGTTTAAGCCACTCCAAATGAATTAGGTGTTTGGTGTGTTACATGCCTTCTAGAACTTTCAAGACAGAATCTGGAGGAAGCACATTCCATTACTGCAGACATGAAACCTCCACATCACTGTGTCTCTGGATGGGTTCTACACAAAGCTTGTGATTCTCAAAGTTATCACTCAGCAAAGCCACTGAATTCCCGAGTCTTAGTTCACAGGGAATAACTAGCAAGACAATGGGACTATCAGAGAAATCTTTCAGCTCTGGATTTAGAGCTGAAATCATTCTGAGTAGGGTCTTTGAAAATGCAGGGCATAGTTCATGCATATTCCTCAAATTTACCTTGATAAGCATCTACCAAGGACAGGATGTTTGCAAAGCTCTGCAATTACCTGAACAGAGTCATTTTTATCTTGCTCCTGAAGATTCATACTTTATTATTATTGATGGGTACTGACAAATATCTCAGAGAGGTCAGCATAGATTTTTACCATGACTCGTGATTACTGGAAATTTTCTCAAGTTGACATGCAAAACTGTGCCCCAGAGGGAACCCCTGCTCATTCATTCCCTAAAAGGATGTAATGGAGCTCTTACATCCACATAAAAGATGAAAAGGAGACCAACTGTGGGTGTGGTGTGACCCCACCACCCCACCGTCGTGTGGCTAAACTCAGTGGTTGCAAAGCAAGAAGATATGAGTATGTGAAAGGGATCCTTCGGGGAGGACAGATGGGAGTCAGGCAAGCATAATCAGAAAGCATCAAATACATGTATGGAATTGTAAAATATCAAATCTACTAAAGTTTCTAAAAGGAGGCATTAGTGTCTGATATCTGCTTTGTGCTAGGATAGACTTCTCATCTTCAAACCATCCCTCCTATGGGAACTTTAAAATTTAGACTGATTATTTGTCTTTCTCTCCCAAGTCTGTCTCAGAAACAGCTTTCACATCACTACTCTCTCTGGCCATGTCATGTTAACTTGAAGCCTCTGCTTACTTGCCCACTGCAGTTCCTCTATGACCTAATCTACCCTGTGCAGGAGTAACACTCCTGAAAAGACCTGTGCCTTTTGTGCTGAACAGTCATGCAAGAACCATTGTCAAGAACCCAATTGGGCCAGGTTGGCAACAAAAGGAGCAAATCTGGTAAAATTAAGGCAGTAGAGAATAACTGAGTCACTCTAAGGAAGGTCAGTTCAAGCTTATTGCTTTTATATTGAGCTATATCATTTTGTTGCAGAAGCATTTTAAGAATTTTTTGATTTTCTAACTTTTTGAAGTCATTTAGAATACACAAAATACATATATGTTTGCAGTCTATATGTAGCTGAATGGGGAAACCAGGCTGCCAGCTATGGACTCAACTATGTCTTGGACTGTTTGCTGTGGCTTAGATTTCATCACAGTGTAAAATCAGTCCCCAGCATTGGTTTCAATGTTTCTCCCTCCCCTGACCTGTATTACTTGACCCCAGTTTCTTTTTTTTTTATTTATTTATTTTTTTCTTTTATTAACTTGAGTATTTCTTATATACATTTCGAGTGTTATTCCCTTTCCCAGTTTCCGGGCAAACATCCCCCTCCCCCCTCCCCTTTCTTATCGGTGTTCCCCTCCCCACCCTCCCCCCATTGTCCCCCTCCCCACAACAGTCTAGTTCACTGGGGGTTCAGTCTTAGCAGGACCCAGGGCTTCCCCTTCCACTGGTGCTCTTACTAGGATATTCATTGCTACCTATGAGGTCAGAGTCCAGGGTCAGTCCATGTATAGTCTTTAGGTAGTGGCTTAGTCCCTGGAAGCTCTGGTTGCTTGGCATTGTTGTACATATGGGGTCTCGAGCCCCTTCAAGCTCTTCCAGTTCTTTCTCTGATTCCTTCAACGGGGGTCCTATTCTCAGTTCAGTGGTTTGCTGCTGGTATTCGCCTCTGTATTTGCTGTATTCTGGCTGTGTCTCTCAGGAGCGATCTACATCCGGCTCCTGTCGGTCTGCACTTCTTTGCTTCATCCATCTTGTCTAATTGGATGGCTGTATATGCATGGGCCACATGTGGGGCAGACTCTGAATGGGTGTTCCTTCAGTCTCTGTTTTAATCTTTGCCTCTCTCTTCCCTGCCAAGGGTATTCTTGTTCCCCTTTTAAAGAAGGAGTGAACCATTCACATTTTGATCATCTGTCTTGAGTTTCATTTGTTCTAGGCATTTAGGGTAATTCAAGCATTTGGGCTAATAGCCACTTATCAGTGAGTGCATACCATGTATGTCTTTCTGTGTTTGGGTTAGCTCACTCAGGATGATATTTTCCAGTTCCAGCCATTTGCCTACGAATTTCATAAAGTCGTTGTTTTTGATAGCTGAGTAATATTCCATTGTGTAGATGTACCACATTTTCTGTATCCATTCCTCTGTTGAAGGGCATCTGGGTTCTTTCCAGCTTCTGGCTATTATAAATAAGGCTGCAATGAACATAGTGGAGCACGTTGACCCCAGTTTCTTGACCCACAGAGAAATTCTTATGCAGATAGCCCGATAAAATGGAATTGAGTGAAATTATGAAATATATGACTCAAACATTTTCTGCCATCTGATATAAGCTGTGCACTTTGCCTAAATATAGCAAAACTTAATTAAAATAAAATTCATTTTAAAGAAAATATCTTCATCTTCAGCCCCCTCTTGCTGATGGTAACTGAAAGTTTTTATTATAATCCATCAACACTGTTAATTCAGTTATTTAGAAACTAGATTTAGAAAATTTAGAAATGTATTTCTAAAATATTAGGAAGGAAAATAAATAAATAAACTTCATGTGGTCAGGAAATAAACTAGGCTGACAAGTGTGGGCAGTAATGTCAGATGCAAAACAATCCCCATGGTAACACATTGCATGAAAACATTTTGTTCAAACCAGGATGCCTTGCTGTGCTTTGTAGTTTCCTGCCAAAGCCTCCTTTGCTGCCATGCAGATGGCTAGCCTATCTGTGAGGAAGTCTCCTTTCTCCTCAGAAGAAACGATCTGCACTTGCAGAGAGATCCAGACATCGGTCTCACGAATCTTAGAATACACTGAGGCTTGGGTTGTTCCTTGGGCCAGGAACACCTCCCCAGACTTGGACTCACAAGTTATGAACTGTATTGTAAGCACTTTGGGAATCTCAGCCTGAGGTCTTCAGCATGGGGCTCATTTTGAAGTATCCTTTACACAGTAAGAGTCCCCAAATTATTGTCATGGTCTTTATTCCAGTTACTAACAAGATTATATACCCTCTGGGTGCCCTCAAGTCAAACTGCCAAAATCTCCAAATGTATGACCATATGCCAAATATTTCCCACTTTGCACAGAGAGAGGGAGAGGGGGAGAGAGGGAGAGAGGGAGAGAGGGAGAGAGAGAGAGGGAGAGAGAGAAGATTCATTATAAAAGCAAACACTATTTGGCTCTGCTCCGGCATGAAGGAGGTAAATAAGTCACATATAGGCACCTGCCTGTGAGCTCCCTAAGAGCTGCCCTGTACAGAGCGCTCCAGCTGGGGAGAGTGGGAGTTTGTTTTGTACAATTAAGAAGTTCTCTGCTCAGGCAGTGTAATGCCAGAGTTCTCATCAGACACAAATAAATGGTCCACGTGCATTGCGGCTGATGAGGGGCAGACTGACTCAGCTCTTCCTCTGTGTTTGCTGATGTCAGAATGTCTTCTTGTTCTACAGAGTGTACATGCACAGATAGATCTTTGTCCACGGAGATGTGGCCAAGTGTTCCTCGGCGCTATCTTGTGAGCCATACTTCTGGCCACAATGATGAGATCAGCTGTACCCAGTTCTGAGACTCTACCATGGACATGTAAACTGACGTCTTTGTCTCCTCCACTGGACCCATACCACTTAGAATATAGCTTCTCTTACCAGCTATTTGCATGTCATTCTTTCCTCATTGCATATGGTTCTGTGTCTCAGAGAAGGGCTCAAGCATATGTGCTGGGGAAGGATATGGGAGGAGTATCCATCTCTACGGCTGTGTGGAAACCAACATTTATGCTGCTTGGGCTCACTCATGTTCCTGCACGTAAACCCTTACCCATACTCTGGAACTAAGCTCAAGGTAGATTCTGGTGACATCCCTCATGGCTTTGTAGTTGGGGCCATATCAGGAGGGGTTAAATGTTGTTTGTATTTCCCCAGGGAGAAACAAGAAATTCTGTGAAACGATCTAAACAGACATAATAAGGTCACAGCATTGTTTCCTGTGGGAGTCGCCTGTTCTTGGCTTTATTCTGTAGATAAAACATATGTCCTGCCCTAAGTGTCAGGGATTTGTTGGTGCTAAAAGTCAAGAAGGAGGAGAAGGTGGAGGAGGAGGGATGTGGGGGACAATGAAGTGGAGTTCACTTTCTGAGAGAGGAGTAGTGGGTGAAGGGAACTTGGTGGGCCGAGAAGTACCCCAGGGTGTAGACTTTCTGACTGAGCATTTCCCAAGAGCTCATTCACAGAAACCTTATCTCCATGCCTGATTTCAAAGAGGAGCTTTAAGGGAGCAGGGCTCTGCCCACAGGCATAGAATTGAATTTCAGCTCTGTAAGTGGCCCCTGTGGTTCTTCAGTGCCCCCGTGAACTGTGTTAGGGTAACAGCAGATGGCAGCATAAGGAGCAGCCTCTCCAGACACCAAACCTGGCGTTACCTTGATCTTGTGCTTCTTGGGTTTCAGAGCAGTGAGAGACTTGTTATTTGCAAATTATTCCAAGTGTTTTGTTCTAACAGGCCAAAGAGGTGGTGGTGGAGCGCCTGGTAATAAAGAAGCAGCTAACTAGTCCGTGTGGGTATCTGAGGTTCTTCAGGGGTGTGCGGTACAGTGGCAAGAGAGAAGCACATAAGAAACAGGAAGCAAGGGCTGCCGAGACAGATTGATGGTGAAGAGCCTTTGCTGCTCTTCCGGAGGATCAAAGTTCCGTTCCCGGCACCCACATAGGGTAGTTCCCAGCTCCTGTTACATTGGCTTTACTCTGAACTCCGTGAGCACTGCACTCATAAGCACACACAGCGCTCCCCAGATACTTATAAACACACTTTTTAAATGAATAAATACAGCATTTAATAGGGATAAATAAATAATAAATGGAAAAGAGTCATGGGTGCAGTCTTTTCTATAACCAGCCTTGTGGCTTGGGTTATTATGTGTGTGTTTGCATTTGTAGCTCAAAAACACAAACCCCATATCTGTTCAAGTTCTTAAGAATCCTGCCAAGGTTGGACCCCCTGTGCAGGGGAATATGGGGGGTGTTTGCAGTAAGGGGGATGTATAGGGGGAATACCCATATGGGGGAGGGGGAGGGGAAGGAATGGGGGCTTATGGACCGGAAACTGGGAAGGAGAATAACATTTGAAATATATCTAATAATATTTTTTTAAAAAAGAATCCTTATTGAATTGGATAGACAAAGCTTATGGGACTCTGATTCTGAGTATTAGAAATCATCTTTATGGGAAGAATTTGTGTCAGCTAAGACAGCCGTTCATTCCTACCATACAGCCCCACCTCCAAAGCAAGCCAGAGAGAAAGAAAGAGTCACACTTTCAGCTTCTAGCTCCAAAGCAAAGACAAAGAGGCTATGGACCCAAGGAGGGGACAGTGTTGCCCAAATATGGTCTCTGGCCTTTTTGTCATGAAAATCAGGTCAGCTTCATCTCTTCTCTCTTCGTGCCTCAGTTTCCTCACTCACTAGCCAACATGTGATAAGAGTGCCTATTCCCCAAAGTGCTGTGATGTTGAATGCTGGGCAGTTACGGTAGAGTGCGGCATGCAGTCAAAGCTGCACGCGCACTATTTATGTATCAGCATAGCACTTGGTTTGGGTGATAACCAGTGAAGAAACTCAGGAGTATCATCTTCCCTGTGCTATGATGAGCTTGAAGACACAGGGTTTCATTTCTTATACGTTCTTCCAGCCCTCCCTTGCTCTGATTTTATAATAACAATAATCCTCTCTTCAATTATTTACTAATGTGATTATTGTTTATAGCTTCTTATTCATATGCAATATGATTTGATGGGGTGAAACTTATTTTTGTGCAAATAGGTGAAATCATGTCATTAATTACCACAACATAGAACAGAGAAATAAGCTACCCTCTCTGAATGTTATTTGGAAATTAACACAGTACACGTTCTTCTATGGTTGACTACTCTGCAATTAAAATAATGTGATTATTTCCTATGAACAATTCCCATTAAAATTATTTTGAGTAAAATGTCCATTCTATAGTATTCTTAAGAGTGAACCTTTATCTGACTTGAACCACAAGTACTCATGTATTAAAAGTCGTGTTTGTTTTTTGGTTGGTTGGTTCATTTGGAGAAATTTTCCTTCTACAGACCAGGCTGACCTGAAACTCACATGTAGCCCCAGGCTATCCTGGAAGTCATAGTGATCTTGTCTGTTTCCCAGGCAGTGTGGCTGTAGGCATATTTTATGATGCTATGTTGGAGAAAAAAATTGTGATAGCCATTTTCCAACCCTCATAAGCTACCATGAGATGTCAAAAGAACTGTCAAGGAACTTCTTAATTCTTGTCAGCCTTCAAGCATGGTTCCTTACTTCACATCCCTGCTAGTTTGTATTTCACGCTAAGGCAGAATTTGAGCTGTTTTGAAGATGTTTGAATGCAGAAGGATGTTTACATGGTTCCCTTCACAGATTCCCCCTCTTCCTAAAAACCTTCCCAAGACCTGAGGTTTTTGATCATTGAGCTCTGATTGCTAAGATTGGCTTCGAAATGTCCAGTCGTGGCAAAGAAAGTGGCTCTTTAACCATAACTAAAATTGACTTTGATTTTTATAACTTGCCCTTGCCCTTTAGAGAACATTAAACTGCTACAAAATCAAGGGACCCCCAGTGTGTACAGAGTGTCGTGACTCAAACCCAAGTGGCCACGAGGGAAGGCTGCTGCATAAAGCCCTAGCCATCTCTGCCTTCCCTGCACTGAGGTGTTACATCTCTTTGAGAGCTGGTTACATCCATAGTTCTCATTAGTTTGATGAATGGTATAATTCTAATAGAGGCCACCACCTGACATTTGGGGAAAGAGTATGTGGCAGGTAATTTTTTAAAATACTGAACCTGTCCCCTTAGCCCCATTCTAATCCCCCCCTGAAAGAGTGACAACTACCGAGGAAACTCATCAGAGAAGACAGCCTGACAGCCTCTTCCCTCCCTCTCCAGTTCAATTAAAAAGATGGCCTGACTTTGGGGAGAAACTGAAGCAAGGCAGTGAGAGGCTGTTCACAAACCCGGCACAGTTACCACAGCCACCACTTTAAACTCTGCATCTCCTGTCAATTAAACAGGTCCTGCTTCCAGCAGAATATTGGGCTAACGGAATGCTGTCGCCCCTGCTAGGTTTCCAAGTCGTCTTTCCAATTAGACAAACAACGAGGTGTGAAAATAGGCCAGCTTCAAACTTTTTAAATGTCAAACTTAAATCCATATAAAGAGGTTTCTGGAGTTTTTCAAGTTTACTTTGGACCCCACCAGTGAAATTCCTCTTGCTTCTTTTGGACTTAAACTGTTTTTGAGAGTCTCTGCCCTTGTTGGCTGTCGTCTCTCCTGCCATCCCTGAGTGTCACCGAAACTTCAGGGTCTTTTATTCCCAGAACATATAGAAGTATGGGCACCCTCTTGTCTTGTAGGTCATTTGGTATGGAAATGCTAAAATCACCTTGTTTGCCACCATTTCAGGGTTCAGGAGGCAATGGTCCCAGGACCTGCTCTCCTACTGTCCTGTAGTAAATTGATGTATCTAGCATTCTCTCTGGCCAGCCACAGGTTTCCTGTCTGCTTGCTCCCACTTTCCTTGCTTGTTTGGATTTTTACTCTAATGCTCTAGGGCTGCATCAGAGCTCTCCCAAGATTAGAAAACGCATGCTTATGTCCTGTAGGACAGGCCTTTGCATGTTCCTCAGCCACAGCAGCACTGCCTCAACCAGGAGCCTCACAGTCGCTATCTAGGGCAGGTACGTCCTCTAATCAGTGATTTTCCTAATGGGCAGCGCTAAAACATACTGCTATGTGCACCTGGTGAACAGCCAAGAAAATGCTGTCATTGTTTTCTCTCTTTAAAAGAAATGACAGATAATTTTATAAAATAAAAAAAAAGATAGAGTCTCTGTCCATAGACCTAGAGTTTGAAAAATAGTATATTGTGCTGGGTTTCATAAAATGCAATAATCCTGCATCTCACAAGTGACAATAGGGTCATTTCATATTTAGCTTGGCAGCATAATTCTGTATTCTGGAATATAGTATCTTGTCAGTTACAAAGCATCAGTCTGTAAATACTGCAACGCCGTGTCCTGCGTCACCAGAGGGTAATGGTGGCTGTACAGTGACCACAAGCTTAGGCAGGCCCCAGAGTTCAAATGGCAGACTTACTCACCTAGAGGGGTATCTGATGATGTATAAAATCTCTCTATGCTATGGGTAATAGTTAGAGATAAAAAACACCTTTAGTATTTTAATTTTACATGAAATTTCTAATGATGCTATGAATAAAAATGTATTCAAGAGTGACATAGAAGATACATATATCGATGTAGACAAAAAAATAGTCAGTACATGTTAGAAAAGATTTACTACCTGCAATAAACACATTCCTATGCATTTTCCTGTTTGGATAAGTTCTAAAGCTCAAGGGGCGGAAAGAGTCCTCAGAACAAATAGTCCATCCTCTTCAGGGAAGCAGGCATTGGAAGATAAATGTTACCCATGACTGCTCCGTGGTGCATCTCGAACTGAGCAAAGGAGAGAGGACTCATTTCTCTTCACAAGAATCAGCAGGGACCGGGCTTCTGTAACTTTCCATTTTACTCTCTTCAGGCATCTAAGGAATCAGACCAGTTGCTGTCTGGCTTCCAAATTGTAAGAACAGGAGGTCCATGAGAAGTGTGCAGAGGGAAAGAAGGGCAGAACTTTGTGGTTGTGTTTGTTAGTTTTCTCATTGCCTTGGCAAATATCAGAAAATCAGTCTAAGGAAGGAAAGGTTTGCTTTTGCTCATATCTGAGGATTCAGTTCCTGTTAGGAGGAAGGCTTGGCCAGAGAAGCACCTACCCGCTCAGCTCACTTGGCATCTCTACCCAGGCAGCCGAGAGATTAATTCTGTAGCTCAACTTGATTTCTGCATGTTTCTTTTTTATTTAGCCTGGGGCAAAAGCCCATGGGGTACTGCTACCCCACATTCAGAGTGTATCTTCCCATCCTGACAGTGAATATCAACCATTACAAATGGAAAACTCCTGTGGAACTTCTCAAGAAACAAATGCCTGCAATAAATCACACAACGGAAACCAGCAATCAGGTGCAGAGTAAAATTCAAATAATTTTGATTTATTCCGGAATTCTATGTTGTCTCTACTGCCTCTCATAGTCTCAGCTTCTTCAATCAAATGAGAGAGTACTGGTGACTGTTTCAAAACAGTTTAGGGAGAGTCCTAAAGCTTCATTCCTTGTCTTATAAGAACAAAAGCTGGGAGTTACTGAAGTAAAATGAAACAGATAAAAAAAATCCCAAAAATAGGTGGTGTGGGGGCTGGAATATTACCTGGAAAGGGATCTAACAGCCAGGACTGTAGTCTTACCGTGTGAGGTGCTGAGTGTGGTGTTGGTCCTGTTAAGTGGGTGTTTTGTTTATATTCTGCAGATGAGGAACCCCAGGCATTGAGGGATAGCTTATGCCTAGATGGTTCCTTAGAGCCAAGAGTTTATACTGGCCATACAGTGTTCTGTCCCCAGTTGCAAAAATACATATACAAATTATTGAAAAGGATAGTAAATGAGGAAATATTTGTTAGTGCACACAAGATCTGATACAACTCTATGCATCAAATTAATGAACCAAATCCAAGGGTGAGTTACATCTTTCAAAGCTATTCCTTGAAGGCTACAATTCTCATCACTAACCCATGTCCACACCAAGTGGAGATGCCCTGTTTCCTGAGCATGAGATGAGGTTGTTTACCTTGCTAAGGATTCCTCAGTGTCCCGTCGTTTCAGATGAGGAATGCGTACTGTGTTGACTGCTGGGCAGAGTATACCATTCTAGGTCTGACCCTTACAGGTCACTCAGCTTCCTCATGCAAGTGGAGACAACAGTCCCTACCAACCATGTGAGAATTTCAAAAGTATACCCTTTAGGTCATAAAAACAAAGCGACTGGGTAATACTGTCCACCATCACTGGCTAATGGACCAGATAAATATCCTAACTGGTTGACCTCATTTAAACCTTTGCCCTTTCCAGTGTATGGTCACACAGGACTCGACAGTTAGGATTCTACAAGGAAACAGAACCAGTTGAGCCTGCCTATGTTCAGAAAGATTTTTTTGGCTTCTGCCTGTCTGGACACTTAAGAGAGTTCCTGCATTTTTCAGAGCTCTCATACTTGCCAGCAGCTCAGAGGCAGCAGCTCAGAGATCTACAGAGTTCTCCCTAGAGAAGGGTATCAGTCTCTTGTTCTGGTTAGACTTTCATGTGACCAGCATGGAAAGCATGCATGCCATTCAAATTCATGTGATTTTAACCCAACACACTCTTCTAGAAACATCTGAACTATTCCCCAAACATGTAGGGTCCATAGCCCAGCCAAGCTGAGCTAGCAAATTAACTATTGCAGGTTTATAGCTAGTGGCAGACTACACACGATCTTCTAAGTTCCCTGGTGCTTTTTAGAGCTCATTCCATGTATTTTAGTAGGGTCCACATTCTTCAACTAAAGTAAGCTGTGGATATAAAATCATTTGTCTTTCAATACAAGGAAAACAGAAGACAAAGCCTTCGTTATCCTATATGAAATAACGAAGACACACATGTGTCACTTAGGAGAGTTTCTATCTCTCTGAATCTCTTCTTCAGCACAGAGTGAACTATCATTGAGCTATGTAAAAATACTGAGTTAACATTGTGCAATTATGTGATGATTCTGAACATCTTTAAATGCTATAGAGGCAAATCTCTAACAAACTTGTATCCGTTTAATGGTATTTTATGCACTGCACATAATCCAGTGAATGTCGACACACAGTGTTTCTTGGGTGTCTTAAATCCAGCACTATAGAGAAGCATCAACGCAGATGCTTCTATAACCCTTCCCTATAGCAAGTGCTTCCAGGAATTATATTTACAGAAAAGAGAAATTCACTCTGGAGACAATACACATAATCACTTTTGCTAAAAATGGAAAAGCCTCATTACATTCTTGTTCGATATCTTTTTACATCATCACCTGCAGCTAAATTCCGCTGCCGTTTTCCTAATACCAGTAAGGAGAAATCGCCAGTAAGAATCTCAGAATAGCGGCCTCGTTGTGCAGACTCTAATTATGTAACGAGTTTCAGAGTCTCCTTCAAGGAACAATGCAGGACTTTAGGAATTGGCAGAGGATACATTATGAAGAACCTCCCCGAATACATCATCTTTGAAATAGATCAGTTCTACAGAAATGTGAACAGAGTTTCCATTTTTGAGACGAGTTCAAATGCTATGGTTGAAATCAAATTCTCTAAATTATTTTCTAATAATACAATGATTTCTGTGAAAGTAGCAGCCCGTGTGGTCACCTCACAGGCATTTCCTTCTGTCAGAGACCAAGCTTTCATTTTGTTCCCCCTGATTTTAATTATTATTCTTCTTTAGGTTCATTTGGCCTCGCTGAAGAATTTGTGAAATGTTGTCATAGCCAAGTCACTCTTTTTCTCACACAACTACATGTTCCCTTTTCAGTCTTCTCTGGTGTTTTCTATATGTTTTTGTTCCATCCATTAGATGAACATCTAACCACAGTGCAGTCTGTTAAGATACAAATAGGTCTGTAGTATTTCACCTTTCAAAACCTGCTTACGCAGCCACCAGAGGTATTTTGGGTAATAAATAATTATAAGGACTTCAATTCCTTTTAGTTTTCAGTTGTTGCTTTTTAGCAGTTTGTATTTTCTCCAACCCTATTACAGAATACCAAATCGATTTTACATTAGCTATTGAAAACATATTATTATTGAAACCACTATTAATTCTACCTCAGCCTTTATTGAATCTTTTTTAATAAAACATTGGCCTTTAAATTCAATATTAAATCTTGTTTGATTAATTTCCAGCCATTTTTCCCAAGCTAGTTGTACAACTACATGATACCTTCTCGCTTGATATTCTATCTCATCTGAGAATTTAATTAATGTCTTTAACAAACAAAATGCATGCCACATGTGAAGACACTTAACACAGTAGAGTTGAGGACTCTAAAAGCAAAACAAAACACACACACCCACACCGTAAACTCTGAGGATTCTTTTGCATTTCCCACAGAACTTGCCTACAGCCCCACACCACATAATCTTCTGCTATGATCTCAGTTCTTCCCACAGAATCCTCAGTTTCCTGAATGATAAATGTTCTTACTTGACTCAAAACTAAGAGGCCTTTATTAACACAGAAATGTAGTGTTGGTGGTGGTAGTTATAGTTATAGTAGTAGTAGTAGTAGTAGTAGTAGTAGTAGTAGTAGTAGTGGTGGTGGTAGTGGTGGTGGTGGTGGTGGTGGTGGTGGTGATGGTGGTGGTGGTGGTAGTAGTTGTGGTGGTGGTGGTGGTGGTGGTGGTAGTGGTAGTAGTAGTAATAGTTGTAGTAGTAGTGGTGGTGGTGGTGATGGTGGTGGTGGTAGTAATAGTTGTAGTAGTGGTGGTGGTGGTGGTGGTGGTGGTGGTGGTAGTAGTTGTGGTGGTGGTGGTGGTGGTGGTGGTGGTAGTAGTAGTGGTAGTAGTAGTAATAGTTGTAGTAGTAGTGGTGGTGGTGGTGATGGTGGTGGTGGTAATAGTTGTAGTAGTGGTGGTGGTGGTGGTGGTAGTAGTGGTAGTGGTAGTGGTAGTGGTAGTGGTAGGAGGAGGAGGAGGAGGAGAGGGAGGAGGAGGGGGAGGAAGATGGGTAGTAGTAATAGAGAGTACATTCTTCTATAGGAACAGTTTATTTACAGTTTCATTACTAATTCTCAAGAGTCTGTAGTCCTCTGTTTCCTACACACTTGCATTTTAACAATAATTTACACTATGTTTGGCCTCTGTGCGCTCCTGTTTCTCTTAGTTGTGTTTCCCCTTGATTATCATCATTTCTGACATGCAAATTTATTACTTGGAGTTTTGGGTTTTATTCCTTAAAAGCATTTATTTATGATCTTCCTGATGACACTTTTTTCACAATGCGTAGTTGTTTAAATATATACTCCTTTTAGGTGAGAAGAGAAAAAAATAGATCCTATAAATTGAAAACTGACAAACTTTCAGCAATGTACTTCATGTCATGTGAAGAAATAGGGCATTATCTAGACTATAAAACCTTTAGATGAATAAGCACCAGCAGACATGGGAGATATTCTCATTTTAGAACATTAGAGAGACTCTGAAGTCCTTAGTTTTAGGAAATGCTTCTCACTGATGTATCAGAGACAAGAAGTAAACTAGATTAGCATTTTATCAGTATATAACTAGTATCAGTTATAACTAGATTAATACTTAATTTTGAGTGATTCACAACCCAGTGTCTTTCCCATGGCCTTGTCTTACAGTTTCAATGATGTTAACTAAAGATGGAAAGTTGCAGTTGTTCATGGAATAATAGCTACAGAGTGAACCTTATTTGATGAGAGATGGTATCTACCCTCATCTGTAAATATTCAGATAAAAAGTAGAAGGTAGAAAGGAATTAAGCTGGTCTAGCAAACTGGCCATAGTAGATCATATCCTATGGTTCCTGGCTTCAGTAGCTCTGGGTGATTGTCTAAGTTTCCAGTGTAAGACATGACTCCCCTCCTGTTGAGTGGGCCATAAATCCAATTAGAGAGCTCTTGGTTACCATCCACATGTGAATGCCACTATTGTATTTTATGGATATCGTGATGTGATGGCAACTGTTGTGATTCAATAAGGGTTGCATCTGTGTAGCATTGTTTAATTGTTCTCCTCCCTTGACAGCTTGCATCATACTTTATGAAGCCATAGAAGACAAACACCTCGAGAAGGAACCTTTTGGGTCAGATTTGGCTCAACTCACCTGTGTCCTGTGTCCTAAGTGGACACTGTCTTCAGCAATAATGGTGTATCGTCAATACTTGAGAGGCAACTAAGAGAAACAGCCTTAGTCTATATTGTTTTGGAAATCACTAGGACGACCCTGGTCAAACATTCCAAAGGATGTTTCTGATGCCTGGTACTGGTGGTTTTGTTAGTCTGTCGTTTGGGGAGTGAGCATTGTAAGCCCATGTGGCATAATTTAATATATATATTCCTATATGTCTTAGTTGGGGTTTTACTGCTGTGAACAGATACCATGACCATGTCTACTCTTATAAGGACAACATTTAATTGGAGTTGGCTTACAGGTTCAAAGGTTTAGACCATTACAATCAAGATGGGAGCACTTCAGCCTCCAGGCAGGCATGGTACAGGAGGAGCTGAGAGTTCTACATCTTCATCTGGAGGCTGCTAGGAACATACTGACTTCCAGGAAGCTAGGACAAGGATCTTAAAGCCCACATCCACAGTGACACACCTATTCTAACAGGGCTACACTTCCTAATAATACCACTCCCTGAGCCAAGCATATTCAAGCCATCACACTATATATGTGTATTCATATATGCACTATACAGACTTATATGTATTGTGCATAATTTTAGGTTATAGATAATATTATAGAAAACTACAACTGATATAATGCAAAGATGATTAGATTGTGAAGTGGCCAGCCCCAATAGATATATTTATACTTGGAGCTCCTGCTTCTATGTCTTGGGAACTTCCTAGAAGAGGGGGTGAAAGATTGCAAAACCAAGGATACCAGGAAGCCTGGTGTGAAACAGTGCTCAACAGAAGTGGCTACATAAAGAAGACCTGAACAGTATCAGTGGACATGCTAACTCAGAAGGGGAAAATGGCAGAGTCCTATACCTAGACCAGTAGTTATAAACATCCAATAACTGCTGGATACGGAATTAGTCTCTTTAAAGTTTGAGCTCCCTCATCCAATAGTAAGTCTGTAAATGTACACACAAAATCAGACTCAACAGGCTGTATTAAAATATTCATCCATTTATTTGTGTATGTGCTGTGTGTGTAACAATATTTGTAAAAATAATAATCAAAGAAGTTAGCAATTTGAATGGGTGCCATAGGAGGGGCTGCAATGGGGAAAGGGAAGTGAAAAGTGATGTAATTATATTTCAATTTAAAAAGTAAAGTAAATAAATGAATTAGTTTAAAAAGCACAGTTGTGTAGGAAACATAGGGCCATTTACTCTTATTTTCAACTTTTGTTGTATTATTTTATGCAAGTGGGTGTTTGTCTGCACATGCTCTGTGTATCTGTGGAGGCCATAAGGGACATTGTACCCCTTGGAACTAGAGTTCCACATGATTGTGAATCATCTTGTGGATGCTAGGAATCAAAACCGGGACCTCTAGAAGAGCAGCCACTATTCTTAGTGCCTGAGCCATCTCTCCAACCCCTCAAGTCACTCTTCATGAACATAAATGGGTACTAGAGTATTGGAGCCAATCATTATTACAGTAGAAAATTATAAAGCATTAAGTAGGTAATACATCTGAATAACTCTTCTTGGTAAGATTAAAGAGTAAGGCTGAATGGAAATACTACCCTAGTGTTTAAATGCCAAGAATGAAAGGCCAGGAGACCACAAGATTCTCTTCCCAGCTGGGTAACCATAAACCTCTCCTGTTCCAAAAGGGGGATAAAAAGGATTCACTTTGCCAGATAACGGTCAGGAACATGGGTCACCTGCTCATATTCCTGGCATGGGAGGTATATTTTAAAATCGTAGCTACTATATGATATTATCAGCTTTTTTAAAACAAGCAATTCCCAAGCTGACTCTGAGGGTCCTCTTGGAATTGATAAACACAGGTTCCTCATGAGTCAATGGAGGACAGAAAGTTAAGAACACAAGAAAGCCAGAACAAGAACCAACTGAATACAGTTCAGATTTTACCAAGAAAATTGTGTGTCTTCCTGTATTTCCCATCCCCTCTCCCTTCCACCAGCCTTTGCTCTTTTGACCAGGTCCCTTCCTTCCCTCTGTCCCTCATCATCCTCTTCCCTTCCACCCTTCCTTCTCAGAAATATTGCTGGATGCAATTATGTGACCCTTCAGGGAGCACTGAGTAGCTGATGATAACTTTGCCCTCCATCTTTTCTAAGATGTGCAGTAAAGGCAACAACGCCAGGCGTTCCACCCAGTTATGTCTTATTTATTGTGTTCTCTGTGACCAACATCAAGGTGTACTGTGCATGCTTTCATGTGTGCTTGAATACACATGCAGGGTTGCCTAAACAAGAGTGAGTTTTTCAAATAGATTTTTTAAATATTTGTTTTTAAAGTTGGGAGCTCTGCAATCCCTTCTCTCCAATTTTGTTTCTTGACATTTATATTTTGTTTTGTCTTGTCCTGTTTGTCATTTGGTTCTGTTTTGCAGCAGGATATCCTGTACTCCAGACTGGCTTCTGGATACAGTGTAGCTAGGACTGGCTGGTGGGTTTGAGGGGTTCATGACAACCCTTCACAGTCACTCTGGATAACACCAGGAGAAATAATAATTTCCCAGTACCCATTGCTTTCTAAGACTGTGTGTGCCAAAGGGGAGTTCATTTCAGATAATATTGGTAAATGTTTCTTTTTGCTACCTACAAGTTAATTAATTGTTCAAGGTACATCTGGCCATGCAGATGTACCTTATTTGCTACAAAATTATCCAGTTTATCCTTTTCTATGGCCTTACATAAGAGTTATATAAGACAATGACTATACAAAACAACAGAATCAGAACAATAACAGATACCAAAATAATTTATTGTACAAAATGCAAAACAGTAAGTTCATAATGTAGGCAGAATGCCCTTTAAAAGTTATATATAGAGTTAATATTCATGGTTTGTATTTATCACTTGAAAGCATTCAGAAGGGGCCTGAGCAATGACTCTATGATTGTAAAATGGCCTGAGTTCTGTTGCCAGTGCCCACATCAGGGCATCTCTGTCTCCAGGGGATCTGATACTCTCTTCTGAAATCCATGGCAACCCATACACACACGTGTGCAAACTCACATAAACACACACACACACACACACACACACACACACACACACACACGTAAAGCACCTCAGAACTCAGTAGCATGCTATGTATAGTTAACAGATGAGGATTAGCGATGAAGCAAGGATGGATGCTATACAGGCCTGGCATGGGCTTTACCTCAGCTCCCAGTATCCCTCACTGGGATCTGTGACATGGAAAAACCGTAAAGTGTGTGTGTCAGGCATAGATATTAATGTAGTATCAAGCAAAGCATCCTGAGCCATGCCTATCCAACCACGAGGCCTTTATGTCTTCTTTGCCTACAATAATGAATCTGAATATTCAGAAACTACACGACTCAGAAACACTTTAGAAGCAATCCCTAGTAACTCTTCCTTGAATTAGCTGTCAGAGGACCAAGTGATAAGAAGAGCTTTTACTTTAATGAGTTCTGAACCATTTGTAGTCATAAGGATAGAATCTGGAACCTCACATGTTTGAGATCAGCATTCTACCACAGGGATGCACCCAAAAATTCTCATTCTTTTCATTTTGCATTGAAGAAAGAGTCTTGCTGATTTTCCCAAGTTGCCTTAAGGTTCCCTCTTTAGGCAAACAGGCATGGAACCTGAAATCCTTCTACCTTATTCTTCCAAGTGTTAGGGAGACAACTGTTGCCACCAGGTTTAGCCTGACCACCATCTTATGGAATTGTATACATGAAGGTAATGAACTGAAATTGAAGGGAAAAGTCTAACAATAATCATAATGCATCCCATGAATTAAATACTTACATACAGACATTATGATAACAGCTTTCTAGCCAGGATGAATTACAAATATTGTAAGTTCTTCCCTGTCCTTCTGCCTTTGGTTCTCTATAACATGATTATTAAGAACATAAGTCCATTTCTCAGGCCTTGATCCTGCCTGTCCTTAATAATGGCTTTAACCAACAGAAGGTACTAGAAATAATGCTACACTAACCTCTGTTTTGGTTTTGGAGGTCAGAGGTATCCATATATTTTTGACTTGGTCTCCTCCATATCATGAAAAAGATACAGAAACAAGTGTCCCCCATTACCGTGATGACTCTAGCTGGCAGCTTGCCCATAGAAGCTGTTGTGTAAGTAATCTGATTAAGAAGAAAAGAAACTGGAACCCTGAATAGAAGCCACCCAGTATCCTCCAGAGCTTTAGACCTACAGAATTACAGAGGTGGTCAGTAGGTGCAAGAAGACATAGAGAGTTTGTTCTTGGTGTGTTTTCTTTTAGTAACAAGCATCTGAGGTGTCTTCTCAAGAAGTCAGCACTGATTGGTAACTGCTATCACACTAAGTCTGCTAAAGTAGCCCAGTAATGGATGACATCTATGTTTAGTACCATGTGGTCTGACACTTAAGACCAGGGGTAGGAAGAGAATGGTTAAGCACTTGCATGGTCATGGACAGTGTCTTCCAAAAAGACTTCAGTCTTCACAAAGATACAACTGCAGGATGGCTCATACAGGTGAAGGTGATGAAAAGTTGCATGGCCTGCCATCTGACGTTGGAGACCCAGCAAAACAAGTGTCTTAATACTTCCCATGGTGATTTCTATGCAAATGCCCTCTGTAACCTCAGTTATTTGAATGCTTGGTCCTCAGTGAGTGGAACTGTTTGAGAAGGATTGGGAGATGTGGCCTTGCTGGAAGAGGTATGTTGCTGAGGGCAGCTTTGGGTTCTCAAAAGCCTATATCATTCCCAATTATTTCTTTCTGACTCACGCATATGGATGCATATGGACCGGAAAGTGAGCTCTCAGCTTCTTCTGTATGCTGGCTGCCATGTTTCCTCACCATGATAGTAGGAACAATTATCCTCTCTGGAGTCTTATACCTCAAATAAACCCTTCCTTCTGTAAGATGCATTTGCCATTGTGTGTTGTCAACAGGGATAGGAGAAGTAACAAATACAGTAACAGGTGGTTAAACTCCAGCCTTAGGGCAGAAGACAAGAAAGGATACCCCAGCTCAACCAGGAAGTAAGGAGAAAGAGTGAATTCCTCCTTCCTGTGCCTTTGGCTCCATGCTTACCTTGGTGGGTTGGACATTTTTCATATACATGTGGGAAGAACCAACTCATTAACTGAATCTCCACATTCAAGTGCTAATCTTGACCCCAAATTCCTTCACTGACCCACCTAGGAATGTTTAATGTGTGTAGCTCTCAGTATTATCGCCTCAGCAGAGAAGAGTAGACATGGGAGCTATAGGGGAAGGCCTCCACATATGTCTCTTCACTGTCTCTTCAAGGCCACTTTTAGAGCTTTAATCTCTGAATCAAAACAAGTCTTAGGAAGTGAGTGTTGGTAGCAGTGAAAGTGGCTTCATGCCCAGCACCAGGCAGTTGGTCAAGCTCACACTGTGAGTGGTGAAGCCAAGCCCAGCACAGACTGAAAGCTACATGTTTATCTCACACCAGTTCACTGTATCTGCTATATGCTGAGCCCCATGCTTGTCCCGAGATGCAGTTGATCTAGAAATAACCTATGGTCTCAGGAACATCTCTACCTTGATTCATCCACACAGGGTAAGACAAGTCATTCCTGAGGATACAAACTAAACCAAGCCCACCTCAGACCCTGTGCAGGTTCCAAAGTGGGGGGAAATGTGGATCTAGAGGGAATGAACCCAGGTTCCAGAGAAACCTGTTAGAATAAGCCACCATAAGCAGAGGACATGTGGGTCCTGATTTCTTTGGCATTCTCTTGAGATCAGTGACAAATCAGAACAGCTGGTCTGTAGCACTGGGCCTCTGTAAGGCAGAGTCAAGAGATCAAAGATCGATCAGACCCCAGAGGGATCATAGTGAATACCGGATTGTCATCAGCCCAGTGAGTTTGACCATTGAATCTGGTTTCAGTGTCACTTGCTTTCCCACTGCTCATAAAAGGACAGGTTTCTCCAGAAAAACTAGGCTTGCCCAACTCTAGGAAAGCAATTTTTTCTCAGAGTGTAACTTCCTAACACCTGCAGACAGATGACGGCACTGATAAGAAAGAGTTAGATATATTTGTTTTAGAAAACAATACTACCTGGCTCAAAATTTTATGAGGCTTATTTTATTTCCCTGTTAAAACTCACAGCACCTCAGCACTGACAGGTACAGAAGTATTTTTTTTTCAAATAAAAAATTGAGCAATATTTGACTTACATTTATATTACTGAGATAGATGCACAATAAGCAATAACTTCATCTCCTGCTGATTTCAACAGCCATCTGCTTTGAGGAAGCCGGATGGACTCCTTGTTAGCTTGAATGATAAGAATACCTTCCTGTGAGTCCTCTGCTGACACATCAGCTTCTTATGAATCACCTTTGCAACTTCAGGGCCCAAGAAGTTGGCTGACTCCCTTCAGTTCTCACAAATCAGTAGACACGTGGTGATTTACTGATACTCCATGTTCTTAGCCTCTTATTTACAGTCAGGGTAGCTCATGTGAAGCCATCCATTGATACAGAGAGAGAAATGAATCCCAGATGAGGTGGACATTTATTTTTGAAGTGCTTGTGTAAAAGTGCAGCCAGTTCACACCACCAGGTCTGCGTCCATCATCAGCCCCACAGCAGGTGCTGAAAGTTCTGATGCAGCTGTGTGTATTAATAGGTAAGCTCACAGTCATGTTTCTTCTGTTTATTTGCACCATGCCTGGCACGAGAGTTTTGGAAGTAGCCATTCTGTTTGCATGATCGTATCTTAGTTCTAGGAATTACTACATTTCTTCTCTACTCGGATCAGACGGTGAGCCACATCAGTGGAAACTACCTCTTCATCAGCTCCTTGTTAATGGCCTTATCCTTACAGCCCTTCAGCATACCTTCATCGAGAACCAACCAAATGTTATTAGATGCTTCACTACGGCTTACTGGTGAGCCAGATGAAAGTTCTCCGGGGGAAAATGATGGCTGTTTGCAGTTCTAAACTGTGTGGACATCAGAGCTGACCCTCACTCTGTGGGCTTTTAATTTGTTTTGACACTTGAGGTCATATCAGCTAGTACCCGAGAGAGCTTCTTTTTGTAAGAGTTCATCATTTGCCCATGCACTCCCCAGCAAGAAGAGGCTAGGAAAAACTCCTTTCAGCCGGGTGTCTCTGACGTGCTGACATATGGCAGGAGGGGGTGCTCTGTCACTTTGATCATCTGCTTGTCAGCACAGAGTGCTGTGTTGATTCTGTCACTGCTGTCACCGTTCTTCCACACTATCTTGTACTCTTCCCTCTCATTCAAGCCTACTATTCAACCTGTCATCGAGTCCTGTCATTTTGCCTTTGAACTGTCTTTCAGGCCCTTCTCTCTTCTCTTTCTTCTGTGGTCGTAGCCATGGAGGCTCAGGATGGCTGTGGAGTTGTTTGCATGGTTCTCTGTGGCATCAGCCTGACTTCTACCCTCATGCAATCCAGCAATTTAAAACTTCTGGGCTCTTCCTGCCATGCCCATTCCTGCCACCCAGCTCTCCCCATCTGAGAAAATGGATCCCTACTTGATATCCAAGTCCTTGCACACCAAGCTTTCACATGTCTGAGGGGTCGAGCAGCATGCTCCCCTCTGTTGCATCCATTTGTTCTGCCTTCTCACCATCCCAAGATTTCCCTTGTCTTCCCTGTCTGATAGAACACAATCCATCCTTCTCCGTATCTACATAACATGGCTCTGTGGTATCCAGGCACTCTGCCTTGGTTGCATGCTTAATGCCTACCACAGAACAAGTCATCTGACCCTATGAGGGCTTACTTGCAAAACAATGCCCTTCATTTCAATAACAAGCCTTTGTCTCAGAATGTTCTCTTTGCAAATGCATCAGGATAGTGAATGCACATCCCTGTTTGTAAATGCTTACCTGTGTAAAAGCAGAGAAGTCCTTTGTTTTCCTTTTGTGATTATGGCTGTGAGTAAAATGGGCAGCATGTGTGACCCCAGATGAAAGATGCTTTCACTCACTCAAACTTCCAACTCGTTGTAAGATTTTTTTTAGTCTTTAAAACTTTCCCAGGGCCAAAAACATATTTCATGCTTTGAGTAGCAACTGGCAGGGTTAAGGTAGCCTGGTACCTGGTGAATTGAATGTTAGCTTTGGGTTTGTCATATACAAATGTATTGCATCTAGATGTGTCCCCTCAAATCCTGTTCTCTCTGGGACTTTTATCATGAAAGAATGATGGATTTTGTCAAGGTATTTTCTACATCTGTAGAGATGATGACATGATTTTTGTCTTTATGTCCATATACGTGATTTATTAGTGCATACTGATTTGTCTGTATTAAACCATGTTGGCAACCCTGGGGATTGGCCATTTAAGAATGGAGAATTCTCTCTCTGATGTGTGCATATCTTTTGTTTTTCTCAAGGATATTGTTGACAATACTTGCAACTATGTTCCTCAATGATATTAGCTACAGTTCTCTGTGCTGTGTCTCCCTTTGTATTATTAAAATAATTCTTCCTTTGGAGACAGAGTTTGGAAGTGACCTCTTCACACACATGTATAGAATATTGAATAGCAATGAATGGGTATTAGAACAGTTACATCTGCTTACTGGCAGTTCCCATTGGCTTGAGTATGCTTCTTCCTTCTTTCCTTATATGGTAACATCTATCATTGAAGATGAAGTGTGTTTCCTTTTTTTAATACACAGCAAAAATTTGGGCCCTGTGTTCTGATCCAGTTTGCTGACTAGAAAATTGAGATCAATGGGGTTGGGGATTTAGCTCAGTGGTAGAGCACTTGCCTAGCAAGCTCAAGGCTCTGGGTTCAGTCCTCAGCTCTGAAAAAAAAAAAAGGAAAATTGAGATCATTAGTGTTCTCAATTATTACATAATTTCACAGTTCTATTTTACACAGCTCCTTTCTTAGCATCATTTATTTCTCTGTACAACCTTCTGGGTGTACTTATTCTTAAGTATACAGTATTCCTTCTAGTATTTTTTGTAGGGCTGGTTTGACAATTATAAATTCCCATTAGCCTGTTTTTATCATGGAAGATATTTCTCCAACCTTTAATTTTGGTATATAGCTTTGCCTGGCAAAGCATTCTGGGTGGGCATCTGTGTTCTTTCAGAATGTGAAAGTTCTATGCTCTTCTGGATTCTGAAATTCCTGTTGTAGCATTGGCTTCTGTTCTGTGGAACTGCAGTTATATGTGATGCTGGGCATCCTCCTTGCTGCTGTCAATGCTCTCTCTGTTCTGCTCTATTCAGTGTTTTAACCATAGCATTGTATGAGGAATTTGTCTTCTGGTCCTACCTACTTTGTGTTCTGAATGACACATGTAACTCAATAGGAAGATGCACATACGTAATAATTGGCAGATGCATATAGGTACCTTAATAACCATATGTATACTTGTGCCTCAATAGGCAGATGCACATATGTATGTTAATAACCATATGTACACATATACTTCAATAGGCAGATCAACACCTGTACTTCAATGGGCCGATGCACCAGATGCACCTGTGCAATGCTTATTCCCCTAGATTCGGGGCATTCTCTCTTATGGCACATGCACCTTGATAGCCATGTGCATGTTATATATCATTAGGCATATGCACATATATAATACTCATTCCCTAGATTCTGGGCTTTTTACCCTATGACTCTATTGATGATTCAGTCTTTACTTTAGACTTAAATTATCATTCTTCTTCCAGCCCCATAATTCACAGACTTTATCTTTTCAGGGCATCTGTATATTCCATTCATCCGGACATTTTTAAAATTACCACATCTTTGAGTGAGTGATTTAATTCTACTACCTTGGCTTCAGAACCTGATATTCTGTCTACTACATAATCTACTTTGCTAGAAGGACTTTCCACTGAGTTTTTTCTCTGTTCTACCAAAGTTTTCATTTACAGCTTAATTTCAGTTTGAATTTCCTTCAGCATTTCTGTCTCTTGCTTTATTGAATTCATTTTTTATCTCCTGAATTGTTCTTGTTATTTCATTCAACAATCTGTCTCTATTTTCTTGGATTTCAGTTTATTCTTGTCCTCTCTAATTTTATACAGGTATTATTTCATGTCTTGTTTAGCTATTTTAATTCTTCAAACATGTTTATAACTTTATTTTTGAAGTCTGTGTCTTGAATTTTGTCTAAGCTGTCCTTGCTGGGAATAATAACTACATGATTTGTGACATTGTCTTGCTTTTTCTTTCCAGGCATCTGGAATTTGATTGTTAGTTGTGTCTTTTGATATGAGTTTTTATTCTATCATATCAGAATCCCCAGGTGCGGAGGATGGGTAATTTGAGGCCATCCCAAAACGCCGGAGCTAGGGAAGCAGATCTTTTACCAGGACACCATGGATAACCAGAGAGTCTGCGCTGGGCAGTAGGCAGCTCAGGAGTATCCTGAGGAGCCAAAGCAAGTAGCTTTCTTGCATTCTAATGTCGGAAGCAACAGTGTGTCCTAAGGCCAGTTTAAGGGAGGAGAGGTCTCATGTCGTTGTGCCAAGGAAGGCAGTTCTCCAGCTGAGGGCATGAACAGCATCCCTGGGCAGTGAAAGCAGAGGGTGCTATTAGGTTGGGTCTCTTACCAGGATTAGCGGTGTGGTCTGGGCACCAGTTACAAAACTTGTAACCAGTTCTTCAAGGCACCCTGGTGAAGAAGGCAGACAGGGTGGGGCAGCCTAGGAAGGAGGAAGGAGAGTAGCCTTGCTGTTGGAAGGTTCGAGGAAAGCCAACTTAGGCTTTTCCTTGTTATATGTAAATTCATCAAATCAAAGAAAACTAGAGTATGTTTCATTTCTATCTCTCTATGTGATAGTTGTGAGTTTAAAGCTACGCTGGGGCGCACAGACATCAGCACTTAGAAGCTGCCCTTAGTTCAGCAGGTTCAGATCTCTCTAGATCTGTATCCAGATTATTCCGGGGGATAATCATTTTGCTACATTGTCAATGTGGCCTTTTAAAGAGGGGACTTGGCTTACGCAATTGTGTTTTCCCATCATACAGGATCCTTGCACGTGATAAATACAAAGTCAATGTTTATTGTGTGAATGGCAAATTGTAACAGAGAAGAGCAAAACTTGGCAGTGCCAGAGACCAAAGCATAGACCAAAGCACAGGGTACACTGGAGAAGCCATGACTGAATTCAGATGCCTTCATGGTGGGATTTTTCCCCCTCTTTTTTTTTTATTAACTTGAGTATTTCTTATTTACATTTCGAGTGTTATTCCCTTTCCCGGTTTCTGGGCAAACATCCCCCTAATTCCCCCCTCCCCTTCTCTATTGGTGTTCCCCTCCCCATCCTCCCCCCATTGCCGCCCCCCCAACAATCTAGTTCACTGGGGGTTCAGTCTTAGCAGGACCCAGGGCTTCCCCTTCCACTGGTGTTCTTACTAGGATATTCATTGCTACCTATGAGGTCAGAGTCCAGGGTCAGTCCATGTACAGTCTTTAGGTAGTGGCTTAGTCCCTGGAAGCTCTGGTTGCTTGGCATTGTTGTTCATAAGGGGTCTCGAGCCCCTTCGAGCTCTTCCAGTTGATTTTGCCCCCTCTTAATACTTAACAAATACATAAGTTCTCACATTACAGGAATGTCTGTTTATCTCGGATGTAGGAGCACTATGGACTGGGCCCCTTTGTTTCCCTTAGGGCTTCACTGAGCTTTATCACTGTTACTACTGCAGATGTTGTCTGTGACTGTTTCCTTCAGCAATGGCCTAACAGAATAATTGCAACAATGATTTTATGCCCCACAGAGCTGAAAATACTTACTATTAATCACTTGAGGAAAATAATCTCCAAGTCCTGGTCAAGATATCACTCACACCTGTAGATTCGGTAAATGGTGAATGAGATAAGAAATGAATCACTCAGAGAAAACTCAGAAAATACTGTATCACCCCTGCCCCAGGTATCTTTTGTGCATCTGGAAGAGCTGAGAAATGCAGAGGCAGATGTTATCATTTCTTGATGTATAAAGGGCCAGAGCCATGGAAGAGAGTTCTGTGTGTACTTTAGAGTGATTTGCATAAACCTTTCACATGTCCTAGTCTCCTAATGATTAGCCTGGAGGGAATGATTAATTACCTTCTTGAAAGAAAAATTCCCTTTGGTAAAAGTATGTGTTACTGTAGATAGACTACATGTGGGACAGGGGGACTAGCCTATAGAGGCTGATGGTTGGGACATCTTTGACATTCCACCTTGAGGAAGATGGAAAACTCTTGACCTTTCACGAAGGCCCCTTGACACAACCCTGAGAACCATTCTCTGAAATCTCTGACAGGCAGAGAAAAGAAAGCTTCTATTGCTTCTGGTTTGGGCGGAAATCATCAAGGTTCGGGCTGGAGTAGAGATCAAGGGAGAAAGGGTCTTCAGAAGCCTCCATCGCAAAGCTGAGGGAGGATGGTGGAACCATGCACAGCAGCCCTGATTACATACAGAGCTGTGCCTGAAATAATTGGAGTGTGATATCTCCGAGAACTGGCTGTCTGCCTCGTCAACTTGATAGGAGCTTATTGCGTTGAGATTTGGAGGACTGTTGGGAGTGCAGCGAGTTTTACTTACTGGTTGGTGATGCCAGAGATTCGCTGGATCCAATATCTGTTAAACCTCAAAAGAGATGAAGATTGCACTTTAATTTTTCAGGAAAAACCATAAGGAATTCGTGATACGACAAAAAAAATCTTTGGGGATTTAATACTAATTGATTTCATTTTGAATTCACGGAATTGCCAAGTCAAAAAAAAATCTGTGTTTAACTAAATCAGGAACCATTAATCAAAAGGAGACAGACGGACAGAAAGAAATACATACCAAGGTACTGGGGAGAGAGAGAGAGAGAGAGAGAGAGAGAGAGAGAGAGAGAGAGAGAGAGAGAGAGAGAGAGAGAGAGAACAAATAGAACAAATACACTCAATTTTATTTCAGTTTCACTGGGGCTCAGACCTCAGCTATCAGCAAGTGACCAACCATGTGGTGGAAAGGAGGTAAGCTATACTTACCTCACAGGATGTCCAGCTCTGACCATGCTTCCTGCTTTCCCCATGAGAGGAGACATCTCTGAAACATATACAGCCCCTAGCTCTCTGTCCTGACTTGTCTCATCACTTGTTTGCGTGGTTCAGAGGGAGACATAAACCTAATGCTTTTCCCTTGAAGGAGCACAGATCCAACTTCCGTAAATAATGGCACCACATCAGGAGAAACACAGCTACTGTGGTTGGCAAGGAAGCAGGCTGGCACTAGCAAGTTAGAAACTCAGACACTCAATGCCTGGTGTCGTCAAGCTTTTGTTACTAGAGAAGCACAAGGAAGGTATACTGTGTCAGCCAGATATGGCCAACATTCCAGAGTAAAAAGACAGGCAAGGATGTGGAAAGCTGTGAAGGCTACAGATTAAACAGGGAAGGAAGGAAAAAAAGGAGGGAGGGGGAGAGACCCTGATAATGATGAGGAAACTATGTTACTGGAGAGAATCAACAGCTTGTGTCACAATGCACAGTGCTTCACGGTGCCCACTACTGGAGCCAAAATGTAGCTGATAACTCTTCCTTCTTATTTCTTTCCTTCCTTGCTGCCCCTGCTGTGTGCAACCCCAAGAAAGCAGTGAAAATAGAACAGAGGCTAAAAAAATAAATATTGAGAACTAACAATGAACAGAGAACTAAACCTCACACACTTTGGACACAAAGCCCAACAGCCTATGCTCAACTTGATGCCCAAGCCTCATGGTGGAATGAGCAAGATTAACAATGATGGGGCAGAGGGATTTATCCTGTCTCTATTAATCCAAAATATTCAGTTCATAGTATCTTCATTGTACTCCTTCACACTCTTTTATAGTGTATTCCCATAATTCCACAGCCTTCAGGATATACAGATCTCTGCCCCATGCCCAGTACTGAGACTTCAGTGTCACAAAGGAATTGAATTTCTGCAGTAGCTGCCAGGAGTAAAATGCCCATTTTTGTCTTATTTAATTAAGCTTAATTTGACTCTGTAGTTGTATTTCTTTTCTTTTTGTATCTATATAGTTTAAATAGAATTTCTATTTCTACCTATGTAAGTTGCAAAAAGAGAAAGTGTTTTAAATATCTGGTTTTCTTTGCTTTTGGTTACATAAAATTTCTGACCTGAGGAAAAAGAAGGAAAGAACATGTGTGTGTGTGTGTGTGTGTGTGTGTGTGTGTGTGTGTGTGTGTGTGTGTTGTATGTGTATCTTCAGATATGTTCTCTTGATGTACATTTTTTGTTTTGTATTTGTTTTATATTCAGTTTCTTTTCCGAGTTATGAATTAAGAACTAGGGGCTGGAGAAATAACTCAGGTAAAGTGATTGCCGCACAAGGGTCTGGAGTTGAGTTCTGTCCCTTCCCTAGGACACTTAAGGGTCTGGAATTGAGTTCTGTCCCTTCCCTAAGACACGTGTACAAAGCCAGGTCTTGAGCTGCAGACTTCTGAGACCAGCGCTGAGAAGAGGCTCAGGAAGGTGTTGTATATTGCTGACTGCCAATCTTGCCAAATGGGGGAGCCCAAGTCTCAGAGAGTACCTGAGAAGGAACACATGAGGTTTATCACTGGATTGTGCACACACACACACACACACACACACACATACACACACACACCACACATAACACACACACACTACACATAACACACACACACCACATATAACACACACACACACACCACACACCACACACCACACATAACACACACACACATACACACACACACACACCACACACACCACACATAACACACACACACACCACACATAACACACACACACCACACATAACACACACACATACACACACACATACACACACACCACACACACCACACATAACACACACACACCACACATAACACACACACCACACATAACACACATACCCCACACATACACACACACATACACACACACATACACACACACACCACACACACCACACATAACACACACACACCACACACCACACATAACACACACACACACCACACATAACACACACACCACACATAACACACACACACACACACACACACACACACACACACACACCCTGAAATCAAATGTGAGAAATTGACAAAATACTAGGTAAAGGCTAGCTAGCTCTGATCTTCTCTTGGGTTCTACTCCAAAACTGAATCACAGATGATAAGGAAAATACAGAAGTCAGAGACTGGATGTGATTATCCCTAGAGAGTTTCAGCGCCTTTACTGAGTGAGAGCTCAGCCTGATGGAATGGTTGTTACCTAGTGATGTGGACCCCACAGTACACCTGTAGAATAGAAAGCTCACCGTTCTCAGAGAATTCCCAACATCCTATCAGATCGCCCCCTCTCATGGGTAAGGTTGGGAAGGCTCCATCAGAAATACAAAGCTTTCCTGTGTTCTCAGCGAAATTTTTCCTTTTATTGCCTCTCTGTTCCATTTGTCCTTAAAATCAAACACAACAAGGCGCAAAAGCAGAGAGTCTTCGTTTTTGTTTGTTTTCCTCTTCTTAGTGTAACCATTGGCTATTTGCTGTATGTCACCGTGCGTCTCAGTCAGTGCTTTGAGAAAACACTTTCCCAAAGAGAAAAGCCAGTGACAGCAAATGCTGTGGGCAGAAATAGGAGCTTTGAAGGCCGCTCGCTCAGATCCCTGCTGATGAAAGCTGGATGTTTGCACCCTTCTTCACTGAAGGATGTTAACTGTCATCGGGGATAAAGCCTTATTTGTAGACAAATGTCCAATTAGTTTAATTGGTGTTCTCTTTACCTTTATCATGATCCCTGGTCTCATTACTGTGTCAAAATATTCTATGAAGAGAATCATTTTGTTTTGACATTGAGGGAATGCGGTTACATGAGGAAACCAGCTAACCCTTTCCATGTCCACGAGTAGAAAATTCAACAGCTCAAAACCAATCTTACATCTTGAGATGTATCCTTTCTGTAAGAACGATTGGCTGTGCGTTGTCATGTGATGTTCAGTCTGAAGCTTAACAACCCTCCTTTTCACAGAGAAGTGTGGGACGCCTTCCTTCCTTACTTCTACTGTCTCCTAAAATGGACTAATCAGAAAAGAGCCCACACCTCTTTGGCAAGAACGTACATGGTGGTGTTTCCAGTGCTGCTAAAGCATGGAAGGCCTCCTTAAGAAACTGCAGCTGATTACAAAGCAAGAAAGAACAGAAGGAAGAGAGCAGAGGGAAGCTCAGATACCACGTTTTCATTTAAATATTGAGGAAAGTCTTAGTTAAAAGAATGTCTAGCAGGTAGAAGGATGGTAAGAAAGGAGAATTGCTGCAGTAGATAGAAGCAGGTGGGTTTGGAGAGATTCTGGAAGCAGAGACCAGGCACTACCAAATCAGCCACTTAGAGGAAGACAAGGGTCACCCTAAGTGCCCCATTTTCACAAAGCTGTCAGATCATATTCTCTCCCCTGTATTCTACTTGGTTTGTGAAATTTGAGAATTTAAAGACCATTGCCTAGGAAAACACCAAGGATGAAAGAAACACATGAAACTCATAGGGAAGACTCATGGAGAGCTAGTCAGTCTGTGATTTGTTTAAAAACTTAAACAGGTCCAATTTAAAAAGAAATATATTAGAATTAGACCTTTGGGGGTGTTAGCACTTTTTCACTCCCCCTTTTCTTCTGGCGTGCACTGGCTTTATAGGGAGTACTACATGCTGGGGCAGCCCCACGAAGCCCCGTATGGGAAAACTGGAGCAGCTGAGGGTCAGAAGGCTCTTTCTGAAATCAGTTGGACAGCCAGCACAAGCTCAGATTCAGTCTTCTTTGGCTTAAAATCAATACTTTTTACAACTGTCTCATGTTTCTATCCCTTAAAAACAGTAAGCATGGTTATTTGAAATAAACAAACGTTAAAATGTAAACTTACCTCACAGACGTAATAACACGGCTGTAGTGGTTCTACCTATGGGTAGTGAAAGGGCAGACCAAGCTGACCTGTTAGCAAAGGGCCTGTGAACTCATTGCTGTGTAAGTGTGAAGGACAGGTGAGGCACACTCTGAAGCAGCTGAACTCTCTGAACCTCATCATGGGTAGTGAGTGCAGAAACTTGTGCAGTTGTCAAAATTCACTATCCAATGACAAAAAAAACGGGTCCCTGTAGATTAGCCTTCAAAAACATATCTTTTCAGTAGTTACCCCACTTTGGCCATTTCCGGCAGCCAGTAAGCTTAGATGGGTACGATAATTTACATTAGAATTCTCAGACCCTGTGTATTTTCCTGCTTTTCCTAGTTCTAATTTTATCCCCACAATCCTGTCTCTCTTTCCCAATGTAATGGTATAATTAACAAAGTAATTGAACAAAACAGCTATAATATTTTCAATAACAAAAACAATATGTCTAAGAACATTTCCAAGGCTGAATCTGCAAATTTAGCTAGCTGTGATGTTCTTCTGTGACAGGAGGCCTCCCAGGACTTACCTGAATTCTTCTGTCTTAGGCAACACATACTTTAATGCCCAGAAGTAGCCAATCTTTTCTTCCTTTGTGCCCAGCCAGCCCTATGATTCTGGAAACAACCAAGGAGAATGGTTTGGTGCCTCTCTCAGAATTTTATTTTATATATAGGTTAGTACATCCCATGATACTTAGCAGGATGGATAGAGCACATTTCATCTAATCAGATAGCTTCTGTAGGCTTTCACGACGACAGAGCCCCCTCAGGCAGGCCTGCCATCATGAAAGTGCCATAAAACCATGTGATCACCACCTGCAATGTGGAAAACATGAGCAGTAACTTACCAAAATATTTCCAGTGAACATATGACTTTGACCCAGATGGCAAAATCGGCTGCGTTGGCCATAAATCTGCTGCAGAGCGTGGGCAGGTGTACGTCTGCTATCGTTATGACTGTTTTCTCAACGCTTTATCTGTTCAGCCTTTTCCTAAGGAAATAATTTTGGAAATATTGAAAAAGAAGAAACAAAACAAAGCCTGCAAACCCAAGCTGTGGGTTTTCTAAAATTTAGGTTGTGTCCTTGTACTGTAGGCTGAGATGTCAGATGGTAAGAAATAAAGGTGGGGGTTGGGGGAGAGAAGGTAGAGAGCATATAAAAGCAGACAAGTTCAGTTCATATCACTTTTTACAGCAATAATCGCTCTTGAAATAAAATGTTTCGTTCTTTTCACAGAAAAGCAAACAGCCCCTAAATATTAAAAGTTTAATTATTCCCCAACTCCTATCACCTATCACAATTGCTTCTATGCAAGATGAAAGGGCACAAGGGTAGATGATTCAGAGACAACTATCTATCGAGTGTGAATATGTTTGCATATCTCTCTCTTAGAAGATAATCTGGGGATATTTACTGTCTATTATCTGATAAGAATTGTTTAGTTCTGGGTCTTAAAATATCATGGGAATTTGGATTTTGGAGAAAACATCTCCAGCACCTTTCAATAAATTAATCAATTTCAGTAGTACCTGGTAATGAAGCTGAGGTTTTTGACATGCTTCATAAACACCGTGTCCATGAACTATACCCCTAGTTTTTCACCACCCTTTAGAACTATAAGGTTTGAGCACCATACCCACAGTATGCATAATAACAGTTACATAGAAATGTTATTTCTCCAGAGTAAGATTACACACTCTGCTCCTTGATTCTTAGGCCAATTTTTTTCATTCTATCTGGGACTCTGCACCAAGTGTTTTCAATAGAGAGGATACCATGAGTCCTGGGAAATGCCATCTCTCTTCTGCTATAGTAGGCTGCTCTAACAGATCAGAAGGACTGGGTGAAGAATGGGACCAGTGGGTCCGGGCCATGGGTACTTCCTTGCCCTTCTTGCTATAAGGCACATCTCTGCTCAGTGGGGTTCCATGGCAGTGACTAAACACATGATAAATGGTCAACCTGCCAAGGAAAGGTCAAAAGAGCCAGCCTAGGAACATGTGTCTGTCCCTGTGGGGATAAACCACTGATTTCCCAGGATGCAAGGACATCCTTATAGTCCGTCTTTGTAGCAAATGGTCTCTAAAAGCAATGGGCCTAATTCAGGGCTAAGAATTAGCTTGTTGTGGGCAGTGAGGCTCTTGACAGTAAAAGAGCTGGATTAGTTTTGGTAAGTGGTGCTGATGCTGTTGGACTTAGAATGCATTCCTGTTGCCATCATGGTTTTCTGTTTAAGTGCTTATGAGGCCAGTACTCATTTAGCCCTAGGATCTGGCTGACCAGATCTGGCCAGATATCTACTGTGTTCTTTGGGGTCTCTCTATCCACATGTCCTCTGGTAGACATCAGCCTGTTGTTCAAAGGTCTTGTCACTTGCTGCTCATTCTTATAGCATCCTTGAGCTTCTGTATCATCATGCTTCTCCAAGAAACATTCTAGTGAGGGGAGGAGTGTTTGTTTATTTGTTTCTTTTGTTTTTGCTTCTAGGCCATGTGTCCGGGCTTTCTCTTCTCCATTTTTTTGAGCAGTTCTCTTCTGTATGAAGTTAATGGACATGTTCTCTGCCTAAAGGACATATTTATTAAGTCAACATATAATTAACACCATGTTCCATTGAACATGATGGGCACATTGTAGAGATTGCCTATTTGGGCCTAGAATTCTTATGGAAAGAAAGCAGATAGGCGTTTTCTCCCCTATCTGAATATCCTCCACTTGCTCTAGATATTGGGAGAGGAGGGTGCTGATGCTGCCCTGGGCTCTGGCCCAACTCATGCAAATGGGCTGTACCTTCCAGCCTTGCTGCTTTCCCTCCATCTCAAATGAACTACTTCTTATGAAGATTGTGAGGAGGGAAAAAATGCAACAGCATTGTTGAAAACATCTGGGTCTGGATGAACCAAGTTCATAATCCTGTTATTTCAGCATCACTTACTATACCATGGACAAGTATTTTGTGTACACAAGAACCCACCCAACAAAACAGTAGGAAATTAGTGACCCTCCCCTTCATTAAAGTGGTGTGGCATGTCCCCAGAATACCTAGAGCCTACATTGTGATTCGTCCTCATAGGTCTTGCAACAAGTTCCATGTAGTATCCTTTCCTACCTTTAATAGATCCTCTATCACAAGATTTATCTAACTATGTGACTCCAATTGTGGAGATTTTACACAATGACCTAAACAGTTTCTGTTTTAACTCTCCTGAATCTGAGTCAAATTGTCATTCTAAGCTGAGTACTTATTGGTATGGGATCAGTGGGCCTCTTTTTAGAACCCCCAAAAATTGTATTAGCGTCCCATGATTCCAAGACTATACAAATTGGCACAAACAACCTTCTACCCTTGATTGGCGTGCTTTAAATCCTCACACATTTTTCTCTCACCTGTAGAATGCATGTCTTCTAACAAGGCCCCCAGAATGCTGGCTAACCTTTGTTATTCTGGCACAATCATTATAGCTCCAGCAATGGAATCGACTGACAAAAAGTGCTGTGGGCTGTGCAGATGGTGCAGGTCTCCTCAGACTGTATTATGACAGAGGGCAGAAGAGTTAACATAGCCTTAAGGCAAAACTGTAAATTAATATTGTTGAATCCATGTAAATGTGACCTGTTTCTGATTGTCTTTCCTGATTGAGATAGAAAAGAGCAGATTTTCCAGAAAGATGGCTTCATCCCAAGATCCTGAGGCTATATTAATCTGCTCCAGTAAATGTACCACATCTGGCGTAGTAGCTGCAGAGGGACTCTTATTGGAACAAGCTTGCAGCTATCTTCCTGGACCTGTCTTGTTTCTCTGGAGTTCATACTAGTGAATTAAATATTGATACATTGAGAAGAAGCACCCTGAAAGCATTTATGTTATGAAGGTAACACAAATGTCTAACCCCATCTCCCACTTACATGGTGAAATGCTGATGTTGATTTTCTATGTTGACTTGGAGGGGACTTGGCAACCTCAAAGAGGTTGAGGATCTTCACTTGTGTCAGTTTTCACCCAAGTGACCTAAAAGTGTTGCACTGACTTCTGGGTGTTCTTCCTGACAACACATATAATGATGACCACAAGCAGTATATTATATTGGCCTCTGTTCCCTTACAACCTTTAGATAACAGCGAGACCATGATGACTGTCTTTGGAATATTAACACCAGGATCAATCCTATACCCAACAGTCCTCTGAACATCTATGTCTTTAACTTCTAAAATCAAATGTCCACAATCCCCTTGAGGACAAATAGAAGAACCACTCCCCTGCTGACTATAACTGTGGGAATTTGTTCTCTCACAGAATGTAACAGGACTTGATTGAAAGCTGCCTCCTTCTGGAAACTTGGCAAGGTTTGATGAGTTTTATTGATACAATCCTCATCGTTCTGGTCATCCAGGCTTGAGTTTTTGCTGGCACAGCTGAACAGTGCTCTGTTGGCAGCCTGGTGATTTCCCCTGTGGGGGCTACATTCTGCTAACATTTTCATCACTTGGTAAGGTCAGAGTTCCTTGGCTTTCATTCAGACATAACTTTCATTACAGAAACTTCTCGAAATCATCATTCCCAGTAAATTCAGTGAGTCAAAATACATAATAGCTTCTTCTATTCATGGTCCAGAGATTTACCACCGAATGCTGGTGCTGGCATCACTCCTTGGCCACATCTCATGGTATGTTTCTCCTCTAGCTTTTTATGGAACAAAATCATCTATTAGTCTATCAAGGATACATATAATATTCATGCCAATATGTCATCATCTGATATCCTTCTCTAGAGTCCATGTGACAATCTCAACCTTGCATGTTTGCTCAGTGTGTACTACTACTTTCCTCAAGACTCTAAGAGTTATTCTGACATGGAATTCACAGTATACCTTGGGGTATATCCTGACTACCTAACTCTGCTACCCAAAAGAGATATGTAGGTCAATAAATCTTATTCCAGTTTTGTTCCACTGCGTTTGAATAAGAAGTCTGTGACTCCAGTGGCAAGCTAGTTTAGCCAACTACAGTGACTATATTCCATCTGCGTCGAGGATTTTTGCCTACAGATCACCTCATATTTCCTGGGATGTTCCACCTAAGTCAATGCTCCAAGAAGGGAGAGTAGGCCATTACCAGGATAGCTATGACCCGTTGTCTCAGAACACAGAGATCATGAATCACACCCCGTCACCTTAGAAAACAGGGAATTCTGCACGGTGTTTTCACCCAGGAGGAGCAAGTTAAACACAAGTTATGAGCAGGAAGGGGAGACTTAATCATGGGCTTAGAAAAGCCAGGATTCAAGGAGCCAAAACTTCTTGCAGTTTATGCCCAGTGTTTTTTATCCTAGCCATGGCCTTCATTGGTATTTAAACCTATTTCACTTTAGGCAATTAAACTCAATGCTGGGCTCTCAGATCTCCTCAATGTCTCAATAAAGTAGGTCTTAACCTCTTAAAATCTATGGGGCTCACCAGCTATCTGGCATTCAGCTGTCTTGTTAGCCAATCGCAACTGTGCTGTTGAGTTTTATTATTTTGTTTTTACTATGGAGCAAACTTGTACACTAGAAGTGAATGACTAGCCATATGTGCATTCAACTACTTCTAAAGTCCACATGTTTTAAAACAAAATTATATATATATACATATATATAATGTATAACTATATATATACATATATATATATTAAAATGCATAGAGTAGAATGCAATGAAATACTTTGCATTTGTTGTCCTGATAGCTGTTGTGGCTTTAGCCATAATTTGCATCTCATCTTAAACTTACAATATTGCAAATGAGCACCAGGCATTCGCCCCAGCATTATGTTGTGTAGCATTGTTATGAACAACCAGAGGATTTTGCAGCAGCCATGCAATCCTGACAACCTTATGTGGATCGGTTTCTCTGTATATCACAGCAATAGCCATTCCAGCTACTAGGAGAAGCCTTTTGATGAATTGCTCTTTACAGGTGAGGTCATCATTGTCTGCTAAGTGGCACATTTCCCAATCCAGAAACACATTCCACCTTCTAGCTTTTTTGTTTGTTTGTTTGTTCAAACAAATCCTAGAACTGACTCTCAGGGTTTTTTGTTTATTTGTTTTTGGTATCTTTTTGGCATGTTGTTTTGTTTTTGTGGATGCTGATCATAGGTTTGAGGGTAAGATTTAGTAGAAAAGAACATTATAAAAGGAAGAAAAAAAACAAGTTATAGAAGAGAAAGTTGTCAGGCTGTGATGAATGTCTAATGAGTTTTCACCAAGCTGGTGCTAAAGTACTAGAATTACAGAGGCCACCAGAACTGGTTTATATGAGTGAAATGTCTGGCTTTTCACCTGCCTTATTGTTATTTATGGACTTCCTGGGGAAGGCAGCTGATGAAAACTATGAAGTCCTCAAGCCCAAGTCACAGAGGAAGTCCCATCTTACAGGAAAACAGAGGCAGGACTTCCCACATGTGGACTCTGAGGCCACTGAATCTTCAGATGTTGGGTCCACCAGAGGAAAGAAGGCCCAGATGTGTGTGAGTGCCTGAGAGTTATAGGGAACTCAGAAAGTTTGCTCTGGCAAATAAAAGAGAGGTAGACAGAGGGCAGGAGGTGACTTCAAGGAAGTTTTCTGCTGAATTTCAAATAATGAGGAGGAGATGGAGAGGGAGAGGGGGAGGGGGGGAGGAGGAGGGGGAGAGGGAGGGAGAGGGAGGGAGAGGGAGAGGGAGAGAGAGAGAGAGAGAGAGAGATCACTGATGGTTGAAGTAACAGTGATTTCATAAGAAGTTTTTGAGACGATATGGGGATGTGATAAGCAGGATTGAACATGTGGGTTTTGATAGAGGGAACAAACTGTTTTTTGTAAAAGTGGGGATGGCAGGTGAGGCAGGTGTCATGTTTGCACTGAGGAGCAGTCCTTGCTCTGCACTCGGTACTGAGGAGGCTTCTAGTTTAGCACACAGAATTAGGTTTTCCACTACACTGTGCAAACTGGTACGGAAAGGGTTGAAGAGTCAGGTGACTCACAGGAGGTTTGTGGGAGAAGGAGCTTCGTCAGTACTGGTTGTACAGCAGAGCTCCTTAAACTTTTAGTCTGTCAACCCTTCCTTGACCCAGACATTTTTATACAACCCAGTTAAAATAAGTATTTAAATGAGTTAATTAAGTATACACATCAAATATTGATTCACAACAAAGCACAGATACATTTTAACCTTGGGATACTACTTTGATACATGTATAAATTTACCTCCTCTTAAAGATGAAAGGGCATTTGAATTCTTAAAGTAGAAGTGCCTGCTGACTTTTATATAATAAATTAATTCCTGGCTGAATGTTGATGCTGAAGGATGCAGAACATCTTCGGTGTTTTATAGGGCTGACGGGTGTTTCAATGTTCTAATTGTCATGCTGGGGATGCCAGTCTGTGTAAATGTGTGGCACAATGGCACATGTGTGTTTAATGCCATTTCATAGAGAGCTGGGAATCATTTCTCGATCCTATGCCCAAATTAATTTAATAACTTTTGTCTGAAAATCAATGAAACCATCCAAACAACAATTTTTTTTTTAATTTAAATTCTATCACAGTGGGACTGGGGATTTAGCTCAGTGGTAGAGCGCTTGCCTAGCAAGTGCAAGGCCCTGGGTTCAGTCCCCAGCTCCGAAAAAAAGAAAAAAGAAAAAAATTCTATCACAGTTTTATACAAAAATATGATAATTCAGCACTTACGTGCTCAGGAGGGATGTTGGTGGGGAACTAATAAAAGCTCTGTTTTTCTGAACGAGACCATATGTCTCTGCAAAACAGAAACTCTCTTTTTTGAGTGTGATAAACACTCTGTCGTCTTGAATCTGCTGTAGGTGTTGCAGGCAGCGTCCATTGGAGACACATGTGGTTACTCCCAGAAATCAGAGCAAACTGTGCACATTCTGTGTTTAAAACCGAAGCCATAGAGACATCTTAGTGCCGCACAGTTGAGCCATGAAAAAAAAAAAATCCACCTCAGGTTCATCACATACTCTGTGCTGAAAGTAACCAAGTAACCTTAACAAGATGTTTCTCTCTGATGGTCTGAGCCATGAATCCTCTAAGAAGAGAGTGGTGCTTAGATCTGAGGGACAGTAGACAGCCTCACAAACTAATCAGGCATTTCAGCATGGGGAAACTGCCTTCCTCAGTGACGGACTTAAATTGCCTTTGTTTCTTCATTAATAAGCGGCAAAAGTAGGCCCAGATGTTGTTATAAAAGGGGGCAAAGGTGTGCTGCATAGTTCCCTGGAGCCTGGACTCTTGTCGTTTCCCTGGGAGGTTTGAAGACAGATCTGAGCCGCCTGCTTGCTGACTTCCTCCAACCCATCACTGGGATTACAATGGGGCAGATTCCGCTGTATCTGTTACCCCAAAAGAAAAAAAATAGAAAGGAAAAAAGCCTCACCAGAATGTAAATGAAAAATTTTCAAGATATCTGCAGCGAGGACTGCCCTTTGAACTGAGGGTACGCACCGAGAAGTAGACTGCCTAAACAAACAGGCAGGAACAGATTCCATACACCTCGTTCTGCTGTGCCAGCCCAGCAGTAAAGGGGTTAAAGTGTTTACTGTGCTTCTGTGTTGTATTTTTTGACATGATGTTGCAGGGAGAATACTGTTCCCATGATGGGGACTCAGGTCCTACCAGGACTGAACTCACTCTTAGGTGAATGACTGGGAGGAAACTGGAGAGAGGGGGACTGGAATATGTATTCTATGGACAGCTGTGTTCTATGGGTGGAAGGAAAACTGATATTAAAATCTGACTACAGGAAACAGAGAAAGAGGCTTGGGGCAAATTTGTGATCAAGGAAAAATATTCATTCTAGGTTAGATTCAAGGATGAAGACACAGGTGTGCACTGCGATAAAGTGAGGCCATGTGAAACTATTGCTTTGAACTTATAATGAGCTTACGGGATGAAACACTACTTTGAACGTAATATCAACATCCTTCTGTAACTCCCCTTTTGTGTAAAACTATCTATGAGCTAATTTTCTAAAGAAATTTTGTCTAAGAAGGTATACAAATGCCAGGGAGAAGGAATAAGGTGGTAGCTCAGGGGGCTCAGCTCCATCGTTCAAATGAATTTATGTATATGTCTATGTATGTATATATGTAAGTAAGTATGCATGAGCACTTGTGGAGTTGAGACAGGTAGTCATGCCCAACCAGAGTGTGTGTGTGTGTGTGTGTGTGTGTGTGTGTGTGTGTGTGTGTGTGTCTTTTTCTTTTTCCTCTGTTTCATGAAGAGTTAATGAGTTCAAGCCTTTTGCCTGACCAGCAAGAGAGAAAAGGAACCTTTCACTTATTAGCAGGAAATAGTAAGAGAGAGTTACAGAGCAAGAAGCCAGCGCTTATTAAAGCACATATAGTAAGATTATAAGGCCAGGGATCATCAGTCTTTGACCTTTATCCTTCAGTGTGTCCCATTAAAAACTGGGGCAGGCCCCCTGTATGAATATATATAATGGCTAGAGATGAGATATATTTTATTTAAAGTGAACTAAAGAGCAGCTGGGAGAGCCTGGGATGCAGAGCAAAGCTGAGAATGGGTACAATACCCTCTCCCCTCCTGCCCAGAGCCCTCTCTATTCTGCTGCTGGTTTGAACTGTGTTTTTATAACTAATAATAGTGCAGATTACCTGGTGCTTCAAATCAACCTGTTCTTCTCAACCATCACAGTAAACTGGCACACTCTCTCCAAATCTTTTAAAAGATAATTACCAGGTTTCTCAGAAGGTGCAAGCTTCTTATCTTGGGACACTTTTATATTTGTTCAACAGACGTACTCAAAGGAACCACTTCTTCAGGATCACAAGAAGGAAAGTAATTCAGAAAATCATGTTTATCTGCAAGCAAATTACTCAATACTTTTCTGGTCTTAGACATGACATGCAAACACACACACACACACACACACACACCACACACACACACACACACACACACACACAAGGATGTACACCAAATGTTAACATTACATACCAAACGCAATGATGGAAGTCCCTTTGAACTCAGAATGAATTTAATAAAGACATTTTCATCTATTGATTGATTTATTGCTACTTATTATTGCTGCAGATGCCGTCGATAAGTAAAATGACTTTTCAGATTTTAATTAGTATATTTTGATCATCTAGATTCATCGCATTGTAAGGAATCGGAAGGCACGTTTATCTTTATAGCCTTGGTGCCTAGCACCAGGCCCAGGAAGCACGTGACGTGTGGAAACTGTTTTATGAATGAATGAACGATGGAAGCAATTTAGCTTATGTGATTTTGCCATGTGGGTGGCCCTTAAATCACTCTTTGAAACGTGAGATAAATGAGGGAGCCGGATGGATTTCCATGGCAGTAAATTCCTAGAGATGAGACTAAGGCCTATTATGTCTGTTTACTTAACTGCCTTGTGTAATGATGACAGGAGAAGCATGGTGATACAGGTTAATCAGAACCTTCTAGAAACGCAACTCCCTACCCAGGCCCATGGGCTTCACAACATCGATAAATTGGGAACAGACTAGAGAGGGAGGCGGCACTATTTTTCTTCTCTGTGTACCTATCACTCATCCTGTCTGTGCCCTGCTGCTGCAGCCTCGCACACATGGAGATGTGTGTTTAATAAGCCATGGGTGCAGATCTTTAAAGGATGCTCTTCAATCACAGAGCTGTTAAAGATTTCATTATGGAAATGGAGAAAACCAAACACAGACTCTTATTAGGTTTGCAAGCCAGTGACGAATTGGCATATACAGGGAGCAGGCGACAACCAGACAGGTGCTGTTATTGTCATTTTTATTTGCTTTGAGCTAAATTGCTGAGCATTGATTTAAAAGCTGAGGATAGTTTGCTCTAAGAGGGGGAAAGAATCACTATTCACTCTGAGCATCCACTACTCTGAAGAAATCTCTTCCTTATTGTTCTCCTTTTTCTCGGAAATAACATTATTTAATAAGGAGAGGAAGTCATTACACTAAAGATCCTGTTCATTTTCACTTTAATGCTTTACAAGTTCAGGGTTGGTTCTACCTGCGATTGCAGCAGATAGAGCAGTTGCTTGCTTTCTCAGAAGTCATGTGACCACATGGAAGCTTCATAAACACTCTTTGTAACATGTGCCTACAGGACAGAATTCTGTTGGATGAAAGGCTTTCCTCTCTCTCCCTGGGCTTAGCTTTTTCTATATACAAAATGGAAAAAGAATGTCTTCACACAATGATTATGGGAATATCTAAGTCACCCAATTAATGAAGGACTATGTATGTTGTCTCCATTGTAACCAACTGGTGGTAGGAAGTGGAGAACTTGCCTGTGGTGTACTCTTCAATGCTTTCATAGATGGTGAATAATTTAAAGCACTAACAAGTCTCATGAAGTTTGAAGAACCATGACATGTGTTAGTCTTCTCTGATGGACTTGAGTCCTCAGTTTAAGAGGAATTCACAGTGACTTCCCCTTAAAAGATGTCATGTTTTGGATTTTACAGTCACTTTCCTAGGGTTCCAGTGGGTGTTGTATTTCATCATGTCATTCATAATTTTATATGTTAGGGACCAAAAACTTTTCTTACACTCACTGTCTTAGTGTTTTATTGCTGTGACCAGATACCATGACCAAGGCAACTCTTATAAGGACAACAATAATTGGGGCTGCCTTACAGGTTCAGAGGTTCAGTTCATTATCATCAAGGTGGGAGCATGGCAGCATCCAGGCAGGCATGGTGCAGGAGGAGCTGAGAGTTCTACATCTTCATCTGAAGACTGCTAGTGAAAGACTCTCTCCCAGGCAGCTTGAGTGAGGGTCTTAAGTGAGGGTTACCCACAGTAACACACCTACTCAAACAAGGCAACACCTCCTAGTAGTGCTACTCCCTCGGCCAAACATATACAAACTATCACACTCACTCAAGTCATGGTCTGTTTGGAATAAATGAATGACATCTTTATAGTATTCCAAATGGTAATATTCAGCAGCATGTGCATGAGTTGTTTTCACATAGGTCAGGACAAACTGGGAGACAGCCAGTGTCTTTTCATTTGTAAAACATTCTTTTTTTAATTAGATTTTTTATTTACATTTCAAATGTTATCCCCTTTTCTCGATTTCTGTCCATAAACTGCCTATCCCATCTCTCACCCCCTTCTTCTATGAGGGTGTTCCCCCAAACACCCACCCCTTTTACCTCCCCGCCTTGACATCCCTCTACACTGGGGCATTGAACCTTGCAGGACCAAGGGCTTATCCTTTCATTGGTGCCCAACAAGGCTATTCTCTGCTACATATGCAGCTGGAGCCCTGGGTCTGTCCATGTACAGTCTTCGGATGATAGTTTAGTCCCTGGGAGCTCTGGTTGGTTGGTATTGTTGTTCTTATGGGGTTGCAAACCCCTTCAGCTCCTTCAGTCCTTTCTCTAACTCCTCCAATGGGGATCCCATTCTCAGTTCAATGGTTGGCTTCGAGCATCCACCTCTGTATTTGTGTGAGAAACCTGATGCTACATCATGGAAGACAGATTTTCAAAATAAAACTCAAATCACATGAAACTTAGAATTTAAAATTTTTTAAAAATATTCTTTCTGAGAATTTAAGTATCATTACAGCCAGAATAAATCAACAGCTGATTAAAGTATATAGAACAGAGAGCCCAGAGAGGCCACAAGAGAACACAAAAGCTTTCTTCACTATGACCTGGTGTTTCTCAAGACTCTGAATAGTAGTAATTCATGTGCATTGTACTGCTGTCGCCACTGACTTATATCTTGCTTAATTTTAGAAATGACAGTGGAAAAGTTCCTAGTAAATGTAATGTGAATAACTTTCGGTGGGAAAATACAATAAATTGAAATTCTTATATCATAATGAGTTTATCTTCTATCATTTTATTTGAATAAAGGAAAATTGAGATATTAGCAAAAGTTGCTGTTCTATCATTCTTTTCATCAGTAGCTATCAAATTTTTGTTTGCTTTTCCAATGCCTGTTACTTAGACTGTACACAAAAACTTGCCATTTAAACATACCAAGTGAAATACACATTCTAAAGCATGAGAGAGAGAGAGAGAGAGAGAGAGAGAGAGAGAGAGAGAGAGAGAGAGCCATGTTTGCAAACCTTGATGAGCACCAATGAAATCTCTAGCTGTATACAGTGTGCAATTATCTCTGCGACTTTGCTGTGTATTATTATCCTGGAAAACGATGCTTTGAAAGAGGGCAAGTCCATCTCGGCAGTTCACATGCGAGCATGAATTGGACGACTTCTATGTGTGTGGAATGCACATACTCGGGGAGGGAGGCCTGACCCTGGAGCCCTACCAGCATCTCCAAGAACATATCTGACATCTGTTTGTACTAATTAATTTACACTGCACCATTCCCAGTGGCTGGGGTACTGGCAACAGGATTTCTGATTGCTGTCTTTTGCCAGGTTTGTAATACATCTATAAGCAAATACAGCCTAAGATAAGTGCCATATTTCTGGTGATGAATTCCACACACTTCAGTGAAATGCTTGTTAACATAAATACAAAATTATGGTAAAAGTAGCAAAATTGAGTCCTATACTCCGATGCCACTCCCTCATAGCATGAATCATCAGCTATCTCATTTAAGGCTAATGGTTTATTATTTCATTTAATCTATTTATATTTAAAGTACATTAAAATTAACAAATATAACACATTTATATTTATCATGTAAGTACAATGGATGCTCATATGCAGATTGTTAGTCTGTAATGCAGAAAGAAATTAAACATATCACAGTATTTTAACAGTCATATTATCCATTATATGATAGCCACTGTGGGGTACACAATGGGCTCACAGCCACCAAGCTGCTGAGATTCATGATTCAGGAAACTGTTATTTTAATGGGAGTGATAGGAAAGAGTAAAAATAGTTAAATAATAATGACATATTAGAAGCTGATGAGTTCTAAGAAAAGATCTTTATCAGGGACCATAGAAAGGTTAAAGGCACATGTAGGATGACCAGGGAAAGAATTTCTGATGAAGTGGCATTTGAATAGACTTTTAAGAGACTACAGTACAAATCCTAAGTGAGTCTTAAAAAAGAGTCGAGGCTATGGAAATTTAGCAGGCCCCAGAGAGGGAATATCAGAAACCAAGGACCCTAATTAGCTGGTAAGAAGCAGGAAGGAATGCTGGACAAGAGTGGGGGTAGGGAATAGACACAGTCAACCTTTAGAAGGGGAATAGACACAGTCCACCTTTAGAAGAGAATGACAGACACAGTCTGCCTTTAAAAGGGGAGGGGGGAGAAACAATCTACCTTTAGAAGAGGGTGCAGCAGTGAGTCTAGCTAAGTAGCTTTGGCTCCTAGCAGGTCACAAGCACACACCTGTCTAGGACCAATCTGAATTCACAAATGAAAGACACACACATAAGAGTTAATTTATGATATGTGATGACTAACTAGCTCAAAGGTTGGGCATCCCTAAACCTTCCTGTGCTACCAAATGCTCTCTTCTGGTACTCCTGAGACTCATAAACCTTCCTCTGCTACCCTAGGCCTAATCACAGAAGTGGCTGGTGGCCACTTTCCCAAATTCTTTTTTATTCTTTTATTGAATAGTCTTTTTTTTTTACATTTTAAATGCTACCCCCTTTCTAGGTTTCCCATCCAGAAACCTGCTATCTCATCCTCCCTCCCCCTGCTTCTATGACAGTGCTCCCTCACCCACTGACTCCCTCATATCTCCCCACCCTAACATTCCCCTACATGGTGGCAAGGAACTTTAACAGGACCAAGGGGCCTCTCTTCCCGTTGATGCCCCACAAGGCCATCTCTGCTACATAAGCAGCTAGAGCCATAGGTCCATCTCTTGTGATGGTGGTTTAGTCCCTGGGAGCTCTGGGTGGGGGGTCTGGTTTGGTTGGTTGATATTGTTGTTGTTCTTATGGGGTTGCTAATCCCTACAGCTATTTTTGGTCCTTTCTCCAACTCCTCCATTGAAGATCCATTATCAGTTCAACGTGAGCATCCACCTCTATATCTGTCAGGCTCTAGCAGAGCCTCTTAGGAGACAGCCATATCAGGCTCCTGTCAGCATGCACTTCTTGGCATCTGAAATATTGTCCAGGTTCGATGTCTGTATATAGGGTGGATCCTCCATGTGGAGCAGAGACTGCTCCACACTTTGTCTCCATATTTCCTCCTATGAGTAATTTTGTTCCCACATCTAAAAAGGTCTGAAGCATCCACACTTTGGTCTTCTGTCTTCAACTTCATGAGGTTTGTGAATTGTGTATTGGGTATTCCAAGCTTTAGGCTAATATCTACTTATCAGTGAGTGCATTCCATGTGTGCTCTTTTGTGATTGGGTTAACTCACTCAGGATGATATTTTCTAGTTCCGTCCATTTGCCTAAGAATTTCATGAAGTTATTGTTTTTATAGCCGAGTGGTAATCCATTGTGTAAATGTACCACCTTTTCTGTATCCATTCCTCAATTTAAGGATATCTGGGTTCTTTCCAGCTATTATAAATAAGGCTTCTATGGACATAGTGGAACATATGTCCTTGTTATATGTTGAAGCATCTTCTAGGAATATACCCAGGAGTGGTATAGCTGGGTTCTCAGGTAGTACTATGTCCAGTTTTCTGAGGAACCTCCAGACTGCTTTCCAGAGTGGTTGTACCAGCTTGCAATCCCACCAATGATAGAGAAGTGTTCCTCTTTCTCCACATCCTCACCATCATCTGCTGTCACCTGAGTTTTTGATCTTAGCCATTTTGACTGGTGTGGAGTAGAATCTCAGAGTTGTTTTAATTTGCATTTCCCTGATAACTAAGGATGTTGAACTTTCTTTAGGTGTTTCTCAGCCATTCAATATTCCTCAGTTGAGAATTCTTTGTTTAGCTCTGTAGCACATTTTAAAAAGGGTTATTTGATTCTCTGGAGTCTAACTTCTTGAGTTATATATTGGATATTAACCCTGTATTGGATGTTAGATTTGTAAAGAAGTTGGTTGCCATTTTGTCCTATTGACAGTGTCCTTTGACTTACAGAAGCTTTGCAATTTTATGAGGTCCCATTTGCCTATTCTTGATCTTAGAGCATAAAACATTGGTGCTCTGTTCAGGAAATTTTCCCCAGTGCCCATGAGTTCAAAGCTCTTCCTCACCTTCTCTTCTACCAGTTTCAGTTTATCTGGTTTTATGTGAAGGCCCTTGATCCACTTGGATTTGAGCTTTGTACAAGACAATAAGAATGAGTCTATTTGCATTCTTCTACATGCTAACAGCCAGTCAAACCAGCACCATTTGTTGAAAATGCTGTCTTTTTTCTACTGGTTTTAGCACCTTTGTTAAAGATCAAATGACCATAGGTGTGTGAGTTCATTTCTGGGTCTTCAATTCTATTCCACTGATCTTCCTACCTGTCTCTGTACCAATACCATACAGATTTTATCACTACTGCTCTGTAATATAGCTGGAGGTATATGCCTGGTAGGCTTTCTCTCCTGCAGTTCTTAAATCCCATCCTTCTCTCGAGTCCTGACAATTTTCTCTCCTCCTTTCTTCCAGTTCTTAGACCTCACAACCCAAAATTTCCACCCCTCTCTCTCCACCCAGTCATTGGCAGATGGCTCTTTATTGGCCAATCAAAAACCAACTGGGTATAACGACCTTCAGCATTTGGACATTCAGATTCCCGATTAATTCAAAGCATTAGAATTAATCCCCAACAGGGAGGCAGACACACTTCATGTTTAGAGGGGTGACTAGACACAGTCCACTTTTAGAAGGAGGAGTAGACACAGTCCACCTTTAAAAAGAGAGTAGACACAGTCTACTTTTAGAAGGGATTTAGACACAATCTACTTTTAGAAGTAGGGAGACAAACACAGTCCATCTTTAGAAGGAGCCATGGACAAAGTCTACCTTTAGAAGGTATGTTTCCTTTTCTCTCATTATGGTGCTATATAATTTTACTTGGGTGTGACTACAGGCATTTTTCTTCTTGCAGTTCTAGAGGATGACTGTACATCTCTCTCCATGTCTCTCACACTGCCCTGTTCTTATTTGATTCTTGCTCAGCACCTCATCCATGAAACTTGAGAAGCTTTGACACCCCCTCCTCATCTTGTAACACCCTCACTCATGTTCTGTTTAGTATCTCACCTTTCTAACTTCATCTCTTATTATCTCCTTTTATCTTTAATATGGAATCTATATTGAAGAAGAGAGCCTTAACACATTGATTCAGGATGTAGTTCACTTGAGTCTATAACCTCTTTCCCACTGCCCCCAACACTCAACAAATTCATGTGCTCATACTAAAATTCACTCCATTTTAACACCAACATGAACCCATTCTAGCTAACATCAATTCTGAGTTCAACATCTCATTTACATAAAACCTAATTTTGAAGTGGTGATACAACCTACCTGAGACAAGGTGCCATTTAACCTGTGAAACAGGTAAAGTGTTTGAAATGTTGGGGTCTCCTGACTGCATGGTTGGGAACTTGGTGTCCTGTCCTACAACTACAGATGCCTTGAAGTTGTGAGTGTTAGGGTGACAGCATATCCTAGTGTTGAGGCGATATGATGTCCCTAGAGCATCACTTCAGTGATTCCTCTCCCCATTATTACAGTTCCATGTTCTTTCAGCCACATTGTCCAGTGTTTCTCAGCCTTGGAGCAGAGTGACATGTGTGTCCATCCTCATACTGAACAGTCACCTGTTCTCAGCACCTTGACCGTCAATGAGTCTCCGCAAGAGTCAATATCAATATCAGAAAGCAAAGCACAGCTTCAGGGTCTGGCTCCACTCTGGCTTTTCCCCTGTTCAGCTGGGCTGCTTTCTCTGTAGAGCAATTCCATAGTTGTTTATCTATTGTATCCTTTGACACCATCTATTGATTGACTAATTTGGGAAACTCAGTCTCTTTTTATCCTGGACAGAAAAGGTACCAATGCAAACAGCAGTGATTTTGTACAGACAGGTTCTAGTGGCCTCAGTTAAACAAACTAAGTCTTGTTTGTATTCCATATCTGTTGCTCAGTAAAAATGTTAAATTTAGATAGAAAATGCCTAAAGTGTATGAAAATTCTAAGAGTGGACTCTGCTGAGGACTATGACTTAGATTAAAATAAAGTCTACTAAATAGATTAAGAGAATTGCTCTGAATTTAAAAAAAAATCAGAAAAGACCATGGTGACCCTGTAATGCAAGAATATTTAAATTCTGCCTGTACAAAATGATCATTTGTCAAGTCTGTAATTCCTGTCAAACAGTGTCCTATTTCTGCCTTTATATTGCATGTTTTCACAAATGACTTGATATAATCTGTAATTATCTAAGTTTCACAAAATAAATTAAATATCAGAAAACATAAATCACAAATACTGTTGGAATGGGGAAAAAACAAAAAAACTTCTGTTCAAGAGAAAATAATTCATGGCCTGACATTGCAGTTGGGCCTGATCCATCACTTGGTCAAAGGACCACCCCTCAGAAGGCAAGTTCACCTTAATCCACTCTAAAGAGATAGGCAGAATACTGAGTCCTCTAATGAGCCACTGTAGTTCTACCCCTTCCCAGAATCCCTCCTGTTTGTGGAATAGCTTACAAGTGGTAGCAGCCCCTCAGGCCCTTGGTCTGCATACCAACTTTACCTTTTCTTCTTCTTTTATTTGTGTGTGTGTGTGTATCATGCTTTTCTTGATACTTTGCACTCCCCCTATGCAATCCCCAACATTCTTGACATTTTCCCACTAATTCTCTAGCAGTGGTTGTCAACATTTCCAGTGCTGTGATTCTTTAATATAGCTCCTCGTGTTATGGTGACCCCTAACCATAATCATTTCATTGCTATTACATAACGGTAATTGTGCTACTGTCATGAATTATAATGGGGATATCTGATATGCAGGATATCTGATTTGTGACCCCTGTGAAAGAGCCATTCAGCCACCTGAGGAGTTGTGACACACAGGTTGAGAACCACTGCTCTGAAGCCTTCCTCCCACCATGTGGCAGTTTATCTGTCATGTGACTAACCCCTGTGCCTGATTAATGAATTAGCTTTGGCCCTCTGACTTTCTGCATTTTTCTCCTTTGGGAAGCAGCTAAAGTTCACAGGTTTTCTGCCCTGGGTGTTTTCCTTTAAAATTCTAATAAAATCATCTTTGTGTTTTTATTCCTAGTCTAAAATTCTTTTACTAATGAGCCTGAGAACTCTGAAGGGGGGCTCCAATGTTCTCTGTATGAATGCTATGTAATAATGCTTCAAGGATGCTAGTTCTGGGACAGCAGCATGCTTTAACCAAGGATGAAAACAGATGGAAAGAGCTGGAATCCCATGAGAGACTACATGTACAGTGCACCAAAACAGGCACATCGGTTGGAATAGTCTGGAGTGTGGCCTGTTGTGGTACACAGGATCTATTTGGTTTCAGATCCTTCATGTCTTAGAACAGATTTAACAGTTCCTCCTTCTCATCATGAGCGAGTCTTGCTGCTGAATTAGATGGTGACTATGAGCAAGACTGTGAAGTACTTTATCATAGAAAATATATGAAACATTTCCTTTGCCTTTAGTAATCAGACTTGTTTTTCTGGAAACTGTGGTGATTTCTCTGAAAATATTTCAACCTCTTTCCTGAAGCTCCAACCAAACATTCTGGTCTGGAACAACCTTTTCACTTATTTTTTTTTATTTATTGAAGAATCTCTTGGCTTCTTTCTGATGTCTCTCATAACATGCAAAGCTCTCAACCCTTTAAGAGGACTGTGTAGGTGTACTGCACTGGCCCTTCTCTGATGCCCTGCTATCCTGTTCACTTAAATACATGGTGACATTCCGTTGAATAAAATTATTAAGAGGTTTTCATTCTTGAATTCTTTTTGAAAACTCACCCCATTCATAATAACCATATGACATTGTATTTGTGATAACAGGGTGGTCTGACCATATGTCCATTATGTATCCAATATTGTTTGACCCTTTGGCTTTGACCCATGGTATCTCCATACTTCACCCCCTTTATAGTTGGGGATTTGGTTGTAGAACCTGTCACTACAGCTCCAGAGATGCTTATAATTTGTGCAGGTGTCAGTTTTTGCAAAGTGTGCAACCTCTACTGGGTAACCATCTGTCACAAGGACAGGTTTCATGGACAATGCCAACTTTCCAAGGTTCTAACAGGGTTGCTGAGTTTCTGTCTCCACAGTGACACTAGAACAGTGGTGCTTGCAATATGGCCGTCTCACACACTGCAACTAAATAACTTCAGTGCATGGTGCTTCATAGTACCCAATGACAGTAAGGAAGGAGGTTACCCTGGTTTATGTGTACCCCTTCTTCACTTTTGTTCGCTATTTAGAGTGTAGCCATTGTACTTATGAGCATGCTGACTATGACACAGTATTCTCCTACAGCAGCAGCAGCCCTATTCACAGTATGCTGACTACATCTACTGACATTAAATCCTGTATAGGAGATTCTGATGCTCACACATTGACTACATATCCACCCATATCTTTCAGAACACTTTCCTATTGTGTTGCTTTCTCGTGTGGGTACATAGCAGAATCATCTAGAGAGCTTTGGATGTATGTAGATACAACACCATTTGTCTGCAGCAGGCACCTGCAAGGGCAGCTTTTAAGATATCTCAGGTGATTCCATCCACACTGAGACCTGCAGTTATAGTCTTAGGCCTTGATGTTCAGACCTCAGCAAGGACTTACCTGGGGGTCTGCTATAGTTGTAGTTGTTGATATAACAGGGATGCCTAACCTGAGCTTCTGTTGAGGAGTCAGGGCTATGTGTCAGCAAAACTGAGGAGTAAATTAGAAAGGTCACATCTATGTCTTTGGTCTCATTACCTGATTTCAGTTATTTGAAGAGTAATGTTGCTTTCAAATGTGTGTGATATTTTCTGATATCCTACCAGTAATTTTCCATTCAATTTTCCATATTGCTGCATCTCCTACTCATACTCTGTATCTGTTGACTGATTCTTTTCCTGGTTAACTTTGCTGATTATAGGTATATAGTATATGTGTATAAATTATATATACATGTGTACATATATTTATATATGATATGTATATATACATGTATGTTCATAATTCTAACTTTTAATTGGTTTATATACATTGTAAACACCATTCACAAATCTGTGGTTTCACCAAAATATTCTTTTGATATCTTGGATATGCACAAACATATCTGAGTTTAAATTTAACACAGTCCCATGATTTGCTTGAACTTGACTTCTGTTTTGTGTCACAATGTTTACTAACTTCCATATGGTGAAGCAGGTCTTCTTTAAGCTTACAAATATGCTTTGATATGTGGGCCTTTATCCAGAATTTTATTTTATATGTAATTTAAGATTAGAATTCACTTTTATAATCTTCTGTAAGGATAACCTATCATCTAGTATGTTGACCAAATCCTTTGTCCTTATTGGCTATATTCCACCATTGCTTTCAACATGGGTTTATGTAGGTTCTGCTAGTACTGGGTGTTTTTATATGGGCCTGTTTCTGAGTACTCAAACTAAGGGATCTTTTTATTTAATTTGTGATTAAAAATATGTATGTGTGTCTAATTACTACCATGTCCACAGAAGCACAGGTGCCATGGAGAAGTGAGTTTCAGATCTCCTATAGCTGTAGTTACAGCAGTTGCGAGCTGCCCGGTGTAGGATCCAGGAACTGAATTAGGTCCTGCAAGAGCAGCATGGGCTCTTAACAGGAGCCTTTACTCCATCCCCAGACCTAAGGGTTTGGTGTAAGTCTTCAAAATATCACAGAATAAATTCTTCTATGTACTTTTCTTCTTTAGGGCAGTCTCAATTTCTCTTTCTCCTTTTTTCAGTATTAATTATTTTGTTTAATTCTGTTAATAAATTCATTTTATCATAATTACATAAAATGCATAAATTTACTTTCTGAAGAATTAGCATCCTAAATTCTCCTGATGTCGTTTATCCGCTGAGTGGCTGGTTTGCTCTGTTTCCAACTTAAGTTTCTACTTGCTTTTGAGTCTCAATGAAGTAGTTAGAAACTTCAGAGCCATATAAGTGAGAAGTTATGAGTGTGTCTTGTCTTGATTCTAATAAATTCTGTCCACCTCCACGTTCACAGGTGGCAGACACTATACCCATTTTGTTATATCTCTTTATCACACAATAAAAACTTTCTACCACCTATCTTCAATTTCATTACACGTCACAATATTTGTTCTCATTTAATGCTTCCTTTCTCTAGGTTGACATGATCGTATATTTATAGTTCTCCTGTGATCAATTTCTATAAAGCATTAAGCTAATAACTTGTCAGATATTCTCCTCACCCAATATGAGGACTCTTATCTAGACTTGATTCTTATCTAAATTGCTAGTGTCAGTTGGTGTCTTCAGTCAGAAATTAACTTTTCTGCATTCTCAAATGAAATTATTTTTCATTTACAGGATTTTTCCTCACTTACAATCACATTTCATATTTTACCTCAGATAAATTGACAGTATTTTCTTCATTATATTTGAGAAAAAAGCTAATAACATAACAGTTGTTGCCTTAAGATTTGGACCTCAATTTCTTTTTGGGTGGGTTATACGGTATAGAAACTAGTGGTTTAAACATTTGAAACACATATTTCTCACTCAATGCACACTCAGAACAAGTGGTCCTTGTAGGCAGCCTGCCTGCAGAACAGGCTCACCTCTTTCCACTCCGCTTCTTGTCTTCTTCAGTATGTGGTTTCCAAGCTCACATGAAAAAACTCGTAGGAATTAGCAGGGGGAGTCACACAGCAATTCTGATCCAATCGCCTTGAATGGAACTGGTACTTGAGCAACTGCAAAGAATTCCGGGAAGCAAAATCTAGTTGTCTAGTTGTGCACCACAGAGAGGGAATGAACTTGAACAGTTGGCAGCTCTGCTTCTAGCCTGGAGGGAGAAGACTACATTCCTGATCTACTACAGAAGTTTTTACTTTTCCTCTCAACTTGTTTAATCCTCTTTACAATAAAATACCATCAGAAGCAAGCAAACAAGATTCCTCCCAAAGTTCCCTCTGAACAGAACCACAAGTACCCCCAGCCTGATGGACATGGCTGATAGACCCCTCACAGCAGGACTCTGCCAACTCCCTATGCAAAGCATCCATGTGAGATATAAAAGGTCTGTCCCATTGGCTGGGGACTCCCTGCCTCCTGATTACCATTTGCTTCAGTACAGTAAGCAGTTGGCTGAAAGCTGTGGCCAATGCTGTTTCTGCAAGGTGCTTGCAAGGCAGACTGTCATCCATCCCTAAGAGACTCAGAATGATTCAGAGACAAGTGTGGAGGAAAGGAAGAATGAAGGCAAAGAGTGTGTGGGCTAGGTGTCTGGGGAGGCAGGACAGTAAGACCTTGTGTGTTGCTCATCAGCTGAGGAACACATCTCCACATTGATACTAACACATCAATCTAGATTCATACACTGTGAGCTGTGCAATGCATCCTAGGTCTCTTAGGTATAAGCATCTCTTAGGTGTAAACACAGGGTAAGGGATTCATGTTGTAGATGGATAGTACAGCGCTCAGTGGAACCTCAAATAATAGAAAATGTTATTTGAGGGCCTGTGAGATGGCTTGGCAGGTAAAAGTGCTTGTGACTTACCTGCTGACCGCATCTCTAACCTGAGAACTGCATTCACTCCACATAGGAGAGAACCAACTCCTGCAAGTTGTCCTCTGATCTCAATACCTGTGCTTCACACACACACACTCACACACACACACACACACACACACACACTTAATTAACTGATTAGTCGATTAGTTAATTAATGTAGTTTTAAGATATTATTTCCATTCTACAAATCCAGCAGGAACTTGTAGGCTAGTTGAGTTCAAACTTTCACAGGCAGTAAATCACCATTCGTAAAATCTGCATGTGTACTTGTCTGGTTTGGTCCTACTTACCTCGAGGTCCTCTGTGATTTAATCTGCTCTTTGATGTGCTCATCCTTACTCCCAGGCTTCCAAGTTCCTTCACAACTAAGTTGCCTTATGTACTAATGAGGTTCTTGTATTTGTGTGTTTAATCCCAGAGAGTTATCACATGATTCGCACATTATCAAATGCATTCCATCACATAAGCCAAGGCTGAATTCCAATTACTTTCCCATCATCCACCCCACCTGTTCTTCTTATCCATAAGGTCTTGCCGCACTTGCCTCAGTCTCTGTCTCTAACACTTCTATCACCTTGGGCTTTCATACTTCATTTAACAGTTGTTGCCACCTTCATCCCACTTAGCTAAGCTCACCAGAACTGTTTGAAGGCAACAGTCGATCAATGGTTCCTTTTTAGATCCTCGGTACCAGAAAGAAAGGGATGAAGCACTAGAGAATATTCTAGTTACAAAACATTTGAATACCTACTGCACAAACAACCTTCACTGTAGGTGAATCATTTGCATATGAATAGGTAAATGTCATTAGCTTGTTGATCAATATTTAGTAAGCAGTTCTACAAATGCCATGATGTGTATGTAGCATATGCTAATTTCCATGGAGAGTTCACAGCCATCACCGTGGTATAGCTAACATACCACGTGTGTGTGTGTGTGTGTGTGTGTGTGTGTGTGTGTGTGTGTGTCTGTGTACCACACATGCTGCCCATGAAGAACAGGTCTTCTGATCCCTTAAAATTGGAGTGACAGGTGATTGTGAGCCACGATGTAGGTGCTAGGAACTGAACCTGAATCTTTTCCAAGAGCAGCCAGTGCACGTAACCTGTTAGAATATCTTGGGTTGGGGATTTAGCTCAGTGGTAGAGCGCTTGCCTAGCAAGCGTAAGGCCCTGGGTTCGGTCCCCAGCTCTGAAAAAAAAAGAAAAGAAAAAAAAGAATATCTTTAGCTTCCAATTGTTGGGGTTTTACAACTCTCATCATATATATATATATACATATATATATATATACTAACGTTAATGATTATATATTTATATATATCACATTTATATATATATATCATTAACGTAATTCACGTTAATGTTTAGTAATAGCTGTACTTAAAATGTGAGTTCCTAAAAATTCAAGCATAGATTCCAGGTGTAAGGGTCAACTGCATCTGCTGTGCTGTTGGTGAAGAACTACAAGCCAATGTCAGTGTGAAGGGAAAACTGCAGGGGAACAGGACCTGCCAGAAAATCTAGGGGTAGGTGAGAGGCTGGAGGCTGGAGGTCTGTACTGCGCTCTCTCTCTCTCTCTCTCTCTCTCTCTCTCTCTCTCTCTCTCTCTCTCGTCTCTCTGTCTCTCCCTCTCCCTCTCCCCCCCCCTCTCCATTCTCCTCAATGTTTCTCAATATTCCATTACTCTACCTAGGTCTGTCCATCTTGTTCATTTTTTATTGTTTTCTCTTCTGGCTCACCTACCACGATGCCTCCCCCTATGACTCATGTCTCTGCCTCTCATGTGACACCCTCAGTCACTTCATTACCTTGGTCCTGCAATATGCCTGTGAAATTTATTCCAATTTCTGGAAAACAGAATCCAGGACCTCATAGTAGAAAAACTTCATAATCAATTCCTCTCTGCTTACATATAATCTTCCATAACATCTGAAATTCCTCTGATCACAGGGAGGTTATATCCTCTTAGTCTCCAGAGTGCCATCTACCTCTATTATATCCACCCGGTCAGCAGAGAACAAGCCTACAGGCAAACCCATGACTCTATCACCCTTGAGAACTTTTCTTCTGTCGACACCGTACTCCTTCATAGGTGTTCTGCAACTCACTGACTCTGAACCGTTTACCATTGAGGATGGCCTCTAATTACACAACTGTCTTCTGGCAGTGAGCCCAAAACCCTGGTGTCATCCTGTTAATCTATTTCCAATAGGTTCATGCATACTGGTTACAGTTGAGCAAAGGAAGAAATTGCCCACAGTGACCCTAAAATGTCTCTAAGACCTCTTTACCACCAAGAGACACCCACCACCAGTGCTACTTATAGTGTTTTCTAAAAGTCAGAAAAGATTCCACTTGCTGTATGACCCACATCTGATCAGCAGGAGCAGCGTCCCTAAGCCCCTGATATCAGATACACTCTGTATCTACAGCATCCACTAAGTGGTAACCCACCAAAAGGTAATCTGGTTTACTTTGACTTAGTCTTTGACACATTTTACTATATGAAATCTCAACCCTAAAATCATGTTGTCCCCACCTTCCTGCCTCCTCAATAGGGTGCCTGATGTGGAAGGTTGTTGTTGAACACTTATGAGATAAAGGTGCAGATAAAATGAAACGGTTATTGTGAAGTATATGTAGGATCTCAATTATCTAGAAATAAAGAAGATTTAGCTTGACTGTTTCGAGTTTATCAATAAGGAGACTGGACTATTCAAAACAAAAGCCTCAGTAGGTTGGAGACTCTGTTAAACAGCAGCAGAGTTTCACCTTCCATTTCAACTTCATGTTAAGAGCTTTAAAACGCCATGTGGTAGAATCTAGAGAACAAAAACATGTAGCACTTCTCAGCTGAGGTAGGAAAAGGCACTCTACAGCTGGCACTTTGGAGAAATGAAGGAAAACCCAAGTATCTCAGGTGTGCTGGCAAGTCCTCACTCGTGGGACATTTTTAATTCAGAAGGGAAAAAATGTTGAAACCTTCTGTGCTGTAGAACATAGTGAATGAATGGGAGAAACCTGCATACTAGTGATTAAGGATCAAATTCTCAAGTAAGGACCATTTAGAAATGATGGCATCACTGCCCATCAACCCTTGGTACTTACTGTGTATTAAGTGTTCAGAGAGGTCAACACACAGTGGTTCCTATGTGTTCTCTACAGAGAGCAGAAAGTAATATTCGTTTCTTGTGGAGGGGTATAATTCTATATTCAGTGGTATGATATGAAAAAAATATGTTTTAAGTGTGATGGGCCATAATGATTCCTTAGGAATCACTGAATTGTCAGAACTACCTGCAGCCAGGTCATTCCACCTCATGTGCCACATCTCTGTTTAGATGGTTTCAAGATCTTATTCCAAAAATGGCCACGGGTATCTCCACCATCCCTGTACCTCTGTCTCTATGTGGTCTGGATGAAATTTCATTAATAGGGGCATAGCTCACAAACCTTTCTCTCACAAAGCTTGAGATAATTATATTTTAATCTATTTCTGTGTTTGTTTCCTCCCACAGTATGTATCCTGCCAGAAAATAGCAACTCGGTGTTATTAAATTTGAAATCACTAACATCTAGCTCAATCCCCAGTGCATAGTAAAGGATAAATGAAAAATTTCAACCCAAATGAATGTGATACAGTCTTGAGGAGAGAGACCTTTTGAGGTTACACGTCTTATGATTAAAGAATCTCCTATACTGTACTCCACTAGGCAGACAGATGCACACACCCCACCTCCAATATAATAAGTGTCCATCTATGTGACTAACACACATGGGTGTTTGCAGAGCTACATGCATGCTAAGAGTGGACTTATGTGTACATATTTAATCCATTAATGAGGCAGGCATAACTATGGAGCTGAACTACATTCCAGTCAAATACTCAAGTTGAGACACCAAATTTCAATTATTTCGGGACAGAACCTTGACTGCAGTGGAGCATACCTTACAGTGACGATATCAGAGTTTTTATAATCAAGGAAAGTGCTCCCAGGAGAACTTGGAGACATAAGACAATCTGTGTCACACTGTCCCACACGAGGAAGCCAGGGAATCAAAGACACAGACTCCTGTTTAAGGCTAAGGAAATTATTGGTCCCAGAAGCTTTTGGTCGCATGACTTGTCTTTAAATGGAAGTCTCAGAAGCTAGCCCCAGTATAAAGCAATTTCTGTCAAGAGACTGACTTTTCCCCAATGAATAATTTAAAACTCAACTTTTTTTTCATGTGAACTGTCTTATATCTTGGCAGAGGCATAGTATTTCAATAATTTATACAATTTTGAATATAATACAGTTAATGCCAGAAAAGCAATTTCTTTGATATTGAATTATAAGAGAATGCACTTAGGCCACTGTGGCTAATGACCTAGGGGCTAGGAGCATAGAAAATTACCTTCTAACCCAATTTCATAGAGAATCTGTGCATTTAGCCATCAGCACTGCTATCTCCTGGCATATAGTTGCTTGATAACAGTTGGATGTAACATAAAAAAATACACCTCATTATCTTTGGTAAAAGAGGATAAGAAAGAAGAACATTAAAACAGCACATGAATAATTATTTTTGGAAGTAGAAAATTAGCTAGAATCATGGTTTTACCACTTATATTTCTGAATAAACTGCATTCTTTTAACACTTCCTTAGGTCACTTCCTTAGTGACTCTAGTCACTCCTGAGGTCTAGTCATGCACTCCCTGACAGGTAAGGCACACACTAGTGTGAACTGTGATAACTTATCACTTTTAGAAGAAGCCAAGTCATATGATGTGGAAGTGGGTCCTTTAGTCTTTCAGGGTAAAGGTTGGTAAAGATCTCCATGAGTTTCTGTGACATTGGAGGCTTTGACTTCCCAGCTGTGACTAGACCATATAGGGCACACAGCCTGTGGCAAAGGATATCTACCGTGTAGGCACCGTTTATTCTTGGAGATGGGGAGATTCTGTGTTGCACAATCTTCTAGGGTGTGAAGACTGAGGATCTTCTTTAAGAGCAAGGCTCTCCTAATACCCTTGAAGGTGCAGTTTGAGTTGATGACAGGCTAACCCCACAGACACTGTAAAGAGGTTCATGTGGCACCAAGTACTCAGTCTGCAGAGCACAGAGTGCCCTGGTTTGCTGTGATGAAACATCCTGATCAAAAGCAAGTTTGGAGGAAAGGGTTATCAGTGACCTGGAATGTGACCTGGAATGTCACAACCTGTCACCAAGGGAAGTCAAGGTAGGAGCTTGAGCCGTAGCTTAAAGGAAGCAGAATTATTGGAGAATCAACTGATTTTACTCAGGCTCACTAATGGGGACATGATTTCTTATGCCATCCAGGACTAACTGCCTAAGAATGGTGCCGCCCACAGTGGACTAGGTCCTCACTTACCTAACAGACATGCCAGCAGCCAATCTGATGGAGAACGTTCCTAACTGAAGTTTCCTCTCCCCAGGTGATGGAAGTTGGGTTAGGTTGACAATAGAAACTAGCCAGAAAAACCTAGGTAGATTTCATCTTCAAAATGGCACCATCCATGGTGACTGTTCAGTGGAACAGCCTTCTACTCTGGGTACCTACAGCTTAGTCTACAGATGAACTCTGCACCATGACATACTTCTGCAGCGTGTCTACTCCACTCCAAATATTTGCATTCCTAGTATGAGTGATCAGTTTTGCCCAAGCTACCTTTGAACCTCTATCTCTGGAGTCTATTCTCTGGTGTCTATATTTAAAGACAACACTTTTCTTCGGTAGTTTTATAAGCCATGGATTTAAGCAGTATACCTTGCAACTTCTTTTATTATTATTCAGGAAACCATGCCAAGATCGACTGAGAACAAATAATTAGGGTAGCCTGCCCTGCTGGCAAGACTACACTCTGGACTAGTTGGACCCATTATCTATAGCCTCACCTGGATGAGTTGGCCAATTAGGATCCAGTAAGTGGTAAGGCCTCCCAGGCTCTACTCCTGGAGTCTCAGAATCACACCATGGGTTTTCGCATGTGGTGTCTCCATGTGCTGTCCCTATCAGGGTAGCTCTGGAGTCTCAGGCTAACTATACAGTATCTCAAGCCTCCAGGAGTGAGTGTCCTTGGATAACAGAGCAGGAGAGAAGTGCCGTTACTTTATGAACCAATCTGAGAATTACCCAGATTCTAACTCTCCTGTTGAAAGCAGCCAGCTGCAATCCAAATTCAAACAAGCAGTGTGAGGAGGGTTGGAGCCTGACCTTAGCAGGGAGGGTTATTAGAAATACAAGACCTTTTAGTGGGTAGGCAGAGTTGGAACTTGAGTGTTGAGAATTCTGTTCAGTGTGGCACATGCCACACCAGCCGCCCACCCTTCACCCTTGCTGTAGGCGTCTTCTGTCAGACACTTTGCCAATAAGAAAGGCAGCAAGCCAAGGCAAACATTTTCAATCCCTACCCAACCCCACTCCGGCTTGCTTTCAAAACTACACAGTCTGTGGAGACATTATTTTTATTCAAAGCTTCATCCTGAATGAGCTTTTTGGACCACATGGTAATGTCGAGATCTATGTAAAAATGCATGCCTAAAAGTACCTAAGTAAAATACATTAAGCTTCAAATAATGATTCCCCCCTAATGGTGGTGTGATATTCAATCACATGACTGTAACAGTACTTTATTTTAACCACAAAAGTGCATTCCACATGCTACCATCTATATTTTCTTTCTTATTCTTTACATTTTTTCATCCATTAATTTCAGAAAATTGGTATCATCTTCATAATTAGGATAATAAATATTATTTACAAAGAACAAAGGAATAAGCTTACTTCAAAGAAGACATTATTTTTCTAATGGTGCTGAAATGGCACATTTACTCTGCAAGGATAAGAACACCACAACAGCTTTTAGACATAAAATCTGATAATAAATAAATAAAACCGCTACAGAGCCCTGGGCTGTGAGGAAAACTCACACTGAACCCAGTGAACCAGAGTGGTGCTCTCTGTGAAACCAAGACAGGTGGTGCCTAAGTACCCTACAGCTCCAAAGGTACACTAGGACCCTTGAGTCTTAAAAAGCCTAAAGCAAACTTCCCGGTGTGGGAGGTTTGCAAAGCAGGCATCTGGGTTCTAGTTTCACACAGATGTACTGTTTTCTTGGTTTTGGAAAATGATTTACTGCAAGCACCAGGGATAAGGTGAGAAAAGTCTTCTCAGCTGTTCCACAGGGCATTCCTGTGGCTCTGCTACAAAGCTGGCCAGCAGGTTTATGGGAAGAGTAACTGTACTTAAAGCAAGCACCTTCATTCCTTGATCTAAATTCCTGGAAAGGGAAACATCATAGCTACCGGGTCAGCCTTTTTAAAGTTCTTAAAATACATTGCCAAATGGTTTCCTGGAAAATGTTCATTATCAATTCTTAATAAAATGATGCCATCTCAGCAGGTTTGAAGACATGGAATTGGTTCCGGGGCAATCCAGCCTCAGTGGCAGCCCACATCCACAGGCTGTCTCTGAGCCTTTGACAACAGTTTTGCCCAGTGTAACCTGGCCTTGCTGCAGCTACTACTGCTGCAGATCCAGGCCTGCATTTATGCCTGAACATCCAAGAAGCTAAAACTGATACCAGCCTGAGGTGCATCCTGGATCTTAACTCCAGTATGCAAACACTCCCTGCAGGATCCAGCAGTTTTGATCCTAAAGCCCAAATGATACAAAATAACAAAATCCCATTCCTACCCAGATGGGTGCAACAGTGTTGCATTTTACTTCTTAGATGTTTTAAAGAAGGTAAGAAATCTGTGTTGCAACAGAAATATAAGAACTGTTAGTTAACCACTACCAATCTTCTCTAAGCACAAAGCGCTATATCAATTCTTCAGTCACACTTAATTTTCCTGTGTACTCAGCTTTCTCATAAGCCTGTTTGTTTCCCTTTGCCACTGAAAAGCCATAACATGAGAACATTTGCAATGAGTAAATATGTCTTAAACTTGAAAGATTCCTTGTGTTCTTGTTCCAAAGATTCACAACCCCATGTTAAATTGTCAAGGGATGATGGCAAGAGAAGAGAAGAAGAAACAAACTAATGTTGGGTTTACCCACCACTCCATGCTGCGTGGGGCACATCTGTCCCCAGTCTCCACTTGTACTTTCTGCTTCTGAAACTTGTCCCTGGAATTCTATAAGGAAATAACATAATGAGAAAAATTTCCCAAGCGACCTCACTGGGGCTCCCCCTCCTCATACACCTTGCTGCTCTTAACATTTAAAAACAAATGCAAGCAACCCGGGCCCCTCTCTTTTGGACTGTGGACAAAATAAATATGGTAGGAGTCAAATTCTCAGAAGACACCAACACTCATTATAGTGACCACAAAGCCACTTTTCTGAAATCTCTCAGCTTAGAGCTTCTCCCACTCAGGACTAGGAGAAAAGCTCGTTAGACCTTTTCTCTTCATTACCTGGTTACAAAAAAATCCTTTTTTAACAGTCTCATTCTACCCCCATTTCATCTACTTCAAAAATGTGGTCAAATATCAGCACAGAAGCCTATTTTCACCTTCAGAAGAAAAAAAATCTGTAATGTTATAGTCCCAAAACATTTTGCACTCACCTCTTTCTAGGTGTTTTGACTATGTATTGTAAATACTAATGTTATGGATTGAATCTACCTTTCTGATAAAGCAGGTCTTTGGGAACTATACCCTCCCTGAGTGAGTGGATAAGTGACCATCTGAGTGCTAATAGTTAATTGCTATTGTATCCTATTAAAGAGCTGCCATCCTTAAGGACACAATACAATGGGATGTAATTGAGTATTGCTTTTACACAAGGGAAAAAAACTAAAGTTTTCATCATGATTCAAAGTTGGAGGTAGAAGAGAAAGGTCTACTTCTCTCAAATGTGTTCTTTACCCCCTAAGTTGTTCTGGCATATTCCATCAGTAGGCAATTCAGGAATCTGGCACGTTTACATCTATAACTTATGCTCTGGTATTTTTTTCTCCTTTTCACGATCTTTGAACGATGGGAAGAGGAAAAAAAGTCACACACCTCCCTGCAATGCCATAAACTATAAGTCAGTTACAGTCTGTCACTAAGAGAGCCGTGTTGCTAGTTAGGTATGGCCCATGAAGCCATAAGCACCCACAAGCATATTTAGGGAAAAGATCATGAACCAATCCCTTCCCTCAGTTTGAGAACAGCACTTTCCCAGGAGGTTTACAGTGAAGCAGGGCTTGTACATTCTGGGAACTGGCCAAGAAGAAAAGGAAGGCACCAGCCCTGTGGAAAGAGGAATGTTCTTTTGATACTGCCAGCCATTTCCAGATACAGCAGTGAAAAGAAAAATCCAATTCTCCCAAGATGTATGGTTCTATCTATCTTGTTGACTCAAGTGGTTTGGAAAAGCTTCAGAAAAAAAGAAAAAACAGTTTCCTCGAACTAACAGCCTCTACACTGTTCAAGAAAAGACAATAAAGGTGATGAGTGTGTGTTTGTGTGGGAGTCTGCACGAGCAGCAAGGCTGCTGCCGTCACTCCATTGTGTCTGAGTTCAGCTGGCTGTGGGTTTCTATTTTTCGTTCGTTTGTTTTTTTTGGGGGGGGGTTTTCCTTGTTGTTTTTGTTTTGAGACAGGTCTCTGGTTTGGACCTGCCCCTCACTGGACCTACTGATATAGTAGGCTTGCTGGACAGAAAGCTCCCGTGGATCCATCCATCTATCCCGTCCCTGAGAATAAAATCGCATGCCACTGTGCTCTTTTTACATAAGTGCTAAGGATCCAAACTCACGTCTGATGCCCACACAGCAAACCTTACCCATGCAGCCATCTCTCCAACCCAATAATAATAATAATAATAATAATAATAATAATAATAATAATAATAATGATAGTAGTAGTAGTAGTAGTAAATTTAATCTACCTTTGCAGAGCTCCAGAAACAAAACACGTCTGTAGTGAGCACACATAGTGTTACCTAAAATACAGCATCCCATTCAGCTAAAATAAATATGTGTTACTATTTTTTGGCTACATCTCTGTGTTTGGGTAAAAAAAAAGTATAAGAGGAATTGAACAGGGGAACCCATGTGAAGAAATGCAATTAAAGAGATCCTATGCTCAAAAAATCCACAGGATTTAGAATGATAATGGTATCTTCACTGTGTTCTCAGGACTATCAGTGTTATCAGAATCTTCTGGATAGAGGTTCCATGGGGAATGTTCACGGAGAAGTTGAAGGAATATTGGTTTGCTATACACATGAACAATACACAGATACGCATAGCAGATGCCAGTGCCTTTCCAGGTTCAGGTGAATAAAGAGAGGCCTCAACTTCTGCTCTGCGAAAGGAAGATAAGAAATAAAAATAAAAACTAAATAAAGGAATACAAGTGGCACCCACAAAGAGTCACTTGTAAGTGCCAGAAATTTATTTCTCTGTGTTCTAGAGGCTCGGATGTTTTTAACAAAATCTAAATCTTTCAATTTTACCAAAGAAGACTCGGGAGCCAGATGCTGGGGTGAAAGCCTGCTAGCTCAAAGAGTCAGACAAAGCAGATAGCTGACCTTCTTCACAGCCAATATCCCCCCAAAAAGGGTCTTCTTTTTGCTGTCCCCAAAACAAAAAACAAACAAACAAGCAGAAACATCAAACTGAATGTCCCTCCATTCTACTTCCTGTGTGAGTCTCTACCCTCCTGACTTCTACTTAGTTTTTTTTTTCCCCATGTTCACTAAATGTCAACTGGTTACTTGTTCTACCTCTTGACCTATGGTAGTCTTTATTTAATCCTGTTTACAACAAGCAGAAAACTCTTGGATTAAATGTATGTGCTAGGGTTGAATCACACCTCAACCAGAAACAAGCTTTTCCAGTAAGTAATACAATTTTGGTATTCACAGTATGATCAAGTATTCAGCAACACTCAGAAGGCTCCAGGTGCTGACACATGGTGTGGAAAGGGTCCCTTCCTCATAGGTGACAACCTTTCAGAGTGTAAGGCTGTATCTAGTGCAAGGGCCCCTTCCTCAAAGATGACATCCCCACAGATCATAAGGCTGTAGCTAGTTCAAGTGATCTGTCTTACTGTGGTCCTCATCACACTCATGGCCACACGGTTCCTGAAGTACCTCCTAACCTCATAAGCTTTGGAGTTCGGATGTCACTGTGTGGATCTGAGAAGGGTGGAAATGTAGACAAGAGAATGCAGTCAGTGTAATTTATTAGGTCAGTGGCTCAAAAAGTCCTCTCAGTAATTCATGTCACTGTCCGTAGGGCAAGTTTTGCAGGACGTAAAGCTGGAGAGAATGATATCAATTATGATGTAAAAAAGATAAGATCGCTTGTATTTTCATCTCTTATTTGTTCTTGTGACTAAGTTAGAAGGAGAGAGCAGGTGCTTTTGGAACAATCCCAGCAGGATCGTTGGGACTTGGACACTGAGGGTTTTAGAGAAGAGCGGGTGTCCTAAGAGCACCAGTAGATAAAGCTTTGCTGCAAAGGCTCGAAAGTGCCTCTGGATAATCTGCAGTTATTCGACTTAGGAGGCTATCACCCTTCAATGACTTGGTGTGGAGATCTGTGACCTTTTGGATCCACACAGCATGAGCTTGATGGGGCATTGGCTTTGCCCCAGTTATCCGGAACTACAGGGGCAGAACCCAGAGGTCCCCAGGAAAAGGCAACATACAAAATCTCCCTCTCACATGCTCAGTGACAGTTTTCCATATCATACGCAACTCAGCCGAACAACCTTGTGTCAGAGCAAAACATTTCATTTGTTCCTTCTAGAAGGATGGCTTGTAAAGTCATCCTCGAGCACTCTACTAATGCCTCACGCGGGTTTCTCAAATCACCAGAGAGCTGTTTCCATAATACAGGATGCATTTGGAGGAAATTTGCATTAAATTCATGAAAGTTGGACGAGAGAGAGAGAGAGAGAGAGAGAGAGAGAGAGAGAGAGAGAGAGAGAGAAGTTTATTCATGTATCAGAAGACATGAGCTGGTGATGACAGAGTACAGTCTGAGCAGGTGAAAGGTCCGTGTCCAATCAAGAAGTCGCATAACCATGCTTATATAAGCACCCTAGTTAAACTCAACTAGTTACAAAAAGGACACAGAAGGGGGAGGAGACCGTTAGGAGTGGTGTAAGAAGAGAGACAATGAGGATGAATGGTATCCCTTGTAGGCACATTGTCACAGAGAAAGGGCCTTGCATCAAACAGAGGAGAGAGAAAATTTGAAAACGTGTGTGTTACATGAAAAAGCATTCGACTAGTCACGAATCCTAAACGAACAGCCCAGGATGTCTCTGTGTGGAGCATGTGACCTCCCAGTTGGGAGCATGTCCTTTGTACGGAAAGGACGCTGACAGATGGCTCAGACGGCAGCGGGTCAGACTCTCTCTCTTTTTTTTTTTTTTTTGAAGTGAAACCAACAAGAGGAAGTAAGTCACCTTCAGAGAATCCGAATCCAGAGATGCACATAAACATGACTCATGTGAGGGCCAATGCATGGCTGGAGGAGGGGCGCACATGAGCAGCTGGGTCTTCAGCATCCCAAACAACATGGTGACAAAGATGGATTAGATTAATTTAAATGCTTATGGGTTTAGAAAAATAATTAACATTGGGCCTGAGGGATGGAAAGAGATACTTGCCTCAGCCTGATGACCTGAGTTCATTCTTGTACGTAGGAAGGGAAGACTCAATATTACTTTAAAGTAAAAGAATAACTACTTATAAAATTATAGTGATTGGCTACTGGACTTTAAAGTAATATTGAGAAACACAAACCAAATGAAATAATTCAAACAACCTCCAGGAAAGGTCAGTTTTTTCATCTATCAAAGTGACTAATTCCCTCTTACTTAGATTTGGCTGACATCATCAAAATACTACAAGTTTTAAAAGTCAAGCATAGACTGCCACATGCCAGCTGGGCACATCATTAAAGTGATGATACCATTGTCAAAGTGAAAATACCATTGTCTAAGTTGTGAAATCGTTGTCAGAGTGATGACATAATTTTCAAAGTGATGGCCTCATTGCCAAAGTGATGACATCACTTCTAGAATGATGATGTTTGAGAACACTTCTGAAGTTGGACCCCAGTGTAGCACATGTGCTCCACACCAGCCAATTAGAACAGGAACACTGATGCCAGGTTCCTTTCTGACCTCTCAGCCTGTACTGGTTCACATATTCCAGTTGTAACCATAGAGTACCCATCCAGTTTCTGCCTCTCTATCTCAGTGAAGACTCTGAGGCATCGCTGTCTTCCCAAGTCTAATGCGTCAGGAAGCTCCATTGCCCTTATAAAGCCACCATGCAGGTACAGTGGGTTTGCTATTAACCATCTTCAAGGCAGAGTGCACATCATAGAGATGATGCTAGTCATTCATAGTATGAATGTAGTTGGTATTGAAACTTTATTATTATTCAATATTATACTTAGATGGAGGCACTTACTATCAATACAAATCTAACCAATAGACCAAAAGCTTATCCGAGGTCTGAGTTTCTACAGAGCTCTCCAGGAGACAAGATCATAGAACTGAAGAATGGCTATCAGCAAACCTCTTTGTTAGCATGTCAGGGAGTTGCAATACTCAAAGGTGTTTCAACAAAGTCTTGTAAATACTGAGTCTCACCGCGGTGTTTTTGCCTTTTCAGTTCCACCGAAAATATATGACATCTCAAATGACATGACCATCAATGAAGGAACCAACGTCACCCTTACTTGTTTGGCCACTGGGAAGCCAGAGCCCGCCATTTCCTGGAGGCATATCTCCCCATCAGGTGAGTATTCACCTTCCGTCATTGCTGGGCACGAAAGTCAGTGAACCCACTCAATTTCTCCTCTTTCATGAGGCTGTGCCTAAAGGCTCAAGAAAACCGAAGGAATGAACAACCCAAGCCATCAGTAAGGAGGTCTCTTGATTCCTATGCAAGATTATTTTCATTTTAATATTTTGGGCAATCAAAAATCAATAGAAAAGGCTCAGGTGGAATTATTAATAGAGAGAATAAACTGTCCATTTGAATGTGTGAGGGAGTCATTCCACCACATTCACACGTTGATAGGCAGCATGCACTGTTGAGGCAATCAGGGGAGAATGGAATTATACAAACTGTATGTTGTTAGCTGTGATATAAAGCTGGTGTGCAGAATCAAAGACTCGGGCATTAGAATTAAATTTTCCTGACAAGGGATCTGATCCCCAAACTGGTGATATGAGGTCTGTGGCGTGTTTTTATGTACTCACGGCTTCTACTATGTGGTACACATCTTCCAGAAGACTTAGGTCCATTCTAGCAAATCAGTGACAATCGTCATGCAAACAGGCCAGTGTCTGCATTCACAATGCCAAAGCTTGTGATTCTGGACTAACGGGGGAAACTCTGGGCTTGCAGACCCTTGGCCTGACTTTAGATTTCATGAAAGACCCCATGTCAAGGGAGGGAGTAAGAAAGTGATTAAGCAGGACTCAAAGTCCACCTTTGGGCTTATGGTGTACATTGGTGCATGCACCCACTCAGGTACCTTTGCCCTGGGCTCAGTGGGCATGCTGGTGTGTACACATGCACAGACACTTGCACACTGGGCTTAGTATGAACTGTGGTGCACACACCTGCTCAGGCACCTGTGATCTGGGCTCACGATGCACATAGGTGCATACACACACACAGGCACTGTGCATACAACCTCACCCCCAAATAGATACACTAAAGAAATAAAAGTTCTCACTCTGTAGCTTTAAGCATTTCTTGAAAGTGAAGGTATTATTTCATTGTCTAGGATCCTACCACATTTTCAGATGAATAAAATCTTATTTAAGTTGTTTTTCTTTTATTTTTGGGAGAAACACTTCAACAAAGCTGGATCGAACAATGAAACTGCTGCTAATAAAATCAGAAAGGAACATTTCATGTAGGTGTAGAAAGAGCACACTTGGAGAATCTTCCTCATCTGCTAATGCTTTATTTAATATCGCTCATCCTTAAGTGTCTTCCAATTGCCTCATTTGTGCAGTGGGTCTAATGAGACTCACCCACACTGCATGCTAAGTATTGCTATTAATGGGAGAGAACAAAGTCAGTATACTAGCATTACACACTTACGCAGTTTGCATTGTGCTCCTGTAACAGTTCTGAAGTTTAGTGCATTGTTGACTGCCAACACCTCACTCTCCAGAGCTTTGACAAAAATCACAAAACTGATATGTGAAGGGCAAACTCATGGCAGGTTCTCTACAGGCCAGAAGTGTCACAGACTGAGAGCAGGTATTGGATGTACAGGTTTCTAAGCTGAAACACTTATTCTTGGGTTCATCCAGTCCTTGAATGGCTCTCTGCTCTCTTCCAGTGTTTCCTACTTTCTAAAATTTGGTAACTATGATCTCTAGTTATTCTTTTAGACTGTCAGAGTCATGGGCATTTATCAGGTATGTGATGGCTCACAGCATATACACTCTCAAGCAGTTAGAACTAGGTGACCAGCAAATCACTGCCACTGCCTTCATCATGGGAACCCCAGCATCCATTCTCTCTGCATCTTCTAAGAGCAAGACGCAACAATGGCAGTACATTGTGCACTGTGCAGTAGATGTCTTGTATTTACTCCTCCCAGCCCAGGGTAACCCGAGTTCTTTTTCTAGCCAAGCATCCTAAAGGCGAAGGAACTTGAATGAGATAATAGACATGAATGTGCCTTGAGAATTATAAGGTGATATTCAAATGTACGAATGATTCTTAATCGTCTCTCCGGGGATTAAATCTGATGGCACTATGACTTCTGTAAGAATGGAGCACATAATTTCTCTCTACATATAATTTTAGATTGATATTTTGGACTTAACACTCCCATTTCTCTGTGCTTGCTCGCCTGCACATTTGCCTTCTTTATGTGCCTAGATATATTCTAGTTTAATTAAATAACAAGAATGCCAGTTACTGAAGTTATTAGAATAAAGATAACAGATAGCATCACAAGCTGAAGGAAGACAGATTGGGTTTATAAATTAAACTGCTGCACAGATTCATTTTCCCGATCCTGCTATAACAAGAAAATGAGTAAAATTAGCATAAACATTAATAATTATCTATGAATAGCTGGACTCTAGAATATTTTCATAAATTTCAAATTACAATGTGTTAAGGGTCTACATTCAAATGCTGCCTCATAAACCATGCCCGATAATTCTATTAACTTATATATTTAGTCTTGAAGGCAAAATTGTGAATTTCACTTACCCGTTCTCTTTTTGCTTGAGAAACATCAATGTCCTGTGTTATCTGATGTTCCCCTTTGCTATGTAATAGAAGAATATATATCTGAAAAGAGTTGTTAGCACCTGAATGGGTTTAGTGCTCTCAGTAGAAGCTGTGCCTGGATTCTGTGAACATGCAATGTGCTTGTTTTGTTTTCTTGCCCAGTTTCTTGTGCCTTGTCTATGACCACTTGGGTAGCTCCTAGCAAGTGACAGAATGGTGGCTTACCCTAGATTTTCCTTAATCTACAGACATGCAAATCCCTGACATGGTCACATCGAAAGCATCGATGGAGGAAGAGGAGGTTTTTGCTTCATACGACCCCCAAATGCTATGTGCTTCACTGAGATTGTGAATCCCTCAACTCTCTTACACCATGGTTTATTTCTCTGAAAGCTGTCCTAACGTGTTTTCTTTTACAGTGATGAACACAATGACCAAAAGCAACTTGGAGAGGAAGGGGTCTGTTCTGATCACAGTCCCATCTGGGGGAAGTCGGGTCATAAACTCAAGTCAGGAATTTGGAGGCAGGAACTGAAGTAGAGAACATATAACAACACTGCTTACTGGGTTATTCCCCATGTTAGTCTATTTTTTATATACACCCGCTCAGGGGTATACTACTCACAGTAGGCTGGGCCTCTCCACATCAATTGCCATTAATGGCAATGCCCCATACACAGCCCAATCTGAGGGGGCAATTGTCCTCAACTGGCATTTGCTTTTAATAATGAATTAGCTTGTGACATGCTGACAAAATGCTAACTTACAACCTCTGAGAGGGTGACATCCTGTTCTGGCTATCATAAGAAGAGTACATCACACATCCGGGTACACTTAGTGTACCCAGCACCATAGCTCAGAAGTATGGTGGCCCTGTACCTGCCCCTTGAGAATGTGCACCACATATCTTGAGCTTAGAGAAAGCCCCACCTCCATTTGTACTTTTCCTGAGCCTGTATCATTTCTGCAGCATGGTAGACCCAAACCTCCCAAATGAACTATCACGAAGTCAAGGCATGTCTGTTTTCCCTTAAGATAATTTGAGAATATTTCTTGGTTTCCTTTATATCTAGATACTTCACTGTGTGTTTAGAAATAACTTACAAAATCTCAAGGGTCTTTACTTCAAGCCTGATGTGGTGGTGCCTGCCTACACGTCCAGCAGTTGGGAAGCTGAACCAGAAGGATGTCCATGAGGTCAAACTAGCCTGGTCTGCACAGTGAGTTTCAAGGCTATGCAGCACCAGGAAATTTAACAATGAAGCTTGCATTTATTGCTGAACCCAGACTGCATTTTGCCCATGGTACAGCACTGTGCTCTGGAGCAAATTTTTCCCTCAACCACAGAAGGAGTCAGGACCACACACTGTTTTTAACTCCAGGTCAATGTTAGTACCCTCCACTTTGGAGGCAGATTCTTTGGGCTTCATTTGAGCTCTGACAGTTTCAATAATGTCTCCCCTTTTAAAAAAGTTAGACTGTTTGCACTTCAGGGTTATATCCTGTTTCCTCCTGGCTATGGGATAGCTTCAGCCATCAGAAATTAACAAAGCTGTGCCATTTTTTAAGGGTCCCTTCCAGAGGCACATGACATCTATCTCTCCCCTCGTTGGCTTTAATTTTAATTTTCTAATAAGAGTGATAATTGATTTTTATACTTTATGGTTACTTCCTTCCTTCCCTACCCCCATACTTCTAATAAGCAGCAGGGAGAGAGTTCACAACAGAACAGGCCATTGTTGTCTTTTGTCAGTCTTCCGTGATGACATCACTGTAAATCCTTTACCATCTATTCTCTCCTCTCCTGGTAGAACTGATACCGTACTTGTAGCTCCAGCAGCCCTCACCCCTAAACCTGTTAGTCCTTATAGTGTGCTGCAAGCATGAAACTCATGTCATCCAACTTCTTATTTATTTATTTTTTATTGGATTATTTATTTATATTTCAATGTTATTCCCTTTCCTGGTTTCCTGGACATAAGCCCCTTATCCCATATTTCTCTTGGTAGATTAACAACTTGTTGAAAAGTGTTCATGCTTGTGTATAATTCATTACTGTTTAATCATTTAGATGTTCAAATTGTTTTCGACTTAGCCAGTAAGAGGTGTGTCTGTCAGTTATGACCTTATAAGATGTGGTGCTCTAATACTGAACATGTGTGTGTGGCATGGCATCACACAGTGCTGGGCTGTTGTTGCATATATCCGGGCTAAACTTGGGATTCAGTTACTTAACTCCAACTGACAGGATATACATGAGGCACCATTGATATGCTATGGTAAAGTAATCAGAGGACAAGCTGTCCAGATGACTTTCTCTGAAGTTTTAGTACAACACAGGATCAAAAATTAGTTTATGACAAGGGATAAAAAAAAGCGCTGGGTAGGGAAGGGCTTAAGTGGAATTGGAAGTCAAGGAGATTGATTGAGACCTCTCAACCCAAACCAACATTGACTTTTTCCTTCAGTAAAAAGTAAAAAAATTGAAGAGAAAGAAAGGAAGAAAGAACAAGAAGAAAAAAGTAAAGAAGGAAGAAGGAAGGGTGAAAAAAGAGAAGAAATGAGAGAAAGGAGATGGGAGATGGTGTGGATTAGGAAAGAAAAATGGAAGAAAGCAAATAAAAGCATTTTATTCATTTTGTAGAACAGTCCTAAAGAGGACCTAGGTGTGTGTGTGTGTGTGTGTGTGTGTGTGTGTGTGTGTAAAGCATTTATAGAATTACCAGAAAAACTGTTATGGGAAGTCAGAGAAAACAATTACTAACCCTGTAGACACGTTGATGTTGACTTACACAATGTGACTGCTTCCAGTCTTTGACGAAGTCCATAACTCCTGGACTTAAAATTCCCAGCACAAACTATGAGGTTTTTGTACATTTTATAGTATTTCAGGCATCTTGCCTTACAAATGCAGCACAGAGGTCAAGATTGTGCACTGTAATCTCACTAACACTGGGCTTGAGAACCAGTAATTCCTCTGAACAACACTAATGAATTTCTTCATGTGTCAAACATAAACTGTCAGTAATGCTTGGAACTGATTCACAGTAGCCAATGAAATAGTTCTGAGCAGCAAAGAGAGGTCATGACCGAAGGAAGCCTTCTGTAGGACTAAATGCTAATGTACTACTGAAATGTGTTTACAGTTTGGACCACACAGAGCTTCCTTTCAGCTCCATGGAATTGAGAAGCCAATTGGTTAACTCTCGGATGTAATTCATATAGCTTCACCCCAGTGAGATTAGAAATTTAAAAAGTACCTTGAGTTCTAGGAGGTAGGTTAATGAAGTCTAATGCTTGCTGTACAAACATGAAAATGTAGGTTGGGATCTCCTGGCTTCACATAAAGCCATATCTAGTGCTACAGAACTGTAATCCATGCAGCTGTAATTTTGGTGGTGGGAAGGAGGGTGCTAATGGTGTGCTCAGCAGCCTATACAGCTGAATCATGACCTCCAGGTTTGGTTATAACCATATATTAGAGACTATTTGCATTTTTATCATTTTTCATATGAATTTTCTATGAAAATTGTGTCTATTTTCTCTCGTTTTATTTTCCAATCTGTACATGGTATTTTGAATGTGTCTCTTGCAGGTAGCATATAGTTGACCTAGTTAGGGTGTCTATTCTTGTTGTGAAGTACCATGACCAAAGCAACTTGGGGAGGAAAGGTTTTATTTGGCTTATACTTCCACATCACTGTAGGAAGTCAAGACAGGAATTCAAATAGGGTAGGGACCTCATAGCAGGAGCAACTGCACAGATATAGAGGGGTGATACTTACTAGCTTGCTCCCCCTGTTTTCTTGTAGAATCCAGGACTACCAGGCCAGGAATAGCCCCTCGCACAATGGGCTGTCCCTTCTCTGTTTAGTCACTAATGAAGAAAATATCATACAGCTGGCATTTTCTCAACTGAGGTTCTCTCCTTTCAAATAACTGTAGCTTGTGTCAAGTTGACATAAAAGTAGCCATCACAATAATCAAACCAGTATATGAGCTATCTCATATACTGCCAGTTATTGAATTCTGAGTGGTGAAGTTAAACCACTCACATTTAGTTAAATTGTTGCCTTGTTACAGCTTATATCTGTTTGACTTTGGTTGTTTTTAGTTTCTTAGCTTTTTTTCCCCCTTCTGTTTTATTTGATCTTCCTTTCTTAGATTTCTAACTCATGGCTATGTCTCTTGTTGGTATTTTGGGTACTCTCCCTCCATCAATTGTTTTGTAAATCTAAAACCCATGCACTGTGGCTGGCTAGTCAAGAGTAAATCCTACATTTCACTTACATTGTCATAGTTAAAATCTGCTTCTTTCAGATATTTCCTCTGTATCCATGAAAACCTGCTCTATCCTGAAGTGGTGGTAAACCTTCACTTTTACTCCATATCAAACTTTGGAAGCTCAAGAGAAGGGAAGCATTTCAGATTTACTTAACATTTTAGTGATAACATTTTTTCATCTTTCCTGATATTTAAGGTTCTTTATTGCTAGGTCCATACGGGAGACTGCTTACAGCCGTTCCTTTCTGATGGGTCAGTTGGGGACAGATTCGTTTATCTTTATTTGTCTGAGAATATTTTGATGTTGCTCTTCATTCCTCAGTGTAGCTTCAGTTATAAAGAACGCTTGTGTATCATGAACAGAGCGCGATCACTGTTTACTATTCAGAGAAACTAAGAAGAAGAACTTGGGGGAAATGTCTGGGAATCCTTTGTAGTGATATACAGGACTTCTAAAAATTGAAACAGCAAAGTTACATTAGCATTTCCTACCGATATTGCTATTGGCTTGAGAACAGGGTAAATTAAATTTTTTTTAAAAAACCTATCATGTGAAACCATGGTGAGTTTTGTTAACTGAGAGACTGGAGGACTCTTGAGAGCAGTTTCTGAATAAAGCATTGTTGAAGTCCAGTGTATGCGAGATGGTGGATCTCTTATCATGTCCCCTGTTTCCTTCCTCTCGTTTAGATATATCTCATTCCCTTCCTGATGACTGTGACTACTTTGTATTTGCTGAGGTTGTGTAGAAAACTGGGGAAGCCTGAGCACTTTGCTGTCTGAGCCTTTAAGAAATGATTGTTGGCTGAGAGATAGATGGCTCAGCACTTAGGACCTATTCTGTCCTTGAGGAGGTTCTGAGTTTTGTTCCCAACACTAAGGCAGGCAGATCACAACTACCAGGTGATACAGCACCTCTGGCCTCCCTGGATACTGCAGCCAACACCCTCACAAAGAAATACACAACCAAATAAATAAATTAAATCTTAAAAAAAAGGTTTATTGACTCTCACTCCAGAAGAGACTTGTACAGTAATTATCTTTTCCAGTTCATCCCCACATCAGCTTCCAAATGTGTACAATATAAAACCCGAACACAGAAAGCATTAATAGCTAGCTGTCAGAAAAAAGGAAGACTGTTAAAAAAATAAAGTTATTCCTTAAAAAACAGAGACACTGTGGGGATCTATTGTTTAAAATAATTGTGGAATTATTTCAAGTCACCACAGATACAGGCCAGGAGCGTTAGTTCCCATTAGTGTTTTCTGGGCCCTGCACATGCACCATGCAGAGCCACAGTGCACTTTAGGGAGCCCTATGATCCCGGGAAGCTGCAGCCCATCATCCAAACACTGTTTCAGGTTTGCAATCCTGTCACTACACTTTGCTCTTTGATGTCGGAAAGGGAAAAAAAATTTTCAGTAAAACTAACAATTTATGCTGACGATAATTCAACAACACTAGATCTTCAGATTGCAGGCGGCAGCTCTAGTTCCATTGTGGAGTAGCCCTGGAAGTGCGGCTTCCGTGGATTTCCATAATGGCTTTGCATAATGGATAATTACATAAAGAATGAATCTGCATAATGACGCCAAGTTAAACTTTTACCATAAGATTGCACACCAATAATTCATAGATGCAGTTAGAATTACCTCTTTGTTCTGAGACTTTCTTTACAATTTTAACTTCCTCTGCGTGCAAAGTCTGTGCTGCTTTCCTCTGGTTATCAGTAGTTGTTTGTATTCAGAACTTTTAATGCCTGCTATCTGAATATAGAAACCGAGAAAAATCTTAGTATTTTAACACATATGTAAGACTAAACAATGGGCCTGATGATACAATGAATTGATACAAAAATAATCTCCCATTCTCAGAGAAAAGTGCTTATCCACATGAAATAAAAAAAACAACAACAACAACAAAATAAACCATCGAGCGTCTTACAAAAGATTTGTTTCTTTTCTTTCATTTTCCCTTCGTTTTTTCCTTTTCTTCTCTTGTGGAACTTGATTTTGTGCACATCTGAAAGAGGCAGGGTAAGAAAAAGTAAGAGACATCAGAGGTGATGTCTCCCCTCTATGTCCTGGATTAGAAAACAAGATTATGGGAAATTTACAGTAAAGAATTAAGCATTTTCTAGTCTTCTCGCCAACAGTCCGTTGTTGTAATGCGTGCATTAGTAACTGTGTGTGTGTTGGCCATGGGCAGATACGTCTAAATGGGAATTAACTTGTTAAATTTTACTATCTTTGCCAACCTGATAGAGCCTAGACTCATTTGGTGAGAGAGTCTCAATGTGTTACTTGGTATAGGAAGACCAAGCCACTGTGAGCAGCACCATTCCCTAGGTATAAAAGTGATGAAATCAAAACATAAAGCTGAGCACAAGCGAGCAACCCAGCAACCATGCATACATTTATTTCACTCTGCTCTTGACTGAAGAGGGAATATGACCAGCTGTCAAAATCTCTACCTTGACTTCCCCACCAAGCTGGATTTTAACCTGGAATTGTAAGCTGTGACTAATCGCCTCTTTCTCTGAGTAGCTGCTTGTTGGTATATTTTACCACTGCAACATAAATAAAATAGGGACAACTAAGACTCTTTGATATTAACTCTTATCATTAATACTTCTCTTATATTTTATTTTCCCTTAAAGCTGCTTGAGGAGCAATAAAAACAATGACATATTGTGCTCCTCTGTGATAAAGTCGATCCATGTGAAGTGGCAGTTTCATTTAGAAGCTGGTGAGGTAGAATTTTGTCTTTCTAAGTAGAACTTGGAGGGCAAGTTTACTGGGCAAGAGGGACTTGACGAAATAAAAGTTTAAATTAATCATTCAGAGTCCAACAATGTGTGAACAAAGAGAAAGAAAGAACAGAAATGAGGGGACAGAAGAAGGGCATAGAGGTTTGTTTGTTTGGGCTTTGATTTTGTTTTCATTTTATCAACAATATTTTCTCATCTATATTTCACATTGTAGGAAAGTGGGGGAACGTCTATAAATTAATGACAAAAGACATCCCTGAGCATCCTAGACACAGCCAGCATGAAGAAATGGTATGAGCACCATAAGCAGAAGTCAATGAAGGGCATAGCACAATTCTGTGCCATCACCATCTGTAAATTATCTGACACTAGGTCACTATGGGACACAATTTCAGCTTTCGAAAACATCCAGGGCTGTTGTAGAGAGCATTTTCTGCCATAAAACAGCTTTCCCCACCTTCTTTGCAATTGTTACAAAGAGATTTTTTTCTCAAAAGGATCAAAATTAGTGAAATGTCTCCCAACAAAATGAACTGTTTAGTGAAGTGGGGAGAGACTAATTTTACCATTCCAGCCAAGGAAGTTAAAGCATAGCACTGACTGCACAGAAAGTTTGTACGTAAACCCTGTTTGAGATACTATGACTTAAAATTCTAGATTTCTTATATCTGGTGTATGTGTGTGTATAGATATGTGTGGGGGTGTAGATATGTCGGTGTGGGGGTAGAAATATGTAAGTGTGGGGGTGGGTATGTGGAAATATGTGTGTGGGGGGTGGAGAATAGGGTGGATGGAGATGGTATGAGTGTTGTGTGTGTATGTGAGTAAGTGGGTGAATTGAATGGGGACAGTAGGGGTAGCTGTGAGTGTGTGTAACTGCAGCTATCATAAGCCTCAGGAGTTTGTAGAGAAGACTCCTTCATAAATTTACCAATCAGCAAAAAGTCACAATAATGTCTTGAAAACATCGTGGTGGTGTAGAGAACCATGGGATCCATTAGAAGGATTCTCGTTTCTACAGTTTCCACCCTTGCTCTCAGTGCAGTCTTTAAACATTTCTTTCTGCAGCAGGCTTGAATGCCATCTGGTCTCAGGGCTTATCTGTAGTCTGGATTGAAACTCTGAAGATAGGTCCTTCCCAGACAGCACCATAGCATTGTCATCCGGACAATGTATTAGTCAACTCGTCTCCAGAGCTCTCAAATGAGAAGTTGTCTGGGAGGATTGGCCTGAGAAGAAAATTCAATTCAATCCCAGGGGGGAAAATGCCAGTACTGGGGAAGGAAAGACCATATGAGGAGGTATGGAATTCTTTTCCTTTCCTTCCTGGCATGACAAGGAATAATTATGGATTTGAATTGCACAGCTGAAAAATAAAATGTTTTTTTTACCTCTGCTTGTAACTCAGTGCAAGCCTGATATACATATTTGGGGCACTGTTTTGATTTAAGAGATGTACAAGCAATTCTACCTGTTTAATACATAGACCTGTATTCTGCAGTTGCCCAGCAGATTACTGTATTAAAATGTGATAGGCTGAACAGTCTGAAAATCTTTAAAGTAAATTCTTGGATGCCAAAATATTCAGACATAAGGAAGGAGGGACTGGATGACTAAGTGGTCTGCCAGCCAGGAACCAACGACCTCCTTCCAGACAAGTCCTGAGCATCCTGAGCTCTCAGGAGTGATCAGTAACTCCTGTTCCTTGTGAACATTATTCTCAGGTGCCTCTGATATATTACAAAGCAGAGAGAGTTGATTCCATCCTAATACAAACATAGTGTAAAGATCTCCATCTAATTTTCAGGCTTTGTGAAAAAGACAACTCAAGTTTAAAGAATCAAATCACCATACAGGGATTATGTTATAAACATTTAAGCAACATCTACTTTCGTAGAAAGCCATTTACTAGACACATGACTCACACAGTGGGGATAGAAGCACAATGCTAAGAATAAAAACCAGCTACTGTTTTAAAAGAATTTACAATGTTTAAGATGCAGACAATATAAAAGAGATATCTACACAATGACTAAAGACCCTAAATTGGGTAACCCTGAGAGATTATATTTTAACTGAGCTTCAAGACTTATGGTAGTAGGTGCTGTGTGAAATATGCTATATAAGGTACTGGTTGACAGTCACATTTGATATTGTTTGAGGCAGAAAAACTATTTGAATGTTCCAAGCTTGTTGCTTTGAGTCTTTCCAGGGAGGTATGAACAGACAATAGAAAAATGTGTCCACCCAAGTCTTGCTTAGTGAGCCACTGAGTTTACTAGGGCTTCAGGTCCCTTAGAGCTGGAGTTATCAAAGGTCATAAAGCCATCCTATGAATTGTGAGAACTGAACCTGGTCCTCTGTAAGGATTCTTCTTGCACTGAACCATATCTCCAGGCCCCCTGCTCCATTCTTCTCAATAGAGTATGTACTCTGCTCCCAACTCATCTCCCTGGGGTGTCACTGTTTCTCACCTGTCAGTCTCCTGCTCAGAGGACTCCACCCATCTGTGATGGGAGGTGCAGTCCTCTGAAGACAAGACCTTTCACTTTTGTATACACCCCTTGATGTAGCCATCACTTCTCCTGAACATTGCAAGAATGCTAATGAGAAAAAAAGGAAGAGAGCTGGCCACCATAGTTAGATACCAGGGGAAATGTCTCAGTCATCCTCACACCTGTGGGAATGAGTATGAACAGTTACAAGCAAACAGACTTGACAAATTCTCAACCAAATACGACTCGCTCTAATACCTGAAGAAAGGGAAGTTTTCCCATTCGGCCTTTAAAGTCTCATTAAAAGTCCGGAAGTTTTCCTCCATGGGTTATGTCAGATCTATGTAGATATGGCAACTGAAATTGTAAAGGTGGCATGGAACTCTGACATGGGTAGTGTAGTAACAGAATCCTCCCTCAACCCTCACTGGGCTTCAGTTTATCAATTGCGCTCTCTGGGATTCCTTCCACAGATGGAGATAATCAGATGTGAGGGGGTTGAATAGAGTGTGATTTCTACAAACCCACGAAATTGAAGGACACATGTTGAGCTTGTTAAGGCCCTGACATAATCATCCTTAATCACAGTGTCTAGACTAAACATCAAAAGCAGGATTACGATGCCATTCAGATCGTCCTTCAAAGTCAGCTTTCTCGGAGATGGGTTTTCACACTCATTATTGAAACATTTCTATTTCATTTATATCTCCAAGCATTCACGGATCTCAAATGTACCACAAAAAGGTGATACTGAAGTGACGGCTGTGGCAAATTCTAGAAACAAAGGGGAAAATAAGGTTCCTAGATAGAGACAGGTGTTAGCATCCCGGAGCAGAGGCTAGTCTAGAGAGAGGTCAGAGCCCTGGGGCTGTGGTGGAAGGGAAGGGCATGGCTCTGTAACTGTGACAAAGACTACCCTCATTCTTTCATACCAAGCACTCAGACCTGAGCAAATTCTTCCAGAGGCTTAACCACAGATACCCACCACTGTCACTTTAAGGGACATTTCTGCTTCATTTCTGCTTGGGTTTAAGATCCATAGTTTTCACACTGCTTCCTTCACAGTCAGTGACTGAGAAATCACACCAGAAAGCACATTTATTGACTTTTATAATTCATTCCTTGATCTCTCCCAACTTCCACCAGGAAATGTAGAGTTAACAGTAGTCTACTTTACCAAAATTTTGGTAAACACTTCCCTATGTAATTTATATTCATGTCTTGATCTTCAAATACACCTGTAGAATAGATGATATTATTTGTTTCTGGGCTAAAGAACTTTTAAAAGGCTTTTAGCATGTAGTTTTCCTAAGGGCAGCTGCTGTCTCTGGAAGTCAGAATGCATACTCAAGTCGGGTGGATCCCAAGCTCAAGCTGTCAGCCACAGTTAAGGAACTTATAGAACGTAAGTCACTGTCTATACCAAAGTGTAGATGGGTAGTGTTAGGTTTTATGGGGTAATAACTTTATCCAAACCTAAAAGTCTCTGCTCGTGGACTTCATAGCATGAATTGATGATCATATAAGAGTGGCAATGAAGGCTGCATGTGCCCTGTCTGGATGGCTCTCTTGTTGAATCCTGGTATTTGGATCACTATCTTGTTGAATCCTGGTGCTTGGGCATCTCAGAGGGTGCATGAACGATGAGCTTGAAAGCATTTGATTTGTAGATCTGGAAATTTATATATAGAGAGAGAGATGAATCCTTCATATTACCAGAAAAGGAACTTCATTAAACAAAATTTCTCCGTTTGCCTTATGGCATTTCAGAACAAGTAAGGCTAAAGGAGATGGGCAAGCATTTAGATAATTTGAAGCAAAATGGGAGTGGCCATGGACATCAGTGGATGGCCTTCATCTTGTTGATCTAGTTAGTAAAACAGAAATTGTATATCTTTTTGTACATCAAGGATAATGTTGTCTGTAAGACAAATTCCTTCCTCTGCCTGCCTTATTAATAATTTCACACTGGCTGAAGCTTCCGGGTCTCCGGTCTCTATATGCTTCTGGCTGTAACAATAGGTTGTGTAGAACACAGAGAACCAGGGACCTGTACATCTGAAGATATTGTCTGTCCTATATTTGTAAAAATAGTCTGCTGACCCGCCTTGCAGATAACAAAAAGACCACACCCTGCTTTCAGGGTGTTTCCTGCTGGGTGCTATGAAGTACTTGAACTCTCATGGCATCTGACAAGGCCAATATCTGGAGGGCTAGAATTGCCATAATATTTTGTAATTCCAGCAAAGATCTGCTTTCTCGTGTATTATACAACAAATCTATTAAATAAATTGATATTATTTTATTTTATATATTATTTTATTTTTTATTTTTATTTTATTGTATATATTATTTTATTTCACCAAGTTCAGCTCAAATAGCAAACCAAATGATAATGACCACAGGTCTCTCAAGTTCTTGGACACTGAGACTTCATATTCTCATGTTATCACAATGGTATTTAATATCCTTCATATAGTTTTCTCCATCCTCATGTTATGGATAAATTTTATTATATTGTTATTATATAATTCTGAAGGGTTACATCCATGATTGTATTTTTTTATTGATAGACAAAATGTGTCTCTTGACCTCTGTCTAGGAACAGAGCTGTTCTGAGCCAATTTATGTAGCCACTTATGAGTGAGGAAGGATTTTTTTCCCTTGGAGAAGGAGCTGAGAGCTAGCACATTTGCCCAGGAGGCCTGTCGCCTCCACTGAGTGACAGCCACCGAAGCAGCTCTGGGCTGAACAGTTTCTGCAAAGTAAGATAAAAGTCATTCTTTGATCAACACCCACTGGCTAGAGAAAGCACAAGAAACAAACAGCAGGGGGAAAAACTGTCAAATAAAATCAATAGGGTCTCTGCCTGGGATTTGGGAAGTCAAACAATGGGAAAATGTGTGATTTAATAGTATTGATCTTCAGTGATGTCCTCCGCAAAGCTGCTCTCAGCCTTCCAACGAGCTGGCTGTGTTAAGTGTTCATCACTCACAGCTCTGTAAGTCTGATACTCCCCTTGATGTGTTCAAATTATACTGCAGTCGAACCCAGAAGGAACATAGTCTCCATGCTCTGGAGGATAAATAAGTAAACTGTATGGATAACTCTGAAACAGCAGATTAAACATGGCAGGTTTGGGACTGCTCACTACTGACCCCAGAGTAGAGTCTGCCTCTGACTGAAGACACACAAAGCTGAACCTGAGCTCTGTACTTAGGCGGATAATGCTTCCTGCTCAGGATGCAGGATGCACTGTTTCCTGCCCAGGATGCAGGATGCACTGCTTGTCCTGCTTTGGATGAAGGATGAAGGCTAAAAACCAGAATGAAGCAAAAGTAGATTTATACCAAAAATATTCTCAAACCTAAAACAAAGAAAGAAGACAATTTCAAAGATATCCGGTATCCCAGAGTTCATTAATTCTGTGAGTCAGCCATGATATAATTCACACTATGGAATCTAGTGTTGCTTTTCATTACAGTTTCTTAAATATAGAAACTTGGATTTGTACTTATGTTTTATGCACATATACTTAGAAGCATAAACATTTAAAGAAGTCCGAGGTGTAGAATGCATAAACTTTCTGTAAAATACATAGTAAAGTAACATTTCATTTCCTGGAACATTCAGTAGCTTAATATAAATTCAACTGGTCCATGGACCACAGAGTTGATACAATGGCTATTGTCCATTTTATCTGGAAAGATGGAGCCTTGTGTCATGTTCAAAATGTTTGAGAGGCCTTCACAAGGGACATCCAGAAGTCAGCAAACTTTGGTGAGGGTGTTGTTTGGATCACTGATTCTAAGCATGAACAGATGGGTGGGGAAGGTGGAAGTCTGTGCAACTTTGTCCTTTGTCACTGTAGAGTACTGTGGGCTCTAAGAAAAAAAGCTCTGTGGTACTGTAGGGCATAGACACAGCACAACAGTGGTCTATACCAAACACTGAGAAGAGGTAAGATTGGAGACTCCATGACACAACGCAAGAGCTGGGAACTCCTTACCCAGGAGAGCTACTTCAGTAATAGTGGCCAACCTGAGAGAAGGGAGTAGGAAAACCTAGCAGAGGTCTGGGTGGAGTGCAGCGTGTGTGCACACACATGTGTGTGCATGTGTGTGAGCATGTATGTGTGTGAGAGCATATATGTGTGTATACATGTGCATGAGTGTGTGCATGTGTGTGTGCATGTTGGGGGAGGGTGTACAGGGGTGGGGCACTGAGATTCAGATGCAGGGCTCATGACTAACTACATGGCATGGCAGAACCCTATGCTGAGGTAAAAGAGCAGACAGCAAATGTAATTACCAATGACTTGTACCACAAGTTAATACACAAATATGGGTGGGTTTCCATTTTACTCACAAAAACACCATATTTGTAAAAATGTTACTTACATAAGTAGTGCCTATATAAATTTTACATAAGATTTTCATTGAGAATATAACATGTTCAGCATTTCAGCAGGGATTAAATCAATTAAACATGTGTCTGTAGTTTGACAGGTTAATACTGAGATCAGGTAATTCTGTTCCCAAAACTAAATATGCCCTGCATTCTTCCTCAGAGGACTCTATCCCTGAGGCTGGGTCACAAACAAAATTCTGTCACTCATTTTGCTTGTGGAAACTTATGTTTGTGTTGGTGGGGCATGAGGAAAGCATTGTTCTTATTGTGAATGAGCCTGGTTGGTTTTCAGAAAAGGCAGACTGCCATGATCCTGGCCCCATGTTTACGAAGACTTCCTTCCCACTGCTCCCACTCTCCACAGACAATATTTCTGTTCTATTTTCTTCAGATAATTTTCTTAGATCACTCTCTAAGTAGCTTTCCTTTCTTCTCCATCATGAATCCTAAAAAGCACATCACCGCCCTTCGCAGACTCAGAACTGTGTATCAGAGCTTCAGGGACACAGTCCATTTTCATGCCGGAATGAAATTGTGTTTGATTTCATTTGTTTTAAATCATGTCACCACGTGAGCATAAAATAGCACATTTTTTTTCTTTCTGAAAATGATGATAAAATATTTTAAGAGTGGAAAATATATTTCATTTGCCTACGTAAGAAGCAGAGATAGCAACCACACTCCGCGGCCTCTGAATTGTAAGTCTACCCCCCGACACCCACCCCCCAACCCAGAATACGGAGACCATTAGGTTATCCATGCGGTGGGAGTGCCACCGTCTCATTTCTCTTCACCGATGCATGCGCATTTGTTTAAAAGACCAGAAGCTAACAATCTGCCTTTTCAATTAGAAGAAGAGTGGGTACGCATGCGTACAACTGTGTACCGGCACATGCACATGCGCAAACACTCTACCAGCAGTCCTCCAGGAGAGAGACCGAAAACTTTACACTTCCATTAACCAGGAAATGTGGGAGCATGGAGCATGTTGGAAGCAGCTTCCTCCTTCCTTCAGGTCCCTGTGGTGATCTTCGTGGAGTTGATCTTTGGAGTTTTATGCTAATGCAAAGTCACACTTACCTGGACTGTTTTGATGACAAACAGGCATAACAGACATTTACACATTTATTAAATCAAGACTTATTTTTTTTTTTTTTTGGTTTGACATTCACTAAGTAGAGTATTACAGTCAGGTGTCACATATCCAGACCTAGGAGTCTTGAACAGTCTTAAAAGCATTGTGGCATTTAAAACTGGAAAGGCTCTGAATAATAACACATGACTTTAATTTATCACCCCTCCATTAAACCTTGTAAACTATCATTTTCCCAGTCAAGCCTAGAATAAGGACAAGGAGTGACACGAAGCAGTCCAGGACCCTTTTGTGGACTTGAGAGCCATCATCCCTGGTGCACTGCCCCTATTATTTCATAAAGATTATTAAGAAATTTCTCTAGGAGATTGTTTGCTCTCAGAAGAAACACTAAGTGACTCCGACATTTATTTCTGCTTTCCTATCGATTCTGAGCTATACACTAGGTGGGTTTAATGGAAAAAGGTTGACGGATCTGCTTTCTGCATCTGATCCCATCCAGTAAATATCTGCCCACTGAGGAAACGCTCTATCCTCTACGTTGTTGCTAAGATTTATGTGCCTGACTTCTGAATAGCTCTCTTCCAGAGTATCTATTTGTCACCGAGTCAATTGCCCCTTCCTATGATAAAAAGCTTAGGTATTTCACTGCTCACTGGAGGAATTAGTCTTAAGAAAGGACCCTCCCTCCCACGCTCAATTTAATATCATCCGAAGGCCGGTGATGAGGCTGGGAACTTCACTCCAGCTGTAGCCTTTATTTTCAGAAGTAGAAAACTCCTGTGACCCCACAATCAGATCAGCTCTCTCTGTAATTGAGACAAGGGCTCTCCCATTCCTCGTGGCTAATATCCAGGCTGCTTGAAACCCATGTGGGAGGCAAAACTTGCCGTGCAATTAGAAGAGAAATGGAACATTAGGGGGCAGCCACGGATTTCATTCTGGGAAACTTAGAACTGAATTTGCACTGTGTGTTCATTTCTGTTAGGTGACACTTTGGGTTCTGATGGAAACCAGAGAGCTTAGAACACTCCTCTGGGAATCCAATATCCGTGTGCTGATGAAACATAACTGAGGTCAGGTGGTAGTCACCAATGGCCTTTGGTAACAAGCAGTGGACACAACAGCATTCCCTCTCATTATAAATGACGAATCTGTTCTTTATCCAAGGTCCAGTTGGATTAGTAGACTACAAAGTGTTTCAGACTCTCCCAAACAGATTATTCAACAACACCAACTTTTGTTAGTTTTCACTGCAGCTGCTCTTTAGCTCTCCTCCATGTTAACATCCTTAAGCAAATCACTTGTCCAGAACAAACAAGGTATGGAAGGCAGCCATTTATAATAGGTTAAAGGCTGAACCGCAGGTCCTCAGAGGCTCTAGTCAATACTGAAGTACCTTTCTGCCAGCTAGTAGTAAAATAGTTTTCTTTCAAAAAGTCAAATGTTGATCTGTACTTTGTGGGCCCTGAATTTGTTTTTGTTTTGTTTTGTTTTTGGATTGTTTGCTTGTTTGCCAACAATGGCCATAGTTTACAGAACCATATAAAATTGTTCAAAATGTCCTGCAGCACTTCTTAACTAAATGTCTTAACAAAACAATTTTAGGAATGTTTTCTCTAGAAGAAAGCTAGAGAAAAGAAATTTTTATAAAATTAATCTTTTTTTTTTAATTAACAAAATTGTACCTTGTTTCATACATGTATGTAATATATCCTGATTACTCTCATCGCTCTGTCTGTCTCATTCAGGTCCTCAGTCCTCTGCTCCCTGTATTGTACCCATCTTCTCTCACATTTCCTTCCTTGTGCTCTGTGAGGCACTGCATTTCACCAGGGCTGTCGGGGTGACCCTGAGTTTGAGGTTATCAGTTAGAGTCTAACAGGGCCCAGTAGTAGGTTCACAAGTGAGGACAGTGACTGCTGTCTCCCAGAATCTATCAGAGATCAATTGTTAAGTCCCAAGAATTAACTTTATAATTTGGAAGGAATCATTATAAATGGATAAAAGAATATAAAGGATACAAATATTTATATATTTATAAATATATAGAATATAAATATAAAGAATAAAAGAACCACTATAAACCTCTTACTTTTCATAATTATAGACTAATGGCATTTGCCAATTGACATACTAAATCAAGGGCCAATCTGTGGATTAGAGATGTTTTTCACATATTGTTCAGTGATTTAGAAGAGGGTCAGCAAACTTTGTCTTTCGAGCTCTATGAGATAGTTCCACTGGCCTTGTTCCATAAAGGAGCATCTATGGACAATGTTGGATGTTCCCCCCAACATATCCTCACTGTATAGTTACTGAATCAAGTAGGTACAGTGGAGACTTATAGCCTACAAATTCAAAATGCAATATATTTATTTTCTTGCTCTTCATGAAAAGTCTGGGTCCTGATTTTAAAGATTTGGATAAAATATGAGAATGTCAATGAAAGATCCCACGCAGAGAGACCCTTACTCAAGTCTTGGGAAATCGCGGACCCCAGACACAGAGAGACCATTTTGGATGTAATAAGCAAAGGCGAGGTTTATTACGGAGACCTATTACAGAGATCTCCGGGCCGACACATATCCCACGCAGGAGACAGAGGTGTCGACCCCGAAACTCAAAAGTCAGAGGGTTATATAGAGAAGGCTAGGGGGTTTTGGCGTGGTTACATACAATTGGCTCATTTAAACATAGCAGTGAGAACAAAGCAGAAAGAGTACGTGTTAGAAGTCAGGGGCTTATCAGGGTCTGGAGGATGGCCCTGAGTGAGCTGGGGGGAGATGTCTTTCTGTCAGACGTCCCATGAATCAGTCCCATTAACTCAGGCTGGTTCCTGCATTCCTTTTCTTTATGGCTTGTCAGTCCTGCCTGGACAGTGTTTCCTGTGCTCCTTTATCTTTATGGCCTGCTAGTCCTGGCTGTAGGGCTTAGCCCTGGGTCTGTGGCCTTTGGGGCTAACTCTTTTAATTTTATATTTCTAAACCTAGAATTTGTATAATTTTTTTTTCATTCCCGTCTTCTCCTACTAAATAATTCTAATCTTAGAATTTTGATATCAAGTCTCGTATTTGGTCTCACCAGTTGTCCTAACTGACTGGTACTGTTGTCTCAGAACCATCAACCGCACAGCACCCACTCGATTTTTAACAAAAGCAATTAACCTGTTTGTCACGCAGGGGCCAAAAACTAAAACCAAGAAAATTATTAATAATGGCCCAGCTGTAGCAGAGAGTAGGGTAGTCATCCAGGGAGATCTACTAAACTAGCTCTCGAACCATCTCTGATGTGTTTTTCTGTCTGTCTTTTGTCTAACCTTTTTCTAAGTTTATTTATGGAGTCTTTAATTACTCTTGAATGGTCTGTATAGAAGCAACATTTTTCTTTCAGTATAGCACACAGACTCCTTCTTTAAGGAATATCAGGTCTAATCTTTTTCTATTTTGAAGGACTACCTCTGAGAGAGAGGTTAGGTATTCTTAGAGGTCAGATAAAAAGTCCTTTCCTCTTTTTATATCTGAGTCAATGGCAGTTCTGAATTCTCTATAAGCCTTGTATTGTAGGGCAACAGCAGATGTCCTTGTGTTGCCCTTGCAGCACCTAGATAGCCCTAGCCCTAAGTAATTCTCAACTCCTTTTTTTTTTTTTTGTGTGTGTCTTACTAAGTCTATAGCATTAGGATTCTAATCTGGACACTATCAAAACCTATACACCAAGGTCATGACTAGCTTTTAGAACTTCTAAACTTATATAGATTGTGATCCCTGAGGCACAGTCCCAAGAAGTGTTAGGAGTACTAACATATGTAATGTTACATTATTTGTAATAGAAATCAAGCCTATCCCCACACCTATCTCGATGGAACCCAGGACAAACATGACTGAATTTCTCTCTAGGTCCCAGCTCTCAGCCCTAACAGCTAGTACACGGCTGGTGAGGGCTGAGAATTGACGGCTGTCAGGGTGGTCAGCAGCACCAGGTATGGTCCTTTCCAGCGAGGATCGAGTGTCTGGGCCCAGTGTAGCTGCTTCCGACCTGGAACTGATGGGATGTCTCAGGGGTCTCCGGGGCATAGGCTGCTGTCAGCTGTGAGCAGATTTCTTTCTGTATCACCTGTAGGTCTTTTAGCCTGGCACACAAATCATTATTACTATGACATGTTGGTTCAGTAACATCATCTAATACAGTCAGGGGAGCTGAGGCCCCATATAAGATCTTAAAGGGGGTAAGGCTGAATCTGGAAGGGGTATTTCTTGCTCTGAAGAGAGCAAGAGGGAAGGAGTGTCACCCAGTCTGTGCCAGTCTCCATGGTCAATTTGTTCAGGATCTCTTTTAAAATTTTATTTATTTACTCTACCTGTCCTGAACTTTGAGGTCTGTAAATATAATGTAATTTCTAATCGACCTCTAAATACTTGGCCACACCCTGGCTTACCTTGGCAACGAAAGTAGGGCCGTTGTCTGACCAGATTACCTTGGGCATTCCAGACCTGGGGAAGATTTCTTTCAGTATCTTCTTGATGATTGTAGAGGCCGTCTCTCGTTTGGTGAGGAAAGCTTTTATCTATTCCTGAAAAAGTATCTACAAGCACTAGGAGATACTTGTGATTATATTTTTCTGGTTTTATCTCAGTGAAGTTCACTTCAACTTTTCGTTAAACTCTCTAGGTCTCTTTGTCCTGTTTGTTTGTTAAGCATTTGTTTACTAACGTATCTTATACTTTTTACTGTCTCTCTTGGCTAAAATCTTAAAGTCTATTATATATATTTTAACTATTTGGACAAACTTCTTATCTCTTAAATGAGTCTATTTCTTAATTTGGCAAAGTGAGTCTTTTGTTTGTTCTCTGGGGGGGGGGGTACAGCTTTCTCCCCAAGTGTGCCATTGTCCTTTATCTTTTAAGCAATTTGGGCCTTTTCTAAGTGAGGTCATCCCTTAGTCTAATCCTAGTTCTCAGTGGCTGTCTCTTGCAGGCCTGTAACCAGGATAGGCTCCTGCATAGCCATTTCCCGAGCCACTTTATCTGCTTTGTCACTGCCCCATGTCACTGAATCTCTTCCCTCCTGTTTTCCTGAGCAATGAATAGTACTCACAGTTGTTGGCTTCATCAGGGCATCTAAGAGATGGCAAAGACATCTGTGGCGCTAATGTGCTGGGGGGGGTAGAGGTTCAGCCATCCCAGATGACATTGTGTTGTCCACCATGGCAGCACCCACTTATCTCTGACCTTTATTCATGAAGAGAACTGTTCCCGTCTGTGGACAAGGTCCTCGGCTTTCAGTAGGGGTCAATCAGCCAGTCGCACAGGTCTTTCCTCCACCCATGTGCTTCTGTCAGTGTTTGACACTCGTGCTGTGGTGGCTCCAGGTCCGGATTGGGCAGCAAGGTGACCAGATTGTCCCCAACCGGTGGAGAATCTAGTCCATGGCAGCTGACCAGTGGTCCCATCTTTGGACACTCTATCAGCCACTCTATCACAGTTTAAGTCCTGGATTGGGTGATAATTGTTAGTGCCCGGCTGGCAGGAACGGTGTGTTTCAGGCAGAAAAGCACTAAGCCATTCAACTCCCAGCATCAGTTACTGGTGTACTGAGACAGGTCTTAAGCTCCACATACACAGTCTATAGATATGTATACACATGGCCTCATCCAGCCATTTCAGCCCACGCAAGCCAATTTGGAGAGCAATTTTCTCATGAGCAAGGGATGGGGGCAGTCAGGGATGACTATGAACTAGTGGGTTACCCGGCCCACGCCAAGGTCCACTGTTCTTCGGGCAGTCCATAAGTATTGTTCGTTGTCAGTAGCTCCTTGCACTCAAGGTCTTTGGATATTGGCCCACAGGGGGGCATAGGAGCACAGAGCATTGGGTCCCTGTATCCACAAAACAACTGGGCGGGCTTCCCTTCTATCTCTGTGTATAGCCAGCACCAAGAGGCTCTCCAGTGTCCCCTCTTGTTCTTTTTGGGGCAGTCCCTGACCCAATGTCCTTTTTCTTCGTATTAGGCACACTGATCTTTAGCCAGGAATTCTCTTCTGTTGCCAGGTACTACTATCTTCTTAGGTTCCCTAACTACTGTGGCCAGTATATGTTCCTCTCTTGTCTTTTATCTCTCTTTAGTTCTCTAACTTCTTCTTTTTGTCTCTTTTTTTCCCTAGCTTCCTGTTCTTTTTACCTCTTTCTCTGTAACTTGTACTAACTCTCAGCAACTTAACTTAACCCTTCAAATTTTTGTAACTTTTTTCTTCATATCCTTTCTTTATCTTAGCCAGATTGGTGGGGCATTTTTTTGCCCCTCAGAGACCCACCCTTGGAGCCTGGTGGCAGACCTGGCACTCCCTACCTTTAGGCGTTTTGAAGTCAACAGGCAGAAGTGAGGGCCTTCCATCCATCTCTGGAACACTTTTTCTAGCCTCTAGTAGGATTCTATCTTTCCTCGGTGGTAAAGAAGACCTGTAACAGTTACTAACAAGCATCTCAAATGGGATGGTGAGAAAACAAGGGAATCTTGAGAAAAGAGGTCCACTGAAGAGGGCAAATAGCATTTAGTCACACAGCTAAGCCAGGAGGCTTTCTTGGGACAAAAAGACCTTGTGTCTGTGAAACAGAAAAGTGAGCAGAGGGGCAGTCTATCTGTTACCGGTTGTCTCTCTGGACTTAGATTTTCCCTTAAGGAGTACCTTCCTTTAGTGCCAGCTCAGTGGCTTTATCACTCAAGAGACCCATCCTCTAAATGACACTAGGCTTCCAGTAAGAACTAATAACAAAAGGATGGAGAGACGGTTAGAACCTGAGTGTTAGATACTAAGCAGCTGACAAAAGAATTGTAACCAGTTCACCTGGGGCTTTCAGGACCTCAGTAGCAGCCCTTTACCAAACTTTCTCAGTGGGCTAAAGGCCCATGGAAAAGAAAACATTAATCCTGACCTTGGCCACAGCCAAAGTCTGAATTCTAAATCTTGACTGGCAAAACAAAACAAAGTTCTTTACAGTTTGTTGTAGATTCTTTGAAACTATTTTAGGGGCTTCTCTGCCCCCCAACCTGGGACATTTCGACCACAGGGGCAGGAACTGGCTGCTGTGGGGATAAGATCAAAGGCATTCTCCATGCTAATGATGACCAGTGAGAAAAGTAATTTAATGCTGGAGACTGGCTCCTGTCTTGGAATAGGGCCAGCAGATAAGGCAGGCTCCTTAAAGAACTTCTAATGAGCACTCTCTTTCTGTGAGCAAGAGTTGAAGGTCTGGCCACTAAAAGCAGAAATTCTTTTCTTGTTCTTGTTTTCTTTAGAGTCCTCCCCCACCTCACTCTCAGCCTTTTTAGATCATTCTTCCTGTAGCATTTCTAACACAGCCTGTCCCTTTTTTATATCCTGTTGACAGCATTTCTGATCTTTTAGGCAGCTACGAACTAAGTGTCATACCGGCTGAAACTCCGCCTTTAAGATTTCTTGTTCTCAAGCAAAATTTAAATCTTTTTTTAGCTTATCTCAGCTGTCCATCGTGAGATTCCCAGAGATCGCGAACCAAGGTGTAGTAATTCACTAAGAAATCTCTCTATAGTGTTTCTTTTTACCTTAAGCCTTTTCCTTTTAAACAGCTCCTGAAGAGCCAGAAAAATTGGGTGAGACTTGAGAAGTCCCCATGCTCGCTGCAGCAGCTCCGCAGCTAATTTCGCTCCCCCCCTACTGTGTGTTGGGAGCACAAGCACAGATAAAACACTATGTTTTAAAAACTTAACGTTGGCTATCAACCAACACACCGCCACTAGAGCGGGGTCCATAAAATTAAGTTTCTTACTCACTATACTTGTTTCATACCGGAGGCCTAATCTGGGGAACTTTTTTATTTACGAGAGGTTTTGTCCTCAAGGTTTTTGTTAATGTCTGTTTACACAACTGTTAACAGCAGCTAGGCTGATCAAGGGGAGTAAAGGGAGGGGCCTCTCTCCTTGGGGAGGAGGCCCAAGAGAGAAAGACAAAACTCCCTGGCAGAAAACAATTTCTCTCAAGCAAATTATTTTTAACTTTTAACTTAAGCACCAAGAGGACCAAGTAAAACTCTTTGACGAACAAAGCAAACAGTTTCATGATTTCAAACACAGTCATCAGTCCAAATTCAAACACAGTCGTCAGTCCAAAATTCAAACACAGTCGTCAGTCCAAAATTCAAAAACGAAACAAAAGCCAAAAAGACACTCGACAATACCACAGAAAACAAGCCAGACAAACAATATCAAGACAAAGCATCTTATAACCAACTTTCACAGATGCCTGGTACCTTCAGTACGTGGCCCAAACTGCAGCTTAACCTTAGCTGCTTTTGGGATGAGATGGACCATCTGATTCCACCTCCCAACAGGATTTCAGAGTGTCCTCTTGTCCTAACATCCGTACAATGGTCCACCATCAAAGACAAAGGGGTTATCACAGTCTGCCCCATGGCAAAGAAAAAGAACACCAAACACAGAAACAGAACACAGACAGCAGACACGAAGGAGCACTCTGTCTCCTTTGTTCCAGAAAAACCACAGTCAGGTCCTCCTGACTGTCCACAGCCAGGCTCTCCCGACTGTTCTCCGCCCGTGGAACGTCTTCCAGGGGCTGCAGCCTTGCGGGCCCGGGGCGTCCCCCCTTCCGCAGCCAGGGGGTCCTCACGGACCACAAAGGCAGCTGTACTGAGTGGGGATACACATCCACTCTCCTACAGGGCAGGAATACACATCCACCCTCCTAGCACAGGGCAGGAATACACATCCACCCTCTTACCACAGGGCAGGAATACCCATCTGCCCTCTTAACACTGACCAGTACTAAGACACACATATATACACACACGGCGGAACCAAAACAGAGACAGACACAGACTGACAAATGCGGCGCCGCTCACACAGAAACACTCAGACAAACATCCAACTCACCTCCAAGGGGTCTTCAGAGTCTGCAGTGGTCGCGAAGATCCCGGACGAGCCCCCATTATTATGAAAGATCCCACGCAGAGAGACCCTTACTCAAGTCTTGGGAAATCGCGGACCCCAGACACAGAGAGACCATTTTGGATGTAATAAGCAAAGGCGAGGTTTATTACGGAGACCTATTACAGAGATCTCCGGGCCGACACATATCCCACGCAGGAGACAGAGGTGTCGACCCCGAAACTCAAAAGTCAGAGGGTTATATAGAGAAGGCTAGGGGGTTTTGGCGTGGTTACATACAATTGGCTCATTTAAACATAGCAGTGAGAACAAAGCAGAAAGAGTACGTGTTAGAAGTCAGGGGCTTATCAGGGTCTGGAGGATGGCCCTGAGTGAGCTGGGGGGAGATGTCTTTCTGTCAGACGTCCCATGAATCAGTCCCATTAACTCAGGCTGGTTCCTGCATTCCTTTTCTTTATGGCTTGTCAGTCCTGCCTGGACAGTGTTTCCTGTGCTCCTTTATCTTTATGGCCTGCTAGTCCTGGCTGTAGGGCTTAGCCCTGGGTCTGTGGCCTTTGGGGCTAACTCTTTTAATTTTATATTTCTAAACCTAGAATTTGTATAATTTTTTTTTCAGTCAAGAACCTACTAAAATTTATACTTCGTGAATTTGGGTATCTGGTGTTGGTTTTTATGCTTTTTTTTTCTGCAGAGCACTTTGTCACACACTGCCAATAATAAAATATGTACAGCTACAATTTTCAGGAACAATATACTGACATCTTCTTTAGCCACTTGGAACATCTTTCCTTTAAAGAGAAAAATTTAAGGCCAAAGACTTAGAGATAGAGTCTAAGCCTTATCAATATGAAGTCTATGTTCTTAAACTTCATGCTAGAGTTTGAGAATAGAAAAAAAAATAGGTAATTAACATTCGAATGTCCCCTACCATACTTTGACAAATTGGATCTATTGTTGTAAACATACACCACCATAACTTTTTGATAATTAATCTTTAAATTACATAAACCAGCAGTAAAGGCAGGTTTTAGAGTTGAGCAGAGAGGCATTTACGTTATGTCAAACATTTTCCAGCTTTTAACTTTCTGTTAAAAGTATCTTTTCTAGATACTCATTTTATACTGAATTCCCAGTGTAGAGGAAGGAACAGCGGAGCCTAAATTAGTCTTCGGTTGCTACTGAAGGAGAATTCAATTTGTGAGCTTTACATAGTGATGAGGTAGAGGAGAGTCTCAGCCATGAGGCCCATTTCAAGACAAAGGGACAATCAAAATGGCAGCAGATATCTTCAGCTTTCAGATTCAGCCACAGCAACTCAGAGAATAAGGGGACAGAGCTGACCCACTGAGGGCCCCATAGCAGATTATGAGGACCTAACAGCAGGACCCAGAAGTGCAACAATGCCATTTCAAGACACTCTATAGATAAGATTCTGTTTTCAGCATAGAAGAAACTATTTTTAAAAACAACATACTGACAGACACTTTCATATTCAAAGTACTCAGCATTAGTTAAAATTAAATCCTTTATTAACAAAGAGGCTGACGTTGTGAAAACTCTAGCTAGCATTTTCCTCAAGCCTTTTAGAAAATCATGGAGCAATGTAGAGTCCTCAAATCAAAGTGTACCTGCAGAAGAATAGCAGGCACAACTGGGGCTTCTCAGGCTGGCCACCCACCGTGATTTTTATATCAATATTTCAGCCATTGTCAATAACATATGACATAGACCTGTTGCTTCAGCCTCAAAAACTCACTGAGTTCTGGAGGGCAGGGAGGTCCAAATCCGGTTTCTAGTGGGGTCTTCTTGGTTCTCCAAGGACAACTTCCTTGCTGGTTCCTCACTCTGTATAGGATGGGCTCATCTTTCTTATCTCCCCCTCACTATGTTCAAGGCTTCATTACTGCTTTTGAGTTACAGCCTGTGAAATGCCCGCTGGGACTTTAGAACCTCACCAATAAACATTTGAGTATAAAATTATTCCACCTCAGCTGCCCTCTGTCCTTCATGTAGGAAATCTACATTCATTCCTTCCGTCTCAACTGACTCCAAAATCTTAAGTGGTTCCAAGGTCATCTCTCAAGTCTAAAGTCCAAAATTTCCTCTAAATGTGATTTTAATCAAACATGAGTAAGGCCCATATGTGTGATTTTCCTGAGGAAAATCTCTCCAGCACTGAACCTATAAGCCAAACTAGTCATGTGCCAATACAAATTAGTCAAATGAAATGTTGGTTCAACTTTTTTCAAGTAGATACTTTATTCCACAATTTTCATTATCTCCCTTTCCAAAAATTTTCCAAATTCCCAAAATTTATGTTGATCCCATTGTCAGATAATTGCACAAGGCACAAATCAACAATGAGCCAAAGATTACATCAGATATTACATTGTAATAGAGAAGTATTTTGCTGAAAATCCTCTCTAGTCTTCATTTGAGGCCTAGTTGGAGGACAGGAATGTGGAGAAAAGCAAACCACACCTGATTGTTTCAATAGCAGGTTAAAGGCATAAATACCCATGTTGTAAAAATGAATGCTCTGAGTATAACAGAATGAAACTCACAGGTGAGGGGAATTTCTACAGATAAGGCCAATGTATGTACATCTGGCATTATGAAGTTTGTTAACTCATAAACAGGGAAGGGGATTTTAGAGCCTAGCCACATGGAATAGTGATACAGAAGTGTTTGAAGAACAGCATGAGGATTGTAGTGCTTGGTAGAGATTTTAGGGTATATATATATATATATATATATATATATATATATAGAGAGAGAGAGAGAGAGAGAGAGGAGAGAGAGAGAGAGAGAGAGAGAGAGAGAGAGAGAGAGAGAGAGAAGACTGAAAGCCATTAAAGGCTTCTGAGCATTGAATAGTATTAGCAGAACCATGCTTTTATAAAGATCAAAACCTGCAGGGACATGAGTACAGGAAGACAAAAATCTATTAACTTCATAAAGGCAGTGATTTTTATCAGCTTGGTTCACTATTGTTCGCCTGTCGCCTATATCTCAATAGGCGCTCAATAAAATCCTTATTGGATGAATGAATCAATTTCCTGATTCTGTGAAGGCCATGGAAGGAAAGTCTGCTTTTATTTGAGATACAACTATAAATTGTGGGGGAAATGCAGCTGTGGGGAGGAGGTAGATCGAGAGGGAATAGCCGGCTGTGTGAACAGAACAAAGAATGGTTTAGAAAGGTATGTGTTCTGCTAAGTTGTAGGCTGCTGGCTTTAATCCCCAGTTAGAAACAGATCAGAATTGGGGTGAATAAAAAAACAGCGAGCTTGCATCATACTATCATAAATATTTTAAGTAAAGAAAGCGCAAAATTCATAAAGGGCCCAGGTGACCCAAACAAGCCTTTCAGAGGTTTGTTTCGGAAGAGAATGGGTGAGGACAGTAGTTAAGGAGTTGTCACTCAGCATGGCCCATGACCTCAGTAACTATGAACCAGTCATCCCTCTGCTCTGCAAGTTTGGCTTTGGAAGGGAGCACAGCTGGCTAAATGGCTTATAATCCTAGTCACTGACTGAGAATCTGAGCCACCAGAGCCTAAAACAGGGCAGCAAAGAACAGGGTAGTCAATGGCTGAGCCAGGGTTAGATCCAAATGCACCTTTCAGGGAGGAAGGCTCCTGAGCAAATTGCTTCTCTTGTCTTTTCTTTGTCTGTGAGAACAAAGACCAGAATATATTTTAAAAAAATACATTTTACCTTCTCTTTTGCCTGGTGTAAACACCAATTATGCCTCCCAATTAAAAACTTAGGAGGCAACTGGAGACAAATGAGTCTCACCCTGTGAGGGAGCTCTTTTCTCTGCTGCAGTGCATGCCTCTCTAGTTCTGGTACAGTAACACCCAGTATCTTCACATCCACAGTGCAGGGGAGAAACAACAGCCACTTTAGCCTTTGCTTGCGAGAGAGAAGGAAAGGTTCCACCCTAGGGAGAGGTTGTATGTGAAATGCACAGGAAAAGCAAGACCTGAATTTCAAATTCTAAGACTATTGAAAGGCTGGTTAAATGAAAGGGCAGAATTTGGGGATTTAATACGGCCCGGCCTGTTTCATTTCTTTTCTCGTGAATTGAAAAATCAAAAAAGAGTTCTTTTAAAATTCATGTTTCTCCTCGACCTTCTCTTAAGGATTATTAGAGCCAAACGACCAGTTTTTTACATGTAAACTTTTTCATAACCCATACATAAATGGATTATAGATGTTTTTCCCCTCCCCCTTATTTAAGGACAACTTTGGGAAGCATCTAATATCACCATGTTGTTTCTTCTGGTCTTAGCCCCTCACCCCTCTTCAAAGGCTGCTCAAAGAGCACCCTCCTGACGCTGAATATCATTTGGCATTTTTAGCACGGTTCGGGTAGAGTTGCAGACTTTGCTTTCCTTAATTGTGAAAGAGGCAGATAGTTAACTATGCTTTTTTCCTCCTTCATGTGTAAAAATGCACTCATATCTTCAGCAATTATTTCTCTAATGAGAACTGTGTGGGTGAAAGTGGGGTTCCCTGTGGTAGCTTGTGTCTTGGCAAACTCTCAGGTCCAGGATGGCCTCTCCCCCATTCAGATTGTATTCCAGAGATGATGAGCCCGCTGCCATAGGCTCACCCAGGGAATCTACGTCTTCAAAAAACTGGAATTGTGCTAATGATGTTGTGTGCATTCATCCCTGACACACAAGTCATCCTAACCTTCCCACTGCCACTGTTGAGGTTTGAGTATGATGTATCTGAAATGACTGAAGGAACTGTACGCTCTTAGGGCAGATTATTGATGATGTATCTCTTGCTATGCAAACCAATCAGACAACAATAACTTTGATGAAGTTGTAGACCCTTAAATATCAAAACCCAGATTCTGTTGTAGATCAAAATATTTTCAAAAGATACACAAACAGAAGGGAAATACTATGATAGAGGTCTGAACTAATATGTGATAGGCAATGAGAAATGCTTATGTAGAAATTTCAAAGTTACAAAGTAATATTTCCAAATATTGTAAGATATGTTATCTAATAAGCAAGACTGTTTTTGACCAATGTTCTTGATAACTGTGAGCTTTCTATACTGAGAATGAAAAAATATTGAAATAATAACAATGGAGGCAGGATGCTAAGCATTGCCCAGACATTCTGCGGCTATCCTCGCCTCTGAATCAGTCATTTGGACAGAATGTAAGAACATTAAACCCTACAGCATGGGTTTAAAGTAGATGAGTTTCTCTGTCTTTCTAAAGCCCTTTGATTCATAGCAATAATTCTGAAATAGTTTTTCTTAGATGCCTGTGAGCTCACAACATTACTGTACAGTGTGCTCTCTTCAGTAGCTGCCCCCTGACACGATGCTCATAAAAACAGTGCAGAAGCTAAAGCTGAGCAACCTGAAATACACTTCTGAGTGTTACATGTATCCATTCACGTATGCGTATTGTTAATTAGATGCTTTATTTAGTTTATGGTTGGTTTTATGTAGATATGCTGTATAAAATATTCACTTGGCAGATTACTAAAATCTCACTTATGTTTTTACTATAATATCTGCAATTATCATGCTCTAGTGCATTTTTTTTGCACAAATCATGTAATTGGTACATCGCCATCATTGTAGGAGAGGATGTCTCCTTCATTCGTTCATCCAATTCAACACCCTCTCATTCATTGCACATCAGATTTATGTTCACTCCATTTCTTAAGTATTTTGGAAATTACATAGTAATCAACAGTGCATAGTTACTGGTAGGTTAAAATTACTGTATAGGTAAAAAAAATAACCATAAATAAGCAAACTTTTGGGTAATGATAATATTTAACTTGAAATTGAGGAGTCTTTCTGATGGAGATTCAAGCTGAAATGTGTTTTGAAACATGAACAATAAAACACACCATTTGAACTGGGCTAGATAGCTCAGTAGTTATGAACAGTTTTTTTGCAAGTATAAGGACCTGTTACTAAGCAACCACATCAGAAACTATGCCTGGCTTTGTACTACCATAATCCTAGTGTTGGCAGGTAGAGATGGGCAAGCCACTGTCGAGTCAACCTATCTAAAGCTGTGAGTTTTCAGGTCAGTGAGCAATGTTGTCTCAAGACATTATGATGGAGAATCATAAAAAGTCATTTTTTTTTAAAAAAATCCAATTTTGGTCTCTGATTATGTGTGCACAGGCGTGCATGTCTGGTGATGCACCCACACACTCGTGTGTAGTATATACCATATGCAATATATACAACATGAACATACTACACACATCACACAGAGATTAAATAAATAAATCGTTATAATGAATGAATCCAAACATCGAGAGCAGGTAAACTCATGCCGGGTTGGTGATACCTACTGGCAGGGTATCCATGTAGAACATTCTTATAAATCTAACTGAAAACCAAGAACAGAAAGCATGGGTACCCGGTGAAGCGAGTTCAAAAGCTGACAAAGAATTACTGAGTGAGTGAAAGAGGGGATAGGATGTATGTTGATTAAACATGAAGCTTCCAAGGGAAAATTACTATTAATAGGGGGGCTGACCACAGAGAGAATCAGGAAGTGTTACTGGAAAATGAACGTGGCAGTGCCTTCAGAAAATCTGAAGTGTGAGGGCAGGGCTACTCTTTGCCGTTGCACTGGAAGGTGATTGAATGTTTGTGCCTTTAATAGAAGCTTCCAGTGATATACCAGTAGTCAGATGTGGGTTTCAGAGATACTCAGATTAGATGAAACACAGAGATTGTGGCTGGGAGAGCAGAGGGAGACTTGTGGAAGGAAAGGAAGACCGCATGTGGATTCTCATAGATTTAGCTATGTTACTTTCCCTGGATCCCTGACTCTTTTATCTGTTTATCCATCCAAACAACTCAGAGGTGTTTTACCTTAGTGAAGAAGTCTCAGAGCCCAGGTCCTGTCAGTGAAAGTGTGACACAAAGCTGAAGCATCAATAATGTATCAGTCTACTTTCCTAAAGTCTACTGGGCAGGTGACATTTACAGCTCTCACGTGGGAAGCTTGGCAAAGAATAAAGGAACATTTGGACCAGGGCAAACTGTGTTCAGAAAACAGATAAAACGCCAAGGAAATGATCCCTCTCTTCTGACTAACATATGCAATTCAGGTTCACCGTCAACACGTCCAAAGGTGGATGTTAAAATGCATATCTGTAGACTTGTGCCTGTGGAACCCACACCCACCTGTAGAACTCTTATAGGTTTTGATCATTTCCCCTAAAGATGATGTCTTCTTTCTAAAGAAAACCAGATGTATCAGATGTTTGAGTATTAAATGTTAAGTACACTGGCCTGTTAAGGCCTTGTCTAATCTTTAATGCTATCTGATAGCATTTCAGAATCTGTTTAGCCATGATTCCAACAGTTCTGTATGAAACAGTAAAGTAAGGAGCTGCCATGAGACCATATTGGTCTTGAGAAACTGAGTGTACTCATCCTCAAAATGCCATGGCCAATAGCTTCTAAGGGTATTGGGAGTTTAACAGTAAGGATGTGTGAGTCTCCCCTCCTTCATCCAGTATTTCTCTGGTCTCTGGGAATTGTTTCTTCTGTAACCTTATACTGGAAACATCCCATAAAATTAGTTTTGGCTGCTGGTGGTGGTGGTGGTGGTGGTGGTGGTGGTGGTGGTGGTGGTGGTGGTGGTGGTGGTGGTTGTTTTCTCATCCTGCCTATCCTGATGCAGCCCTTGGCCTTTCCATGCATAAAAAAGAGCTTAACAGCCTTATGTATTATTTCTCAGACACATCAATGCACATCCTTAGCTGGAGAATATGGATAAGTCTTTAGAAAGTCTCTGTCAGAAAACTGAACTTGATTTCTGCTAAAAAGCAGCAAATCTTCAGAGACCTGTGAGGACAGTGAGCAAGAGTTGTTTACAGCCTGTCAGTGCTGACATGAGAGCTTCTCCCACAGCTTGTAGATAGGAAGAACCACTCAGGTTCCAAATGCTTGACTGGAATGCTAGGGCCTGGGCAAGATCCCTATTACAAAAATCAAAATAAAACAAAGGGATACTAAACAAAGATTTTAATAAAATTGAAGCTGATAGTTTTAATTTCATAGAGAAATATTGCATTAAGCTGTCTCTCTCATGCATTTCCAAATTAGCAACTGATTTGTCAAGCAATTTGTCATGCCTTATATTTCTATCACATGATACAGAACCTGGATTTGACACACAGGACAATCAATGCTGTGTGTTGTTCATATCACTAGTGAGACTGAAGCAGAAAACTGTGACCAAACGATCCAACACACCAGTTGATGCTGAGTTTCTGATACAAAAGATGCACAGTAGTTGATTCTCTAATTCTACATCATGTTTCCAAATCATGGTATCATCTTTTCATTCACACATTTGTCAAGTCATAATTAATTTTTAAAAAAATCCAGATATCATCCAATTGTGAAGTGTTTTGAATGACTATATCATTTTGCATTTTACTTTTTTAACCTTTTATACTATTTTTGTTTGTGCTTTGAGAATCTCATATACACATACAATGTATTTAGGTCATATTCACCTCCTCACTTTTCCCCTCCAAATTTTGAACTCTGCCTCATGTTGCTCTTCAATGTTCATATCTTTTTAAATATTTTTTATCTCACTGAGTCCAGTTTGATCTGCTCTTATGTGCATGAAGGTGAGGCCATCCACTGGGGTATGTATGATCGACCTACCAGAAGTCACAGCAGTAACAAACCTGACTCTCCCTCCCCCGGAAGAGACTTGTCCACTATCCCTCACCTGGAGTAGAGTCTCTTCCCACTGAGCTAGAACATTGTCTGACTTTATCTTGTGCAGACAATCACAGCTGCTGTGAGTTCACCTCTGAGACGACACTTCACTCCACCTTTCCTGACCTCTAGGTCTTACACTCTTTCTATCCTCTCTTCTGTGATGGTCTCTGAGTCTTGGAGGATGTTTATGATATACATGTAGGGCTGAAGACTGCATCTGATTTTCAAAGCTTAAGTTCTCTATAATTAATGATACACAGGTATCGTGGAAACTGGAGACATGAGCTTGGTTTGTTGACAACTTCATGATTAGAGCAGAACAGAAGTCTGCTCTCTGTCTAACATGAGCCTCCTTATTCTTATCTTTGTTGACATGTACTCACAATAAAGCACTGAAATTCCAAAAACATTATAACTTTGACCTGCCCCCCCACCCATGTTATGTCCTGGATGATACCTTAGGGCTATATCATCATTTGTGCTGCAGAGAAGAAGCCTCCGGAACACCCTGTATATGAAAACAGTATGTCATAGCCACCTGTCCCTGCAGAGGACTCCGGCAGCAATTGTTGTAGGGAAATCCAATTTTGCCTGGTCCACTGGTGGGAGCCAAGAAAAAAACAGTGTAATTTTTAAATGAAATTTCTTACTAAAAATAAATATAAATAAATAAATAAATAAGAAAATAAGAAAACCTAAGGACTTATGTTTCTATAGCAGAAATACAATGTTCTTTATGTAGATTATTGTTCTAGCCAAAAGTATTATCTATCATTAGCAATAGTTGGGTTATTCTTAAAAAAACATAAAAGTATATTTGTTGCTTGTTTTCTGCTTCTTAGAGAATCCCCTGAGTGATTCTGGGGACACGTACCTCTAGACCTCAGGGTGCCAGTGATCACAGAGCTGGGTCCACAGATAGCAGATGCTGGTACTGGTGCTGACACAATGACTGAGAACACAGGGGAGCCTGGAAGAGTATGCTTGCCCAATCCTACCTGGTCCTTAAGTTGTTTCAAAACCAGGAGGGAGGCTGGGGAATATGGCCACACAAAGACCAAATAGCAATGTTACTTCCTGACTTAGGCTTCATTAACACAAATTACAAACTTAGTCTGTTCTTTATTAAATTCCTGAGTCAAAAATTCTTTTAGAGAACAAAACCTAGAAGTTTTATATTTTTTCATCCCCAGTGCTTCTTAGAAACATAAAAGTAAAAGTTCTAATCGTGGCAAAAGTAGGCTTAATTGTCACTGATCTTTATCTTTTCACACTCATGTTTTTTATATTATTAGATTAAGAAGACATACTCAACACTCACACACACAAACACAAATACATGCATTGAGACACATTCACCACTCAATGAACACATACACTCAACACACAAGCATTTGCATAGATACAACCCCATATACACATGCACACACACAACCCCACACAAACACTCAGAAATACACACGTAGACACAATGGCACATGCATTCAACACACAATGCCACCATTGTTCCTCTATACCAGTAGCATAGCAGCTGATGATAAGAAAACCAAGATTTAAATATAATTAAATAATTAACTATTAAAAGATTTATGAAAATTGAGAACTTTCAATTATGTTTAATGACCTTTCATAATAATAGCACATAAAACAGTGTATTTTATAACATTTGGAAAAACTTAATATACTTCTCAAAAATGTACTTTCAAAGATTGAGAAGCCTTACATATTTCCTATATAGCATATATATGTGTATGTGTATATATGTGTCTCTGTGTGTGTCTGTGTATGTGTGTGTGTGTGTGTGTGTGTGTGTGTGTGTCTGTGTGTGTGTATGCCATGATATCTGATACAAGCAGGAGACAAAAATCAGCCTTCAAGTTTTACTCACAAATTTTTTGAAAAAAACATATCCCACCCTGCTACCACTTTAGAAGGAGCTCCAGCTTTGATTTTCAGCACCATTTCCATGGGTTGATTTATCTCTTTTTCCAAAATCATACGTAGTTCTTGACAGTGCCACTGCCAAGGGCAACTTCCATCAACACCTTAGTGGTGGACCAAACCGTATTCAATCAACGGAAACTGTACACGATGCAGATCTCGTTTCCAACAGATAATTCAGAGTTGCTTGTGCCACTTTATAGTGAAGCCATATCCTTCAACTTTAGAGTCTCTATCCATCTCCCGGAGAATCTCTTGGGGCCTCTATTACAGACATGTCCTCACTTAGAACTCCTCTCAGTTAACTTTATCAGATTTGATTTCAAAGTTAGTGTCAGATTCTCTCTCATATGAATAACCACCAAATCAATAAAAAAAGTAAATGTAATTCTTATTAAAGTTATTCATTTCTTCCTTTAATGAGTTTTGATAAGTTGCTAATGTGAAGATCCCATATTCTCTAGTCAATCACACCTTCCATTAATCCTACAAGTGTGTAAAGGCCTACAAAGCCCAGGATATGTAGGAAATAAAACAGAGAAAGGTTCCTTCCTTGTGGAAGTTTCAAGCTGTAAGAAAGTCCACTGATGAAACTTAGTATTCTCCTGAATCACACAGCATGTTAGAAGGGAAGAGAGAAGAAGATGATAGTGTCTTGAAGGGAGACTGAGAGCCAGGGTGGGAGAGAGCTATCATTTAAATATGGCTGTGGGGTAATGTGGCATGGGAGATGGCATTTGACCATCTGTGGAGACAGACATAGGCTCAGACACACAGGTATCAGAGGAATCATTCAATACATAGGCATCAGTTAGGATGGTCGCTGATGCAGGAGCCTCACACCTGGGAAGGGGTAGAGATGCTGATGAGGCTCAAACAGAAGGAAAAGGGTCTGAGCAGCCCAACCTGGTGCATAGGGTAGATCTTTGAGCCAAAGGGCAAACTGCAGTCTCTCTTATATCAAATCACACCTAACCTGTACAGTGATCCTCCCCAGAACTGTCATTTTTACAACCATGAGGCTTGCCTGGCTCCCAGATGATCTCTCCATCAGATGTCTCTCAGGGAAGAACAGACACATAGAAACAGTAGCTGACTTCCATGGCCCCTTGTCATGCTCAGCTCAGTGTCAGTCAGTGGAAGTGAGGAGGGCATGGCGGACCAGGGAGGAGCAGGAAGAAATGACACTAACACTGTCCCTGTTTGCATGTGCAGCCTGGTGCTGTGCACTGGGGCATGGAATGGCTTTAGTGACTCTGAACTTCTCCCTGTGGTGATGTTTTCATCCCTCCAGAGGAGTGAAGTTCAGAAAGATCATGTAACTCCTTTAGAGCCAGGCGTCTACTCTAAAAATCAAGTGTGGGTCAGAGTAGTAAAGCTATAAGTAGTAAATTTAAAATAAAACCAAACATCGATAAAAGCATGTTGAGAACATGTATGAAAGCCTACACCATCGAATGTAGACCTGTCCTAACAGAAGAGATCTGTGGTCTCCGCTCTTGCCTGCAGCTAATAGCCTTTTCTGGAGAAGGGAGTGTAGAGGAAGCATAGGCCTGGGGCAGTTACCTCTGTGGCAAGCCTTGCCTTCTATATTCTCAACTCTACCTTGATGATTTTTACCCTGCCTGAGACCTGATCTCTCATTCTAGCCCATTGTCTCTGTCTCAAGGTTCCTTCACATTTCTCTTCCTCCCAGAACCTGGCTGCACCGTAAACGAATTGGGCCCATTGCAACAAGCTTTGCTCTCTGTGGGTCCCTAAGATCTCTGTTCCTGTAAGCAGCCACAGCTGGTGAATTCTCCTCACCTAGAGCTTCAAGTCTCATGTGGCTACTCTGACTGGGGACTCTGCCCATTCTCTGCAGAGTCTGTGTATTTGCTAAGTTCCCTGTACAGACTTTAGCCACTTAAAGTCCTCACAGACAGGCTGTGACTGTTGGCTCAGTGTGCCACCTTTTGCAGCTGAGTCCCTTTCTAACCCAGGCCAGTCTTGTCACTTCCAATGTTTTCATACCAATGAGGGCTCCTCTTCAACTGGAAGCCTTCTGGGTGGTCCTCACACACTAACAGGCACCCAGAATTCTGCTCTTCACTCAGATTCTTCAAGACTCAAGACTCAGGGCTGCAGATGAGCACAAGTGAAGAGGACCGTTGGTCTCTACCTGGTAGTATCATGAGTACATCTCTGTCTTCCAAACTGAACAAGCATTGCTCTCCTCTCCACAATGGCTCCCTCTAGAACTGCATGCATTTAAGAATTTACTGCTGACTCTTCCTATACCACAGCACATGCTAACAGGATCTTGTGGCCCTATGTTCTGTTTGGGGTTACACGTCTTTCAGATCTGTTTATGATCCTGTTGAGGGCGAGTGGGTAGTAGTTTTTCTTGATGTTTCCCCCAGTGGCTTAACACTTAATGCTTACATCCCCCTAACCTCTCACCAGATGGCTGAAATGAGGGCAGACTCAATCCTTCCTTGGAACTAGGGATCCTTAATTTACTGGTTTTCTGTATTTTTTTTTAGCATATCTTAAATGTATCCTTAGGGCCTACCTACCTACATACATGCTGCATGCACATCACATGTATGTAATACATATATGCAAAAATAAGAGAGGGAGAGAGAACATGAAGGGGCATGGGGACTGAGTCTTTCTAAGACCAAAGCCATTACAGGAGGGGAAAGTACAAGGGTGGGTACTTTAATTTAGCATTCTACAAAACTACCCTTCATAGGGATAACACACAAAAAGATGTTACCAAAAAGCACAGTCCTTGTGAACTCTGACCAGTGTCTGAGCTTCAAGTGTGAGCTTCTAACCCCTGGCTCTGATTCAGTTACTAAGACAATAAATGCCTTTTTCTATTAAGTAATCTGAACCGAGATTTTGCCTCATAGGAAGAATATCATGGGTGCTGAAGAGACCTCTCTGCAGATAAGAACTTATGTTGCTTTTGCAGAGGACCAGAGTTCAGGCCCCAGCACAAGCTTCAGGATGCTTGACAATCACCTATACAGCACACACATGAGCACACACATGAGCACACATAGATGCAGACACATATACATAAAAAATTTAAATACAATCTTGATAGGAAGAAAACCATAATACTAATGTCGAATCATACTCTTCATGCTCACTGTATCTGTAGATGAGTGGCACTCAGACAGCAGGCTTAGAAATGGCTTTCTACTTGCTCCAAAACTAGACAGGAGGAAAAAGCCCACACTGTATGATTACTGACAAAAAATATAAAAGAATCACCCTGAGTCTGAGTTTTATAAGGAACAAAAATGCATTCTAGCTAACGCCTGACAGAAACAGCTGTAGTTCAATAAAGATCGTGTAAATACTATCTACGTCTCCTAAATACCAACTCCAGGAATCCACAGCAACAGACGTTATGCTCAAATATCAGTACTCAGATGTTGTCTTCAATAACTTCTCCAGCACATGTCCACTTGCTGATGACAGCACTTCTCTTACTTCTTTTTTTAAATCACAGTGGTGACAGACACAAAAGCAAATGCCATTTATTAGAAGAGGGGTTTGAACAGATAGTGTCAGCTCTCCTAATCCTTTGGTGAGACTAGAGATTCTGGGCTCCTTTGGCATATTCTTCAAAGCTCCAAAATTCTTAAAACTTTGATGTAGCCCATATTAGTTAAGGGATGCATCAGAAAGGATGATGATTGTTGACCATTACCCCCAAAGAGAACAATAACAATGACAGCAGAACCTAAACTATGGATCTCAGACAATGGGCTCTAGAAGTTACATTTTGAGAAATTCTGAACAAACCACCAGTGTGTTATAAAAGACTTTTTAAAATTACTTTTCAGTGTGTGTCTGTGTGGACATGTGAGATCAGACCAGAGTTAGCAGATCACCTGGAGATGGTGTTACTGGTCTGGTGCTGGGAACATATCTCTGGTCATTCGCCAGAGCAGCACATGGTCTTAATCCCTGGTGTGGGTTGATGTCTATATGCAGGTGAGGGCAGGCACAAGGTAAGGCAAGAGCCTGTGATTGGGGAGTGAAAAAGAGAGACAGGCTGAGAAGTTTAGAGACAGGACAGAGAGTATGGAGAGGGAAAAAAGGAAGGAAGATGGAGGAAGAGAAGGACGACCTAGATCCACATGGGTTTAAATAGCCACAGGTAGCTCTCAATACCATATAAGGATGGATGATTACAGGACATTTTGTCCAATCTTGGTGAGCAGCTGACATCACTATCAATTTTTTCCAAGTTCTTTGTTTGGGCATTTTGTGGGGTGAGAATTTACTGATATAATCTGATTGTTAAATTACAAGCCTCTAGAATTTGATTTTACTGGGTTACAGGGATTTGGACAGCTAACCTGAAGATGGGCAGTCACTGCAGGGGGATAGCCATGGAGGCAGTGAGACCACCACTAGGACCAGAGAGTAGCAAGCACTAGCATGGGATGGTGCTTTCCTTTTTTATTATTTAACACAACATTCTGGGCCATCTCTCCAGCCCCAACATTGTATTTTAAACAATATCTTTTGATATCATTTGAAATAAAAAAAATTCGACCAAAAGTTTTACCATAATCACTTTGTTATGATACAATTACATGTGCCTAACAAAAGACTAAGCAGAAAACAAAAAGAGTCATGGTGGAAAGAGCTGGTAAGTGGCAAGTGGCAGGCTCACTTCCTGGGTTCTTGCCAGGATCATCATGCCAGGGCTGCATTCATAGGAATGAATCATTGTAAAGAGGACACTAGGGTAAAATGATGTATATGCAAGAGCCTCCTATCATCCCTTAAGACCAAGCATACAGGTCTGACCCATATTGAATTGAAGCTTTTGTGGCTGGTTGAGAAACCTCCCTCGGATGCATCTTTTCGTACCAGCCTGACTTGTGTTCTAAGCCAAGAAATAATACAAACTGTATGTAATTTTCAATCAAATCATCTAAAAGTTAACCAAGCACCTAAAACAACAGTTTGGGAAACACTGTAAACTTGCTTAGCAGTGGATAATGGTGGTTCCATAGAAACAGGAAAAAAATGAGGACACAGCTTCCTATGCTGAGAGCCTTGCAACAAGAAGTAAGACATAAGCAGACCCCTGAGGCTCTCTGAGGGGAATATGGGATGGGAGGGGGAGCGGACTTCAGAGAACACTGACAGAAAAGACACAGCAGGACAGAGGTGGGGAGCAGGCTTGAGATGGACAGACAGACACCTGCAGAGTGACCTCTTTAGCTGACAAAGGGTGAGGAAGAAACTCACAGCAGGATTTAAATTTTATCACTCGGTGTAGGATGAGGGAATGCCTAGGTCTAGACTGACCTTTGTTGGTCCCACTAGGAAAAGAAAATCTTAAAAATCCCATTTTCAAGTAACTTAAATGCATAGAAGACAAAGCCAAGTAGGTTTTAAAAAACTACACCCATCAAACAAAATCCACAAGTCTATACAGGGACAACATACCGAGCAATCTGAACAACTTTTTACCCTGGTAAAAGCCACGTGTGAACTCTCTTCCACACACTCGTGACACACCTGTCTCCTGGGCTCCCTCTTGCTCCTCTGCACATGCTGACACACTTGCTGCTATCTTCTCTAAGCTCCACTCCTGTAAACTTCCTGAGCTGTCTCCAACCTGATGCTCAGTTCTCCAACACAGTGACCCTCTGTGTCTATCACCACGTCTGATGACTAGGCAGGTGCTGTCTGTTGTACCACATGTCTGAGCATAGTGGAGAGGAGCCACTGGAGATACCAAAACCAGAAATCATCTTGAGCAGATTGATGCTGGTATAGTAGAACCTAAAGTGCTGTAGACATTGCAGGTCAGGTCAGTGCATGCACATGCACACACACACACACACACACACACACACCATAATCAGATACACAAACACACACATTACACAAGCATGCGTGCATATAAACATCCATCCACGTCTCCCTGATCCCTGTAAAGCATCTGAGCTTTTCTCTTGGTTGTTTTGTGCTGTGGTGACAACTCTCAGGGAGCTTGTTCAGCCTAATTCTCTGTGTTCTTCAGTAATGACTGGTATAGAATTGCTTCGCTGTAGTATTTAGAAATTGCTGACCACCACCCACTGTCTTCTTTTAAACTGTCAGGTCCAACCTAGAGGGAGTCTGTGCAGCTCTTTGCAGTCAGGCTGCATAATCCCCAAGGATGGTGTGAAAATAAAGGGCTGGGTTTTAAAAGAAAGGTGGGGCAAATTCTGTGGTCTGTGGTCTGTGAAGAAGAGGTTGTAAGCACACATTTTGTTGCTGAAATTCTCTTCACAGCTTATACAATAAGTTGACTTACTTAAATCTCAGAGAGGATCAGTGTTCTTGTGTAAAATCTTAGTGATTTTGGTTACCTGTCATGCCATCAATAAAGTAGTACTCTCTCCCCAACGTGTCTGGCCTCCTTTCACTTCCAACATTGAAAGGATATTTTCCCTTTGGACCACCAATGGAAGATCCCCATTACTAAAAGCAAGGGAACTTAGTTATAGATTTTTAAATTCCTTGTTTTGAAATGGAAGCTTAGGTGTTCCTTGGAAAGTTAGTTGTGTTGGATGGTGTTTTGCTGGGATAAACACTGGAAGAAGTATGTTCCTGAAGTGGACACAGGTGAAAAGCTAAGGTGGACTGAAGCAGACACAGGAGAAAGGACATTCTGCTAAAGCAAGCACTTAAGAGGATTCAGGATGAGGAATTCTTTGCTGGTCCACCTTACATTGCTTAGTTGAGCTTCATTTGCTGGAACTCCACAGAAAGAAATGCACCCACAAAAAAAAAAAAAACAACAACAACAAAACAACAAAAACAAAAAACAAAAAAACAACAACAACAACAAAAAACAAACAAAAAAACCCCCTGGTGTACTGCAGTTTCCTGCTGCTTCCATGGTCTTAGGCTGATCGGTAGAGTGAGGCAAGACCAGTGTTGAGGCAAGGCCCACAGAGGACATGTGATGTTTGGAGGGCATATAAAGAGAACTTGACCAGTAATAGAGGCTGAGCTAGGCTTGCTTATATAGCTAGCTGTGTAATGCTTGTTGGTCTCAAGTCTTCGCTGATCTTTGCTTCAGTGAGAAAGGCACAGCTGAGAATTTTTCCTTGAATTCCTTTGGGCCCTGGTTCCTCCTGCTGACTTGTGCCAAGGCTGAGGCCTGGCCGTTTCTGCTAGGTAGTCCCACCACTGCTAATTTGTTTTTGCTATCCTGACTGTACTTAACTGGACTGCTGGTGTATCCATGAAGTGTTTGCAAGTGGATCTAACTGCCTCTGCTATCCTGTAAACCGAACTACAGATTCCCAGACACCACAGACCAGTGTTGCTCCAAAGAACCTGCTAAACAGGTCTACTTCCTCCATATCCTTTCTTTTCCATTACCTCTGGTAGATGGTAGACTTCAAGGGAGGTTAAAGCATTTAACAACCATCATTAAAAACAGTTTTGGGGTTGGAGATTTAGCTCAGTGGTAGAGCGCTTGCCTAAGCCCCTGGGTTCAGTCCCCAGGTCCGGAAAAAAGAAAAAAAAAAGAAAAAGAAAAAGAAAAAACCATTTTGAAAGAGATTAAAGTTACACTGTTTCTTTGTGGGGTGTGTGTGTGTGTGTGTGTGTGTGTGTGTGTGTGTGTGTGTAAACATGCACATATATGCACATATGTAGCCAAAAGACAAAGTCAGGTGTCCTCCTCTATTGCTCTTCATGTTTTGAGGCTGGGCTTCTCTCTGAACTCTGAGCCCACCAATCAGGCTACATTGACTAGCAACAGAGCTACTGGGCTACCCATCTCTAACTTTCCAGTGCTGAGATTAAGGGCATGAGCTATAATAACTGACTTTTTACGTGAGTTTGGACATTGGTGTCCTCCTTCCTGCATGGCAAGTGTTTTGCTAACAGAACTATAAGTCCAGGGAAATTGTTTTAGTAGTTGATTTTAGAAGCAAAGGGACACAGAAGCAGAAAGACTGAATAGCTGTGCTCACATTTATATAAATTATAGCAAAATTGAAGTTCAGAAATCACATAAACATAAATTTGATAAAAAAATTTTAAACATCAGAGATATGGGTGTAGTTGATTTTTGTCAAATCTTCTTTTCCGAATGACACCTTGAGCAACAAATGTGTCTGTTGAGTAAACGTCAATAATTCTCTCAGCTCACAGAGTGTTTGGCCAGGATTTAAAAGAAGTATATATGAGCAAGCTTATAGTTTAACATCATTGTTAGGATATGTTCATGTTAAACAAGGGTTGTTACAAAAGATGCCTTTAGCCACAAGAACACTTAAAACAGCAAGAAATTCAGGAACATAAAAACACAATTAATATATTCCACATATCAGAAGTTTTACTCAAACTCATGAAAAAAACTGTATAAATTTCATGCCTATCACCCCAGCACCAAGAAAGTTGAGGCAGGGGGATTTCAGAACATGGAGTTAGAGGCTATTCTGTACTCACTAGACATTGGTATAACTTTAATTTTTTTCAGTCCTTATTTTTAATGATGGCTCTTAAATGCTTTAACCTCCCTTTTAACCCATCACCCACCACAAGTAGTGGGAAAGAAAGGATACAGAGGATGTGGACCTCTTTAGAAAAGTTCTTTGGAACAACTCCCATCTGTGTTGTCTGGAAATCAGCAGTCTAGTTCACAGGTTAGCAGAGGCAGTTCTGTCCACTCACATACCTTTCATGAATATACCAACAGTCCAGTTCTGTAGTCTGATTATCAACAGCAGTGACAGGACCTAGGAGAAACAGCCAGGCCTCAGCCTCGGCTCAAGTCGGCAGATGGGACCAGCAGGAATGCCAGGAGAAATTTTCAGCTGTATCTCTCTCAGCATAGACCACAGTGTTGCATAGCTAGCTCTATAAGCAAGCTTAGCAAAGCCTCTGTTGCTGTCCATAGAGCCCTATTATACTCCCTCCAAACATCACAAGTGCTCCACAGATCTTGCCTCAGCGTGGGTCTTGGATCTTGCCTCAGCACATTCACCTTTCTCAGCTGACATCACTCTGTCAATCAGCTCAAGTCATTGGAAGCACCAAGAAACTTCAGTAACCACTAGAAGGATTTTGGTGCATTTCTTTCTAAGGAGTCCTGACAAATTGCAGCTCAATTATGCATTGTAAGGCAGACCAATACATGTGTGGTGTTAGCAAAGAATCCTTTATCACATGTCCTTTCACATACTCATTTTAGCAGAACATCCTTTCTCCTGTGCCTGCTTCATTGAAATATTCATTCTCGAGTCTGCCTTAGCCTTTCACACCTGTGTCCACTTTAACAAAATGTCCTTCAGGTGTTTGCCTCAGCAAAACAACATCCAACTGACTTTGTAAAGAATCCTTAAATTTCCACTTCACATTGGCTTGAATTTAGGGCCATTAAACGGATTTACTGTCCCAGGTTTTGTCAACACATTAAGATCAATGACAAATACCATAGCCAATGAACATGCTGTATTAAATTCAATCTTAATTTTATCAATGTATGTATATCTATAAAAAATTAATTTCATTGATATTTTACTAAGAGCCTCATGATACTGTCAAAATTAGTGTGTAAAACAGCACTGTAAAACAGTTGTTGCCCTTGTCCATTTGAAGAAAGTGATCATAAGAAGTGAAATATTAACTAAGGGATGGGGAAGGCTGTAAGTACCTGTGGACCTGAGTCTGGTGTTCAGCATCCACATGTAGACTGAGGGGCAGTGGTACATAATATGTATTTATAATCTCACACCATGGAAGGAGTTGAGGATGGGGAATCTTGGATCCTAGCTCAGTTGGATAGACCTAGGTTCAATGAGAGTAGGTGTCTCAGAAAATAAGGTAAATTCATGACTGGGCTGAGCTAGAGTTTGGGGTCCACATAGACTACATGGGGATATTCTGTCTTAAAATAACAGTAAAAAAGGGTCTTCTTTACCTGTTTAAATGCTAATCATAGAAGCTAGAGCTCTGTGCATGGGTGCATGCAGTATACCATGGAGTTACAGCTCCAGATCTTGGTTTCAATTATTTAGTTTTTGAGACAATATCTTGCTATACAGCTCAGGCTGACTTTTATTTACTGTATAGTACAGACTGACCTCGACCCAGTCCTTTCTCTTAATACTGAGCTAGAGGGTCTGTGCCATTAAAGACAATTTTAAAATTTAAAATCCCTAAGTAAGGCACACAAAGTCCACAGTTTTATAATATGTTGAGAAGAAAATTTAAAATAGGTAAAGAAGTGAGTGGATTTCCTACAGGCAGTCCCCCAATAGCTGTGTTTCTCCACGTGAACTTATGATACAAATAAAACAACAGAGAATTCAGGTTCTATTATCCAGGCAGACCATGAAGATGAAGAGTACATCACTCACATAGTGCCCTGGGTCACAAAGCTAATACAACAGGACAGTACCATGAGGTGACAGATACAGGCATGGGTTGTAATTCATGTCGCCTCTGTAGTATTTCTAAAGCACGGTTAGCCAAAAATCAATTAGAATACTATAAATTCCCTCCCTGCCAGTGGGACTAACAGGACTGAGGCAGAGGGCCTATATGATGAACTCTGTATCCTTTCCAACATTTGAAGTCCTAACCCTTCCCACATAAGATGTTAGAGGGTGTACAGTGGTTTCTCCATTACCTTTGGCTGGTTAAAGTTGCCTTTTTTCTTTTTTAACTTTTCTTTTGCAGCAGTTTATTTTTTATTTAATTTCTTTTTTCATTCCACACTTTATCCATCCCCCAGTCCACCCTCCAACTGTTCATCATTCCATACCGCCTCCCCCTACCATCTCCACGAGGTTGTTCCCATTCCCTGCTCCTATCCAACCAGAACCCCCCCATGCCCTGGGGCATTGAGTCTCTTGAGGATTAGGCGATTCTTCTCTGGGTCCAGACCTGGCAGTCCTCTGCTGTTAATATGTGTTGGGAGTCTCATATCAACTGGTATATGCTGTCTGGTTGTTGGCTCAGTGTCTGAGAGATCTCGAGGGTCCAGGTTAATTGAGACTGCTAGTTTTCTTATAGGGTCACCCTCTTCCTCAGCTTTTTCAGCTTTTCCCTAATTTAATCACAGGGCTCAGCAGCTTCTGTTCATTGGTTCGGTGCAAATATCTGCACCTGACTCTTTCAGCTGCTTATTGGGTCTTTTGGAGGGCAGTCGTGATAGGCCCCTTTTTGTGAGCACACCATAGCCTCAGTAATAGTGTCAGGCCTTAGGGCCTTCCCTTGAGTTGGATCCCACTTTGGGCTTATCGTTGGACCTCCTTTTCCTCAGGCTTTCTCCATTTTTGTCCTTGAAGTTCTTTCAGACAGGGGCAATTCTGGGTCAGAGTTTTTGACTGTGGGATGGCAACCTCAACAGAGGTACAGATATACTCCCACCTTTCTAATGGAGACACTTGAGTTTTGCTGTCAGAAAATTGCCTCATGATGTCCTGTTCTAGTGCCAGTGATCTTACTCTGATACTTTTCTAATTTTCAAAATATTATGTAGAAGAAATGATATCTTATGTAGCACATTCACAGTGTATTTATGCCAATAATTTCTCAGCTAAATGATAGAGCATTGGCTAGAAAAAGGAGACAGCACAATTCCTCAGTACAGCCAGGTTGAATCTGGGCAATTAGTCATTATCAGTATTTTTACTACTCTTTCATATATGGTTTAACTATTAAGGCTTCTGCTGACATTGAGGTGAAAGTGTTAGATGATCTATAAGAGTCAGGCTTCCAAGGTGACTTCACCCCAATGATATAGAAGACTTCAATGGTCTAAAAATGTAATTCCTTTTGTCTGTTCTTTGAATCTTTCAAGATATACCTGCAGTTGCATTTTCTTGTCCTTGACATTACAATTTCAGAATGATTATTGATCCTAACTTCTATCAATAAACACAGTTATCTTATAATATGTAAATACCATCTTAGTTTTAAAAACTTGTTCTACTATGTTAGCCATCTCTTAACTGCTTCTACTGAGACTTTACATTTTAATTTACTTTTTTAATTAAAAATGTATAAAGAACCCAACATTTTAGCTATTCTCTCTTCATGGGACAATAGTGTTGATTTCCTTAGTGGTTAGTGAGCATAGCATCCATCTTTCTTGCTATTCTCTAACAGTCTGGTTAAGGTCTGTTCATTTCAAGGATCTTTTAAAGGCTCATCTTTTGGGTTCATTCATATTCCCATTGATAGACTGTTTTAGAGTTTATTGCTTTGCTCTCTCAATTATTTCTATTACTAATCTCCTTTTCTCGAACTTGCCTCTTGTTTTATCATATCTTTAATTTGTAATTAACCACATTAATACTAGGTGTTGTTCTTGTAGGGTGTGGTATCCATTGTCAATGGCTTGCATACCTTTAGACAAACAATATGAAATTTTTCTTATGTCTGCATTTTAATAAAAAAAAGCACCAGTTTTCTTTTTTCTCAACTTCAAAGAATGCCTCCCAATGATTTTAATAACTCAGCACTTAATAAGAAGCATCTGTTACCTGTTGATTTTTGTAGCTTTTTTTTTGTCTGTGTAGGTTCAATCCTTTAGAATTTGTGAGAATCCCTTCCTTCGGGAGACATAAACAATAGCTTCTTCCTCCTGAAGGTCTAAATGATAACCCAAAGTAAGTTTGTACATGGGAACAGCCTCCCTACACCTGTGTAGATAGAGTCCCTCCTTTAAACACCTCACCTTATGTAGCCAAGTGCAAACAGGAGAGAATCATATATGAATGAGTAGGAGGGACAAGAGGTCTCAGGTGAAGATTCTATGACCTCCATTCTCCTCTTCCTTAAAGAGATGTCATTGTCACCAAGCTTCATGAGGTTCTTGCAAAAAGGCACTGCTGATGTGATGAACACATTGGACAACAGAACTTCCATGTGGCTCATGCTGCCTGAATTCACCACTTACTCCTCTCAGCCACAAAGTGAGGCTTCCACAGAGAACGTCGTGCCTCCAAGTAGTCAACTGTATGTGCCGCAGAAATCCTAACCCAGTGCTTTCCGTTGTCCAAAGTATGAAAAACTTGTTTTTTGGGTTTCAATTGTTAATGGAGTGGTAAATAATAAAATGATACATTTGGTCATTGTTCTTGGACACATTGAGGAGTGGAATTCTAGAAGCAGAATTTTAAAATTAGATATTTAAATATATTGCAGCACTCTATTCCTTTCAGGGGTTTGCATTCTTCCCCCAGCATGAATGCAAATTATTTTTGCAGAATAAAAGTCCCTCTAGCCTGTGATTTATGCTTATAAGCTTCAGACTTACCTCTGCCTACTCTCACGAAGCTGATATTCAGACTTAATCCAATTTCTAGATTCTTGATTAGGACAATTTTTTTCTCAGAATAATGACAAATAGGACCCTGCATTTATGCCAAATGTGACATTTGCTAGACACTATTAAAATTACCTTTTTATTCTTTTGTTTCCACAATGAACTATATACTTTTGGAAGTAGAAAGGATCGTGTTGACTGATCAGATATTGGGGTACAATTCCTGTCTCCTGAACAAACACATGATGAAGTATACGTAGCAGATGACAGTCAGGAAAGAAAGAAGCGACTGTGGACTGAGCTTTTCCTCACTGCTAGCTGGTAGGCTATGAAAGTGTGAAAGAAGAAGACTGGGGAAGTGAGCTTTGTATTTCTTGGTTGTTTTATTTGCTTCTGAACCTTGTTAGAATCATCTTGGGGGGGGGCGAGTTCCACAATTTCATTTTTCTTAATACTCCTTCTCTTACACCACCTTCAGATTCCATTACCTCTGTGCTCTGAGAACACATCCCAGAATTGCATTAACAGATATATTTTTAGTACATTCTCATAAAGGAATGTTCTCTTTGAATTCATTTTTTTTCTGGAAACTACTTGTATTATTCAGAAGGATTGATGACCTCAGCAACTTTATAAATTACACCATGAAAACTTTCCTATCTGCTACTGTCTTTAGAAATTATATAGAAAGTACAACATGTGTGTGGAGGCAGAGCCACAAAGTGTAATCAACCCTGTGGCCACCAACGGTGATGGTGCCTTAGTCTCAGAAAGCCATGGCTGACTTTAGTCAAGTGTGTGGAATTAGTTCTAAGTTGTCATGTGTACCAAACTGCCAGAGACTTAGTGGGGCCCAAGAACAAAGACATCCTCCTATACTCTACAGGTTAGAAGTTTAGATTTTTGTTTTCATGTAGTCACTCTGATGGAGAACCAGGACCTAGCTGATGGCCCAGGGACTTGAACAACCTTCCATGGTATGGCACATGCCTCCCTTAGCCATTGTCTAAGTCAGCAGTGGTTTGTAGAGGACTGCTCATGCTCCCTCTTTAGGACCATGGTTCTGTTGCTCTTGAGACTTCTGTAATTGCACTGAATCCTCCAAAATGTGCTCCTTTGTTAAGGTTCTTAGCACGATGCCATTGGTAAGTCCACCTCTACTTATGATCTGATTACCTTAGAGACCAGAAAGAACCATTCTTTGGAGAAGACACTGCTATTCACACACACACACACACACACACACACACACACACACACAAACACACAGCATATGGAAGAGGCGAAATTGACAGCTGGGTTAATACTGATTTTAACCCAGTAAGTATGCAGTAACATGCCACAGCAGCCACAGAAGTTTAACATGAGATCCAAAAGCCTTGTTCAGGGGTCAACACCAATTTAAATTATACATTATTGTTGTTCAAAAATAACCAGAATTCTGTGCACAGACCTCAATCTAGTTCTTACCACAGGCCATTCTGCTGCTTGCTTTTAAATTTAGGCACTGAAGCCACCTGTGAATCCAAACTTGAGTTTTAGGAGTTGCTTTTTGATTCCATATGTGTAACTGAGTCATTGGCAAAATGCTTAAGCACTTGGCTGTTACTGCCTTGTTCTACAGAGAGGGTCTACCTTGACTGTGGAACACTGAATCTGGGACATTCCACAGATGTCAAACTCTATACGTGCCCAAGTCTCTTAATTTAAAATAGGTTTGTGTTTGAATATAACTGGGTCACTTCTTGTACTTTACCATTTAAACTACTTACAATCCTAACACAGTGTAAATGTCCCTTAAGTAGTTGTATTGTACTGTTTAGGGAACAATGATAAGAAAATCAGTTTATAGACTTTTAGTACTGAAACTTTAAAAATAAATGTTTCCATTCCTGGGTGATTAAATTCATGAATTCAGAATCCACGGGTACAGAGAGTCAAAACCGTGAGGTTTGCCCCATAAGTTAATTGAAACCTCACTGAGGAATTGATTCACATAGAGGCATTTAGCATCGTATTTTGGACAAAGGAAAGATAGATGGTGTTTTTTTTTTACTTTATTTTTATTTAATTGTTAACCACAATACTTTTTAACAATGATGGAAAATTTAACTGCTCAGACATTTGTATAGTTATTTTCCCATGAAAATATAGTCAGCAACTATAGACCTAATTTAAGATATGGAATAGGAGACAGCCTTTTATTTCACAGACCATAAGTACAATAAAAATACACATAGAACTGCTAAGAATTAAGTAAGTGGTGGTGGGTGAACATTTCTATGCCACACAGGGTCAGAGTGACCCTTGTTTAATTGTGTTTGTGCTGTTTTTGTTCCTTAAGGATGCCATATGGGCTGAGGGACTGGTCAGTAAACCACATAACACTCCTTTGAGTATCTTGCTTGTCTCTTCAGGGAACTGAAATTTGGGAAGGCATGTAGGTGACTAGAAAAGGAAGAGCTCAGGGCACTAGCAGAGAAAGGCAGACTGCAAGAAGTTTGGCCATGAGCATTCTCTTAAGTCTGCTACAATTCATTTCCATTTATTCTTTGAGAATGTAATGTGATGTACTTGGACCATATTTCAGCTTCTAATTCCACCCTATGCACCCAATTTTGTATCCATTAGGTGTTTCTGTTGTTTGGTTTTGTTGGGTTTTTGAACTCTTATAGTCTAATAGTGCTCCATCCACTGGGAATCCATTCAGCAGCGGTCACAACCAATTAAGAAACCTGACTCTCCCCCATCCAGCAGCTACCAACTGCCAATAGCTCGTCAGGGAGAGATGAGAGTTTATGCATACTGTCCCTTTTTATGCAGGAATTTTGTCTGGTTTGAGCTGCTGTAGGACTTGTACTGTGAGTTCTTATGTTCACAGACCTGCTTGTGTCTAGAAAACACTATATTCTTATAGTTAACCACTGGCCCTGGCTCTTATAATCTTTCCTGCCCAGATGGGAGTATGTTATAGATAGATGTCTTATTTAGGGCTGAAGATTGTACAGTCTAACATTCTCTGCACCTTGGCCATCACCATCAACTGCAAAAAGCCTCTCCAGTGATGGTTGATAGATGCACGTTTTTATGGGTGTAATCTGATAAGTTCCTAGGAGTTGGTTTAAAGCTATGTCCATTTAGCAGAAAAATAAAATGAGGTTTTCCCCTAGGGAGTATGATCTGTGTAGTCATAAGTTCTTGGTGCCTGTGATAAGTTCCGGCTTGTAAAGCAGGACTTGACTCCAATCAGAACTGGTTAGTTACTCTGTGATTTTCATAGCACTGTTGCAACGTGGGCATATCTTGCTGGTCTGATCTCTACTGAATCTCCCAGGGTTTACAACTATGTAGGACTGATTACTTTTCTAGTAGCATGCCTAGCATCTTCCAGCACTATGAAAGCTAGACAGAAAGATAAAAGCTTCCAGGTCAGTACCAGCTTGATTTCCCATGTGCTGTGACTTGAATATATAATGCCTTCAGCGATGGAATCTTACCATGTAGTTCTAGAGGGAAGTTAAGAGTGATAGCACTAGGCTGTAATACTTGATCATCTATGGGACTTCACCTGCCAACAACTTCAAAAGAGGTACCCAATCCCTGGCATTGGGCTTGTTTTTGGTTAGCCTGTAGTATTCAGTGAGATTCTTGCCTTGTTACATCTTCTACCACTCTTATCAGAAACACAACTCTTCAAGGCTTTCTTTGGATGTCTCCAGACAATCCTATGTACTCATGTGTATATATGTAAACCCATTAACACATGTACAAGAAACAGGGAAAGCTGCATTGTTCCTAAGAACTCCAATAAAGGTTATGCCTATTTTAACAGTTGATGGGCAAAATGTGCATGTTTCCTTAACTGCTGAGGTGATAGAAGAACAGGGATGGCCATTGCTTTTATTATCTCCTGCCCAGCTTCCTAATTTTCACGTCTATTAGAAACCATGATAAGGTAGAAATGACTCATTGAATACAGTAACCCATCAGTGCAGAAACAGTCTCCAAACAAAACTCCCTTGCATTTCCAAGCTTGAATATTATAATAAGAGCAAATGTATATTTTATACTCATTGTGTGTTATACAATGGTGTGAATGATATATTTGTATAAGTTATTCCTCTGCATAACCTGACAAAGCAGGCTATGTCACTGTCCCCATACATTGCTTGTAAGTTAGCAAATAAGAATTTAGAAAGGGGTTATATAGCTCAGGATTGATAGAGCTGAAATGTTGGCCCAGCAAATTTACCTCATATCCTTGACTACACTGCATGAGACAATGCCAAGAAGACGTGGTTCATGACCTCAAAAATGAGCTTGGATGACAAGCTATTGGGAAATGACCATTCCTATATATGTAAGTGAACCATTGTAAGAATATTTTGCAAATTCATAGGAGAGTGCCATCAAGTTCTACTGGCTGTGAGACTCTTCACAGTACATCTTTCTGCAAGGAATCCTGGAATAATGTGATAACTCTTCCTGGGTAAAGATTTTGGAATATCTCTGAAGTGTTTCTGAAGTGTGGTAGTTAATTACTGTTATTCCACAGTATCAAACACATTTAGAGAACTGAGACTGAGTCAGGGGCTCCTAGAACAGGCCTGAAATTCTTTAGAGGTAAAGCTGACAGAACACAGGTCATGAGCCACAATGTGGATGCTGGGAATTCAACCTGATTCCTAAATGTAAGAGCAGCCAGTTTTCTTAGTTATTTATTCATTCATTTATTAATTAATTCACTCACACTTTAGAAGAGTATGGCTCTATTTGGAAGAGATTACTGCAAACAAAAACTGTTTATCTTGTAGTCCTCATAAGCTCTTATCTTTATTCTGCCATGCGGTATTTAATATTTTGATAGTCTTTGTGATCTTATAAAGGATTGACAGTAGCTTACTTTACAGGATTTTCTCTCAACTGGTCACTTTCTGTCATGTCAGGGTGTTATTCAATAGGACAACTCTTTCTAAGATTATTTTCCTTCTCTGTGACAATGAAAGTGAAGTGGAGAGTTCTTCTAGTATGGACTTTTAGTGCATGGGACTTCATTCTCATTAAGTGGACATATGATTACCCATTCAGTAAATATTTATTAAGTATGTGCCATGTGAGGATGGCATGACAACACACAATGACACAATAGGAGCTTCACTCCTAGTACAGGGGAAGCACTGTGACCAGGAGTCTGCTGTTTCCATTGTTCTTGCGTCACCATTGAAATTGCCACTCACGGGGTGATGAAGCTCATCACACTGTGAACATCTACAGGGGTCATATTAGAACTAAGTAGATCCCTGTCTCATGTGGGGTTATTGTCTTTGTCTTTTCTCTCTACGTCCATCAAGCCTTGTCCTGATCTTTAACTTTGGGATGGGTTGAGCTGAATTGCACTGATGGACTAAAATGACTTGATCAAATGTTTATATATTGACAAACACAGCTCTTAATTTTCCAATCTGGAATTCAGCTCTGGAATGACCAACCCTAGAACAGAGCAAAGGTGAGTTCAGAATGGGCATTCTACCCACATAAGACAGACACCCTATGCCTACCTTTTGTGGCAAGGAGAGTAGATGCTACATCAGACCAAAAGTTCCAATAGTCAGACAAAAAAAGCAGAATGACCCTAAGGGATGTTTTACATCTGACAGGTGCCTTTATGGGGGTCATATGACTGATGACTGTCTGTACCATCTACCCCCTTTATTGGGGGGATTGTATGACTGATGGATGACTGTAGCATCATATGACTCTCTGACTGACAGCTCAGGCCTCATTTGGAGGCAGTGTGAAGAAAGATCTCCAAGTCACTCTGTAGACTGTGGCAACCATGCCCATGACAGGGATATATACTCAGTAGGTATAAAAGGCATCTCTGGTGCTGGCTGATGCTATAGTGACATTTCTGCCCATGGTATACTCAATTTCTTCTCAGAATTTGCAACATTTGTTCTGAACCCATTGTTTCTCACATTTTTCTACGTTTATTGATTCTAGTATGTATTTTTTAAAAAAATCTATGTTGTCTTCCATGAGAATTTACAAAAATGTGATGGTTGATGGTGAAGAAAGAAATATTTTCTTAACTGATATAGCCACTGATATATGCACCCATAAATAAACAGCATGCCAGTATCAAGAACCCTAATGAAATTCACCAGGTCACATGAAAGCAGAAGAGAGTGTACCCGGGGAGTGGAAGGAGATGGATAGGGATGACAGAGGGGTAAGAAAGGATAACAGGGAACAAACATGATTGAAATATATTAAGTACATGTAGAAAAGTGTGTGGATGAAATTCCTTACTGTGCATAATTAATATATACTAATCAAACTAATAAAATCAACATCCTAACCTTCAATGATTTAAAGGCTAGTGTTTTTTTATTCTTGTTATGGTTAAGCAATAAGAACTAAAGAGCATGTGGAGCATGTGTATATAGCTTCCAAGTTTAATTACTTAGCTAATGATTACATGACTCTTGATCGTTCAGATAGGTTGCGGTATGTGCCTGGTGTAGATGAGTATTTGTCTTCCAAGTTTCATTTGTTTTTGCAGAATAATTTAAGTCCTTGAAACTGGAGTTGTGAGAACAAATCAGAAAGAGAGTCACATGATGGAGCACTGTGTCTAGGTATAGATTGGGTGATTGGGATCTTGTCACCAATGTTCTCCAATTTAGATTGTGAAGTTAATTCTTATTTTGAAATCTTACTTCTCTGAACAGTTTGTCAGTCAACTAATATTCCAGAGGTTTAACTCTCTCCATCTTCAAATGAGAGCAACATGGTAAACAGCAAAAGAGTCAGATATATTCTGAACACTCATGTCTTTTATTGGCAAAGTCACAGTCATTCTGAGGGCAAACTGTGATGGTGAATACTGTCCCAGACAGAACCCACAGGGGGTACAGTAATTGACATGCATTCTAGATTTGAGAGGCTGTAACTGAATTTCCTTAGATTTATTGAAAGTGAATCCCATTAACTTTCTAACTTCTGGGTCATTGTATTTCTGGAAAGGTGACAGCATGAAGACAGAGGAAGCCTTGACTTTGGGAAATGATGGTTAGTAGGTTCCTTCATTCCCAATCCCTTCTGTAGGCACTGAAATGTGAATATATTTCACAGTTATCTAAAGGACAGGGAGAGAGAACTTCACTCCAAGCACCACATCTTCTCTGCAGAGACTCTGTCAGGACCCCAGCTGCCCAATGACTCTGCTTTTGTTTGAGTACAAATCCTATTACTGAAGAAAGGAGTCTTGATTTCCAATCTCATTAACTTGGGGATATTTTTCCATCTGTGATTATGACTTTATATTCTTAATCTACCGTTATTTTTAGTCAAACAGAATGTTTTCACTGGAATAATAAAAAAATAAAGATAATTTGGTTTGTTTGTATAACCACTTAACTCTTAGTTGAGAATCATTAAGCTCTTCCCTGAGATTCACTGGGTGATTTGCATATAGCATTTACAGTGTGGCTTGCTTGGGAGCATTGGCAGTTTTGGATAGGGGCTTCTGGTGTTGGTTTTATAGCCCTGTGTATTTTCATCAAGCCATCTGGCTGCTGAGCAGAAGGAGGTTCCCATGAGAAAAGAGACATTTAGTTAGGTGAAGTGTCCAGTTGGTATTTTGCACTATATAAAAGTACACACCAAGTGACACGAGTGAATTCCATGCACATTGAGAGGACATGGTTCAGGGCTGTTCTATATGAAGGCTTTGAAACCAGAACCAATTAAGGAAAACATGGGCTTTCTGCTCTTGGGTCCCCATTTTCTTGTTTTCTGTCGCGTGTGGAATTGTCTGGAGAGTGATGTCTGTTAGGAACCGCTAAGGTGGTTGTTTTCCTTGAATGAAGCCTCTAACAGTAACAATTAAATGCACTGTCTATTTTCTGTTATTGTTGTAGCAAAACCATTTGAAAATGGACAATATTTGGACATTTATGGAATTACAAGAGACCAGGCTGGGGAGTACGAATGCAGTGCAGAGAACGATGTATCATTCCCAGATGTGAAGAAAGTGAGAGTGGTCGTGAACTGTAAGTCTCTTTTCTTTATCACCATAACTACTGAGAAATGTCTAAAATTGCTATGGCTGCTTTATTAGGTCATATATATGAGCATACACACAGACACACACACACACACACACACACACACACACACACACACACACACACACACACATACACCCCTCTGTGTGTACTATGGCCTCAGCAGATCCCAGCAAAGGTTTGAATGATATACAGACTCAATTCTTCCAGTGTCATCTTCATGCCTAGCGCTCCTAGAGATCTCACCCTTGTCTCTAAAGCACTATGACTCTGACTTAGGTCTCACTTGCTGGACACCAGCAGAGATCCAATGTGCAGCACTTGATCAGACCTGGTAGACACAAGTAGGAAGCAATTCATTGAAAGATGAGAGCGGGTGGTGATGCTTACTCAGTTGGATGAATGAACTTCTAGCTTGGAAATATAAACACTATTATCATGAAGTTAATATGAGCTAGATACAATGTCATCAACACCATGATACCACACCATTTTCAATATGGAAAGAGGACAACTCCTTGGAGTATCCCACTGCAAATATCCTTGACCTGTGAATAAAGTTGTCTTTCAAAATTGTTTTCCATTATTTGACTTTTTTAAAGAAACTACTTTGGGGATAAGAGTATCTTACCCAAAATATACACAGGCTATATCTTTTATCTTTTTATTTCATTTACATACTTTTCTACATATGACCTTTGATGTTGATGATAACCAGATGATGGTATTGATAACTAGATAAATGGAACAGTTCTAAATATATCCATAAATGTTGATACCAATCAGTAGTTATTTTACATGAACATGAATCTTCCAGTCTCATGAGGCAACTGTTTTATTTTTTAATTTTTTTATTAATCATTCCATTTGTTTACATCTCAAATGATATCCCCCTCACGGTTACCTCTCCACAATCCCTCTCTCCATTCCACATCTGCCCTCTCCCCCTCCCCTTTGCCTCTACGGGGGTTCTCTGCCACCCACCCACTCACTCCTACCCCCACCCTCCAGCAGCCCCCTACACTGGGGAATCAAACCTCCACAGGACCAAGGACCTCTCCTCTCATTGATGTCAGACAAGGCAATCCTCTGCTACGTATGTATAAAGCCATGGATCCCTTCCTGTACACTCATTGGTTAGTGGTCTAGAACCTGGGAGCACTGAATGGTTCAGAAACTATATTGTTTCTCCTATGGAGTTGCAATCCCCTCTATTCCTCCAGTCCTTCTACCAGTTCCCCTACCAGGGTCCCCAGCTCAGTCTGATGGTTGGCTCCAAGCATCAGTATCTGCATTGGTCAGGTGCTGGCAGAACCTCCCAGGGAACAGCCACACCAGGTTCCTCTCAGCAAGCTGCAAGGCAACTGTTAACTCTCTGAACACTCCTGGCATTGAGCTGCCTGTCAGAGAAGATCACCATCATCATCTAAAGTTTGTCAGCTGGTGATCTGCACACTTTGGGTGAAATTTCTCAATAAGACTGAGCAAGTGATACCTGATACCTGACCAGGAGGCAGTTTTTGATAGAATATTTTCAGAGTTCTGAGCAGAAAAAAGGCACAGCCACCCGATAAAACCTTGAGGAAAAGCTTCCAACACTGTGTCATCCAGGCTGAAGCAGAACCCCAAGGCTGTTGCCTCAGAGGTCAGATTTTGACAAGTCCCTAGATTCTTGGCACTTTTATTACAGAAGATTTCTATTGAGTTAAAGGACTTTTATTGCAAAGGTTGCCGGTTGATCCCTCTGGAATTTAGGAATGGAAGATAACAAACTAACACACACACACACACACACACACACACACACACACAGAGAGAGAGAGAGAGAGAGAGAGAGAGAGAGAGAGAGAGATATCCTGGTCATTGTATCATTATGTATTTGCTCTAACTGATTTGATTTTTACAAGATTGGGAGGGAAGAATCAAGGTGTTAATGCTGAGAAATGAAACACAATTACAACTGTTAAAGAACAAACAGTGGGCCCTCAATGTTTCCACTCCCAGACCCACCAGGTCTTTAAAGGGATGCCACAGATCAGAGTATGGAACTTCATTGTCTCTGTGAGATGGTGACATTGGGTAGAGGATGCCTGGGCTTATACCAAGGTAGCTGGGTCACAAGGTCAATGTAAATTTAGCTTTTCAGGAACACCACACTGATTTCTAGAACAGATGCACTAGTTTATGATCACAGAGACGGTGAATAAGAGACCCTCTTTCCCATATCCTTCCCGCATTTGTAGTGTTTTGACTTTTAGCTTTCTCTAAATCATAGTTTCAGGTGCTCAAATGTTTGCAAATGTCCCACAAACAATGTGCTTCACATCAATTTTGTTGAATTTTATTCTTTCCTGCTGCATAGTGTTTGAAGTGCAGGTGTGCGAGGGATACTACGTGCATTGTGTCTCTTGGTTGTGATAAAGTTTCAAAGTGGTAATCTTGTGAAATCATCCCATCAAATGCCAAAAACTGAGTGCCACCTGTGGATTTTACTGAGCTGACTTCACAAAGGAGTGGAGCCAAAGTCTCCCAAACAAACCCTAGTTCACAAAACCCAGCAGAGCTGTGTGGTGGGCACAGAATCTCCTGTTCATGATAAGATCCAGATGCTCTGGAGAAGCATGTGGGTGGTTATTCATACACCTTGGCTATGCATGAGGTGTCCTGCCTATACACATTAAACACATGAAATATACACTGTCATACAGGACACACATACACACATATAGTACATATGCACTGAACACCATTAGAGAGTCAGGGGAAATGGAGACACCATTAAACCCAGGTATAGCTAGTGGGTTTGTATTTGGACAGATTCGTTTTCTTTATTGGCATTTGTGTTTCATTCTCACTGTCAGCTTGGTAGGAACCAGGCCCATGATTTTTAAAGTAGAAGAATGACAGAGTTTCAGAAAGCCCACAGGTTAACCTGAAGGGGGGGAAAGCAGGGACAGAACCACATCTTGCCAGAAGAGAAAAGAGAATGTAGAAAACCAGCAGAATGGACTCGAGATTTAGAGAGCGGCTGAGACTGATCACATAATGGATGTCAGGGAAGAATAGCTGCATCCAGAACTCAGGGACACCACTGTTCACTGGCCATGCTAATATCTCAGTGGTGGGGACAGAAATGACCACATCTCTACCCTGCTGTAAGGGATTTTCTACTTGAGAGTGTCTTGGAATTACAAGTCCTTATAATCAGGTAGAGTTCATGGAATTAAGATTGAACACTATTAGATAAAATGCCTTCCTGTTACCATCTGGCCTGTGACACCCTATGGAAGCTTGACTTCTCCTCCCTTGAGTTTCAAATTCCATATCTGTATACTCCAGGACATGTGTTTTATATGTGTGTACAGTAATTAGTCTATGTTTCATACATGCAAAACTGATATCAATAACCCGCATACATATAAAATTTTATGCATGTTTTATAAATAAGAGTTTGGTTGCCTGAACAAAGTAAGGTCTCCTGTTCTTTAAAGTTAGTGCTTCCCTCACTTTGTGCAACATGGGATCCACAAAATCCCAGACCATAGTTACTAAGTGACCACATCATTACACTAGATTTTCTCAGTATAATCATTCTATCAGGCAAAAGAGATGAATCATCAGGTTTTCCTAGTACCTTTTATAGATGGTATATTTCCTTTCTTATTCTTCTTCTCACACTTCACACCCTGACCACAGTTTCTGCTTCCTCTACTCTTCCCCCCTCCGCAACCTTTCCTCCCCCCAGATCCACTGTTACTCCATTTCCCTTCAGAGAAGAATACACCTTCCAGGGATATCAACCTAACTCAGCATAACAAGGTATAATAAGACCAAGTACAAAGCCTCATATCAAGGCTGGAATAGCCAACCCAGTAGGAGGGAAAGGGTCCCAAGGGCAAGCAAAAGAGTCCGAGACATCCTACACTCCCACTGTTAGGAGTCCCATAAGAACACCAAGTACTTCTGATACTATCTTTATACCAGCATTTTCACGTGGTTTCAGTAAAGATGGCTCAATATTTACATAGTGCTTTTGCTCAGAGGGAAGGGACACAAATTCCATTTTATAAAGATAAGATAATTGAAGTATAGAGAGTTTAAAACGTTTAACACCCTTCCTGATGTCCAAGAATAAAATATATATAGCTACAGAAATATATTAATTAACTGTAAAAATACAAAATACAAACTAAGGTGAAAAAATATCTATCTGACTTAGATTTTGACAATGATGAATTCACACATTGACCATTTCACTCAGTATTAGAATGATTTAGCTCACAATTATCAGTAAATGGAATTGAGTGATTCTTCCTATGGCCAAATAAATAGTAAAGACATTTTTGGGGTGTGCAAGGAACCAAGCTTTTATCCAATATATCAAAGGTGCGTATTTGTGCATAATTTTGCATCTTATACATATTCATTTATGCAAATGTGCACTTTATCTTCCAACATAACTAGATCCAGACATGTGGACTGGAATGTTCCAATTAGGTTGACTTAGTACAATTGCTCTAAAGCCAGAAGCAAGGGACCAAAGGGGACAGGCAGCAGAAGCTCCAAGAGATGCAACCAATGCTCTTGAGCTAGTCATGAAGTTCTTCCCAAAACCTTGGGTAATTTATTCAGAGATATCAAACTTATGACTGGAAGAAATTGCAGCTGTCAACCTTGAAACAGACAGGACCCACCATACAGAGGTTGAAAGGAGCAAGGAAATCAAAGGTACCTGCAGGGGGGGCATTGAGGACTGTCTGAATTACTGTTCAACCCTTGGTTTCTTATTTCTGCCTCTATAATATTCCCTATTCATTTATTCCAGATGAGGATTCGGGCTAAGACCCAGTCTTCAAGTAGCTAATTATGTAGAAAGGGGAGGAAAAGGGGATATACAGTTAAAATTCAATGTGGCAAATCTGAAGCTACACTAATCCTAAGGTGCTGTGCATGGCTGTTAGCAACACACAGCACAACCTCAGACTGGATGCCAAAGGGCAAAACTGAACTTGACATTTAAATAACAATAATAATATTTATGTTTATTAAATATTTATATTATTATTATTATTACAAAACAAAAGGGAGAATCCATACATGAAAGCAACAATAGCCTCACAAGAGGGAGGGGACAGGAAGTGCCCACTAGTCAGTCTCCAATGGCCTAACTGTAGTACAAAAGGAAGTCAATAATGAGAAGGAAGAGCGCTCCCTTGGAGAATGATGGGTACCTCACAGGAAGGGTACCTTAGAGGAAGATGTCCTCCTCTAAGAAGCATGAAACCTCAGAGGAGATACAGCTGGGAGCTTGTGAATTCAGTGGGGATGCTTAGATCCAATGCTCGGTGATCAAAGAAAGAATAACCTGGGGTGATTAACTATTCAGAGAAACATCTGCATATTAAGTAAGTGTATTTACATATTCTTATTTCCTACATCTGCAGAGAAGGCTTGGGAGATTTCTGGTATGTCATTGCAAGGGCAAGACAGAGGAAAAATGTAATGCCAACAGCAAAACAAGGGACTGTAGGTGACTCCGGGTCTGGAGCAAACTGCAGAAATCTTGTCAGTGAATGCTAGAGATGTTTTGCTAATCACCTACATGGCACATTTTTCACAACAAATCTCCCCAAGAAGGCAACATTTAAAAGGACTTAGAACTGAACTTTCCTTTTTCTCCCTGTGGAGTTCATGATGTGAGAGATGCGGGGCTATGGTTGTGTGCACATAACCCTAGATGCAACTGAGTTAAATGTTTGCTCTTTTGTTTTACACACTCACCATAACCTTCCTTTACAATGAGCATGAGGAATCTTTTTGAAACCATGAGTCCAAGACTTAGATGTATTCTCCCAAACTCTTAAACGAATTTTGAAAGGGGTTTTAGTGTTACAGGTCTGTGGAAATCAGAATGCTACTGTGATAAAGAAATACTCATTCTTTTACTATTGTCTTCCTTTTCCTAAAAGTGAAAAATAAAGCCACTCTATTGCTTCAGCACAAGAACAAAACTTTTCCTTGATGAGGATTTCTGTATATTCCTTTCCATTTGTAGTTCTTTCTTGGTTGATATCTGAAATTTCAGAAAAATAATATATAAGTTATAAGTGTAACAGAGCCAGAACAAACACGAACATAAAATAAAAAACAATTTCAAAGAGGAAGAAAGTGCTCGAGGTTGAAAATTATTCCATGCTAAATTGAAGCATTAGAGTCAGGAAGGAAATAACAACAGCAACACGTCTCTGCGGCTTCATCACTTGTGGTCTCCTGTCCTGGTAAGCTGCCAGAGGGCCAGATTCTGAAAGCTACCAAGTCACTTCACCACGCATTATTCAAATGACCTAGAAGCTTCAGACTTTACACCAGACTATATAAATCTGATGTTTATAAATCTGAACTTATTTAAATCCAGCTGCACAGCAGGTAGGTTTCCTCCAGAAGCATGTATATAATGGCACATAATTCATAGAATTGAAATTTGTAACTCAATGTTTGAGAGCCATTTGTAGACTAACTAGAGTAATAGCATTGTCTTGAGTCTTTACCTTATTGATGCAATTAACCGCTGTAACACTTACTGACTGATAGGCTTGTGTCTGATAGTGTGTGAGTGTACGTGAAGAACTAGATGAACATGCCCATTGAAAGAGTATGGGACACTAATGTCAGTGTGCACAAAGGTTTAGAAAGAAAATCAGAACAAAGAGACCAGACTGTAGGAAGCATCCTCTGTGCACACAAGCTCCTCTGTGAACACAAGCTCCTCTGTGCACACAAGCCCCTCTGCGCACACACGTTCCTTCCCCATTTTTGGACATCTGTTTATTCACATTCTCTCTTTCCCACCATTAGCAAATTACGTTCTTTTCTGATTGCTTCTTAATTTTTTTCTCTTTTTACTTTTCTTTCATTTCTTCCCACATGTGAAAAAAAATGCCAAACTACCTTGGGAAATAACTTTTGCAATGAGGCATAGCAATATATTTTATATACATCATTTTAATCACTGAATTATTGACTCTATTATATCTAGTATGAATAAAGGGGCACAACTGCTTTTTGAATATTGACTAAGTCATAATAAAATTTTAAGTTTGGGGATTACCATGTGAACATTAACATCCAGCAGAAAATTAAACGACCAAATTATACTTTTATCTGATTATTTTAACTGATTATGCAAATTTGAACAAAATATTAAAGTGTATTAGTCTGATTTCATTCTTTCATTTCAAAATAATGGAGCCATTTTGTGGTGTTGCCCACACCTGAGATCCTGATATTTTCCTTTGATATGTATTAATGCATTCCTAGAAGAAAGGAAGGGCACCAAGAAGGTAACAAGACAGTCTTAACACCTCTAGACCACTGTTCAGCTTCATGGTGATTTTGGCTTTGGGTGTTGTTGTTGTTTGTTTGTTTAATTTTATATGGTGACTTCTTAGAGAAAGTAAGTCTGATAATTTACTCCTTTGATGCATTGTCAGCAAACTTAGGCAGCCTGTTTGTTCTCTGCTGCTAATTCATGAAAACAGCAAGAAAAACGAAGGAGAAATAAGGTTCAGAGTAATATGATTAGAACAGCTGTCAGTACAGTGAAGGATGACATGACAAAGGCAGAATTTAGAGTCATGTGAACAGAGGCCAAACCCTACTCTGTCCCTTCCTAACTCCAGAGTACTCAGGAAACCAGTGTTTCTCTCAGGGACTCGGTCTTCATAAGATCATAAGATCCTGGAGGTAGCCCCTCTAAGAGATTTCTTGAGGATTCAGTAGCAAAATGGATTAAAACAGTTGTATTAATGTGCTAACACAGGCCCTTGGACCTGTGAAGGCTCGTTTCCCCAATGTAGAGGAATGCCAGGGCCTTAAGGTGGTTGAGAGTGGGAGCATCCTCATAGAAGCAGGGGGAAGGGAGGGAGTATAGGAGAGAGGGTGAAAGGGGATAACCTTTGAAATACTACATAAAATACATAAAATGTCCAAGAAAAATAAAATTAAAAAAAAAAAAACAGTGTCATTACTGTCTCACAGCTGAGTAATCCACCTGCATTCCAGGCAGTAAGGCACAGAATCTGTGGCAGGTCACCCCAGATTTCAATCCAAGTCCTTCCATTTGTTACGGAACCAAATGAATCCATTAATTCTATGGAAATTTGTTTAGCTGTGACATTGGGACTGTGAGGATTAATTAACTGAGTTCACACACAAAACGACTTAGTGTGTATTGGTATTAACACCAGCTACATTGACTGTTCACCAGTTAGTGAAATAAAAATACATACATGAGAAGCCACATTCCTGAAAACCAGCTAAGTTTCTCCATCTAATGAATGGATACAGTTCAACTTTGATAGCTTTAGAAAGCAAAGCATATGTGTCACAGGGGGATTTGGAACCGAGCCTTAAAAGCCTGATTTTTTAGGGCTGTGGTTACCTTCATTGTAACTCACTGCCTCCAAGGAAATTGAAAAAGGAACCTAATTAATTCTTACAAATTGCTAACGCTAGCAACGTTTGCAAAGATGAAGGTTGAAGGAAAGAAGGCAGGACTGTGGAGTGAGAGGAGGAGTTGAATCATCCAAATGGGTGCAGGTGCTGCCAGAACGGCTGACACTGAAAGAAAAAAAATGTGGAGAGAGAGAAAAAGGAGGATTCTTCTGTGGATAAAGAAAACAATCACAATAAATAATCCTCGGGACTCACGCAGCACTCAAAACAGCTTTGTTCACATATCTCCCGAAATGAGAGCCTTTGTGTAATGGCACCCAGGACAGAATGAACCTCGACACCCTGTGGTCTGCTGCTACCTCACAGTGAATTTAACAGCAGTGCACCAAAATTAAAATAAAATGATAACTTCAGAAAAATGCCTGCTGAGCCAGGAGCATAAAACAGCCGTGGATTTCATAGGCGGAATGAAAGATGACAGTTCTACCTAACACGTTCAGAGTGGGTTGTTTTAAATGTGTTGATTTGCACCAACAGCCCTAAGGCATTGTCTGTTTATCCAGAAGTGGTTTGGTGGTGATTGTAAAACAGAATAGAGTCTGTTTGCCCTCAAGGATTGCAAAGTTAGGGATGCTGTTTTGGATACAATTTCTAAGTCATTAAGTAATACAACAGGACCTACCAATGTCACACAAGTAGGTTTCTGCCATAATCATACTTTGACTAAGCAAAATGGGAGTACTCTGCACCCTAAGAAATGTTGTGAGAGTCCCTGCACATCGCACGACACCCCTTTAGCCCACATTTCAAGGCAGTTGGTTGGGAGGCTATTGGTAAGTAGTTCACAGATGCCTCATTCATTGAAGTCACTTTCCCTCTGTAGGAATTACTGCCTGTACAGCCCTTCTGTTTCTGCTGCTGAGAAAGAACTTTGGAGTTCTGCACTATTCATCTGCAGACCCAGTCTTTACTAAAGTGGCCCATTCATGTTCCTGTCCAGCCAGATAGGAAAGAGAATCATTATAGTCATGAGTGTTTACTACTCAGTCTGTGTCACACTGAGGAAGGAGTATTTGCAGAGTCTTGTTCCGACCCTTTATTTGGATCCTTGCTGCCAAGGCAATGTGGTCTATCATGGCTGCAGGATGTTTGACCCTCAGATTAACTTTATAAAGAAGCTGAGCAGAAATGTGATGGAGGCCACTTCCAGGTAGGACTCCTTATCACTTCCTGTAAGCTGTGCCTTGCTTCTTTCCCCTTCCTTATCTCAGGGACAGTGACTTCAGCTATGAACATGAATACTGTATGCTGAAGGCCACACTGGACCACCATTGAGGTCCTGAGTGAACAGAAAGGTGTAGATTCCTGCTTCTCCCCCACTCATCCTGGTTCTCACCCTTTGCTGACATGAAGTACTCTTGACTTTGAGACGAGCATGCATTAAACTCTTGCCAATAGATGTGTGCTTGCATCTCTGTTCCCTGAACGTACCCTCCTCTGACTGATACAAAGGAGACTACAGGCAGGAACACTCTGGATAAACTGTAACCTGTATGCTTTTGTGCTACTTCAAACATTTTGCCTACAAGAAACTATAAAAGAAAGTACAGGCTCCTCTGCTGCCCTGGAGCAGCAGAACCAACTGAATTTCTGTTTGCAGATCTTGCGAGTTATGGGAGCCTTTGAAGCCAAGTATGATTTTGTTCAAAACACTATTGAATTCAAAATGGCATCGGAGAATCAGCCTCCGAGATGAACTTTCCTGACAAAATAAAGGAAAACACAGAGGACAGAGCCCTTTTTGCTCAACCCCAAACAACGTGGAACAAGAATCCAGAAGGAGTTTAGACAAACTATAGGAGGCTTAAGAGTTTAACTGAAAAATAGTCACAGAGATTTACTTCCTGGAAGGAAGCCCTGCTTCGACCGAAGATACAAGATGTCACTTTCCTTTTCTTTTGCCTAAGAAACTTCCAAAATGTACGGAAGAGGTACTAGACCATTTCCCCATGTGAGATCTCAGCCTCTAAAGGAAGCCCAGCGTTTTTCTGACTCCTTTATCAACAGGCTGTTTGTGTTCAGTGGGAAATGTTTTCCTTGTGCTGACAATTGGGATTTTCCCTTTGTTCCATCATTGGAAACACAGATAAGGAACTGAGTAGGTCCTGTAGATTCTGCTTAATTAATTTTATTAGACACAGGAAAGAATGAGTATAGGACATAGACTTGCTCTGTACTTGGGCCTGGGAAGTGCATCCAGTCAACTAGGGAACACAAGGATGTATTAATAAACTGCAGATCTAAACACCATTGAGTATCCACTCAAAGGTAGGACTACGCAAAGGCAGGGACAGTGAAAACAAATATGCCAAACAGTGAAAGATCATACAGCTTAGAGGAATCAGGTTTGACTGCAGCAAAAGGAAGCAATTTAGAATTTGAAAAAAAAGAGTATTAATTCATGCCTCAACCCATACTGGACATATAGACACCACCCTCATGGTGTTAAATACATAAAACCGCTGGGGACTAGACTGGGTGAGGGCCATGTCTCTCACGGTTTAGCACACAAACTGGGACAAGTGTCTTCTAAGTGCTCTTTTTATGCAGAGGTGCCTGGGCTGGCCACTCTAGAAATACAGATTTTGGTGTTAACATGTCAGTCTTGAGAGACTGGACAAACCATCAGCCCTTAATAGTGAGAAAGATAACATTAACCATCCTGTCATAAAGACAGGAAACCAAAGAGTGATATGTATGGGTGGAAAAACATGTCACACATTCCAACCTTGACATGTAATGTTGAGAGAAGAGAAGATGTGTGAGGAAAACCTCTGCTCTGAAGGTTCCCTACAATGAAGCTCACTTTGGCTGGGTTCACACCATCTGCAGAGTATAAAGACAACAAGGGATGGTTAGGATGAATGATGTTCCAGAGGACTTGGTCCCTAGATGTTTGACAGAATGAAAAACACCATGTTTTATACACTACAATCTAAAGCATGCTCCAAAACTTGTATAGAGATAGAATTCAACAACCATGAATTCTTAATTAAAAGCTATTCATACATGAGAAAAAAAGCACACCAACTTCAGAGAAGCAAGAAAGCCTACAACTGTGGGATCACAGTTAGACACTAGAAATACCCAAATAGAAAAGAGAATAGGCAGGTGGTGGACAGTGGGAGCAACTTCGGCACCTAGCACAGCTATGCTGACAGAGGAACATACGGGAGCAGACTGTAAATTTATTATCCTTTCATATCCAAAAAGTGAAAGACTTGTAGAAAACAACCAACTGTCCATCTTGAAAAGTCCAAACCAAAGCCTGTGGAGACTTCTTCCTTTTGATAATTTAGGTCCCTATGACTAAACCAGACATGAAGCTGGATAAAACTTCCAAAATGTATGAAAAGACCTCACAGTAGTGGAATTCAAATAAACTACACACCAAGCTCTGAAATTACCTGGCATGAACCTCTCAAAGATGCCACAGAGCAAACCTGAGTTTTGTCTTTCTCCTGAAAATGCCCATTGAAAGCTTAAAACCCACTCATTCCGATGAACGTGAAGGATATGGGGAGCAGGGGACAGTCATGGATAGTTAGAGATCCATTTCCACACAGCCATGCACTCCAAAACCCTGTCCCAGAATGTAGCACTCATGGCAGCCACAGCTGCTCCCATGGTGGGAGAAGAGGTGTAATTCTTCTTGTCTCAAGACAGGTTCTGATTTCATGGGGGTTGGGGGGGGTGAAATTGAATCTGAAGATTAAGTCCCAGATGAGCACAGAGACATATTTTGGTTTTATGTTTTTAAATATCGACAATGATTAATTTAGCTTAATCTCTTCTTAAATAGGAGGAACTGTTAAAAATTGGTAAATAAACAATAAATCTCTAGAGGACAATCATTTTACACTCAGAGGAAACAGAATATTGGCAAAGTTCTATGGAAATATTATAGTCAAAACTCACACACTTCACATGAAAAATAATAAATTAGTACTAACAAAACAGAGCAAAAGGTAAAATTGGAATTTCTTTTTATATTAAAATTATCAGGTGCAACTTTAAAAAAAAAACAAGAGTGGAGATATTATCCGAGAAAATATGAGAAGCTGTGTCCATATAGATTTTCCAAGAATGTAAATCATCATAATTGCAATAAAATCAGCTAGAAAGAGTTGAACAGAGAATTAAGAAACTCAAAGATATAGCAAGAAAAATTATAGAATTCTTAAGGCAGAATTTTTGGAAGAAATGAACAGTGCTAATTTATAACAGTGCACAGCTTAGGTATAGACGATGTGTCCGGCTTGCTTGATGTTCCAGGTTTAATCCCAGCTCTGCGCAAAGATTCAAAGCCTGTTATATAACTGTGCACTGTGCATAAATGTGGTCCCATAAGGATCTATCACAGGAAAAAGAATGAGGGTAGGCAACACTGAGGGAAAATAATAGTTCAGAATTTTCAGAATTATAAAATATCCAATTATCAAACTGAAGAATCCCTAGAAATCTAACACATAATAGTTCATATTGCCCGATGATTTCTGTAGTGACTGCATTCATCTGCATCCTCCTCCTCATGCATATTTTTTTCTTTATGAAAATAGAGATGAGTACCCGAAAGGAAAAGCTGGAAGAGGAGAAAAGAGAGGTATAGGTGGAAATACATGATATGCTCAAATTAAAATGTGGTTGAAAGCATTTGCTGCTCTTGTAGAGGAACTTGATTTCCAGCTGCAGTGTTGTGACTCACTACCTCCTAGGACTCGAGTTGCAGGAAACGGGACACCTTGTGATCTCTTAGGACCCCTGCACACATGTGCACACATTCCCCCACAGACTCACAAGCATACAAATAATTACAACCAAAATGGATGACTTTATGAAGACCATCTCAGTAGAAGTCAACACAAATGGAGAACAAGACATCTATGTGTAGATGTTGCAACAGAAGCCACAGTAAGCTGAATAAAACAAAGACAGATAACCTGGAAAGGAACAGTCCTCTAAATGATGATTGGTTCTCAGTATCAAAAGATGTCAGAAGACAAGAAAACAGTGGTGTCATCGGTGTCCCAGGAGATGACTTAGAACTCTTATTACATGAGAACATTGAGGAGCAGCAGGTACCCAAGACTGTCTGACAGGAGTGTTTGCATTGAACACTAATCATGTTATTTTCCTGGTTCAAGAAGAGAATAAATGTTGGAGGAGGGTTATTCTATATTCCTCAGGTTAGTGCTGAAGGAAAACTAGTGGTGTACATTGCTCTAGATAGAAATGATTAAATGCTGGCACCTGAATACCCACACCCATCTTGAACAAAGTTGGTAATCATAGGAATGATACGTATATTGATGCAGAGTTGACATAAGCTGCAATGAGGTGTGGTGCAGCATGCAGAAAACTCTCAGAGAGTTCCTAGAACCCACAGATAACTTCAGAGGGATGAAGTACAAGCTTCTGCTACATTTGTGTTACTGTACCATGACCCTTCTACCACTAACTTTGGACAAAGAGATGCCATTAGAAAAACGTGTGTGTAATTAATACCCAAATATTAGTTATATTGTGATGGTTTGTAAATGCTCTGCCCAGGGAGTGGCACTATTCACTATTAGACAGTGTGGCCTTGTTGGAGTAGGGATGTCATTGTGAGTGTGGGATTTAAGACCCTCATCCTAGCTGCCTGGAAGCCAGTATTCTGCTAGCAGCCTTCAGATGAAGAAGTAGAACCCTCAGTTTCTCATGTTTCGTGCCTTCCTGGATGCTGCCATGCTTCTGCTTTGGTGATAATGGACTGAACCTCTGAACCTGTAAGCCAGCCCCAATTAATGTTGTCCTTACAAGAGTTGCTTTAGTCATGGTGTCTGCTTACAGTAGTAAAACTCTAACTACTCTGTGTTTTGTGTGTGTGTGTGTGTGTGTGTGTGTATGATTGTATAAACATTTGTTTCATCACCATTTTGAGAATTTTGTTCATCAGTACTGTATTCGCATTCTTCTCCCTGACTCCTCTCCTCCCAGGCCCCCACTTCTTCTCAACTTCATCTTTTTTTTTTTAATGTCTATTCTGCACGAACCAGACTAGAACCAGTCTAAGTTCACAGCATGAGAAATGGAAAGTGAGAAGTGATCTGAACATTTTAAAACCCTTGGCATAGAAAACAGCAAGCTTATTGCTTATCTTAAATAAAAAGTTAATAAAATAGAAACGTGTAATAGGGCAGGATAAGCTAAGAACTATGTTAAGGGTTGACAAAGAGAAAAACTTCTAAGGAAATTAATCAGACAAAGAAGCCATCAACCCACACAAAAAAAGCCTAAGAAGGAAAAGAATTTCAATGCAGCTCCTGAAGGTCCAAGGCCACCCTGAGGACATCTTGAGAATATGTGGCAGAGTTGAAGTGGATAAGTTTCTAAAGACCTCATTTTACAAACAGCTATAATGAGGGAATTGTACAGATCCCAAGTCAGGACGGTCACGGAGCCTCTTTCCTAAATGACAGTGTGAAATTCAGATGTGCATAAGAGAGTTTGAGACAGTAAGAAGAAATGAATGGTTAAAAGCCCACTGGCTCTTAAGGACCGAATCGCACAAAAAGAACAGGAAGGATGATGCATTGGAGATTTTAACAGATTCAGTGGAAAAAATGGTGAAGCTCCATGCACAATAAACTAGTGAAATGTAAACAGAAAGAAATTTAACCTGATAAGAGACACATCCAAAAGAATTACATCAAATATGTAGTGAAGAAAACAGAGTTGTGTCTGTCATTATAGAGTCAGAATTCCAGTGGCATTCATACCAAAAAAAAAAAAAAAAAAAAAAGACAAGAAGACATTGCTTTGATCTGGACATGTCCTTGAACTTCAGATGTAATTTTCTTGTGGCAGCACTGATATAAAGGGCATCTGGGGGATGATTATGTCATGAGAACACCAGGGGAGGCCCCGATCCCTTCCTACACAGTGAGTATATCAACTTTTCTGTGGAGTAAACTTACTGAAAATAAACAAAATGAGCTACAGTTCTCAATTAAAATCCTCATGCTAAAATGGACAGTTGTTGTCCATATAATATGCAAATTAAACACTTTGAAGAAGGGTCTCAGGGAGTATTTGTTAAGCTTGAACAACTGCCTTTAAAAGTAGCACAGAGAAGACAACTGTGGAGTGAGGCCAGGGCAGCCTCGTACCATCAGACTTTCTGCATTGGTAGAACTCACATTAAAGTGGCCCATAGAATAGGAAGATAAGGAGGAGAGTGAGGTGCAGATCCCGGGGCCAGGCCTTGGTTGGCAGGATCCTTGGCTGATGCATCCCAGACACCGAATAAATTACACTTGATGGTAAAAGCCTATAATCCCAGCACTTGGGAGGGTAAGGGAGGGAAAACTAAAGTTCAAACCCATCCTTGCTACCCAATATTTTAAGGCCATGCTGGACTGTATGACCCCCCCCCCCCTTTTCAAAAACAGTCAAAACAGAACAAAAGCCTAGCCGTTAGGAATTTCAGCAGAAACTTAAATTGGTGTTGTGTTGATTTCCAACCCCTTCACACAATTTGCAGAGTGATATTTACCACACACTTTCTGGGCCCTGCACCTATCCCAATTAACTTCTAAGGTGATCTCCTTTGAGAGACACAGAGTCCCTTACTGGTGTGAACCTTTGCTCTTTGTCCTTCAGTGCCCCCTCAGCTTGTGTGGAGTTGAACCTATCATGGCATTCGAGAACATTGCCCTTGCCGGGCTTCTAAATGACTCCTTTGGCTAAATAATCCACTTTGGGTATTTACATGTTGTATTATGGCCTGAGCACTGTGACTGTGTACTTCCCCATTGTACTGTGCCTTCAGCACTGTGCACTTCCCCATTGTACTGTGCCTTCAGCACTGTGCACTTCCCCATTGTACTGTGCCTTCAGCACTGTGCACTTCCCATTGTACTGTGCCTTCAGCACTGTGCACTTCCCCATTGTACTGTGCCTTCAGCACTGTGCACTTCCCCATTGTACTGTGCCTTCAGCACTGTGCACTTCCCATTGTACTGTGCCTTCAGCACTGTGCACTTCCCCATTGTACTGTGCCTTCAGCACTGTGCACTTCCCATTGTACTGTGCCTTCAGCACTGTGCACTTCCCCATTGTACTGTGCCTTCAGCACTGTGCACTTCCCATTGTACTGTGCCTTCAGCACTGTGCACTTCCCCATTGTACTGTGCCTTCAGCACTGTACACAATATTCACTAAATAGCTTTCCAGTGAAATACGAAAACCATAAGGCCAAAGAGGCTCATTCCTGGCAGTTGGTTCAGAGGGGAATAAATCTGCCATGCAAGCACAGTGTGTACTCAACACTGAGCCCTTTGATGTGGCCATTGTATAAGACTTGCTGTGAGTAGACTGACAGCCAGTGAGTGAGGGTTGTTATTAAATGTGTTGATTCTCAGTCACTCAGAAGGTGTTCACGTGTGGCATTTAACACATTTGAATAAACCCTTCACTACTTCCTGCATTATACTCATTTCATTATAGAATAAATCACATTCTTGCCACACCATGTAATTGACAAATGAAATTCATGCTGAGTTTCAGAGTGATATACTAAAGAGGAAAGTCTTCAATGTGAGGGTTGATTTTGCCAATGTCACAGCTCCTCGGTGTTTCAGGTACATATACAAAATTCATCTGGCTTAAAGTTCCCCTTATCTACTCCTAATTATTTGCAGCTGGATATAAATAACCGGTTCCCTGTCTTTCTTTATAGTGTAAATATAATAACGCATACATTTCCTCACTTGTTAACGTAAACTGTTTTAGAAGTGTGTGCATAATTTTCTTACTGAGCTTTATAAGTCAACTATCATGCCTATATTTGCACTCTATGAAAAGTGTCTTTTAGAGCCCGATTCCACCCATGTCGAAACAGAAGTTGCAAGGGTGATTTTCAAGTTGGCTTAAATAGATAAAGCTATAATTCAATTTCCCATTGCCTATGAATCACATTAGCATTTTCTATTACATTTGATAAGGCAAATGTCGATATCTTCTTGATACTCCTCTTTTCTTCACATCTCTAGTCTCCAACTAACAAGATGTTAATGTCACAGGATACAAGTCTGCAGGCTACACGGGCCTCACTGGCTTTACAGACTGCCAGTCAAGTGTAAGGACTTCAGTAGATATCAATGTTGGTGTACTCTAACCAAGACAAGGAAAGGATAAGATGTGCATTTCAAGAAACAGGCTTCTATTTTAATTTACGTTAAATTGTGGAATCTTAAATTAATGAATAGCAAATGTGAACTCCCAAATAGGATCCTGTGAAAATACCTTTGTTTACACACACACACACACACACACACACACACACACACACACACACACATATGGCTTGTTCCCACGCGGCTATAAAATAAATACTGTGACTTCACACCAGCACGCAGTAGTCACTCTATGAAAGAAAATCAAGCATCAAATAAAGGCAGCCATGCAGCAGAACCTAAAGTTCAACACCATCAATTTAATTAGAGAACATAATCACTTGACAGTGCAGTGGCTTGAATTTAAAAGATGATATCGAAATTGATTGTTAATTGTGGAAAGGTGTGCGGTCGGCATGAGGCTACCACATAAGAGAGAGCTGAACCCAGAGACCATCAGAAATGCATCAAGGGGGGCTTGGAGGGTGGCAGCCACCAGCAGCACTGGGGACGTTCATGGCAAACAAGCCCTTCACTGGATGCATTAGCTTATTGGATATTTGCCAAGTACCCTGCAGTGGACACTGTCCTCTCCATCTCCCAGGTGAAGGGAATGAAGTTCTGAGAGTTAGAGCAACTGCATAGGTCATGTTAAGGAGAAGGTACTGTGTGCAGACAGAAAGGACAAGCCTTGAGCTAATCCTGCATAACTGAAGGAAAGATGCAAATGCAAACTTCCCTAAACTTGACTCTTTGGGTGTCTTGCAGTCATGCTGTTTCTTATCACCAGCACTGACTTGCTGAAGATATCCTCCTTTCTGAGGAATTTCCACAAGTCTCCATTCTCTCACAGGAAAGACAGGGTGGGGCGAGAAATTAAAATACCTTAGAGTTCCGTGTGTGTTGTTTGACATCTAGCTGGGCAGGAGAAGCCGATTTCTCCAGCTGAGACCTTGAGGGGCCTGCTGAGACCAGGGAGGATTGCTGCTCACACTGAGCTCACTCAGTGGTCCTGCTTTCCTCCTGCCTGCTGCTGTCTCCTCCTTGTACTGTTACTGTTTCCCTGGGCATAGCCCATTGGTGCTCTGGGCTTAGAGAAAACAGAAGAGGAAGCTTCAAGGCCACTTTTTTGAAATCAGATGCCAGCAGTATTTATTGGAGATAAGGACGTTTGTTACCCATATTTTCATAATTAGAAAACAAAACTTTCGAAGCCTAAAAAACTTTTTCATACACCTCTCTGCTTGTAATGGCATGTGGTGTACACGGGAGACATTTTTGGTTGCTTGGGACACATATCTCAAATAAAAAAAAAAAGATGAATCATTAAAATTTAGACCTGACAAAGCAGTTTCACATCCACACATTAACCTATTTTAATTCTCACAAAAACACTTTGTTGTAAGCAATCTTTTCCTGTTTTATGAATAGAAGAATTCGACTCTTATAAAGGCTTAGCATCATTCTAAATGAGCCAGCTGTTCGCCTCGGTGCTGAGACTAGGATATATTCCAGGGAACGAGAACCCACGTCCTTCATTCTATAAACTCATTCAAATCAAGGCCCAGTGGTGCCATAAGTGTGTTTGTTGTATATGAGCTGGTTTCCTAGTAGTGAACATTAGTTTCCTTTTACTAATTTTTTAAAACTGTAATCCGAAAGAAGAGGCTTTGTACCTCTGTCTTCACTGGCCTGGTGTTGAATGCAAGTTCTTTGCAATGCCCCTAAAGCATGGTTCAGGACAGAAGACACAGGTTTCCTTTAAGGGACTTCTGGGCCTGGAATTCCAGAAACTCATATGTGAATCAGGTGGTGGTGTAGGTGTCTGTTTATAACTGGGGTGGGGGTGGGGGACCTATGGACTAAAGACTTTGAACTCCAGTGTTACCTGGATGAACTAGGCCCTCCTTTCTCTTTAACACACGTGCATGGAAACCTTACACACATGGGCACTGCACAGCTCCCTTTCACTCAGCTTGGCCTCAGTTGTTAGGTTCCTGGTGGAAGCCAAAAAAAAAAAAAAAAAAAACCTCACTTCAGAGACAGAAGCTGAAAAATGAAAGCTTTACCTTCTGTGCATGCAGGGCCACGTCGGGATCTGATTTGCATCCCCAAAGGGAGATTGTACAATATTTTTATATTGACTATTTTATGTATTTACATTTCAAATGTTATCCCCTTTCCTCCTCTCATCCCCCTTCCCCTTCGTCTATGAAGATGCTCCCACTCCCACCCACCTACTCCCACCTCAACACCTTGACATTCCCCTACACTGGGGAAATGAGCCTTCACAGAACCAAGAGCTTCTCCTCCTATTGATGCCAGACAATGCCATCCTCTGCTACATATGCAGCTGGAGCTATGGGTCCCTCCATGTGTACTCTTTGGTTGGTGGTTTAGTCCTTGGGAGTTTGGGGTAGAGGGCAGGGGTTCTAGTTGGTTGTTATTGTTGTTCTTCCTATGGGGTTGCAAACCCCTTCTGCTCCTTCAGTCCTTTCTCTAAGTCCTCCATTGGGGTCCCCATGCTCAGTCTGATAGTTAGCTGCAAGCATCCGCATCTATATTGGTAAAGCTCTGGGAGAGCCTCTCAAGAGACATCCATATTCGACTCTGTCAGCAAGCACTTCTTGGCATCAGCAATAGTGATTGGGTTTGGTGGCTGCTTATGGGATGAATTCCCAGGTGGGGCAGTCTCCGAATGGCTTTTCCTTCAGTCTCTGCCCCACTCTTGGAACACAAAGTGAGAAAGAATGGGATGGCTTGTCACATTGACCCATCATATTTTGACACAAGGGATTAAACAAGGAAGTTAAATTGGTGACTGGGCCTCATCTGGGTCACAGGGTCATTGACACAGCTTTTGTAGCCAGGTGCCCTCCTGGACTCTTATCTGGAATTTAAAATTGTAAGGGGATAAAGAGGTTGGCAAGCTTCATGTAGTCAATTAAGTTGAGGCCGACAACACATTCATGAGTGGAGTGCTTTAATTTAGGAACAGGAGAAAGGCAACTTCCCTCTTTATATCCTTTACTGATTAACAGACTAGCATGAAATATCTAAAGAAGCAGGATAGGAGTTGGGTTCTGGGATCCGGGAGCATGAACTCAGTTTTGACCCTGTCAGCATGGTATTTGTTCCTGAGATAGCTGGACTCAGGAAACTTCTCCTAACTTAGTGAATTAAGAATGTTACATCACAGGTAGGATGATAAAGAACTCAAACCGAAAATGTGCTTATATTGTATTTGGTGAAAGAAAATAATGCCATGTCATTCTGGTTCATGTCTTATTTGGACAGCCATGTTGTCAAGGTGATGAACAGTAAATACCACCTAGGAAAGAACCCTGTGTGCCTGACTCACTCAAGTCAACCCTACCTGCACATTGGTTTCTGATCCACAGTTACAGTGTACTATGAATTCTTGACCTTGGGGCTAAGCTCCATGGAAACATCACAAACTTCAGAGTCAAGAACCAAGTAGGCCCCTGTTGATAAGTGAGGGTAATACATGTAAGTGTTATGGCCTCTCTCTGGAAAACATAGAATCTGTTTATCAACAGATAGCATGGATATTACGAAAATCTTACCACAGTTCTTACCAGTGTTCAGATAAACAGAAAACAGAAACAAAATTTCCTTTAAAATTAAAAATGAAAGACAAGTTCAGAGTATTTAAATGGACTTGAAAGTCCTTCCTGAAGCACCAACTAAGAATTCAACTGAAGAGGTGAGCAGTGTAGCAGGTAGAAGGCAGATAGTAAAGACTCTGGTCTCTCTTCTCTACTCAGCAGCAACAGGCCCCTCCTTCAGGCAGCTTTCATTCTGCTCTGGGAATCCTAATTTTCCCATCTAAGTTCTATAGCACAGAATATGCAATTTATCAGGGAGCTTGATAAAGCAACTTCAACTGTTGTCCTGGCCATTCGCAATGTATTACTCAAAACATTCAGGATACACTTTTCAGCTGGCTTTTAAGATTCAAATCAGAGACTAGCCCCTCTACCCCTACAAGTAAAAGCCTCTCGTGGAATGCAGTCTATATCCTTAGATTTTGTTAAACATGTATTTATCTAGCACATGGCTCAACTAGTGGGAGCTGCCCACTGAAGAGCCCACACTCATTCATTGCCTTTGCCTGTGGACTTCATGTATGGACAGGCATTGTAACAAATAGTCTGCTATAGAAAGGTACTTTGTGGTAGTCCTACAAGTGCTAACTCTGGATCAAATATTTGTTAATGCCTGGGAACAGCTGCCTGCGGAATACTACAAATAGATTTGTTAAATGTGAGGTCATGAGGCATTTTTCTATAGGTTCCTGTAGTTGGAAGGTGATGGAACAGCCCCAGAAGCAAACTAAATCTCATAATGAAATGCGGTGTATAGATCAACACTAGGAAATCGTTTAAAAGTTTTGTTTTAAAGGAAGACAAAGTGCAGAGGTCGTATCCCCTCCTAAGGAACTTCCTCTAGTGAGTCAGACTTAGGACATAACACCCAAGCTATCAAATTTCTAAGATAAGTTTGCATAATGAAGAATACGTTGGGACTCTGACTTCTATGTAGGTAGAATTGGGACCCATTACAATAAAATTGCACTCTGGGCATGGACTATTCACCTGGAGTTGATAGTCATGGATATGAGAGTCCAGAATGTCTTTTTGAAGACAATCTCAGATCTCTAATTTGGGACAGAGTTGGTACATTTCATTTTCATTGCTGATTGAATCCTTACACTTAGGCTTCCAAAAGGACAAGCTATTTCTATCTCCATGGTGGGTCTTCTTTTCTATTCTTTATGATTAGAGTTAAGACAAATGAATCTTCCTTGAGGAGATTTCTCAGCATGTGACTATATAAAGGAATTATTTTGGTTTAAGAACAATGGTTTGAATGCAAATGAGTATAGTTAAAAGTCGTGTTGGAAACCCTAAAATTGTTTTCCGTGTATTCAGAATAGAAAACTGGTATAAAAGATAGAGTTGTTACAATGTCCCTGAGTGAAGATGTTTAGAAAAATGGAGTCTCTGGTGGACTCATTTGTTTGTTTTCTCGGAGAGCCAGCGTTACTGTTTCATGGAATTGTAACGTGACAAGAAATAAAACCAGCTCTTCCGCTGCTGAATCATTGAGGGCAAAACTTCCATCCAACTCACTGCTTTATCTGAAACACTCAGGCAGAGGATCAACTAAATAGGTACACTCAATAACTTCAAATGGAAACCTTGTGTAGGAATTTGAACTCTCAAGGCACCAGGGATCCAACTCACAGACATTCAAAAGTAAAACAGCATTTGACAAGACCAAGCATTGAGTTGGACCTCCTGGAAAACATTCTGAGGGGCATGATTCAATCACTCAGAGGAAGTGGTTAGAAAAACAAAGATTTTTAAAAAAGATGAGTGGTCTTCAAATAAATGAGGTTTTTCTATGAGGAACAAAGGCTAAATATCTGTTCTGTTCCGAAGAAAAGTCAGGACCAAGAGCATACGCTTAATGGAGAACAATGGATTTCAACTTGAGAAAGAATAGATGTGTCCCACACTAGAGCAAGCTACACTCCAGGGCTGAGGACAACTGAGCTAAGAATGTAACTGAACTCATGTGTATTTTTGCCTCCAGAAAGTCAAGATGAATAACAATCGTACTTGAAGGAAAGCAGGTTTTCAAAGAGAGCTGAAGGTGATGTCTTCTCAAGAAAAAATACATTAAACATCCTGCCTCGGTCATGATACCTAGGAAGGGTCACTGAGGAAGGGTCAATCAAGATGTGGGGCGACTCAGGTGTTGACCCTAAGGAGCCCCCACTCACTGGCTCCTGCTTAACCTACACATCTGTTTTTCTTGCAGGAGCCTCAAAAACTCCCTATAATTTTTGGTCAGTAGCAAGTCCACCGAGCTAAAAATGTCACTGAGCTCATGTGTGTTTTGGCCTCCAGATAGTCAAGATGTATAAAAACCATGCTTGAAGGAAAGCACGGGCTTAGAAAAAATTAGTTCTATTATTACAGAATACTGTGCTAAGCATTCCTCATTTGTCACATGAAAGCCCACTTTAAAGTGTTTAATACGTTTTCATGAATGATTTAACTCTGCAAATAGCTTTGGTAAATATTTGATTTGCTATTATTAAATTCTCTTTTGCTGACCTAACCTTTGACAGTTATTTTACTTTGACCTGATACTGTTGGATTTAAGTCATTTTCACATTTGGGGGTACTTATTCTGAAGAAGGGTTTGATGGGAAAATGTGTGTGTATACTTTCTTATAAAAGGTTATCTATCCTTGACACTTTTCAAGATACAGTGAGGCCAAATGGAGGGCCACTGTTTTTTTCGAAATAATGGGACCAACCAAAATTAATCAAGGCAAGGCAAGTGTCAGAAACACAGAGATATTATGTACAATAAACCCACGCCTTGCCAGGGAGATGGGATCCTTGTTGTTACCTAAGAAGTTAAATAACACAGGCAAAGTTCTTATATATGGAAGAAAAGGAAGTTGACAAATCCTCACAAGGTTTCATTTAAAATATATGAAAAAGGAAATGTAGTAGATTTAATACTTTTAAATCAACTGTGCATGCTGTTTGCTTATTTTTATGAAGTCAGGAAGGCCTGAAAATACATTGACATCGTGTCCAATGAAGATTCCAACTGAATTATTGGTCTAATTTTGAGATAAAAATGTGTTTTGGGTTTCTTCTGCTAGCTTGAGGCTGGCACTAATTTATGTGATTTAATCATGTGTGCTGACACCTAAGACACCAAAACATGTTTTGTACTTTCAGAATTAGCATATCATGCAATGCCTTTCGTATATATTATAAAGTAGCAGATTCAACACGGTCTACCTTCTTCTTTAAATTCCCACAGGTACTGAAAGAAATAAAGTCATATTTAACAGTAACATGGGATGATCATTGAAATCCCAATAAGAAAAAAGGCAGAAGGAAGCTGGGGATCACAGACAAATCTTACATGAAATAAAAAATAAAGTTAAGATGTAGAATGATCATGAGACAGTAAATACAAAGAGCCCACCTTTTGAAAGTTCAGAAGCATCAGGCCCTGAGTCCTCTGCAAACAGAGATGACAATGGCAGGTTCTAGCCCTGTCCTGGTGTAGGGGCTCACTCACTGGCTAGATAAGAACCAAGCTGTCTTCTCAGAGAATGTTTTTTGTAAAGGTTATTTGAAAATACTTCGGCTTTAACAGCTATGAAACCCCTTTCTTCCTCAGATTCCCCATTCCCAGGCTTTTCCTCCATCTTTCTGACTGTATGAATGTTTTGTGGGGGTAATCCATGTAGTTCTCCCAAGATCCTGGAGGTCATTTGAGAGTAATTGCCGTGATCACGCTAACTCTGTAACTTTGTGTCTGATGAACGTAAGGACTTCTGTCACATGTGCTCACAGCAGTCCTCATACTCAGGACATCTGTATCTAATTAAGCACTATTTGTTATGTGGTAATTCACCCACATTCAAGTGTCTCCTGCTATCATGAAACCATTCCTTTTGTAGCTGCCTACTTTAGATGATCACACCACAAACTCAGTGATCTCTTTAAACAAGTGCTTTCACTTATGTTTATAATAAGATCAAATTCAAGTTTTATTAGTTTGTGAGTAATCATAAGAAGTGATAGGTCCATTGTGGCATTTTCATCCATGGATCATTGTTCATCCTGCCACCCCCCCCCCCCCACTGCTCTCACCAGTCCTACCTATGCCTTCTGGGTGGTTCTACCCTCTGTTTTCCTGTCGTGTGCTTCTTGCTGCACTCTCTGGAGAGAACTTTCTCATAGCATAAGCAGATGATGTCATAGGTGAGCTGCTGTGCCAGCAGGTCCCACAGTCCACCAAGGAACTCAAATGGTTCTTATCCCTGACAAGATCTCAGCACATAGGCCAAATTCATCTCTCTCCATCCTGAAGTAGTACAGTTAGCATTCAGCAGTAAAACCTCTAGTATAAAAACCCTAGTCCTCAGTCTGAGTGTTCTGTTCCTGTGGAGAGATACCATGACCAAGGCAGCTCTTAGAAAAGAAAGTATTTAGTTGGGGGCTGTCTTACAGTTTCAGATGGTCATCTCAGATGGTCAGCCCATTATCAGCATGGCAACAAGCATGGTGCTGGCAGGGAGCATGGCAGCAAGCATGGTGCTGGAACAACAGCTGAGAGCTACCTCCTATGCTACAAGCACAAAAGGTGGTGGGTGGGGTGGGGCTGGTGCCTAGCTGGCACGGCTTTTTGAAACCTCAAAGGCCACGCTTAATGACATAATTTCTCCAAAAAGGCCACATCTCCTACCTTTCTTAGTCCTTCTAATTCTTCTCAAATAATGCCACTATCAGATGATCATTCAAATATATGAGCATACAGAGGCCTATGGAGGCCATTCTTACTCATATCATGCTATCACTAAGGAAAGATATCCACCCTGTCTTGAAGTAGAGCTGAGAAAGACTCCATGCTGCAGAGAAGAAATGGGCACGGTGCACACACCTCGGCCAACCGTATCTCGTAGTGACATACAAACACAAGCAGAAACCATTGTGGAACCTGAACCACCAAACTATCAATCATGCCTCAAAATGTCTCAAAATGGAGACATTTTCATACAGGCAAAAGACAGGGCTAGCCAAACCTCGGCAAAGATTTAAAGCTGCAAGAAAGAAGATAGCATGAGAAACATAAAAAGTCACAGTTTAATAAATAGACAGGGAAAAATCTAGATGTAAGCAGTAGGATCCCAATAGACATTGACATTGCAAAAGACCTTCATGGGAGAGTGAACGTTTAAGGACTATACTGAGCTTGGAGACCCCAATGGAGGAGGTTGGGGAAAGACTGAAGGAGCTGAAGGCGTTTGGAACCTCATAGGAAGAGCAATATCAACCAACCAGACCCCTCAGAACCCTCAGAGCTTTTGGTTAATTTACCAACCAAAGAATACACATGGAAGGACCATGCCTCCGGCTGCATATGTAGCAGAGGATGGCCTTATCTGTCATCAATGGGAGGAGAGGCCCTTTGTTCTGTGAAGGCTCCATTCCCCAATGTAGGGGAATACAAGGGTGGTGAGGTGGGCAGGCAAACACCCTCATAGAAGCAGGAGGGGGGATAGGATAGGGGATTTGCACAGGGGAAACCAACCGGGAAAGGGGATAACATTTGAAATATAAATAAATAAAATATCCAATTTTAAAACAGGACCATGGTGAAAAGCATTTTCCTTTACCATATAGAGTGTTTGTTTATAAATTTACAAACATCAATTTACTGAGTCAAATCACCGAGTTTGGTATACAGGCCAGGAAGACAGCTACAGATAAAAACAGCATATGTATTAAAGTATTGTTACTATGCAATGGCACCAGAATTAGAATGTAGAAAGTAAAGTGGGCTCATAAGATGGTTCTGTGGATAAAGTTCTGGGGACATAAGCATGGAAACTACCTTCCTCCCTCAGAACATGCAATATCCATATGTAAATGTGTGCACCTATATCCAGCAGTGGGCAGAGTGAGCACAAATTTGTAGGTGTGTGCACCTACAGCCCCAGCAATGGGCAGAGTGAGCACAGGTGGTTCCTGGGGCTCGATGAACAGCTGTTCTAGGCAGTGATCTTGGATTTAGTGAGAGACCTTGTGTCAAACCATGAAGATAGAAAGAAAAATAAGAAAGAGACCTCACACCTGCCTTTGTCCTTCACTCATGTATGCACAATCACCTCTATGCAAATATGAACACACATTCACTAGTAAGTACATATAAGGTGATACACAAAACACTCCTACATACACAACACACAAATAAGGTGGAGAGCAGGGTAGGAAGATACCATATTTCAACCTTTGACATTCACACACATATACACAAACACACACATTTACACATGCATACATGCATGTACACACATCCACACATGTATACATGCATGCACAAACATCCACACATGCACGCATGCACAATCCACATATGTACACATAAGCACACAGATTCATACATGCATATGCACATACACACATTCACACATGTATGCATAAGTACCCACATCCACACACATATGCACAAGTACTCACATGCACACATGCATACATACATGCACAAAAACACATGAACAGAATAAAGAAATGGAAATGAAATGGGAAAAGAAAGGTTAACTTCACCTGTCATAGCAAAACATGACATTCAATCTTTAGATATTGCTAGGCAAAGAAATATACTAACTTAGTTTACATAACTAGTCACTAGAAAACTAAAAAGACAAAGTTGGCATTAATTCCAGAGAGTGGGCAGATAGCACTAGATTACAATGTTGTTACTTATGAGGTGTTTCCATACAGGTAAGAAATTTGTCATACTTATGTATGACTTTAATGATACAGAACTGGTATTATTTATACTTTATAGTATGAGATGTTGAGAGATTTCAGATGAATGCCTCCTTACACAAATCGCTTTGAACATTTCTCTTTTATTGTATAATATATAATATTATTGCACATTTTCAGAAGTTATAAAGATAATCACATTCATATTGTAAATGCAAAGAGCTCTAAAAAGGCACTTGTGATTGACTAATTACATGTGATACTCCCATTATTAACACACTTGTCCAATTAAAGAATAAAGCCTTATTAGTAAATGCCTTATTAGTAAGACATGGAAGAAAGATTCAGCTTGTAAATCTGGGGCATGTCATACCTGAACATCTCACAATATCTACAGCTTTACAGAGGCAAGGGAGGCCTTCTCAGATGAGGCTTTTCAGTCCCCTGGGACAGATATAGCTGACATTAAATCCCTCTTGACTCCACTGAACCTAATAAAAATGGCCAACATGTCTAGGATTGGAGCATCCCAGAATGCTATAAGAATGTGTTGGTTGCATTGGGGTACTGGGTAATTTAAGCACTTCTGACCTATGAAACATATATTATTTCCATTTACTGGGAAGGAAAACCAGGTGGGGGCATACAGAGATGTTCAGGGTTTCATAGCCTGTCGGGTTCTGGATGTAGATTTAAAGCACATGTTCAGTTTAACACCAGGTAGTTGGTATTTCTTACATGAACATTGGCCGCCTACTAAATGCCAACTAACCATACTACATTTATTATTTTATCTGTTCCTTACAACAAATTAAAGAAATGAATAGTTTCATGGTCTCTGATCTATAAAAATAGTTGTTTTTCCCTAGGTCTGTTGATTAGCAGGCTTCAAGTCTGAATCTTTGTAATTTTTCATACTAAAATGTTAAGTTCTCGACTGTATTCCTTCTAAGAATCCAGCCTTAGTCAATAGAGCTTATAAGGGGCAGAAGGGAAAGACAAAATTCTTAGCTCCGGTAACAGGTTGGCAAGGTGGCAGGGTAGAGGCCAGGGTTTGGCATCAAGTGTTCTCATATTCTTATTTTAGTATTCTGCCCATCAGGTTGTGAGTATTTACTTATTTTCAGTTCAGTTCCCTTTTTAGATGGGCAAAGTGGTAACTACCCAAGGATATCTTTGTGGGCATTGGGTAGAGCAGCACAGAACCTGCCATATGTCCCAGATGCCTGATACATAATAACAGGTTCTCATGGATTCTTGCTGACCTATCATGTGGACAGACATATAAACTACCCACTCTGCCATTTACAGAAACAGAAAAGGCCATGTGCTGTGGTAGCCATGGTCTCACCGTCATTTAGACTATTCAGTGAGAATAAAGCCTGACCAGCTGTCCCGTGCTGTGTCAATGCTGTTTGTGTGATGCTCACTGTGACAAACTGTTCCAGAAATGTCAAGACGCTTATTTAAAGCACACACATATAGGTAGTCAACGTAGTGTCGGTGACAACATTTGCATAGACACAAACCTGAGTTTAAGTGTCAGTAGGCAAAAGGATACAGAGTAAAGCAACCCTCTGCATCTGGTGAGGGGAGTCCAAAGGGTGCTTTGGCCATAGAAGAATGGTCTGGTATTGAACCTGGTTTGTCTTCCATATAGTGCCTCTGTATAATGCACACAGTGGTTGACCTGTACTAGTAACACTAAAGCTTACAAGTCTCTGGAAGTTTATAGCAAGGCACGTGACCTGGATCAAACAGGCCTGCATGAGATGAACACCATCTGCAAGCCAGTGCCTTCTATGTCCTGCCACCAAAATGATGAGACTTCAGAATGGGCCAAGCTAACTACAGAAAGCACAAGAGATAGACACCTGCACATGTAGGAAAATGGATGCAGGAGCTTTGGGGTATTTTTCTATTCACATTATGCTTATATTCAACAATCAGTACGAGTAGTAATTTCGTAGCCAAAATAAAGTAGCACTTTTGTTTCGTTTTAGAGAGCACAACTTATCAGGAAAGTTGAAATATGCCCAGAACTTCTCCAAAGAATTTCCAAAACACATAAAATGAGGGCTGTTCTTCTTCTGGAGACACTGGCTGTTTTACACTTTTAATTTTGTACTCTGTTCTAATAACTGATTATTACCATTTGTAAATTATCGAGTAGACCTACATCATCAGCATTAAAATGTTCTTTCCAGAATAAAAGTAAACGGTTTCCACGGGAGAGACAGAGTTTGTGATCTCCCATTGGGCCTCCTAAGTAACACATGGCCTATGTGAAGGGACTGCAAAAGATGCCACAGTTAGGGATTTCCTGCAGTCTTGAAAGTGCAGATTTCTATAGTAGTTAATCCAGGAAAAGGGAGTCATAGTTTATTCCTCCACAAGGAAGATAATTACTTTCAGATTATTGAACAGTTCAAAATAGAAAGGCTCATTTCAGTAAACATTAAACATATTTTCCCTCAATGAGCCAACAGTTTCTTCAACTTACCTGAAATATGATGCTATGTGAATTTAATGATTAATAAACAATTCTTGCTCCCAGCATCCCATTCTCAATATGGAGAAGAAGGGGGCAGTGACAACTTTCAGTGGATTGTGGGGTAGGCTGATGTCATGGATGCATAGAACGAAAACAGTTAATTAGGCTTTGGGTGGAGTGGGCAGAGGTCATGGGCGGGAGGACATCTGAGTTGTGATTGGAAGGCAAGCCAAGGGACTATGTCTGCCAGTGGCTCCCTAGACTGCTCTGGTTAATGTCAGACTTGCTGCTCTATTATGCACTTCCAATCCAGCTACAGATCTTGAAAACATTTTGTATTTTGTGCTGTGAAAGCATTGGTTAAGCATTACAAATAGTTTGTAGCAAACTTTCCACTTATTACCAATTACCAAAGGAGGCCAGCCACGCTGGAGGATCAAGCCGTCAACACTGGCAGATGTAAAGTTCATGCCCAGGGTCCCAGCCCACCTGGCTAAGCTTGTTTTCCCACTTGTTGACATGAGTCAGACCCTAATGTTAATTTGGTATTTTTTTAATCTTTGCCATTATTAAAATCTCCTTTCCTGGGTGAGCCTTTCTTGTTTCTAAATTAATCTCCCCATGTTGAGCATTTCTGAAACTGAAGCACAATATTTCTGAATATGGACAGGGAAACTAGGGACATCTTCACAGCTAAGCAATGAAGAGTGTACACTCATTTTTATTTTTTTTAATTTAATTTTTTTTACTTATTCTCTTTACATCCCATTAGAGTACTTTTGTTATTTGTTAGTGTGGTGTTTATAGATAAAACTGAGTATTTAACTCCCTAGAGGACAGATGTTTAGCAGATAATGTCATTTTGCTCTTGATCTTTAGGCTTTTTCCCCACACTTATTACAGTTTTTGTAAAGGTCGAGACAGCATCCCTTTGAACCATTGTTAGAGTCCAATCTCAGTGCTGGTCCCTGTGAAGAAGCATCAGCTTGTGTTTGCCTTTGACGATTTTGCTCTTTCTTTATACCATTGTGACTCACTGTCTGAGTGTGGAGCTATTTCAAGATGTTCTTTGTGGACTGCTGGCTCAGATCTCCTTCATCAAACTGCCCTGCTCCACGGGACCCCTGCTCAACACTCTTGCCTCCTTCTACCTTCCCGGTAACAAATCCCATACAGGATGAAGCCTCAGTGCCTGGAATAAATCGTATTTTTCTTAGTTTTCCTTCTCGGGGTGATTCATGTCGTCACTAATTGTTAAGGCTCCTACACTTGAACCCTGAACTCTACAGAGTTCAAGGACCTGGTTTGCTCACTATCACAATCCTCTCAAAGGAACAGAGGTTCCTGTGAGATGAAAATGATAATTTTATTCAGGTAAGATTATGTCCTTCCTTCCAGCCCCTGAAATGGCCATAACAGTGACTTCAAACAAGTAAATGCAGATAGATCTGCACTCTGACTCTCAGGGCAAGCCATGTCTTAAAACACAGGGTCAGTCAAGCAGAGGAAGCTGGTTCCATTCAGTCTGGAGTCTTCCCGAGGCCTGAGAAGTAGGAAGTGGTCCTCAGCAGATGTGCCTCCTCCATAGGGAAAGAGGGAAGGTAGATTGTTCTCTGACAAAGATGCTCTATGCATTCCCTCTGCAGATTTTGAATCCCATGCTGTATACAGTAATATAAGGGTCTTTGTAATATGAAAGAAATATCCCCATAGAAAGAAAAGGAATATACAACCTCCCTAAAATGGGTGGAGATGTTTTACAGGCAGTTTTCATTTAGAGATCTGCTCCTTTTTTAAAAAAGTAAACCTTAAGCATGTAATTTGAGAATTTACATATTCCTTCTTTGATATTTTTGGATATTCACCCACCCCTAACTCTCAAACTTCAACTTAGCCCACATCTTGGCCCAACTGAGTCTCCCACCCAGCCCTATATCCCCTTTCTTTAACTGAATGAATCCAGTTACCACTGCCCATTTGCATAAGTGTATGCTCATTCACTGCAACGTGTTCAACCTACCTGTTCTACCTCCCTGAAGAAAAATGACTTTCCCTCATCCAGAAGCCATCAGCTCCAATAGCTCCCCAGCCAGGACTTGTGCCCTGTGACATCCTTCCCCAGCAAGCCTGGGGGTTGTATTGTGCTCTTTAACACTGTCTGAAGAGATTAGAGATCGTCTTGTTTGCTTAGGTTTCTGTGTTCAGTATCTTGAGTGTGTCTCTCTCTTGAACACATACTTTCTTGGATATGTAACACCCCTTTGTTTGTAAAAGACCCACAACTTCTTTGACAATTCTTTAATGCTTCAGAACATCACAATGATTTCTTTCAAAGCAATTAGTTCCGTATTCTATCTTAATGAAGATAGTTAATCAGTCCGGAATAAATGAGCAGAAGTGTACTTAATAAACTTAGTATACTTCCCTGAGTGGAGCTGACATGTAGTTTTGCCTCTATAAGTGAAGTTTCAGTTGAACATAGCCAAAAACAGATCTAAGGAATCAATTGACAGATACACAAATTCAAGTACAGAGTTAGGAATGATGAGTGGTTTTATTGCCACTTTGACATCAGACTACACAATGGAGGATCTGTGGTACTTCTAAATCATTGCTTATCAAGAAAGCATTTTGTCAGTAGGAAAATCTTTAGTATTCCATTTCTTAACTGACCTGTTAGTCCCCTTGGTAGTTTGTTTGCACTGAAAGCCGGCATCCCACAGTGTCCATACCTCATGCTTAGAATTCACCCACTGGCTTTAAGTGAATCACTTGTCATCTCTGATCAGAACCACTTTAAAAACTTTCAAATGACCTATTTGATATCGATTGCCATAAATCCCCTGTCCTCACTTGAGCCTCACTTGAACTGTTTTTCTACACAGTACTGACCATGCTCAGAGTACAGAAGTTACACAGTCAGAACACCTCAAAATGGACAAAGAGATGGTATCATTGTAAGGACGAACTAGTTCTACATGTGGTTTATTGATTGATTTTACTTTGGACATGCTGTATGTTTTTAGAAGTTGTAGGTTTTGAATAAGTTCTACCCAAACTGCACAGTTTCCACAGACCTGTTCATCCCATGTTCTTGTTTCCAGTATATTAACTCTCAAACCACTGTAGCATGTGTCATAGTTAGTGAGCTGCCATTCATCCTTCCATGGTAACCAGACTTACTTTAGAATCATACTTAGTGTTGTTCTTATTTGGGTTTCAAGTGAAGAAACAATGCTGGATTCTAGCAGTCCACAGAATGGCATTGATGCCCCTGGGAGCCACATGTTCAGCCTCATCTCCACCCCCACACACCGCAGCTCGTTCTGTAGTCTATAATTTTGAGAGTGGCAGAACCAGATAAACACAAACCACACAAAGTCTGTTCAGACCTTCCTTGCAGTTGGCTTCATGCATTTAACTTTGCTGTGTTTTGTTTTGTTTTGTTTTGTGTGTGTGTGTGTGTGTGTGTGTGTGTGTGTGTGTGTCTGTGTGTCTGTGTGTCTCAATGGATCTTCCTTTTTAAGTGTATATACCACATGCATGTAAGGATTGTTCTCAAAAGAGAGAGGCTAGAGTGTCTGGCACTAGGAAGAGTAAGACTTTGGCCCATAGTTAAGGACTTGAAAGTGTCTTGGAAAGTTTTGGCTGTTTGAGTTTGGGAGATTGAATGAAAGTCATATCCTTGAACTTTGTCACCCTCCATACGGAAAGTATTCATATTGAACTTTAACATTCACGATAAGAAATTAATACACAAAACTTCAGGGGAGCCACCTTGCTGACAGCAGTAGAGGTGGCGGCTGTGATGGGTGTGGAAGCAATACTGTGATGTGCTGTTCAAGGGTGTTGGGTCTGACTGTTACATGCCCACTGTAATCAAGATCACTTATAGTGTGCATGGATTTGAGCAGATATGACTCAAAACAGACAAAGCTGTGCAGTCAGCTGACACAAGCCACAAGGAAATTAAAATGCCTCAGAGAATCGAAAGAAATAGGCAATCAAAAGTAAAGAGTGATGTGGTGGGATTAAAAGGTGCTTTTTAAATAGAGCCTGTTGGATAGACTTTCTGAAGTGGATGGTTTTAGAGGAGTGAATGAAAAAGGTTGTACACTTAGGTATTAAAATTATTTTAAAGTATATGATCTTCTCGTGCCATCACAGACCATCCATGCCTTCACAGACCCCACGTTCTATTTTGCTTAAATCAAAGGCTTTACCCTAGGACACTAGGATTGTAGGTTTATAGGTGACATTGACAATAGTGCCATTGTTTACATTTCTCCCTTCAAAACTTCATGGAGGTTGTGTATAAGGAACAGTGAGAATGCATAGGATTTTAAATGAAGAAGGCAGATGGAAGAAAAACACTCTGAAGCATTTAGTTGTTTTCTTCTGGTGCTGAGGGTCAAACCCAGAGTCTTCAAGTGCTTCTCCCCTGAGCAGAGATCCCAGCACGTTAATTTCTTATAAGTGATATGCTGCTTGGGACTGCGAATCGTAATTCATTCTAATCAAATTCAAACACATCTATATCGATCTCAATAGGGGCCATTACAAAGAATACCCCTTTAGTATAAAAACAAAATCCTTGCTTCACAATTTCCTGAACACTTGAGATTTGATGAGCATTTTCCACAGGCTGCTGCTGGCTGTAGAAGAACTTCCCTTGTGAAATGTCAGATGCTTGCTGGAGAATGTGTTCTTCTGGTGGTGAGCAGTCAGGTGTATATGGAGGTTGAGGCATTTTCAGAGTTGATTATGTGACATGGTATTGGCTGTCATAATGGAGAACTAGACCCTTACTGTTGGCTTCTATCAGCTGCAGGGGTTGAGGTTTCCAGGGTTCAAGGCTACTTCTCACCAGCAGCAGAGACATGACCATCGAGTAGGAAGTTGATTTTGGGATGTGCTACGGGGCTTTTTATCAGACCAGCCACTGAGTGGGTTATAATCGATGTCCCCATCCCTATGTGTCTTGTCACATGTCACAATTCAACTAATAAATGGCTCGTTGTGTATTACAAGAGAGGATGATGGTTCAAAACAATTATTTTTTTTTCTGATCAGATCACAAGGCTCCCACTAATGGAGCTTTCTAATTGTTTTCCTTTGAAGCAAATGCTGAATGACTGTTTAATGTACTGTGTTGAACTCTTGGCAACTTCTCCTGTAGCTGTAAGAGTGTAAGCTTCCATCATTGCTCTTGGTCTGTTCCTGTCAGCTTTCCATGGCCTGCCACTAGGCCAAATGAATTGTTGATATTGTGGGATTGCTCTGCTAATCTAAGACCTGTTTCGAGATTGAATAAGAACATCACTCAAAATTTCATTTTCTTTAGAATCTCATCAATAATATGATATAAACAACAAATGATAAGTAAACCACTTGAAGCTATAAATATGCATTAAATGACCATATTTAATACATATGTATTCACATATTAAATGACAAGTTTTAACAATGCAAAAACTGTAATTATATTTGCACCAATCTGATATTCAAAGTAACTGAGGAAGAGCCTTGCATTCTGAGAACAGGAATCAATGAATCCTCATAGACAGAAAGATAGGAGGGAAGTTCATGACTCAGCTTGTTCCCACTTCTGACATCATGACATTCAGTGTTGACTTTATAAGAAAGATACTTGGCACAGTTCCAAGATAGAACCCACGATGGTTTAGGAAAGAGGTTGGTAAACATCTCAAAGAAATTGGTTGACAATTTTAGGCTTTGCATGCCTTACGGCAAACTCACAGTTGTTTAGCATAGTACCCATATGAAACATAAGCAGATAGAAGTACTATGTCTTCATCAAAATTTATTGATGAAAGCAGGAAGCTGCACGTGACCATAATCTGACATTTGATCTAGAACTTTTCAAAATATGGAATTTACCAGGAAATATTTAACTTGATTTTCTACATAAAATGACAAATCATACTACTTTTTGCCAAAGACTGGCAAATTAATTATGTGAAGAATGACAGAGATAAGATCCTGACATATAATAATAAGTGGTTATATCTATGAGAATAAAGATAGGCTTCACTGTTGCATTGTTTGAAGTAAAGTCTCACTGTGTACTCAAGGATGTCCTTGAACTCCTGATCCTCCGGCTTCAGTCTTCCAAGTTCTATAATTACACCCATGATCCACCAAGCCCAACAGAAAACACAGCTTCATAAACAACTATTTCTTGAAAACTTGGTAGAAATAAGATGACACTGTTTTCTGCACAATGGAAGAAGAGCGCAGGCTTAGCTCTGAGGCTAGAAAAGCTGTGTTTTGCATCTCACTTCACTTAGAGTCTGTGTACTATCTCCCAAAATCTCACATCTCCCTGTCTATAAAGCTGCCGACATCATAAAAGTGTTATTGATTCCAATTGAGAGAACCCCTTGAACTTTTGGAATCCACTTTCCATATTCCAAGAATTTACAGGAAATTATCCACTTGTTGGAGAAGTTAAATTTCAACAGTGAAAGTTGAAACACAAATGTTGGTGCCACCTTCTAAAATCACTAGTATAAAATAAGATAATGTGTAGGGTTCACCTGGCATGACCCCTTTACGGGTTTAGAAAATATTAGCCCCTGCTGTGTGTCTGTTACTATTAAAAAGAGAAGTGCATCGGATAGAGCTGTTATCTTAGGGTTTCATTGCTGTGAGGAGATGCCATGACCGAGGCAACTAATATAAAGGCAAACATTTAATTGGGGCTGGCTTACAGTTTCAGAGGTTCAGTCCAGTATTATTGTGGTGGGAAAGCATGGTTACCTGCAGGCAGATATAGTACTGGAAGAGCCAAGAGTTCTACATCTTGATCTGAAGGCATGCAGTAGGAGACCTGTCTTCCCACAGGCAGCCAGGAGAGACTCTCCCTTCCTCACTTGGTGGAACTTGAGGGAGTAGAGCCCTCAAAGTAGATTTACACAGTGACTGACTTCCTCCAACAAGGCCACACCTACTTCAACAGGGCCACATTTCCTACTAGTGCCACTTCCTATGGGCCAAGAATTTTCAAACCACCACAGGTATCCATGAGGGCCACAGGGATCCCTTATGGCCAGCACTAGAACGGAACAAATAAATGCCCTGACTTGGTGACTCAGTCATGCACTGAGAGAGAGGATACATAGGACAACTGCATCTGAGGTGTCAACCACAGAGAGAAGCAGGGAGCTCACACCTGAGTGTGCAAGGGTCTACCTGTGACCCTGTCTGGAGAACTCATACATTTCTTATGTAGGCCTTAAAACAACCCTGTCCAAAAGAATCAATAACTTTTCTGAGGTCATGTGAGGGGTAAGTTAACTTTGCTGAGTTCATGAGAGAGATGAGCTGACTAAGAGAACTTAGTTGGTTTGGACCATGCAGATGGAAAGAGCCCTAAGACTCTAGTGAATCTGATCCCCATGAGTTCAGGTGTTTCTCTTTTACTGTAAATATTTGTCCCAAATTCATTCCCCAACAACAGCCTAGTCTTAGATTTCATTTTCTTTGTCATTCCAAAGATATTAGTAATGAACTATGGGCCAGGCACTGTACGGGGACTGACATACTCAATAAAGAAAATAGATAAAGACATGCTACGGGTTTCTGAAGCACTGTGTGGGGATTGAAATATCTCAATAAAAAAACAGATAAAGATAAGTTATGGGTTTCTGTTTGTGTGGGGGGGGCATTTTTAAGACCAAGTTAAGAATGCATTATATAAACAATGTTAATATTTCCCTTGGAGGAACAAAGCCATTTCTTACATAATTATCACTCCAGTTCCCTAAATAAAGATATTAAGCAGAGAATGCCTCGAATCATTAAGAACCACCCTGGGCACATACCACTGCCATGAGCTGAGATACACTCTTTAAATGGCCTTTCCTTCTTACCCTAAATACGATTTTGTTTTCGAGAACACAGTGATAACAGGACATTTACCTCAATCAAATCTGAGGGAAACAGACCTTTAAAAACAAAGTTCCCATTATTCTAAGTTTGTGATTTTCTTTTGTTTTTGTTTTTGTTTTTTTTAAATATTCAAAGCCCAAAAGAAAAGAAAATAAATGGTCATGAGGCAGAAAGCTTGTCTGACCTTTACTCCCTAAAAGTGATAAAAAACACAGGTTCTTTTGTAATGAGACAGACACAAAGTACATTTCAAGATTTGTTATTTCTGTATTTCCATGTTGACAGGTTCAAACTGAGTTTTAAAATGTGACACTCGTTCCTACTAGTTCTCAGTCCTGCAGATAAAGAGCTGGTGCGTGCAGAACAGCTGGATCTAATTAGAGTCCCAACTTCTGACTCCACTTGATCCAACTTCCCCATCTGTCTGTAGTCATTTCACCATAAATAGTGCAAGCTCTTACTTCCAGTCAATACCAGAAAGCCCTGATAATCGCAGATCCTGTTATTCAGGGTGGTTGACATTTCTGTTGATCATCTTAGCATTTGACATGGGCTGACTCTGCAATCGAGAGTTTTCCCCATCAATGACCAAGGAAGAGGGGAAGTAAGGACGTTGTGCTATGCATCTGTATAATTTTTTTGGATGGGGATATCACTCAGTCTGCAAAGTGCTTGTTACCTAAACATAAGGACTTGGCCCTGCCTGATCCTCGGCACCAAGAAAACCTGGGCATGTGGCATGCCCTCGTAATGCTAAGACTAGGAAGATCTTTGGCCTACTCTACAAGTGCCAGACCAATAAAAGACCTTGTCTTAAAAAACCAAGGTGGGTGGAAACAGAGGATTGACACGTAAGGTTGATCTCTGGCCTCTAAACTCATATGCACACTTACACACATGCACTACCACACACATAAACTTACACATGAATCTTAAGTACTGAATTTAAGAACACAGGATTCTCTAGTCCTGTCCACCTCTACCTTCATGTTTAATAGCTGTGTTTCATGCCTTGTGTGGATTATATGTAACACTCAGCATTATTCTTTACATCATGCGTTGCAGTTTTAACAGATGGATAGAATTAAGAATGGTGCCCAGGTAAAATTCAGGGTGGATTACCAAGCCAGTTGATTCCAGAAGTGTAGAAGAGTAAACTCCCCAATTCCCAGCCAATGGTCAGACTGGTTGGAGCAGGAAACTGCTGGGGGGAAAAGCCTCCCTCCATGCATATAGGTGATGAAAGTTTGTTGTTCATCCCAGCAATCAGATGGTGAAGAGAAAATGATTATTTACTCCAAACAATTGCTATAAAAAATTTTTAGAATTTATGTCCCTACACATTTATGTATAAGGCTCAGTAACTTGTTTTCACAGATGCCATTTATAGCCTGCTCACAGATGAACATGTTTTTAGTGTCCATGTAACTACTAGAATTTACAAGGCTATTTCACTGTGTGGAAAGTCACCTCCAATTAGATTACACAATTCCATACAAGCCTTATTCATTGCCCCTTGGCACACATCTGTCTGCATCCTTAGGACCACTTCTGATTGGAACCTATGGGGTCATCCGAGATGCATTTTAACCCCCATAACCTGAATTGTGAAATTGCCTTCTGAGAATAATCCTGAGTAACCCTAATAATTGTGCAAATCCTAATATAATTCATAACTCATAACATTAAATGTTGTTTTCTGTAGGTACAAAGCGTACTAGATATTATTTTCTAAGAATCTCATGTTTGATTAATAAAATATAGCATTTTACTTTAATTTGCATCAACTAAAAATGAAACAGGATTCTTTCACGTGTTTCTTAAACATGCATGCATATAAATATGAATCTATATAATAGTAGAAAGTAGAAATATAATACCTTCTTTCTATTATAATGTATTATAATAGTTAGTTACCCACTAACTATTTATAATGGTGGAAACTGGGTGTGGCTGAGATACTCAGTAAAGAGTGCAAGAGAGATAAAGGAACATTTCCAAACCTGCTCATTTGGTGACAAACAGGAAAGGCCACTGTCTTAGGGTTTTACTGCTGTGAATAGACACCATGACCAAGGCAACTCTTATAAAGACAACATTTAATTGAGGTGGGCTTACAGGTTCAGAGGTTCAGTCCATTATTATCAAGGCAGGAACATGGCAGCGTCCAGACAGGCATGGTGCAAGAGGAGCTGAGAGTTCTATGTCTTCATCTGAAGGCTGCTAGTGGAACACTCACTTCCAGGCAGCTAGGATGAGGGTCTAAGGCCCACACCCACAGTGACACACCTACTCCAATAAGGCCACACCTCCTAATAGTGCCACTCCTGGGGCCAAGCATATTCCAACCATGACAGTAATGCTCTTGCATTATTAAAGACATGTAAGCATATGAACCATAAGGACATGTAACCTGGTTGTGCACCAACCTCAGACCGCAGAGTACTAGAATAGCATGTGTAAAACCCTGGGTCTGATTCTCCAGTGCCAGGTGGAGGAAGAAATATCAGGAATTCAAGACCATTTTCAGGTACACAGTGTGTCTGAGACCTCAGCTACACAAGACCCCACCTGAAAACAAAACAAAACTGGGAAATGCCTGTAAGAATAGGTAGTGGGACGCCCATGCGTCTGTGCATTTCTGCATGTGCATTGGGAGTTTTCAGTGGGAATCCAGACATTCCCCCTTGGCCACAGAGTGAGACAGTACAGTAGACACTGAGCCATGGAGTGCTCCATTCCAGGTCTTCTCCAGGCAGAGGAGGCAGAATTAGAGGCCAAGCCTCCAACTCCAGGTGAATGCTGGCTGCAGAGCCTTTCAAAGCTGAGCAGACCCCATTGTCTCCCAGATGGAATCCTTTACCTTTTATGAAACTCAGTTTTGCCATCTTTAAAATGAGAGGATGGAGCCGAATAAACAGAACTCTTTGCTCTCATAAAAAAATATTCGGCTTCATATGCATAGAGTCTCATCCACAAGTTATGTTTGCTTCCCTGTATATGCAGTTTTAGGTAGTTAAACCACTTTCTTCTACCCTGTGGTCAGGTGATTTAGAAACCAAACTTTTATATTTTTTTGGCCCTAAATTGAATTTTCTGAACAAAACTATTTCTTGGCCAAGATGATTTATAAGATATTGTAGACCCTAAAGCATTCTAAGAAAGTCATAAACATCTGTGAATGGGGACAGTGCCAGCTGACTACATATTTCTCTATCTCAAAAAAAAGAAAAAAACCTGCGGGATATGTTAAATGTCATTTTTCATTGGAATGGAAAGGGCCTCCACTGTTTTTCCACATAGATATTAAAAGTATGTATATATCCCTTTATCTGTGAATATACGTGTGCTCACACACATACCTGTGGCTTATATTTTTAACTTGTTACAATTTACTTTTATATAGATGTGTGCAAATGCACACAAAGTGGGTTCATGTGCATGTAGAGGCCAGAGGTCAATCCCAGGCATCATTCCTCAGTCCCTAGCTATCTTGTTTTTTAAGACAAGGGTTCCTACTGTTGTCTGGAGCTCAGCACTTACTCTCAGATGCTTACAAAAAGCCCCTGGGAGCCTCCTATTTGGTCTTCTTGACAGTGAGATTGAAGCAGATCTGAAGGGCTGAGATCAGGCTTCCATTCTTACAAAGCAAGACCTTTATAGACGAACCTTTTAGCTCATTCTTTTCAGATAACATTTGAGGGAGCCATGGCATAAAAAATATGGTTTTAAAATTTAAAGTATATTCATTTGTGTGTGTGTGTGTGTGTGTGTGTGTGTGTGTGTGTGTGTGTTCATATGCATTTGTGTATGTGCTGTGCAGGCACATAAAGGTCAGAGCACAACTTCAGGAGTCAGTTCTCTTCTGCCACCTTGTGGGATGTAGGAATGGTACCTAGGTAGGCAGGTCTGTATACAAGCACCTCTCCTCTCTGAACCATATAGCTAGCCCAACAGACTCATTTTCCTGGAAGTGGCTGAATGCACCACAGGGTACTGGGTGCTGGGTGTCAATACCACTCAGAGGCAGATCACTTATGTTTGTAGACAAGACATGAACACTTTGTGCATTTAAGATTGAGTTCTCTCTGACACTCAGGTCCTGTCTTTGCTTTGATTTGTTTCTGGAAACAGTGGTATTCATTAAAAAGGGACAGGAGGAACACATCACAAAGGACCTGAGAAAAATGGCAGCAGGGAGTTCCATGTATCAGCCCAGGGCAAAGTCCCCAGGTGTGACCTGGGTGTTCAGTGCATCCAGATGACACATGAGGATACTACTCCCTAGTGAAGATTCTGTGATTTCAGGGCACTGTCACGGGATCAAACTATTGAAACTCACCCCATAGCTAGGCTAATGGGCCAATGGTTAGAAAAAGAAGACATCCTTGTGGGAGCATTCAGAAGTTGAGCAAAGCATCACGGCACCTAATCTATTCTAAAGGCAGAAATCACTCAGACAGGGACTCTTTAGCATAGACTTTGGACTAGATAGAGCTCCTGAAGGGAGTGAACTCTGCCAACAGTAGCCTGACCACAAGGGCTCCCAGAGGAGACTTCTGTTTGTTTGCCTTTGCTCCATCTGCCAATTCCTTTGAATAATCTTTCTCGATGAGACTAACACGACAGGGTTGAAACCAACATATTCTGAAAGTAATAATTACTTCTGCTCAAGATTGAACACCATAGCCATAGCTAACTAGTGCCTCGATTAAATCAGCCACAGTCTGTCCCTATAATAATTATCATTAATAACTTCTTAAATTAATAAATAAAATATTATGTTGTAACACTACATGATAAATTTTATAATAATTATTACTAATAAAATATTAATTAGTAGTGGACATAAGTTTACAAGTCTTTTCACTTGTCTAGGAGTTGCTTTCTTTTGCCACCATCTAAAGCACTTGATTCCTGTTGGAAAGTCCCTGTCCTCTCTAGGATGCAGCTGTAGCCACATGAGCCTTCTCCCTGGGATTGTCCCTTACTCTGGTCAATGGTACACAGATGAGAGAACAACTCTCCAAACCCCTCGCTGTGTGTTCTTTCTTAGTATACTTGTTTCGTCCTAGTATAAGAGAGAAAGAGGGACCAGCATCTTGATGTCTCACCTGAGATCCATTGTGGAGGACATGGGTTAGCTCTGAGAACTTCTGGCGAATCTTCCTGAGTGACGAGTGTTGTGATCCGTTTCCATGTGGAATCTGTTGGGAGTTACCAGAACTCCTCCTTTCTTGGAAGAGATGTTATGTCTGGCCAAAGCCACCACCCATCCAGGCCAGAGAAAATGACACAAAAGAAAATTAAATTATGCTAAGATAAACTGTCATCATATACTATCCATAGTCATTTACATGTTTGCTCATCACACACACACACACACACACACACACACACACACACACACACACAAACACGCATACAGTTTGAAATAACTAAGACTACAGCAATAGTTTAGAAAGATAAAAATGCCATGGCAAACTTTTCCATATTTCAGCAAACTATTGCTTGTATTTTTACTATATAAAGTGAGGATGCAGAAAAAAATCATAAAATTCTGGGGAGTAATTCCTCTTTCCTATTAATATTGCAATCTAGAACTGCATACCCAAAGTTCATGACTTGTGCAGCACAAGGTGGCCAGGCAGTGATTGAGCATGAAGTTCACGGTCATTACTGAACTTCTCCACAGCACAGTGCCAGCTGATTGACACTGATTGAAGCTGAATATCCATTTTTCCTACTCTGTGGAATCTGTCAGAAGACTAAGGACATCATGGAGATATATGTGAGCCTCTTATTTCTAGTGTATTCTTCAAATATCCAAAGCACACTTTGTGGTTTCTTAGAAAGACACTAAATCTTACCAAGGGTTTTAAAAATGAGTCTTTTGAATATTAAAAACACACACACACACAAGCACATGCACGCACGCATGCACACACACACACACACACACACAAGCACATGCACGCACGCGCGCACACACACACACACTCACTCACTCACAGGGGTGGGGAGGGAGAGAGAGAGAGAGAGAGAGTTCTAAGGTAAACTTATTTCCCTCATTTGTTGCTCCATAAAAATCATTCTTGAAAGATGAATATTTCAGAATAAAAACTCAGGTTGTAGGCTGGAGAGATGGCTCAGCGATTAAGAGCACTGACTGCTCTTCCAGAGGTCCTGAGTTCAAATCCCAGCAACCACATGGTGGCTCACAACCATCTGTAATGAGATATGATGCCCTCTTCCGGTGTGTCTGAAGTGTACTCATATACATAAAATAAATAAATAAATCTTTAAAAAAAAACTCAGGTTGTTCAGGACCATATTATGTTTTGAAAATGGTACCATAAAAGGGGAAGTTAGTGATGGTAACTGCAATTCACTAAGCCCCAATTGTTCTCTGCATCAAAGATTCAGCTTTCTGAGGAATTACTGTTGTCCCAGGTATTTAGGACACCAAGCTGTCCTCAAAATGGAGGACTTAGTCTATGGAACCCTTAACAAGGAGCCATTCCACATGACTTTAAAAAAATCAAAAAGTATGATTTATCTAAAAATAATTCCCAACTGAAATATAATCTAAGACTTCTCAATTCGAAAAAAAAAATAAAAAAAGGAAAAACTTGGCAGACCACTGCATAAGCCCAAATGTCTACATGTCAGTTCCTAACTTGGGATGAGGGCTGGGGCCTAAGGACACCTCTGGACTGACTGTCAACGTAGCACAACTGAGCAGAGTTCGGAGATATGCACATGTGGGAAAGCCAGTGGGTGAACAAGGAATCAGGGAATTGTTCGGATTCCTTCATTTACAATATCTACACAGATACCAGTCTGGGAAGTTAGCAGAGAAGCCTTTTGGGAAGGGAATTCTCTGTGGTGGGCACACAGAAGGCTACCAGACCTGGTGACAGCCCTAAAGATAGCAACTATGCCAGGCTCGAGGTGCAACACTTGGCACCTCTTAATATTGTTCAAAGAAACATGAGCACTAAGGGCTGAGTTGTAAGTACCTATTTAAGGAACCCACACCTTACATTCATCCCACAAGCTCTTACTGATAACCTGGTGGATGATGAGGGTATAAGTAAGGAAATGCCTTAGCCAAGTTTCTTGAAGCATTCACTATCAAAAGAAGAAGAGGAGGAGGAGGAAGATGATGAAGATGAGGAGGAGAAGGAACAGGAGGGTAAGGGGAGGAACAACATTGAGTGCTGCCAATGAAAGTCAAGCCAAATGTAAATTGTATACTAGGTAGCAATGGGTATTATAGGGGAAAATGTATAGAGCAATCAAGAGTGACAAGATGCTGGGGAAGACTCTGCCATGGACTCAGTCAACACAGAATCATTGAGAAGGTATGTCTGAACAGGATTCTGAAGGTGAGGCAGTTGATGGCCTGGCTGTCTAGGGAGGCCGTTCCCACTTAAGGGATACCCCACTTCCAGGAGGCAAAGCTGACCTACATGGGCGGGAAAGCAATGAAATGTGAATTAAGGAGCAGCAGAGGCTGCTGGTCACAGGCAATGCAATGCTGGACTGGGAGCTTGCAGAAGGCTGTCAGCTTTTGCTGACAATATCAAGTAGCACTCGCTCTGGGTGGCTGGGACAGGATCCGTGCTAGACAAGAGGAAGACCCTGTAACTGAGAAGAGAAGAACACCCCACTGTTTGTTGTTCCGTTTCCTGTGGCTATTTAATGGTTTTCATCGGGAAGCTTATGATCATGTTTCCGGACGTAATAGAAACTGTCACCGGTTGTTTATTCATTTAAATATGATTTCGTTTTCTGCAAAAATTCATGAGGAAAGCTAAGGAATAATTTCTACTGACTTTATATTCCTAAACATGCAAAGTATCAGCCCTGGAGGTTTTCTGCTGGCCCTCAAATGGCGCTGAATTGTTTATAAGGTCTTTTCAGATTCAAGGAAATTACATTTCTGAGCTTCCATTTCAAGAAGCCCGGAGTTTACAAGCTACAGCAACTGCCCGTGTGCATACACATTTGTGCTCAGTACATGTTGGCAGAAGCAGAAACCTTAAAAACAAGGGTGTCTTCCCTCTCTGTCTTCTGATTCTCTCCTGTGCCAACCCTGCTTCCTAGAAGAGGTTTTGAAAAAACATTGTCGCAGCATAATAAGCCGACGTGATGTGTGTCTCTCAGACAACAGCCAGGTGGAGTCGAAAAGCTGGTGAAATGTTTGTCCAATTATACTTTTGCAGCCTGAATCTTAACTGTATTCTCAGAATTTAGTACCAGTTTAGGACCATTATGTTTTTTTTTTGTTTGTTTGTTTGTTTTTTTCTAGCCTAAGCTATTTCTCTGAGTCACTGCATGACCAATGTCACCTCAGTAAGAGGCTATGTAGTCTAAGGCAGAAGGACTTCTTTCCTGGGCCCATTGCATTAATCTATTTTACCAACTGGGTCCCACACATGTGTTCACAACCTTACATCATTGCAGCAAGAGCAGAGGGAATTTTGGTTCCGGTCAAAGGGAAGAGGAGGCAATCAGTGATGTGAGATCTGTTCCAGTGTCTTTTTCCCCACTAAAAATGCATGTGGTACTTTATCATTTCCCTTTATCCTGTGATGGAGACAGTTGCCATTGGCTTAAGCACTTTTTCTCCAGCCCACGCTGCAGTCATTAGTAGCAATACCTGTTAAGAAGGGCTGGCTCTGTCGGAGCTGAGAGCCCAGCCCTCCACTGCCCCAGCCAGTCTTGGTGGAGCTGCTCTCAGATGTGCTGCTGGTAGGCTGGTGATTTCGCTCCTGCCTCTCATTTGAATAGAGGCCAGAAACACTGCCAATTATATGATGATGACAAACGGGAGCCTGGACCAGGCACCACACTCACCAGCCTTATTTCCTACAGCCCAGAGCATATGAATCATTCCAAGGAAGAGCTCAGGGAGTGCAAATTAGTGAACCTTGCAGAGAAGCCCAAATGAGCGAGTCTGCTAGCTTGTTCCTGCAGCATGTCATCCTGTCACTTTTCAAGTAACCCAAGAACATCTGAACTATTCTTATCCCAGGGCCCTGCTCAGGAGAGGCCCTGTGCTGCTGCTGAGGAAGCTTCTCAGCACTGAAGGGCCCTGTCAACTGTGTGCTACCTGCCTCCATTCCAAAGGATGAGCTGCTTTCTGATGTCCACCAGCCATACCACACACACACCAGGACCACACTCCCCTACCCCAGAGTTAAAACCGAGAGTGGCATTTCCTCCATCCCCTAGACTCAGGTGTGAAAGTCTTCACATTTAGAAGGTGTCATGAACTTTCTTCCTCTCTTCTCCTGAGGGTTTGTGTTCACCTCAGCCTCATTTGGTTACAAATAAATTCCCTATGACAGAACAACCTACTTACAACATATAGAGAAAGCTGCCAGTATCATCCACTGAGGTCTCCCATATACCAGTGAGGGGGTAATGTACATGTGTATAACTGTGCAGGAGTTTGTGTGTGTGTATGTGCATGTACATGTAGAGGTGAATATGCACATGTATGTGCATGTGTGCACATATATATTGTTGCATGCATTTATTTTGTGTGTACTTGTGTGTGTATATGTGGGCAAATATTTATGTATGTATGTGTATGTCTGGGCACATGAATATATCTGTGCATATGTATGTTTATATGTATATGTGCATACTATATGTGTATGCATGTGTTTAAGTGTGTATATGTTATATATGTTGCAAATGTATATTGTGTGGATATATGTGTGTACATGCGTGTATGTATCTGTTCATATGTGTATGCAGGTATGTAGATGTGTGTGTATTTTTATGTTTATGTGTGTGTTGGTGTGTGAATGTGTGTACAAATATATGTGGCTATGCACTCAGCATTCTACTGAAAGGAACTTTATCCTTACTAGCATAGCTCACAGATTTGTGGCTACCTAGACTTTTGTGGTGCTCAGCAACTGTTGATTTTGTCGAGATAATATGTATATGTACATTAGCTGCAGCATGCTGTTAGTGAACAGTGGTTTTTCAATCAAATAGGCTGTCAGTAGAGCTGACCCACGGACAAGTACACTGTCAAGCCATGGCGGCTGTTGTCTTCACTACCCAAACAATTTGTTCTGTGCTAACGGTGACTTGGGTACTCCCATCTATTACACGATCATAACAAGCAGTGTCCTGAGAGGCCACTTCCCAGTTGGTGACTTTACAGACTTTGTTTCAAGGTTTCTGCGAAATCGAAACCTGCAAAAGCAGTGGCTTTGTAGAGAGACTCTGGGTGGGTATTGTTTTGTGGATACTTTGATTAATTATCCAAAAATGGGTCATCTCCTGCCATATACCCCAAAAGCCTGGACTGACATCATGTGGCATACCCAGCCTTTTTCTAGGTAGCATGGACTGGACTGAAATCATGTAGCATGCACAGCACATTTCAGATAACCTGGATACAAAATAATAATGATGTCTGTTTTCACCCTTTAAAACCCTATGCCACAGTGGTTATATATCATCCAGGCAGAAATTCAACTCTTTGATTAAAAAAAAAGATGATCTGTATTATAAGTATTTAACACATGAAGACAGGGATTATCTACCTCCCATTTCCTCCTTCTGACTCACTACATATTTCCCACACATAGCTCCTCCCAATCTCATGTATTTTTTAATAACCTACAAAAACCTGTACTTCCCATATGTAATAAACAAGAGCTTAATTCTCCATCCTGAGGCTAGACAGTCAAGTTCTCCTACCTTCTGCTTCTGGGATAACTTCTCTTGTCTAATGCTGACTTGTTGCTGAAGAAATTCATAGTAGTGGCCACCCTGGGAAATAATTAAAATAGTGAGAACATCCAGTTAAGATACTTGGTACTACCAACTTTCTGTTCTAACACTCTCACCAAGAGAGAAACTTCCTACCCTTCATGGTTGCCAGAATATTCTGTTCATGTTGATTCCCTGGCTTCAGTTGCCTGGAAGACTAGAGTAGGGCGTGAAGGAGAATAATTCACACTGACACTCTGAAACATCTTCTCTGTCACCAACCATTTTTTTGGAAGCCAAAGGTATTGTTTCCGCTTCAAGGGAGCCCCATTATCCAGCTCTCTACAGAGCCAAAACCCCTGTACACAGCGCAGCTCTCTCCTTGGCCAAGATCCCCTCTCACCGTGATAATAGTGCAGCCATACATCAAGCATGAGCAAATCTCCAATGGAATGCATTTATTACACATTTTCCCGAAGTGCCACCCATACTGGAAACTCCTGGCTAGAGGGCAGTCATTCTTAGAATAATTGCAGGGGAAGTATCCTAGATCTTTAATTGGTAATAAAAATACAATGTGAACAGAAGCAGGTAACATCTAAGGCTGGAGTCAACCCACAAAATAAGAAGCATGGCTGTTTAACCTTTACCCATGATGTTTGCATATAGATAGAAGAGCAGTGGTCCCTGTGACTTGAAGGAAGTGTCTATTATCACGCGTCATCTATTTTTTTCCTCCTTGGTTGGCTTAGCTGACCTCGTGTCTGTCCATCTCTTCCCTTACTCCTCTGCTTACACATAAGGACATATAAGATAAAGCATCTCAACCAAGGCTCATGGATGGGCACATGCCTGCCCATCGAATCAATACCACACTACCCATACCACACTACTTGGCAGATCATAAATGCCTTCAGTCCAAACACAAATGAGTAATGACCAGAGACTCTAACACCCTCTAAAGCTGTCATGCTATACTGGTTGAGAAAAGAGTATAATATAATACGCCTAGTGTCCAAGGACCTACCCCACCTTCCAACTCATTCCATAGATGTACATATTAGTACATACAGATATGGTATGTGTGTGTGAGAGTGTGTGTGTATGAGTGTGTGTGTGTGTGAGTGTGTGTGAGTGTGTGTATTATGTGCTTCCTGCCCCTGTATCACATTGCCACCATGCTCTGTCTTTTGCAAGCCATCTGACACACAGACAGTGAGAAAATACTGACAGAATGTCTTCAGCAAAAGCAGTGACAAAGGAACCGGTAACAAACATTCATGATGAAAAGAGACTTTGTTGAGCCAGCTCTTTGTAGCTGCACACTGAAGAATTGAGAAACACTCAGTAATCACAGCTGCTGAGAACAGTAAAGCATGAACCCACCTAGTGACAAAGCCTGTGGTTGGGCACAGGGAATTGCAGGCTGACTGTTTTATTTTTTTTCCTTGCACATCTGTTCATCTTCACAGAGATGAATGCCATTTGTGTTACTTGTGGTCTGCTCTGATGTCAGCACGAGCGGTGGAGGAGGTGAGCCCGAACATAGGAACACAGACCGTACCAGGGGTCTGCAATGGGCATAGGCTTGTTCTCATTCGTGATCATCCATTCTTGATACATGAAATGAATGAAAGCATATCCATTCAAAGACAGGAATCTTCACTCCACACTCAAGCACTGTGGTACTATTACTGAGAAGTTTAATATAGGGAGAAGGGTTTCTTAGAAGGAGGTCTCTAAAATATACAAATACTACCTCTGAAGACATGCATGGAAACTTTATCCTTGGAGTAAAATCCATAACATAGTGGTAGATAAGACTATAGCTTTGGACACTAAACTTCCTTCTGCCTCAGCTAAAGTAGAAATCGTGATAGTTCTTAGTGAGTTGTTGAGAAGGCTAAGTGAGTGGACAAATGAAAGGGCAAATCTGTGGTATAGACTAAGTGCTCAGTCTGTGTTCATACCATGGCATAGTTCATAATCCCACATGGAGTACCAACACTAACAGATAATATTCAAATGCCTCCCTGCTCTACGATCTTTACCACATTTCAGAAGGGACCTTGCCTTGTAGGTTCTAGTAATGAATAAGCAGAATCGCCATAGTTACAGAAGTGCCTTGTAGTATCACGTAGGATTTAATTCCTTTCCAAAGCCATGGTGGTTTGAATGAGAAATGCCACGTAAGCTCATGTATTTAAACACTTGGTCCCTAGTTTGTGGTGTGGCACTGTTTAAGGAGGTTACAGAGGCTTTAGGTCCCAAAGTTTAGGGAAGGAAGGAAGCCTTGCTGGAGGAAGAACATCACTGGCAATTTATAGCCTCAACCCACTTCCTGTTCTCTCTCTTCCTGCTTCCTTTGTGAAGATAAAGATGTGAGTAGCCAGATTCCTGTTCTTGCCCCATATCATGCCTTCACAGCCATTATGGACTCTATCCCTGTGGAACCATAAGCCAAAATTAATTCTTCCTAAAGTTGCTTTTGGTCATGCTGCTTTGTCATAGAATAGAGAAATAACTGAAACAGAGCATTATCAGTCTATTTGTATGGGAGTCTCGAATGAGCTACACTGCAGGGAGGAGCACAGATTTGTGAGAGGCCTCAGATAGGCTTCCAAGCAACAATGGCCTCTTTATTCACACGAAAAGAATATTTCTCAAACATGGAATTGGCTGAGCAGAGGTTGCCCTGTGAAAAGCCCCCGTGGGATGATTCACTAGTTAGGAAGATGAGAATGAGAATACACGGAGGAAACAAGACTGGGTATGAATCTATCTTAGCAGCTGAGGGAATTTAGATGGTTATTTAACCTCATTAATGTCTCATCTAAAACTGGAAATAAACATCACAGGAGACACAGGCTCCTAAGTGAGAAGGTACATTGTAGGAACTTGGTGCTGTGTCTGACGTGTAATTTACACTCAGTATGGGTTAATCACCAATAATGTTACTCAGCAGGGGCTTCAGTGAGCACAAAGAGAACATGTTGTACTTTTGTGGAAAGGCAAGTGTGTGGGGCCGGGAACCATGGGGAGCAGACCTGCAGCAAGAGTGGGGTCAAAGCATGTCCAAACCCTGGAAATCGTATCCTGAGATAGGCAGGAGTAAGGCTCACTGCCCCCTTGCAACAGGCCTGCCTGTCAGACATAACCCTGCTCCCCTACATCTCCCTTTCCCCAGCCCCAGAGGAGGTCACATAGCCCAGGACCCTTATAAGGTCCTCTCCCCTTATAAGGTCATGTCTGATGGTACCTGGAATTCCTCTTTATGCAAATGAGGCATCCTCAGCTCCCTGGCCTTGTTCAATGACGTACACTCAGCCCAAAGCTCCTTACCACCCACCAAAGGTCTATGTAGCCTTAGTTTCCCCCATTAAATGAGCTATCTCACTGAAGCCATGTCCTAAGTATCTGTTATCACCTTACTCACTCTCTTTCACTCCTTGCCATTTCCCTTTGCCACCTCCCCTTTCAAGATCTGCCCAAGAGTTCCTGCCCTCCTGGGCAAGGAAATGGAGCCTGAGTGGCACAAGAGTAATAGCCTCTTTCAACCTTGTAACTCAGATGTTTCTGTTTCCTCTTCTTGTTCATTTTCATTTCTGCCTCTCTGTGCTCTTAGAAGAGATATCCGTGGTAAAATCTGACCAACCGCTGTGATATATGAGAGGTGGCTTTCCTATCATCAGCACGGTAACACTGTAATTATATAAAACATAAAGTGTTATGAAGATTCAATAAAGAAACCATTTAGACTCTCATCCCATGACTGCTACTGTGGAGTATCCAGAAATCCAATTGCATAATGCCACACTACATGAAGATAATCATGACCTTATTGCCCGCCTTGCTTAAGCTAAGCACCCTTTAATTTTACATTAAATAATGTACATCTGTTGGTTTTTTGTTTTTAATCATGGAAATTGTGGAGACATTTTTGAATGTCAAGGGTAAATAGAATTCTATAAGACAAGCAAACTGCCTGCAAGCTTGGCGTAGAATACTGCAGCTTCCCATGATAGGTGGAATTGGATGTGTAATTGAACAGTGGGACTTTTCCCACTTAGGTCTTTGAAAGGGGAAGACCCATTTCATTCATCCATAAATGGCCTGAAGCTCTAGACGTGTTCAACTCTCTTGGAATCTTCATGTCAAGTTAACATGAACTCCAGGAGTGCACACGAGGAGCTGTGTCATGAGCATGAAAAGCAAGGGCAGGTAAGATACTGTTCATCAGAAGAACACATGGGATTTACATGCTACAGTGTGAAAACCACATGACCAGAAGGGATAGAAAGCTGTTTTCCACTTCTGTCGTAGAAATGAGAGAAGACATATCTCTCATATGCCATACCATGAACTTCACACAGTAAATTCCTCTCTGCTTGCCCTCTTCTCTCCACACAAATCCTCCATCTAGTTTGACCTTTGACCTCAAGCTGCTGGGAAACCGTTAGAAACCCACCAACCCAAGGGCATACTGAAGCTCCCCAAAAAGCACCCAGAGCACTTATAACACCACATAACTTGTCACCAAATGTGCTCCTTTCAGATTCATGCTTTATCACTTTTATTAATTTTTCCCCACTGAGCAGCACTCAACTATAAAAATGACCATTTTGCAAGTTTAAAAAAATAGATGACTGCGTGAATATTCAAGATATTCTGAACCAAAATGGACCCTAAGTGTCTAAAAACTGTTGTTTGCTGATATTTCTTAGGAAACAGCCATTCGGACCTATAGACTTTTATGACCTGACACTCCCAGCCGAAGTACTTGCTTCTAATGGCAATACCTGACTGATACTTCGTGTCAGTAGATCAGTCTCTCAAGCTGTGATTCACCTTCATCCTGTTAGAGATTCTAAATTTTCAAGAGGTTTGTTTTTCCTTTTCACATGGAATTCCATTCGCCCTTCCATTCAGGAACAATTCTACCATTTTGATGATTAAAAAATAAAAATTAGGTGAATGAAAGCAGTTTAATATGGACGTAGGAAGGGCTTATGACACAATGTCTAGGTGTTCAATTGCTCTGACACTAATTAGGAATAAGAGTGACTTGTCTCCATATCATTTTCTAAAACACCTTTCATATTTAATGTCACCTTTATCAAAGCCAGTATCTTCATCGGAACTTACAGTAATAAAAATCTGCCACAATTCCTCCATTTTAAGTATTACTATTAAAAAAAGACTTAAAAGGAATGAAAAATAACCATCGTGTGTTCAGTATCATCATGACTATATGGAATATATTAAGAGTGCTTTAAAATTCCATCTATACATTGCCTCGTCATTGAGTGTTTTATTCGTTTGCTTAAAAATGTTTTTCTATTCTCTTATTTCAGAGAATAATATGCCTTACAGCATAAGAACCTAAAACTTTTATCAGTTTTCAAGAGTGAATTAGATACTGTGAGGCATTCTAAATATGTCCAGTAATTAGAAAATGTTAATTTTTTGATTTTGGAAACTCTGTGTCACTCCTGAGACCTGACCCATGACTTCAATTAACACTAGTGACTCCAACATTCTTAACACCAGGACAGCCTTTTCCTGTGGGTTCTAGACACTTCTACACATCTCTTCTTCTATTGTTGACTTCTGGTATCTCGTGGCCATGTCAGATTCCAAACTGAACCGTGTCACAAAAGACGGTGATCTGCAGCAACCCGGTGTGAACATCCAACTGCACGGCTGAAAACCTAGGGGCAATTATAAAATCCCCAGCCTCCCTTCCCTCTGATCCCACCTCACACCCACTCCCTTGTTCATTGACTGCTCTAAGCCCCTCTTGTCTTGCATATTTGTCTCTATACTCCTGATTCTGACCCTGAGCTACTAGCTTCACTGTTCCTTGCTGTTCCTAACTTCTATGTCCCCTGGCTGCTTCCAGCTCCCTACCCAGCCTCTGCTCCAGGATCAGTCGTCAGTAGCAGCCAAAGTCACTTTTTATCTTAGCGGTACTGTTGGTTTATTTATTTATTTATTTATTTATTTATTTATTTATTTATTTGCTGTATGTGGGAGGTTGTTTGTTTTGTTCTGCCTTAGTGCATTGCCCTTCTCTTATTTCTTGATTAAGAGCAGTGAGAACTGGAAATTCTCTTCTCATCTTTACTGCCTTCTGGCTTTCAGTGTCTCCTGTTCCCCTTCATGTTTGCCTGGGCCAGCTGCTACAATTTCTGCCACCTTTCTTAGGAGCCTTTTTCCTCTTTCTGACCTTCAGGGTTTCTTTTTATTTTGATCACACTAATCCTCAAGTTATATGACAGATCAAGTGGTTTTTCTTTCTGATTTCTTGAAACAAACTGATCTCTTACTTCTGCCAAGTCCTTTTGTCTGACTTAAATCTTTAACTCTGCAGTAATTTTACTGGGTTCTCTCCCTCCATCTATCTGTAGAGTGTTTTCCTTATAATAAGGGTCCTCATTCTTTCTGTTAGTAAAATCAAGACCAACTCATGAATGAAGCCATATCTGGATCTCAGTAATCAAAATTCATCTAAGACTATGTGATAGGTATAGAACCAACTGGAGACCACATCAATGTAGACTTGTGAGGTAGAAATAGCACAAGAGTGGGATGTGGGGTTTGGACACCTAAAAGGCAATATGAGTCCTTTTCCTGGTCCCAGCTTGGGACCTTGGAAATCCTTAACTTTGAAATAATTGGATGTTTTCACAATGAAACAACAATGTCCTAACCAAAAGTCAGTGGTAGGACTTAACACAAGACATGGAGCAATCTAAAAGGGAAAAGACAAATTCTAGTTTAAACTGGCTCTGAACAAGGATACAGTCAGAAGGAAACAGGGTAAACTCACCAATAATGGGAAAATTGATGGAAGATAGACAAGGTAGGGTAGATGAAGGAGAAACCCCAGATGCTATGTGCTCCTCCCTCCAGATGTTATGTGCTCCTCCCCCCAGATGCTTTGTGCTCCTCCCCCAGATGCTATGTGCTCCTCCCTCCAGATGTTATGTGCTCCTCCCTCCAGATGTTATGTGCTCCTCCCTCTCAGATGTTATATGCTCCTCCCTCCCAGATGCTTTGTGCTCCTCCCCCAGTTGTTATGTGCTCCTCCCTCCCAGTTGTTATGTGCTCCTCCCTCCCAGATGCTCTGTGCTCCTCCCTCCCAGATATTATGTGCTCCTCCCCCAGATGTTATGTGCTCCTCCCTCCCAGATGCTATGTGCTCCTCCCCCAGATGCTATGTGCTCCTCCCTCCAGATGCTTTGTGCTCCTCCCCCAGATGTTATGTGCTCCTCCCCCCAGATGTTATGTGCTCCTCCCCCAGATGTTATGTGCTCCTCCCCCCGATGTTATGTGCTCCTCCCTCCAGATGCTTTGTGCTCCTCCCCCAGATGCTTTGTGCTCCTCCCCCAGATGTTATGTGCTCCTCCCTTCCAGATGTTATGTGCTCCTCCCTCCCAGATGCTATGTGCTCCTCCCTCCCAGATGTTATGTGCTCCTCCCTCCCAGATGTTATGTGCTCCTCCCCCCAGATGCTATGTGTTCCTCCCTTCCAGGGATTTCTCATATAGTTTTTCAGACATGCAGTCAGCTACAGTAAATCTTTCTGAATTCTTCTTTTGTCTTTTTGAGTTTTTCCCCCCACAGGGCTCAGGAACTGGAGACCCCTGTAGCAATGCCTTTAAGAGCTGTGAACAAGCCTCATGCTTCTAACTTAGCCCCTTTGTAGTCTCCTCTTTCAGTTATCATAGCAATTTAGAGAAAAAGAGTGAACTAAAAGATTTTGTCCACAGGGGACCTAGCGATCATTGTGATTGAAAGAACCTGGCCTTCCATTTGCAGACCCAGGTGGAGAATACAATGACAGCATGGATGATCCTAGTTCCTCTACTCACCAGGTGGCAGGGTCCAGAAAGTTTCAAAGTCAAGCCTCAGTTGCCTGCATGACAGAACCAGTGTGAATGGTGTCCACCATCGGTCCACAAAGAGTTGGCCAGAACAAATTTGCCAGGAGTGGTTTGCCACACACTGGGTCCACCTGCTGTTTACTTACGGTCGGTCAGGCATGGCCCAAGACTTGTTCACACTACTCTATACAACATGGCTCCAGGTGTCTACCCATAAAGTAACCACAAGCTGTCAGAAGATACTGTGAGAATCCTCTGAAGCTCACACACTGCTGTCTCAGAGCTGTCTGGACAGGCAAACATCTGTAAGAATGCTTTACATGAACCCTGCAACCTCAAGGCTAAACAAACTAGTCTCTCCCCAACTCTATGTCTGCATTCTTATTTTTCTGTTATAATTTGTCCCTCATCAGTATGACTTGCAGCTCCTAGCCCCAAACCTCAGACTGTACCACCTTCTATAGGTGGACTTGTCTTCTAGTGAGTAACAGCAGCACAGGACTTCTGTTTATAAAATTTCCCTTATGGGAACTGTGTACCCTTCCTCTTCCCAGGAGAAAGGGCAGTAAAGGGACCCATCTATGCAACTGTGTTCACAGGCATCAGTCATTTTTTTGAGGTGGTAGTAAACAAGTTTACATAATTAAGTCAGACATGGTGGAGGCTACGATTAGACCCAGATTTAGCAAACACCTTCCTCAGTATTTTCATTTTTACTGGAAGACTGTCAGGGTTCCAAAAGTAGCTACAGTGTGATATCAAAAGACTTAACTTTGGACCATGGGAAAAATTGTCAACAAAAGTTTTAATGGGGCTTTGAAAACACTCCATTAAAAACTTTCAGTGAAAGCTGGAGCTGTAGTAGTTACCTCTGACCCCTAATAGGTTACCTTATAGTCACCAAAGAAGTAGCAGAGGACCCCAGCAGCATTTTACTGAGGGTGAGAAAAGAGGAAAACAAACCAGTTGCAAAAGCAAATAGTTCACCTTTGAGATCAGAGGTGTTGGATGAAGTACATGGATGCCAAAGAAATGGTTTAAAAAAAAAAAAAAAAAAAAGGACTCATCAGAGATGCTTTCAAAGACCAAAAGACATACAGCTGTTCTTCTGTTTAGAGGTTTCCTGAATTTATATAATTTTTGTTATTTTAACCCCCTATCCCCTCTCTCCTCTTCCTATTTTCCTGTCTTTTAAAATGTCTGACCCACTAACTTTAGTTGTAGTTTCTTGCCCAACCACGGTTGAAAGCTTATTTACTAGAGTAAAGGCAACTTTGTAGAGGTTATGTCACTGAAGAAAATGGCAGCCTTTCCCCAACAGCTTTGTCTCTAGAGGAATGCAGGGCCTGATGGGTCCCCTCGCTCATCCATGTGGAAGTGCGCTGGGGAACAGGGTGGCAGTATTGTTCAAGATGTAAAGGTAGCCACAGGAACTCGGAGCCAGTGCACATGATGCCTATACCAAATGAGAGCTGTACAGCTTCCCGACCTCGGCTTCTTGGGTTAACTCTGCTCCCTCTTCTGTGATGAACCCGAGTCCTGGCGGGGTTGTTATAGCTCTCGGCTCTCACTTATTCTGAGCATGAGACAAGTTACAGTTTCTTCATCAACCACCAACCACTGCAGTGAGATGCATCTTTGCTGAAGGCTGGACACAGCACTAATATGAGCAGAGTAAAGTAAGAATATGCATTTAGCCATCTGGTGAAACTAAATGAATAATCAAAGAATGTTTTCATGACAATATTGAGTAGATTGAAGAGAATTTTTACCAAATACCTTCCTTATTCCATCATATTCCACAGACATAGCTTCTCAAAGACAGAATGTCACTGGGAAATCTTTCCCTGAGTCAGTAGACTGAATCATAGAAACCCTCAGAGTCTTTCATCAGTGCACTTTATATAAAGAGAATGCATGGATTCCAGCTGCAAGAGCTATTCTGTAGTGACTGATATTCAGCAATGTTCAATAAATATTTGTCATATATCAGAAACTGATGAACCAAACTTAAACCTAATCTAAGATGTCATAATGTATTTAAGGAAATGATGTCTCTAATTTTAAATAATGGTGCTGTAGTGGTATGCTAAAGAAATTTTAATAATTCTGGAATATAATTTATATAATATAAACTTTAGAAATACTATAGAATCTAATTGCATTAACTTATAGCATCGGTGACTAAGTATCCTATGTGTCTATAAATTATTTTTGTCATAAAGCTATGAGAAGGGTACACTAGCAACTCGAGTCCATGGTATATGACACTGTTATGTGCAGAATAGGCAGTGGTAACAGTGGAGTTTGATAACCATGTGTCCATGTACACACTTGTGCACACATATAAATATTCATGTGTAGCCTGTATGAATACTTACAAATGTATGTGAACATCTATATGTCACCTGCATGCACAATGTGCACACATCAAAGTCAGCCCAGCATACACTGTTTGGAGTCTTTAGAAAGTGACTTCTGGTCTCTGTCAAACCAGAGAGTGTTCTTGGATTCAGATGGTAGGAGAACATGGGTGAGGGGATGAGGGAACACTTGAGGTGTTCAGTATCCATTGCATGCTATGCTGAGTGTGTGTGTGTGTGTGTGTGTGTGTGTGTGTGTGTGTGTGTGTACTCTCTCATTTACTTCCACAAGTCTTTAGGGTATATTTCGTCATCTTTATGTGATGGAGCCGAGAATTAATGTTTCAAAATGTTGGATTTCTTGGGAGTCAGCAAGATGTCTCAGGAGGTAAAGGCACTCACACCCAACCCTAAAAACCTGAGTCTTCCCCACAATGCACACAGTGGAAAAAGAAAACAATTTCCTGCAAGTTGTCATCAGACCTCCATATGCATGTGCTCTTGTGTTCACACAATCATGCATGCAGTTGCACACATGACATAATGAATGAATGGATGAATGAATGAATGAATGAGTGAATGAATGAATGACTGAGTGAATGAATGAACATTCCGGTGATCACCTGGTGTCTCACTCCTTACTATTGTCTCAAGCTGGCCTCCTAGTGGACTGATTTTTAATACAAAGCTCCTGACAGATATTGATGTAGATATTGATATCCATGGTTTTTTTCAGTTAAAATCTGCTTGTTAATTCTGATATTATTTCTGTCTTTGGCATGTGCTTCTGCTTAGTGGAACTAATCATTGCCTGAGTCAAACACAGCCATCTGGAGCAAAAACAACAGCACTCACCTGAGGAAAGTTGTGCGCGCACTCACTCATGAGTTCTGCTTTCTGTGTAAAGGTGAATTCTAATAAGAAAATCTTATGGCAATCCAAATTACAGATAGCATGCCCTGGACACCCACTAAGTCTCATGCCCTGCACTGAATTGCTAGGGCAGAAAATGAATCTGGGTTGTCTTTTGTTTTGTTTTTCTCGTATGAGCAATTTCACAAGGTAAAAAACAATCCCATCTGACTTGTAGAAATGCATTACACCAGATGGAAAGAGAATTCTTACTGATAGAAATGAATTATTCTTACTGTTTACCAAATGGGAGGATTATTTAATTGCCTGTCTTTGTATTTGAAATATGAATAGCTGATCTCGCTAAGTGTTATTCATCTGATCTCAGGCTTTCTATTGAAGTATTTTAAGATTATGATATTGTCTTAGGTAGGGTTTCCATTGCTGTGAAGGGACACCATGGCCAAGGCAAGTCTTATAAAGAAAACATTTCATTGATGCTGGCTTACAGTTTCAGAGGTTCAGTCCATTATCACCATAGCAGGAAGCATGGCAGTGTGCAGGCAGACATGGTGCTGGAGAAGGAGATGAGAGTTCTGCATCTTGATTTGTAGGGAACCTGGAGAGACTAGCTGCCAGGCAGTTAGAAGAAGGGTCTCAAAAACCCACCCCCATAGTGACACACTTCTTCCAGCAAGGCCACCCCTTCTATTAGTGCCACTCCTCTTGCCAAGAATATTCAAACCACCACAGTTATTCTAAATAATTGAGAAAAATTATATTTAATATTGTGAAATGAGTTTCCTAGTAATTCTGGAAACTGAAATGTGGCTTGATGAAATTTGGCAAAAGCAAAAATGTGTGGACACTGCTTTTGCCATTTATAATTAATTTTACACAAATATTTGTTTAATGAGACAATGTGGTTAATCACTAAGGTGAAATTGGACGTTGTCACCACTGAGTGATGGTGTAAAAGCTAATAAATTCAGTTCGTAGTCATTATGTACATGCTAGTTGTAATAACTTACTGTCCATACCAAATCTTTATAAGCATTATAATTAAATATAGAATGCACATTAGAATTATTATGAGTAATTAGGGCAACATAACAAGTATGCATGAAAGTCCCAAAGCTCATTAAAACGTTGAAAGACAAAACCTGTTCTACCCAATGTTCATGCATATTCTGCATAGATAAGTCAATGCTATGTAATCTGAATTTTTGGTTTCTTGTGAATTATGAATTTGAACATTTAGTTCAGTTACAAAATATAGGTTTATTTATAGTTTGGAAAAATAGAAGACCTGTGTGGACATTTGAGTGTGAGCACACACACACACACACACACACACATACACACATGTACATTTACACATACACACACACTGTATCAGATCACAGTAAGATGTATTATTTGATATCATGGCCAATATGCCTCACAGAATTCCCTCAATCTGAACAATGTTAAACTAGGGACTGGAGAATACTTAAAGGCTCTTCCTGCAAATGACTGGAGATAAGTTCTGGGATATATGGTTCTTAACCACCTGAAATTCCAGGTAGGGTGGTCAATGCCTTCTTCTGGTCTCCATGGGTACCTACTCCTGCATGTACACAAATGCAGAAAGACATACATGCACAATCTTTAAAATAAATAAAATAATTCTTAAGGAAAATAATGCAAAACCACCTTGGGCCATCAGGCTGTGGGGCACCCATGAGACCCAGGACTTGTAGATGAAGCCAGGTATGAGCATCATCTGGCCCAGCTCCGTTGTCTTGCAACACAGTCACACATGTCTTCCATTATGAGCTCCACAGTAAAATGTGATGAACTCAAATCCAGAAACAGAGTGGCGAGAGCAGAGAACCTCAGCTCACACTGCTTCAGGACTCTGGCTGCTCTCTGGGATAAGCAAACAACTTGCTTCTACTATCCTCATTGTACAAAGACTAGGTTTCACCTTTCAGTCTACATACAAAGGAATAGATTACCCAAATTACAATACATTTCAGATTCAACTGAGAAAAGGGGTTTTTGGTCAAAATAAACTTTAAATACTTAACAAGTATATCCATTTATTTAATTACAATATTGCTCCCTGTGTCTGTAATATGTAATGTCGGGAAATGCTTCAGCCTTAGAATCTGAAGTTTAGATGAAATTATAGGTTAATAATAATAAAAAATTCCATTTTAAATCTACTTATCAAACATCCTTGGGAAATGTACATTATTATAAAATGGAATTGTTATACATATTAAAGCATATAATAAAATGAATTGGATTATTATTTTACTCTTTGAACACAGTCCACGGTCATCAGAACTATATTGAATTTAAAAGTCCTAGAAGGAAGCTGGTAAAAATCGATCAAACCATGAAACCTGACCAAACCTAACAAACTGAGTTCAATCTTCAGGATGCACATGGAAGCGAAAGAATTGGCTCCCTGAAGTCATACTCTGACCTCCACATGCTGTGATAGAATTCTCGTTTCCGCCTAGACAGACCACACCAGGCCAATGCACTTTCATGTGAGAGAGGTTTATTGTGGGGGAGGGAACAATAGAGACCAAAGGGGTAAATGAGAATAAAGAGAGGACAAAGGCCAGGAAACATCTGCCTTTTATTTGGGCTGTGACATAACCACTTGCAGGTAAAGCAGAGGTAAACCAAATGAACACTGGGAATGTATGACAATTGCCATGGCAACAGATGAGCAGGTCCCTATCACCTATGGATGTCATCACCACTGGGTTCAGAGGCAAAACCCGGTTCCTGATACCCACGCCACGTACTGTGTGATGGAAATGTTGATGCATGTGCATACTTGCATGCATGCAGGTTTGTGTACACATGTACACGCACACATACACACACACATACACACACGTAAATTTAAGTGTAAAATACTTATTTTAAAGGAAAGTCCTGGAGGGAAGAATTATCAAAAGCACCCAGCCTCATTGAGTGGCACATCCCTTCACTGTTCACGTATTCAGCAAAGACCTTCGGTGTCTACAGTGTTCCTGATACCTCCTGGCCTTGAAAGACCCCGTAACTAGCATTCCATTAGAAACCAGAGCTTGTCTGTGGTAGCCATGGCTGGAGTCCTTCACTGAGCACATAAATGGAGATAAGAAAACAATAAGAATGAACATGGGGTTGCTGGGTGACATGAAGTACAATCCATATGGTCCTGCAGGGCTGAGAACTCAACAATGAGTCCCATCAGTGTCCGCCCAAGACAACTTCCTCCTGACCATCTCAAACCAAGTACTCACTGTCATTCCCAATGTGATCGCCAGTCTGTTCTCTGTGTGTATCTTCACTAACATGTTTTCTACTCTGAAGTACAATGGAATCAACTATTTCTTTTAGACACTTCAGTTTAAAGAAGAATAAAGCAAATGCTTTTTTTCTGAAGGCAGGCTCAGATATCTCCTTAACTTTGGTGTGGAAGAAATATTAAACATGCATGGTTTTGAGAAGCTCTATTCAAAAAACAGTCTGGAAAACTCCTTGGCAACTATTGCCCTCCCCTACATACATATCTAAGAGTTGTGCTCCCTCCGATTCCACAGATGATGGCATTGCCACACTGCTGTGTTAGCTACAACATTACAGTGACAGAGAACAGACACCTAAGTGGGAGAAGGATTCTGGTTTTTATTTACTACTGAAGCCACATCACTGTGGCCTTAACTGACTAAAGAGTATCTCTAGCCACATGGTTGTCTGTGGTTCTTTAATTCTTGAAATACATCGGTGGGAGCCATACATAAAAAACAAAATATGAGGGTCTTCTTGAATTCCTACACTTGAGTTTGATGTTCTGCTCTCCATGTTGATGATGTAGTGTTCCACACAATATAATAGAATACACAATAATACCATACTAATACCAGTCTATTTTGTTTCTGATCCATTGTCTCATACCATACCTAAGTACTGGATTCAATATGTTAAATTATATACATGTGCATGTGCACGTGTGTATGTGTGTGTCGATAAATGAATGTAAGATGAGTTATGCAACTTGTTGGCTATGAGTGGAAAGTTGTGAGTTGATGGACTCTCAAAATAACCGGTCAGGGGGGTGGGTTACAAGACAATAAGGCATTATTGCCCAGTAAAACTTACCAAAAGTGTGAACATTGCATTGGTCTTTTCTGAGGCACACAATGCTAGAGAATCTGATAAATGTTTCTTTGTTTAGTCGGTTTGCTTTGTTTAACACTAGATGCTTTAAGCACAAAGTGGAAAGGCCACAGGACAATTCCTCTCAGGCCATAAGATTGACATTCCTGTGGCTTCTTATCTCCTACAAAGCCATCATGAAAACCAACACTATTGTTCTATTTAAAACTTATTTTATTTGACACAAAGATTGTGTCCATGAACTGGGCACAGTATGCTAATAGCTGCTATATACACGGGGTGATGATCCAGACATTTCTATCTCCTTTGATATATAATTTTCAGCTTGAGATGCTAGCTTCTCACTGCTTTTAACTGTTCTGTGTCTACCTGTTCTCAACATAGCATTCTGGATTTTTCTGTTAACACACATGCAATCCTCCATCCTGCAGAGTGCCACCTTGTTCATCACCTCATGCATTACTCTGTTCTTCTGAACTCAGACTCAGGTCATCAGAGACCTGTGAGGCCCTAGTGATGAGCATCCTCATGTCTACACTCAGTCATTTTCCTTGCATCCTCTCCAGGATCATTTAGACTACGATATTTAAGAAACCCGCTTCAGGGGGTTGGGGATTTAGCTCAGTGGTAGAGCGCTTGCCTAGAAAGCACAAGGTCCTGGGTTCAGTCCCCAGCTCCAAAAAAAAAAAAAAAAAAAAAAAAGAACCAAAAAAAGAAGAAAAGAAACCCGCTTCAGAGCCTTCATTCTTAACATGTGGAAGGCCCATCTTCTAAGTCTGCATGGTGCTCTACTTCCTCCTTTGTTTGCAGTCTCTGCTCTTTAAAGAAGACCCCTTACCACCACCGTATGGAGTAGGAACCCCATGACCTCTACCTGTGATCCCTACCCTCCTAGAGGCCATTTTCCAACACCAATAATCACTGTGTCACAGTTTATATCCCTTTGGTAGTTGTCAATCCTCGTTAGAATATATAATCCGCAAGGGAAGACTCTTAATTCAATCCCACATTATTATAGCCAAGGTTGAGAGAGGCTCTTAATGAATTCTAATACATTGAGACTGTTAGGTGATTAAGAAAAAAGAATATCTATTCAGTTCTCTGTAGTACAAAAATGCTCGCTGTGTTGACCTAGGCCAGGAAGACAACTGAGTGCCAGAACTCTGGCCTGGAAACACTCCTGTTGCGTTGCCATTGCGTGCTTAAAGTTATTGCTGTATTTTAAACACAAGAATGAATCTCTCAGGACTTCAGCTCCATTGCATAGATATTTGGGGGTGGGGCAATCTGGATACTCCCTGACAGTTTATTTATTTATTATTATGTCAGTTGTCTCTGACATCAGGTTTCTTTTTGTCAGTCAGACTTTTTTTTTCTTGCCACATTTTTACATTGTCAAATTACTTTGCTGCCAGGCTATTTCTGTCACACCATGGTTTCACTTAATCACTGTAGGAAGGTTTTTTTTTTTTTTTTTTTTTTTGCCTAATAAAATATTCCTAGTCCCAAATAAATGCAAACCACCTCTTTTGAAAATTACAGTTTTCTTAGCCACCATCCTCCCACATCTTCTGATTTTGTGTGTGTGTGTGTGTGTGTGTGTGTGTGTGTGTGTGTGTGATTTGCTGTTCATTGAAAGCATACCTCTGCTTCTCTTACCCTTGCCTTGTTCCTCAAGTTTGCTCTTATTTATTCCTCTTTCTGTGCAAAGAGAACAGAAAGCATAGTATTCTTGAAATGAGGATAAAAATTTATCCCTCCGTTCTACAACTGATCTGACTTCCTAGTAGATCCTTTGTGAGTTCTTGTCATATCTGGGCATCTTTGGTCTGGACATGTAGAAACACCCCCAGCACAGCTCCTTCAGAATACAGAGATGGACAGATGGTTACTTTATACCTCAAAATACATGGGTCTGGTTAACAGCTCATTGTTACCACTAAGGGCAGGGCACATTCATGCGTCACAATGGAACTGGCCTTGAGCTCAGACACACAGTGTTCATGGTCTCCTCCCTGATTCTGGGTTCCTGCACATGTGAATGGCAGCTACCACCAAGTGCCCTGCTATAACATACTTCATAGTGAACTATGCCTTTTCAAAGCATGAGCCAGAGACCTCCCCTCCCTGGGAAACCTTGTTGGGTGTCTGGTCATCATAGTGAGGGAAGTGACCAGTACCCTAAGGAATTGGTGGTTTTTATTTGCAGAGATTTCCTTCATGGGACTCGTATTCTTTAATATTGTTAGATTTCTATCCTCCTCCCTCAGGTATTTGATACAGAGGATGGAAGGGAGAAATGAACAGTTTACAAATGCTTTCTAAGATATAAATTGCAGTTTTCTTTAATCTCTCTTTTTCTTCCTAGTTACTCAAAGGGTTTTTGTTTCTTTTCCTGTAAGGCCATGTATGGAAAGGGATTCTTTAGAATGCATTAGCAATATGAATTATTCATTTCTCAGAATTAAACAATTTAATAACTGAATTTTAATCAACTTCTTAATGTTCTATTTTAAGATTATTGAAGGCCACAGTAACCAGAGGAAAAATAAAGCATTCAGTCAACTAAGAAACTGATTCTATCCTTATTCTGTGAGGACAGAAACCATTCCAGCCTACAGTTCCCTCCCTAATGCTTCATGTTTAGAGTCAGGTTTTTGGAGAATGCTAGAGCCCTGAGGTCATTTAATACAGCAAATACATAGGCGAATGCCATCAGCAAACCATTGAACTGAGAACGGGACCCCGTTGAAGGAATCAGAGAAAGGACTGAAAGAGCTTGAAGGGGTTTGAGACCCTATATGAACAACAATGCCAATCAACCAGAGCTTCCAGGGACTAAGCCACTACCCAGAGACTATACATGGACTGACCCTGGGCTCCAACCTCATAGGTAGCAATGAGCACCAGTGGAAGGGGAAGCCCTTGGTTCTGCCAAGACTGAACCCCCAGTGCACGTGATTGTTGGGGGGAGGGTGGTAATGGGGGGAGGATGGGGAGGGGAACACCCACAGAGAAGGGTGGGGAAGGGTTCAGGGGATGTTGGCCCGGAAACTGGGAAAGGGAATAACAATCAAAATGTAAATAAGAAATACCCAAAGATGAAAAAAAAAAAAAAGCCCAAGGAAGGAAACATCTATCACCAATGTTACTGGTGTCTTTGTTTAGACTGATAGCAAGAATATTAGGCAATGTGAAATTTAATACAACCACATTTTGAGACTCATACCAGCCTAAAATGTAGTATTATTGAGAACAATAAATAGATTTTATTAATTCTTAAAGAATACCATACCCATCTCTTACCCATCTCCCAACTCCTCCCAGGTCCCTCTTTTAGTGTCTCTTTAACTGTCCCCCTCCAGGTGTCCTGATCTTCTGACTCTTAAACTCTTTCCATTCCACCTCTTTCTTCACAGTACTCCCCGAGGCCAGGGATTTTGTTCTAAATGTATTAATTATAGCCAGAATTTTCTCCCATGAGAAAGAAAATGACTTCAACAAGTGCCTGAGCCAATCAGTGCAAGACTTTGAATCGTTCAAGCAAAGCATTCCCTATCAGAACGCAAGTCTTTCTAAAGGCTAGACTTCAATACTTCATGTATTTTTAACATTCTACCTCATTTTGGAGCCCAAATACTTTCTTCCTTGGCTGAGAAAATGTAAGGCAAATTCTACCCTCTCTGCCTTCTAAAAATATCAGCTATCTACTAAAAAGCAGAATGGGTGTGGAATCCTGGGAAAGTCAAACATAGTATCCCAGACCCAGCTTCCAGTTTATTGCCAGGTGCTAGTATAAGGAAAGTTTTAAAAACCAGCCTGCGTTCTGTCTGCACCTTGACTCAGTCTGTGCTCACTGAGAGCACATGGCTAGGGTTCTTGTTCCCCTGTGATAACTCCTGCTTTAGATAATGTTTTTATTGACTTCTAACTCAGGGCAAACCACTAAGCTAAGCTCTTCTGGGATCTTCTTATATTGCCTGGACAGCAGTTTGGGGAAGTAGGAAGCATTTATTTTTATAGATGAAGAAACTGAGATTTAGAAGCATTTAACTTAGTGAGTGTTAGAGCTACACATGACTGCAAGTGGGGGCTTCTTGCCACATATTTCACCATGCCTAGAAGTTGAATCTCAGAGAAAGTTGGAGGTGAATGTTGACCAGAGGTTAAACAATGCTGACATCCTCAAATTGTGTGGATAAAGATTCAACTGTATCTTGGTAATTTGAATTTTTGCTAGCATTATGATGATATGAATTCTTCACTTTTTATCAGCAATAACATGCTAAATTCTTGGCTCTCTTTGAAGTTAGAATTGTTTATAAACCAAGGACATATTTTCTTTTGAAGTTTGCTGATCTTTTGTTCTCTCCGTAGGAATCAGTAGACTCTGAAATGTTGTTGGTATTTGTGCACTGAGATTCAACTGTCTTCAGAGAAAACATTTTCAGTTATCATCCTCCTCATCTGTGATGGTAATATAGTGAAGGGTTGTGGTACAGTCACGTGCTATAGCGTGTTTCTAATTGCCCAAGGCCCTCAATTAGAATTCTACCACATCATGTATGCATGTGCCTATGTATACACATACTCCCATACACATACACAGACACACATAGACACATGCACATGCATACACGTATACAAGGATTAAAATTGTCTTCTATGCTGTGATTTCTCAAATCTTTGACTTATTTTCAAACATTATCTGCCAAGACCGCTTTATTTTAGTCGATGAATTCTGGAATCCAAATCAAGGGCATAATTGTTTCACTTCTGTCAAGAAGATTCTTCCTGATAACCTCTTCTTTGGGAGACCTGTGCTTCCTGTTCCTTTTGGGGCATGCTTCCTTCCTGCACTTATTCAATGTTCTGGCCTCCTGACACTGTTCATCACTGGGGTACATGAATAGTTGTCAGCCTTCTGCCATTGGATCTCCAATGCTGCCTTTCACTTACCTTGGCTTAGGAAATCTACTAAGTAATTTTCCTGTGTGCACGTGTTTTTGATGACAAGGCTGTGGGTAACCAGACTGCCCACTGAGGATGGCAAAAGACGAGAAGGTCTTTGGGCTATTGTCATGTCACTAGGAAAATGAGTCTGATTAGACTTTTAAGTGCCAAGTAGAGCATTTCTGTTGTCTGCACCTGCACAGCCTGGAGTTTTTGACGAAGAACCTTTCATTATCATCTTCCTGGAATGACTGGCTACACAATGCAAAGAACTAACCCCATAGAGACAATAAAAAGGAAAGACTCCTCTTTTTGGAACATCTAATCACACAAGTGTTGAGTGGCCCCTGGTTGACCTTTGTGCTGGATTTCCCAAACATCTGTTCTTACATAACATGTCTCTGATGGCACTATTCTAAAACTGATTGTTTCTCACCGTGCATCTGCTTCAGCTCACAGGCAAGTACTTGGCAAAGGGCATTGTGCTCAAATGTCCACAGTGCATACCTATAAGTCTACATCAAGGAACACCATGAAACTCATCAAATTTGGGGGCTCAAGTGCTGGCTTTCTTTGCTGCTTTAGTGATTTTGAAATCTTACATTTGAATAGAATCAAGCAGGTGGCAAACACAAGCACATGATAATGTGCTTGTCCATCCTGACCTCCTTAGAAACAGTCTGCAAGGCTGACCCAGAGCACAAACTCACAGAGTAGGCATTCAGTTTAATCATGTTCTGGGGCATGTCCATGGGACTAGTCCATTTTCTTAAACATGTTAGCATAGAATTGGGGGGCAGGGAGGAGGTATGGAATTTTGAAGAATTGGAGGGTGGACCGGGAGGGGAATACAATCTGGAGTGAAAAATAATAAATAAATAAATAAATAAATAAATAAATAAATAAATAAATAAATAATAAATAAGAAAGAATTACTATTTTGGACAAATTGGTCTACCATAGTTATGGTTTCAGCTGTTACAGGCTTAGTTGGAAATTTAACAGTATACAATGGTTGTCAAGCAGATGAGTCGCCACAACCCCCCCATGCAAATATTTTCAACTTCTTTCTTAGTTCAAGTCGCTAAAGCCCATGTAGCTTGGGAACACTTGGGAACCTAATTAAGGATGCTACAGGTAATGTGTCAGATAACCAAAGACATAGTGTGGGCAAAACAGAGCAAAATGTGTCCTAAGAAACATGAAACCCACAGGTGTGCCATATAAAACCTTCCAGAATTCTGTGGTCATAAGATTTTTTAAACACCCATCCTTGATTCATAGTGCTTGTGTTGGTAGGATGGCTTCTGAAAAGCATTGTGGGAACAAAGCCTACCTGGCATCCTCAGATATTTCTGGGGTCTAAACAGAGTAGAAGCCCTGTGAAATTGAAATTACCCTAAAATCATCTAGCTGCTACTGACCAATTAGATAGTTCTAAATATAACCAATGATCAGTTTATTTTTTTCCCACAAACCCTACCTTCTCTGTGGAGTAGTCCATGACTTTTGCATGATCTTGAGCAATGCCAGGCCAGCTCCCAACAAGCCCACCTGTTCTGCTCCTTTACTTGTTTGTTTATTTGTTGATTGGTTGGTTGGTCGTTTTTGACATGGTGTTCCAGGCAACAACCAATGATTTAATGGATTTAAGCAACTGTCATTCTTCTGCTTAAACATCTGCCAAACCTCATCTCCATGGAACAAACCTAAAAGCTCCACTGCTGGTCTTTCAGATGCTATAAAGCCTGTCTTGCAGAGGCAAGCACCACCATGGCCTCTTGAATAGTCTGTCAAATCCATTGGCTATTCTGCCGGGCATTGAGTAGCTAACCTGGGCTCTTGGCCTAGTTCACAAATGTGTAGGCCCTATTCATGGCTCCTTTTCCCACATTTTGATTCTATATACTTTTTTTTTCTTTTTTCTCTTTTTCGGAGCCGGGGACCGAACCCAGGGCCTTGCGCTCACTAGGCAAGCGCTCTTCCGCTGAGCTAAATCCCCAACCCCCACATTTTGATTCTAAATCAACACTTACCACTCCACTAATGAGCTCAGTCACTGCTTCATATAAAGACCACCATATAAAAGAAATCTCTTCACTGCTTCTCATACTTCCTGGTTTCTGTCCAGCTGTGTAGGGGATTTTTGTTATTGGTTTGTTAATTTGATGCTAATAGAAAAATGAATAATTAAATGAATAATGTTCCCCATAATGTCCTTGCAAAAGATGTACAGTAACATTTAAATGTAATGTGAATTTTCATGTTTCTAAGAAAAATGAATAGAGACTTTAGCTTGGTTTTATAACTGTAGATAAGACACGATGTCCATGAGAAGCCCTCTCTACATTTATGGCCCCATAGTCCTCAGATCTGCATTTCCCAACCACTATATATATAATATATATATATATATTATATATATATATTTATTTATTTATTGTCCATCAGGGTTGCCCACATGTTTCCAGATAGGCACTGTCTCTTTAACTTTGGCTGTAAAGCACCCAGTGCCCAGCCATCTGCACACTGGACTGTATAAAAGCTTTTTAATGACAAATTAGGTTTTTATTTTGGTTCATTACACCTGAGTTTTCAGGCGATGTTTGGGATTTCATGCATTTGTTTGTAATGAGTGATGGGCCCCTTGACAAACAGGACACTAATTTCACTAACCAGGTTATCGGTAGAAGGTTCTGACAGAGGGCCTGGTTATTTGTCTTCAGTAATAGCTGGAAACCATAAAAGATTATAACTTGTCACCATGACAAGGAGAGGCTCAGAAAGCCTTGGAAAACATTAGGGAAAATGCCTCTCACTTGCATGTCTCTCAAGCAAGCACATAGCAATTGATTGGTGTAGAGGGTGGGGGAGGCTGTGTTGTAGATGCCTCCTGTACCTTTGGCTGCATTCTCCAAGGTGGCTTGAATCTCTGCTTGAAAAAAAAAGTATTATTGAATTGCTCCTTATATTGTATTTCTGTCTGTAGATGTTCATACATTCATATATCTAATTGAATACATACACATTATTTCATGATATTTTCTCATTCAAACATTTCTTTTTTTTTTCCCCTGGGGCTGGGGATCGAACCCAGGACCTTGCGCTTCCTAGGCAAGCGCTCTACCACTGAACCAAATCCCCAACCCCTCATTCAAACATTTCTGATAAACATTCTTTCATTACTTTCACGAAGTTACCAAAACAATTAAAATTACTACCTTGCATTTTTTTCTTAGATTATAACTTAAACATCACCATTGAGAGTAAAATTACTGCAGCTAATAAAGGCATTATTAAAGAGAAGACAACATTCTCTTCTAAGAATGCTTACTGTTTTCATATTCACAAGATACTGGAAGAAAACATTAAAGATTCCACTTTGATGGGTTTCCACATAAACTTCAAATGTACTCCCAATACACACTTACTTGGGTCATATTTTTAAATTACTTTTGTATTTACATCTCCAAGTTCCTGGTTGTAGTGATTCCTCGGTGTGGTGGCATTTAGATTCTGTTATATTCAGACCTTGTTAAAATGCAGACACTTAGGACAAGATGTTTTCATTCAACTCTTAGATTTCCATCATGGTGGGTGGGTGTCCTGGCAAACCTTCCCGTGGTCTAAGCCAGTTGCCCTTGCATCTTGGTGGAGTCACATCTTTCTTTCTTTTGTCAAGAAGTCCTGTTGTCCAAAATGTCTCAATGGATCAAAAGCCCAGCCACTTTTTGCACCAAACCCACTGCACCATCCCTATGTGTCAGCACAGTGTACCTTCCTCAGAGTAGTCCCAAAGCCTTCCTTCTCTTCCCTTCTGAAAGGCTCAGAAAGGCCTTTCCTGAGGACAGCCACCCATGAGCCTTGTAAAACACAAGCCAGCTGACATCCTTTGTTATATACTACCATTTCTGTAGCTACCCTGGTATCCTTAAGGTCCATCCTGGTCTCCACCCTGCACCCATCTTGGCCCTGTCCCTCTTTACTTCACCAAAGTGGGGATTTCTGTGGCATCATGGTCTCACAGCTTAGCTATTCTCTCTACCTGGGAGTCTTTCTTCATAGAGCCACAGAACTAGCACACACATACCCATCTTCTCATTCATGGTCCTTCGTTCTCGGGAAGGACTTACAGTTTCTGCATCCGGGCACAGAAAGGACTCCTGAGATGTCTGAGTGAAGCTGCATTCCATTCCTTGTTCTCTCTGGTGGTGTTGCTTTGTGGGTCCAGGGTCCAGGAAATTCTGGCACGTGTTCTACCATGCAGCACATTAATCCTTTGTCTCTGTCTAATGCTTTGTGACTTGTTTATACCACTTAGCCAGGACATTTGCTGTTTTGTGGGCTATCCCCTCCTCACCTACCACATGTAGGACTGACTCATGCTCAGATGTGTTAGGAATTTGACTTCACTGTGCTTTGAGAACAGCCTGGCACATGTTGGAGGCTCAATGATCATTTGTTGAGTAAAGTCAATGGTTTGGGCAGTTCCAGTAAACCACTTAGAGAAGAAATATCTGCTTTCCCTGGAACCGCAGTGAGGATATTGGAGGACATAGCATCCAGATCTTTGGAAAGGAAGAGCATTTGAGATAGAAGGCTGGGTCATAAAATCACCCACCACAAAAGACAAAGAAAGGATCCCAGGCTTCACTCACCCTGACTGACTTCAAATCCTGTACCCAAGTAGCTGTTTAACTCTCATACATTGTTTAACATCTCCGGACTTAGGTTTTTGCATTGGTAAAAAGGGAATGATCTATCCAGGCTCAGAGCACCACATGAAGAAAACCAGAAACTGAAGCAGACAGCCAATGCCAGCTACCTGTGATCGCTCAATAAAGGACAGTTAGATGGAGTGTGGTTTGACCGGGATACAGATGATGTGTTCGCCTCACTGTGCTATTTTTCCAATAGAAACGGAGCCAAAATGTATTGCATTTACTCTGTACTCCCTGAGAACATTCATCTATTGTCCAACTTGAAAAATTGAGCTGAAAATGACTGGTCTAGCATTTGAAGCATAAAACACAGGGGCTGGTATGCACCGGACTGCCAGGCGTGCTATTGCTTTGAATACAGAAGGAAAAGAAGTGTGTGTGTGTGTGTGTGTGTGTGTGTGTGTGTGTGCACCAGCCCTGCTGAAGATTACTTCCTCTTACCCACCGTGGTGTTTTTGTTTCTTTTCTCAGTTGCGCCTACAATTCAGGAAATTAAATCTGGCACAGTGACCCCTGGACGCAGTGGACTGATAAGATGTGAGGGTGCAGGTGTGCCGCCGCCAGCCTTCGAGTGGTACAAAGGAGAGAAGAGGTAAGGGCTTTTGTGAGCTTCACCTCATTCCAAGCACTTTGAGCTAATGTGTTTGTGTTTCAATACTAACTTTAAGCAATTTCTGTAACTGGCTTGAATGGTTCTCAGCAGCCTCCTTATGGGCAAGCAGGATGGAGGGGCCCACCTGGGAGGCATGAGGCGCTAACAGCTTTCCAGAAGAAATGTCCACATTGGTTTCTGTAATCTCGGAAATGCCTGCAAATCCCCCACTGCTGATACCTTTTGCTTCTCTGCCCCTCTCTTTCTAGCAACCATGTTTACTTGGAAGGTAACCTGCCCCTAAAGGGTTTGGGCGTGGATTATGCAAGAATACTTCAAAAGCAATAGGATCTTCAGTCCGTACTCTACTTCCTTAATAAGCCAGAACCCTTCCACCAGCCTTCCTCTACTATAAGAAAGTTTAATGCTTTGTTTTATAGGCTTGTCTGTTAGGTATTCCCTCATTGTCAGGCCTATGGAGATGTTGTGCACGGAAACGGGTTGGAGCAAGGAGATTTCAAGCTATTCTTTGACTCTGCTTGGTATAGCTGTGCCCTCGGGATGTCCCTGAAGTCTTGGAAAGAGCTATTGAGCAAGAAAAGATTTGAGCCCACAGATTTCACTTTATTTCCCAGGAGTAAGTTCAAACCTCTCTAGTTGCCCTTGCCAAGCCAGACATGAAGATCACTGTGTGTTCGTGGAAGACCACAATAAGAGAGGGACTGTGTTATTTGTATTTTGCTTCAAATATAAAAAGTATAGAAAGATGCTAGTGGACCTTTACGAAACCGCTATTTTTTTAAGTTTAAATATTAAACTAAATATGGTCACCATGCCGTTGAATAAATGCATGTGAGGTTTACAAACTCTAATCATAATCATGACTACTTTCAGCTGACATCTGTAAAGACAGCTTGTGAAACCACATAAAAATGTGCATATGGTCAAAATGAATGAGCAGAAGCATGGCACAAACAGGTGTCTAGGTTTTATTTTATTCTCACGTGAATAGTGTGTGCATGTATGTGTACGTGTGTGTGCACATGGGTATTTGTGTGTGTATACATGTGTGCATGTTTATGTGCATGCATGTATGTGTGTGCATGCATGTATGTGTATGTATGTATGTGTATATGCGTGTGTGTGTGTGTGTGTGTGTCTGTGAGATATGTTCACCCCTGGGTGTACATCTGTAGGACAAAAATTCATGACCAGGATTATCCCGTCTACACTTTATTTCTGAGTCAATATCTATAAACTCTTCATTCATATGCTAGGACAAGGCCTCTCACTGAACCACCATTTACCATTTGACTCAGCTGCTTGGCTCCAGTGTTTCTTCTATCTCTGTCTTCCAAGATTTGAGGTTATATACATTTCCAGCTATTTCTGGCCTTTCCTGGGGGTATGAACATGAACTCTCATGATTAGCAAGAACTTTACCCCTTTGATAGCTCCTTATCCTTCTGCCTTTGAAATCAGAATCAGAAGCTAATTGGAGGAAAAACTTCCATTTCAACAAAAGATTATCAATAAAGGCTATCCTCAACACTCTTTAGTCTAAATTTTTGGCACTATTTTATATGTGACTTCTTGTAATTGGAGAAGTTTCGGTTTGTCAGTCATTTCATTAATTAACTTATGCTATCCAAAATCCTAAATTTTCCTCTTAGTGGCTTTATAGGGACCCCATGTTTAAAACATGGTGGAGATAGATGAACTGCCTAGTGGCTTTTTCATTCCCCTCACTAGGTTTGGGCATCAACAACAACAAACCTTTCAAAGGTCTGGTAAGGCAGGTTGGAAAGCTCATTTTGATGCTCTGTGAGAACATTATCCTGTAGAGTGCTGCTCAACCTTCTGAAAACCATGACACTTTCTGCTCAGATACAATTGTATCTGGTTGCCCAAGAAATATCTGTGAGCACATGGCACATCTTGGAAACATCTGTCGTCAATGGAGCCTCAATTCTTCCTTCCACTAAGACACTCTGCAAGAGCCTCTGAGTCTCCCATTCTCCATAAAAAGGAAGTCTAATACTGATTAAGATTGTCTTACCTGCCTTTTAAAGTCAGATTTTGATCTGTGGCATTCATTTCGTAAAAGCTAACAGTAAGAATCATTCCTCTTGTCCTCCAAATATGAGCCCTTTTGTTGGTACCTACCTCATTTCCAATTGCCTGTAATGTTCTGGAACCATATGTCCTGCTAAATTCTTGAAGCATTGCCGAAAAGGCTATAGTGACCCCCTGGGCAAGTTTTGCAGCCTGTAGCAAAAGTGAAGCTTCAGTCCTTACTGGGGAAAGGAGCTGTAGACCACTTGCTGACAAGGAAGGTATATTGATTCTCCCACCACTGCTTCCACAACACACACACCTGCTGAATGTCAAAACCAGATGCATGCATGAAAAATAATGGGGCAGAATACACCCATCATTGTTTGAGTTATAACTGAAGAAATATCAAAATCCCCAAATGTTGCTAGAATAATTTCCTCTCAAACTATCAAAGCAATTTATCTGTGGAACACAGGAGAGCTGAGGATCTGCCTACAGCACTGTCTCCACATAAGTGATCTGCCATGACGGCCCAGGCTGTGCATTTACTTCATCAGAGTGGAACTCATCCATCGCTGCATGAAGGTGTCACTCTAAGCTGCTGATAGGCATTAAGTCCTCTGAGCAACTGATAACAGATGCTGATATTTCTCCACAGAAAACAAAGTGTGTTCCTGAGCAATCTGCAAAAGTCAGGGCAGCTGGTGACAGCTAGGTCTCATAAATCTTCAGGCAGAGTCTGTGGGGTCAACCCCTTTACTCAGGCACTCAGTCTATCAAAAAAACAGCTTGAGAAGTCAACAGTAAACACCAAGAGCAATAGCATTTTAGGCTGATCACTGATATGCAGAACAAGGCATGGCCCATAAGATACCCACTAATAACAACCAGTGTTTGCAATGAAGGAAGCAGAAATGAAAAAATGGAATTAGGTGGACAAGCAATAGGGACAGATGTATCAGGTGTCAGAGTTTCTTCTTAACCCCCAGAAATATATCCAGGAAGAAGCTCCTGTCAGAGACCTCATCAGGATATAGCAGTTCTTTCAAACGCTTTGTTTCCCAGAGATCTTTCATCTGTGACCCTGATATAAACACCCAGAAATAACCCACACAAGATTTTACTTGAATCTAAGGAAATGCTTATAAATGCCCATGTCTCTTACACCAAGATTGTCAAAGATAGATTTTCATGCAGATGAACACACAGACACATGCTCACATAACAAACATACATACAGGTGCACACATGCCCATGTATATGCATGCCCACACATGTATACATATGTACACACAAATGTGCACAAAAATGCACACATCCATGCACTCACACAGACACACCAAGCCATAAGACAGGACAGCCAAGACTGTGTAGGCATTTACCTCATAAGAGTGAAACTTGTCCATTGTTGTATGAAGGTGCCACTGTAAGCTGCTGATAGATATTAATTCCTATGAGCAAGTGATAACAGATGCTGGTTTTCTCAATAGAAAAAAGTGTGTTCTTAAACAATCTGTATAAGTTGGTGACACAGCTGGGTCTCATAAATCTTCAGATAGAGTCTTTAGAGTCTTTGGGGTCAAACCCTTTTTACACTCACACATGGACACATACACATATGCACACATATACACGTGAACGCACACGAAGACATGTACACATATACACAAGTACATACTCATGCACAAAGGCACACATTCACTCACATACATTCGACACACATACAGAGAGATACATACACAGATACACATAGATACATACACACATGCACAGACACACACACACACACACACACACACACACACACACACACACACACACCAGAGAGTTGGTGCTAGTGGCAGTTCCTGGCAGATAGCCTAAGTTATTTGTCATGTGGATATCTCCACAGGACTGCTTAAATGACTTTATGTCATGGCAACAGGCTTTCTCCAGAATCAGGTCCAGGAGACGGCAGGATAGAAACTGCTATACCAAACCTTCTTGTGACCTTTGTTAGGTCTCATACTATCATTTCTGCAGTACTCTATTAGCTGCATGGGGCAGCCCTACTCTCTGTAGAAGAAGAGTATCAGGCATATGGTATCAAGAGGTGAGATCATCAGATGTCATCTTCAAAGATGGCCTATACTCTGTGTTTTATTGATGATCTAATTGAGTTTCATATTCAAAATATTGCCAATTTAATTTAGTTCATTGCACTATCTTAACAGCCATCATGAATTTGACTCCATTTATACCTCCTTTGTTAAATCATTAGCCTTTTGTGTAAGGTCGACATTTTTAAACAACAAACTCTCCACACAGGAACAATCCTAATGAACTTAATTTTACTTTAAATACATTTTAATATTGGGAAAATTGGGGTTTAGATAACTGGTACAAAGTACAAAGCATTTAAACTTTCTTTTCTTGCTAGCATTAGCATGCTATATTAGGTCATAATTTTTTTAAAAGAGGTATTTATTTATTATATATAAGTACACTATAGCTATCTTCATACACACCAGAAGAGGGCATCAGATCTTAATACAGATGGTTGTGAGCCACCATGTGGTTGCTGGGATTTGAACTCAGGATCTCTGGAAGAGCAGTCAGTGCTCTTAACCACTGAACCATCTCTCCAGCCCAGGTCATAATTTTTTACATGATACATGCCATAATACTTTTCTCCTCTTTTTTCAAGATTTTCTGAAATTCAAGCCCGAGGCCCAGAAAACCATGCTTTCTTATTTCTATTGATCAGTTAGACTGCTCAAAGCTTTTAGACAATAGGTACATTTATTAGTTCATTCTGTTTGTATAAAAATGTCAAAATATCTAGTATACTCTATAAATTAATATCTACCAATTAAAAACAAAATGATAAATCAATAAATCCAATTTAAAGATATAATTATAGTCATTTAGCACAAGGGCTAATTCTAGCTATGCTTTGGTAAAGTCTTTAATTTAAAAAAGTGTGTCTTTCTTAACCCATCACCATAACTTAAGATAGGAATGTGAAAGGCACAAATGAGTCCAATGAATACAAGAGAAATTCACAGCGAGATATTAGAAACTATCAGTTGATAAGTTAAAAGAAGATGTGCTCCCAGATTGTACTATTTGCATTTCACACCGGGAGCTATACCTCCTTCTTTTTTTAATAGCACATTCCCGACTTGGTCTGTGCATATTTGGGTATTATTTATAATATCTGCTGAGAGAATAAGTGACTAATGTCTAATAAATGACTAATGTTCAGCTTAGCATTTCTGTATAGGATGAGTCACCTACATGCACAAAACATGTATGTAGAGACTTCACACAATGGTGATCAGAGGGTCACACAGATATGTGCAGATGCAGAAAATCAGCCTGCTAAAAAATTAATCGCAGGTGATGACCTTGTACGGTTGGTGCCTTACTTCTCTATTGCTGTGATAGGATACCATGGCCAAGGCAAATTATAAAAGAGAATTTGGCTTATGTATCCAGAGGGTGAGATTCCATGATGATGGAATGAAGGAAAGCTCACATCTTGGTCTACAGACACAAAGCAGAGAGAAAAAGAGAAAAAGCACTAATCATGCCAGAGTGAGCATTTCAGGGAATAGTTAGATTGGAGAGCACTGTGGAAGGATAATCACAGCTTCCTACCCAAGTAAAAATGGGTGAAATCTGGTATCACTACCTGAGGCTGGAAACAAGAATGGGATTTCTCACCCAAGAAATGATACCATGAAGAACATAGAGGATCAAAGTTTCAATACTGGGTAGAGTACACCATGCAACAGCAGGAAGTGTGTGTCTGTGCTCTTAAGACTCATTATCAGTCAACTCTAAGTCAAGTTCTCATTGAGCATGTCACATGTCAGCCCATCAATGACTCTTCATGTTTCCTCAACAAAGGGCTCTTTCCACTACATGACAGGCCAACACAACCCCATCTACTTTGCTTCTCCAGTTAAAAATTTCATACTTCTGCCTATCACAACCTGAGCCAACACCACCCTGAGAAATTCCCATTTCCAAAGTATGACATCATCTTCCTTTAGACCCCTTCTTTAGTTGGTACTTTGCTGATAAGACCCTTGCATATACATATGTACACATGCATACACACACACAGCAATGTATGCACAAACACATACATACACATGAACACATGTACATACACTAACACACCCTGTCTCCAGATGCTTCTGTATGTTTCTTCTCACTACATAATCTATAGACTCAGTACAGAAGTGCCTCTCCCCAGCACAGCCTCTGGAGTTTTCATTCTTAGGATTTTGCAGGGTTTCTAAAGGAAGCAGTCTCCTCAAGGCCCAGTTGTACATGACCCAAGAACTAAAGATGCTGGACACACAAAATAATTAAAGACAGTTAGGACAGTATCTCCAAGCTCATTTTTTATGCCAAAGAAACTTAATGACCTGGACCTTTGTGGGAGCATGTGCAACAAAAGCAAACTTTGGTAAGAATATTATAAAAAAGAAAAAAAATTGAAGGAAAGCCACAATTAGTCGAACGAAGAGAAAACAGAGAGACACTACTAAGAGTTGGGAGGGTTTCCCAAGGGAGAAAGGAACCATGAAACTGTGTATAGGTTTTACAGGGCAATGGCAGAAACTGAATATGGGCTAGGTAAACTCTGTTGGGATTAGTTAATTCTCTGGCTATGTGCAGAGTTGATGTGTGTCCTCTTGGATCAGTGAGGAAGATGAATACACACTTCTGACTCAGTTTGGGGTGTTGAGTCCAAACAATGTGCATCTCTGACTCTGGCTTACTGTTGAACTTGACTGTCTGCCTTTAGTCACACAGCCATCATTACGCTCTCCACCCTCGCAGCTGTCCTGGTTGCATTAGCTATACTAAGTTCTCTTGGTTCACATATTTTCATGACTGCCTTGTGGCTTCACCATGACAGACTTCCCTCTGTCACAGTCACAAAGATATAGCTGTCATTCTTGATCATGTGATACCATAATACTTACCCTTAAGGTGGAAGCTTTTGGTTAGGAGTCATATTCACAATTTAGTCTGTCTCAATTAGCAGCAAGAATATGATAGAGGACAGCAGTGTCTTACAAATGCTGCCTGGAGGCAGCCACTGGCCCAGACCTTGTTCTTCCTCCTGTTTATTTAACCCAGTATCACATACATAGTTTCAGGCCCTCATTATACCCAAGCCCTTTATTCTCTTTCTTATTGTTCAGACTTTACAGTCTTTTACTGTGAGCCATTGTCCTTTGATAGTTGCACAGAGATACCTCCTGCCTCAGGAGAATTTTCTCCAAATTGACTCTTGGATGCTTACCCCATCCTCAAATCTATCAGTGTGTCCATTTCTCCTGCTAACCTCTAGTCTGTGAAGTGAGGATTCTTCTTTCATTATCATCTTCCTGGCACCTGACATGTTTCTATAACTGTGTTACATAAATGAGTTATGGTCTTAGTGGTTCTATGATCACTGCCCCTATCCCTGTAGCTGTGCATGCAAACTTACCATCTGTGCAGTTCTGCATACACAAGTGTGCATATGTGAATGGAGACAAGAGATCACTTGGGTTGATACTTCAGATGAACTGTACACACTGGGGGTTTTGGGGGAGGGGTGGTTTTTGTTTTCTTGGGTTTTCTGGTTTTGTTTTTATTTTGGTTTGGGTTTGGGTTTTGAGACAGGTTTGTCCATGTAGCCCGACTGTCCTGGAACTCTCTGTAGATCAGGCTGGCTTCAAGCTCACAGATCTACCTGCCTCTGCCTCCTGAGAAATATGGAAAGTGCTACCACTGCCCAACTTCGCACTTTATTTTTCTTTAAACAAAGTCTCTTGGAGGTTTGGGTCTTGTCAAATAGACTAGTCTAGGTAGACAGCAAGCCCCAGGAATCCTCCTGTCTTCATGTCTCGTGTACAAGGATTCTAAATACATGCCACTTGGCTGGTATTATTTCTGTTTGGTTCTCGTTTGGTTTGTTGGTTTTACTTTTTTCACATGGGTTTGTGAGATCAGACTTAAGATTTGGCACTTATAAGCTAAGCCCTTTATTCAGGGATCCATCTCCCCAAAGTTGCTTTCAAATGGGAAAAGGGAGATGCATTCAATTGATTTCCCTGTCTTACACAATGCTGACCCAACCCCAACATGATGAGAAAAAAAGGAAAGTTGTTTCTGTTGCTCACTTGTGGCTTCCTTTTGTGTGATTGCCATCTCTGCAAAATGGTATTGTTGTATTCCAGCATAAGACTTAACATTAAACTCTTGGGTACCCAGCTATTAGGAAAACAGTTCAAGCAGAGTAGAGAGATTCTGTAGTTGTCAAGGTTGTCAGCGGTTCAGAACCCACTATTATTAGGGGGAGTGGGATTCTACAGTGTGTGTAGCCTTTGTTTCTTTCATGTGGGGCTTAAACCTCCCTCCCCACTGCAAACCAAACTGTCACTATTAAGGCAGCCCTAAAGTCTTGTATCTAAAATTATTAATTTCATTAAAATGGATAGAGTAAACAAGGCATACATTTTAAATAGCTTAATAAAGTCTAAAATCATTAAAGTACCCTAATGTATTATAATAACATTCATTTATTCAAATACACAACTAAAGATAGATACCTCTTGGGGCTCAGACAGTGATGCATAATAGTCTTCGGAATGCTCCCAGGAATAAACGCTACCTTACTGTTCTCCAGCCGCAAGTGTCAAGCCACATAATCAACGAACAGGTTGCTATAGCAGCGTATACACAGAACCTCCCTTCCACACTGGTTTGTTGAAGCTCTCCCCATTTCCATTTTCACTGTTGGTTTCTTTGCCTGCCCTGGGGGATCTCCCAAAAAGCCAGGATGAGACTGATAATGGGCCCACGACTGATACTGAGTTTGGCATGTCTTGAAATCACAATGCCATCACTCACCTTGCTTTAAAAATAATTTCCTGTGTGTTCAATATTTAATGTTTGGCTGCAGTCTGAGGGGAAGTGAATCCATTTTACGGGACAGACTCTATCATTGAACAATGGCTTTACCTGCCATAATCTAGTGCCCGCTAGATTTGAGGGACATGCACTTAAAGAGTACACGTTGTTATTTAAAACCATTCTTACATCCACAGTTGGCCTCAGGATTAGCTTCTCCCATTTCAAAGATAAATACATGAAAGTTTACCAAGATGTAATAACCTAATGCAAGCAACCAAGCATGCAAAAGTCACTGTGTGCCCACATTTTAAGAGGCCAGCACTAGTCCTATTCTACGATGTGCTTAGAATACAACAGATAACAGAGGCATTGAGAAATGTTTTCATTAGGCAACACCACACTCACAGGCAAGACAGGCATGAATCCGAAAGAGGTACTCACAAACATGTGGGTAGATGTGCAACCAAAGCTGTGTTAGGAGATGCCACCCAACACTACAACTCTACCAGACTTGAACCATGGAGACCACTTTATAATTAAAGAAGCCATATTTTTTGGCAGATGGCTGACTTTCTGCTATTCTTGACCATGTTGTGCATGAGAGTTTTTCACCCCTTCAATTTTATAGTGGGCTGAGAGATAAAACTACAAACAAAAACTGCTGCCCATGGGGGTATGTGCTAAGGCACAGCTCCAGGAGGGAAAAAGACCAGGTTTGTGGCTTCTCATCCCAGGCTATGTGCAGCCTGAGAGCCTGACTCCAGGGGAGGACAATAGCAGCTGCATAAAAAGCTTCACTCAAGGCAGAACTAAGCCCCAGAACCAGTAATGAGCCTCCAACCCAGAATGATATAAAGCTCCCAGAATGGAAGCTTGCCATTTTGTTGACTCTCTACCCCATTAGACTCACCCCCTGGATTCATCCCAGCTTTTGTGACTTGACTACAGCATGTCAGTTAGCTATTTAGCTCCAATAGCTTTGTTCCATGGCCCAACTCAACTTTCCTGAAGCACTCATGCTTTCTGAGCTCTCTCCCAAACACTTCTGTTTGAAGACATCAACGCTAACTTCTAGGGGTGGACTCCAGCAGTTTGAGGAGATCCACATTTGAATATCAGTAGTTCTGTCAATTATTGGATGGTAGAAGATGAATTAGGTTAGTTTTTCTAAACTTCTGTCTCCTCATCTCTAAACTAGGACTAATAACACCTATCTCCCAGGGTTGCTGAGAACATTCATTCATGTCAATTTGCCACTCTTAACACCACATGTGCACTGTGCGCGTACAAATACTGAAGAATTTCAGTTTTAAATGTATTGGGAACAATTGCCACCTTCCACATTTGTGTGAAGCTTTCCTGTATACAATGAGACTAGAAACACAGTCATGACTGGGCCCATAGCATTCATTGTTGATTCTGACCTGGAAAGAAAGATCGGGCAATAATCCCAAACATGAAGCAAGGCAGGCCTGAGACTGAGCGAGACACGATGCTGTTGCCCTACTTATTTTTGCAATCATAGCAATTGATGCTAACACTATGGTTGGATTTTTTTTTCCTCTGGTGACTTTGCTACTGGGTTTCTTGTCACCTTACATAGCTAGAGTCCAAAAGAGATAATGAGTGCAATTTGTGATCATTTGATACCTAAGCATGCCTGGTTCCCCTTATTACCTCTGGCATGAGAAAATACAGGACTCTGTTTTAATACAGTAGTTCCTGTTGGGGCTGTGCTCACAGGAACCTGCAGCAGATGCTGGCAAATCAAGCAGCCTACAACCCTCAGATTTATGAGGCATTGGCCAAAGACAGAGTGAGAGTCAGAGTAATGGCTGTCAGTATGGACCAAACTACAGCCAGTGCCAGGGATGGAGGACAGCAGAATATGCAGTAATTGAAGGATCTTGCACCCAAGTTCCCCTGATGAAAGTAGGCAAGGACACATGGCCAAGTACTTCCTCATAAGCACCATATACTACAGTTACTCTTCTAAAGAACGGGTAACCTGGTGCATGAGTTTTAACTCCTAATTTAGGAAAGATTCTCTCCCATTGTAGGGAAAGTCTGTAAGAAATAAATAAGACAATATAAGAATGATTCTATTATCTATCTACCATCTATCTTCTATCTATCCATCTAATTACTTTATTTCTAACTCTATTTCTATAGGACCTCATGTAGCCCAGGTTATCCTTCATTATCCTATGTAGCTAAGAATCACCTTGAAGCATCAGGAGGATCACTCTGACTCTACCACCTAATTTGAAATATATGCTATCACACCCATCTTATGCAATGTTGGGGATAAAATCCAGGTTTGAATGCTGGAGCAGTATTGCACCAACGTTGCAATACTCATCCAAGAAAGAGTCTCTTAATAAAAAATAAAATTACAGAAAAACATCTTAGAAACAAAAAAATAGTCATCAATTAAAATACTCCTGATGACTCCTGATACATGCTATAGCTTTTAGGTGGGACTCATGTTTACACCATTTGGTGATTAGGGCGGGTTTCATCTGTGGTTTGGGTTATTTCTTTTCTTCAGCTTCATCCTTTGGAAGGGCAGAGTTTGTGTTAATCTATCTTTGATCACGTGAGATGGAAATCACCTTCACAATAATTTAGTAAATATTTTCAGAATTGCATTGAATATTTGATAAAATTCCCAGGGCAAGATCTCTGTGATGAAAATCACAAAGGCACACTCTCTGGACATACAACTGGTGTCCACACTCAGGTGGACCTCAGTGGTCACACTCAAAGACAGTGTTGCATAGCACTTAAAGAGAAGAGCATGTCTTAAGTGTCATGTAAGGGATAAGCAGTTCTCAAACTTTCTACTGTAGAAGGAAGTTAGCAATAGACTTCATTAATTTCAGGAAAGTAGCCTCCCCTGGAGACAATCGTGAAGGAAGACATTTCTCTTGTTCATTGTCCTCATCATCTTTCTGGCTGTTGGGTTAGCACTCTGACATGCGGCTGTGATAATAGAGCAGATGCTGCTGCCAGAGTGCTACAGCAGGGGCTGCAGTGAGTGTGGGCAACAGCATGCATGACTCAGCAACATCTGTAGCTTGGTCTCAATGAAGGGCAGGAAACTGAAAGCCAACTCATCCAGAGAGACAGCAGTGACAAAGCAATGGAGCCAGAAAGCTTAATGTACTCCCCTGAAAACATCTCAGAGTTCAACCAGTGGAAGATTCTAGTTCATTTCTTCTCAGTTCTGTAGCAACGAGACACTTCTAGTTTGTGGCACATCAGAGGTTCAGGGGTCCAGGGAATTGCAGAGCCCTCAGAAAATGTGTCTGTAAAGGACATGGACACAATGGCTTAAACTCCAGTACCAAAGCAGACAAGGAAATGGACCTGTGATCTGTACATGTGGTATAAATAATCAATTTAAAATAAAGTTATTAAGGGGATGCACGCAGATGTTGCCCAGTTAGCAGAGTGCTCATTAAGCCCTGGGTTTACTCTCAGGCATCAAATTATATTCATGCATTCATTAATTGGTTAAAGGTTATTAATGTGAGGCATGGAAGTGTACAATAAGTCACTAGAAATTTAGCATATATTTTCATAATTTTAAAATACTTTCAGCCAACATTCTCATTTAGAATTGGGAATCATTATTTCTGCTCAAGTTTAAATTTTGTTCAATTCAACTAAAAGTTTTGTTAATATGATTAAAGTTTGCATTTTGAATAAGTCAAATTCAACTACTAAGGATAGTAAAGTAATTCCAAGAGTATCATATCTCACTCACCACTTTACATTATACATAGAATAGTTTGTCTTGATTCAGTGTAAGACAAAGTTAATAAGTCAGTACCAACTCCAGAGAGGCCACTTACCACATGAATTTACCTACGCTGTGGTCACTGTTTCTCATTCACATAAATCTGAAATTACTCAAGCAGAAGGTAGAATCTAGTTTTATCTTCATTGATACAGAATTTATATTTAAAGAAAATATTTCTTCAAGTTGGCTTCATCTCATGATTATTCTAACTCATTGTCCTATAGAAATACTCCATGTACTTGTGACACCACTGTGAATTATTTACAATTTTAACATCAAAGCAAGTATGTCTCTGTAGTCTGACATGTTTTAGGAAATTCAAATAATTCAACCTGTTAGACAAACAAACAAACACAAACTCCTGTATCCAAACTGATAGTACCAGGCAACAGTGGGTTACACAGAGAAGACGGTCATTTACGAAATAATAGAAAACATAGACCAGATGGCATAAGGAGAAAACCATCTGAGTGACAGGAAAAGTGGGAGGTCAGAGGCAAGAGTAGATCCAGGAAGAGGCAGAAACAGGAAGTGATGTGACCTGTTATTGCAACATGGAGTCATGCAAGCTCAGATTGTACAAAGGTCTCAGGTGCTGAGTCTGGAAAGAGTGTGAGGACATCAGTAGTATCAAGCAGATACTGTTGACATTTTTACATGTAGAGGTTTGAAGGAATTATAAAGTCCTAATAAGGGGCAAATGTGTTTTAAGATTCTGAATGCTGTCTGCATTGCTATACTTCCATCTCTAGGTTAAAGGAAGTCATGCCCCAGCCTTGGTTGTCTATGGCAACAGCTATATGGTATTGACTTTTGACTTGAATCCTTGTAACATATAGTTTCAGAGGAGTTACCCACAAAGTACTTCGGGCTCCTATCAGCTAGCCAGCTTACCCAGAATCCATCAGTCAAGTTTTGGTGGGCTCTCTTAAGTCTACATACTTTTCCCTCTTTTTTGGCTTTCCAGGATAAGAAACCTTTGCTCTACTGGTTTACTTTGTACACTAGAAAGAGTACATATGAAGATCACATGGTCTAATTTATCATGTAGCAGGGCAACCAATCAGAGCAAAGGACAGCTATAAAGCTTGTCTTCTGCATCAAGTCCACCAAGGTAGGAGAAGTGTTACAGAACAGAGCTAACACCATGTTGCTAAGATCCATGCGTGTGTGGTGACGTAGCTTCCAGGTTGTCCTGGCAACTCTACCTAAGCTGAATTTGAAACTGATGTCCCATATACATGCTTATTATAGTATGTTCTATCTTCTAGACTCTTCAATGGCCAACAAGGAATTATCATTCAGAATTTTAGCACAAGATCCATCCTCACAGTGACCAACGTGACACAGGAGCACTTCGGCAACTATACTTGTGTGGCTGCCAACAAGTTGGGCACAACCAACGCGAGCCTGCCCCTCAACCGTAAGTAAAAAAAGCATACTCCAGAGGCCTCCAAACTCCTCTGCATGAGCAGAAGTGAAGCCCAAGCATCGAGTATGCTCAGCTTAAAGTTCATCCTACTGTAGAAACAGAAAAGTTTGTTCCAAAATTATCTAGATGTTTGAGAATTCTATAAAACCAGTAAACCTCTACATGTAAAAATGTCATAGAGTTTAAAAGGGGTAGGGGTTAGAGAAATAGATGAAATGCATCTTCTGACTGAAGATAGTTAAATGAGGTTTTATCCATACTGGTTTATTCTTTAATAAGGTGTTCTCTTGAAGCACAGAGGAACCACAACTTTAGCTTACTCTTGGTTCTTCATCTTCAGACACTCAGAAGTCACCAGAAATTCACATGCTGTATGTAAAATGAGAAACAAGCGCTGTAAAACATAAAACAAGCACTGGAAAAGTATTTTATTTATATATGTCGCATATTTATTCAAAACTGTATCTTGAAATACAATGTAGGGATTAATCGAGATAAAAGCTGTATTGTCTATACACCTCAATGCAACTTAATGGGTTGTCTCTTGGGTTTAAGGCCCAAACGAGAAAACCAAGCAGTCAGGAAGAGAGGGAGGTGAATTCCCTGCTGACAGAATGTGGGACTCATTTGTAAAGCAACATGTTCCTATCTAACAAAAGACATGTGAGGTTGTTGTTTAAAGACAGTGTATTTATGTATATGGGCAGGAATTTGAGAGTGTCCATGCCCAAGCAGAACACTTTTGCACTTGTTCAGTTGAGGTCAGAGATTTTAAAGGAAAAGTGGTGGGCACATCAATGGTGTTCTTTGCTCCAGGTCATAGGCTTCTGTTCCAAAGATTGAAAAGGCAGATATGAGCACCTCTGGGCATGCTCCATTTTCTCCAAAAAGTTTTAGCAGATAAAAGGAAGGGATACTTTGAAGACATATTAGTGTATCTGCCCTCAAGGTGTCTGCCTGCCTTCAGAGCTCACTCTAATGCATCTCAGGCACTGGAAGTGATTGAGCAGCAGCCCTGGGGACCAGCAGGAGACGGAAAATCCTACATTAATGCTTTTTCTCAGCAACTACAATTAATACCTTGTGGAAGCTGAGTGACTTACAGATTGTTACACCCATAAAACACCACTCATTTTAAAACTGAGTGTTTCTCAGAATATTCAGGAAGAGTGAAGACTCTCTGCTTCCTCAGTTTCACAAAGTTATCTGAATGAGTCTCCTCTCAAAGTTTGTATTCTTGCTGTAACGTGGCACACGTTTTTATGTTACCCTGTGATAACAACTTACTCCAGGAAAGTGCAGACATTGCGTAGATCATCCTAGGCAGAGGCATTTCTGTGTTGTAGGAACAAAAATGGGAGGTAGGTGCTCCATCTCACTTAGAACGCACTTCGTTGTGTTTTACAATTTATGAGTTTTAAATTGGAGTGGTTAAAAAACTTCTAATATCAAATCAAATGCAAAGTTTGTGTCAACTCTTTCATTGTTTTAACTCCATATTTTCTAATATTTCATAGCACAAATTTTGAAATGAAAAGGGTCATGGCTATGCACTGGCCTTCTGTAAAATTCTTGCTGAGTATTTTTTCTCATGAGGATGTTTTCTATGGTGATTAGTCACAAAAGCTGCTGAAGTGATCAGGAGCAGGTTGAATTCTAATTTAATGTAAAATATTCACAGTTCTATGGATATTGTCGATATTTTAGATGGCTTAAATATTCAAAAATCTGAAAGAATAAATTAATTTTAAAAGCAAAGAAAAATTGAGAGTTAATGAATTGTTAACTTGCTAGCAAAACTTCTAAATCACAGTTTATTTTCAAAAAAGAAGTAACAATATCTCTTCCAATTTAGTATCATACATTATGTCTATCTGTCTGTCTGTCTGTCTATCTATCTATCTATCTATCTACCATCTATCTATTCATCACCTATCATTTATCTTTCATCCATCTGTCATCTCTCTCTTACTAACTCCTAACTGTTAACACAGTTTTAATGGTTGGCTAGCAAAGACAGACTTTGTCTAGAACTGTGAGCTTGTGAGCTGGCCCAGGAAGTTTAATGTTGTGTCTGTATATACAGAATACTTCTCTGCAATGACTGAAGCTCTTCTGCACTAGTGTAATTTCTATTCTGTGCTATAATTATTGTTTTGTTTTATCTTTTACTTTTCTTTTTTGATACTAGAGGTCAGATTCATCGTTCATGTATACTAGGCAAACAACGTAACCTTGAAACAACATCTCCAACCACTATAGATATTTTTACACATTTTGTATCTTTCTGTTGAGTCCTGTGGAGATTCAAAGCTACATCAGTATCTCATCAATCACTTTAGCTGCCATGTCACCAAGCACAGTGCCTACTATTAAATAGATAATTAGTGAAATTTTAATGAATAAAGAAACTAAGCCATGAGTGAGGAAATGGATGAACTGATGAGTCAATGAAGTGTGAACTGTTTTGTAACTGTGGGCCTCCATTATTAGCCTCAGAGATGCCAGGCAATGCCCCAGTCATTAGAAATGACATTACTATTACTTTATTCTGGGTCAGATTCTATTCTAATTTCTTATGGGAATTTGTCTATTTAATCCTCACACAAGTCCATGATGGGGTTCTCCAATCCCCTCTTTGCAGATAAGAAAACTTGGAGTGTGTTCAGTGGCAAAGGTCATCAGGTTAAGCCAGTGGTGAAGCTGAAGCTTCAGTCCTTGCTGTGGCTCTTGTGCTTAAGCTCTGAGCCACTCCACTTCTCTACCTAAATCTAAGAGCACAAGCCACACACAGAATGAGAGATGATCATGGTCACTTGAAACATAGTTTAAAAATAATTTCTATGTATAACTGTTCACTTCATAGGATTGTCCTTAGCCTTTAGGATGAATCCTGGGACCATTTCAGTCTACTACTAGCTTTCACAATCCCTTTTTCTAGATCACCAGAGAGATATAAGGCAATCTGTATGTTCAGAGAAAGCCATAAATGAAATTATGTTAAAAAAAAAAAAAGAAGGCAGTGCAGTTGGTTATGGACATGTGTGAGGGAAAGGGAGTTGAGGGAAGGGGATGGAGGAGAGAACATGTATGTATGATAGAAGAGGAAGAAAAGGGAGAAAGTGTGTGTGTGTGTGTGTGTGTGTGTGTGTGTGTGTGTGTGTGTTACATCATAGGAGAAAAACAGATCTTGCTTAAATCTACATTTTAGTACACTTCACCTATGTGTTGCTATATGTAAGTTACATTTGTTTCACTCAAATCCTGAATTAATTCATTTGTAAATTGAGGGCAATAGTGAATTCTCCCAATAGGAATTTAGATGATGCCTTTAATGCACCCGTCCCTTTGTCTGAAGGTATTCACTAAATGTAGTCATTGTTACTATAACATCACATATACCAGCTCTTTGTTCAATGCGTCGGGAGGAACATTGTGGCTATACTGGGGATAAAGGACTTAATCTGATGACTGTCTATCCACTGCTGACCTGAGAACTTCTCTGGTAAACAATCCACTTGTGGAAAAGGTGGAGGAAAACAGGCTTGAGATAATCTCCTAAACCTAACTCATGCCTCATGTCTCTCTTAATACACTGACCAGGATTTGTGGATGTTAATTCCACATTAAATGTACTGCCCACAGCATAAGAGTTCAGGCATCTGGGATCTTTAAAGTACAAAGATGGAAAAAATATGTAGATCCATGTGTCCCTTATGTCTGACTCAGTAGTGGTGCTCATTTGTCAAGTATAGGGTTGATGGTCTGCAATGTTCAAAGCCATAGGCCTCATGTTGGAAGAACCAGGATAAGTAGATCAATAATTTCCCCTCAAGGAGTTCAGACAATGGAGAGAAGAGAATTAGAAGCATAAGTGACTCCAGTGCAAAATAGTCAATGATGCTGCTCTGGGGCAGTGAAGGGGCTCTAGATCAAGTCACATGGGCTTTGAAGGGACCACTCACCAAGAGAAGCTGAAATTAGTATTTGAATTTTAAACAACCAACGTGTAGCTCAAAACATCATCTGAGTCATCATTTTCTCATTCTCTAAGGAAGAATTTTTAAAAATGCACTCAACAATAATCATAAGCGTAGAATAAATGACCAAAATGACAGCATCCCAGAGCCAGGGGCCAGACAGACAGGAGTCTCTGCTCCCAGAGCCAGGGGCCAGACAGACAGGAGTCTCTGCTCCCAGAGCCAGGGGCCAGACAGGAGTCTCTGCTCCCAGAGCCAGGGGCCAGACAGACAGGAGTCTCTGCTCCCAGAGCTAGGGGCATAATTGGGTCAGTCTTGAGTAATGAACAATGATGACTAAAGAGAGAGATATGTAGAACAGCTTATGTGATGACAGGGAAGAATGAACAACCGGACAAGAAGAGGTGCTTGTCCCTTTCTGAGGTTACAATAAAGGGAGAAGTGAAACTGCAAAGGCTGGACAGATTGACAAGTATCAGGACAGGCCTGAACATATGTTTTAACTTTAGGCTTAGAGTCATTGAATGATTTTTAACAAAGAAATTGTATGAGCTGATCTGGATTCTGAAAGACTTTGTTAGACTGTGTGGGTTCTAAACCCCCACACAAACTTTAAATAACATGGGCAAATAAAAATGGTGCAAAACCAGTAGCTGAGGTGAGAACTGAGAGACAAGGAGGAGGTGTAAGGCGGTGGCCAAATCTGCAGAGAATAGGAAGGCGTAGGAAGCAGGACTCAGCTGACGCCTCATGGCTACTGTGAGTGACATTAACCAGAATCAGAACATGTTCAGCACTTTTAGCATCTGGAAAAGACAAGTTCGTTCTCAGGCATTTTTAGTTTCAGACAATGTCCAGTAGGCAGTTGGATATAGAATTTAGGAAGGAGATGACCTGGGAGTTTCAGGACAGGATGTAGATTCAGTGATGAGAACAGGTCATATTTCTCTTACAGATAGGAAAAGTGAAGTACATGAAGGATATATATATATATATATTCTCCAAGCAACATCTCCATGAAGGGCAAACAGCAGGGAAAGCACCACACAGACAAGAATGGTAGCCAGGGGCTGTTGAGTCCTCTGCTACCTCAGACCAGCTGGTGATGAGTCACTGTTGTTAGAAATCTATGGTGGTTGGTGATTTCTCTAGAGCAGTTTCTGTGGAAACCTGTAAGAAGATGTCACATTCTATACAATGAGGTTAAGTAGAGACTGGGTTGAGCTATGGGTAAAAACCCCACTTTCTAGAGGTTAGGCTGTATAAGGGAGCATCAGAGCCTCGTCCTTGATACTTCCAGTGTCCGGTCTCATTTGGCTATTTTTCTGACTAATAGGCTATTGGTGTTTGCCTGTTAGTCACTCCCTGACCTGCTTAGTCTCTTGAGTTTCCTAGCCAGGGATCAGTGCTGTGACCCTGCCCCCATGTACTTGGGCCTCGCTTCTTCCTCCTGTTTGAGTTCTGAAAGGAACATTTTCTCTTAAGGTTTTAGGTTGCCATTGTAAAAGAAACTATAGTTTTAAGCAGAGATTTTAGCAATTTTTGTCAATAAAACTATTTTAAATTGCTGTCAAGGGTTCCCTGTCAAGGGAGAGGAAAAAATATTAGAGAAAAAGGCACACACACATGAGAAAAAGAGGAGAGAAGGAGAGAGAGAGAGAGAGAGAGAGAGAGAGAGAGAGAGAGAGAGAGAGAGAGAGAGAAGAGCTTCAGTCTTGTATAGCTCAGGCATTCCTTAATTTAATTCATAAGGAATAATAGTTAACAGCTATCCATAATAAAATCCTTATTAAGTACAAAATTACATATGTTAGTGTTTCCCCTATGATACACACAACACAAGAATTACTCTGTGTATGTTCCTTAAAGGAATGAAACTCAGTAATCTCACCATGCCATCTATGAGTCCCGTTACTCAAGTGCTCACTGTCATGTGAGAAGGAATTCCATCTCCATCTGCTGTCTTTGAGAGCAGCACATTCCAAAATACATAAACTGACTTCAGTGTAAGAGTTCAACATTTGTAGAGAAGCTGAGGAATGAATTGTCTGGAACAGAGACAAATGTGCTCATAGTGCACACACAGTTTTATGGAAATGAGACTTTCTCCAGAGGACCAGTGTGTGTGCACATGAGTGGAGCAAGTCCAGCCTGAGTAGTAACAAGGAAACCGTTAACATACACAGACTACTTACGGTCATTGCTATGGTATGTGGATACCCAACCTCCCTGTAAATGTGTTCCCAAGTATGTGTGGAGACTTTGCTAAAGAATAATCCTGGCAATGTCGTGGGGTCTTCTTGCCTGTGTGTCTACATCTGTTCAAGGACACATAGTATCCTCTTCAGAAACATGGTACATTAAAACATGGTACTTCAAAGGATTCCACAAAATTTGTGCCTGCCTTGACTTCTCTTCTCTGTTAGAGACCATAATGAATTTCCAATATTAAATGCTTTCACAAACATTACTTCTTTCCTCTCTAGAACACTTTGACATTACTTTATAAGAGCATATAGAATTTTATGGGAAATGTCTTCAGTTGAAATAAACTCAGTTGTACAAAGGTGAAAGGTGACAGGTTGTGACAGCTATGTCTAGACCAGAGCTGCTGGTAGCTGCTTTTTTGTGGCTAGTTTGCCATATTCAGATTATGCTTTACTGGAAAGTAATACTTCAGCTCTCTACTTGCTTAAAATGTCTTCAAATACCAGTGAGCTGCTTTGGGCGCTCATCACTCTATCCTGGTACAGGCGGGTGATCCTATGTGGAAGGCAATGATGATATTCCAAGTTTAAACGTTTTATGTTCTAGAAACCAATCTTTGCCTCTACAACTTAAAGGGGGTAGGATTTCATTATGGCTGAAAGACATGGTTATTAGTTTAGCCTTGGCAACTCCTAAGGACACACAGTGATGTGCGAACCCAAGGGCTTTGTCCTTGCAGCTTTGAGATGTTAATAGGAAGGCTTGCCTATGTGCTCTTACGACAGATGTTGACAAGAATTAGTTTGTAGCTTGGACAAAGACTTTGCTATAGCTAACATGGTCCTACGTAATGACATACTATCTGGATCTATTCAGACAAGATCAGCGCACAGTGAAAGCACATACATGTGTGGGAACTGAGCAAAAAAAAACCAAGAAGACCTTTCCTCCCCAGCTGATGCCTAGAGCTTGAGTTCACAAGCAGATGGATAAAGAGCCGTTCCAAACCACATGAAAAAGAGCCTCACACGCAGTAAAAGGGTCTGCCAGAGCCTGAAGTGCTCCAGGCCACCATGAAAAACAAGCACAGAACTTAGCCTTTGTATCTGTGGTAGGACTGTATCACTGCAGGCAGGGAGGGTCAGACATGATAGATTCTATTTTGAGAAGCAACAGAATCCCTCTTTTCCCCAAATGAAGCCTTCTGCAAACTCTTGCTGCATCCAATAATACATAACTTAACAGGGGATGATGAATTCTGCAAAATACATCATGGGGGCTAACATCATGATTTACCAATACCACAGGCTGTTTTCACACAAACCTGTATTGTAAAAGCTATCACACACCTAGGCTTAGGTTGTACATGTGTGGTAGAGCATGTTGTTCCTGTGGCTATGATAAACAAAGCATGATGTTAAATCAAGCACAGGAAAAATGGAGAAATAGTACTGCCTTCAAGGTAAGAGTGGATGGAAGCAGCGGAGAAGTCAAAGACAACACAAGAAGACCTACAGAGTCAACTAACACAGCCCCATGAGGGTTCACAAAGACTCAACTACCAACCTAAGAGCATGCAAGGGCTGGACATAGCCCCCCTACACATTTGTAGCCAATGTGTAGCTTAGTCTTCATGTGTTTCCCTATAAATTGTAGTGGGACTTTGACTCTATTGCCTGCCTTTGTCAGGCTTCAGTGTGAGAGTCCTGCTATGACTTGATGGGCGCTGGGGTTGGTGCCCATGAAGACTCCCCTACTCTGACTAGAAGGGGGATATTTGGGGGAAGGAGTTTGTGAGAGTAGGGCTGGGAAGAGAGTGTGGCTGCAATTGGGATGCAAAGTGAATTAATTAATTAATTAATGAAGAAAATGAAGATACAGAGTAATTGTGGTGTGTGTGTGTGTGTGTGTGTGTGTGTGTGTGTGTGTGTGTGATTACTGCCTGGTTAATACTACAGAGTATTTTATCTGAATGTCAGTTTTTTCTTAAGTAGAGGGATACAAAGCATAGAAGGAGTCTGGAGAGGCTTAGTGGTGAGAAACATTGTCTGTCTGCTCTTAGAGGATTAAGATTAGATTACCAGTACACATGGTAAATCACAATCTCAGTACTCCAGTCCCAGGGTATCCAACACTGGCCTCTGTGAGCACTGCCTACACATGGTACACAGAATACATACAGGCAAAATACAAGTACACATAACATTTTTGAATGGGAGAGCACACACACACACACACACATCATATACATGCACAAAAATAAAAGATAAAAATGAATAGAACATGCATGATAGCTCACACACTGCCCATCACATGAAATATCCACCTCCTTTTCTATCTTGTTATAAATTATACAAATATGGAAGGAAAAACATAAAAAGACTCTGCATAACTGAATGGCTGTAACTTTGTTTCTCTGGGTAGCCAAGCAAACAAGCTGTTTCTTTGCTTCATTTTTTAATGCATCAATGCATATCATTATGATACCCTCCTTATTAGAAATATTAATTAAATCAGCCATGCACATAAGCATTCACTTGTAATGAGAGGAGGGTGTGGGCAGGTTGATTAGACAGGCTGTAAGAGATTAATTACTCTACAGTTGTCTTTCTCCCGGGTTAAGAGGCAGTTTGACAAGTGCATTTCAATCTGTTCTAAAAAGCACATGCTACCCAGAGATGACCAAGGGTCAGGAGAAGAAGGGAGAAGGAACTTTGACATTTACCACTGCCATTGATGAGCCTTGAGAGGCCACAAGACTATGGAAATAAAAGACCATAAAAAATGAAAACTTATGCACACTACATACCAGACTCCAGAGGTCCGTTATTGAGATCATGGAGATTCTACACTGAATTAAGGTATCATTACGCCTCAGTGGTCCCAGTCTCCTCATCCACACAGTGAGAAGACTAGAAGAATCTACACATCCATCAGTTGTAAGGCTCTAAGGTCCTAAGCACACTCTATGTCTTGGAGAGAGAGTAGAAAGTATTGCTTGTTTTAAAGATGTAGTCCTACTAACATTTTCTCTCCTATCCTTATCAGTGAGCTCAAAATTATTTTTATTGACTGAAGGCATTTTACATTTGGATGTGTGAGATTTTGTGCTGAGTTTCAGGATCCTTGGAGCAGCTTCAGCACTGGCCCCACTACTTCCTCCTCTCCAGAGAGTTCTGCTCCCTGGAAAGTTTTCTTCATATCGAGAGTTTCCTTTCTGCTGACCCAAAGCCTCTGAAAGGACCCTGTGGTCTTCTGTGCTGTCCTACACAACTCTGATCCTGCAATAAGTGAGGCCCAAATGCATCCAGTGAACACGAGGACTGGAGCCGTGAGTCTTCCATGAGCTCATGGTCAGTACATGACCTGACCCTTACTGTGGCCAAATATTTCCAGGTCTTCTTCTGGAGGATTCTGCCATGTTCTTGTTGTTGTTATTTCTGAGAGATCTCTGAGTTCCCCATCTACTATGTGCCACATTGCCTACAACTCTGACCATATCTGAGGCGTGATCAAATGACTATGGCAGCAGGCAACAGACAAGCACCTAGCCCACCAGGGCCTCTGTGCTTTCATTTCTTTCTCTGAGAAATGGAATTGTGACCCCTCATTAAGAGATCCCGGCACATAAGTAAACAAAAGCATTGTGTGGCTATAACCAAACTCCCACTTTGCTTAGAATAACACATAATTATTAGACATTCCTCAAAAAGACAGAGGGAAGTGAGATTGGATTAAGGTTTTTATTTTCTTTAGACCATTGTAATTTCCAGATAAAGAAAAGAAGGGAGAACTATGTCAGGGATGGTACCTCCACAGGACATACTTTCTACAAAGCACTGAGAACTCACTTGTAATACCTACAGGGATAGGGTGATAGCTGAAGCCCCCTGCTCCTCAGAGAATCTATCCAGCCTAGGTGGAGTTTCCTTATCCAAAAGTGTGCAACTCGGATTTCTCTACAGACACACAGATTAGCTATCTATCCACATGTACTTCAGTGAGATATGATACATCAAACAAGAAATGTTATTTTATCTTTGCTATGGCCATCATTTATATAGCTTGCATTTTTTTTCCAATTTTGTTCAACAGTTTTAAGACAAAGAAGCAACCAAGTTCCAGGCTCAGAGACATGGATTTATATCACGTCATACTCTTCCTTCCTTTGATTTTGTTAAAGACTTAATCCAATTAGCACACATGTGGAACTGCCTAATTAGTGAGGCAGATGAGCTCTCTGCCAGAGCCAGGCAGGTCGCTGTCAGACACTTCGAAGGAATTACAGTTTTCTGAAACTTTTTAAAGAAAAAACTAACAGCCTATTTCTCAGAAACTGGCAGGAATGTGGTCTGTGCTTCAGGAATCAGCAGTAACAACTCCAGTGACATTTGTGTTTTCTCTAAGACTCGAGATCCTGTAGAAGTGTTGCAGTGTGTGGATGGATGTGTGTTGTGCAATGTACAAAAGCTACTGCCACGGGTTGAAGAGATGCTCAGCTGTTGTCAGGAGTGTTGCTGGTTATACAGAGGACTTTGATTCCCAGCATCAGCGTGGTACAGCTCACAGCAACCTGCAGCTCCAGCTCCATAGGGTCCACTGCCCTCTTTTGGCCTCCACAGGCACCTCCAGACATGTGAGCAGACCACACACACATATAAACAACAAACAAACAAACAACAACAGCAAAAAAAAAGCAGACTAATGCTAATCTGTGCTCACATTCAGTGATGCTGTATGAGTCAACATAAATTTTGCTTGCCCCAATTTTTAGGAGACATGAACAACAGTTTACATACTTCACTTACCTGAAAAAGAAAACGAATTGAATAGGGGTTATTTCACTCCAATCAGCAGGACATCCGATAGTCCTCCTCTCTGACACTTAGGCAGAACCACCTGCCAGCTACACCTGAAGAAACAGGATCGCTTTGCCCAAATCAACGTGCACAGTGTGTGTTACCCTAAGGAGACTTCCCCAAAACTTTCTCTTCTTTTCACTCTGTTCCTTCTGATACCTTTAGTAAAACCTCCATCTCTTTTGTTTCTGTTTGTTTGTTTGTTCATTTTGGTACTTCTTGGATCTTTCCCGGTGTTTGGCTTTTTCTCATTTTCCCTCAATTGCAAGACTCAATCAACTCCACAGAAGACAGCTGCCTCTGTAACCAGCAGTATAGATTTGGGGCAGAACCAAACAGCCTCAGAATAGGCAAGCTCAAAATTGCTTTTGAAAGCTTCATCATTGAAAATGTAATTAAACTTGACTTACCCCAAATTGATTTAAGTTACAGCCCAAGGGCCAACCTTTGACCAGGGAGTTTCACACCTGCATTGATCCCCATGTGCAATTGAATTACCCAGGCAACCCATGCATTTTCACAGGGTAAGCCCTGGAGTGCAAATGGCCAATTTGAGAAGTGACTAGGTTTTATTTCAAATGTGTTAGAAGGCTTTCTCATAAGTTCATAGCAGGGAAATCAGGCTTACTTTCAGAAATATTCTCTTAGTCACAGAATTGATTGCCCAAAGGTTATTTTGTTTGCCATATTTTTTAAAGTTAGTCTTTATTGAATAAAACTTACCTTTACCTAAGAATCTTTTCTGACTTTAAGATGACTTCTAGTCCTTCTAAGTGTGCACCAAAATCTAGGAGGAAGAAGATTTGTGGGAAAATAAGACAGTGTGGCTATTACCCAAGTAGAGGTGCTATAGCACATTGTAGACTGAAGGTTAAGAAGCAGAATTCAATTGGTTTTCCTATGATAGAAGCAAGATAATCTCACATGAGTTTCTAGAGAATTGTATTCCATGGCAACACTCCACTTACTTCCTTCCCAAAGTGTTCGATAAGATGGTCCCGATGAACATTCACTTACACTTTTTGAAAGAACAAGCTTGTATTCTGCATTTCAATGTCTCAGGGCTGTTTCCTCTGTTTTGTGTGTAGTTGCATGTGACTACCCTCCTCATACTAATTACATTTTCATGTAAATCATCTTTACATAGTCATTGCGTGTACTTGAAATTGGGAAATAGACTCAGTGGTGGTATATCTTGCCAAAATTCCCCCATACTTTATTTCAGCCTTCTGAAATAATATTTTATATATCCAGTGATCTGTTTGAAGATATTTCATCAAAAATAATATATCAGCATTCAAAGCTGTAATAAGATACACAATTCTCTCTATTGAAAATGCCCCATAGCCAATGATTTCCCCGAAAACACTGGCCCATGAATACACATCTACGAACAGCTGAGGGTCTCAGTATCACCACAGGGTAACATGTGAAACTCTAATCCTACCATAAGAGAGACCCTAACATAAATGTGGGCTGGCAATTTTGTACAAAATAGCGAATCAGAATGAGTAAGTATATGTTCCTTGCTGACTGAAGGGATGGTTTTATAACAATTCTCCTAGGCCTGATTTGTACTTCCCAAGATGATAGCTACAGAGTCAATACAGTTCTTAACATTACATTTATTTATTTATTTATTTATTTATTTATTTATTTATTTTGTGTGCGTAAGGATGTGAAGGGTACGCATAGCATACCATGAACGAGTTCAGAGGATAACCTGCAGGATAACCTGCAGCAGTGATACTCTTTCCTTACCCCATTCAAATCTAAGGCCCTCAGACTTGGTAACATCTTTATCCAAAGGACCATCTTGCTACCATTCTCCCTTAAATTGTATAGGAAGTAGATTGTGTGTGCAGGTGACTCAATATCCATACACTGTGAGATCCCCCTGGAACTATATTACAGATAACACAAGTGCTCGGAACAAAAGTAGAATGTTCTGCAAGAGCAATGTGTACTCTTACTCCCTGAGCCGTATCTCAAGCCACAGTATCCCGCCCTTAATATAAACACTTTTTTAAAAACCCTCATTGGAAGCAATTACTACTTTCTCTAGAACAAATAAATGTACCTGCTCTGCCTGGTCCCCGGCCGTTAGGTCAATGCTGCAGAGTACAGAACTGGGAGGCATGTGTTCTATCACAGCATTCCATATTCAAGTATAAGTCTCTGCATAACACTGTCTACTTCAGTGACTGTCAGGGAAATCATAGGCATGTTGAGATGCATCAGTGGGGTTGACATGCAAATATGAGGACCCAAACTCAGAGACCTCCTAGTTGTGTAAAAAGCCATGTCCCTATAACCCCAACCCTGCAGGGGTACAGAGACAGGAGGATTTTTTCCAACTTGTTGGGTTTCAGTGCTGGTCCAGGTTCAGTGAAAGACCATGACTCATTGGAGTAAAGCAGAACCATAGGACATCCTACAATGGTCCCCACACACGCACCTGTAGGTATACATAATACACACACACACACACACACACACACACACACACACACAAGTTTCCACTATACAAACTGTATTATTCTGGCAAGTTGTATACACTTTCATATTTTTGACTTCCCATCTATAAAATGGACTTCATTAAAGACCATGTGGAATTGGAAAAATACCATAATATCTATAGAAAATGGCTGTCATATAGTAGGGATTTATTCACAAGTAGCCTTTCCCCTCCTCTCACTACTTCAGACCCTCACCTGTCAGGATTCACTGCTCCTGTGGCTCTATTCTGAGCTTGTGATGTTTTAATTGCGATTGTGATGATGTGATTTAGCATATCCAATCCCCATGGCAACTCTGATGCTGTAAATTGGGGCTGCTACCACATGTAGTCCAGTTGCTACTGTATTCATGAAGAATTTTCCTTCCTAGTGATTGACACTGTCTCTGACCTTCACCCCACACCAGGCTTCAAGCAGCTTCTACCTACTGTTTTCTTTTGCAAACTTGAGCTTTCAACATCTTGAGCTGACAAATATCATGTACGCTTATAGGATACCATGAAATATTTTGATACATGTACAATGTTTCAGTTGGATTAAGCCTATTTGTCACCCCAGTCACACATTGTCACCATAAAGGAAAGAAGGAGCTGCTTTGCCCTAATGTCCTGTAATAGGCATTGTCACCGTGGTCTTACTGTAACTTAGACCCCCTGATGGAATTCTGTGCCACCCTCCTGCAGGTCCCTACTCCCAACTACGTTTCATGATGACCTGCATGCGTGTGGGCACAGATCAGAGATCCTGCCTCTTACACGGTGAGGTAGTACTCTGTGGTGTGTATGAAACACATATATCAGTTACTGGACATTTTTACACTCTCTCTCTCTCTCTCTCTCTCTCTCTCTCTCTCTCTCTCTCTCTCTTGCTGTAAGGGATAAGATAAAGCAGCTATCAGTAAGTGTGCCTCTTGTCCACTTAGAATGTACACTTAGGGATAGTATGACTGTTACACCTCTCTCTCTCTCTCTCTCTCTCTCTCTCTCTCTGTCTCTCTGTCTCTCTGTCTCCAGTCCCTCCCTCCCTCTTTCATTCCCTCCCTCCCTCTCTCTTCTCCCCTCCCATGTTTCTATGTATGAAATCTATGGCCCAACACATTTCCAAAGAAACTGCTACAAAGTTACTGCTAGTCTTTTCATAGTAATCCTACTAAGTTATATTTCTACTGTGTGTGAGGGCTTCTCTGCACATCCTTCTCTAGATGCACCACCCTCACTTTGATAATATCTGTTCTTACTGAGGGGGCTTATACACGTTTTGATTTTCATTTTCCTGGTGGTTAGTGATGTTGAATATTTTCCAATGTTCCTGTTGGTCATTTAGATGTCTTTTTTTCCCAAAATAATGTATATCACCATTTCTTTTTCTTTCTGCTTACCAAGTTTTGGCAGTTCTTTATACACTGTGAGTTTTGACCTCTTGTTAGAAATGTAGTTGGCAAACATGTTCTCCTACTCTCTACTCTGTGAGTTTTCTCTTCAATCTGTTGTTTCTTTTCCAGTTCCTTATATAGTCTAACTACTAACCTTTTGTTACAAATGTATCCAGTTCTTTACATATTCTAGCTACTAACCTTTTGCTACAGACGTAGGTTGCAAACATTCATTTGTGGGTTGTTTCTGCACTCTGTTTGTTGTTTCCTTTGCTTACCTACAGTCTTAGTTTCACAAAGCCCCATCTCTCTATTTTTCCTCTCTTTCCTGTGCTTTCAGGGTCCTGTCCAGAAATAGCCTTCCACATTCCAGTATCATTGTGAGTTTCTGCTATATGACTAAATAACAGAAACCCCATGAGGCTAGAGCACAGCAGGGTTTTCACCAAATGTACACTAGCCACAGCCCCAGGAGGGAGGACAGCAGTGAATGACCTTAGGAGGCAATGATACTTTTAACAACATCATAAAAATGTTCACATCCCAAACATCTATTCATACACTATCAAGAGCTTTCAAACTGTGAGTGGCCATAGAGCAAAATATAATTGCTAGAATATTCTAATACTTTAGTTCCTAAGATATCTCCTGCTGTGACACTCCCAGGCAATGTATCCTTGTCTGCAGTTCTCTCCCACCCCAGCAATTCTCCTCAGGTATGCTTCACAGTGGCTTCCCAGTGGTCTAGAGGCGTGTGTCCCTGCGTTGTTTATTACGTAAAGTAGCCCAGTCATTTCGCTTTTTTTGTGAAATTAATTATATTACTCTTATGCTGATCAAAGAGTGATTTAATTAATGCTACATTACTTAATGAGCTATGTAAACTTTCACTAATGTATACTTCTTCACCTTTTTGTAGTCTACTATTAATCTACTCACTAATTTGACTTTAAATGTTAAAGGCAGTCTTTCTTGCTTTCGGGCTATATAGGATGTTGTGAGAAGCCCTCCAAAGACACTTTAGCACCAACGTCTTCATGTTTGAGTGACGTAATAAAATTAAATACTTTTGACTCTGAGTAAATCAAGGGAGAACTTCAATATGTAGATTTATAACACCTTATCTTATGATTAAAGAATACTCTGATTCATAATGACAAGAATATAGCTGATTAATAATGTTATTTATGTCTCTCAGAAAATAGCCCATGAAGATAATTTATCATTTGACTACAGTTTATTGTAGCTAAGAAACTTTCTGGCAAAGAGTATACTGCCACCAGACGGAGACCAAGAGAGGCTTTTAAGCTATCTAAAAGCTGTTTGCTGTGTTGTTTCTTTTGCTTTGCTTTGTTAGTAACAGCTGCCTGTATGGACACTCAGAGGTTGGAAACGTGGGAAACTGCGCTGGGTGGGGTGGTACATATTCAAACTTGTCATCTCAGCTCAATTAGTTGATGAGGCAACACAGAGGGAATTACGGTATAGCCTGGACTCAGATAACCATGGCTTCTAGAGTTCAAAAAGTGCACATTCAAATGGGACACAAAGAGCTCCAAGGAAGCACTGAGTCAGCATCACAGCCCTCGCAACTTAACAACAGCTGAATTCAATATAAGATAAGCTTCGTTTCCGGTCTATGTTGCTGTTATCAGTATTGTTTATACATGAGAATACAATAGAGCAACAAGCTTAGATCTTATCAGCCCGAAAGTGGACGGGTTACTGCACAGAAGAAAATAGCATCACATCACATACATGGGTGTGCATGTATGATTGTAAGAGTGCACTGAAGAATTAAAGGCCCCCAAATTGATGGCAGTTCTTTATGCCTAGCACTGCACATGCTGGTTATACCTCTTCTCACAGCACAGGTGCCCCCAACATGCTAATGAATGACACTCCACAAGCGCCAGGTTAAATACTAAGTCCTAGCACAGTTATCTGCTCTGAGAAGGTTGTACCTGTTCCGCGGGCTTCTTCATAGGTGATCCTGTACAGTTTTAAAATTCTAACATTTGTCTTCTTTAAAATGACTTTTAGACACTCAATGTCTAAACCAAAGGTCTAGGAATAAAGGCAAATTATTATGGATATTCTATTTTACCACTAAATTCTATTAAAGCAAAGTGCTTTCAGACCCTTTGCTTCAAGGGCAGGGATTTTCCAAGACCTAATTCATCATTTTTATTCATTAATACTAAAATCCTGTGAGACTAGAGAGAACTGACACAAAAAAACGTTTAAATTGGGTGAGGAATATTTTAGGCTACTTTTCTAAAACACTGGTATTTTTTGAATTAGGGAGAGTCACAAGCCACAAAATGCAAAATTAATAATGATCTAAGAAGACAGTTCTGTGTCCCTCAGGCATGGAAGTCTACATTTGATAAGAAAATGCCTGAAAAACACCACAGTACACGTTCAGAAGTACCCTAGTCTGTGGTTCTGTTCCACTAGCAAGGATCCCTTCCCAAGGTCACACCAAGGTTGAAGATGGCCATAACAGTCTGGGCGTTGTCTCTATGCTTCTCCCTAAAGAGGGAAGAAGGAATGACTCTTTCCCCCTACTCTGGCAAACACTTCTTAAAGCCTGTGCATTCCAATTAGCACTGCTTTGTCTCTGGTCTTCGATGGCACAGCCTCACTTAGCTGCAGAGAAACAACTGATGCCTTCTTCCATCACTTCTACTAAGGTCTAGGGCCATCATGAATCAAACTAGAAACTACTGGAAGAAACATGCTCAAGAGATCTGGGGACCAAGGCCCATGTGACTGATGAGTTGGGACTTGAGGTTGACACTCATCTAAGAGGTGGAATAAGAACACGTATGTAAGTAATACTCTGGGATTATATACAGTTTGAAATGAGTGAGTTATTTCTTTCAGTATTTTTCCATCCTAGAAATTGCTTTTCAGACCAGGAGTGACTATCGGTGACTAAGATATCAGAAAACAAGCCATGGGAAAAGGAGGTGGGGAGGGGTCATTTTGGTCTTCTCTGTGCCCTCAAAGATCACAGGCTTGTACTAAAAATATATTGGTGATATTTTATGCTCAAGTCTATGTGTTACAAGTACTTCTTTTTTGTTTCAATAGAGACAAAATAACTGGCTTTTTGACTTTGCGGGATAAAAATTACCAGAATCCCCATCATTATAGACCATAGACCAGTGGCTTCTTGCTTAACAGAAAACATCTCTGAAGTGCAGCCAGAGCTTCACCCTTGACACATAAAGTGGTGTGGCTCAAGCAATATACCAGCCTTTTAAATTCTGTTCTTTCTCCTTCAAAATTATCACATCATTGGATTAATCTCATAAAGATTTTATGTTAAATAGTGGACATAGTTCATCTTCCAAGCATGCCTGCAGTACACAATTCTGCAAATATCAAGATCTAAAAATTGTCCAAATTGAATTAGCCCTAGAGATAATCAAAATGGTTCTGAATTCTACATCCAGAGAGAAAGTATCCCCACTGAATAAGGCATCACACATACAAAGAACATATGCCTATGCTTTAATATAAAATTGTAGCAATGCAAGGAAAATAAATAATTAAAGTTTGCTATGAGATTCCCAAGTCTCATAGGCTGAGTAGACTATAAAACTTATTTTGCAACTATTTAAAAAATGTGCTGACTCTTCAAGAAGAAAAATACAACAAAGAATTTGTAAGGACAAGAATGCTGCCCATTAGATACTGTGTATAAAATGCTGCCCATAAGATACTATGTATAAAATGCTGCCCATTAGATACTGTGTATAAAATTTTCATCCTTGAGTTCACACTCTGCCTCCTCCCCTCATGCTAGATGTGAAGAAATTACCCCAGGGAGAAGACTTAACACCATTATTGTCGTAACTCTTCAATTCAGAACTCAGTTCTCCTAACACTTTGGATTTTTTATAACTGTGTTTTTAGAAAACCACAGAACTTGATGTAAGTATCTGGGGTGTCTGAATTGTTCCCCTTCTCAAACAGTGATGTCTGCTTGACACCACCCATATATACTTTAAAAAATACAAGACTCCTGGTTCAGAGACACAAGACTGTTTCTCTCAGCAATAGCAGATGCAGTAGCTGTAGGATGAGCTTGTTGAATTAGTTTCAAATACCAAAGAAGTAACACAGATTTCCTAGGTGACCACCCACCAGGCTGATGCTTCTATTAGGACCATGCAGCATCCAGAGAACCCAGGGCTGGGCAGCAGTCAGAGACTTCCCTTTGTCGTTAAGACCTAGAAAACAGCATTTACATTTTATACTTGACATTTCCAATGAAGTCAGTAACATCAAAACATTTAGCAATATCAGAGAGCCAGGGAAGAATGGCTCCTGACCACTGTGGGGAGAAGAGAGGAAGGTGGTGGTGGTTGTATTCCCAGTTCCTAATTTTGTTCAGATGTCCTGGAGCCTGTGTGGAAATGCAGACTAATGCTGTAGTTCTGTGTCAGAGCTAGAGTCTGGCCTTCACACCTACAGGGAAGGAGACACAGAAGGTTCAAAAACTGCAGTGAGTCACACAGCCAGGCTCTCCAAGAAGCTAGATCTCAGAAGAGCTTGCTCAGCCTGTATTCTCCATTTTAGATATCCCTTTCAAAAGTCCAGGCAGTCTACTTGTCTTATCCCTTAGATTTAGGAGATGGTGGTGGACTGGCACAACCTTAACAAGTAAACATGAGCTAAGCATACATGTAAAGAAACCCTGGAATACTGATCTAATTATGTAGAGCAGACCATCCCAGAGCATCATGCACATATGTGCATCGTCAGCTCATTCTGTAAAGTGAAAGTACAGATGGAGTCACTCCACGGTGTGAAGCTGGTCTATGGATTCAGCATAAAAGGTCAGTCTCTCAGAGACAGAGCTTGAAGGCCAGGATTTCAGTTGCTCTCTCTATGTAGGTGACTTGACTCCATAATGCAGGTGACACCCCAAGGGCCCCCCAGTCAGAAGCAGAACCGCCGTGTGATTTTATGCACAGGAAGGTGAGACCTTAGGACTTGAGAGTTGTCCAGAATTTATTTTCTCCTGTCAGAACATGGCCTTTGAGCTTTCCCATCTCAGGTTTCCTCAAAGGCTTCTCTGCCAGGCTTCTCGGTAATAGAAAACTGTTTTAAGATAATAATCAGCAACATGGTCACCTTTTATCGGGTGCTTGCCAGCTTTTCCTCCAGGGCCCATCTGAAGATGTAACACACCAAAGGCGAAGGCACCATTTCTATTCATTTACTAGTGTCTGGCACAGTGATACATGAAACCAGGCACAGTTATTAACTGGCAGTGTTTCCATGGCAATAACTTCAACACTGAGGAAGCTTAATGTGTTTAGCATTTACAAAACAAGCTTGAACACACAGATATATTTCAGCAGCCATCCTCCCAAAAGCCTGCTATGAAAAGTCGTCGGACCTCAAATGCACATGCCCTGTGTTGGAAAAATCAATGTATATGATTGGCAGCAATTTGGAATACCTGCCAATAGAAATCTCTGTAGGATTTGCTTTTCTCAATCATGAGAGAGAGTTAATGTGCGAGGGAGGGAGTATTGTGGATGGCTGTGCCTCCTGTTCAGAATTCTTAGGATCTGTGTGTTCCAAGCCATTCCTTGAATTGCACACTGCAGAGAGGCTCCATGGGTCTGGATCCAAGCAGAGCCTCGCATCTTGAATATTTACAGACTTCTTCCCCAAGAGCAGTTAGAATCTCTCAGAATCTCAAAGGCTCCTTTTTGCCTTTGTTGAAATTTGCTGTGTGTCACAAGCCTAATGGGCACTTTCAGTAGCTGTCATTAAGAATAAGGAATGGAGGTTGGGGAGGTCAGCAATGCTTTGATGGCTTATGAGAGCTTTAAGCTCGAATGAATAACTTGCGGTGGGGCTAAAATCAAGTATATTGAAACCCAGAAATGATCGATATTCAAATATAAAAGGAAATGGCTGATACTCAGAGTTCGTTGTGAAGGAATCACCCCAAAGCGTGGCTGAGATATGTCACTATCACCTGGTATGGGGTGGCCACCCACTCTGCTCTGTCCTATAATGAGTGAAAATCAGCTGTGATAGTCAAGTTACAGGGTGTGTGTTGCCTTCACCCCGTGGGTTGTTGGAAATGCAAATTCATCATGCCATCTGTGTGGAAGGAGCTCCCATTTCAGGTCCGGAAACTCACCTTTGTTAGTATGTTAGTTGTATGTTTTGGACAGCTACTTCAACGTGTTTCTTGACAGACAAGATTATCAATCATACAGAAAACTCCTGCCAAACTTATTTTATTTTATTTTTTAGAATGCCAAATGTTGACACTGGATCAGATGATGATTAACTGTGGATGGACTAGAGCCTCGGGGAATTACAAAATTTGATTTGTATTGACAAAAATGATGCAACCCCAGGCTGCCTAACTGCTTTCCTACACAACCAAACACACAACTCCCTCATCTTGACTTTGAGAAAACTTCAGATAAGTCTGTCTCAGAATACATTCATGAGTAAGAAAGATGCAATGATAAGTTCTGTTCACAAAATATATTCTACTCGCTATTAATTTTCACAAGATATATGAGCCCTTAACACAATAATCCATTATATTTAACACAGTGCCTAAAACGAAAGTTCCCTTTGACTGACACACCATCGGTTTAGTCCAGCCATTAGGTCAATACATCTGTCCAGAGTGACAGGTATCACAGCTCTGAGAATGATGTGGTGTAGACTCTGCCCAGCAGAGCACTGGCTTGGGTTCAGCTGTTTCCCCAGCATAAAGCAAAAAGGAAAATAGACACAAATAGACACAATAGAGGTCACCTTAACAGTATCTTCATCTCAATTAAGAAACACGGGAAAGAGATGTGGAGTTCCATGGGTTGGGAGGAGAGGTAGGCAGAAGATGAGGAGAAAACAGAAACAGAAAGCATTTTACAAAAAAGTTTATTTTCAGTTAAAAAATTCTAGAAAAGGAAAACTTAAAGATGAAAAAAACAGGAAATGTTTAATGAGGAAATGTTTGATGAGGAAATTAAACAGACATATTGACAACAAAGAATAATGATAAAAGTGTTGGGCCACCCTGCCATCCACATGTTCTGGAGAACCATCATTAATTCGACTACACTGTAGGTTAGCTTTCCTTATGGTCCATGATGACTTGTTTATCAGAGTTAACTATTACATCTTCATACATATAATATATATACACGCACATAGCATATACACATACACATGTACATCATATATATACATCATGTATACACATAAATATATAACATACATATACACATATACATAATCATATATACATCATATATACATACACATATACATATCATATACACTCATATGTATGTATGTACACACACATATATATATATACATATATATATACTTTTTAAAGAAATGGCTAAGGCTATAATAGTAGTTTTCCTTGAAAATTAATGAATAACTACTGTAAATAAAGTTTATAAATGCCCTTAAAATATTTTAGCAATAAGAAAAATTAAACACTAGAAGTATGTATTTTTAAACAAGATGCTTATAATGCCGATTTTATTATGATTCAGACAATAAGGGGATGTTAGATTATCAGGAGGTTGCTACCTGTCATCTCCCAGTTTTAAATGTAAGCAACTTTATTTATTTTAAAGCCAAACTGATACTAAGTACAACTCCAGTTGATGGAGCTGGGGCATAAGAGCAAATTCAGACTGTCGACAAGCTGTGGTCTGTTGCAATAAGGATGAACACATCATTCCATGGGAGCCAACACCTTTGGTGTCTCATGTCAAAGCCTGCATATAAGGAGCCTGGGTCTCTAAGAACAACACAGTTTCGTGATCTGTGGAAGTGACTTGTCTGGTAAAGCATGAAGTCTTGATTCAATACCCAAAGCTCAAAAACAAAGCAAAACAGGGCAGCACATACATAACTCCAGCTAGAAAGTCCAGCAAACCTAACATACTTAGTATGCTCCATGTAAGGGGAGACGCTGCAATCTGAACTCGACAGGCAAACATGTGCCTGAATTATGAACAGGCAAACACGTGCATGCACACAAACACACAACACATACACACACATGCACACACACACACACACACACACACACACACACACACACACTACATACACACTCCACTGAATCTTGTTTTAAAAGACCAAAAACTGCTAAATACTTCATAGCTTTTCAGTCATGAGCTCCCTTAGGAAATGCCCCCACGTGTGTTTATCACTGATGACAAAACAAGGTTTTTCTTGATGTGACAAGTCTTTTGACACAACCTGCTGAATTTAAGAGTCCAGTCAACACTACAGTTGTGTAACTTGGGAGATGGCCATGTCCTGGAATGCATCAGCTGGCACGGGAATGGGAAGCATGCTTGTGAATGTGATGTCCACCCTAGTAGTGACAACTGCTGTGTCTCATCTGTTCCCTCTTCACCTAAAAATGTGGGTTAAGTCATCCATCTACATCCCTCCTGGGAGAGGCCCTCGGTGGCCTCCACTGCAATGATGCTTTCCGTGTTCTATGCCCAGAGAGAATGCTGCACCTCACTCTTGATAACCAGAATCAATAAACAGCCAGAATAATGTTCAGGTGTTAGATATTTATCTCTGCGTCTCTGAATTCATAAGAGAGGGAACAGTATGTCACCCCAGCCACGCTGGATTATTTTTGTTTAAATAAATAAACATTAGAAACTTTAAACCACAATCTACTTTGTTAGGGAAGATTTTAGAGAAACATGAGATGATAAATTATCCTAGCAACAGCCATACATTTCACCTGTTTCTCCACCACAGTTTCATAGAACCTTATGTCCATTGGCAAGTGACGTTCCTCTTCCTCTTTCAGACTGAAGAGTTTGCAGGCTCACTTACCCACAGTTTCTTTCTCACTCACCTTTTCCCTCAACACTAGATGTTGGAAGTTCTTATCAATTAGTTCCTTTCTAATATGAACTGATTCACTAACTTTTCTAAGATTCTAAAATGTATATATTACCCTTTAATAACAGCTAACAAAGAAATTCTCTGTATATAACCCATATACAACACATAAATGCCTATAATTTTTTAATTTTAATTTGAATGTCTACACATGTAAACATATATGCACACCATGCATATTTTGGAGGACTGGTTATATATGTCTGTACATGTTATTTTTCTTATGTTTATTATAGGCAGACTCACATCTCCACTGCTATGATGTTTAACACTTCTCTGGGAATCGTCCCTTAGCAACTTCAGTAGACATCACATGAGCATGAACAAATTACTTATTTTCTGACTCTGCTCTTCTGTCATACAGTGGCTCCTAAGACCCTCTAGTGCCCCTGGAAGCCCAGATCTACTCCTTCTCAGATTTTCTCAGGATATCGTCTCCTGACAAACTCTCTAAAGTAAAAGACTGAGCTGATGCAAGCACAGACTGGGCATGGAGCAGAAATTATGAGGAGGCACATTCTCTCAAGAGCCACACTTCATAGGCCAGTAATGAAAATGGCATACTTATCACATCTAAGGAAATCAGGAATCCACCTGATAGTGAGAAGAAGAAACCATTTCCTTAGGTATCTGGAGCAGGTGGATGGGTGGAATGGAATGCTATTGTTTTGTGGATCATTGCAATTAAATATTGTATCAGTGTATTGTCTTTGTGTGAACTGCTATGTCAAAAGCTGTAAGATTAAGTGAGTCACAAGAGAAGGAAGGGCCAGGGCAGGGATGATGCGAGTATGGGTGCTGTTGAATCCCTTGCTGGCTTGTAGACTCTTTGCTGTGGATTGGGTCCTTACACAACAGGAAGACAGTGAGACACAAATATCAACCCTGAGAATTCCCTGGTATTCATGAGACCCTAGGTCTGGTCTCTAATATTGCAAAGGCAAGGAAGGCACTAATAGCATTTCTGAGGCTCCACATTCATGACTTCATCATTCCCCAAACCACACCTCTTATATATCAAAACATTTGTATTGGAGTTTGAGATTTCAACATATAAATGTGGAGTGATACAAACATTTGATGTTTATTTTAGTGATGCTCTCTATTGTGACCTGATCAATAACAGAAAAAATCTAGAAAGCATAATGCAGAACACTGAATTTCTACACAAACATACACATATAACATATATTATCTACACACTCCCATTGTGTGACAATCAAATAACACTAGAGGAAATGAACAGCTTACCTGAAATTTGCTTTAAGTATCAAGAAGTCAGGAAAGTCCCAAACATTATTGGCAATACTGAACTCAGAGGCTCACAAGAAGTGCAGACTATGGGACTGAAGTATAGGCAATAAGGAGGCTTATCAATTTCTGTATCATTTCTGCCTTTGGATAGAAATATTATTTTTAGAGCAATCTTCCCTCAAACTACTTTTCTAAACTCAGCAACTACATTCAAAGCAAACTCTTTATAAAAACACACTTCTGAAATTGTACCAAACTGTGCAATACTCAATCAATTTTATCTCAAGCTCATAGTTTGGGAATATGATAGAAATACAGATAAAAGAGGGAAAAGAAACAGAGAATAAAGAATGGTAGTGTAGGACTGCATCGCCTAAATAAATCAGGATGTATTCTCTCTCCCTTCAATTGTTTTCATATAAACATAACACTTATTCTAGACTTTAGTGAAGTCTTTGTCCCTTTAAAATTCATGTGTGAAAATTCCAACTCCAAGGCACCAATATCATCAGTTCTAGTCTTCAGTGAATGATCAAATACCAAATGGAATTCATGTCTCTTTGAGAGAGGCTCTATCTGTCCTGGACAGTCCAGAATCATCTACCAAAATGACCCTTACAAGTTCTCCAATTTTTCTTACCCACCCATCTCCTAGTGGGATGGTGGTAAGTTAACTCTGCTGTTTAGAGGAGGTCTAGTCTGTGGGGTTCTGTTCTGTCAGCCAAGTAGACTAAGACAGCCCCCAGCCCCTTAAATATCTTACTTCATCATGTTTTCTGTATGTTCATCCACTAAAGACTTAACAGTCAGTGTAGAACATCTCCTGGTGAAATTTTTAAGTGCAGTTGTAGTTGTTCTTGTTTTGATACAACCACAAGTCATCAGAAGAGAAGTAGAGGGTCCCTCCCTAGTTGTTCTTGTTTTGATACAACCACAAGTCATCAGAAGAGAAGTAGAGGGTCCCTCCCTGTTGGTGGAATGCTCCCTACCTTGTGTCATGTGAAGAAGCCTCAACATGCCTTTCCCTGGTTTCTCCTCAGCATCTATTCATCTTCTGATTCCTAAACCCCTGTCTTCCTTCATCCATTGGTTCCTCTGCAACTGTGTCTTGATTTGTGGAATGCAAGCTCTGCCAGTGATATCCTTATTATCTATTCCAAGAAGTTGCCCACTTTGCAAACTGCCTTGCAAACTCCTCACAGAGGAGGGTTCCTGGGAATGAATGAAGGGTTTATGGACTCTTCTACTGCAGTGAGATGAGAGTAGCACTAAATGGGCAACTTTTAAAAGTAGGCTAAGAATGGTCCAAGCAGTTGCTACATTCTTGGCATCTAAATTTATAGTGTCTACTAAGCCATGTAGAGTATTGTGCTCTAGCTTGTTGATAACCTTTTCTAATAGTGAACCAGCATGATAAATCTTCAGAAACATAGAAATCAAGTGGTATTGTTAGAAAGAACTGTGGGATCCTTTCTGAGCTCTGAGCAATTGATCCAAATCATCCTGCCTTGCAGAGATCATGGCAGTCTTTGTTGTTCCTTGGCTTGTGCCAGCACAAGTCCTGTCTCCATGGTTCTCCTCATACTGCCTTCTATTCTGCATGCCAGATAGGAAGTGAACTACGAGTGTGTGGTTTTGTGTCTTATCACTTATGCACGAGTAGACTAACAAGAGTCAATAATCAAATGATACAGAGCCTTTTAAATACACATAAAATTATTAAAAAGAACCTTATAAATCAATTAAAGATGGTTCTTCTACCCCAAAAACCATAATCCCTTTGAGCCTAACATGGCTCCTTCACTCCATGATTATTTTCTGCTTCTAATCTTACTTCTAAGTCCTCTGTCGTGCCCTGTGTCCCACTGCTCGGTAGCTAGTGAAGAATCTGAGCGTTAGCAGCCACTCTGTGTGGTCCTGCCTGCATGCCCACGGTTCAGCTATGTACTGTGCAGAGCACCTGTATTCTCCAGAAGAAATGTGCTCTGTACTGAGACCAACACAATTTGGGAAACCACAGGGAGAGACACTTCCTTCTCCTGTGGAAGCAAGTGGCTTATTCTCCAGACCACAGAGTCTGTTTACAAGAAATGACATGAATTATAAAAGTCTTAAAGGTTTATGTCCACATACAAAGAAGCATGAACAGGCTCACACGTTCCAGCTGTTTATTTTCCCTTTTCTTTCTTCTTCTTTGTTTCTTGATCATACCTTAATTCCCCAGTCACTCCAAGCCAAGGATTAAGTCAAGTGAGAGCACTACAGAAATCTGATCCAACCCTGCATGTGGGTAAAACACACAGAAAAGCTCAAAACAGCAAAGCACGGCTTCCTCCCAGCACAGCCTCAGGTATCCGTGCCAGTTCCTTCATGAGGCCTGTTTCCCTGCAGTATGAGCTCTGTTGGCTGCTTTGAGAAGAGGAGCCCAGGACTGTTCCTTGCCTTATAGAAATATTGTGCAAAATGTATTATAGTTGCTGACCGAGCTGCTCCTTAGAATTTTTTTAATTTGGTTGAGTGGCTGAGTGTGTGTGTGTGTGTGTGTGTGTGTGTGTGTGTGTGTGTGTGTGTGTGTGTGACAAAGCTCAGCCAGATGATAACTTACAAGAGTCAGATCTGGATCCCAGGATCAAATACAGGCCACTACTTGTGTTCTTTCTCTTAATTATCAATGCCAGGTGTGAAAGACTGAAAATATTGGCCAAATTTTTCACTTCTTTTTGTGCTAGTTTGGCATTTTCCAGTAAAATTATCTTTTTTCTTTGTCTCAAAATTTCCTCTATTAAAAAAATAAAACAACAAGGACTGAAGAGATGACTCACTGTTTAAAGTCACCGTCTGCTCCTGCAAAGAACCCAACTCTAGCCTTGAGGAATCTAGTACCCTCTTCTGGCCTCTGTGTGTACCCACATACACACACTTGCACATGCACACAGGCAAGCATGCACACACAAAGTAAATCTTAAAGAAAATGTAAACTTTATTGCTCCCATTTTTTAAGCTTTCTCTTTTTCTAAATAATAGCAAAGACCTAGCAACCATTTTTTGTCTCTCTATTTCTCTCAGTCAATAATTGATGATAATTTACTCTCCCTTGGTATGATTAGAGCACATTTTAAATTATCCATTTGCATTTGGTCTGTAATTAAAATTATGTGGCATTTAGGACATTATTCTGCAAAATGCTTCACAGGCTTTCTCCAATCCAGCACACAGAGTCCCGGTGCAAAGCTGCATAAAACACTGACAGAAGATAATTCTCTGTGAGTTCACACGCAGGCCATTTATCTACCAGCTCCCAGGTGATATACACAGATAGGGATTTTCAGGACATGTAGAATCTGCAGACTTATCCTCTCCTGCCGACCCTGAGTAGAAAGGAAGCCAAAGTCTCTCTGTCTGAATATAGTGCTTGGAGCACATGTATGCACCAACAAGCAAACAAGGATGTTCTTTGTGAGACTCTATTGCCCAGCAAGAATGACTCAATCACTTGTAAGAGGAGAAGGACATCTCCACACCCCTGTAAGCACATGCATGGCCTGATCCCATCTCGGTGTTCAGGGGACTTGTTTTGACCAATAAATTGGCAAAAGTGATGCATGCCACATCTACGTGGAAGTCATTGGAACTCTGAACAGTGTGTGTCAGACTTGCCCATGAGAGGAGTACATCCAGGTGTAGCCAGGGTAAAGTGACATAGAATCTTTACAAAGCTGCACCTGACTGGTGAGCAGCAAGGAGCATGAGGGCTAAGGACTTTGCTCTACTAACAGTTGAGCAGCATGTGCGAGGTCTTAATTACAATCTCCATACACACATGTGTGAGGTCTTAATTACAATCTCCATAATACACACACAGACATGCGTGGGCACACCACACACACGCACACATACACACACACACATACACACACACATGTATGGGCACACACACACACACATATACACACACACATATGGGCACACACTAAACACACACACACATGTATGGGCACACACACATACACACACACATATATATGGGCACACACTACACACACACATGTGTACATGTTCCTGAACATATAAACATAAGCATATACAACCACATGCATACATAGATTACATGAACACATAGTATGTCTTGTGAATGGAGCTACAGATTTTTGATTGACACCACAAAAAAAATTCTGGCTATAGATCAGTTTCTTTGTGTATATACAACTGACTTTCCTGAAAGGAAATAGAAACCCTAAACTGTAGGAAAGGAAGTGAATTAGTTAAATATTAAGACATTCCCAACAGCGATTTTTAAAGTAAATAAGAATCCCCAAGTCACATTTTGGCTTTTGCTTGAATAAATCTACATTTAGGAAAGCATATACCTTTCATAAAGATTTGACTGCAACTTGGATGGGAAAGCCTGTGGATGCTGGGGTAGAGATGACCTTGGGTCAGTGAGAAGGGTGCTGGGGATGAGATGCAGTAGGACAAGGTGCTAGGGCAGAGATATTTGTGGGTAGGTGGAACAGGATGCTGGGGTAGAGATGATTGTGGGTCAGTGGACAGGGTATTGGGGTAGAGATGACCTTGGGTCAGTAGGACAAGGTGCTGGGATAGAGACATCTAAGGGTCAGTGGACAGACAGGTTCTTAGCATCTGTGTGTCTGTGATGGGGTGATGGTAAATGCTACAATGTTCTTAATGTCCTTTCCTTACATCCAAAAATAGCCACAGGTGAAGTGGTGCTGTGTGCACAATGTCTTAAAGAAAGAAACAAGATCTCTTTGCCACCTCCTGCAATTCACAGTGTGAAATGGGGGTCAAGATCATGACAGAAAGGTGACACAGCAGGGCAACTTCTACTGAAAAAGTGTTTCCTTTAACTGTCACCCATGATTCTTGTTATCTTACCAAATCCTGCCTGATGTTTATTAATAACATAAATCAAACTTTGACATCTACCTGATCACTGAAAGCTTTTCAGCCATTAAAGAACAGAAAGATAATCAAGAATCTGTCCTCACCTCTTCTTCACACCTCTATTTCACTTCCATTTATAACCCAGCAATGAAACTGATCAAATCACATGACCTCAAAGAAGGAAGTAGGCCTGCACACGTTCGAAAGCATGGTTACTCATATATTTTAAAAACCCTAGCAAGAATGCTATTAGCCTCCTACACCGGGTGATTCACGGTGCTATATTTATTCATATTCATGAAAGAAAAAGGCCTTAAAAGAATGCCGTGCACTGATTATCCCTCTTTGATGTGGGAAGAACAGATACCAAAAGTGCACCAACACCATCTGTTCAATGCTGGAAACTCCAGGCTTCAATCTGGGGGCCTGTACAAGTCTGTGAGCCTGTACTTGCAGGATTTCTGCTGTGCAAAAGGTCCATGATGCAAACATGTCCAAACCTTAAATGCTTCTGTTTCAAATGACTATTGTTCAAACAGTGTAATTTTCCTTAAACAAAAAGAAAATGAGGATTATCCATTCAAGTTTAGCTTGAAGTAGGTATTGTATGCATGTGAGCATAGACATGACTTTATTACACTGTTTTTAAATTTACTTTTAAGGAGTTAAGTTCACTGAAGCCAGTGAACTCAGGGTCAAAACATCCTTTTTAAAATATCGTTGTCTTTTGTTTATCATCCCAACTGGAAAAAAATGTTGAAGGAAATGAGAATCCAACAAAAATTTTTCTAAGTGGAGCAAAAATCTCAGATCCCCTAACCCTAGAGAAGAAGAAATAGAATTACACTCTCCCATAACTGTGCCCCCTTTCAGTTGTCCAATGCAGAGTGGTCATACATACAAACAACAGTAAATTGTATGTATTTAAACATACATACACACACATACTACATGCATACATACAAAATAATGAAAAGCAAAAGCAAAGAGACCATCAATTTGAGAATGGAGAAATGGGAGGGTTAGAAGGAGAGGAGTTGAGAGGAGTTAGAGGAAGGAAATATAAGGGAAAAGGTGATACAATTCTATGTTAATTAGAATGCACTGAATTTTATATGAGGCCAGTGAGATGGCTCAGCATATAAAAGTGTTTGCCATGAATCGTGAAGACCTGACCCAAAACTCACATGGTTGAGAGAACCCAAATTCTGCATGTTGTCCTGACCCCTACTAATAAATAAATTTACAATAAATTTACATTGTGGGTTATCTCAAGCAACCAATGTGAAGTTCTACTAATCCTATATTATACTATAGAAGAATGTATAGAATTTGCTGAATCAAAACTCATAGCACCAGTTTGGAACATAATTCTGCTACAGAAAGTTGTCTCAGTATGTTTAAGACCTGTGTTACCCCAGCACCACTTAAAACAACAAGAGTGACTTCAAAATGATAAAGTTGAACTCTTGATCCCCTTGTGGCCCAAGAAGAAGACAGAGAGGAAGACAGAATTGAAGAACCACCCTCAGACCTGCTCTCATGGCGGAGGCCGGGATGTATTTTGCAGATACCGAACACCTCACATTCATTGCTACTTGGTCCATAATGTGTCACTGAAATAGGCTCTCAGTTATCATGTTGAATAAATATTGAACCTCAAAGCATTAAATGACATGTCAAAATTCACCCATTATACCAACAGAGTGGAGAATCAAGGCTATTCCTCCTTAAAGCTCTCAAGATTGTCCCCTGTGGGAAATTTCAGGGCTGAAATGCATACCTCAGGAGACTTTCCCACTTCAGGGAAGATGGCAGGTCCCAGACCTACTTTGTCCTGGTATATCCACACTCTGCTAGTGAAGTTACAGTCTGTGTTATGCTTCAGGCAACAAAGAGCACTGGTATTGAGAGGTAAATGCAATACTCAATGCCTTAACAAAAACCAAAGGTGGATGGTTTATTGGAAAGAAGTTGAATTTGCTCTTAAACAACATGGAGTTGAAGCCTACAGATGTGAGAGGCAGTTCTGTCTCCAAGTATCTGTAACTTTTTTCTTAAAAATGACAGTAAATTTACTGAGATCTGGGAAAATGACACCACCTAGGACATAAATGTATTCTTTCCTCAAGACCATTGAAAGCCTCAGTGTACATGATGGGCAGGGTAAGAAATTTGAGAGCAAAGATTGGGTTTAATTCTAGCTCTTATATTTATTAAATTTTTAGCCTTGACATAGGCTGAGGTTCATTTTCCTCTTCCTTTACATTAGAGATTGTAATGTCAGAGCCCTTGGTGTCCCTCAGGATCACAGTAGCTGTGAGTAAAAGACTAAAGGTATTTTAACACTGATCACTTTCAAACATAGATGTGACTGCATTTTCATCATCAACACAGAACCTTAGTCACCAGGCTGTTATCTGAATAGGACACCTACCACGGTCACCAGACTTGAAGAGAAGGTGATACAACTGCTTAGAGGACAAAACTGAAGATCCTGAAAGAGAGAGACTAGCCAAGTGTGAGGAGGTGATAAACCGATAGCTTCGTAAAATAGATCCAAGTCTAGGTCTTGTGATTTGGGGCATTAAGAAATAGACACCTTTAGGCTCTTTGAAGGTTTTCTAATAGAATGATGAACTTACGACTTAAGGTGTATTTGTATTGGCTGGTATTGTTTTGAGACTTTAGGTCCTGCGAAGATTGTGGAGTCAGTAAATAGTCAAACTGAAGCCCTGTCTGGCAGTGGTGTCACATTCTTTATGCATTCAGACTACCATGAAACTGCAAGGTACTGCTGTGAGTCTGTCTGCTTCATCTCTCTCTTCAGAAGCACTTACTGAGATACTAAACAGTGATGTTAGTTTGCTGGTGGATACTCAAAGCCCTGTGTTGTCAAACCCCACAGACACTGTGAAAGCAAACTTCATCGCATGCGAATATTACAAATTACACTGGATCTTAGAGTAACCTAGTGGAATTCAGATCCTGAAAATTTACCCAGCTGTGTGGCACTGAGGTAAGGAAGACAGGGCTGATCTAAGCAACTTGGCGAAATGGTCTTTAAATTTGATACTGGCAAACTGGAGTCAAAAAAAAAAAAAACACTGCAGTTGACAAATTCATTTCTATAGGTTTATAGCTAGCAAGTTTTTTAAAAGATTTATTTTATTTTATTTTATGTGCATGCATAACTATCTGGATGTATGTCTGTACACCATGGGCATACAGTTGCCACAGAGGTCACAAGAAGGACAAAAGGTAACAAAAGGACCTAGTAAGCCACTATATGTGTGTTCTGGAAATCAAAACTATGTCCTCAGGAAGAAGAGTCAGTTCTCTTAACCACTGAGCCATTTCTCCAGCCCCATAAGAAGTTTGGTCATAATATTAGCTGTATATTAGGTTGAGCAAATAAATAACTATATTATAATTAAAATAAAACTCATTTTTACATGAGTATATATTTATATGTGTGTATATATGTATACACACACACACACACACACACACACACATGAATGAGATGTTGTGATGAATGTGAATACAGGCACCTCTGACCCAGTCACACATAACTCCTCTCACACATAACTCCTCTGATGCAGTCTGCTGAGACACCCAGAAACACTGTCACACCAGGAATAGCCCCATCAACTGGCACCCTGGTCTCAATGTCTGGTGTCATGTCAAACAATCAGCTTGACTTAGCTCAATTGAACAAATGAGAAGTACCAGCTTTGGAGATCTCTCTCTCTCTCTCTCTCTCTCTCTCTCTCTCTCTCTCTCTCTCTCTCTCTCTTCTCTTTCTCTCTCTCTTTATCTCCTTTACATGCAGGGGGAGGGGGGAACTTTGCTGTAGTCTGGAAAACATTCTGCATTTGACTTCCTTCTCCCCACACTCCAGGCATCACAAAGCTAACATCAGTCCGGAGCTGATCAGTCCTTGGCTCCATTCCTTGTATGTCCTTGCCAAAAGCATTATGCTTTTGCATCCCAGAAGGGAAATGGGACACAAAAAAGGAAAAGGAAGATGTAAGCCACTACACTTAAATTAAGTGACTAATTCTTTATACACTGCAAGGGTTCAAAGTATTTGAGGGTCTTCATTGAGAAGCATCTTTCCTGGGTGCTTTAAAGGAATCCATACAATGTTGCATAAACTCCACCAAACCATGCCTTTCCTAAAGCCAGGCATTTTTGTAGTTTCCTGCACTTTCAAATTCTGCTCGTTCTGTGCAGAATAAAAGGCATGCATCTATTCAGACATTTTCTTTCTGCTGTTCTGCATATCTGCTGTCCTCAGGCACTTCTGATTAGGTGTATTTATCATCATATGTAGTCACAAACAAAAACCAAAAAAGACATTAGCGATGGGGGAACTCAGCACTCGTCTCTGCTTTCACAACAGAACACATCCTTCCTATAGGAAGGTTGGCTTTGAGAGCACCACAGCCTTTCCTTGCTATGCTTTGTTCTTGCTGTGTGTCATTGTGTATGAATTTGAATACATCTGTGAACTTGCAGTAAATGGATGGAAACCCAGTTTAAAACATTTCAGGATCCAGGGAAAGCGGTTGTACACACAAGAGGTAAGATGTACATGAAAACACACACACACACACATACACACACACACACACACACACACACTTCTGGGATTACCACATAAATCTTAATTAATCTGGTATAATTGTCACATTGGGTGCTTTGAACTTCACTGATCTCTTCACCAGGTAATGATCAGGTGACCACAGACATTCAGAGCAGGACGGTTTGCAGGTGTAGTTCATGATAATGCAAACCCTTTGCTCCAAAAGCTGAACCCCAAAAGAGAAACCCTGTCAGATGAGGATAGGGCTGATATCTGTGCACTAAAGTTTGATACATCTCAGCTCTCAGAATCCATCCAAAAAATATTTCATTTTCACTTAAGGACAAACGATCTAGAAAAATGACATTTTGTACTACACTTCATAATATTTTGTAAGCATGCTGGAATTCTGTATAGTTCATGATCTAGTCATTTCTTGACTGTCAGTGCTCATATTTTCTCACATTAGGTAACATCATGGGAAATGTGTTTTCTTGCTTATTTATTATTTAATTATTCATGAAGCTGTGTTAGGAATATAACCCAAAGTGTCACCCGTGATGGGCAAGTACTGTACCACTGAGCTATATGCCCTCCCTAGGAGATCAATCTTTCTGAGTTTCCTGAATGATAGGTAAGTATTTTACCAAATAAAACCACAACTATCAGAAGAGAAAAAGAGAGAAAAACAACTTGTCTTCCTGAAGCCTGTCTGTTGCTAAATCTGAGTGAGAAAATAAAAGGATATTTGAAGATATTCTTATGTCTTAGGATAGAGAAATAAGGTTTCGATGGAAACCTTCAGAAGGGCAGAGCGCAACCTCTCCTCGATTACTTAAGATGTGTGCTTCATGCTTACAAGCAGACACCACATCTGTGTTATCTTTATGAGTTCTCTACAAAATAAGCAGCAGTGTTTTAATTGCTAAGATTTAGGTAAAAACAAAATGTATTCTACACCAAGTTCAGAGAGGAGAATCTAACCCTCAAAGACAAGGAGAACATTATGAGGACAGCCTCCTCCTTTACCTTCACCCAGGCAGGCATTGCTAATCAACTTCCAAACTGTAATCTTCTTGGCCCAGTTGTCAATAACTACCACAAGGCAATCAGACCCTTCCTTTTTTGGAAGCCTATATGTTTAGCTTTTAATGTAGCTGGGACTGGAATCCCAATAAGTAAATGGGGAGGTGGGGTGGCAAACTATCCTAATGGAGATTCTGTGGCCATTACCATTTAATAATAGTCTGAAGTGAAATTCTAAGTGTCTGTCCTAAGGGAGTATGATCCCAACCACTCACTTAGTAGAGGGAAAGAAGAGTCCTAATAGTATGTTTAACTTAAGCAAGGCAGCTGAGTATCTTAAGGCAGCCTACTCAGCTTTCCACTGGGGGAGTCGCTAGCCTTTGGTTTGTGGGACTTTGCTCTCAGGAGTGTCCAACTCACTCTTGACACTGCAGTTTGATGCCATCTACAAATGTGCTGGGCTCACACGTAGAAGTCCTGTTTGGACAGCCTGCAAGCCTAAATCTTCCCCTGGAAATACAAAAGAGTTCCCATTCTGGCTTTCCAGCAGGGTCTCTACCCACAGCCCCTGGAAACCTATACGTGAATCCAGAGAAGTAACCAAGAGCTCAGTGGTTAGTTCTACATCAGCAGAAGTAGAAATCAGACTTGAAGTATTATTTCTAGACTCTAGATGTACTCAGGGAAAAAATGAGGACAGTGGGCTCTGTGGTAATGTCTGTCCACAAACAAAGACTTGATGCCCACACTCAATAGTTCAGGGCAAGAAGAGGGTCCACAAAGAATATATTCATTACCACGCATGACTTTCTAATCACAACCTCCTCATCCTCAAACAACCAATGAACCTGTTCTTGATCTATCTGGAGGTGCTCTCTGGTAACAAAAGGCTACCTAAGCCTGACAGGACGCCTCATTTTGGATATTTGAGAGCCATCATTACCTTTGAGTAATATTATTATTTGATTTTCATATTCACATTCCGCTGTAGTAATAGTTTGCACTTTGTTACCAAAGTAATATTGTCTAATTCACAGCATAATATATGCAGTTAGCGCCCATTGATACTTGTATACTTGTTTAATGCCCAACTTTTCAATATTCAAAAAGTTAAGTTCTGAAAATGGAATTCTTTTAAGGTTAAAATTTAACTAAGTCATTTATACTATAATAATCCATTCTTATTTCCCTAGTACCTACTATATTTTAAGGGTTTAAAGAATAAAGCCAAACAATAAAAATGTTTTTAATGAATCCTTTGAAATATTAATTAAAACAGTGAATTTTCATGTGGGATGCTGACTCGGGTTTGTCCAGGAGAACAGACTTCTCTGCAAGCCTCACTTTCTATTAAATCTTATTTTTAAACATCCTAAGAGAAAGATACTCAAAATTAGCAAAAGCAAGATTGTTAACTACAGGAAAGGTCTTTGTACTAATTAGGTGTAATTATTTTGACTATGCTAAGTACATTAAGACACTTGGATGTAACTGTACACTCAGATAAATTGTGAGTTCAACTAAAAGGGTGTTTTAAAAACCAGAAAGTCAGAATATTTTTTTATTTTTTTCTCCATACTGCTCTTGAATACCATCAGAGTCACAGGTACAAACAGACACAAATCCTCACATCTGTCTAATTCCTTGAAATAGATGGGAGCTCTGATACCAATATATTTCAGATGAGTAATGTCTCAGCTATTAATTTAAAATACCTCCATTGTATCATTCCTTTTCAGAATTTTCATCTAAAGGGTTTATCTTTAAGTCAGGTTCCTTGCTTAGGACACATTCTGGCAGCGTCTGGCCTACTTCTACAGCTCTGAAAGTGTTCATTAAAATGAAATACATTAACATATAAGCCTCAGACAGGAAAGATGAAATTGCCTTAAATAACTGCCAAGGAAGTAGGTGTAAATGAAAACAGTTATAAGCTGAAAATTAATTCAAGCATTAATACTTTGGTACTAGACAGATTCCAGGCTAGGTGATTAATTATTCATTCAGACATGCTTGAAATAGCCTTATTATCTAAAGACAGAGCAACATAGAGAAGAGACTGGCCATTCGAAGAGTAATAAGTAAGAATTATAAGTTAACATACTCTGGTTTATAAGGTAACATAAGATAATAAATATATACTATGGAAAAGAATGTTTCCTATAATCTTATTTCTAGAAAGTATACATTAAGTAAGTAAAATTTTTTGATAATAGGTGAAAAAGGAAGAGTGAAGTCACATTGTAAGCACATGTCGTTTAAGCTGGCTGGCATAGCTCTCATCAGGAAAACATATATACTAAGTAAATAAAGTGTATATTATACAAACCTAAGCATGGAAAGGCCAGTGCCTATCCCAAATTCAGGTCACATGCAAAGAACTGCCTCTTCTTACAATGTGATTCTTGCTGTGTGGAGATATTTGGGGGCTTCGATGCTAAATTCCCCTGAGAATTTGCTGTAAAGCAAAATGCATTTTTGCTTACGTACACATCAAAGGGAAAAACAGAGCTGGCAGTTGCTGAAGCAATGGAAACAGATTCCGTTCAGGCAATATGGTAAAGACCTCAGTGTGGAAGTGGGTGGCTGCTGGGCACAGCAAGATGTATGGGTCTTTACATGGGGCAGCATAGAAATGGTTGGGAATTATCAAGGAAGCAGCTGGACCTGGGGTGTTTTGTGAAGGTGACCTCATAGAATGCATGGTGAAAGTAAGCAAGGATGGTCGGGTAACACTAGACTGTGAGGAAATTGGCCAGATGTGGGAAAGTCACTGGAGTGGGTAGCTTCTCTTCAGCACTGGCTAGGAGTCTTGCTACCAGTGCATTTGCAATGATGCCAAGGTGGAGGATTGAAGGAAGGCATCAGCAGCCAGGCTATATATAAAGGCTCAGCCAAAAGTTTTGTGGGGTGCGTGCTGTATTCTAAAGTGGGAAGAACGAAAACAACTGATAAAGTTTACACACTTTTTTTCTGCTGTTCTATACATGTGTGGAAATGGGTCCTTCTGGTCTCTAAATCCTTTTGTTATCAAAATGTGTTTTTAAAAGTAAGCTTGGGGAAAACTTTCAAAGTCATTTACCTGAGCTCTACCTAAGTGAACTGATGAGTTTTAGATCCAGACTCAGTAAGACACTCTTCCTCAAAAAGGGGGTGAATAGTATCAGTGGAGGACACCAAAAGTCAGGCGGACACTGGACCCTGCTGTCCACTGCACAAGGTCAGCATCCAGTCAATGAAAGTTCACTAAACAATTGAGAAGTTCCTTGGGAGCTAAACCTTCCTGGGGTAGCCAAATGGATTTTGTCCTTATCAGGTGAGGACTGTGAAATCCGCATGTAAGGACTCTGGGAGAACACATTATTCAGGCACAGAGAGTACCCTGTGTCCATCACATCCCAGCAGTCAATGTTACTGTGCATATTCTGTACACAATTTGCCCATGAAAACATGTAGAAGAAGGATTATTTAAGGGCAGGATGAGGAAGCAAGAGAGTGGATACCAAAAGGATGTGGACTGAGCATAACAAATAACCAATAAAACAATAACAAACCAGTCATGGGATGGGAAAGGCAATGGATTTGGAATTATTTTAAATATTTAGTTTATTAATATGTATGTGTTTGTGGTATGTATGGTGTGATATGTGTGCTGTATATATGTGGTATGTGGTGTGGTATGTGTGTGTGTGTGTGTGTGTGAGTATGTGTGATGTGTGGGAGGTATCTGTGTGAATTGTGGTGTGTGTGGTTTGTGTATGTGTGTGCAGTATGAATGTGTGTGTGTTGTGTGTGTTTGCTGTGTATGTGTGTATTGTGATGTGTGTATGGGGGGATCTGTGTCTGTCATGGCATGTGTGTGTATGTGTGATGTGTATATGGGGGAATCTGTGTCTGTCATGGTGTGTGTGTCTATATGTTTATGTATGTGTAGTATATATGGTGTAATGAGTGTGTGCTAAATGTATGTGTGTTGTGTATATGTTGTGTTGTGTGTGTTTGGTGTGTGTGTATATATGTGTGATGTAAGTATGGCGGGTCTGTCTGTGTGTTGTGTGTGTGTGTGGTATTTATGATATAATGTGTGTATATATGTATGTATGTGGTGTGATGTGGTGTGTATATGTGTATGGTGTGTGTGTACATGTGTGATGTGTGGGGGAAATCTGTGTGTGGTGTTGTGTGTGGTTTGTATATGTGTGTGCTGTATATATGTGTGTGTTGCATGTATGTTGTAATGTGTGTGTTTGGTGTGTGTGTATATATATGTGTGTGATGTGTGTATAAGGGGTCTGTGTGTGTGTTGTGGTGTTTGTGTGTGTGTGCAAAATGTGTGCATGTATACGTATGTGATGTGTGTACGAGGGTCTGTATGTGTTATGATATGTGTGTGTGGTATGTTTGTGTGTGTTATATGTATGTGTATGTGTGTGTGGTGTGTGAACATGGGTACATGTATGATATGTATATGATGAGGGTCTCTGTGTTTTGCGATGTGGTATGTGTGTGGTATGTGTATGTGTGTGCTGTATGCGTGTATATGTGCATGTGGTGTGTGTACATGTGTAATGTGTATATGGGAAGCTCTATGTATGTTTTGTGGTTGCATGTATGTGTTGTATGTTGTGGTGTGTTATGAGGTGTGTATATGAGTATTCTATGTATGCATGTTTTGTGTATGTGTGTATATGTTTGCTTATGTATGTATGTGTGTTATGTGGTGTGTGTATGGTGTTGTGTGTGTATGGTGTGGTATGTGTATGTGTGTGCTGTATGTACATGTGTGCTGTATATATGTTTGTATATTGAATGTATTTGTATGTGTTGTGTGTGTGTGTGTGGTATATGTATGGTATAGTGTGTATATGTGTATGCTGTATGTATGTGTGTGTTGTGTGTGTTGTGTCATGCGTGTATGATGTGGTGTGTGTATGTGTGTAGTGTATGTACGTATGTGTTGTATGGTGTATATATGGTATGGTGTTTGTATGTGTGTGGTGTTTGTATGTGTGTATGTTGCATGTTGTTTTGTTCTCTTGTGTATATATGTGTTCTAAGTATGTGTGTTGTGTATGTCTGTGTGTATTGTGTGTGTGTGTTATGTGTGTATTCATGCACACATACGAGTTTGTGAATGTGTGTGCAGATTCCCATCAAGCCCAGAAGAAGGCATCATATACCCAGAAGCTGAAGTGACCTAATGTGGGCACTGGGGACTGAACTCAGGTCCTCTCCTAGATTCTCCAACCAGCTTTATGTTAAGTCAATACACTCCTAGCACCTGCCAATTAAGCAGGGCTTTTAATTACCCTTCTTGCTTTGACCAACTACCCAACAGAAGCAGCTTAAAAGAAGAGAGGTTTATTTTTGGTTCATGTTTTAAAAGAATAAAATCCACTGTGGCTGGGAAATCGTGGAGTCTGGAGCTCTGTTCATTAGTGGTCACATCTGGGCAGATCAGGACGCCCCAAGTGACCGACTTCTGCCAGCACAAATCTCCTCCTGATGTTCCATAGGTCCTGAAAGAAGAGTCCCAGCTGGGACCAAGTGTTCAAACCCATGAGCCCTTGGGGCAAATTGCATATCCAAATGATGACAATTGCCTTGAAAATTCATTTGGGGGAGATTTTTAGGCAAGATTCAGTGACATGTTTCTGGCCAGTAATACTTTAAACAGTTCTGACACATGGAATTTCTATCCAGAGGCAGAAAGAGCCATGGCATGGTCCCTGTCACTCTCCCAGAAAAAAAGAGCTTGGTATCTTCCACAGGATATGGTAGCAACACTGCCTACCTGGCCTCTCAAGTGTATCTCTCTGTGTGTGTATCAATGTTTAGGTCTGACAATGTCTAAGTAAGTAAATGTGTGCTTGGTTAATTCCTGAAATTTTAGGATTCCTTCTTTCTAATTTATGATAATATAGACCTGAAGTACATACAACCTTTGAAGTGTTTAAGATCAAGGCCCAGGATATAGTAAACACCCAGCAATGCTAGCTCTAACTTCAGTCGCAGTGGACAGTCTTGTTTCTAGAGAATGGAGGTTAAGATGTTTCTATTCAGCGTCCACACTCTCCAGCTCTGTGGGTGCAGATACAGTCTATTTAGATCCACAGACTCATATGAAATGACTAGCTACTTCTTTTATTTAAATCACTGTACGTTGACAATATTTGCTGTACCAAAGGGGCTCATGTTATTCAGCTCAACAAAGTCGCAAATAATATATATTTGAAAACAAGGGGTAGCTGATGTAAGCACCAGATGGCTCAAACATAAAATCAAGGGAGCTGCTTTTAGCTCTACCCCAGGGCTCTTAAAGCTGCCTTCTCAGGGCGCCTTTATGTGTTGTGGTTTATTTCTGAAGTGACAATAAAATCGGGAAGAGCAGAATGAAGAGAGCACCCAGCCTGGGCATGTTTAACAATCTGTTCTGCATACGAGGGAAGCATTGCCATCACTAGAATCAACAACATCTTGACACATGATTCAAACGTCAAAAATATCCCAGAATACAAGATGCCTTTGCAACAGCGACAGAAAGCTGAAGTCAAATCCAGACTGGGCCCGATCCCTGAAAAGCTGTTGTCTTCTCTGAAAGTTGAGACATGCGCAGGGCACAATGTGAGGCTTGGAAACTGAACCCCTAAGACTTCCATGATGCAATTCTCTATACATTGTGGTTGTTAGACAACGAATAGTGTCAGGGAAGTGTCAGGCATAGAGCCACAGGAATGCTGTTTAGAGAAGCTACTGCTGTGTAAGAGCCGGTGGTGTCTGTAGATATAGCCCGACTCTAGAAGAGAGATGTTAAAATATATGTGATGGGTTTATTGTAGTTTTGTATATGCATGTGTACATGTACATATTGCATAGGATCATCTATGCATGTGTACATGTCTCTGTGTGCATGTGTTCATGCAGATTCATGAACACATATGTACACACGCATGTGGAAGCCGGCGATCAACATCAGGTGACTTCCTCTATCACTCTCCACCTTATTTCTTCAGGGTCTCTTCCTGAGCCTGAAGCTCACCAATATGGCAATATTACTGTCATCAAGCACCAGGTATCCTTAAATTCACACCTCCCCTATTCTAGGCTTATAGAAACATACTGCCATGTCCAGATGTCTGTGTGGTTACGAGGAGTTGAACTCAAGTCCTTGGGTTTACACAGCCAGCGCCATTGGCTGAGCCTTATCTCCAGACCCTATTCACAATATTTTGCCGCATGCTAAATTATCTCAAGCCATCTATCTTAGGTCAGAACGGGTCTCATGCTGCCATGAAAGCCAAGACTGTGGCAAGGCTGGCAAAGTGGTGTCTGTCTACTGCCTCCCCTTTGTCTGAGCTGGATGGTGTGTGTGTGTGTGTGTGTGTGTGTGTGTGTGTGTGTGTGTGTGTGTGTGTGTGTGTGTAATATATGTATGCATGTACACATGTGCAAAGGTGTGGTGCTCATATCTGCATATGCATGTGGAGGTCAAAGGTCAACATTGGGTGTCTCTCACTCTTGCCCTGCACATTTTCTTTTGAGTCACGATCTCTCACTAAACCCAGAACCCATCAACTGGCTAGTCTGGTTGGCCAGAAGACTCCAGGCACTCAGTTTCCATCCACCCAGTGTTGGGATGATATATGAGTAGCACTATACCCAGTTTTATACCTGGTGCTAGGAATCTGACCCAGTTCCTCGTGCATGTTGCCCCTCAGCCCCACGAGAAAGTTTTGTGAAATGCACAAGCATTCTCACTTCCATCTGGAGCATGTGGCAAATTTTCCACTTATTAATCTCTTGTATTTTCTTAATCACTGACACATCTAAGCGTCTTTCCCTGTGTGTTCCATGTCTGCACTTGACTCTTCTTCCTTCTAGTCCTCGTTGGTCAATGGCAAAACCACAGAGTCTGGACTTCAGAAACCATTACTCAGACAGGAAAGATAACAGAACAGACTGGGAATGGCAGAAAGAGTCAACCCCTTTCCTCTTGAGTGATTTGCTTACATTCGCTTTCCTTTGAATCTTACCCCAAACAAATACCTCCAAGGCCATTAGCTACACCCTTTGTCCCATGAACACGTCAAAACCGACAGCATCAGAGAATGGAATGCCAATGAAATTAATACAGAGGTAAGGTTAGGGAGGCTGAGGAGGTAATCATTAAAGTGGCCTCTACTGAACACATCACAAACATCAAAATGTTCAGGAAGAAAAAGGTAAAAGCTCTGAGTTACATCTCTCCATCTGTTATTAATACCAGCCTTAGAAAACACTCAGAAGAGTTGTACCAAGAATAATAGTATCTGCAGACAGAGATGCTCACTAGGCCGCTCTAGATTATTTGACTATAGAGCTTGTGACACGCCCAACCGGCATCCAGAAATGATGAGGACAGGAGGAATCAGCCGCCAAGGCCTCTCTTCTTTAGGAAACTTGAATTATTTGTGTCTTACCACTGACTACAATTTTTCAAGTTACACAGATGTCTTTTACTTTGTTCTTCTGAACTCTGCTCTGACCCAGAGTCTCCTGAGAGCCCCTGGCCTAAGCTCTGAGCACACAGTCTCCAGAGGGAGGTGCTAGGATGGGACCTCTCTGCTCATACCATTCTTCTCTGAGTCACCTGGTACGAGGTCTGTTTTTCTGCGCTTTCTCTCTAAAGATGGTGTGACCACAATATCCATCTGGTTGCTTTCACTGTAGCTGAGTAGGTAAGACTGAGTGATCTCTGGAGGGAGACTCATTTCTCTAGAACCCTGCAAGTCCAGCAACAAAGAAGCCGTGTTTGGTGAAGACATCCATCACAGTGGAGACTCCATGGGGTCACAAGGCAGAGCAGGACACAGCTTGGGGAAATGCCTAGACAGACTACTGCTTTACAAAGCATCTCCTGCAATAGCTCAGTCATCAGGCAGTCAGCCTATGGATAGCCCTTTCCTTTGGGAAAGTAGACCCTTCTTCCCAGTTACCCCAAAGGCACTGCCTCTCAAATGACAAGATACTCCATAATTCTGTAATTAAGAATGTTGCCACATAATGTACAAATGGCTATGGTCACCTTTTAAAAATTAAAATGCCCTGCTTGGCTGCTGTTAGGCGTGTATGTTTTAGGTTGTCCCATGTAGTTTATCTTATTGCCTGTGTGCTGTTGTTTACCTTCTAGCCTAGCATTTACATAGCACTTGACCTATGGTAGAGGGATTGTGTTGTCTTTTAAATCTACAGATGCATACATTACAGGTGAACTAAGTGACTGTATTCATTACTGTCAGATTTTTATTGTTGACCTCTGTGAAATAAGTCAGCATTTGTGGGAAATCCTTTTGCCATAAAAATTCAGAATTTTTTTTTAGATTAGGAAAATGACAGGTCCGTCTAATACTGTGCTTAAACGTGGATTAAACGTGTTTAATCCATGGATTAAATAACATGGGATTAGTAAGATTTGGAGGCTAAAGATACAGTGCATCTTTTTTTTTAAAAAAGTATTTGCCTTTGGTAGTTTATGTCTTGTGTACACATAGGCCTTAGATTCCTCTTCATAGACACAATTAGTCACAGAAGTCATGGACTAATGACATCTCCAGGTTGCAACACCATATACTCAGCTTGGGAAGAACACAGCAACTGAAGCCAAGCTCAGATGCAGGGTCAGAATACTAAGTGAAAAGTGTGTCCAGAAATGCCACCCTTCTCCACCATGGCACAAGTGCTTGCTGCACTGACCTTTACATGGGGCCTGGGCTTTCTCTCCATGGTCTGGGTTTCCCCGCTCTGAGCCACTCATTTCATGCACATGAAATGGAAACATGGAGAGACTCTACATGAGAGAATGTCAGCGAAACATCCCAAACCACATATCGTTTTGAATAAAAATAAGGCTCTAAGAAAATTACTAAAGAAAGAGGTGACGAGAGGCAAAGAGAAAAAGGAGAGGAACGGAGAAGGGGAGGAGAAATGTACAGAATGGAAGCTGTGAGCTTCTTGAGAAGGATATCATAGGCCAGGATGACTGGTAAAGTGTTTGCTGTGAACATGCAAGGACATGGATATGGTCAGTAGCACCCATGTTAAAAAGTGGAGGGTGGTGCTTATATCACAGCACAGGGAGTGTTATGGACATACATGGAATCCTGAAGTCTGCTAGCCAGGCAAGGTGAGAAACCCTGTCTCCAAATCACCCATCATTGACCTCCACATGTCACATACTTGTATGTATGTATGATGTATGTATGAATATATGTATGTGTGTGTGTGTGTAACCATCATTGACCTCCACATATCACACGCATATATAGATACATATACCTTGACCTCCACATGTCACACACATGTACAGATACATCTATCATTAACCCTCACATGTCACACACACACACACACATTTGTGTTGTCCTGGGCAACATTACATTTAGTAAAGAAAAGAATAATTTTGTTCCCCTAGACTCTTCATTTTTCTACACAACTGTCTAAAATGTCTGATTTGGTGATGAATAACCAAAATGAGATACCTAGCACAATAATTGAATTTATAGCACATACACATATGTACACATACAAGCACGCGCACACATGTTTTTATATCTTTTTTCTGTGAACTACATCCAATTTTTCTGCTATGATGGAAGAACAGTATGAGTGTGAAAACATCTCCAGGTGCTATTTTGACTGTGTGTGTGTGTGTGTGTGTGTGTGTGTGTGTGTGTGTGTATGCATAGATAGAGAGATAGATAGATAGATAGATAGATAGATAGATAGATAGATAGACTACAAATAACCAAGAAATAAAGATAAAGCTCAGAACTACTAATAAATAGGCACTTTAAGATTCCTCATACTTTTTTATACATATTGAAGATTATTTTCAGTTATGTACTGTTTATTCCCAACTCTTTTCATACTGTCACCCACATTTCTCTCCTATTGTTGCTTCTATTCTCCTGCTCTTAGGACTCAGAGCACCCTCAGGGCAGTCATACTGATCAGAGGAGGTCCTGCATTTGAGTTGCAGGAGTCTGGCAGGAACCCACTGAGTTGAACTAATTGAATCCTGAATGGTGGGGGAAACGTAAGAAGAGAGACTAATGTTTAAGCAGTCACAGTGTGCCTGTGTTACTTAACAACTGGTTTAACACCCAGGACTACTCAAGGAGTGTGCCATAGAGTTAGCATTTTTATTTTATGGTCAATTTAATCTTTCTAGGACCTCTTTTTAAGGTCTTAGTTTGAAAGAATAAGATCCTCAGATTATGACTCTGTGAATTCCTTTCCTTTCTTTTGTTGTTCTTTCCCGTCAGGCCCGTCCCATCTTGTTTGTGCATTTGTATGTATTCATGCAGGCCTAAATGATAATTCAAGTTTCTTATCTACCTGACACAATGCAAAGAATATCATTTAAACTGGGCTAGGTTCAAGAGACCAAAAAGCTTATGGCATCTGTTAAAAATACAGGATTTCCCTGCTTTAGAAACATCTGTAAGATATAATTTAGGGACAAAGAATATGTACTTGTATTATAAATTAAAAAATCGTTTGTTGTGTTAGATGCAATGTTTATAATTGGTCACACAGCAGGGCTTTAGTTTCCAGACAAATGTACAGATAGGCTTCATTATATAATATGACATCTATAATTCTGTTTAAAGTGATTCTAGATAGACAGAAAAATAGACAGAGACACAGGTACCAAGATCACATTTGATAAATGAAAATATGATAATGATTTTTAAACATATGTGGTTGGTACATATGTCAGCCAGGTTTCCATGACAACAAGAAACACTGGAGACAATCACAAAGAGGCTAATGTGGCTTACGATTTGGAAGCCTATGGTGGGTTGGTCTTGTTTTGGGGTATGTGGCGAGGTATTGTATTATGGTGGTAAAAGGCAAGACAGCTTATGGCCAATGTGATGGCTAATCTTGCCATCTTGGTGGGATGTAGAATTACCTTGGGAATAACCCTCTGCGCATGTCTATAATGAGTTATGTAGAGTAGTTGATTCATGTAGGGAAACTGACCCTGCTTCCGGTATCATTCTACAATGTTCCAGGCTCAGTAAAAAGGAACTACTGTGCTGAGCACGAACTTTCCACTGGTCTCTGCTTCCAGTTTAAACCCCACATCTGCCTCTAGCTCATTCTATCGTGGGCCATATCTCATAGTGCTATGAATCAAAATGAACCCCTCCCATAGTCCTATGAATCAAAATAAACCCACCATCACTGATGCCCTTTCTATTGTGGAAAGCAAATCCAGTTCTTGGCCAGTGCAAGACTGGACATTGAACTGTCTCTTTGAAGACTGGATGCAAACAGAAATAGGTTCAGAGTAGGGAAGTTTGGCTCCATCGTGGTCAGGGTCTGTGAGCCAAGAGGGGAAGGGCAGATTCCAGAAGGAACTATGGGAATAGGACAGGCTGGCAGGTTTGTGTCACTCCCAGCCTCCTGGGGTTCTTTTTGAAGCAATGGGGCCATGACACAGCATGCAGGAAGCTAGGCCTGCCAAGGACAGCTGTTCTCTTGGCTTAGTTAAGAAAAAAACAACCAAGTCCCCGGGCAAAACCATAGGGTGACTAGGGCAGACTGCATGACCACAGAGACTTTAGAACTCTGTTCCTCTTAACTGCACTTTTGAGGAGAGTATCCCATCATCCCATCACTGTGCTAGAGAAGTCAGTGCCTAAGACACTTTCTCTGGTCCTCCATAAGGAGAAGAAAGGCACCAAGTAAAAACAGCAAAGGAGCAACATGTGGGCTCAGTAAGGGCTGTGGGGAATGGCTCCAGGCCACCCAGCAGAGGTCAGGGAAACTTTTCCAAACTGACCTAAGTCATGGTGTCTGTCTTTGGACAATATGCTTGTCTGTGCAGAGAGACAGCAGAAAGCAAACCTGTCCTAGCTCAGTGTTTTTCAAGCCTACCGAAAAGACAGGCTTCAGCTCTGGTCAGAGCTCTGGAGGGAATGCGGGGCTGAAAGGCAGGAAGCGACAGACATGCTGAGAGATCAGTGAGGTGCCAGGGTGATGAGTCTTGTGAGTAATGCCCATTACAAGCAGAAGGTATTTCAGAGGCCTCTCTGACTCTACCATTTCCTCTGAGGAATGGTCATAGTGAGGCTCAGGTAGATGAAACACTACCTCCCCTTTCCCAGGCCAGTGGAAATGGAGAGGAGAAAGACACATAGGCAGGGTACAGCTCAACACATTATCCTAACTGTGAACAGTCAGACTAAGCCAAGTCCGCCAGGTAAACATGAGAGGCAGTGCGTTCACTGCCTTTTTTCCTTGGATCACTTGATCCTTCAAAGAATGGTGGCTGAAGATCCAGGACGCCGCTGAGCGGCTAACTCTGCAGAGCATCTAACTGTGGGTTAGCATTTTCTCTTTCTCTTACAATGTACCAGCACACAGTACAAGCACCTCTCCACCAGTGTGGAAGATGAGCCTGTCCCAGTGTACCTGGAATCATACGTGTGTGTTGTGTGATGCGGGAATCACTTTTTCTGTGATTTCTTTCTCACAAAACATAAACCTCACAAAGTCAGGAGCTTAGCATTCTTCACAATCTCATTTTCAGGAACTAAAATACTCCTGAGACAACAGTCACAGCTGATGACTACTTACCTGATGAATGGGGACACGTGTGTGCCAACATGAACACCTCTGTGGGCTTATCTCAAGCGTCTTTGAGAAGTAAAGACCTTAGTAAATCTTTTTTTAATGTGCAAATTCTAACAGTGACATCTAACCAAGATAATTGCTGCTCTGACCATACGATAATTTCTCCATCCTCCTTCAGCTAATTATAAAATGATTTGTTACAACAGAGAAAAGGCAGATAATTCGGGGGAGGCACAAAGATTGAACATAAACATGTCCTAATTGCAAAGCTTCTGTGCAGACACAAAGGAAACACGTATGATCTTAGATAAGCTGGACCCCAGAGAACCGAGCTCTGTCAAACACAGTGCATCTACATTTTCCTTGGTCTGGATCCTTTCAGAAGAAGTCGTTAATTCCGAGGCCTTTAATCATTCCAGAAACAATTTACTGGAGCAAAATATCAGTTATGATTGATTCTCACCCAAAGTACATATTTCAGAGAAGCAAGCTTTTCTTATGCACACAAAATTAAACTCCTGGGACATGAGGGAAAGTGGATAAATTGGAGGAAGTGTTTAGAATACTGTGAGATCTTAGATTTTATAAGAAGTCCAACCTGCCCCAGAGGTGTCGGAGGTATGGCTGTGCATCCTGTCTGTCAGTAGGTGGCAGAGAAAAGAGAGGCTATGTCAATGCTCAGTATTCTGACCTATGGACATCTGAATGATTAGTAGCTTAATATTCCCTGAAAAAAAGTGAACCTAAGGCAACTACCAGTCTAGAGCCAGGAGGCCCAGACAGGGAGACATCCTTAGATAACCACCAGTCCAGCACAGGCTCTGGTCAGGGAAGGTTCTCATGCTCCAGATGACCCCTGCCCAGGGCCATAATGCACAAACTGGGTGCAGCACTCCTGAGACCACTCTGTAGATGACCGCAGACACTCAGAGACCCAAGGAGCCACTAAGAGTGACAAGTTAGTAGTGGAGAAATGGATGAGAAAAAAAGGATGTGGCACAACAAAGAGAGACAGAACTGATTCAGGGGTATTGAGGAACATCCTAGGATCACGGTGAGGTCTTGGCCCATGCTTCCACCAAGAGCCATGTCTGGGTCCTTGGCCCTGCAGCAGCAGGGTTCTGTTACCACCAAAGTCCGGGCAAACATTCCTGGTCTGGCCTGCTACCCAGGGAAATGTTGGTGTCTGAGGGCTATGCAGAACTGACCCTACTCCTCACCTGAGCATTGTGGGATAGCTGACCCTAGAGTTGTAAGAGCAGGAGAGCTGACCCCACCCCTAGCCGGCTGCAGTATTCAGGAAGAGTGCTCCCCTACCCTACCCTGAACAATGTAGGAGTTGTGGGGGAGGGGGCCCAAGAATTCTAGCATGGGTAATCTGACCCTAGCACTTGTCACTTGTGGTGGCATGGAATTACCTTTCTCCCCTGTGGCAGTGGGATACCTGTCCCTGGGGTCATGAGAGCAGGAGAATTGGCCCTGTCATCCATCAGCTGCAGCAGTGGGGAGAACAGAGCCTGCACCTTACCTGGTCAGCACAGTAGAGCTGACCCAGTTTGTGGGGGTTACGGTGAGCCAGCCCCAAGGACATGAATATGAGAGTCTGGCCCTGCCTCTTATCTGCTGTATGGTGGTGGCATGGACAAAGGCGAGATATCCTTCCTGCTCTTTTGCCCTCACATTCATACTGGGCAGGAGAGCTGTCCTTGCCCCTCACCTGCTGCAACATGCAGGAATGCAGGCTCTGCACCTCACCTAGACAGCACAGTTGATCTGACCCTGATGGCAGGGGTTCAGCTGTGCTAACCCCAGGGGCATGAATGTGGGTGAGCTGGTCCTGTAGCAGCATGGGTGAGGGAGGGATGCCATCCCCACCCGGCCTCTTACCCCCTATGAGGGGAGAGTGACCCTGGATGTGGGAGCTGCAGGTGAGCCAGATCTGAGGCCCCGCCTCTTATCTGCTAGATGGTGTTAGGGAGAGACACCATTTTCCTCTCACTCACCATTTGTTGCAGACAGGAAAGCTGCCCCCAGGATTATGAAACTGGGAGAACTGGCCATGTCCCACACTGGCTGCAACTCAGGAGAGAAGGCTCTGTACTTCACTTGGGCAGCAGGGTAGAACTGGTTGTGGAGGTAGCAGGTGAGATGGCCCCTGGGCTCTGAGAACATGAGAGCCAGTGGACTGACCATCTCTGACACCTCTCAGGCCCACATCCATGGCTTTGAATTGGCCCACATGAACATCTACCCCTTCGATGAATTGCTGGAGTGCATGAAGGAGCCAGTCTTACAGATCCAAAACTCCAGGATCTCCATGACACAGGGCAACAACAAGATATCCAAGAAGAGTCTTAGTGAGGTTCCAGTATTGATAAGAGTAGCAGAAGCCAGAGTCCTCGTACCAGCCCAAGGAGTCATTACAATGAACATTTGCAAGCAAAGAAGTGTGGGCAAAAGAGAATACTATGGGTCATACTGCAACACATGAGATAATTTTTCCTCTGTTACAAAGTAGAGGTTGGGTATAAGTGGAGACGGGGAGATGAGTGGAATTGGTGTGCATGTTGAGAAAAAGAAGTCAAAGAAGTTTCTGTGTGTGCATGTGAGTATGCATGTGCATATGGGTGTGTGTGTGTGTGTGCGCGTGCATGAGTGCACAAGAGTACATGTGTGCAAAGTGACTTATGTGTATAAATGCACAGGCATGAGTGTTTATGTGCATGTGGCAGCCAGGGACTAAACTCTGTGTCATTCCTCAGAACTGTCCACCTTGATTTTTTTTTCCTTTGTGTGTGTGTGTGTGTGAGAGAGAGAGAGAGAGAGAGAGAGAGAGAGAGAGAGAGAGAGAGAGAGAGAGAGGGAGGGAGAGAGAGAGAGAGAAAGAAAGAGAGAGAGAGATTATAATTTAAATTTAATTATATTTCCCTTTTCCTTTCCTCCCACCAAGTCTTCCCATGTACTCACGGAGACCAAATTTATGGTATCTTTCCTTTTCACTAATTGTTGGCCCATGCATAGAAGTATAAATGCATATATGCATGTGTTCTTAAATATAACACATTCAATCTGTAACACAAGGCTGATGTCATACAGGACAAGCAATTAATGTTCTCTTCCCAGGGAAAGACCACCTCTCCCACTCCCAGCCTCTCTTGGTTGCCTAGCTCTTTATGTAAGGTTGAAGCCATAGGCTTTCCCTCTGCCCACTCTGCCGTGTCCATTGTTGTTGTCCTCGTTTAGCTCATGTTTGGATGGACATGTTGGTGCAACTTTATGTATATAGTTTCTGACGTTAGTAAGAAACAAATTTCACAGCAAACTCCCTGATCCTCTCCTTAAGAGGCTTTTACAATCTTTCTGGAACCTCTTCCACAATGTCCCCTGAGCCTTACGTATTGGGTATGTGTATCCACTGGGACTGAGATCCAGAACTCTGAATGTTGGCTGATTGTGGTTTTCTGTAGTGGTCACCATCTGTTGCAAAGAGAAGTTTCCTTGTTGAGGGATGAGGACTATACTTATCTGTAGGTATAAGGGCAAATGTTTATAGACTCTTGTTAGGGATTGTGCTGGCTGAGTGGTTGTAGATACCCCTTCAATAACCATACCTTCATTCGCATTGAGTAGGTGACTAGGTATTTAGTACTAGACATGTTTTGTCCGTTATCGAGTGAGCCTTAAGTCCATAGAGATCAGTTGGTTACCTGGAGCTTTCTAGTACTATGAAAGCTAGATCTGACGAAAAGGGTATTCAGGTTAGATCCAGCCCAGGGGTTTCTATTTCTGAAGTCATGGTGTCTTTAGCAATAGCACCTTACCTTCTGCCTCTGAGGGTACCAGAGGTGGCAACAATAGACAGTGTGCTTTGAGGGCTCTGGGCAACAACTCAAAAGAGGGCTTTGTGTTTCTGCTGTTGGGATTTTGCTGGGTAGTTTGGGCTCCTGGAGGGAGCTCTGTCATCCCAGATGAAAAGGATTCCATTAAAATTCTTCTAAGTGTGTATTTTTATACTTGATTTGTGTATATTATAGGGGTGGGGGTTTTGTTGTTGTTTTATTCTCATTAATAGTTGGCGCCATTAACTTGTGACTTTTTCAGATGTTCTTATGTTATTTTATCCACCATTCTTCTGCATTTGCTTCTCCCCCTTTCCTAAAGAGTGCCCCTTCTCACACTCCTCCTGACAGATCACTTGTATCCTAGCATTTTCCCTTTACCCTCCCTCCATCCTCTTCTCTATCAACCTGGAATGTTGACACAGGTCTCTCTCAGGTCTGGAACTCACTGATAGATTGACTCAGTGTCCCTAGCACTGGAGTTGCAAGTATACACCACCATACCTACTGTGTATGTAGATTTCGGGCTCAAACTCAAGGTCCAATTCTTGAAAGACAAACACTGTGTCTAACTGAACTGTTATCCAGAATCCTTAAAAGCAGGCTCTTTTTCACTATGAATACTGAAAATCTCCCTTTTCCTAGTGGCTATACCTAAAGAGGATACAACTAACTGTCGAAACCAACTTTATCTGCAGTTTCTGCACAGACTGGAGGCTCATCCAGCTTCCTGTGACCACCAGTTCTGCTACTTGGCTGTCTCATCACTAAATGTTTCAACCAAATATCACTTAAGTAAATGATATTTCCTAATGTTTGGTTTTCCTGAACCATTTAATAGTGTGTGTTTTGCCAATTAACATCAGCTTTGATTCAAATGTGTCTAGAGGCTGTAAGTGGTAGAAAATAAAATCTATGCTAGGAGGGAGGCTGCACACTTGGTCTTTGGAGTGAGCACTGTCCAAGTACCCTGTATTCAGTAACTGATGTGTCCTCCTGGGCTGAGTACCTGCATCTGTCTATGGAAGGAGCAGCTCTTGGGGTATCTTGTGTGTGTGTGTGTGTGTGTGTGTGTGTGTGTGTGTGTGTGTGCCTTACATGCTTACTTGCTTAGCATACTTGGCCAAGTCACTCGTGCTTTGAACCCTGTTTTGTCACCTACATATAAAATAAAAATCTATACTCTCTGCTTACTTTATGCCACAGAGGTGACACTGAGTAGATTAAACACCTCTGAACTTCAGTTTACCCAGCTGCAAAACAGGAAAAAATAGCGTCTTACCTTATAAGGTAATTGTAAAAACAAAATAATCTCTCTAAAGATCTGAGCATAGTCCCTGGCACATGATAGACGTTTTATAGATAGTCAATGTGATGGATTACATGTGTACTGTGTACCAAAGATTACAGTCATCAATGTCTTATACCTGGCGACAGCCCAGAATGGAAAATTTGGAAGGATGTGAGTGGGGAGAAGTCTGAATAGATACGACTGACATGGTATCAAGAAGAGTTTTTAATTCCACTGAAATTCAGTTTGTTCCATAACAGCACACAGCAAGGTACAGTGGGGAGAACACTCTGGGGCTTCCCACACAAGGAGTAGAACACCAAGTAGCTGTCAGATTTCTCACTTCCGAGTCAGAATGCTTCAGCACCTACACTGTGGTCAGAGTTCTGTGTATCAGGTCAGGGCTTCTGTGTGAGCCTATAACTGTCATCTAGCTCCACCTGCAGCATTCGTTCATTAGTGCACTCCACCAAGACTACTGCTTATTAGATGTCAGGGACAGAATTCCAGGAAAGGATGCAGTGCTGCAGGAAGGAGGAACAAGACCCCTACTGCCTTTGCAGGGTCTCAGCTGTGCTCCATGACTGGCAGGCCTGTCTGCAGAAGGTTTTTTCCTTTCCTTTTTTTTTTTTTTGCTCGCTTCCACAGTTATTGTCAAATAAGTTTCAAGAAAAAGAAATTCTCTCCAGATTTGCTCTAGATTAGAAGGAATTATATTCCCTCGCAACCCAATTTTCTGTGCTCATTACAGAGTCAATATCCCTTTTAAATCTCAGGGGAGCCTCCTTCTTTGTGTGAGCGTGTGTGTGTGTGTGTGTGTGTGTGTGTGTGTGTGTGTGTGTGTGTGAAGCTCTCGTGAAACTCTGGTATGTGAGTGCAGCCATGAGCAAGATGGTGACACAAAGCCTTTGTTACTTTGCAGAATACTTGGAATAGCAATAGAACCACCCATCAGGGTACTCGTCATCTCTCATTAATAGAAGTTGTTTTCTTGAGAAAGAGAAATTTTAAGGGGGAATTTGCGTGGTAGCCATTTGTAACAACATAAAGTTTTAACACCGCTGCAATGATCTTTGAACTCATGAGTCCCTTCCCAGAGGCAAGGCTGCAGTTCCAGCAGCACCTCTGCTTCTCTGTTAAGCCTGCCGACACTCTCATTATAAGCCTATATGGAAAGGGAAGCCACGCGGCTCACGTCGGGTCCCTATGGTTGTTCTGTGTTCTGTGTCAGCTTAGAGCCTGTCTTCTGTGCCCCTATCCATGCTAACCTTGGTCCTGGCAGAGCTGCATGCGCTTCATCCTACTGCCTCAGCACCACAGCGAACGGCAATCAGATCTTTCAGTGAAACCATGGCAACCAAAAGGATTAATTTCTGCCTTGTCTCTGCAGCTCAGTCTTGTTATCTCTCCACACTCCAAAAGATACACGCACACAGACACACAGACACACAGACACACACACACACACACACACACACACACACTCACACTCACACACAATACTGCACCACAGCACAAAATAACATCCTAGAATCCAAATAGGACCTAATATATATATATATATATATATATATATATATATATATATATATATATATATATATACACACATACATGAAGGAGCCTGGCATCAGAGGATCTAGTACTGGACCGTGCATGTAGTGAACAATAATTAGCGTCGTCTACAGAAAGATTCACTGCCAGTGGCTTCATCTTATGGCTCATTGTTTCTCGGTGCTTTCTTAAATAAGATGTCTTCTTGTCCTGGACAAAACTACATTTAATAAGGAAAACTATTCTCTTTCTTTACATTACCTTGTTTTCTGCGTAACTGTACAAAATGCCTGCCTGGGTGAACTTCTCTTTACCCTGTGTTACGTATGATCAAAACTGCCCCTCTGCCACAGCCGATTCCCCAGTCCCACAGTGGCATCGGTGACACATGGTGCCCTTATCCTTCCCGGGTGCACTCTCATGCTGCAGGTAATGAGTGAGAAGCAGACTCTTGGGGCCTCTGTGGCTCATCAGGAGAGTGCACTCCATACCTTGAGAAAGATATTTCTCTGCTCACAAGTTGATGACTAAGGTACAAAACAGTGGCTCCCATCTGATCCCTATAAAAACAGCGACATTCTTAAAAGCTAAGCACTCTCTGTAAAAACCACCATTAGCTGAGTGGAGGTTTGTACATGCAAAGGCCTTGCTCAGCTGTGTGCTTCTGTTTGATAGCACTCTCTATGCTAGCTGAACGTTCTTTCTCTGATACTGAGTACTATACTAAATCCAGAAACTGTACACTGTAACTGCTTTTGGATTAGAAACTGAGGGAGAGAGAGAGAGAGAGAGAGAGAGAGAGAGAGAGAGAGAGAGAGAGAGAGAGAGAATATATCATGGCAAATCCTTCTCTTAGTAGAAAACTCTATTACAGAAGCAGCAGGAGTTGAACCTGCCTGTTTTGCAAGGGTTGATTCTGCCTGTTTTACAGACTGGTGAATGGAAGTCATTGGTACAAAGGCCCTAGTGGTGGTCTAGCTCTTGCTTCGAATGCTCTCCTGCAGCAATTGCAGCAGTTGCAGTAATTACAGATGCAGCAGAGTGTTAGCAAAAGCAAAGCCAAGACACAGCATCTCCTGTCTCTATCTCATTAGCTCCTGACCAAAACCTGACTTTTAACCTCCTTAAGGTTCTTTTCCTCACCTGGAATGGCATCTGCCCCACAGATGTTGGGGGAGGGGAATGTGATAATAGATGTTGTATGCTAAGAATTTATACCTTTTCCACTTTTAATTAATATCATAGTAATGCTTTGCTATAACAGACACAGAATAAATAACTGCTGATCTATTGAGTCAATGACCCATAAGCAAATCTAGAATAGATTAAATTGAGATAGTCAACTCGACTATTGCTCAACAAGATTCTCTAAACTATTGATTGTTTGTTTGTTTGTTTTTAAAAATAGTGGCTGTTTGTATTGTGTTTATTGATAAAAGGAAGAACGTGGTCCCCAGTGAAGGAGTCAGAAAAAAGGTCTGTGGTAGCTAAGGGGGTTTGCAACCCCATAGGAAGAACAACATCAATCAACCAGGCAGCCCAGGGCTCCCAGGGACTAAACCACCAACCAAAGAGTACACATGGAGTGACCCATGGCTCCAGCTATATACGTAGCAGAGGATGGCCTTGTCAGGCATCAATGAGAGAAGAGGCCCTTGGTCCTGTGAAGGCTCAATGCCCCAGTGCAGGGGAATGCCAGGATGGGGAGGTGGGAGAGAGTGGGTGGGTGGATGGGTATGAGGGGTAGCACCCTCATGAAGGCAGGGAGTTGGGAGATGGAATGGGGGTTTCCAGAGGGGAAACTGGGAAAGGGGATAAAGAAAATATCCACCCACACCCGCGGATCCCGGCCCGCAGCAGCTCTCTGCTCCCAGACCCGGTGAGAGAGAGACCCAACCGCCTGGTCAGGTGGGCACTCCTGAGGCTGCAGAGCGGAAGAGACCACCAACACTGCTCACCCCTGCCCACATCCCTGGCCCAAGAGGAAACTGTATAAGGCCTCTGGGCTCCCGTGGGGGAGGGCCCAGGAGCGGCAGGACTTCTGCGCCTGAGACACCGCCGGAACCTGAAAGAAACAGACCGGATAAACAGTTCTCTGCACCCAAATCCCGTGGGAGGGAGAGCTAAACCTTCAGAGAGGCAGACAAGCCTGGGAAACCAGAAGAGACTGCTCCCTGCACACACATCTCGGACGCCAGAGGAAAAAGCCAAAGACCATCTGGAACCCTGGTGCACTGAAGCTCCCGGAAGGGGCGGCACAGGTCTTCCTGGTTGCTGCCGCTGCAGAGAGCCCCTGGGCAGCACCCCACGAGCGAACCTGAGCCTCGGGACCACAGGTAAGACCAAATTTTCTGCTGCAAGAAAGCTGCCTGGTGAACTCAAGACACAGGCCCACAGGAACAGCTGAAGACCTGTAGAGAGGAAAAACTACACGCCGGAAAGCAGAACACACTGTCCCCATAACTGACTGAAAGAGAGGAAAACAGGTCTACAGCACTCCTGACACACAGGCTTATAGGTCAGTCTAGCCACTGTCAGAAATAGCAGAACAAAGTAACACTAGAGATAATCTGATGGCGAGAGGCAAGCGCAGGAACCCAAGCAACAGAAACCAAGACTGCATGCCATCATCGGAGCCCAATTCTCCCACCAAAACAAACATGGAATATCCAAACACACCAGAAAAGCAAGATCTAGTTTCAAAATCATATTTGATCATGAGGCTGGAGGACTTCAAGAAAGACATGAACACATTTAGGGAAACACAGGAAATCATTAATAAACAAGTAGAGGCCTACAGAGAGGAATGGCAAAAATCCCTGAAAGAATTCCAGGAAAACACAATCAAACAGATGAAGGAATTAAAAATGGAAATAGAAGCAATCAAGAAAGAACACATGGAAACAACCCTGGATATAGAAAACCAAAAGAAGAGACAAGGAGCTGTAGATACAAGCTTCACCAACAGAATACAAGAGATGGAAGAGAGAATCTCAGGAGCAGAAGATTCCATAGAAATCATTGACTCAACTGTCAAAGATAATGTAAAGCGGAAAAAGCTACTGGTCCAAAACATACAGGAAATCCAGGACTCAATGAGAAGATCAAACCTAAGGATAATAGGTATAGAAGAGAGTGAAGACTCCCAGCTCAAAGGACCAGTAAATATCTTCAACAAAATCATAGAAGAAAACTTCCCTAACCTAAAAAAAGAGATACCCATAGGCATACAAGAAGCCTACAGAACTCCAAATAGATTGGACCAGAAAAGAAACACCTCCTGTCACATAATTGTCAAAACACCAAACGCACAAAATAAAGAAAGAATATTAAAAGCAGTAAGGGAAAAAGGTCAAGTAACATATAAAGGGAGACCTATCAGAATCACACCAGACTTCTCGCCAGAAACTATGAAGGCCAGAAGATCCTGGACTGATGTCATACAGACCCTAAGAGAACACAAATGCCAGCCCAGGTTACTGTATCCAGCAAAACTTTCAATTAACATTGATGGAGAAACCAAGATATTCCATGACAAAACCAAATTTACACAATATCTTTCTACAAATCCAGCACTACAAAGGATAATAAATGGTAAAGCCCAACATAAGGAGGCAAGCTATACCCTAGAAGAAGCAAGAAACTAATCGTCTTGGCAACAAAACAAAGAGAATGAAAGCACACAAACATAACCTCACATCCAAATATGAATATAAAGGGAAACAATAATCACTATTCCTTAATATCTCTCAATATCAATGGCCTCAACTCCCCAATAAAAAGACATAGATTAACAAACTGGATACGCAACGAGGACCCTGCATTCTGCTGCCTACAGGAAACACACCTCAGAGACAAAGACAGACACTACCTCAGAGTGAAAGGCTGGAAAACAACTTTCCAAGCAAATGGTCAGAAGAAGCAAGCTGGAGTAGCCATTCTAATATCAAATAAAATCAATTTCCAACTAAAAGTCATCAAAAAAGATAAGGAAGGACACTTCATATTCATCAAAGGAAAAATCCACCAAGATGAACTCTCAATCCTAAATATCTATGCCCCAAATACAAGGGCACCTACATACGTAAAAGAAACCTTACTAAAGCTCAAAACACACATTGCACCTCACACAATAATAGTGGGAGATTTCAACACCCCACTCTCATCAATGGACAGATCATGGGAACAGAAATTAAACAGTGATGTCGACAGACTAAGAGAAGTCATGAGCCAAATGGACTTAACGGATATTTATAGAACATTCTATCCTAAAGCAAAAGGATATACCTTCTTCTCAGCTCCTCATGGTACTTTCTCCAAAATTGACCATATAATTGGTCAAAAAACGGGCCTCAACAGGTACAGAAAGATAGAAATAATCCCATGCGTGCTATCGGACCACCACGGCCTAAAACTGGTCTTCAATAACAATAAGGGAAGAACGCCCACATATACGTGGAAATTGAACAATGCTCTACTCAATGATAACCTGGTCAAGGAAGAAATAAAGAAAGAAATTAAAAACTTTTTAGAATTTAATGAAAATGAAGATACAACATACTCAAACTTATGGGACACAATGAAAGCTGTGCTAAGAGGAAAACTCATAGCGCTGAGTGCCTGCAGAAAGAAACAGGAAAGAGCATATGTCAGCAGCTTGACAGCACACCTAAAAGCTCTAGAACAAAAAGAAGCAAATACACCCAGGAGGAGTAGAAGGCAGGAAATAATCAAACTCAGAGCTGAAATCAACCAAGTAGAAACAAAAAGGACCATAGAAAGAATCAACAGGACCAAAAGTTGGTTCTTTGAGAAAATCAACAAGATAGATAAACCCTTAGCCAGACTAACGAGAGGACACAGAGAGTGCGTCCAAATTAACAAAATCAGAAATGAAAAGGGAGACATAACTACAGATTCAGAGGAAATTCAAAAAATCATCAGATCTTACTATAAAAACCTATATTCAACAAAATTTGAAAATCTTCAGGAAATGGACAATTTCCTAGACAGATACCAGGTATCAAAGTTAAATCAGGAACAGATAAACCAGTTAAACAACCCCATAACTCCTAAGGAAATAGAAGCAGTCATTAAAGGTCTCCCAACCAAAAAGAGCCCAGGTCCAGATGGGTTTAGTGCAGAATTCTATCAAACCTTCATAGAAGACCTCATACCAATATTATCCAAACTATTCCACAAAATTGAAACAGATGGAGCCCTACCGAATTCCTTCTACGAAGCCACAATTACTCTTATACCTAAACCACACAAAGACACAACAAAGAAAGAGAACTTCAGACCAATTTCCCTTATGAATATCGACGCAAAAATACTCAATAAAATTCTGGCAAACCGAATTCAAGAGCACATCAAAACAATCATCCACCATGATCAAGTAGGCTTCATCCCAGGCATGCAGGGATGGTTTAATATACAGAAAACCATCAACGTGATCCATTATATAAACAAACTGAAAGAACAGAACCACATGATCATTTCATTAGATGCTGAGAAAGCATTTGACAAAATTCAACACCCCTTCATGATAAAAGTCCTGGAAAGAATAGGAATTCAAGGCCCATACCTAAACATAGTAAAAGCCATATACAGCAAACCAGTTGCTAACATTAAACTAAATGGAGAGAAACTTGAAGCAATCCCACTAAAATCAGGGACTAGACAAGGCTGCCCACTCTCTCCCTACTTATTCAATATAGTTCTTGAAGTTCTAGCCAGAGCAATCAGACAACAAAAGGAGATCAAAGGGATACAGATCGGAAAAGAAGAGGTCAAAATATCACTATTTGCAGATGATATGATAGTATATTTAAGTGATCCCAAAAGTTCCACCAGAGAACTACTAAAGCTGATAAACAACTTCAGCAAAGTGGCTGGGTATAAAATTAACTCAAATAAATCAGTTGCCTTCCTCTATACAAAAGAGAAACAAGCCGAGAAAGAAATTAGGGAAACGACACCCTTCATAATAGACCCAAATAATATAAAGTACCTCGGTGTGACTTTAACCAAGCAAGTAAAAGATCTGTACAATAAGAACTTCAAGACACTGAAGAAAGAAATTGAAGAAGACCTCAGAAGATGGAAAGATCTCCCATGCTCATGGATTGGCAGGATTAATATAGTAAAAATGGCCATTTTACCAAAAGCAATCTACAGATTCAATGCAATCCCCATCAAAATACCAATCCAATTCTTCAAAGAGTTAGACAGAACAATTTGCAAATTCATCTGGAATAACAAAAAACCCAGGATAGCTAAAGCTATCCTCAACAATAAAAGGACTTCAGGGGGAATCACTATCCCTGAACTCAAGCAGTATTACAGAGCAATAGTGATAAAAACTGCATGGTATTGGTACAGAGACAGACAGATAGACCAATGGAATAGAATTGAAGACCCAGAAATGAACCCACACACCTATGGTCACTTGATTTTTGACAAAGGAGCCAAAACCATCCAATGGAAAAAAGATAGCATTTTCAGCAAATGGTGCTGGTTCAACTGGAGGGCAACATGTAGAAGAATGCAGATCGATCCAGGCTTATCACCCTGTACAAAGCTTAAGTCGAAGTGGATCAAGGACCTCCACATCAAACCAGACACACTCAAACTAATAGAAGAAAAACTAGGGAAGCATCTGGAACACATGGGCACTGGAAAAAATTTCCTGAACAAAACACCAATGGCTTATGCTCTAAGATCAAGAATTGACAAATGGGATCTCATAAAACTGCAAAGCTTCTGTAAGGCAAAGGACACTGTGGTTAGGACAAAACGGCAACCAACAGATTGGGAAAAGATCTTTACCAACCCTACAACAGATAGAGGCCTTATATCCAAAATATACAAAGAACTCAAGAAGTTAGACCGCAGGGAAACAAATAACCCTATTAAAAAATGGGGTTCAGAGCTAAACAAAGAATTCACAGCTGAGGAATGCCGAATGGCTGAGAAACACCTAAAGAAATGTTCAACATCTTTAGTCATAAGGGAAATGCAAATCAAAACAACCCTGAGATTTCACCTCACACCAGTGAGAATGGCTAAGATCAAAAACTCAGGTGACAGCAGATGCTGGCGAGGTTGTGGAGAAAGAGGAACACTCCTCCATTGTTGGTGGGATTGCAGACTGGTAAAACCATTCTGGAAATCAGTCTGGAGGTTCCTCAGAAAATTGGACATTGAACTGCCTGAGGATCCAGCTATACCTCTCTTGGGCATATACCCAAAAGATGCCTCAACATATAAAAGAGACACGTGCTCCACTATGTTCATCGCAGCCTTATTTATAATAGCCAGAAAATGGAAAGAACCCAGATGCCCTTCAACAGAGGAATGGATACAGAAAATGTGGTACATCTACACAATGGAATACTACTCAGCTATCAAAAACAACGAGTTTATGAAATTCGTAGGCAAATGGTTGGAACTGGAAAATATCATCCTGAGTGAACTAACCCAATCACAGAAAGACATACATGGTATGCACTCATTGATAAGTGGCTATTAGCCCAAATGCTTGAATTACCCTAGATCCCTAGAACAAACGAAACTCAAGACGGATGATCAAAATGTGAATGCTTCACTCCTTCTTTAAATGAGGAAAAAGAATACCCTTGGCAGGGAAGGGAGAGGCAAAGATTAAAACAGAGACTGAAGGAACACCCATTCAGAGCCTGTCCCACATTTGGCCCATACATATACAGCCACCCAATTGGACTAGATGGATGAAGCAAAGAAGTGCAGACCGACAGGAGCCGGATGTAGATCGCTCCTGAGAGACACAGCCAGAATACAGCAAATACAGAGGCGAATGCCAGCAGCAAACCACTGAACTGAGAATAGGTCCCCTATTGAAGGAATCAGAGAAAGAACTGGAAGAGCTTGAAGGGGCTCGAGACCCCAAAAGTACAACAATGCCAAGCAACCAGAGCTTCCAGGGACTAAGCCACTACCTAAAGACTATACATGGACTGACCCTGGACTCTGACCCCATAGGTAGCAATGAATATCCTAGTAAGAGCACCAGTGGAAGGGGAAGCCCTGGGTCCTGCTAAGACTGAACCCCCAGTGAACTAGTCTATGGGGGGAGGGCGGCAATGGTGGGAGGGTTGGGAGGGGAACACCCATAAGGAAGGGGAGGGGGGAGGGGGATGTTTGCCCGGAAACCGGGAAAGGGAATAACACTCGAAATGTATATAAGAAATACTCAAGTTAATAAAAAAAAATAAAAAAAAAAAAAAGAAAATATCCAATAAAAGAAAAAAAATTTTAAAAAGGGGGAGAATATCATTTTGAATAGTTTTTGTATGTGCTAAAATGTATGCCTATAATTTGACACAAATAATTCCAGGATTAAAGTATACTTTTCTTTCTTAAAACAATTGTTAGATCTGGATTTGTAAGTTCGTAACATAAACTGTACCTCAGTCAGAACTGTTAAGATGCACACGTTCAGTGCTTTAACTGTGGATATTAATACCCAGTTACTTCCCAGGTAGGCTGACTGTACTTGTGTAGTTCTCACAACTCAAGATCTCCATCTTTGCTTCCGTGTAGTGTGGCAAATAAGTTCCAGAAGTTTACTTAGAACTCCTTAATGAGTCGAAAGCATTGTTCCCCACTCCTGTCTAAGCAGTGACATATCCCTACCCTTGTTCAGGCTTGCTTGATTGTCTCTGCCATGTCCTTAATCATCCCTGCAACCTACAAAATAGAGACATTCAGCTATATTCCACAAAGGAAACACTGGAGCTCAGAGTTTCCTTAACTTCTGTCCTCCCACAGCCGAATGGAGGCAAGTGAGCGATTTGATCCTGGTTGAGCTGAGTCCTTTATAACTCAGGACTTTCTGACACCCAGGAACTACCCAAGGTCCCACCTGTCACAGCCTAGGCATTGGGATCCCCACTCCCAGAACTTTAATTCACCCTGGTTTCTCATTATTTTTTTTGATGCCCAGACGTACATGTGACTCTAGATTTTTACGGTCAACAAAATTCTCTGCTTATAATTATATCTGTTCATAAACTCATCTCGCTAGGGAACCTAACTTGTCTATTTGAGAACAAACAAATCTCAAGTTGGCTATGAAGCCAAATCCATGGCACGGATCTGGATATTGCCCGCAACACTTCTCGTGCGCTAAATTCCTGTGTTCTTTTACAACCTATTCTGTGAGACAGTGTGGCCTTACATAAGCCATTTAGCTCAAGCAAATAAACATGGTAAAGAGATGGTTCGGAGTGATAGCTCTTTGGCTCTCCAGTCTTTACACCACCGGTCTTTCTCGGTGAATTTACTGATCGGTGTTACAAACTCGAAACAAGGAAAACAAACAGAGTGAAGTTCAGTGGCCAAGTTACTCTACATAGAAGCCTCTTTCACTGCCCCACTGAAAGTAGTTTGTGCATGAATAAAAAAGACTCCATTAGGCTTGTTGTCTGAACCATATAAGGGTTGCCTTTCTCCTTTGACTTATTTTTTCATCTGAGTATATATTGTAAGTTTCTATTAGTAAATTTATTTTATGGTACTAAACTGACATGTCCAAGATATCATGGGAGAACATTTTAAATTTTAAAACCTAATAATCATAAAATTTTTCTAAGTTTTATCATCGTGCCCGTGTCCACTAGATTTTTCTCTATTGAGATTTTTATGTAAAATTTTGTTAATTTCTATGATCAGTAGAATTTTAATGAGGCTGTAAAATGTTCTTATCTTTCAAAACTTCTCAATAGCACTTGCTCCCACTGTCGGACGGGTGGCTGGGCTTCAATACTTGAGCCACAGCTTATAATCTTTCACCCTATGAGAACACTCTTCTCAATGAACACTCCCAGATCTGGTTATGGTTTGGTTTAGCCATCTGAAGATCTTGCAGAACCTATTGGCTCAGAGCAGAACCCAGGGCCTCAAGAATCAGCTTGCTTGTAGGATGAACACTCGCTTGGATGGCTCAACTAGCTGAACCTCAAAAATGTTTTCCTTGGAAGCCTGGCTTTATAGCTCCTGCCACATGAGAGTTTTGTTGTTTTGTTGTTGTTGTTGTTGTTGTTGTTGTTGTTGTTGTTAAAGCCAAAAGCCAAAGTAGAGTAATAGAGATTGTCCATTTGAATGCATTTGCTGTGAATGGAATTGTGGATTCATTGACTTTTTCATTGCCTTATCAGAAAAAGAGAGTCCACAAACAGTGGCAACCCAAATACATCCATAGGTAAAATATGCATGTATATGAACCCACACATGCACCCATGCACACAAATCCACACATACCATACACATGGATGCATGTGCACACAGACGCAGATGCACACAAATACACACACCCCATCCGCATTCGTGCATTCATACATATTCGTGCACATCAAGACAGACACACACCACTTCTTTCTCTGCTGAGCTAGTACGTCCCATGGGCCCTGCACATGGCTTCCTGGCTACAAGGTCTTGCAGTGGATCTCAGCTTTGACTCCCACAATTACTTTCAGTATATTCAGTTACAGGAATTAGTGCTGTCTTTTTGCTTCTGTGAAAAATTGGCAATGGCCAAGTTCTATACTGAAGATAAAACATGGCTGATTCCTTGGACCACAGTTCCTCAAAAATACAAGTCCTAATATTTGAGTTCTGCCTCATTAGTGATAGTCTCTAAGGGAGCTTCTGCTATTGTTTAGATTACCGGCAACAGTGCTGGCCTTTCTATAATGATTTTCATTATCCCTAACACCTACTACCTGAAAAGACTTTCTTTTAACAAAAGGTTAAAGGGTAGAAATCTAGAGTGAAAAATGTAGCAATGATTTTTAATTTTGTATGCTATGTAGTTTGTTAGACAATAACAAGAGGGTTACATTGGTAAGTAGGACCTTATGATTCAGGTAGTCCAATCGTGTATGTGTTTTATGTGTGTGTACACAGTGTGCGGGTGTCTTATTTTCATTTCCTGTTGATGTGATGAAATTCTGAAGAAAAACCAGCTTAAGAGATAAAGGATTTATTTGGCCCATCATTCCAGAATATAGTCCATGAAGTTGAAATCAAGGTAGCAAGAATTTGAAGGAGCTCTATGCACTATATCGACAGTCAAGGACAAGAGAACCCTAAATTAATGCATGCCTGCTAGTGCTAAACTCAGTGTCTACTTTTATACAATTCAGGATCCCCTGTCTAGGGAATGATATTACCCACTGTAGGCATGTCTTATCACCTCAATTAATGTAATTAAGATCATTCCAGTGGACATACCTATAAGCAACTTACTTTAAACAACACTTCACTAAGACTCCCTTCCCAGCTGATTCAAATTTGAGTCAAGTGGACCAAACTTAGCACCACAAAGGGTATGTGTGTAAATGCCCCACTTTTAGTCAGAAACATAAACGCAGACATGACTGGGCAGCTAAGAAGTCATGGTATGTGTTTGTGAATTATGAGATTTAATCTTTAAAATGACAAGCAGGGACAATTTGGGATTTTCCCATGACTCATGCTTTTAGTACATACTATCCAAATTTTGACAGACCATTCTTAACCCATGTCCACTATCGGAAAATGACATGTGTGCAGGTTCTAGCATTTTTAGCACGTTAGTCACCTAGTAAGTTTCAGAATCTTAGCAGAAGACTTCAAACTTTATTGCCTGAAAATTCTGGTCCTGAACCTTGGCATAGTATATGTAGTACTGTGAAGCAAACTAGAAATGTCTCCTGAATCTTAGCTCAGTAAGGGTGACGGCCTAGCAGCAAACACATCCAGGGCTCTCTCAGCCTCAGACACAGGTTTTATTGATTATTCTTCAGTCAGGGAAGTTGCACATCAGAGTCCCGCTGAGTACATGTTGCATGCTTGCTGATTGTCTCTATGTATGATTAATGCACACAATGTTTTTCTTTTCTTTCCTTTTCCCCTTTTTGTAGAAATTATTGAGCCTACTACCTCTAGTCCTGTCACAAGTCCAGGTCAGTATCCACATACATTTACAAAGTATGTCTGGGTACTTTTTCTGTCAAGCAAGATTTCTGCATTGTCACAGAAACACAGCCAGTTGCTTCTGGGCCACAGACATGGATGTGGCTCTGGTGTCTGTCACTTGTCTTGTCTCTCTGTGATGTGGTCTCCCTCTGTGTCTTACGAGTGGTGTCTGACCAGGTTGCTGGAGTACATCGTTACTTCTCATGGTTTGCGTCACACTCAAAGCATTGTGAGCTGATTAGCTACCCTCTGCCTTCAAAAACAGAGGTGTTGCAAATTTACCGAAGTTTCTGAGTAGCTATTTTAAAACTATTTACTTTAGCTTGATATTACCTCAGTATAGAAATCATTATGAGGCAAGAGGACATTTAATGTTTCCACTCGGAGCCATCTGGGGAAGGCGAGTTCTCCCACTCTCTGTATTCCAGGAGGACGTTTGATCTCTTGAAACTGTCAAGGCAAAGGACTGACTTCAGACATTAGGCTTTATTTCCAGATTGTTCTCAGTTCCACTGCAGACATTCATCTGGAAAGAGTGTTTTTAAGAGTTGTTTTCAACTGGGAATATTTCTGAATATCTCTCTCTCTCTCTCTCTCTCTCTCTCTCTCTCTCTCTCTCTCACACACACACACACACACACACACAAATCAAGATAAATGCTACTGATATGAGAAACAACCTTTATCTTGTTACATAGAGATTTAGTGCCTTATTCTGAACATTGGCTGCTGGGTATTTAAAGAAGGTCAAACCTTCTGAAGCCATTAGCTTTGAAAAACTCACATGGACTTCTATAACCACTGAGTTAAAGGGTTTTGGATGTCGCCTACCAGGAGGAGGTATAAGTTAGTTAAATAGTTGTTTGTTTCTTGTTCCATAAATGGCACTAAATTTTAGTCTAAAATGAGATTTGCTGATCTGAGAAACTGAGAGGTTTAGAAAGGGAAAAAATGTATCTCAAATTGTAATCAATCAAAAATGCTTTAAATTGGCTTGGGTGATTATGAATGCCCCACCCCCACAGTGAGATGAGCTAGATCAGGCTTATGATTAAGTATTTAAAGAGTCTCATAGTGCAACACTTTCTGCTCAAATTACAGGATTCATTTTTGTAACCTCTCGAAATGAGGCATATTTGGATAGACTGTCTAAAACTATTTTACCACGTGTGTAGGCAGAGTTTACATGACACTATTAATTGCAGTATTCTGTTTTGGATGGGACAAAAAAAACCCTCAAGTTTGAGCTTAATATTAGAGTAAATCAGAACCTGACTGTGCTATTAATTTATAACAACTTATAAAAGATATGATTCCCACGGTACTTGTGACCACCCAAGGCATGTACCTGAGTATATGAGGTCTTAGGATTAATTGTATGCATATACATTTTTTATCTTATTTTATCTGTCAATTCTAAAAGATATCAAGTAATTTCCATATATTTTAGCCAGCTAGTGTGTAAATAAAATATATACTTGCTTTCTCCTTTAGCCATGATCTCATTTCTTAGATAAAGCCTTGCTAATTTTAAAAGTTAAAGTACTTTTCTCAGTTAAACAAAGAGTGGGGGTGCACACCATTTTTAAAAGTAATGCCTAGTGGCATCTAAGCACATACCCACTTTCTGTCTGGAGTAGAAATTATGTAAGCCAAATGAACCAAGAGTCACTCTCAACAGACACTCTTCAATCACAACCTCTGCCGCAGAAGGGACAGCTATAAAGCAAACAAGGAAATTGTTTTTAATCTTTAAAAAGACTTCTATCTTTCCATATAATGCTGAAAAACATCTCATCTCAACCAGCTACCTTGGTTTGAGCCATTGCTGTAAAACTGAATTCTTCTACTGTGTGACCTTTGAAAGTATAATGTAAGCAATTTTAGAAAAAAAATCATTATAGAGAAAGTTAATAAATATGTGTTGAATTGAATTGAATTAATGAACTGAAGAACACAGAACAAGCACAGCTATCAATGAAACTTGGCTTCCATTAATTGTACCTTTATTAAAGACTTCCCAGGACAAATGTGGTTGGACAAGTATTCAAAAAGTGTGTAGTTTAAGCAAGATTGGCAGGGCAATAAAGAATAAACAAATGATCTTAAAAGTGTGGGCACATGCTGAATAGAGTATCAAGAAGAGTTGGCAATACATCACACTAAGTAAAAGTCCATTCAAGGTTAATACAAATGAATCCAAAGTTGAGAGTCCCAGCTGTCAGAAACAAGCCTTAAGAAAATACCATTCAAAGAACAATAGACGGTGAAAATTCTCACTAAAGCATTCAGCAGAAATATCCAATTTTCTGCTTCTACATAAGCAGAGAAGAGAATAGATTCAGAACTGAAGCAGATCTCATAATTCCTGATATTGCGGCAAGAGAGTTAAAGAGGAGATAAAGTAGACGCCGTTGCAGGAACACTGGGCGCACTGAGGATGGACTGGAGAGAACAGATTTATATCGGTCATGTTGGAGCGTTCTAAAGAAATGAAGGTCTCAAAGTCATAACTTATATTTTTATACATTCTTGAAAAGTCAAAATGTGTCACAATTGAAGGGAGTGAAAGCTGAATTATTAACGCCATTGTTCAAGAAAAGGCCACAAAAGATAGGATGCAAGAAGAACAAAAGAAACTCTTTGATCCACCTCAGCCTCAGCGTCGGAGAGGGAAAGACCATTTTTCATGATGAGGGAGACGTGTGGCGAATTTGAGAATTCAGTCTCCTTTTATGATAATTGCCTGGCTGGGATGTGTTATTCTGGGTAATGGTCCGGGCTAAAGCATGGCCGTCATTAGGGAGAGGAAAGTGGTGTGCTATTCAAATACATATACCATTTCTATTTAACTTTTTTTTAAAGCAAACACAATTTTGTGATTATCTTTGAAGTATATTTTAGTAGTAGAGATTTATTTTTTTTTAAAGAAGGGAAGGGTGGAGTACTTCGAATAGATGAGCTACTGTCACTAATGCTGGGCTGGGCTTGTTGGACCTGAATATCTTAGCCCCACACTGCCGCCATCTGCTGGGACTTGAAATCTGACAGGTTAAGACTGAAGTTCCCAATCCAGGAACCAACTCACCATGAGCTCTTCATTCTGATCTTAAACTCACTGGCCACTTCTGTACAGCCTCATGGGGACCCTTAAACAATTAAATTCCAATCAATCCAGCATTCACTTGGCTTTGTCTATTTCTCAGAATAAACATTCATCCAGGTAATCACTTAGATGATAAACAAAGAACAAAGTAGGGTTTGTTCAAGGCACCAGTGATGCCCTACATGAAACTATCTTCTCTTAGCCCTGAAAATAACTTAGCAATAATCAAATGAGTATCATTATTATGAAAATCACTTCATTGTTAAGTGCATGCCATTGATAATAAAATGAACTTACTTATCCTTAGATAACTAACAAAGTGTTAAAAAAATTTCCATACATTAATCAGCTACTTGGTATTTTTAACAACACAGAACCTCCTACTACCTTTGTAAAGTGTCAATATTTTAAAATGACTATCATTAAGCTTAATGTATTTAGGTATGTCAATATGACTATATGTCCATTAAGGAAAGCTAGTTCCATATGACACCCAAGTAGAAAAAGAAAGCATTTACCTCAGGGAAATTAGCAGATATGTGGCAGAACCAAAGTTAAAAATGCCTCAAACTTTGCCATCAAGCATGTATGCTTGAATCTAAACAATGTTATTTATGAAAACATAAATACCAATGTTTGTAAACAGAATTATTTTGACTCAGAGAGATGCCACATTGTATAAAGAACTCCAGAACTGAATAATTCCTGTTTGATTCATCTACTTGGCAAATCAACCTTCAGTTTGCTGGCTGAATTTTCTTAAAAGGGAAAAATGCCTTTATTCATTACCCCAGGAATCCCCATTTCCCATTTCCTCTGAATAACACAGTCCAACGCTTAGCAAACATTCACTGAACAGCAATTGTATTGGACACCATGTAAGTGCTGAGAGCTTAAGGAAACCTTAAGAGGGTTAAGCCTCCTTAGGAGACAGCATGTTATTAACTATTAGTATAATAAATATGTTACATCATTTCAGTTTGGAGATAGAAGTGTACAATTTTTCCTGGAGTCTTTGCATATGTGAACTGTCCTCACAAATTAGGGATGGTTGTGTAGAGTGTGGCTGTTAACAAAGGAAAGAAGATGGAGAGTAACTGTAGACAACAGACGGTGGTGGATAAATGAATTCTTTGTCCATGGAGCTCATCCCATGCTCTGTCTTCCCCAAACATCATTGTGGCAATGAAAATATTGAGTGAGTCTCCAGATAACACATGATAGCAGGCATCATGGGCTTCCTTCAGTGATCTACCCAACACCTTTACTTTCACAATGAGTGATAACTCATCTAAAAAGAAGTCACTACAACAAAACTTGAAGTTAATTCACTACCAATCTAACCAACGCCAAATTTCTTCTATCAACTCCTAAAATAAAGTTTACTCTAGAATTTTTGTATGTATTTATGGTAAGATATTAAATAAACATGTAAGTACAACATCAAATTCTCTACTGGAAAAAAGTATCAAGAAATTGCCATTCCTTGAGAAATAAACAAGTGAGTCAGCAGTTTATAAAAAGCTAAAGCTGGTAATAAAAAGAATCTCAGGGGAGCCTCAGTAAAACACCCAGAGGTGGAGATCAGTAAAAACATTTCATAAAAAAAAATTAACTTAGCAAGAAAATTGAGTAATTTGTCCATTTCATTACTAATCGTGAAAGTTAGTTCATGTCCATTTCATTCTAAAAGTGAAAGTCAGACATTGCAATGACTCTGTTGACTGTGTGTGCCTCACTAGCCACGGATGGCAAGATAGATGGGAGCCCAATGATAAATAAATGATGGATGGATGGATGGATGGATGGATGGATGGATGATGAATGAATGGATTGAGGGATGATAGGTGAGTGTATGGATTGATAAAGTGATGAATGGATGTGTTGATAGTTGGATCCATAGATAAATACTTGAGAGATGAGTTGTAGAGATGGATGGATATATAAATGATAGATGAATTGATTGATGATAGATGGACAAATGGATAGGTAACTGAGAGATGGGTAGAGGGATGGGTGGTAGATGGATGGTGGATTGATGGATAGATAATTGATGGATGAGTGAATGAATGGATACACTGACATATGGATGATGGGAGGAGGGACAATGAATGGTTGATTGAACAGATGAATACAGGACAAATTCCCATGTGGACATAGAGCTAAGCCACAAGGGACTGGAACTGCTAGAAACAGAAACCAGGTCATCTTGTATTTCTACTGGTTGTTAAGAAGGAATCAGAGAAAGAACTGGAAGAGCTTGAAGGGGCTCGAGACCCCAAAAGTACAACAATGCCAAGCAACCAGAGCTTCCAGGGACTAAGCCACTACCTAAAGACTATACATGGACTGACCCTGGACTCTGACCTCGTAGGTAGCAATGAATATCCTAGTAAGAGCACCAGTGGAAGGGGAAGCCCTGGGTCCTGCTAAGACTGAACCCCCAGTGAACTAGACTGTTGGGGGGAGGGCAGCAATGGGGGGAGGGTGGGGAGGGGAACACCCATAAGGAAGGGGAGGGGGGAGGGGGATGTTTGCCCGGAAACCGGGAAAGGGAATAACACTCGAAATGTATATAAGAAATACTCAAGTTAATAAAAAAAAGTAAAAAAAATAAAAATAAAAAATAAAAAATAAAAAAATAAAAAAAAATAATTCACTGAGCATCTGAGCAAGGCACACATCACATGGTACAGTAGAAATGCACAGGTAACTTGCCTACTACTATACTTCCACTTTCACACTCTCATATGTGAATGAGACAGGCATATACAAGAGATTTGTATAACTAGTATGTGGTGTAATAGAAAGAACTGGCAGAACTAGGAACTCCAGTTCTGCCTGAAGAGTATCAGAAGAATCTTTCTAGACAAAGTCATTCCTGACTTTGATAGAGAGCTTTATGTCAGAGGAGACATAAACCCATACAATATGCTTGAATGGAGCTACAAGAATATTCAGAGTGTAAACTGATCCTAGAGCTTAGTGACATTCACAAAGTCTACAATACTGGATTGCTGAGGGTGTTGTATCCCTTGCCTGGAACCTGGGTCTATTCAACCTTGGGGACAGGCCAATTGTTGGGTTGTTTAGTACTTTGGTGGTCAGGTGGAAGCTTTATGTGTGGTCTGAGCCAGAGGGAGAGAAAAAAGAAAATGGGAACATATCAGGTTGTCAGAAAAGAGGCCTCGATGAGGTCAGGAGGGCAGGGTGAGCCTGGACTACTCCCAGTTCTGTGCAGATAGGGAAAATACAGATCGGGAAGTCTGACATAGTGTGGGTGCTTTGGACTCCTTCCATCTATTTGAGGAAAGGCTGGTGTTTTGCTTTGCCTTGCTTTAAATAGGGGGATAGTATCGTACGTTTTGCAAATAAAATTATGCACATGTAAGAAAATTAAGAATGAGGATGAAGAGGAATGAGGCCTATGGAAGCTAGATGAGTCTCAGATTAATGCTGTCTCCTAGGAACATGGCCATCTGTGAAGAGCCATCTCCCTGTAACATGAGCTGGGTTGCTACAGCATCACTAACAAACATAGTGTTGTTTTGAGATTTATTTTTAAGATTTGTGAAAGATTTTCTCCTAATTTGTAACAATCAAGCTTCCATTATTCTCTGATTGTTAGCATGTGAGAAATTTAAGACAACTCAGAGTATATTTCAAATTCCAATTAATAGGCTTCAAAATAATGAATTCAGATATTAATTATAATTATCCATAATTAGCTGATTAATTTCCAGATACAAGTACAGCAAAAGTCTTAGAATATAATTTAACATATGATGATTTTTAAAGGAAAACTGGAGTGCTTGCTAACTTCTACTTGTCATCCCTTCTGTTGTCTTGTTGGTGCACTTTCAGCTCTGCTGCAGAAGATAATTAAGCTATTGATCTTCTGATGTAGCTAGATCCAGGATTAAACATCACCAACATTATTAATCAACATCCCACCATGAAGTACACCACATAATGATCACATGTTCTTAGTATGCTAAATAACTCTTGTAAGTATGTTATAGGACCAAGGGCCTCTCCTCCCATTGATGCCCTACAAGGCCCATCCTCTGCTACATATGCGGCTGGAGCCGAAGCAGAAGGGAGTGGGTGGGTGGGTGAGGGAGCACCGTCATGGAGGCAGGGTGTGGGGGGAGGGGTTGGGGATGTTCCAGAGGGAAAACTGGGTAAGGGGATAGTATTTGAAATGTAAAGAAAGAAAATATCTCATAAAAGAAAAGAAAAAATTAAGTATGTTATATAGAGAAAGAGCATGGAGTTTATGGTTGCAAATGATTGCTGGTATCTACTTTCTTTACATGAAATAGCACACAATTGTGATGGTGAATCTTGATGAAGCACTTGCCAGGTACTCTGAGATCTGGAGAAATTGTACATTTACCTCACAGCCATCACACGCTTTATGCTTTCTATCTGGAGACAGAGGGGATCCACCACATCCTTGGGTTGTAAGACCCTTTAGGGGAGCATGTTTATACATTCATGAATTCTTATCTTTCTCATGATGGTATCTGACAGACTAATGGGTATGATAAGGGTGAACTTATTGCCTGATACATTGATGTGGTTGATGTGAGGAATTAGAACAGTTGAAATTCATATCTCTACATTTTATATAAGTTCTTGACTTTACATTGTATTTTATACTGAAAACTAAAATTGTACATTTATTCCACATCCAAGAGAGAGTCTGGCTTACACTGAGAAGGAGATTTCATGATGCTCCTCCTCAAAAAGAGACCTGAGACTGGTGGAAAATAAAATTTCTCCAAAATTCTATGAGGAATTTGTACAGTTTCTTTATATCATTATCATTCACAGTTTACTATGAAGACAAAAGACAATTCTACTAGACATACAGTGACTAGATATTTAATATGTAGATAAGATGATTCTCCATCCAGTATAGCCCAGAAGCCAACAAGATGGACATTCCTGGTAGATGAAATGTGTCTGTGCCTTCCATTTAGAAAATATACAAGGTTTTCCTGAGTGAATTGGTGAATGGATAAATGATCGAGAGATTTCACAAATGTATGAGTTTTCTATTACCTCTGTAAGAAATTATTGTAGCAGTGGGAATATCTAACTGCAGACTTATAACCTCACAGCTTTATAGGTCAGAAATCCCACAAGTGCCTACCATTCTTCTCTACCACCCAAGGCAGAGAAGCCACAGGCTCTAGAAGTTGGATCCTGGAGCCTTGGATGCTGCAGCTCTGCCAAGGACAAGCAGTTACTCTGCGCTAGTTCTAAAATTAGGCATCAGAACGTATCCAAGCCTCCTTGGATTTTTCTCAGTATTTAGACAATGAGTTTGAATACTCATTTATAAGTTTAGTTTTATATTCTGTATTTATGAATACTGCAGAAAGGGAAAACATACATTAGAAAGATCGTGTTTGTAATGTTACATTATTTCCAATAATTTTATAAACTAAGTAAGTTTATATTACTCTCTGTCTCTCTGTCTCTGTCTCTCTCTCTTTCTCACACACACACACACACATACACACACAGGCATGTGCACACAGGTGCACACACACAGGCACACATGCACACATATACATACACAGGCACATGCACATACACCATTACTCATTTAAATGCCCATATTTGAGATAGAAGTACAAAATCTTAACATAAGAGATAAATCCCAGATGGATAATGGACCAATTAGAGAAAGAACCAAAAACCAAACTAATTTTGAGAGGATTCAAGCTAATGATGTTTTAGTTTTTTTTTTTTTTCTTCCCCAACAGAACATGTAGAAAGCAGTTCCTTTTCCAGACTCGGGATTCTAAACACCAGTGAGCAGACGCCTGTCTGTGGCTGTTAAGTAGAAATACAGAAATCCTAAATTGGCTTTAACTGTGAAAATACCAAAAGCAAACTAAAAAAAATGGGGGGGGTGCTGGGGGGAATGTGTTCTGAGATTTTACATTTGAAGAAGAAGATTAGGTGAGCCCTTGGATTTTGGCTTTCCACTACCACTTAGGGTGACATCGGGTGACAGCATCATCCTTCAATGCTCCAGTGAAGCCAGACCTGAGTGCCTGCAGTCAGAACTGAGCAATGCTCATCTAATTCGCAGCTTATCAGCTGTTAAACAAATGTTCGTTTCTGCAACAAACGGCCCTCATGACAACAACCCTGTGTGCATCTGCCAAGGGGTATATGCATTGTCAAAGAAGTTACCCTTTCAGCCCAAAAGAAGGTTATTCCCAATAGTGGGAGTCACACTGGGGAACTGGGCCGTTTGAGGTGGGAGATTGCCGTTGCCGACAGTCACTCACCAGGGGCTGTCTTCCTCAGACTCATGCCCCTCGTGTATGGAGTAACTGCATTTACCTCTACAGATCTCTTTAAAATAAACTATATAATAATGGCAAAGGGGCAACTAGACAGATCTGTGCTTTTCTTGAAGACAATGGAATTTGTGTTAAGTTATATATTTTAATTACTTTTGAATGTATTTAAAGTTCTTCTCAAAAGGAACCCTTTGACGCATAGAGAGAACCTAGCATCTTTTAGGTCACGCCTTGTTTGTTAGATGTTCTAAAAAGACGCTCCTAGAGATTTTTCCAGAAAGGCTTTGGTTGATGAATGACTCATGGACTCAATACTCAGTATCGAGCTCTGCATCCACACATGTGAGTGTGCGTGCCCATAGGTGCACGTGAGCATTGCTGTTAGGGGAAATCTCTTATCCTGGGACTCCAGCGGTGGTGACAACTTGACTGGATTCTGTAACTGTGACTGAACCCATCAGAATCCCGGTTCTGCTGCCAGGCAGGAATGGGGTCAATTTTGTCTCCCACTTCATACACGGTAGTGTGCTGCTCTTGGTTTCCATGTTTCTCTACCCCATCTTCCATTTGAACCACCAAAACCTGTTTGATTTCAGATTTCTCTTGGGTTTTAAAGTGGGAGTGTAATCAGACAGTCTTATACAGTTTGCGGGAAGGGAGGATAGCTTGGGTGTGCCCACTCTCCAGACTAACACCTCCTATTGAAAATCTCTAAGTTGAGACAAACACGGTATCCTTCCATCACTGCATACACCCACATTAGCATCCTTAACTGTGCATTTATGAGGCACTAAGCATTGGACTCTGTGGTGGTTCCAATGAGAAGGGCCCCATAGCCCCATACGTTTGAGTACCCGGTCCCTAGTTGCTGGAACTGTTTGGAAAGGAGTGGGAGGTGTGGCCTTGCTGGAGGAAGGTGTATCACTTGGAGTTAGTTTTCAAGCTTTTGAAGCCCATGCTATACCCAGTTGGTTCTGTCTGTCTGTCTCTGTCTATCTATCTATCTATCTATCTATCTATCTATCTATCTATCTATCTATCTAATCTAATCTCTCTCTTTGCCTGGTGCTTGTGTCTTATCAAGTAAGCTCTCAGCCACTTCTCCAGTGCCACGCCTGCCTGCTGCTGCCAGGCTACCTTCCATTATGGCTGTGGGCTGACCCTCTGAAACTATAAACCCACAGTAGAGTCTGCGGTTTTCTGCAAGTCACCTTGGCATTGGTGTTTCTTCATAGCAACAGAAAAGCAACTAATACAGACATCACTAAAAAGCAGCCTGGAGTTGCGATTGTCGATCCAGGGATCAGGGATCTTCTGTTCGTGTATTTATTTATTTATTTATTTATTTATTTATTTATTTACCTACTTATTCGTTTATTTCTTTTTTATACTTCAGATTTTATTCCCCTCCCGATCCACCCTCCAACTGTTCCACATCCCATACCTCCTTTCCGTCCCTCCTCCCCGCACCCTTCTCCACGAGAATATCTCCAACCCACCCACGAGACCTCCCAGTCTCTTGAGAGTTAGGTGCATCTTCTCTGACTGAACTCATACCTGGGAGTCCTCTGCTGTATATGTGTGGGGGGCCTCATCTCAGCTGCTGTATGCTGCCTGGTTAATGATCCGGTGTCTGAGAGATCTCGAGGGTCCAGGTTAATTGAGACTGCTGGTCCTCCTACGGGGTTGCCCTCTTTCTTACATTCCTCCAGATTTTCCCTAATTCAACCAGAGGGGTCAGCAGCTTCTGTTCATTGGTTGGGTGCACATATTTACATCTGACTCTTTCAGCTCCTGGTTGGGACTTTTGGAGGGCAGTCATGATAGGGTCCCTTTTTGTGAATGCCCCATAACCTCAGTAATAGTGTCAAACCTTGCGGCCTCCCCTTGAGCTGAGTCCCACTTTGGGCCTATGGCTGGACCTCCTTTTCCTCAGGTTCTTCTCCATTTCCATCACTGCAGTTCTTTCAGACAGGAACAATTATGGGTCAGAGCTTTGATTGTGGGATAACAAACCCATCCCTCACTTGATTCCCTGCCTTTCTGCTGGAGGTAGGCTCAAGAAGTTCCCTCTCCCCACTGTAGGGCATTTCATCTAGGGTCTCCCTCTTTGAGTCCTGAGAGTCTCTCACTTCCTAAGTCTCCAGTACATTCTGGAAGGTCCTCCCAACCTCCTTCCTCCCAAGGTCACCTGTTTGCATTCTTTCTGCTGGCCCTCAGGGTTTCAGTCCTTTTTCCCCACCCAAAACCAGATCATCTTCCCCTCTCCCCCAACCGTCATCCCTTTTCTCTCCCTTGTCCCTCCCTCCCCCCTTGTGGTTGCTTTCTTCTCCCTCCCAAGTGGAACTGAGGCATTCTCATTTGGGCCCTTCAGCTTGTGGACCTTTTTGAGTTCTGTGGATTTTATCTTGGGTTTTCTGTCCTTTTTTTTTTTTTTTGGCTAATATCCATTTATTAGTGAGAAGACACCGTGCATGTCTGAGTTACCTCATTCAAGATGACATTTTCTAGGTCCATCCATTTGCGTGCAAAACTCACCTCACATGTACAAATGGTGTTTGCTGTGTTTTTTCATAACTGAAGAGTTATAAACAGGCAAGGAGTTAAAAACTTGACAGAGAGCCTGTCGGGGATGGTTGCTCCTTGGTGTCTTTTCAAACACTTGAAGTCACATACTCATTGTTCCTTCTGAGTTTGAACAGGCAGGGGAAGCTGTGAAGACGCCATTTGTATTATATTGCACACTTGACTCTGCCTGTAGTATAAGGAACCCTCATTTTCTGCTAAGGTTTGTGCTTTTCACTGCCAGAAAACTAAAGTCACTAGGTGGCATCTTTGAGCTGCCTCGTAGCTGAAGACCAGGACCGACCGACCTTTCTGTGTAAATGTCGCTTTTGGGTTAGGATCATGTAAGTCTCTGCTTCTGCAGCCACATTTCATCAACCTCTGATTTTCCCTAATCCCTTGAGCGAGGAAACCTTCTATAAATGTAACAGTGGCATACAGAAAACTGCTCAAACTCCCTGCCAAATGAAAACTGAATGTTCAGTCCTATTGCCTGGCCGTGGAGCCAGCTGCCGCAGTCTGTTTATATTTACTATTTCATTTGTTTTGGGCTTAGTGACATAGGCTGACGCACTTAAGCAACAGGGCAATTAATATTCTTAGATGCCCAAAAGTTCTGAAGTCCCGTCCGTCACCTTTGGATTTCAGGCATGCTGCGATGCATCCAAACTCAGTAGAGGAAAGTGTGAAGCTCTTCTTCATCAGCAAACCCCTGTCCCCTGTGATGGGAATGCAGCCTCATAAAGTGAAGTGAGAGGGTAATGATCTTAAAGTTTGTTTTCAACTCTTAATTTTTATGAGAGCCATATAAACCAGGTGTCAAAGCTCTGTGGGTCTAAATCAGGTGTGAAATTGCCTCGGTATCCCTTATGAGCTTACTGAAATTGACTGTTTCCAGTCAGATGATTGTAGAGTGCTTTGATACTAAAAGGAATTTGCATGGAATCTAGCATTTTAGAATGACGCAAATATCTGACCCTTCCCCCCTTCCCCAATCAGAGGTTCTAAAAACCAAGTTCACAAGAGGAAAAAAAATGCAAACCCCCATGTTATTGGGCTGCTAACTAAAATGTCCACAAATGACAAATCACAGCTCTCCTTAATCTGGCTTGCTTTCTGAAGAATGGGTCTCATGCACATGTTGACATTTGTAGGAAATCCATTTGAACATTGACCAGTGAGTCCTTAAACTCTGTCTGTGAGTTCTCCAACCCTGACCAGTGAGTCCTTAAACTCTGTCCAATGAGTTCTCCAACTTTGACCAGTGAGTCCTCAAACTCTGGCCAGTGATTTCTCCAACTCTGTCCAGTGAGTTCTCCAATTCTGACCAGTGAGTCCTTCAACTCTGGCCAGTCAGTTCTTCAACTCTGGCCAGTGAGTTCTCCAATGCTGGCCAATGAGTCCTTAAACTCTGTCCCAGTCTGGTGAGATGGCTACAGAAGCCTCGTGAGAATGAAATCTGCCTGGCTTATTCCTTCCATAGTCAGAGCTGACCACCTTCCCACTTCCCCATCTGTCCTCTACTCTCCCTCCTATCACACTTATGCATGTGGCACCAGTGGGGAGCTGGCGATGAGCTAACTCCATACATTTTCCACATGCTTGGTTCACACTGTAGAGGGTACACATGGAAATGTTACCTCAACAGCCTAGACACTAACTGCCTCCAAGAGTGCGGAGCAGAGATTAAACAGTAAGCAGAAGGAGATCTAAAGCTCTGCCTCTTTGCAAGAAGTTCATGTCTCTTAATGTATCAAACTGAGGAGCACAGGACATGAACCCCTCACCTACAGGATCCATGGACACTACAGACACTAAAGTCCTGTCCAATAGAGATTTGTCCAGCAGAAAGGCACCGGGAGTGATGGATTCTGGGATAACACTAACTCAAGACTTAGCAAGAAGCATTTTGATGCTGAAAGGGATGTGGTGCTGAGGTGAAATCCAGATCTGGGCTTTACTGTTTATTGAGGAAACACTGGGTGGCAGACACGCCAAGGAGTCACCTTTACCTCATTGTTTCAGTTATCAGTCATGATGACCTCATGGTGGGAATAGCGATCCTGATCCTAGAAGTAACTGAAGCTCATGCAGCTGCTGCTAGATACTTGGTGCAGCAGGCATTTGCCGGACCCCAGCTCCCAGGATCCTAAAGTCAAATATCTTTTACCAGATACTTTTTAAAGCACACTTCCTTCACCACACACACACACACACACACACACACACACACACACGAAGAAAGCCTTTATAAGTGAGGTCTACATATGTGGTCCTAGGCCCTGGTGTTGTCAGACAATGTCTTTAAAAGGAATGTGCAAATACCTCATCAAGCAGTCCTCGGGGACTGCAGTGTCCATGATTCCTGTAGGTGAGGGACTCCCATCCATACTCCTTAAGAGCTGTGAACTTCTTGCAAAGGGACAAAGCCTTAGATCCGTTTTGCTCACTGCTTATGTTTCCATTGGAAGCTGACTTTGTGGCAGGCTCTTCAGCATACCAAACTTGTGTAAAATGGGATAAAAACCCACCTCAGTCTAAAACATCTGTGTTCACACTGACCCATCTTGGGAAACTATTGCTGGGCAACCAGAGTTTTTAGCAGACATTTAGAAAATGGCTCTGTTCTCCTTTTAGGTTGTATATTCCTCACCCATTTTTATTATCTCAACAGCATAAAATAATCTGGTCCCTGGCCCCAGAAAACGGAGACCATGTCCTAAATCCTGGCACATGCATAGAAATGCTCACATTCTTCCCTGGGCACTCAGCAAACTGCATTTGCTGAGACAGGAAGTGACGTCATTCGCAGCAATTGTATGAAGTTTGTAAAGTAACAAAGAAGACCTCTACAAAGCCCATTTGACTTCAGAGGCTCTAAATTGTATTTTTTATTTTTAATTGAATCTATGAACTCGTTTGTCAAAAAAAATTCTTTATAGTGCTCGTCAGTATATAATACATATGTAATATTTCTCATCTGAGTTTAAGCATATAAATACCATGACTAATTTATTGATAATCAAGTGAAATGCTGGCATCCATACATTCATCCCCAGATGTTTATTTATGCAATTTTTACATTCATTTTCTCCGTGGAGATGGTTTTATATCAGTAAGGCTACATTTTAGTGTAATTAAAAACTATTTTAATACTTGATTATACCCAGAAGAAGAAATGTTTGTCTTTTGAAAGGAAAGTCACCATTTGGGTCTGAGAATAAAGAACAATAGTGGGACCTTAGCCAGCTATCACCGAGTTCCTCACTAGCTGTACATGTCCCTTCTTGCATCTAAAATGTCAATAATTCCAACTTTTTACACATTTCTAATAGTCTACCTATATCAGCAGAATATACTATACTATGAACCATAATAATCTGGCCAGTTTAAATTTAAATGCAGAGAAAGAAGGAAAATCCTTACAATATTTTCTCACTATGCTGTTATTTGGCAGCGGGTTGATCCGCCTCTGTTTCCTCAGTGAAAAGGCAGCTGCTGATACTTCACAAGTGAAAGACTGTTAGCACACAGAGGCAACATTCTGATACTCTGCAAGCATAAGAGTGTTCGCACAGAGACACAACATTCTGATACTTTGTAAAGGTAACAGTGTTAGCACACACACAGACACCACTCTTCCATTCAGCTGCTGTCAACACAACTATAACTGCAGTTTTATCAAATAATTTATTACAAACATTATAAGAAAAATACATTAAAAATAGTCCTTTAACATGAAGACTGGCCCATCGAAGCTGCTGAGCCCATGCAACCTAAACTTTCCACTCTGTTGTATTCTTGCAAAAGCAATTAAAAGCAATGCACAGACACAGTTGTGAAACAAAGTTTGCATAGCATGCGGAGAATTAACATATTTCACACACATGTTTCTTATTTTAAGTATTTAAACAAATATGGCTTGGTTAATGAAAAAGACTCTGATGCTTGGGATTCTGTATCAATGTCTTAAAGGTCCAAGCTTTGCACCCAAAAATAAAGGGACCTGACAAACTTTTCTTACATGGAATTCTCCAAGCTCACTGGCATGGCAGATGCAAACCTCTTCTTTATTATCCAGTAGCCAGTTTTGCAAAAGTCAATGAGCTTGCTGCATGTTGGGATTAACTATGAAGTTTAAAAAAAATGACTACAAAATAATCAAAATGTTGTCCTCATTTTATTTCTTGCCCTCCAAGGCACACTTCAAACATTCATCCTTGCCTATATCAGTAATTATCTACCAGATCCATACTTTGGTCCTAGACTCATTTAACATTGTTGCAAGCTTTCATAGAATCACAATAAATGATGTCTCCAGAGACATCCCTAAGAAAATGAGTACACAGAGACATACCCCTTAGATACCCATAGTGCTTCATTCCAGAAGAACTGACCTCTGCCCTAATAACCACAGTGTGGAACCTGGGTATATATTCAAGTTTGTAATAAACCTGAAATTTAAATAAAATTATCTTTCCCAAATCATTATCTATTTCAAATATTTCACAATTGGAAAGCAAAACAAAGATGCTGGTGAGACATTCAGAGTGGTATTAAAGAGAGGAGATCATTACAGAAATGTCTCCCATGTATTAGATCAAATAACTGATTTGGTCCTGCAGTTCTTCTGTGTGTGTTGCCGGGGATGGACATTTTGTGTATGAATGTGTGGCCGTGAACATCCACATTCAGAGGGCAATCTATGGCTGTTGACCTTCACCTTTATGCTGTGGGGTCTCTGCTGCTTCACACAACAGGCCAGCTAGAGGCTCTCCTGTTTCTGCCTTTCATTTTTGGTAGGCTCATGGTATCACAGGCACTCCAGCCTCTTCATATAGCTTTTATGTGGATTTTCTATATCTGAACTCAGTCATCAGAGTTCCAGAGCCAGGACTTCTCCAACTGAGCCCTAATTCCAGCCCAACAGAGTCTTTTTGATGTGTTTGATTCTTGATTTTTGGATTTACAGTTTCCTCTGTTAACTCTGTTAAGACTCCAAAATATAGTTTTCAAGTTGAATCTTAATTCCATAAAGAGAACTATATTATTTATGAATTCTACAACCATTGATTTAATAAGGCTGTATGTATGATAATATTAGACAGTCATGGCCTGTACACTGACCTAGAATCTATTATGAAGAAATATTTTGATTCATTTTGATTTGTTTCAGTAAACTACACCACATTCTTTGTTTTGGGTGCTATTTCTTTCTTTCTCAATAGTGGCTGATGAGAGATAAAAAGTTGCCAAAATTGTATCTATGTACCTAAACATCTGGCAAAGGCTGGTCCTGCATGGCTCACCAGGAGGTGATGTTATAATGTGGCTCTTACCATACTAGCACAAATGTCTCCTGGGGGTAGAAACTTTGTGTTTTGCCTTCTGTGATGTGAGTTGCTGTAAATTTTCAAAATTACCAAGTCTAGACCCTTAAGCAGGTATTGAGACATTACTACCAAGTCCATTTCTGAAGAGAGATTTCAGAATTTAAAAACTGAAGACAATGGAACTTGATGGATAATGTGTTTACTGCACCAACCTAAGAGTCGGGATTTGGTTCCCCAGCACCCGTGTGAAAGCAAGAACTGGTAGCATGAGCTTCTAATGCCAGCACTGGACAGGCAGGGAACCTCAGAAGGATCTTTGGGACTTAATAACCCGTCTTTATAATCAAAAGGACAAGTTCCAGGTACAGTGAGAGATTCTTCCTCATAAAATAAGAACAATAGAGGAAGACACCTGACATTCACCTATTCTCTCTCTCTCTCTCTCTCTCTCACACACACACACACACACACACACACACACACACACAAACACACACACACACACACACACACACACACACACACACACACACACACAGAGGAATAGGAAAAGGGGAAAAGAGAGAGAGAAAGAGAGACAGAGGGAGAATAATTTCTATACAGAGATGAACTAGACCCAAAAGGTCCTAACTTTTAGAGACAGGTCTATTAGGCACCCAACGAAACTTCATTTCTCCAGCACAAACTCTTGTTTAAAACTAACATTGCTTAGGTTTTGCATGATGACAAAGAACGAGAAAGAGGTTCAGGCCCTGTGGTGTCTCTGGTCTACTCTGCTGCCTCAGGAGCAGCTGTCAGCCAAAGACTTCTCCCTGAGAGGAGCTCAGTTGCCTTTGGAGTGACTTTGAGTACAACCAGCTACATCCAAATGATGGAAATAATGGAAGCCAAGAGACCTGGCAGGCAGCTGGGTAGAAGCACCCACAGCTCTCTCCACTGAGTGTTCTCGTGGTTGAGGGATGACCCCAAGGTCTCCTGTGATTACAGCAAATGAGCTCATGAGTGGCCATGAGTGAGCGCACTGATTGGGCTTGGCGCATTACACGATCAGCTACACATTAGCTTTTGGAAACGAATGGCCAGACTCATTGGACAGAAGACACAAAAGCAGGGGTCTCTGGCAGAGGACAGGTAGCCACAGCAGCTGGAGGAGTTACATTCCCATAATTTACTGACTGGGAGAGCCAAGCTTGGAGCTTTCGTGGATGTGCTTCCCAACACATTTTTTTGGCGGGACTGCAGGCAGGAACCGGAGTCCTCAGTAGTCCCTCAACAGGCAGAATGCACATCTGCTCCACAATGACTGGAAACCAGGCCCGTCTGGTGATAGGATATTAATTTTCACTTCATAAACTAATAGACCTGGGGTGTCAACTAGTTCAACATGTACTCTCTCTTGCTAGAGACTTTCGGAGCCAAAGGAAGTGTTTGAATGATTTACAAGGCTATAAGTTTGAAGGCCATAAACTTCATCATAATGGGAATAGAGAGGAATGACTGAACCCTCCCAAGGATGGGGGCTTTGGAGTGAGGGACACCTCCTGGCTGTTAGAGGATATCATGTGCTCCTGTTCCCGTATTTTGCCAGTTTGGTTTTACTGAGAGCCTGTGCTCAATAGCAGCAAGTTTTAACTTCACACATCTTTGTCTCTGCGAGGGATGGGGGTTCAAGGTAGATGCTTGCTTTCTTGGCTAAGTCATGGACCTACAGAGTCACATACCCACCTCAAAGATAACCAGATGATAACAAATAGTATAGGGTTCTCTGATGAGGCTTAGGCAGTAGGGGTTTTTGTAGGGAATGTGAGGTATTTGTTGGATCTGCACATCACCCTCCCCCTAACAGCATGCCTTTACATCTAAACATTTTAACATTCTACCCTATCCCTTATTTAGCACTTTACAACCTACAGCTTATAAGCTATAGGAAGAAGAACGCATGTTCTTAAAGGCCCAAATTTAGAAAAACAACAAATCAGTTTTATCCCAGGAATCAACTTCACTGACCGTGACTTATTCTTAAGAATAGATTTAAAATCCTGTTGCCAAATTTTTTTAAATAAAAAATAAAATAGTGCAGTTCTAGAAGTGTAGAATCACATTGTTTCTTTTTAAAAGCAATCCTGAGCCAATTCTCTTTTCAAATAGACGTATAAAGCATATGGTACTATTTCGGAAGACTGAGGTGAAACCACAAAGATGGCTGACAGTTCTTGCAGTATTCACACAGCTTCTGTGGTCAGAGGACTGATATCTCTCTCTGTCTGTCTCTGTTTATCTGTCTATCTCTGTCTACCTGTCTGCCTCTCTCTCTCTCTCTCTCTTCTCTCTCTCTCTCTCTCTCTCTCTCTCTCTCTCTCTCTCTCTCTCTCTGTGTGTGTGTGTGTGCGTGTGCGTGTGTGTGTGCATGCACGCGTGCGCGCGCGCGTGCCTGTCTGTCTTTCTGTCTGTCTCTCCCACTTGGAAACAGAGATGAGGCAGCTTCATTGGTTCACTGGCACCTATCAGCCCCCAGTTTGAAGGTCTAGCAGAAGATATCACTTCAGCTGGCAGTTTTGTATTAAAAGGCTTTCCTTACCAGTTCTTGCTAGCATAGGGTGTCAGCGTCATGGGAACCAGACACATCATACTTTGGTTTTCTAATTCCTTAAAGTTAGTGCTAAAGAAAAACCAGATTAAGCACATAGAAGTCTTCATGCAGTGTTTTGATTGAATCTCTTCTCCGGTGTTAGGAATAGATGTTAGCAAAATCTCAGGCAGTTTAAGGAGCTGCGAAGGGTGGTACGACGGGGAGCTTCTGCAAAGTGCGACTCGCACACTGGCTCCACTGACAGGATGTCATAGGACTCTGGTGGTGCATAATGAATTCATGCCTTGTTACTGTACGTTTCCCTGTCTCATGAACAGAGCGAAAGATAATCAAATATGCATCTTTTATAGAACTGTCCCAATTTAGGGTCTTTCGGGGACCCCTGGGATGCCTGCTTCAGATGTTTTTCTTTGTTGAAAGCATAACACTTGGATTAAAAAGAATGCAGATGTAACCACAACCCAAGTCACAAAAAAACTGTGAATCCAAATAATCTCTTCATCATCTATGAAAAATCCAAAAAAAACTCCAAAAAGGTAGGATATATTTTTCAAGGAAGGATGTCAGCCTTTGGTCCAAGAGTACCCGCACTTTTTCCATCCCCTCATTTGCCAAATGCTGCTACATTGAAGCCAAATCCAGACTTGTAAGCATTTTTGACCTAAAGACTTTCTTCCCAAGCTGGTTCCAGCTCCCTGTGAACCCACCTCTCGCCTCTAGCCTCTCAGGCTGGTCCCAGCTCAGTGTGAACCCATTTCTGGCCTCTAGCCTCTCAACCCACTTCTGGCCTCTAGCCTCTCAGGCTGGTCCCAGTTCAGTGTGAACCCATTTCTGGCCTCTACCTTTTCTGTTCCTTCCATATTCTGTGTTCTCCTAAGCTGGTCCCAGCTCAGTGTGAACCCATCTCTGGCCTCTAGCCTCTCAAGCTGGTCCCAGCTCAGTGTGAACCCACTTGTGGCCTCTAGCCTCTCTCCTCCTTCCACATCCTGTGCTCTGTCTCTGCACTGCTCAGCTCATACACCACTTTGTTTTCTTTTACTCGACTTTAGAATGTGTCATGGAACTTAGAATTATCCCTTGCTTTCAAACAGAGCCCAGTTCACTGGTGACATCTTTCATAGAGAAAGAAGTGAGAAAAATTATAATTGCAAGGCAAACTATGAACTATCAACATTCTCTAGTCACCTACAACTGTAAAATATGGAAGAAGAGAGATCTACTTTCTAAGCATGAAGCCTCCGGAATAATTTTATGTGTCATGCACACAAGTGGCAAAGCAATGCTCACCTACATCCATAGGGCATTTATCCCTGGAGAGCTGGTAGCTTGAGCTCAGGGAACTTTGGCAGAACAACTGGCTGTCTTATTTAAAATGGTCTTCTCAGAAATATGACTGAAGATGTCAATATGATGTGTCTTTTTCACAAACACAGCTGGATATAACACAGCTGGATACATAGGCTCACATAATCTAAGTGTGAAGTGAAGTGTATGTATATAATGACAGGGAAGGAGCCTGAAGCCACACTGAGTCCACAGTCAGGAAGGGGGAGAGATGAATACTGGTCCTCACCTTCCTTTTCCCTTTGTACTTAGTCTGGGACCCTAGACCACGGTACAGTATTGCTATTTCCACATCTATTAATTACCTAGAAACTCCCCCTCAGAGATGTCCTCAGGTTTGTTTCCATGGTGATTTCAAATTCTGTCAAACTGATAACCAAGCTCAACCATAAACCTCCTGACCTTGGGAATTAGTAGATTATAGTTTTTCCATTTTACTAAATATAGACCTTTGTAGTCCTTTGTTGTAATTTCTACATAATAACTTACGTCCAATGACCTGCATCATAAGCAAGCTTGTAGTATTTAATAAGATGAGTATAGTTATTCATTTTTGACAATAACATAGATAATATAGGGTTTAATATAAATAATAAAGAAGGAAGATCCAAATGTTTAAAGTAGGATTGTGTATCCACATTGTAAGTTTGGACAATTGCTAACTATGCCATGTGAATTCATGGTCCTAAGTCTTCCTACACTCCAGACGCATAGCATAAGCTTCTTTTTCCATTTATTATAGAGCAAAGATGCAGAAAGGGAGGTATCAGAGTCAGTGTCCTGAATTTATACTGAGTCTTAATTTCACATGGCCCATGTGGCTGCCTTTGTGTCTCCACCCCCTCATAAAAGCCAGCCTTCAGCCATAAATTCTTTACAAGGTCAAAGCTAATACAGCTAGAGTGAGGGTACTCATTGTGAGCCACATGCTAGCCTGGTAGACAAAGACCAAAACACTATCAAGGAGTACACCAAGACTAGAGAATGCCTTCCTGAACATGTAGGCAACAGCTGGGTATCTTGTGGGGTGATACCAAGGTCCTTTCCTCGACTTCTTAAGTGAGATTGTAAAGAAAATTAAAGGTGACAGCAGCAGGAAGAGACAACAGCTCAGATGCTCGGCTTGGGATGTGAGGAAATAGGTCAAAGGAGAAGCCTTGAGACATTCCCACCCCTGCCAAGGTCAGATGTGCCAAAGGATAAGCTCAGCTAGCACAGGTATGGATGCCGGATGGCTTAGGAAGTCAAGTAAGGCTCAGCCAAAATATGTTTCCTTAAGAGAAGTAAAAACTGAATATACTTCAGGTTGTTTGAGCTTGAGAGATGAATAGAATGATGAGGGTATGTGTTAATAATCTGGGAAGTGGGGGCTGGGGATTTAGCTCAGTGGTAGAGCGCTTACCTAGGAAGCGCAAGGCCCTGGGTTCGGTCCCCAGCTCCGAAAAAAAAGAACCAAAAAAAAATAATAATAATAATCTGGGCAGTGCCCTCAGCTACAAGTTCCTTTCTCTTCTGAGCCATCATTATGGCAACCTCATAGATGCCACATTTTGAACAGTGCTGGTAATTCTTAAGTGCCAATAGGATGCAATCGAGATACTAAAATCTAAAATCAATTATCATGGGGCTGGGAAGCTGACCCATGGGTAGAAGTGTTTGTCCTATGAGTATCAGGAGCTTAGTATGAGTCCATGGACCCAGTAAGAACCCACATTAGAGTAAGATCACTACAAAATTGCTCTGGTCTCCCAAGCAGAAAGAGATGATTTAGGGGCCTGGGGCTAGCAAGCTGCTAGGACTGTGGCAGCAGATGCCACATGGGCCGGGAAGAACCCCATTCTACAGTAACAGCTTCCCCACCAAGTAAACCAGTGCATTCCTTGGCCAAAAACAGGATGCTCCAGGATTCAGAAGTGTCATCATTAAAACTCTTTTCTCTACAAAAACCCTGCCTAAATTTGACTCTTGAAACAGTAAAAAGTAACCAGCTTTATGAACTCAGACCCAGCCCACACTCAATGAGAATCACACAGCACCTGCCTCCCTGTCTTTTATGTCCAGAGTGTGAATTTTATTTTAATTTTTTTTTTTGTGGAACATCTACCATGCCCAATAGCATGACTTCAAGAAAAAGGAAATACCATTTTTTTTAAATTCTCCAGTGACCTGAGCACAAGAAAAACTTCAGAAATATTAGACAATATGTCAAATAGCCTAACATGTGTGTGCTGTACCTTAAATATGAATGCATTTCATCAAAATGCTAATTTAAGTGCATTACATTAGAGATACAGTCACTAAAACTTACCTTCTTATGAAGAATGTATGTGAATCAATAGTCTCCTGAGTCTCAAGGAAAGTTTCCTTGTGCTTAAAAAGGAACCATTTGCTCATTCGCACCACAATGCGTTTCCTACTGGGTGCATACAGTTCACAACGAAGTACTTGGACTTCAGTTTCCTATCCAAACTTTGTCATTCATAAATCCATAATATTCAATCTTCAACTTACTGTGTTCATTTTGAGTTCAGTGGGGACCAGGTGTGTGAACACATAGATACCTGAACAGGAGGGACACAGGGTCAATAATAGCTCTGGAAACAAAATGACCAGGGAGGCTGCAGGAAGCAAAGCACAGGTGAGAAGACAGCCTACAGGTGCTTGGAGGCTGCAGGTAACACACGAGCTCCGGGACAGTGTGAGGAAAGGGGACAGAGTTGTGTCTGCCCTAAAAGAGAAGAGGGCTTGTCTGATGCCTGTGGTATCAAACAAGGAATGGGTATGTCATTCAGCTTCCTCTTTCTTTTAGTTGAGGCTTATTGATGTGATGAGACACCATGACCACAACAACTCTTATAAAGGACAACATTTGATTGGGCCTGTCTTACAGTTCAGAGGTTTAGTTCATTATTGCTGGCATGAGGAGCATGGCATCATACAGGCCAGCATGGTGCTAGAAACAGAGCTGAGAGTTGTACATCTTGATCTGTAGGCAGCAAGGAGACACTGTCCCACTGGGCATAGCTTAAGCATATGAGACCTCAAAGCACTCCCCTAGAGAGACACACTCCCTCCATCAAGGCCACACGTCCTAATAGAGCCATCCTCTTAGGGTCAAGCATTCAAACACATGAGTCTACAGTAGGCCATTCCTGCCAAACCACCACACGGATGGTGTGACAAACACCCCAGAGAGGCAACTGGAAAGAGGATGACTTGGTTCCTTTGTTCCTGGCTTCAGAGGTTTCACTCTACAGTCATCTGGCTCCATTGCTTTGGGCCTGGCAAAAGAGAGCGCATGCATCACAAGAGGATTCCCTGGACCCTACTCAGCCCATGGCAGCCCAGAAACAACTTGAGAGGAAGACGCTAGAACAAAGTGCAGCCCCCAGTCATACCTGTAAGACCTAGACCCCCCCTCAAGTTCCACTCCAAGGTATTCATTATGTCCCAGCAACAAATCAAATAAAATCACTCCAAAGACCAGCCATGCATGGTTTCAGCATCCCCATGACTTGTTCATTTACCCTCAGCCTTAGCTAAGCACAGCTATATTTGGGAACTGGGCCTTTAACATTCGAGTCTTGGGGAACTTCTTGATTCAAGCCCAAACAGTCAGCTTGTGGAACTATTTCATGGAGAATCCCTGATTTTCCTGTCTAAACTGTTATTATTTCTTCCTAAAACTATAATTTGCTCTTATTACTAAGAAAACTTGATATTTGAGAGGAGTCTTTTATTTTTAGTAATGTAAAAAAAAACACAAGTTTCTAAAGCTTTTGTTTCTTCCTCTGGCCATTTCTGTCTGTGTAGAGTGGGGCCAATCAAGGCTTTTGCTGCTGCAAAGCCTTATTGCTACTTGAGACACTCAGGTGAGCTTAGTCACCCATCAGGCCAATTTCTGCACATTGCAGCATCTCAAAGTGCAATAGGGATAAAAAGGGACAAAAGATTGTAAAGACTGTATACTTTGGGATGGGATAATTTAATACCCACTGTTAGTATTAGAAGTATTATTATATTGTTAATCCCCTGTGTCAGATTGTGATTGTTTCTGGGGGCTTTGAAATTACAAGAGTTAGTAAACTCATTTTTTGTATCTAGCATTTAGAACACAAAACAAATGCTGAAAGGTTTCTTTGTTTCTCAACAGATCTTAGACACTATCCCATGTTAATCAAGACTTGTTCTTACGATAGATTGTCAGGATAATCCCAGTGTTCCAGAGTCTGAGGTGGGAGGCCAAGTCTTGGACACACAGCAAGACACTGTCTTAAAAACATGGGAGCATTTTAGCTGTGAAACTGACTGACCTGTCAGGGGCTCATAACCCCCAAAAACCTTAGGGAGCGCTTGACTAGAATGTCTCCACCTTTGACAATGTGATTTCCATCACAACTGTGGGTCAAGAAGTTAGAACAGGTTAAACATCCCAATACTTCATGTTCTTCCCACATCAGAAGAGATGAGATAGGTTACTTCGCCATGGATAGAGGGTAAACTTTGAAAGAGCATATCAGATATAGGAATTCTTACAAAAAATAATATTTAAACCTTAAAATTCAGCCATCCAAAGAATCTTCTTTTTAAAAAGGGACTAATACCACACACACACACACACACACACACACACACACACACGCACGCACGCACGCACACACACACACACACACACACACACACACACACACACACACACCACACCATACCACACCCCAAAGTAGTTGAATGAAAAGATGATGCAATTAATATGTCACCAGAGATTCAAAGTTTATGCATCTATTATCATGGTCACAGTTCAAAACCCAGCTATTCCAAGTGCAGACAAGACAGTGGGCAAACACGCACACTCACTGTTGGCTGAGAGAGGTAAATGGCATGGCCATCCTGGAGATAGTTCATCGGTTCCTCATAAGAGTAGATTAAAATCTGCCAACTGCTCTCTTCCGAACGTTCACAAAAGAACATGGACTTTCCACACTGCCCACACTAAGTCCTGCACACAGTGTCTGAAGTAGTTTTGTTCAGGTTTATCAAAAGTTGGAGACAAGATGATGAGCTACGTCACACTGAGACAGTAGGGTGTTAATCAACCGAAAACAATAAGTGAGATACAAGCATGGAGGGATGAGGCTGAGTAAAGCTAGCAAAAGATTAATGTGACCGTATGTGCTGTTGCCATCTGCCCAAATCCACAAACTGTGCTACCCCAGGATGGCTTCTGATGGGAGAAGGGACTTAGTGTGACCATGACATAGTAGGAAACAAACTGTGAATCACCAGAACAGGCATATTGATGTGGAGGTCTATACAAGTGTGTTTAAGGACACATGGGGAATTTCTTTACTTTCCACTTGATTTGGTTTGAAGCAAGAAACTTCTCTTAGATAGATAGATAGACAGATAGATAGATAGATAGATAGATAGATAGATAGATAGATAGATAGATAGATAGATAGACAGACAGATAGATAGATAGATATAGATATTGATATAGCTACAGATACGCATGTGTGTGGTGTGTATCTGTGTGTATGTGTGTATATGTGTGTGTATGTGTGTGTATGTATGTATGTATATTCTCTCTCTCTCTCTCTCTCTCTCTCTCTCTCTCTCTCTCTCTCTCTCTCTCAAGACAAATATTTGATTGTGAAGAATGCAGCCAAAAGCCCCCTCTACTTTCTCCATCTACTCCCATGTCCAGTCATCAGCCAATGAAGCAAATATTCAAGTGGAAGAACACTTGCCTATTGCCTTCCCACCACTGGGAGAACTTTACCCATAGTACACTCTAAGTATAACCACTTTCCCAAACATTATAGGCCAGTCATTGGGTCTAAATAGGATAGCTTTGTTCTGTTCTACTCAGCCCCTCCTGTGAGTTTGAGAAAAAGATCTTAATACCAGGAAAATGTGGACCTGCTCACAACAGAAGCAAGAACCACTCTGAGTTTCATTTTTCCCATTAACTGTATTTTTCTGAGTATTAGTAGCCCTGAATGTCTCCCTCTCTGAGAAGGGAATAGAACTAGAAGACTGAGGTTTATGAGACCGGCCAACTCTCTCTCAGCTGCAACATTGTGGAAGATTATCAATACCCCTGGGTAAAAACAAATAACACATTCCTACAGGGGAAACCCACACTGAGAATCCAGCAATAAATTGTTGTCTTGAACACTTGAGCTGCACACACTTTCTGGTAATATCCATTATACTAAAGGCCATTTGTAAGGTTTCCTGATCTTGATTTATTCCAGTCTGGGATTGCTTTCTGAAGGGATAATCTCATTTATGATATTGCCTTTTTAAGATGGAGCATTATAAAGAAAGATAAATTTACACTGCCAACTAAATGCAAATGATCGCTATTTTGAGAAAAGCATTTCAAGGCTCCCTTTCATACAGAGCTGTGGAGATTCTAGTATGTCTAAGGGTTATAGACAATAGCCATGAATAAGATAGGTTGCTACCGGGGTGTGAAAAACAAAACACTATGAAGGGCAAATTATATCCAAATTGTTCTAGAAGTTGGCCCATATTTTATCCTTGTGCTCCCAAAAAAAGTCACCTTTAGAAGGTTCAAATCACCAAGGAAATCAACACCCTCATCTCCAATGTGGGAAGAAGAGACAGCGTAGATGCTTCATCCTAGCAAACTGTAGAGTTCACAGTCAAGGGTCAGCACCCAAAGCCATCTTCTGGAGGGTACAGGAATAGTTGACCTCTTGAGAAGAGAAGAAAAGAGGAGAGGAGAGGAGGGGAAGGGAGGGGAGGGGAGGGAAGAGAAGAGAAGACAGAAGAGGAGAGGAGAGGAGAGGGAGGGGAAGGGGGTGGAGGAGAGAAGAAAGAAGGAGAAAGGGAAAGAAGAAAACGCTCATGATTTCCAACAGTTGCCAACAGTTTCTATAGAGTATAAATTATAATCTATACTTTTCTCAGTTTTTTTCCTACTACAAAGAGGTAAAATATTATGGTGAACAAAGTCCTACATGAAAGTGACATTTGAAAGTATCACTACAGAAATTACTGTTGACAATGAAGCATCTCTGTTTAGTTTATCTGTTAACCTTCTGAGGAAGACACTGTTGGCTACCTAACACAGACAGTGGCTACTGTCTTTAAACAGAGATGGTGCCATTGTCAGCCCAGACTGTCGCTTTCCCTCAGAGAATACTCACTCATCCTTGCCCAGCAATGCTTGTCAAAATCCACCCTAGGTATCAATTCACCCTGAAGATGAATTCAGAAAACACAATGATTTTGAGGTGGAGGCCAGTCTTCTGTGGAGGCTAAGGCTCTCTGTGGCTTCTGTTATTTGTGTGACCTAACAATATGATGCCTCTTGATTGGGTCAAGACTACTACTGCAATGCACCTGAAGTCTGTACCAAGTTTTAAACCCTACATTTGTCACCCTACTCCTTTCTTAGATGTCCCCAGAACTGATCACTTCACTTGGAGCAGAAGCCAGAGACCTTGCAATAGTCATAACAAATCCTGTGTTTGCTTCACTGTCTCTACTTTGCCTGCTACCTCAAGCTCAGTGTGGCCTCTGCATGGGTCCAAGGATGGACCATGCCTGGGTCTCTGTTATATGGCTTTCCATTTTCAGTAGCCTGCCTATAGCCTACAGCTCATAACCAAGTCTCCACATAGCTCCTGTGTGTTTCTTCAAGGCTTTGCATGCATTACCCTTCTGGGTATGGCATAACATCAGACCTTCCCTCCAAAAACATGACTTCTCTCAACACTCCCTCTTCAATCCTTCTAGTCAAGGCTTAAAAATAATATATATATATATGTATGTATTATATATATGTATATATATATATATCAAAAGATTTTATTTATAGTAAGCAATCTCAAAACACCCTTCAAGAGCAAAAAAAATCGCTTTATGAAAAACTAAATTAAAAATTAAAAATAGAAAAATCAAATATAAAATCTCCAAGGTTTATCATTCGTTCTCAGATTTGTTTAAAACTGATTTTTTTTGGCTTGACAAGTATTTTTTTAATCATAAAAGGCATGATGTACATGGTAAATTTCTTTTTGTGTTGTTTCTTCCTACCTAACAATTTTTTTCTCTTTTGCTTAGAAAGATGACCTATGTAGGTGTTTTCCTTCCTATGTTAAAAATTAAGGTGCTGACATTGAGTGGGTGTTATTCTGACCTGAGATTGACTGTAGAAACCGGGTCTCAGGGCTTCAAGATCTGATAAGCTCCCCAAAAAGTAAAGGAACAGAGAGAAAATAAACGCTAGGGAGTTAAAAAGAGGAAAAAGAAGGGAAATCTCCTGCACTGTAAGCCAGAAACACAAACATGGCTTCTGTCTTCTGAGTTGCTAAGAGACATGTCTTCACCAGAGGAACAATAGAAATGAAGAGGCCAGCTCACTGAAATGAAGTTTGGGCTCACTTAAAACAGGCTCTCACACAAACAATCAGTGCCTGAGTGTGTATCAAGAGAATGTTTACTAAACACTGGACAATGTCAGCACAGGTAGAAATGACTGCACTAGTTACACCAACAATGCTCTGATCAGCTCAAAGTGCTGCCTCATTTGACTCAATCATTCTGGCTGATGCTACTGTGAAGAAAAAGACACAAGGAAAGAAACCTCCCCTGGACAGACATTTACCATGGGTGGACAGACACAGCAGAAGTGCAGCAGTCTCATAAATAACAGTATAGCAGAAGGAAAGATGGTCATTGTTAAAGAGTTTGTCGCTGTGAGCTGTTAACCACACTTTGCTTCAAGCAGAAGTACAGTTGCTGAACTCCCAACTCTATGCCCAGACTTTCTGAAGAAAGGCAGGGCAGGACCACATAGGAGGCTTCCCTTCAACGTAACTCTGAGGTTCCACTGACACTGGCCTTACTGCCTCCCACCTCTACCTGGACTATCTCTGCTGTTTGTCTAGGCTTTATTTTGTTTTGAGACATGGTGTAATATAGACCAGACTGACCTCAAACTCACTATGTAGCCAAGGGTGACCTTGAATTTCTGATTCACCTGTCTACATTCTCTCTAAAGATTACAGTGTATACCACCATGCATGGCTTGTGTGGGCTGGAGATTGTACCAGGGCTTGGTCAATGCTTGGCAAGCAATCTGCCAACTGTCAGTGTCTTAGTTAGGGTTTTACTGCTGTGAACAGATACCATGACAACATTTAATTGGGGCTTGCTTACAGATTCAGAGGTTCAGTCGGTTATCATCAAGGTGGGAACATGGCAGCATCTAGGCAGGCATGGTGCAGGAGGAACTGGGAGTTCTACATCTCCATCTGAAGGCTGCTAGCAGAATACCAACTTCCAGGACACTAGGGTGAAGGTCTTAAGCCCATACCCACAGTGACATACCTACTCCAGCAAGGCTATACCTCCTAATAATGCCAAGTATATACAAACCATCACATTCGACTCCCTAGCCCCATATGCTTGTACAACATGTGAGTCTACGGGGATATACCTGAACATAACATAATGCAAAATACATTTAGTCCAATTTCCAAAGTCCCCTTCATCTATAAGAGTCTCAACAATGTTAAAAGTCCAAAGTTCAAAGTCTCTTCCGAAATTTATCCAATCACTTAACTGTATTCCCCAAGGCAAGACAGGAAACTGGATGGGCAAACTCTAAACTTTGCATCTCCATATCTGATGTCAAAGTGGTCTTCAGATCTCCAACTGCTTTTCTTTTCTGTTGACTGCAACAAACTTCTTCTTCCTAGGCTGGTTCTACTCCCTGTTAGCAGCTTTCCTCAGTAGATAGCCCATGGCTCTGGAATCTCAAACGTCTTGGGTATCTCCAAGGCAACTTCAATGTTATAGCTTCTTCTTCCAATGCCTGGGATCCACTCATGATCTTCTGGGCCCCTCATAAGGGTTTGCATCACTTCCACAGCTCTACCCTCTGTAGTACTCTAAGCTCGTGTTGACCCACTCCACTGCTGCTGCTGCCGTTCTTGGTGATAATCCCCTGATACTGGCATCTCCAATACACTGGGGTCTTTGGCTGCAATTAGGCTTCACCAATAGCCTCTCATAGGCTCTCTTCATGGTGCCAAGCCTCAACTCCTTTTCATGGCCCCCTCAGTCCTGGGTCATCAACTGCAACTGAGGCTGTACCTTCACCAATGGCCTCCTATAGCCTCTCACTGTGCCCAGCCTCAGCTGCTCTTCATGAGTCCTTCGTGCCTTCCAAACCAGAACCATGTGGGTGAATCTTACACATTAACAAGTACAGCTACAACTCAGGGTACAACTTTCACTATCTCTGAAACACAGCTTCTTTGTGCTGTCAGAAAACACTTCTCAGAAGATTTCACCTCAGTGATGCTGGTCTCTTCTTAATCACCACTAATTTCTTAGCTCCAGCATCAGTTGTCCCAATAGTCCCTTCTATTTTTTACTGTAAAGCCAGAGCCACATGGCCAAAGCTGCCGAATTCTGCTGCTTGCAGGAGCTGGAACATAGCCCCCATGTTCCATTACATTTTCACCAGCTTTCTGTTTTCCCACTCCTTCACTGCCTAAGCTTGGGTGACCTAGATCTTGCTCTGTAGATTGACCTTGAACCCAAGAGTTCTGCATGCCTGTCTCATGGGATTAAATGTGTGTACCATCATGCCTGGATATAAATTTAGCTGAGTAGAATCTTGCCCCAAAGTCCTACTCCCTTAATCTTCTATCTCCTAGAACACAGGATTATACTCCATTTCATTTCCTGGTACCCCTTTAATTCTTAAATCATATATTTTATATTTTTCCTTTCTTAGCTTGCTATGCTTGTTTAAAATGCTCTTCCTAAGACTTAACCAGAGAACAATGCCTACGATGGACATTTCTGAGACGTCCTTTGTCATTGCAATTAATCTGAGTCTCTTCGCCTTAGCCTCGGGCAGACTCTTCAGACAAGGTCAAAAGGTAGCCACATTCCTCACCAAAATACCACAGAAACAATCTCTAGGCCACATTCTGAAATTCATCTCCACTGAAACCTCTTGGGTGAGGTCTGCACAGTTCAAATTATACTCAGCTACAAAGTCTTCCATATTCCTAATAGGGTAGCCTATTAAACCCAACTTAAAGCATTCCACTGCTTTCCAAAGTCCCAAAATCCACATTCCTTCGAACAAAAGCATGGTCAGCAATACTCCAGTCCCTGGTACCAACTTCTGTCTTGGTTAGGGTTTTACTGCTAAAGGACAACATGTAATTGGGGCTGGCTTACAGGTTCAGAGGTTCAGTTCTGTATCATCAAGAAGGGACCATGGCAGTGTCCAGGCAGGCATGGTGCAGGAGGAGCTGAGATTTCTACATCTTCATCTGAATCCTGGTAGGATGACTTCCAGGCAGCTAGAGTGAGGGTCTTAAGCCCATACCCATAGTGACCCACCTACTCCAAAAAGGCCACACCTCCTAATAATGCAACTCCCTGGGCCAAGCATATACAAACCATCACAGTCATCAAGCACTCTGCCAACTGAGATAAAGCTTACATTCACCTCATTGGCAGAGAAAGGTTTAAGAATTACCTCATTGAGTTATGAAACAGAATTTGGTGCATGAAAGAACCACACAAAATAATTACAGGGAAGATTATCTTTTAATAAACAGCCCATTTTATTATATAAAGTTAAGGAATTGGGCTTTGATGGAAGGAGCCTAATGCAAACCACATCCTTATCCTAATATATAACTTTTAAGTATATTATCGGACCTCTGTGAGCTCCTGTTTCGTTTACTGGCATCTAGGAATAACATTCCCCCTTTCAGCATTCCCAAGAGGCTCTGTGATCAACTACCAAAGATACTCACACTATTGCCAATATGGGCAGGATTCCTGGTTGTGTTTCTTTGAGGGATTTTTGGGGGCTGGGGAGTGCATTGTGTTTGGGGTGTTTGTTTTATCTTCTTGGTTTTGTTTTGTTTTTCTGTTTTGTTGTTGAGACTGAGGCTCTATGTAGTCCTGATTGGCCTGGGGCTCTTAGAGATCCACTTGCTTCTGACAGTGGGTGTTTTACTGTCAGGCCACAGCTCCATTCATTCATTTAGCAATCAGGCATGGTCCCCTACCTGTGCCAAACTCAATGGAAGTTTTGATAACCATAGCAAATGTGGACTGGGGTCCTCATGCACTCTCCATTGAGATTACCAGACAGTGAGAAGTACCACATTCAGACTGAGCAGCGGGCACTTTTGAAGGGAAGGGAGGGAGTGATGGGAGGGCCAAATAAGGGCAAGGGACAGGTATCGTTTTACCCATTTTGCTTAGTTGTTATCATAAACCTTGTAAATGCACCTAAGTGTCCAGAATTCAAAATACAGAGTCAACAAGGTGTGATTGGACAAACAGAAAAAAAAATTCACAAGGCATACACTGAGCAGGGTCATTCATCCAAAGCTTCGTACCCTGGTGGACATGAAATGAAACAGTGTGGTTTCCCTTTTTGGGGGGCTGTCATTGAAGTAGAAGCAGAAGGTGGACCTGGAAGAGCTTTGCAAAAGCATGCAGTGCTGTAGTTGATAGGAAGGCCCTGGCCTTCTGTTATGCAGCAGCAACAATTGTTTCTCAATAGGCAGGAGAGGCCTGTGAGGAAACAGTAAAGGTGTGAGAAGGCATGTGTAAAAAGTCATGGTTGGATTAATATGCCATGATGGACCTATGCAGTGATGCACTACACCATAACCCATATTCATGACTATGCGACTGAAGATTTTTTTTTAAAAAGCTGACTGTGTTAATTTGTTAAAAGAGTAAAAACTAGTTGTGGTGGGACAGGCTTCTAATCCCAGAACTCCGAAGGTAGAGGCAGGAGGACCAGACATTCAGAGTTATCCTAGTAATATAATAAGCTGTACTGTGTAAGTGCCTGCCACACCAAAAAATAAAAATTAAAGCATTTAGGTGTAGGGGTATACACCTTTAATTCAGCACTGGGAGCAGAAGGCAGTCGGATCTTTGGGAGTTTGAAGCTAGTCTGGTCTTCATAGTGAGTTCTAGCCCAGCTAGGGCTCATGGTGAGACCCTAAGTCGAAACAAACACATAAATAAATAATCAAAGGGAAAGGGGAGTAAAGAACAATGCTGGATGCATCACAGACACACAGCGGGGGTTAGCTGTAATCAGTGTCAGTCAGAATGTGGCCAGCCTGCCAGCTCAGGCATCTGCAAGGTATTCTAGTCCATCCTGTTACTTTCAGACAATTCTAATTACCCAGTTTTGACCATATCAGGAGGTTGAGCATGTATACAGGTGAGTCCTTCCGGGATATTCTACATCCAACTTAAATCTGCATGAGCCATGTACACTTGCAAATGTGTACACTATGCTAAGCAAGGCACTAAGACTTTAATAAGCACAAACCCGCTGTAGACAACAAAACCAGAGGCAAGATTAAATGCAGGTGAACACCAAGAAAGATTTCCCTACCAATCTGAGCCTGGTTTTCTTCTGAGTGGGAGAATACAGAATGTTTAGGGTATACGTAAATCCTGTAAAGAAAGCTTGTACACAGTTGCTTAGGCCATCGCTCAACCTCGGCAAGACTGATGAGGAAGCAGACCCTCTCTGAGCATGTGTTTATCTTAATTGCCCATCAGCATGCAGGGTTGGGTGTCAGAGAGACCTAATAAAAATGAATAAATAACGCTTAGATTCCTATTAAATATTTAGTCTGCCTCAAAGACAAACAAGCGGGCGAGATCCACTTTGATAATAGCCTCGTTCTCCAGATTGGTCCTGCTGGATGGAAGTACTTCTGGTTTGTGTCCAGCCATTGTTGGTAAAGTGCCAGAAACCACTTTGATTTTCTGCTTGTTAACTGCTTACCACATCCAGAAGGGAAAAAAAAGGGGGTCGCAGGGATGCAAACTGACACAGGTCCTTCCTACACACCCTTCCAGCCTGAGAACTGTTTCCAAATAAGTGAAAAACCCAGAGCAAGGGAGCACAGGGCTGAGATAGCCACAAAGATCTCCTCTGCAAGTCCAGGCTAACTAAATGTGGAGATCAGTGTATCTATGGACGCTGTAGATGGTAGTGAGTCAGTCTCTCTGCAGACACTCCACAGATGTGCATTTCTCCAGGTTGAAAAAGGACTTCATGGGCCAGATCATGACGTGCCCTAAGCATCATGCTAGAACTTCTTTCTGGGCTTTGTCTCGCGCCCTGGAGATCTGGAAAGATGTTTGTCGGGGCACAACCTGCATGGGCTCTCCAGTCTGTGGGTAGCCAGCTGCAGTAGCTTGATGATACACATATAAGGGTGCACACTTACATCCTGGCGGCAGTAATTGTGTCTTTTTATAGCAAAAGGGATCGATAGAGTGACTGTTGGCTTCTAGAACAAAGCAAAATGGGACAGAGGGAGAAAGCATGTTTTTATCTTGTGGAACCCTGTGAAGGCAGCGATTCAACAGTGAGGATCTTGACAGTGCCATGGGCTTCACTTCTCACACCCCTGGGCTCCCTACAGGTGTTGATCTTTACCTTTGTGGATTGCAAAGGGAACCCTCTATAAATATAATCATTATCTGACCACGGGATGGCTCCCAAGTCTTTCTCTAAGATGTCTGTGACAAGTGTCAAAATATATACAGGAAACAAAGGCAGGGAGGCTCCAGTCACCCACAGGGGAACAAAAGGACTAGCAGAAAGCTCTGGAAGTCTGTTGGGGGCTCAGCCTCCTGCTAACCCTGTTTTCCCAGAGGTTCATTATCACCAACTGCAACAATTACACTGAAGTGACCAGACACCTGGATTCTGTACACAGGACTGAGTAAGAGGTGGGAGGGAGCTTCGTGCAGTGCAGATAGGGTGATAGCTTCAGGCAATGGCAGCCGCTGGAGGAGGGGCAGGAGCATGACTCTGGAGGAGGCAGTAACTAACCTGCCTTCAGCGCTTTGCAGTCTCCAGGGAGACAATTAAGGCAGTGTCACCAGCCCCTGTGAAAGGCGAAAAATAGCTTTTCATACCCAGTTGTCAAGGACCCTGATGAACAGAAGTACCTGCCAAGTTCTCTGCCCTAAAGATAGGATTTCCAGTGAATATCAACAAAATTTACTGCAAAAACACACAAAGCAGAGTCTTTGCAATATCTTCCAGTTACGGTCATCAGAAGCACTGAGCAGGACGACCTCAGTTATTGTTTCTTAAGCTGAATAGGTTAACCATCTTTATAATATATGGATTGTTCACCAAAAGCTTGGCTAAAATTAAAATTGATACATTTCAAGTTAGTACAGAGAAACTCTCACCTCTTATAGAAAAGCCCTGTGAGATAAATCCTTTTTGTCCCAGGCATGAGCAGAAACTATTAAATTTTTGCCTGAACAATGTTTAAGGGTCTCTAATGGAACCTCGGTTTTGACAACTCACTAAATGCCTTCATGGGACTAGAATCTGTGTCAATAGATACAACTTATTAAAGCATTAGGGTTGAAGAGATGGTTCTACAGTAGAGAGAACTGGCTGCTCTTCCAGAGGACTGGGATTCTGTTTCCAGAATCCACTTTGGACAGAGCAAGCCCCTCTAACTCCAGTTGTCAGGGATTTGGTGCCCTCTTCTGGCCTCTGCTAGCACCTGCATTCACATGCACATACAGACAATTGAGTTTAAAAAAACACAATTTAATCTATAAAGTCAGTCTAGGGAAGGGCAGCAGGCTACCTCCAGGGATCACCATGGGTGAGTCTCCTGTTGTTTTCTCCACCTGGAGCTGTGCCCAGTGTCATCTTCGTAGCCCATCTGGAGTCATGCCAACCCTGGAGGCTCACCAGACCTTGATAACTCCATACTCCACCAAGTAGCCTCATGCCTGTCAGTATGGCTGACCTATTTCCAGCCTTCCGATGTTCATGCAGATACACTGTAACCCATAGCGTCTCTCAAAATGATGCAGTTGCTGTATTTGAGAGCTGGCACATCACACATAGCTAAAGACATTGGCTGGCCCAGCCCAACATCTCTTAGTACAACAGTAGTTTTATCTTTTTTTTCTCGGGTCTTAATTTCTAGCATCAAAACTGATATCTGAGAGTAGAAGAGACAGATGTGTGGAAAGAGGGGACGCTCTTCTCTGCAGAGACTTCGGGGCACTCTTCGCATTCTTTTCCTACCACTCAAATAAAAACCAGCACCTATTGTTACAACTGTTTTCAAGTTAGACCAGTTTATACAGGAAGAATTTGTAAAAGGTTTTTTTTACCATCCTTATTAAATTGGGTATTTCTTATTTACATTTTAAATGTTATTCCCTTTCCCGGTTTCCAGGCCAACATCGCCCTAACCCCTACCTCTCCCTTCTATATGGGTGTTCCCCTCCCCATCTACCCCCATTACTGCCCTCCCTCCAACAATCCCATTCACTGGGGGTCCAGCCTTGGCAGGACCAAGGACTTCCCCTTCCACTGGTGTCCCTACTAGGCTATTCATTGCTACCTATGAGGTCAGAGTCCAGGATCAGTCCATGTATAGTCTTTAGGTAGTGGCTTAGTCCCTGGAAGCTCTGGTTGGTTGGCATTGTTGTTCATATGGGATCTTAAGACCCTTAGCTCTTTCGGTCCTTTCTCTGATTCCTTCAATGGGGGTCCCATTCTCAGTTCAGTGGTTTGCTAATAGCATTCGCCTATGTATTTGCTATATTCTGGCTGTGTCTTTCAGGAGAGATCTACATCTGGTTCCTGTCAGCCTGCACTTCTTTGCTTCATCCATCTCATCTAGTTTGGTGGCTGTATATGTATGGGCCACATGTGGGGCAGGCTCTGAATGGGTGTTCCTTCAGTCTCTGTTCTAAACTTTGCCTCCCTATCCCCTCCCAAGGGTACTGTTGTTCCCCTTTTAAAGGAGTGAAGCATCCGCATTTTGGTCATCCTTCTTGAGTTTCATGTGTTCTGTGCATCTTGGGTAATTCGAGCATTTGGGCTAATGTCCACTTATCAATGAGTGCATACCATGTGTGTTATAAAAGGTTTTTCTTTTTTTTTTTAAAAAGTGAGGTTTTTCCCTTCCCCTTTGTCTTAGTGACTATTCTGTTGCTGTGAAAAGACAATTATGACCAAGGAATCTTATAAAGGAAACATTTACTTAGGGGCTTGCTTACAGTTTCAAAGTGTTAATCCATGGTAATCATGGAAGGGAGCACAGCAGCAGGTAGGCATGCTTCTGCAACAGTAGTTGCCTGAATATTTGTTAAAAGACTCAAACTCAAACTATTTTTCCAGTATTGCTTTGTGGCATTGTTTGTTTGTTTGTTCATTTGTTTATTTGTTTCAATCTTGTTTTAGAGAAGTCCTATTACCTAGAAATTTTGAATAACCCTTCTAAATAGTTAATATTATCTATAGAAAGTGGGAGATGCATGTGTTATTTTTAAAATCATGTTATTCTATCACCTAGAGAGATGTAAGGGTAAGTGATAAATCCAAGTTTACACCAGCCATGGACAGTTGCTGCTGTGTTTGTTTCCAATCTCTCTTCCCAGAGGAACAAAGTCTCCACTGTGCTTCTCTTTGTGCTACATCTACACTGAATTTAGGAGGATCTTCCTCACAGTATTTCTTCACCTGACCATGTGTAATCGAAGATACTGTGTTTGAAATCTTTATGAGTTGTTTTTCTTTCCCTTTACCTGACCTCTGTTAAATTTCTAATGTTTCTTTTTCTAATTATTCCTCTGCTGACTTGGAAGACATGTATTCCATATTGCTGCTCATTAATTATATCCTCTTGCACCTTAGCCTCAGACTTAACTAAACATTGCTTAACAAAGCTTAACGTATCTAATACTGTGCATTTATTCAGGAAGAAACCACCTCTCTTACTGTCAGACATTCACAGGCATTTGCATGCTGCTTTGAGTTTTTATTTTATTTTGTTTTAATAAACATACACACACACACACACACACACACACACACACTCATGTCACTGTGTGGATAATTGTCACAAAAAGAGCATGGAGCTGAGGGGATAACTTAAGTGATGTTCTGACAGGAATGGGGATGAAAACACTGCTTTCAAAATGAACTTATGAATCAACTCTTTTAAATTTCAGCCAAGTCTAATTCACTAATTCTCATAATAGTGTCTGTCAGCAGTGTCTCAGAGTAAAGCTGAGTATGCTGAGGGGATGGCAAGTGGGTGCTGAGTGGGTGTGCGCTGTCCAGTCAGAAGGAGTACAAGAAAACAGAGAACTCTGCTTCAGGGTGGACTGGGGTCTGATGGAAGAAGACACAGGCAGGGTGGAAACAGGGGTTAGACATGTGACAAAAGCAAATTGCATTTGAAGGATTCCTTGAAAATACATGCTTAATATCTAATTTTTAAGAAGAGAAAAACATCTGCCTTGTGCATTCAGTAATTGCTGGTTGATTTAGCTTAACTGGCATGAAACATCTAAAGCATTTCATGTGATTTTTTTGAGCACTGAAATTAAAGCATTTTAAGGTCCTCATTTTTATCTTGTATACGCTAATTTAGAAGATGTCCAATCTCCATCTTTTTCTCAACTGGTCCCTCAGTTGTCCCTTTTGAGAAGCCTGATCACCCCTGACCACGTCCCAGGCTGTGAATTTCTTGCTGGGTTTTTGTGATGGTTTTAGAGCTTCTGATGAGGACTTCTTTCTTCTCTCCAGATAATTCTAATTCCACTTCTTGCCACGTGCACAGCCACCTGTTCCCCTGTAGATATTGAATCCGACTGAAGGATTTTTTTTTCCTCTTCTCAGAAAGTTAAACATCTGTTAATGAAAAATAACCAGAAGTGAGGCGCTTATTAGAATTTAATTAGAGCACAAATTGTGTTTTGTGAGTAGTTTCCACTGTGGTTCTGCTTCCGAACAGTGGTGGGCTCTGTTTCACAAATTCTAACTTTCTGCCCGTGCAGCAACCAAATTATCTTAATGGGTGTCCGGATGACAAATTAGACAAATGCCTTCCCCCGAGTCATTTTCTGATAAAGACACATCGCTTAGTTGCAAAATGACAAACTATGTGTTCAAGTGACAAATCTTTTAATTAAAATTTACAAGCGGTTAAATGCTGTTTGACCCGCACGGAAGCTGTTATCATGAATCACTTTGAGAGGACGTTGGGCCTTTCCGGAGGATCGATCGTGATGGCCAGAGCCTGCCCAGCACTGTGCAGTCCCCTGCGTTTAGACCCATCTTCGGGTTCACAGCCACTTTTACCTGGTTCAAAAGAACTTCAATCTAGTTGAAAAGAGTTTAAGCGTTCCAGTGAGTCTTTAAACTCCATTCAGAGTCATGAATATTTAATGTCACGTTCAGTGTTCAAGCAAAATGTTCTGCCATCTTAAGAGAAAATAGCTAAACTTTTGATGAGTTATGGTTTTTACTGCATATGCAATCATCTTTCATGAGAAGGCCGGGTAGGTTTTATTGTTTGAGAATAAGGGTGGCCATTGCATTTACTCACCGATACAGTAAATGTAAAATTGCTTAAGTAACATGCTTTATTATTTATGCTGGCAACCACATAATGTGAGGGTAGTTTCATAAAACATATAAATTAGAGAAATCTCACGTGCCACAGGCTGTGGATCTGTTTTATGGCTCTGACTTAGCTGGTGTCCTTCGACTTCCCTGTCTGCTGCAACACAAAGGAAACATGCAGCACAGCACCCCCTGCCGGCTGAACCCATGCATGCACACCCTCTCCTGGGGCTACTTTTCATCCTGGCTTTCTTCTCAGTGCTTCTTCTCCATGTCAGGGCTGACTGTCTTAGAATAATCCTTGCTTGGTTTTGGTATTAATGCTCTATACACTTCGCAAACCCGCAGGCAGATGCACACACTGACACGGGGTGAAAATAATAAATATGATAAAAATAAAAGTTAAGACACATAAAAAGACCCAACTAAAATATATTCAGCCTCTCCTCTCCTGTTATATAGAAAAGACAACAAAGTTA